>NC_141693.1:1734697875-1737097875 GCF_964263255.1 Lissotriton vulgaris
CAGAAGAAATGGCTTAAATGTTTTCACATAAGAAATGAGCAACTGTTCATTTCCATCACTGCTGAATTCCCTCATTCTAGTCTCATATTCCTTTAGACACTGTTCTACACATAAATTTGGATGTTCATCAAACTTTGGATACAAATACTTGATTACATCATTTTTATCCTTTGTGTAATGTGAGATAACACCCCTCCAGGATTATACAATCTTCGGCTTACCTCTAACGCCTTCACATCTGATACACTTCTGAATTATATTAGACATAAATAAAGTCACCAGTTTCTCTGATTACTCACACAAAAGTAAAAAAAAATCTGTTTGCCGGCCACTGTGCAAATTTCTTTAAAATTAGATTGACTCCCCATAAAGAACTGTATCTAGGTCTTGGTGGTCAACAACGCTTCACTCCTTTCATTACTCTACATACTAACACATCCCTTTCAATAGATCCTCCACCCATTAGAGCACGAACAGCTGCCACTGCAGATCTACAACAATTACTCATTCTGTAAGATAAACCTTTACTAAACAATATGCCCCAAAAAATGTACTAACTCCATGGTAGATACTTCTGACGGTTCAGACCCCTTTCCATGCACCAACATAATTATACTTTCAATTCTCCTAAATATCTTTTCCTTGTTCCTGGTTGCAGGACTCCTTGAGGACATCAAAAGTCACTTCTGAAAATCCCTTACATTGCTCTCCTCCCTTGATATTACCTAAACAAGATGGTTTGTGGTTCGATTTATTACCAAGGTATGTTCTTCCACTTCTGGGCCTTATAACAACACCTAACATGCTGGAATTAAAAAAATGTTCCTCTATAGCCAGTATCATCACCCCTGGAAACTAAGCTTGACTCACTGATAAAGGTGTTACCAGAAGTACCTGATATATCTGTCTGCATAGTAACAGAAGCCACTGTTGGATCATTGCATAAAGGAGAAAAGCATAGCCTCTTATTTCAATCTAGTCTAGCACTCCCCTTGCGATCGCCGTGGGAAGAAAAATAAATTAAACAGGCTCAGTATCAATCGGAGGCTCAATGGAGGGCTGATGCACTGGTCCCTTTAAAAGAACCCAAGCAACTAACCCACCGGAGGGGCAAAATGTGCAAGAATGAAACTGCAGGTCCCACAACACATTGCGCAAGTAAACCAATTAAATGGCACACCTGAGTCCAACTTGAATTGTATTAGTATGCAGAGGACAGTACAGGCGCACGCAATGAAGGCTGCTCGTGTTGGTCTCTGAAGAAAGGGAATGAATCTCTGAAATGCGTCAGACCAAGGGACAAAATCACGGATTGTGAAGCAGCCTGTTTCTGAAATAAAGGTTGTGACCTTACCTTACCTTATTGATTGTAATTTCGCATCTCAGTCACTAAAAGGATATCCTCAACACAAACTCTCTTTAGTTACTAATATTGTGATCCCACTAATAATTCTTTTACCATAATTTGTTACTTAACCAGGGTTTGTCAATATAAAACCTTTTAATGTACTCTCCTCGGTATATCCATAAAGTGACTGGTGCTAAAGTGCTCAAATGTATTCTCATCTCCAAGACTTTTGTTCAATACTGGATAATTAACCTCCTTTCGTTCTTATCATGCTTCTCACTGAGGCCCTTTCAAATCATTATTGCACATGGTATGTTGCAAATAGCTCCTGATAAAGTACTAGTGCATACGATAGGTTAAAAATTATTTTTAGTATATTGATATTCTTGAACTACTATCCATAAAGTGACTCGGGCTAAAGTGCCCATGGATGATTTGTTCTGTAATAATTTTAATACTAGATGGTTCACTTCTATCGGTTCTTCCCATGTTTCTTACTATGTTTCTTTTCCTATCGATCTATTGCACATAATACGGTGAAGTAGCCCTCAGTAAAGTGCTGTTGCATACAAGGGTCATTATTAAAGCCATAAATGTAATCACCTTAAAATCCTGACTTAAGAATCCATTGTGATGTTCTAAACAATCTCTTATAGGATTTCATTTCTCCACTCAATAATCTATAAGTGCATCTTAAAATTAGAAAGTATATGTGCCTCAACAATTTATGCAATGAAAACTGGAAAAATATCAATCATGGGCATCAATGTTATCAGCATTTCATATCCTATATCTCAAAACAGGGTCCTCTTCCTAATCAAAACTTCTACTTATTATCAAAATCTCTTTGCGTGGTGAGACCCACTGTGTACAGAGAGGGGAAATAAACTTTATGGGATTTTATTGATTCGCTTAAGGTGGACATATAGTTCGGCATCGATGTTATGGCCCATCGGGACCAACGTGCCCATCGAGATAATCAACTTCGACTCCACCCTTCACAATTCCCTTTCCCTGTTACCACCTCTCAGATGCTTTGGTATGTGTTTGAGCCCAAAGAAACCAAATCCTTTCAAGGAGCGATTGATTACATTTTCAAAGATGTTGGCCATGGGGTAACTCTTGTCACCATTTTTAATGGCTCGGATGTGTTTCAATATTCATAGTTTCAGTGTGTTAATGGTACTATTGTAACCACATCTTATTGTGTAAACCACGAACTCCGTCTCAAATGTTATTCTGTCATGTATGGTCCTCTGTTGTCCATCCAATGTTAGAAATGCTTTTTCGGTCTCAGCCTGCGAAAGACTGCGCACATGCGCAGTCGAGCTGGTGAGACTTAATGAGATAGAGGAACTTTCACTAGCGAGGTTAAGCCCCGCTAGCGTCCTCTTCTCCAATGGCTGGCGTCCTAAACGGTGGCCAGCCATTGGAGAAGAGGTCCTAGTGACGTTCTTCTTTTTCTCTAAGCCCCGTCCTTTTCAGACTGGCTTACTTGACTTCCTGCTGGCGTAAAAGGTTTCTTATTTTTATGGGTCCAATAGATGGCCCCATAAAGAAGATAAGGAACCTTTTACGTCAGCAGGAAGTCAGTCTGAAAGAGACAGGGCTGTGCCATGGCGAGCGCTTGTTTTGCATTGGAGAGCAGGCTTTTACCGACGTGAAAAAACAGGTACACAATCTCTTAAAGCTGTGTCGGTCTCTGAAATAGTTACACACTGCAGGCACACAACATAAGTTGAACTATTTCAATGTATTGCCGTTCTCACTTCCTTTTATCAGCTGATCGAATGGGATTGATTGTGCTGTATAGTTTACATTTTGTTTGTTTGTGGTCGGAGTCAATTCAAACAGTTTTGAAATTGGAAAGATTATATTGCATCACAGTGCACATTATTTATCTTCAGATATTAAAATATTGTACCACCCCCATTCCAGCTCCCCCACTTTGCCCCACCCTGCCTCACCACACCACCCCCAGGACCGAGCGACATTTTGCATCTTGGCAAGACTGTGCAGAGAAGCGACTGAGTGACGTGGCCATCTTGAGTCTCGAAGTCCATGTGTTTGAGCCTTTCCAGGAGAGAGCCCTTTACCATGCAAAAGGAACCGGGTGTGGGGTGCAGGAGGGGGTGGGTTTCCATTATTTGCACAGGCCAGTTGTGTTCCGGAGTCACCAATCCCCCTTTCCTCCAGTCCCATTGTCCCACTTAATTGAAGAACAGAATGGAATCAACAATTCATTTGCCACGTAGAGCAGGCGCAGTGCCTTATTTGAGCTGGTGGTGGCCACCCGCACTCATTTTTTGGGGGACTGGACATATTATTTCTCAGTTAACATTTTCCCAGGAGCAAGAAGTGGGGAAGACTCACAAACGGAAGATAAGGAGATAGAGAAAGACTGATAACCCTCAGAAAGAGAGAGACCATGAGATAAATGGGAAAGAGAGTTTCTAGTAGTGGATTAAAGAGGCCAGAGGTGAATGGAGTACACAGCTTTTGTACTCGGCGCGCTGACTTTAGCTGAAGGCTTCTGAGTAGAGATTTCGGCACCGGCCCTCATTCTTTTACAAATTAAGCACTGGCAGGTGCCTGTGATGAAACTCGGCTGCCCAGCCAGTGAATTATTTGTTTCTGTGTATGTTTTCACATTTTCCCAGAGAGTGAATTAATACTGTTCTTGTAACAATACAAATCCTATTATCACATCACTCTCGATAAAACGAAGCGCAACAATGCCAGGAAACCAACTTCAATGCGCCAAGCGATACGGAACAATAAAATGGAAAACAGTGAAGGAACATAAAAAGATAAAACCTTACAGCAAATGCTACAGCACATATTTTGCATACAAAGCAGATGTGTACACAGATGTACTTGAAGAGAACTCGTAAACAACGGCCATGGTGTGAGGGGACTTCAAAAGTACTCACTCCGGCTTCGATCACCGCTCGTAGGATGAAAGCAAAACTCACCTTCCCTGACTATGAGTCAAAACTGTCTAAAGCTTCCAGTCAGTGGCAGGACTGTATTAAATATTTACTTATTTGTATACAGAACCATCACCAGAGGGTGATCACTTTATGTATATTTTGGGTAATGAGGTCTCAACTAGGAATACATTATTATGTCTGCTTGGTGTAAAAAACAATGAATACGATGTTGTTACTAGTTTTGTTAAATGAATTTACCACGTGCATTTAGGTTCCCAGTGGTAGTGACACAAAACGCTGCATGGCTTCCGATGGTGGTGATCAGAAGCCCTAATCACCACGATTCCAGTGGTTGCCCATTGCATGTCAATGTAACGCTGGTTTTCATGCCTCTGTAATTAACCAGGCTGCATTGTGCAGGAAAATCAAACATACAAAAAGTAATGGGAGAGGCTCGGCTCCCCGTGTTCAACAGTGTGATCTGAGGGGCCGCGGAGGGGAGTTCTGACGGCTGTTGCTGTGGCTTTGTACAGACACCACAGGCTCCCGTAGGAGCAAGACACCGCCTCTGTCTCGCCCCAACGCACTGCCTCTCTCCGGAACGCGCCCGCCTCCTGCCTTTTTTTCCCTTCTCTTCGAAAGTGGCCTGAGATTTCCAAAGCCGGGCTGACAGACACCTTCATGGTGAGGCACCAGGGAGGGCCTGATCAGCTTCACGTGAGATCAGCAAATAGCGGGGTCACTTGACACCTGCTAAAGAGGCTGCTTCAGACCCTTTCTTGATCTACCTGCCTTAGATCCAACTGGTCTCTGCACCAATAGGACCAGAGCAGATCTGCGGCGAGTGCCCTGGAGATCACTGAGCCGCACAGGCACTCTGATCCCAGAGCTGGGCTAGTCTTCTCAACAGATCCCGGCGCCTCCCTCCTGGGTCAGGCTTGACACCAACTCGAAACCAGAGAGTTTGAGAAACGGATGCTGTGATCTGCTCAGCTGCACTGGTGATACGGAAACAGCGGCTACTTCCTTGGCTTCAAGGCGCCCCCAGGTCTAGGAGCAAGCCTATTTCAACCCATTCCCCAGGTGGTCCTGCGTGTGCGCCCAGTTCTCTTCTCACTTCTGCACCCTGAAGTAGAGAGATGCAGACGGGTTGCCCCGAAAGTGACACTCGGCCATGAGTGGACATTTGGTCAGTCTCTGCCACCCTCCCTTCAATCAGAGGGCAATCACCATCGTTTTGGGGCTTGGAGGGTGAATTGAAAAAGTATGCCTGGCTCTGTGTGTGTGTGTGCCTCTGTGTGTGTGTGTGGCTGTGTGTGTGTGGCTCTGTGTTTGTGTGGCTGTGTGTGTGTGTGTGTGGCTGTGTGTGTGTGTGTGTGTGTGTGTGTGGCTCTGTGTGTGTGTGTGTGGCTCTGTGTTTGGCTGTGTGTGTGTGGCTCTGTGTGTGTGTGGCTCTGTGTGAGTGTGTGAGTGCAAATGCAATAGGTCTTGCATTTGCGGGAGATTAAGCTATTGGCATTGTAAATGACAATGCCATTTATTTATCTGTTTTCAAAACCAATACATAAATATACATTTTGTCATTTACAATGCCAATAGCTCCAACTTTTGCAAAGGCGAGACCGTTGCATTGTAAATTATTTTTGGTTTATTCCATACTGACATGCTCTACATGATTCGCACTTAGTGAAACCTTTTGTGCTGTTTGTCAACCAATTACTTTCTCTGATTGGTTCCAAATGGTTCTTTGTTAAAATGTCTCCCAAGGATTTGTTCTTTTTGAAGTTATCTTAGGACCTTGATCCACCACGTCTTTTAAGAGATCATCTCTCCGTAAAATGTGCCAATTCTTTTGTAAAATGTTCTTTCTTTATGGTTGGTTGTGCGGAGTTATACTCCAGAAAGAGTCGCTTGGTTTCATCCTTCTTTTTTTCACATTGGTTGGAAAGAGTACGTGTTCTATTGTTTTCTTTCTAACTCTCTCTCTAGCACCCCTCAACACACTTATGGGTTATCCTCGTTGGATGAATCTTTCTGTCATCTTTGTCAATTCATCTTCAAATTGTTCTTCAGTTGAGCAGATTCTTTTGGCTCATTTCGTTAGGCTATGCGGGATACTCCACTTCAAAGCCTTAGGGTGACCATTGTTGGCATGTAATATGGAATTAGTGGCCGTCGCCTTCCTATGGATGGTGGAGACCAATCCGTTTTCTCCAACATACAAATTGTCGTCCAAAAACTCACAATCCATTCTACGTGTTATTGCAGTGAATCGAATCTTTACATTATTATTATTGAATGTTAGGATAAAGTCCTCCGGCAATGTCATTTACCCATCCCACAGGATGAATAATTCATCTATAAATCAGCACCGGGGCATGACATTTTCCATGTAAATGTTATTGTCCTCAGTCCAGGCCACCTCCTTCTCCCACCACCACATGAATCAATTTGCGTAGTTGGGGGCGAAGGAGGAGCCCAAGCCTGTGCCCTGTAACTGGAGGTAAAAATGCCCATTAAAAGTAAACACATTGTGAGTTAGGCCATATTTCAACATATCAATCCCCATTTGGGCATGCTCCAAAAATTCAATTGGTCTATCTCTCAAGATATATTTACATGCAGATGCACCATCGTTATGATTAATTGAAGTGTACAGTGAGATTACGTCGAGAGTCAGCATGATGTACACCATTTTCTACGGTATTCCATCCAATTTTTGTAGAAATTCTGTTGAAGCCCTCAGGTACGAAGGTAGGGATATTACATAAGGTTGTAGGAACAGATCAAGGAAATGTGAGCAGTTCTCCAATAGTGAGCCTACCGAGCTCACTATGGGCCTCCCTAGTGGAACTTCTAAATTCTTATTTACTTTTGGTAAAAAGTAAAATATGGCTACTCTGGCATGTTCAGTTTTTAAGTACATATACTCTTTTTGGTCTCATTTGAAAGTGTGCAGGAATTTTTTATACTTTCTAATATCTTTATATACTTTATATAATCCAATCCATGTGTCTTGAAGTCTGGATTCGCCATGGTTCAAAATTCTTTCTTGGTTGGGGATGAGGGAGATTTTTGACAAATTTATGACACTAGATTTCATACTCTGTATGCGGTTCAGATTGATGTCCATCACATATATATATATATATATATATATACATTCACTGAAAAAACATGGGTTTCAGGCATGTTATAGTTAGAAATTAGCATTTAAAAAACCTTAGACGTTCAGTGAAAAAAACATAGGTTTTAGGGGTGTTATAGTTAGCTGGACATTTCACTCATACAAAACCATTGAAATTCCTCTGTTATAGTTAGTTCTGCTAACTATACCTGGCCCGACCGCAATCCACTGCTGCTGATGTCACGTATTACATCATTCATGACATGGTCAGTGACATCACTGATGACATCTCAAATGACATCACTGATGACATCTCTGAGTTATAGTTATCAGAACTAACTGAGGAATTGCAATGGTTTTGTACGAGTGAAATGTCCAGCTAACTATAACACCCCTAAAACCTATGGTTTTTACCTGAATTTCAAAGGTTTTTTAAATGCTAATTCCTAACTATAACATGTCTGAAACCTATGTTTTTGTCAGTGAATTTCAAAGGTTTAGTAAATGACAATTTTTTAATGTATTAATTGTTATATTTATTTTTTTATACTGATTTACTACACTTTTTTAAACTATTTATATTCAGATATTTTATTTTTTAAATTACAATATACATTACTTTACAAAATATAGTTTCTCAGAATGAATTACTTTAGTTTAAATACTTTGCAAATAGGCAATAGACTTTTAAGTACAGTAGTTAGAGTTGTTGCAATGGGCAACACAATTTCAAACACAATGCAACATTGAGCTCAATGGGAATTTCTAGTTAAATGCAATTAGTTACTTTATGGATTACTTTTCTAACAATAGGACTGGATCCTAGATTCAGTCATGGGACATCTCCTGTAAACAGTTGAGTTAAAACATTTTGGTTACAGTAGTGATTTTTAAGGAATATTATTGTATTTTAAAAGTTGACACTTAGAAACGTTTTCACATAGAATCACCAATGTTATCCTATGGGAGGAAATTCACTTAGCAGGTAAGTAGTGTTATTGTCAATTTTTCTTACTCAGTGGTGGATCCTGGATCTAGCACTGGTACATCTCTTGTAAACAGTTAAAGAATGCCTTTAAGTTATACAGGTGATTTTTAAGGAATATTTGTAGTTTGTGAAAATTGACGCTTAGAAACTTTTCTTGTGAAAATCAGACAATGGATTCCTATGGAAAGAAATACAAGTTACTGGTAAGTACGCTTAGAATAATTTTTCAGGGTCCATGCTGGGCTAAAAGATGCAACATTGGGTTCTCTCCTGATAATAGGTGAGTAAATCGGAATTTTAGGTGAATATTTTAAAGTTTGAAAACTCCACACTTAGAAGAATTTCCAAGTGAAACCAGTCAATTTTAGCCTGAGGAAGGAAATTCAAGTTACTGGTAAGTACGGTTAGAATTACTTTTCAGGATCAGTACTGGGCTCAAAGATGCAGCACTGAGGTATCTCCTGATAACAGGTGAGTAAATCGGAATTCGTAGTTCGGCTGATTTTAGAGGGTCCCTAGGGTCAAACTAGCCCACTAGGTACCTCCAATAAGTGCCACAGAGCTGCTTTGCAGAGAGGTGTAAAAAGGGACGTGGCCTCTGAACACCTGTCTGCAACGCAGACCCCTGGCACATACTGGAGATACCTGTTGGCCTATTTGGCCCTCAGAGACCCTCAGTATTGAAAGAGAATTAATTCCCTAACTTAAAACCCGCAATGGGGCACAATGGGGAAGGAAGGGGACGTGACCTAAGGTAACATGTCTGTAAACACGCCCTGTGACGCGTTTTAAGTTAGAGAATTAATTCCTCCTCAATCCTGTGGGTCCCCGGGGGCCAACTAGCCCACCAGGTACCTCCAGATGTTCAGAGATGTGTCAATCAACTGTGTATAGGGGAAGGAACTCGCACATCAACAATAATGTATTTATTTTAATACTTGAATAAATAAAAAAAATCTAACTGCACCTTTAAAATAAAATAAGGCTAATAGGGGTTTTGGGTGGGGAAGTGTATTAAAATTGTGGACAGAAACTTTACACAGTAACTAATAAATATACTTGTTTTAAAAAATAAATACAAAGGTATTTATTTTAATACTTGTATAATAAAAGAGAGAAAGAATTAAAAGAAAAAAAAGAGCAAATACGTTTGAGGATATAAAACTAAACTAAAACTGTTTAACAAGTTTCACGTTTATAAAAACACGTGCGCAAGTTAAACAGTGGACAACTGAAAAACGTGACAAAAAAATTAGAGGAGCACTAAATTGATTCCATAGTGACTTGAATAACCAAAACGTATATAAACCACAACCGTCAGATGTTTACTTTCATTTCTGTGATTTAATTACGGGTCACCAAACTATGAGCAAGATAAAGTTTACGATTGTGGGATTCATCTTCAGTTTATCATCCATTAACTCAGAGGGAACATAAAGTTAATGTATATAATGTAATATATAAAACATTATGTTCCCTCCAGAGGAGTTGGATGTATGTCGACGGAAGGAGGAAATAATTTTAAAGAGAGGTAAATTAATGATATAAGTTTATGCTTTCTATATTTTTCTAATGCAAGTATACTATTATGATTTCTAAATGTAGTGTGTAAAAGTATAATTGTACTTTAGAAACAAAATGACGTAGGAACAGTTCATGTATTATCGTCGCGAATTGAAAATACTACGAAGACGCAGAAAAAAGGTTTGAAATATGTACAAATAAAAAAAAATGATCAAGTAATTCTCTTTTTCTTCTAGAGTGAAAATGGGTTTACCAGTATGTATATTGTGTAGTACTGTGACGTATTTTCACTCATGAGGAACTGGAGGTTTATTGTTGCAAGCAGTAAACATGAAAAAAAATATTAATGTCAATTAACAAATAATAAAATAATTCTTTTTAACAGTCACAATGTTTTCATAAAGAGTAATTGAAAAGAAATGTACAAAAAACAAAAAAGAAAGATGAAGTAGTGAAGGAGTATTTGTAGTAGCACTTCTATTCTATTTTATCTGAAAGTAAATCATGCTCTCTTATATTAATAAGAATTTGGGGCAACACTTTAAAAAAGATTTTAATAGAAAATAGTGTTTGCGGAGAGAAAAGGGAGTGTGTGCATATTTATATATCGCGTAGTCGACCCAAACTATATCAGCAATTTACATGAGCACAGTATTTACAGTACATTTTCAGGCAGGCGTAGATTACGTCATTTCTCTTCAATACCAGGATGTGGACGCCACTCAGAGGCTCAAACACTGATTTCCAGCACCAAGTTCGACAGTGTATCTGAATGACCACATACGTATATATATTAGCTGCCCTCTATGTGCCAAAAACTGCATCCTGAAGCTTTCATAGCCCTGTATTACTGCAGCTACAACACTCCACTGAACGTACAACAAACATCCATATTCGCAGAAATACGTCATGTCCAACATCTTTTATGTGTGGAACTATGGATGAATATAGGGTCAGTGATACCCCATACCTTCCATTTTGGCCATGCTGTGGTACTTTACAGATATAGTGACACATTTGCATTTAAGACCCGGGTGACGTCAGCACTACAACACGGACACCCGAATCAGTTGATTTCTCATATAGCTCACGATGGAACCACGCCCATAGCTCCGGAATCATGGTTCACAGCCTGGCATACGTTAGTGCAGCCCACTCCGCTTACGCTTCCAGGAAACCACAACAAATTTAACAACACTTTCCTAACGCTAAAGCGACGATAATTTTAACGCTGTCCTTGTAAATATGCCCCCAATATCACGAGAAATACAGCGAAATTTCATGTTCGCAAGTAAAAACCTTGTTGATATAAGACTGTGCACTTAACATATCAATCCACCTCGCATATTAAACATGTTTAAGTCTACTTCAGAACAGATATTAGGATCCGTTATAAACCGCAATAAGCGAGAGTTTTGCTATCGGTCCTCAAATCCAGGGCCGCCTTGTAAATACAACGCTGTTGTCCTACCTCCCTCTTCCATGTTATATTGTCATAGAAACACCTACCTTGACTCTGGGAATGCCTACATTGCAACTCATTGGAGATACGAGGCGAGCCCTTAGCAAACCGGCTGCTAACATGCATTAATGCATTTTAGCGTTACCTAGTAAATAGGGCGATATCATTTTCACCGCAGTTTTGGCTTTTTTTTTAAATTGCGGCAAAATAGCACTTGTTAATATGCCCTCAAGTTTGCTATGACACAGCGGGAACCTCGGCTCCAGTCCTGCCATAGCAAATAGCAGTGTCCCGAGGGTAAGCACCCCGAGACACAGCAGGAGCCAATCCTGGGAGGTGGTGTTCCCCAAGGCTTTCGACTGCTCCAGAATGGAGACCATGCGCCCCCCCTCCCAAAATATAAAAAGCCCCGGGGCTTAGACGGACCTTTGAGCTCCCTCAGTTATTTTGTAGCACCGAAGAATGATGGTCCCTGGGCTACAGGGCCCCTCTGGACCACCATCAAATGTAATATTTTAGACCCCAGGATTTGACCATCCCAGGTAGCTAATTTTTAAACAAGCACAGGAGCCCATGCTTCGTTTTTATTTTTTTTACGGCGGATCCATGCACCCAGTGCACATGTCTCTGTTTTAATAAAAAATAATGTTTGGGGGCCCTAGGGGTCCTTGTGGGACCCCCTGAGCAGGTCTAGAGGGTAAAAATATGTCTTACCTGCCACCTTTATACATTTTGAACACTTGTTCCACTAATTTCTAGATTCTCACTTTTACCGAGGCACAAAATGGCTGCCAACACTTCCTGGTTTTGAATGTTGACAACCACTTGACAGCCAATCAGCATTTAGCGCGTGATCGAGACGGTGCTCTTATAGTCCGTGCAAGATGCGCGCATCCACCGAGGCCATAGATATATATGTACTTCTAATTGTCATTTTCTCTGGAACTACTGAACAAATTTACACCATATAAGCAAAAGGCACGAGGCTGAATCAAGGACTACAACTTTGCCAAATTTGGTGTAATTCCGTTCAGCCGTTCAGGCTGTAGCCGCAATGAACTGTTCCTATGGAAAATTGCCTGGGGAAAACACGTTTTGGGACCCCCCTTTTTTTCTCAGCCCCAGTTTCACAAATCACCCCAAGACTTTCAGGATAGGAGCGGATGGGAGCGCCCCACCAGTTTTGAAAATTTCGCAAAGATTCGTCAACTGGAGTCAGTTATTCCAAATAGAATGTTTGCTGATTTCCTATGGAAAATAGATCCTAACTATAACTACCTACTGGCGACCACCAGTAGGTAATATTTATGTATGTATGTATGTATATATATATATATATATATATATATATCTTTTACCTACTGGCGGTCGCCAGTAGGTAGTTATAGTTAGGACTGGCTACCATAGGAAATCCGCAACATTCTATTCGGAATAACTCTGGCGCTGGTTGAGGAATTTGTGTGTAATTTTCCAAGATTTTGGCCAGCTCCGCTGCGCTCCTTCCCTGAAAGTTTCGTGGGGATTCGTGAAGTGGGGGCTGAGAAAAAAGGGGGGTCCCAAAACGTGTTTTCCCCATGTTAATTTCCATAGGACAGTCTGACAAGTCTACAGCCCGAACCGCTGAACGGAATTACGCCAATCTTGGCAAAATTGTAGGGACTGGTACGCAGATGTGCCTTTGATATGTTTGGTGAAAATTGCTTCAGTGGTTTTTACGAAAATTAACTTCAAAAACACATATATATCTATAGGTGCTCTCCGAGCGCTCACAGGTGCGCATACCGAGGAGCGCACCCGGCGCGCTACGGGGGTGCGCGAGCAGAAGGCTGATTGGCTGTGGTGTGTCTGTCAACATTCTAAACAGTCCGGAAAGTCCGCCATCTTGTGTCTCTGTAGAATCGAGACACAAGAGGTGAAAAAGAAAGGGGGAAATAATTAAAAGGGGGCAGAATAGACACCCCCTGACACCCTAGGTTTTCTGAGGGGAGCCTAGAAGGACCTTGAAGGGCAAAAAAACTTTTTTTAAAAATTTTCGCGGGGTAAGCGCTGGCGGCGCTCCCTGGTACGCTCTCCGGTACGCACACCATGGGGAAAAACAGTGTAAAAAAATAGAGTAAAAAAATAAAGTAGAGTGTTTAGAGGAATGTGATGCATTGCTGGAGTGTGTCACAAAAATGATGCAACTCCAACAATGCATCCTTTCACATGGGGCTAGTCCCATGTGAAAGGGCCTGCGTCAGTCTTACGCCTGCTGTGAGGCAGGCGCAAGATTAAGACGCAACAGCGTCATAAAAGTGATGCAGTGAAATCTCATAGATTTCACTGCATCACTTCTACGACCCTTCCTTACGTTAATACGCCCCCTTTGCATACATTACAAATGGTGCAGGTATAATGTGGCGCACGGGTTTACAAAGTGACGCATGTACCTAGATGCGTAACTTTGTATATATGACTTAACAAGGTGCATTTTTTACACCACTGGTGCATCACAAAAAGTGACGCACCGGCGGCGTAAAAGTGACACATGGCCTCATAAATGAGGCCTTCAGTCTTCTACTCATGCATCATATTTAATGTGTGACGCGTTATGTCGCAAGGAGTTACAGATACGTCAGTATTTCTGACGTATCTGTAAGCGCAAAAGTGATGCATTGCTGGAGTGTGTCACAAAAGTGACGCAACTCCCGCAATGCATCCTTTCACATGGGGCCAGCCCTATGTGAAAGGGCCTGCGTCAGTCTTACGCCTGCTGTGAGGCAGGCGCAAGATTTTGGCGCAACGGTGTCGTAAAAGTGACGCAGTGAAATCTCATGACCATGTCATGAATGATGTAATATGTGACATCATCAGCAGTGGATTGCAGGTGCGTGAGTTATAGTGAGTCCAACTAACTATAACGTGGGAATTTCAATGGTTTTGTATGAGTAAAATGTTCAGCTAACTATAACTGGTGTGAAACCTATGGTTTTTTCAGTGAATTTCAAAGGTTTTTTTAAATGCTAATTCCTAACTATAAAGAGTGTGAAACCTATGGTTTTTTCAGTGAATATATATATATATATATATATATATATATATATATATATATATCATCCACTCCTCCTTATTCCAGGAAATGAACACGCACTCGTAAGGATCTCACTTCCCAATTTCTTTTATTGATCCAAAGTTCTCAAGATCGATTTAATTACCAACGCGTTTCGCCGCCAACTGACGGCTTGATCACGGTCAATGTTAGATCAATCAATAAAAGAAATTGGGAAGTGAGATCCTTACGAGTGCGTGTTCATTTCCTGGAATAAGGAGGAGTGGATGATTTAATTCGGCGGGGCTCTGCCGAGGAACTCGCACCGATAGGAGAAGCGCCAGGGGTCAACCAGACACGAGCCAAGTTGTTGTGATATATATATATATATATATATATATATATATATATATATATATATATATATATATATATATATATATATATATATATCTTTACTTTCCCTTCCTTCCCTCTTGTGATGAGACCCAGGAGCAGGCTGCTAATGATCCTGGCTTGGGGTGATACGTGACACCTATTCCCCGCTCATTAAATCCTGCTGTGCTGCATGAATAAGGCGAGGCAACACAGCTGGCAGCTTTTTAAACAACTGAACTTCTTTCGTTTTGTGAACAGAGTGCTTTTTAAACGGCTAAACTCCTGTTCCTGGTGTTAAGAGAGAGTCGGGGGAAACGTGAACCTGCACCACACTGATTAATGTGCAGCACGCTCACCTGACCCCCCTCCAACACCCGGAGATATCTGTGTTTTAACAAAAAAGTGTCGGGACCCCAGGACAGTCCTTGAAAACTCGAGAGTGTCCGGAAAATCCGGGACGTCTGCTCACCCTGGGAGGAAGGGAGTGGGGTGGGGAGGTGAGTAGAAAACATTCAGAAAATGTCACCCGTGAATCTAATGTACGTTAAAAACTAGGAAAGACGCCCGGAATAATCCCTTATAAACAAACAGGATTAGATACCCGAAAAATATTTATCAGCAAGAAACGCATGCCGCGAGAACTGCGCCCAGACAGGGACGGACAGCGAGGGCAGGCGACAGGCACAACAATCGGCGGCTATTTTGGTGAAAAAGCGTCTGGCACACAGGTTTATTTTTGGCTACAAAGTTTAGTACATGTTCTGTTCTCTGCTCCTCTCGCCTTCATCTTCATCGCATGGTGAAAGCCTTGTCCCGCATTACCCCTCGGTTTCGGTTACCAACCCACCCCCACCCCCCTATGCCCAATAATCCTGATCTTCATTTGAGGGAAGAGGGAGTAATACTCTTCGCGTGCCAGCGCAGTCCTTACACTGCCAGTGAAGTCCTAGCGCTGCGAGGCCCCGGCACTCCTTCTGAAGCTCTTTATCACACTTCACCTCGGACTAGCTCCTCTTCTGCTCCCTTTGCTCGAGATCACAGCCTATTGAAGGTAATTTTGGTGCTGTTGGATTTGAAGTATAACACATTTGGTGCAGAGGATCACACCGCTCGTCACATGCAAACACATCTCTATGGAACATTTAGCACTACAGGAGTAAGGAAGTCGGTGGGTCATATGTTTTGCATTTTTAGCTCTCTGAAGTAACCAAAAATAGGACAAAGAGCTCTTTAAAAACGTCCAAATAAATATACAAATGCATAAATAGTTTGAGCGGAAGGGATGAACAAGTCATATTCACATAACATTGACACTTTCTAGGTAGTCCTTGTGGTAATCCGAATGAAATGAGAGTGGAAATTCGTTATAATGAACATTATTGTTGCAAAAATACACAAACGGTTGTTTGTTTTGGAATCTTTGCCCATAACCTCCTTCGCCGTACTTTCTCATCCACACTCTGCTTGCAAAACCATATTAACAAACAACCCGTGTTTGTGAGGGGCGTCTAAAAAATTGCCTTTGCCCTTTCAACGGACTTTTTCCAAATTAAAGCGTTTTATTTCAACGAGGCGACATGTCTACATAATCATAATAAATACCCGTTTTATGAAGAGTGTGCTACTGCGCGCTTCTGCCGTTTCTAAGCGCTATGAATAACCGTTCATTTTAGCTTATATTTATTAATTCCCGGTTAAGCTCCCTAATGTACCCGCTACGAACACGGAGCACCCCGAATCTTTTGCAGGTGCACGACCCGAAAAGTATACATAACCCCAAAGTACACCTGGGACTGTCTGATAGGACCGCGGCAAATGAACAATCCATTAGTAAGTAATCAGATAACAGTAATTCACACGATTGATACTTAATCAGATAACCGACAACGTGCACGCGCCCAAAAAGAGCTTAGCTAAGCTTCCGGGCAACACTGGTAAAGAGGTGGGTTCAGCACGGGAGGCCGCGATGGGCTCGGGCACGCGCACTCTATCAAAGAATGAAGCGCAGACTGAACGACCTCAGGATAAAAGGTGCGCATCTTTAATTCCACGGCGTCCTAAACGTGTAAGAGAAAGAACGTGGCGTCCTCTCATTAAATAGAAGCGATGCCTTAACTTATGTTGGGGATAGCAAAAGGTTCACTACTGTTTATATGTAAATACTATTTATATCTAAATTGCGCCCAATTCACCAAAATGAAAAAAGCGAATGACTGTGAGTTCCGTAATGTACGCCAATTGTATTTATGGAAGTTGCCGTAGCTATCCCCAATTGGATAACTATTTCATTAGGGAATAGCGGTGGGGTTACATTATTGTACGTGAGTTATATGTTTTATCTGTACGCACAATACTAGTGACACTGCCGCGCACCAGGTTGGTGTGTACGTGTTATGGAAGCCCCGTGTGCCCAGCCGGCACTGGAAGCCGGTATTTACGTTCGTTAGCTCTGTTCGCTGTTTACAGTCTGAGCCGCCTCCTGCGTCCTCGAGTTTGCACACAAGGCTCCCAGTGGCTCCCCCTTGGGTGGTATGCCTGAATTGTAACGGAAAGGCTATTTATCCATATAGCGCAGACCACAGACCTTACGACTGTTTTAGGCGCTTTGGTTCAGAAAAATATGGAGCCTGGCGCGCTGAAGGCGATGGGATTTGCCCAGGATCGCACAGTTTGTGCCAATTCCTTACCCCATTTAATGATAGGGTTCGCTGTAGATCATCTGCGGTACAGTCAGCCTGCCTACAGACCAATCACAGCGCTGATTAACACCAGCCAGCCTCATTAGCATATGACGTCAGGCGGCTGTTTATGTAAATGAATGTTTTAATCTGCTATACTGGCATCTAAACAAGAAACAGCCCTTAAACCTTATCCGAATTATATTAAAAATAAACACATGAGTTCACTAGTAATATGTTTGTTCTATTCTGAAATCTTTCGTCCCCCATTTACAACAATTTTCACATGACACACATATAGCATCTTATTCATAAAGCCATGTCATGCTGTTTCATGCTGTCATGTAATGTCATGCTTTGCTACGCCGTGCCGTTTAATGCTATCGCATGTCATGCCAAGCTTTCCCATGTCATGACTTATCACACTGCTGTTTCATAGCATGCTGTGCAACGTGATGTCATCCCAGGTTATGCCATGTCATGCAAGTGATTTGCTGGGTTATGTCAAGCCATGCAATCTGTTGTCATTATATTCTATTTTAAATTGTAAGGATTTATGCTACCCTATATAACGTCATGTCTTGCTATGCATGTGTATATATGGCACACATCTAGCTTAACAGCAATGGAACCTTGTGCCATGTCTTGCTATCCTACTCTATGTCATATTATGCTATGTTCTTTTAGATATTATGTCATGTTATGTTATGACATGTTACATTGTATCATGCCATGGTATGTCAACCCATGTCATGCTCTTTATTCTATGAAGCTAGATAGATAGATACATTTTTATTGCACAATTATAAAACCATTGCAAATTAATTACATTTAAAAAAAAACATGTGAGTATCATTTTATAAAAAAACTAGTATCGCCTTGCAAACGCCTTTTGATCCTATTTCTCGTCAGAAACAGAGTATTAAAATCACCGTAGGTTTAAAAGAAGGTGCTCGAGCTCGTATTCAGGATGTTTAAAGTTCTTGGGAACTTGGTTCAACTTTCACTAAAGTGTTGCCACTGTCATGAATTTCGTCAAGCGAGCGGCCAGTTGTACCGAGTCACCTCTCATGCACTCTCCATGTGCTTCTTGACAAGTCCGAACATTTTTAGGATGCGCCATATCGGGAGGAGCCAACATGTTCTTAAGGCGGTCAATTTCTTTCAGATGCACAGGACATAAATTAGTGATTTTTCCCCATCTCCACAGAGACAGCAGTGTGTGCCCTTGTCGTCCTGGTACCTCTGACCGTACCTGTCTGCATCAAGGGGACTAGGCCAAAGCGTAACCTCATTAGTTGCTGCTTCATTATTGGCTTGAGGGAGGTCGAGAGATAGTGGGGCAAATCCCCGCAGTCATAGAGTTTTGTCGCCCAGGTACCATGATTTAAAATTTTCACTGCCAGCGCGTCGCATTCCACCGATAATGATTTTGCTTGTTTTATTAATAGTTTTGCCACCATGGCGGTTGGCAGCGGGCTTGTCCAGGTTACTTGTGCATCTAATATCTCTAGACAGTGCATTAGGAATCTATGCCAATTTGTTGCAGGCTTATTTATTAGTGACCAGATGTGGCTCTTTAACGTGTCCCCTGGGCCTGCTTGGCTTTCAGGCAGAAGAATACAAACTTGGCTTTTAGTATTCACTGTTGTGATGTCAACTTGAATTCCATGCGAATTTGGGCATGGTTGGCAGCAAGAGCACTCTGTGATGGCAAGCTGAATGTGCCCTGTCCAGCCAGGTTGCCATCATCTCTAAAAATCAGTGCCCCATAGGCCACTGTTGGTAAAAATGTTGAATCCATTACCCTAAGGAGAGGTGTGCTCATCGATTTTCTCACTTTGCAGAAAGCTCCTTCTAGGGAACTCACTGCCCCTTCTGTGCGGTGCTGTGTGCAGTTAGTCGTCCTCATTAGTCGTCCTCTATGATCAAGCCAGACGCCGAGGTACTTGTTTGAGGTCACTACCTCGATGGGTTTCACCTCAATAAACCAAAGACCTTTCCTAGTCCTTTGTCTTGTTACTATCATCACCTTTGATCTTACTGTCTTTATTTTCAGGTCAGTATGAAATATCATGTCATGCTGTATTTTGGTATGTGGGTCATACCTTTGCTCTGCCATGTAATGTCAGTTCCGTCATTCAATGTTATATGTTTATACCGCCTATGCCATGGTCTTCTGTTATGCTATATCATACAAGTTTGCACGGCTTTGGAGACCGCTGTGGGGAGACTGCAGGACCCAGGAAACAACGCAAGCCCAGGAGGAGGGTCCTCATACCCAGCCATCGCTCTTAAGCACGTTGTGTTCCCACTGGCGCGAGGCACGAGCAAGTGCATGCCTGGGCGAAGACCGGGCCAAGAGCAGGCTCATCTGCGCCCGTCCACAGCTGGACGAGGCTGGGCTGGGCCTACTCTCTAAGGCTCTTTGTTTATCACCTCCTCCCAAAATGGTAAAACGAAAATTGCAGCCTCCCAAGTCCCAGGGTAAGCCTTGTACCGCGATCACAAACTTTTGGCGAGTGCTATGGGAGCCCTCGACATGGAAGTTACCTCTGTTGAAGAGAGACTAGGAACTTGCAATTGCACAGTAGGAGACATTGAAAGCACTTTACCCACCACAGCTCCGAATATAACTTCTGGCGCAACATTTGGTCATACGTAAATGGGTGCATGTAGACTAACCTAGATGATGTTAACCGTGACTCACCTTCTGAATCAATTTTTCACCCTCCCTCAAAACTTATGAAAATCCCTGACTCTTCCCTGGCTACATCATCAGGAAGGTCTCACACTTGCTGTTAAACCCGCTGTTAAGCTGTGCAGGCCTATTGTTAAGGGGGTACATCGACCAAAACCTTGGCAGCAAACACAGAGGATTTTAATTGTTTGCTTCTTTGGAAGCCTTAGTTAAATCTTCATTAGATTCCCTGTCCACCAGACTAGCTTTAGTTGGAAAAACAACTGCTAGTTGTCGAGAATTTTTGCAAGGTAACGCTAGAAATAGCTCCAAGCAAAACCTGAATCTGTCCACCATCCCTCCATCTGCTACTCTACCCCCTAATTTATTATCCTACTCCAGTTACCCTTCTACCCGACCCACTCCCGTACTTGGTTCTGGAATCCCATCAGTCAATAATATATCTCAACTGATCTTGCATTTTAATTTGCGATCCAACAATCCCAGTACCCCTCTGACTGCCATCATAGCTGGGGGCCCACCGATAACCCTGGATCTCCCACCTGAAGACACCTCCCTTGCTGTGATTTTAGGGAATGTACCAATTCTTTCCCATCCTGAATCGGAGCCATGCTCCCCAAGCCACTTTGCCTACAACAGTGTCCGCAGAGTTTTCCCAAACCTGTAATTTTCTTTTGTGGAATGTTGCAGAATTACGTTCCAAGGTTCTTCTCCTACCATGGATGGATTTTGTAACATAAATGTGGTTTTTCTGTTTCCAGGAGACTTGGGCATTGGAACTTATCCATATCAACAGATTTAAGACGTTCCGCCAACCTGCAGTACCATTTCAAGCTGGTAGACCTAAGGAGGCCTGTCTATTTTAATTACGAACCTATTGGCCCACCCTACGAGCAAAGCAGAATAAACTTCGCCTCATTCAATTATCGTTTGCCAACTCTCACACAATTTGAACCTCATTATTTTTCATTTTTTACAACAGCGCACCACCTCCTGAATCCGTTATTGAGTCCGAGCTGGATAAATTACACAGTTGTAAAGGGAAGCAAACTTTTTTATTGTGGGGTGGTGATTGCAACATTCATTTATGCCCTCTCCCTGCCAAAATAATCTGTAGTATGGTGGGTTTAAATGACAATGACCAAACGTGTTTATTGCACAGCGCCATAGACCTTTTCACAGTCATAGACCTATTCACTGTCTCCTTTATACTGACACCGCTGTTCTCATGTCTCGAACCCCGTTGGGCCTTCAGCGGCTACTAAATGGTTTTGTCAGCTTTATAGGGAGGGTGGTTAAAGCCACTCTTAGTCCCCCTAAACAATATTATATAAACAACAGAAGAGCGCAACCTACAAACAAAGAGCCAGCAAGCAAAAGTCACTCTAAAATAATAAAAGAACTCTCACTTACCAACCTAGTTGGTGGCATGTTTCATCATTGGGTTCCCACCAGAGAGGCTGAGTGCCTCCTTGGTGTGCTACGACGCCTGTTTACAGCTGAGTTTTTTCCGGTGTGGTGTGAGTGTGCAAATAGTGAGTGCAAAGAAGTGATTCAAAAAATGCCTTAGTTTTATCCAAAGAACTTTTTGGCGGAAAACCAAGCATAAATAAAAACAATTGTGAAAGATGTCTAACTACTGGTTAATTTTACCAGATACATCCTACGGTGAAAATAAAAGAGTGGTCAACATGTTTCTGCCTCTGTGTGCTCTTAGCGAGGCATTCATCAGGACCAACCCACCATGGCGGTGTGCGCATGCTAAGGCGCACCCTAACCTGTGGTGGAGAGAAAGACCGAAATAACTCACGTTTTTTTTTACGCCTTCAGTATTTCTGAAAACCGTATGTTTGTGAAGCGTATAGTGACCTCACAACATGAGTCCCGGAGGGGGGCGGTGGCTTGTAGTCACACGTTCGTCAAAGCCATGTGTCCGTATGGATACTACATACTCCCTTGCTGAGGACCCTGGCGATGGTCCTGCTGAATGCCTCAATTGTTTTTATTTATGCCTGGTTTTCCGCCAATAAAGTTATTTGGATAAAACTAAGGCATTTTTTAAATCACTTCTTTGCACGTACTATTCTCACACTCACACCACACCGAAAAAAACTCTGCTGTAAACAGGCCAGATTGATTTTATTCACACCCAAACACATTGCGCCACTTTTACAGAGTTTGCCACTGAAGCGCTATTTTTGTTTTCTTATCTATGTTTTCCCTGGGCTTGCAACTAGTGCACCAATCCTGGAGGTACTGCAATGTGTGGATTGGAAAACAAAATGTGTACTGCAGCTCTGCGTCCAGGGATGTGGTCTTTTTACCAGACTCCTTAAGTTTTTTAAGGATATAAGCAATGGCCTTTGAAATGGATCCATTCAGGGCCCTGTAGTCATGTCCTTAACTTTTCAGGCAAAAGCACTCACTGATTTCTGAATAGTGAGTGTAAAAGCATGAACGTAACCATGTTGTTCCTGCTTACATTTCACATGGTTTGCTAAATTTTGCATTCCCTATGAGAGTTTGCTTTCTCCAGGATGTTGTTGCTTTTTTTTTTGTAGTCCGCAAATTGCTCTTGTCTAGTGCGTAATATAAATTGAGCCCCATCCAGGTGTTTATAGCCTGCAACAATTGGGTTGTATTGGGTTGTAGCTGAAAGAAGTGTGAGTTTTTCTCAGTGCAGCAGTATGGTGTTCAGTCGGGGAGAGGATGTGGCCATATGGCCATAGCTGCTTAACCCATTCGACGCTCGTGACGGAACGGTTCCGTCACGAGCGTTGGTTGGGCTGTGCTCGTGACGGAACCGTTCCGTCACGACCACGCCCGTTTTCGAATCTTCAGCACAGCGCGAAAATTTGTGCCGCGCTGAAGCGGTTAATTTAGAACTGGGGAACCAGGTTGAGCCTTAATGACCAGTCCACCAGACCACTCTCCTGGGAGAGCCCAATCCCATGCTAGACCTTAGAAGGCTTCGCAAGACCTTAGAAGCCCTGGTGTCTTAGCACCAGCAGGTGGACCCTAGCATGACAAGTGTAAGTTAACCTTCAAGTCTTGTCCACCACAATCCATACTGAAGTTCACCTCCAGTCTTGCGGGCATGCCTATGAAGCAGCACACCCTAGAACAACAGTGACTCTGTCACTGAGGTCACAGGACCCTTGAGAAGGGCCAGCTCTAGGGCGGTGTGACCGCAGCGGGTGCTGACTTTGGGTGGAGGCATTATGTTTGCAAGTATATTATGGTTTTAAAAGCGCTTGCTGCCTCCTTCCTGGCCTCCAGCTATTTTCGGCAACAATAAAAATGTCATGATGACACTGATGATTAATGTTCTTCCTAGAGAGAGATCAGTATTTTGTCTAGTGGAAGTTTTGACTCATGGAAAGGTGGCTTAGAGGGTTAATGTGCCTGCTGCAAAGAACAGTTACCATGCAGATCACAAAGTGCACATAACGTAACTAGGTCAGTGGGCTACTGCTTTTGTCTGCAAGATTCTTTTGTTACTTGCAGTTTATAAGTAAAAATACTAACATAGAACAGTGAGCTATTAACTGTCACTTAGCCCGACCCTCTTTAATATCTATGTTACCCCACTAGCCAAATTAATAAGATCATTCGGGATGGAGGTAGTCTCGTATGCAGACGACACTCAAATCCTCGTCTCTCTTCCCCATTCAGATGAACTAATCGCCTCCAAGTTTAGATATTGTATGGAGGCGGTTGGTAACTGGATGATCCAGAACTCTCTGAAACTGAATGGGGAGAAGACGGAGGTGATGGTGTTTGGGGGGAAAGAAAACATCTGGTCAGCCAATTGGTGGCCTGACTCTCTTGGAACGTGCCCTTCCCCCACATCTTCTGCTAAAAATCTCGGGGTGCTAATAGATCCTGCCCTCGACTTAGGTAACCAGGTGAGCAGAACCATTTCCACCTGTTGGGGCCTGATTCACACCCTACGAAGGGTCAGGAAATATCTTTCCCTCCAGGCAAGAAAACAAATAGCTGTTGCTCTTATTGGCTCGCGTCTGGACTATTGTAACGCGCTGTATGCTGGACTTAATAAAGGACAGCTGCAGCACTTACAGGTAGTCCAAAACGCCATAGCCAGATTTGTCCTGGATATCCCTAGACGCTCTTCGGCCACTGCAGCCAGGAAAACGCTGCACTGGCTGCCGGTAGAATATCGTATCCGGTTTAAGGTCCTATGTATGACCTACAGAGCCATCGCCAAAAAGAGCGACACTGGAATAGGATCCATCATCTCCCACTATGTCCCCCGAAGGAACCTGCGCTCCTCTGGAAAACTGCTTCTGGCAGCCCCCCGTGTACGAAGAGCCAAATGGGGTGGCAGAGCCTTCTCCACCCTTGCCCCGAAGTGGTGGAACGAACTTCCTCTGGATCTGAGATCTCTCCCGTCCCTACAGAACTTCCGTACTGCCTTAAAAACCCTTTTCTTCCGCCAAGCATATGTTTAGGGTCTTATGTTCTTTCCTGATCATTCTTTCATCTTTTGCTAGACGCCTTGATACCTGCGGGTTATTGTTCTTGTGCATTATAAATTTTCTTTCAATTCAATTCAACTAAGTGCTGCATACAAACTGCAAGGTATAAATTAGTGTGTTATGTTTTTTGCCCCAGTCTTTGATTATCCTAATGTTGCAAAAAGTGTTCTTTTGGACAGAAAGCAAATTTGATTATTAAAGAGAACCCCCAACCATGGTATTACATTTTAAATTCTGAGTTTGTGTTTCTCCAACCCAATCACTATGAAACTATACGGCCTACTAGTATGGGTGTCATGTGACTCCTACACCTTGTAGTCCTTAGTCTTATGTAACATTTTCTATACAGTGATGTACACACATATTGATTGTCTCTGTGTAATGTGTGTGATGTAAAGTGCTCTGACACCCTACAATGGTATGAGTGGCGCTGTAAATCAAATGAACTGCATTTGAGGGAGAGCGTGGTTATGGAGACTTGAGGGGCACCGTTAAAGGGTGGTAGTGAGGGAATGCATGGCAGAGGTTGTCATTGGGGGGCACTAAAGAAACATTAATGCACAGGGCACTACCAGTAGTAAGGCCGGGCCTGCCCTTGAGGCCAGTCTGCCTCACCCATAGGTACTTCCATTGGGCGTGTTTCAGCAGTTGTAGCTGAAACTCACCAGGGATTGGCAATGCAGGATTTGCACACACACCAAACTAAGTTCACAAACTTCACAGTATCTCTGCTTCATTCACAAGCACTTTTAACATGTGCTGCCTGCTGTGGGGCCACTGGAAATAATTATGCAGCAAAGGAGAACAAAATTATGCCGCAGTGTTGACTAAATTATGCATAAAAAAAGGCTGCAGCGTAATGCAGTACATTTTCTGATATTTTATTATTCTGACATGTATACTATACACATGCTAACAGTCTCTGGAAATATTTTGTCTTATTAGAACCAGTGTAACATACAAATGCAGCAGTGAGACATTTGCAATAGGCCATCGACTCCGCAGCAATACAAGTCACATTTTGTATTAACTGTTTAGCTGACGGTGTCGATCCAGAAGCAGATGTACCGCTCATAACGCCGCAGCGTTTTAATTCTTTGATGTTTTTAACTTGATGCCGCATGAATACGATGTTGCATATGTCATTTTAAAGCCCTAAAATTGCCGAATTTATGAACCTGTATATATTATAACTGGTACTGTGATTGGCACGGCGTGTTAAAGACAGGCTTGTGACCTTACCTTCGCCGCCAGCGGCCCGTTCCACCACGGGATCTCCTGCTTGTTGTGGAGTGCGCCGGTGAATATCCAGTTCTCCCGCCCTGACTGGCTGGTTAGGGTCACGTGGGTTTCCGCGCCTAGGTCCTCCCCTACTTAATCCGCATGCATGGAATTGACTCTGTTTAGCTGACGGTGTCGATCCAGAAGCAGATGCACCGCTCATAACGCCGCAGCGTTTGATGCCGCATGAATACGATGTTGCACATGTCATTTTAAAACCTTAAAATTGCCGCATGAATACGATGTTGCATATCTCATTTTAAAGCCCTAAAATTGCCAAATTTATAAACCTGTATATATTATAACTGGTACTGTGATTGGCACGGCGTGTTAAAGCCGGGCTTGTGACCTTACCTTCGCCACCAGCGCCCCATTCCACCACAGGATCTCCCGCTTGTTGTGGAGGGCGCAGCGAATGTCCAGTTCTCCCGCCCTGACTCGCTGATTAGGGTCACGCGGGTTTCCGCTCCTAGGTCCTCCCCAACTTAACCCGGATGCCTTTCTTCGCGATCAGCAGACGCGCACAGCAGGCGTGCGCCGAAGTCGCGCCTAAGTCCAGCCCGTCTGCGCCCGTCCGCGCTGAGGTCGCGCTGGGGGCTGCAGAAAAGGCTGCTATTTCCGTGGTTTCGCAAGTAAGCTACACCTACTCGAGCCAGGATTTAGCCGCACTTAAACCCCTTAAATGCTCCTGCCATCATAGGCTTACCCCTGAAGCTTTCTGGGGACCCCTCCATTGTTGTTGTTACACTGGATTTACTGAGCCAATATCCTCGGACGTCTTAGTTACGCGGTCTTCCACGGTGACGCCGACCCTTAACACCACCTCTGAAGGGGGCTTTCTTATTGATGCCAGATCGCTAGTAAAAACAACATTGCTTTTAATGACTTTGTCACTGCTAGGAAGCCATCATGGGTCCTCATAACAAAAACATGGGCATCTGCCTCATCGGGTCCTGAACTGGTCAACGTTATTCCAGAGGGCTATGCGCTGGCCAGAATGGATAGAGTTGGCCGTATGGGAGGAGGATTGGCTATTCTTTACAAGAGCTCTGTCATTTGCCGGATTAAAACCCTTTCCTCCCCCACAGATCCCTTTCAGGCTATTTTCTTTACCTTAACCTCTTCTCCCTTGGTCGCTTTCTCTGGCATCCTGATTTATAGGCCCCCAGGCCCCAGGTCGGGTTTTACTCATAGCCTACTCAATATTTTAGAGCCCTATTTTGGGAGATCTAATCTGACGGTTGTGGGGGATCTGAATTTCCATCTGGAGGATGCAAGCTCTAGCGACACCTGTCTTTTGGTGGACGCCTTAACTGCATATGGTCTGCCGCAACTGGTGGATACACCCACCCATCAAGCTGGCCACACATTGGATGGGGTCTTTTCCAACGATCCCAGATTGAAAGCAGACTCCCCCATTCCTCTTGTGTGGTCAGATCACCTGGCTGTTCCCTTGGAATTAAAATCCCCTCCTTCCTCCACATTGCCAGATCACCTCAGGAGCAGGGAACCAAAACGCAACTATAGGAAAATTTCTAACGATACCTAGGCCCCGCTTATGGCCAACATCAGAATTGCCCCTATTGGGCAGGTCCATGAAGTTGCACTGGATCTCTCGAACTCTATCGAAAGAGCGGTGGACCTCTTGGCCCCGCGTCATACAGTTACTCTGCCAGAAAGAGACCATCTGCCCCTTGGTTCTCAGAGCCCCTCAGGCTTCTAAGACAGAACTGTAGGAAGCAGGAGAGGCTCTGGCGAACGAGTTGGGATCTCAGAGAAAGGGAAAAGCACAAGATCTTGTTAAGAGAATACAAATTGAGGATAATTGAGGAGAAGCAGGCCCATTTCTCCAACTTAACGGCCTCCCTCACTTCCCCAAGAGAATTGTTCAAGATCGTTGACTCTCTTTGTACTCTGCAAACTCCTGACCCTGTAATAGGGTCCCAAGAACTGCGTGACAAGATCTCATCGTTTTTCCGCTTAAAAATTGCAGACATTTATAATTCCCTGGAATCACAAAGGGCTATGTTGGGTCTCCCCCTCCTCCTGACCCTACCTTCCATACACGGTCAACCAAAGGACTCTCAGAACAGTTTGTCTAATTTTCCTCTTCTCAGCTCCCAGCAGCTAGACCTGCTCTTGAATAGAATTACATCTGGATCCCCTTTGGATCCGTGTCCCCTCAGGGTTTTGAAGGACTGTAGGGAGGTCTTACTGCCTTATTACCTGGAAGTGATGAACCTGGCTATAACAGAAGGCATTTTTCCGGCTTCCTGGAAGAAGGCAGTGGTCAAGCCGTTGCTGAAAAAGATCCAGATATATTAAAGAACTTCCGACCTATCTCACTGCTACCGGCCCCAGCAAAGATGCTTGAGATACATCTTAATCAACATCTAACTGCCTTTCTTGATTCCTCCGGCCTCCTAGATTCATCGCAGCATGGTTTCAGGAAGCACCACAGTACCGAGTCGGCCCTCACTGTCGTACTGAATAACATACGCTCCAAGGTTGATTGGGTACAGACGACCTTACTGGTCTTGTTAGACCTGACAGCAGCTTTCGACACCCTGTCTCCCCAAGTTTTAACAGCTCGTCTTGGGGAGATAGGGGTAGAGGGCCCTGCGCTGAGCCTGCTGTCCTCTTTTCTCAACCAGAGGGAGCAGAGGGTCAAGTTGGGAGAGTTCCTGTCCCCAGTTAAACCTGTGCAGTGTGGGGTTCCACAGGGATCGGCTTTAAGCCCCACTCTTTTCAACATATATGTGGCCCCACTTGCCAGGTTAGTATGATCTTTCGGGATGGAGGTGGTGTCATACGCCGATGACACACCAATTATGATCTCTCTCTCCCACTCGGTGAGTACCTCCGCTCTCAGCTTCAGGAACTGCATGGAGGCAGTTTCACAGTGGATGATTCTGAACTCACTGAAGCTGAACGGAGAGAAAACCGAAGTCTTGATCTTTGGCGGAGACCTGGACGTCTGGTCTAACGACTGGTGGCCCCTTTCCCTTGAACCGTGCCCACGGCCTTCGAAATCTGCCCAGAATCTGGGAGTAATGATCGACACAGCTCTTACTATGGCGGAGCAAGTAAGCAGAACAGTCTCCACTTTTTGGGGCGTTATTAAGATCTTGAGGAAAATCTCGCACTATCTTTCTTTGAAAGCCCGCAAACAGACGGTGGTGGCCTTAGTTACATCCCGCCTAGACTACTGCAATGCGCTCTACTCGGGCATGAACATTGGCCTGATGCAACGCTTGCAGACTGTTCAAAATGCGGCAGCACGGTTCATTCTTGACATCCCTAGCCGCTCATCTGCCACTGTAGCTAGGAAGAGTCTGCCCTGGCTCCCGATTCAGGCCAGGATCTCTTTTAAGATCCTGTGTCTTGTCTACGGGGCACTATTCGGAGAAAGCTTTGAAGGTATACGATCTCTGCTGGTTCCCTACACTCCCAGCAGAAACCTACGCTCCTCCAGTAAGAACCTCCTGACTGTTCCTCTGGCTCGGAAACTTAGGTGGGGTGGAAGGGCTTTCTCTGTGCTGGCCCCTAAGCTGTGGAATACTCTCCCCCTGGAATTAAAAACTCTAGCCTCTTTGTGATCTTTCAGGAAAGCATTAAAAAACCTGCCTTTTCGCGGAGGCGTATCTGTAAGCTGGTCATCGGCTCTCTTTTGGATCTCATTTGGTTAGGCGCCTTGATGCCCATGGGCTAAGTTTGTGCATTATAAGACTGCCTTCATTTCATTCATTTCATATTAACTTTTGATACGTTTGAGCTACAAAGAATTTATTAGTTTAAATGGTCAGATCATGCAGCAGATCTTGCATTATGAGGCAAATATGGCGGAGCCATAATTGTATAAAACATTTGCAAACTAGGATATTTTGCCATTCATGTTTGGACTGCTTATGTGGAAAAAGAGAGAAGTGCTGATGACAGAAACTCCATGGCTCGGAGACAAATGGCTTGTGCTTCCACATTTTGTATTTGGGACATTCTGTGATTAGAAGCATATCCCACTTTGTGAATGTATTTTAAAGTCAATAACTCATTATAACCTTAAATAATCATGTGTATCCATTGGTTGATTAAACTGGGCAGTGAAATGCCAAACAGATCCAAAAAATTGGGATGTTTACCCATTCTGGCCACACCTCTGGCTCCGTCCACTGATCCAATCCTTGGGTTATTCCCGCCCTCTGATTCTCCGCTCACAGTTCCCAAAACTTTTTTCTCCCCACTTCTACCACTGGCCGGCAAGCCCGGACTGGCCTTAGCGGGCACCGGGCAATCCCCCGGTGCGCCGCACGGGTGGGGGCCGGTTTTGTGCACCTGGGGGCCGTTTTTGTTACAGGGCCGTTTTTGCAGCATAGCTGCAAAATCGGCCCTGTACCAAAATCGGCCGAAAACCGGCCCCAGCAAAGAGCTCGGCAGCACCTCCAACCCCCCCCCCCGAGTGGGGGTAGGGGGGGCGGCCGAGCACTTTGCCAGGGCCGGTTGTGGTTCCCAGTCCGGCCCTGCTGGCCGGGTCTCACCGGTGCTGAGCATCGGTAGTATTTTAAAGGGGGCCTCGAAACGGGTCTCTATCGAGCTCTGTTTTGTGCCCTGGCACAGGCGGTCCGTTTTATTCGGGACTGCAGTGACAGCAGGCACATCCATGTGCACGTGCTCACACTGCACACTCCTCACTGGTGGAGAAGTTACGGCATGCCGTCATGTCAGGGGAGGGTTGTAGGGGAAGGGAAATCCTTTATAGAGAGTCATTTTCTCTCTGGATTTCCCTTCTCTTTATGAAACTCAGGAGCAGCAACATCGTCGTTGTGTCACCAGGGCTTTAAGTGGAAGATTTTTTCAGTATTATATATAACAAGCAATAGTTGCTGCTTATTTATCTTATGCAACTAACAACCATTGACAAAGCCAATAATCCTAACTTGTTGTTGGTATGGTTTTACTTGTTGTATCATATCTGATTGAATGACAGAAACAGCAAAATACAAGTTGGGCGGCAAACCATGCTAAACACAGATTTTTAAATTACGTGTTTTAAGCCACACCCTTAATTACATTGTCCATGCCCCCGTTTTTTTCATCCCACTCAAAGCCCTGAGTCCACCCATAGTAGGCAGGGTCCCTTCTCGAAGAGTGAAAAGCCTCCGTTGAAGTACCCCATCAGTGGCTTGTCCCACCTTCTCCTGGTACTGAGCTCTGCCCCCCGTTGCGTGTAGTGCTTTGCAGCATTTAATGAGTGTAATGAAACGTGCATTCAAGGTAGCGACTACATGCAATGGCCAATTCATCATCCCCCGTGGAGCCTTCGCATGGGTGCCTCTGTTACAACAGGTGCTCAGACCTGTCACAGGGATGTAGTTCCCGCCAGCTTCCTGTCAAGACCGGCTACCCACAATGCACTGTTCTGTCCCACACTTGGGCAGTGCAGACACCAGGAAGGGGACGTGACGGTCAGGGGCTTGTGGGCCTAGCACATTAATAACCACAAGAGCCTGGGATGAGGTGTAACTGCAAGTAGCTGTCTCCGTCGCCAACAGGCCGACGTGGACGTGCTCCTGCCCTTTTATTAACTTGGCCAGTGCGTGTGTCCTACGTCACGACGTAGTCACACGATCACATATCGCGACATTACATTCCTCCCCAACAAGGTTTTAAACAACATGACATTATGCATTTACTCTTTCAGTTACCAAACTTTGATTGTCCCCAGGGAAGTCCTTTCCCCACTTCTGCAGCAGGGCATTCAGTGAACAAAATAACTAATAAGGAACAGTCTTACATTACATAGCCTCGCAGTCGTGATGAGGGTGCAGGATTTCTCCGCAAGCTGTATTGGGAGAGACCTCGACCAGGCAGCAAAGGATCAGCCACCTCTGGAGCCTCTTCAGATGGTGGAGAGTCAGGCACGGCAGGGTGGGGGGGCAGGGCTCACCTCCGCCTCAGCTTCACCAACTCCGACGTCGCTCCAATCCGGGTCCTCACTGGGGACACTCGTGACGGTGGGAGCAATGGGATTCGCGGCAAGACCCATGGAAGTCGCAGCAGGGTCCATAGTCGTGGCGAGAAATCATTTGAAGTGGGAAATGTTACGAGTCACAGTCTCTCTTCCTAACGTCGCAACAACTCGGGTGCCCTTGACGCTCATCACAGTCCAGGGCAACTTTTGATAAGGGAGCTTGAACTTTCCCCCTTGGCATCTGTTTCTCAACAGGACCAGGTCACCTTCCTTGATCAGGCTACCTTGAGCATTGCGACGATGGCTCACCTGAGCATGGACTTTCTTCCGCCTTGTGTCAATCCGGCAGTCATCGGGCCACTCTGGTTGCCACTGAGGATGATGAAGGATGGTGTCCGTGATGACCCGACCCATCAGTAGGTGGGCAGGGGCCACCCCAGTAGTGGTGTGAGGGGTCTGCCGGTAGCTACGCAGGAAGGTGAAAATGGCGAACTCAATGGATTGTCCTTTATCATGGGCAATTCGTATGACTTTATTAAGAGTCCTCATGAACCGTTCGGCCTCACCGTTAGCTTGAGGCCAACGGGGTGTTATTCGACGGTGCTGTATTCCCAGACTGGTGAGATATTCAGATAGTTCTTGTCCGTGAAACGGTGGTCTATTGTCAGTCCGTAGTTCCTTTATCAGACCATGAGTGGCCATTATCTTCTCTGTTTTGGGTATTACCTCACTGGCACTGAGAGTCCCAACAATCTCCACTTCCGGGTATTTGGAATAGTCATCTATGGCCACTAACGTGTGCCGGCCATCTGGAAGACTGCCAAAATCCATGCTCACGCAGGACCAGGGAGACTGCGGGCGAGGTTCAGTTATGATCGGGGCCGGGCGAGGTAAGTCTCCGGTATCTTGACAGGCTGGACAAGATCGAACCATGCTCTCTACCAGCTGATCCATGAGTGGAAACCAAACTTTGGAACGAAGACGTTATTTAGTCTTGACTATGCCCTGATGGCCGACATGGGCAAGTTGCACACATCTTGTGGTGAGCGCAGTGGGTATGACTAGACGGTGCCCTCGTAGCAAACAACCTGTGGGGTCTTCAGTGAGTTCATCCTTCACATGATGCAGGCTTTCCATTATCCTTTGCGCAGGAGTGGTCAATATCCTCCATTCTTCCTTGGCGTTGTGCCAATTCCCTTGCCGTAGAATTCTTTTGGCCCGCTGGAGACACTCATCCTGTGCCGTGGCTTCTACTAGGCTCTGCATCGACAAGGGGATGGGACAGGATCTGGCAGTGATGTATCGGACGTATTCCTCCGTTGTCGCGGCATCCTCCTTCTCCTTGTCAGTGGCTTCTCGAGGGTGTCTGGATAGATAGTCTGCCGGGTTGCGGGACCCCAGCTGATACTCCACACGACAGTTGTAGTCCTGCAGTTGGAGCATCCACTTTTCGATCCTTGGTGGAGGTTGAGTAGACGTCCCAGCGAAGAGGGCCACCAATGGCTTGTGATCTGTCGTGACGGTGAACGGTTTGCCATACACATAGAGGTGAAAGTGGCGACACCCCCAGTGAATAGCGATAGCCTCTTTCTATATCTGAGAGTATCTTTGCTTGGTCACCGTTAAAGACCGGCTTGCAAACGCAACTGGTGACCAGTCTTCCTCCAGTCGTCGCTTCTGTAGCAGGACCGCACCCAGACCCACCGGGCCAGCATCCACCGCAATTTGGGTCATCTTCCCCGGATCGAAAAAGGCTAGTGTGGTCGCTTCCGAGAGGGCTTTTTTGATGTTTTTGAAGGCTTGTTCCTGAAGAGGGCCCCATTCCCAAGGGACAGAGTCCTTAGTCAGTTCTCGGAGCGGCGCCGTGAGTGATGTCAAGTCCTTGATGAATCTACCGCAGTAATTGACCATCCCTAGAAAACTTCGGACCTCGGCCACACTGGCTGGGGCAACGGCGCTCTTGATGTCATGCACTTTTTCGGGATCTGGGTGGACGCCTTCCGTGGAAAAAGTATATCCAAAGAATTGCAGCTTGGTTCTCAAAAATTCACATTTTTCCCGATGGAACGTTAGACCAGCTTCGCGCAGCCTTCGGAGTACTTGGGTGAGACAGGCATTGTGTTCGGGTAGAGACTTGGCATGGACCATTATGTCATCACTGACGTTGATAACTCCTGGAATGTCAGCAATTAACTCTTGTATGACATGTTGAAACACTTCGGCAGCGCAGGATACTCCGAAACTTAGCCAGGTGTAGCGTCCCAGTCCCACATGGGTGGAGAACGTGGTTATGTTGCGTGACTCTTCATCGAGAACCAGTTTATGATATCCAGATCGTAAGTCGAGCTTGGAGAACCAGCAGGCTCCCGCCATCTCTCCAATGAGCTCGTCGATGGTGGGGGTAATGTGTTGCTTGCGCTTTATGGCGGCATTCGATAGGCGCATGTCAACACAGATGTGCACCGTCCCTGGCTACTTGGGCTTTCGAGTGACCACAATGGGTGAGACCCATGGAGTGGGTCCCTTCACCTTTTCGATGATACCAGCAGCCTCCAGTTTCTTCAGTTCTTGTTCCACTTGGGGTCTCAGATGGAAGGCAATTCTTCGATGCCGTAAGGCCACCGGTTGTACGTTGGGGTCTACATGCAGGTGTATTTCCTTCCCTTTGAACCTGCCAACCCCTTCAAATACTTCTGCGAACTCCTTCCGGAGATGTTGTATGGATTCTTGATGCACGCTGAAAGAGAAGGATACGATCCCCAGGTCCCCGGCAGCACGGCATCCTGGGAGCATGCCTTGACCGTCCTCCGTAACGTAGATGTTTGGGTGGACTTTCTGGTTTCCATGCGTCACTGGTGTTCTAAACCGCCCTAGGATCTTCAGTGGGGTGTCCTGTCCATATGCAAACACCACAATTGCGGAGGGCTGAAGCTGAGGTGTGGGTCGTAAGGTGCGGTGGAGGGCAGCTGCCATGATGTTAATAGTGGCCCCAGTGTCAACCACTGCAGTGATCTCTTGGTCCCCCACCTGAAGATGGCATTGGGACAGACGCCGTGCTTTGCGGGCCGCGGGCCCAATCATGTGCACCATGTGCACTACCCTCTCTTCCTCCTCATCATCGTCCATATCGCTTGGCGATTTGTCATCCTCTCTCACTGTGTTGACCCTTGGTCGCGGCTTACGAAATTTCTTGGCTCTACACACTTTTTCAAAGTGATTGAATCGCCCACACCCTGAGTATCTCTTTCCTTTTGCGGGACAGTCCGCAGGCGGATGGGGTGTTCCACCACAGTATCCACAGGTGGTGGCAGGCACCGCCGCGGCACCACGTGGGCCTCTCCTGTTCCCTCTCGACGCTGGTCTGGTGGTGACTGCGTTGACCGGTTCAGTCTTCACTGGTACTTGGAGGGCTGCCTGCATGTGAGCCGCGCGAGCCTTGGATAGCTCTTTGGTGCGTCCAAGAGTCAGAAAGAATCTCTGCCAAGGATTTTCCCGATTCTTCAAGGATTCGTTCCCTAACTTGGCAGAGGCACATCCTTGAATGATTTGCCCTCTTATGTCCTTTGTTTCGTCCTGGAACCCACACGTTGAGGCCAGATTTTTCAGTCGGGCATTGTAGGTATCCAGGGATTCATCCGGAAGTTGCTGGGCCTGACGAAAAATGAATTTCTCGTGGTCCTGGTTGGCCATGGGCTTGAAGTGAGCATTTAGGGCGATTATTAAGGTGTGGTGATTCTTTGGCGTCGCCTCCACAAGCGTTTTGGCAATATTGGGAATGTCTTTCCCTCCTAAGTGGAGCAGCATTGCTCTTTTCTGTTCTTTGTGCACTTTAGTGGCTTCAAAGAAGATCTTTAGGCGGCCGATCCAATCCTTCCATTTGGACTCCAGAGATGACGGGATCCTTCGACTATGAAGGGCTCAATAGGGGGAATTTGCGACATTTGTGACATGTCTCGCGTGCACGCACCCTACACCGCTGGTCCGGCGTGCTGCCAACGGAACCGCCTTCCTGTCTTGTGATGGATGACGTGCCCGCAGCGCTGTAGCAGACGACACCCTGAACGAGTGCTGCACCTCACTGTGTCCGAGGTATCACTGGCAGTTGTGGGGTAATGGCAGTTCTGAATTAGGAATTCCTGTCCAATGGCACTATATACTGGTGCTGGGGTTTATTCCCCAGTGTCCCCTTCCCCGGGTGTCGCTGTTGGGTGTGGCTTGCTGCACTCACTTCTGGGCAGAGCACAGTGTGCTTCAGTTCCTTCCCCTCGTGGCTCCCAGGCTCTACTCCCGATGCGTGAGGAAATGCTGGCCGGAAATGGGCAGGGCCGATTTGCGGCCCGATCCAGGCCTCCACTTTAATGCCAATGTGTGCAGGGCGGCCGATGCCGTCTCCACGTGCGCCGCTGCGCTGCCGACTTGTGCGCTGTCCCACCCGCACTCGGCCGGGAGAGGAGAGGCGGGGACGCGCCGACCGGCCGAGCACCACTTGGGGCGCAGGAGCGTCTTCAGGGGCAGGCACAGGAGTTGCGCTTGCGACCAGCGGCTCCCGCTCGCAGCGGCCTCACCTCGGTGCCACACCGGACCGACGTACAGGGGTATCACGCTCCAGGAGCAGGAGACAACACGCCATGGCTCACCAGGCACCAGCCGAAGGGCACGAGCACCACGAGCTGCACAACACGCTCGCGGCTGCCACACGAAGGTACGCCCACCGTCGTCGCCAGTGTTGTGTCCCACACTTGGGCAGTGCGGACACTAGGAAGGGGATGTGACGGTCAGGGGCTTGTGGGCCTAGCACATTAATAACCACAGGAGCCTGGGATGAGGTGTAACTGCAAGTAGCTTTCTCCGTCACCAACAGGCTGACGTGGACGTGCTCCTGCCCTTTTATTAACTTGGCCAGTGCGTGTGTCCTACGTCACAACGTAGTCACACGATCACATATCGCGACATTACACGTTCCTCTGTCGTGTGAGATACTAGACTGACACATCCTTAAATCTCTTTCCTGCATCCCTCAGCTTTGTCCCCTTCTTTCCTCCCTCTGACCCCCCTCAGCATGTGGAGGCTACCTTGGGGTGTCGTACCGCCACATGCAAACAATCCGCACAACATCGTGTACACTAATATGGCGCAACGCAATATATACATGACAGCATAGTATAGCAAAGCACAACATAATTGATCACAACTGGACATTTCTTGGGTGGTTTCACACCCCTTCCCTTAGGGGTGAAGAGTATCATTGTAGTTCACACTAGGTAGTAAGACACTACAGCTCTCAGGAGGTAGAACAGCCATTGAGGCGCAGCTGTATGTAGTAAAGCTTCCTTTCCGGAAAATAAGAGGTGTCACGGAGGGGAGATTTCAAGAGACTCAAAGCTACCATTCACCCTGATTTCCCAGAGCTGAGAGCGCGACTGATGTGCATCCGTAGATGGTCGCACACACGTCCTCCCAACTGGAATTACCCCCTCCCACCGCCCCTGCATCCCCGTACAGAGATAGATGTAGCAGCCACCTGCCCTCACCTACACTTATCTTGCTGGACAGGCCGCAGGCCTCTCTCCACTTGCCTGACCTGCACACACCACACTGACTCAGCACTGGTCGGGCACTCAGCACCCGTGACAACCCGGAACGGAACGTCGCCCTGCCCTTTGACACGTCTCACAATCCTGATGACAGCCAGAGGCATCTTTTGATGTTGGACAGGGACATATTTCTGCTCAATCAGTGAGAGAAAATTATAAGCAAGTACGGACCCAGGAGGAGAGTTACAGAGATATGGAAATATGTAAAAAATGCACCAGGCCCAGCGCCATTTTGCGGGGGTGGGTGACTGTCAGAACTGAGTCCCATAATGGCACCTCCTGAGGCCAAGTAAAATATGCAATTTTAAGGAATAAAAACACACAACTGGCCCAGTGTAAGCCATACGCAGCTATGTTTTCCCTCTTTCGTTCCAATTTAGCAAACATAATCTTTCTGCACAAGACACCCTGGTGGTTTACAGAGTTTTCTTCTACCTGACAGAGAGAAGATTTATGCCACTTCCGGTTCATGACATCATTTTGCCAGTTTCTTCTTTGACGGGTGAATAATTCTCTTACTAAAAGTAATTTAAATTGAAAGGCCTGGGCCTGTCTATGTCACAGGCGCCTCGGGCGCGAGAGCAGAGTATGGAACGTTTGTCAACTTTCTGAGGTCAGCGCCTGCAAAAGCATCCAAAGGAAAATGTTAATGCGCGATATTTGTATTTATTTAACTGCTCTGCTCAACCAGGCAGAAGGGCACGGCCGCCCTTTCCCAGTTAAAAAGTAAAAGCTAGGATAGAGTGACTGTGGAGTATAAGTTTTTTTAACAGTAAATTAAAAGAAGAAAAATAAGAAATATGTGCAAAAGGGAATTAAAGAGAAAGGAGCGGCCTGAGAGCAAACTGCAGCTGTTGGACTCTTCAAAACAGAAAAAAACGTACAATAAATAAATATATATATATATATATATATATATGTATATATATATATATATATATATATATATATATATATATATATATATATATATATATACACACATATATATATATATGTATATATATATATATATATATATATATATATATATAGATAGATAGATAGATAGATAGATAGATAGATAGATAGATAATTGAATTGGACGAGGACGAGGTGGTGTGCAGGAGCCACAAATATGCATCTACATGAGTGAATACCGAAGTGCAGAGTGGGTAGGGAATGTTGAAGGCAGGGAACAACACATCATTTGGGTTGGTGGTGAAAAATAAAAAAAACCCTTCCAGGAAGTTTTCGCGGTGGCTGTATTTCAGCCAAATCGTTCGGAAGGAAGGCGCCTTTTCCTGCAGAATTCCCTTCTAATTTTTCCAGATCAGCTGGTTTTGGGGTTCAGTAATTCACAAGGTGGCTTCATTTTCTATTAGTTATTGCTCTCTTTCCCCCCTAGAAAGTTCTGATGCATCCTCTGTAAGCATGTCAGTCACTGATGGTGTATTTGGCAAGCATGGCTTCAGTCTACCCAACTGATTTCCTATTCTTGAACGATGGTCTCGCAATGAAGGGGATGCAGCCATCCACCTGCAGTTTGAATCAGTGGGTCTAGGTACTCAGTGTAGCTCCTAATGAGGTCGAGCGGTATCCCTCACTTGTTGCAAGCCTGAGACGTTCCATGACAGGCATGTCGGCTACCTGGGTGGAATCTCTGATGGTCATTTGTAGAGCTGCAACGCAGCCATTACTTCCATCTTTGTCAGGCACTATCATCTCCAGTGTGCAGGGGCTGACAATATTAGTACTAGATTTCTCTCTTCTATACTATAATTAATGCAAGATGTGAATTCCTGTTCTGTTGTACTATAGTAAAGGTGTTACAGGGGCAACAAACCTTGGGTGTCCGCGTACTTCTATGAACATGCCATTTATTGTGGTCGCACACTTCGGAATTGACCTCAGTCTTCCTCATATAGTCATGATCGGAATGAGGAAGTGGACGAGGAGGTAAAGTTTCAGTTACATATAAGCAATCCAATTACTCCTAGTCCGTTCACCCATGTTCCAGTCTTTATGCATGGTCACTGAGTGAGGTTTCCCTAGATGTCTGGTAACTTAAAGGATGTCTTCTGGGAGAGTGGTCCAAATATGTGAGCACTGTAAATCATGGGAGGGGCTACATTCTTTGATGGTGTTAGAAAGGAATAGGACAAAAGAGTGCCTGTTTAGGGAGAATGACTCAGCTCATATAGTCAGTGGCGTAGCTAGGGGAGTTCTGCCCTGGACGGGATTTTTTGGGGGGGGCAGTGGAGGGGAGCAAGTCGTGTCTGTCGTCTACCACCATCACCCGCCTCCGAGAACAAGTCATTCCTCCCCCACCTCCTCCAGAACATGTCATCTGGCGGCCCACACACCCTATCCCCCGTAACAAGTCGTCTGGCAGCCACCACCTCCGCTCTTACCTGCACCAAGCGGCAAACTTAGGTTCCGCCCCGGGTGGCATTAGGTCTAGCTACGCCACTGCATATTGTCATGCCGGAGGAAAAAGCCAGGATCTTCATTCCGTAACATAATGACCACGCCTCAACGTCAGTGATCATCAAGTACAACATCAAATAACTTCCCACAAAGGCTCAAAACAAAAACAACTCCTTTCCAATCAGACACCGTACATGAGGTAGGTCGTTATCCATGTGAGTAGGCGCTTCAACACCCCACATAATGGTAGTAAGCACTATACAAATGCTACAATACAATACAAGAATGGATTCAGGTAATGGAATTCATTGAAATATTCATGCACCCTTACAACATGAATTAAACCACAATCTGTAGTGCACACTTGAGACTGTTTCGAGTGTCTCGGAAAGCGCTGCAAAGCCAGATGAATATAAGATCCCATGCCAATAACATAACATGTCTACAGCGCCTGCACATTATTTTGGTGAATTGCTGGTTTCTAGGTGTTTCTCCGCCGACCTCTGAAACCAGCTGCCTCAGGCGGTGTTTGCTAAATGTTTGCTTTTGACAGAATCAAGGACCATCAGGGGATCTTCGGTCGCAGCCTCGTGACCTCTTTCTAAACCCTAGTGAGAGCCCCCAGCTGACACCAGAGAGTGATCTGCAGAGTGTTTGTGAGTGTCAGTCCCTCCTGCTTTCACTCCTTGCCCCCTCACTCCTCCCACGGGCTCCCTCAGTCTTTCCCTCTCATGCTGGCACTTTTTCCTGGCTCTGAGTGTGAGGGAGGCGCTGACAGGGCCCAGGGCACTGCCCTAGTCCCAGTCGCCGCTCTTCGGATGGGATGTTGATTTTTGTGCGGCTATTTTGGGAGAAGGCTGCAGTTTCCTGGGTGAGGCTACTTCTTGACTGAGCTCCCAGACATGACAAGTGTCTCTGCAGGAATGGTGTTTTCATGCGCGATTTTCCATGAGGGGAGACCAGGTGGGGATGTTGGTTTTGCAGAGTTTTTGTCGCCACTGGTGCTCATTAAAACATGTTTATCTTATTTGTGTGACGGATCACCAATTTCGTTAAAGCCCAATGCTTGTGGCTGGCCTTTGACAGACGAAGGATCTGAAGCACAATTAAATGTGCAGGATGGCTCAGTGAGGTCATCACTTATTATTGAGGTATGTGGTGATTTGAAGATCACAAGGTCAAATTTCGGCAAAGCCCATTCCGCCTTTCATCCAGTACCATGGTCGGTTAATTAAGCATCTTTCATTAGTTAACAGTGACATCTGTTATTCACAGTGCTTAGAAGCAACAGAAGAGCAGAATGAAGCCCTGTCGAAAAACTGGTTTTATTTAATGAATTGGACAGGATCACACCATTTTGAGTAAGCAGGGCAGTGAGGATTAGAAATTAGGTCACATGGTTTCACAGTGATGACCTTTCCAATGTCACGTCCTCTTCCCTCTAGCTCCAGCTCTAAACAAAACGAATTATTGTTAAATATTTAACTGGCTTGAATTTTACTACTGGAGTTAGCCTCAAGCTGTTTTCAGGACAGTGCAAGCTGTCTGGTTGCAAAATAACTATTGTAGGCCTACCCACTACTACTGGTTTAGAGCTGTCCATTGTTTACCATTTGTTGGCTTTATTGTCAATCTCATGTGCTTGCTACATATTCAATGGCGTTCCTTGTCTCAGCTCGCCCATTTTGTGTTTGTCCTTCCCCTGGAGCGTTGCCTTTTTTTGTCATTTTGCTGATTGGCTGACTACTATAATTTCACTGCTCACTTTTGGTAAAGTACTATTTTCTTTTTGCTTAACCACTCTATGAGAGTGCATGTGTTTTTCAGCTCTCTCTTTCGCGTGCTTCTGCCCCCTCATTCCAAGTTGCCGTCTCCCTCTTTCTCACAAGCCCTCTCGCATGTGCTTCTCTCCCATTAAACTTCCTCCCTCCACTGTGCTCTGTGCTTCTCTCCACAGCCCTGTGTTGCTGTAATTCTTGTGCCCACTCTTGCTCGTTACCTCCCTCACACACACCATTTGTTTTTTTAATTAAATCTTTTTCCTTGGCGAGGGCAAGGCATCAAATTGCTGCTGGCCCCTCCCCTTTAAATCAAAGGCTTTTTTGGTACTCCTTTTTAACTGTCCCCCTTCACCTATCTATTTCAGATCAGTACATTTAAAAAATGGTGCTCGTGTCATAAGGATGCATGCTCGCACCTACAAAATGGCGCAGCCTTGCTATCATGCCTTTTTTGCATGTTTTTTTTTACATTTGCCAATGCTGCTCAGCATCGACAGATGCATGTACGCACCTATAAAATGGCGCAGTCTTGCTATCACGCCTTTTTTGCATGTTTTTTTTTACATTTGCCAATGCTGCACAGCATTGACAGATGCATGTACGCACCTACAAAATGGGGCAGCCTTGCTATCACGCCTTTTTTTGCATGTTTTTTTTTACATTTACCAATACAGCACAGTATCGACAGATGCATACGCACCTATAAAATGGCACAGTCTTGCTATCATGCCTTTTAAAAAACTTTTGGCCATGCTCCACGGCATCAAGAAAAGGCATAACAAAGCCAATAATTCTCAAAGACTAGACCCACTGACTTGGCCCATGTTTGTTTCTGTTCTTGGTTTTTGGCACGCTTTCTTCCTAAGAAGCAAATGTTGCCCTAACTGAGATGCATTTGGCTCCTCTGTTGCCAAGGTTTGCTCAATTTGTTCAACTTCTAAATATTGTATTTTGTTTAACACTTTGATCTATGTGCCTCCAAGTCCAAGACATTCGGGTTGTCCTCTGGGTCAACTGCCCACAAATCAGGCACATCCAGTAATTTTGTTATAATTTGTGGAGTTGAGCCTCCTGTATTACAGTTTATCTGCCTCAGGCCCTTTAGGTTCTATCAGCGACCTCTCTGCAAATATATACCATTTTGGGATATTATTTGTCTGAAGAGAACTTGCTGCTGCAACAGATGCAAACAAGTTCACCAAGTCATTCCGCGACTGACCCATGGCGTACACCTCATGATACCCGATGCTCACAATGAGAAGGGTTGAAAGGTGTATGCTGTAAGTAGCAGTAGTTCCGCCTTATAGTTTCCCCTACTTGGTTCACTTCTATGAATATTACTAAAACCAATGTGGAACTGCATAAAGAAACACGGTTTTGCAAGTATTTACAATGAGATATGAGGGATCCACTCTTACCTTGCTTTGCAGGTTTATGCAATGCTGACCTACCCATGGTTGCCAGACGATAGGTGAGGGGCCCATGACAATAGAAAACTGGACAGCGGCATTCCTGAAATTTGCGAGCGTGTATTGCAAAAAGTACCTAGAGAGATGCGGGTCCCTGTTTAAATACATGGAAGCGACTAGGAGGGCACAGGTGACTTATGGAGGATATGCGTGGTCACACTATGATGAGGAGTTCAGAGCCAGGCTAGCATGATACCCGGAGGCAAAATGGGGTGAGATTGATACGGATGTGTACCAACAAACGTTGGGGTCAGTCAAGTTCGGTAAGACCACATACACGGTCAGTGGGGTCCCGTTACTCAATCACCCCTTTCAGAATCGTCTGACCCGGGGGGGGGGGAGGGTACACACCAAAGATCGCAGGGAGTGCACAAGGGGCCTGTTGGGACTTGAATAAGGGAACCTGCACAGGGGAGTACTGCAAATTTAGGCAAGAGTGCTCAAAATGCACAAGAAGGCACCTATTTGTGCTATATTTTGGGGCGGGACACCAAGGGGGCCAAGGTTTCCATCAAAATAGTGGATATAATGGGCAGCAAGAACAACAGGTGGCAGGGGTTAGAGGACAGGAGGGGAGCAGAAGGCTACATGGGAAAAGGCTCGTACACCCATTAAGCAAGAGTGTCTGGATGCCTGGCTGACACAATACCCACACAAGGAGGATGCATTGCTATTGAGTTTTGGCTTCAAAAAAGGGTTCTGGTTGGGGCACGAAGGGCCTCGGTCTGCCAGGTGGGTAGAAAATCTGAGGTCTGTGGCTTCACATAAAGCGGTTGTGCAGGACACATTGAGAAGAGAGGTTGAAGAGGGGCGCATGGAGGGCCCGTTCACAGAATGCCCAATTCAGTACATGATAATCTATCCTATTGGGGTGGTGCTGAAAAAAGACCAAGGCCAATATAGGTTAATATAGCACCTGTTGTGGCCGAAAGGCGGATCAGTGAACGATTTCATATTAGAGGAGATAACATAGGTGTCCTACTCATCAGTGGATGTAGCCAGGGGACTGGTGGAAAAGGTGGGCAGAGGTGCAGAGATGGCAAAATGTGACTTAACGTTGTCTTTTAGGCTACTGCCAGTGCACCCTGATGACTTTCAACTTTTAGGAATCCAGTTTAACAGACAATTTTTTGTGGATAAAGCTCTGCCCTTGGAATGGTCTATATTGTGTGCCTTGTTTGACCAATTTAATTCCTTCTTACAATGGGTCTAGTTTTGAAAACTGGTAAAGAGACAGTGACACACTACCTTGATGACTTCTTCCTGGTGGGCCAGCCCAATTCGGCAGACTGTCAGCAACAATTGACAAGGTTCCAGGAGCTCATGGGTGTCCTTGGGGTGCTCCTGGTGCCAGAAAAGACACAAGGTCCAAGCACAATATTGTCGTCATTTCTAGGTATTGGGTTGGATTTGGTGGCGTTGGAGGCACGCCTCCTGAAACGAATGTTGATAGACGACATGTTGGCCAAACAAAACGTGATGGTGAGGGAGGTGCAAGTGCTGCTAGAGCATCTGAATTTTGGGTGGTCAGGGCAGGATGGACATTTTGTAGGAGACTGAGTAGGTCATTATCGGGGCTTACGTTGCCACATCAACACATGCGTTTGCCGATAGGCATGAAAGAAGATTTACGCATGTGTCTCAGATTCCTGGAAGAATTCAATGGTATCCCCATGAAGATGCCAAAGGATTGGGAATGGGATGTCAGAATATATTCAGATAGGGCAGGGGCTAGAGGATTCGGGTTGTATTGGCAGGGTAGATGGTGTGCCGAGTAGGGGCCACGACATTGGAAGAATGGGGGCAGGAGTATCGCTATTCTGGAAATATGCTAGTGGTAGCTATCACAGTGTGGGGAGAGAGTTTAGCACACAAAAAGGTCATTTTCAGAGCGGACAATATGGTTTTGATGCATGTGGATAACGAGCTTGTCAGCGAGGGATGAACAGGTTCTTAAGATACTGAGAGTTTTCATCCTTAGTTGTTTGAAGCACAATATTCTGTTTCAAGCCACCCAAGTGCCAGGGGTTGACAATGACATTGCGGACGCTTTGCCTCATTCACAGTGGGAGAGTTTCCATGGGCTGGCCACGGAAGCAGATGTTTGCAAGATGCCGGTGCCTGCCGGGATGTGATCTGGAGGAGACAAAGGATGCTGAAATTGGTGGTAGGGGGGTCATTGTCCGTGTGTACTAGGAGTGTATATAGCCAGGCATGGCAGGAGTTTTTAGAGGGAGGGGTGAAGAAGAGGGCAGAAACTTGGGTGAGAGAGAAAGATGTCGTCCAGTTTATCATGTCTTTGATTGACAGGGGTTTGTCTAAAGTCACAATTGCTGCCAAGCTGGCAGGGATTGCATTTATGGGCAAGCTGTGGTCGAGTTATGTCCCTACTGCGGGTGATTGGGCAGACACACTCTTGAGGACTGAGCCAGGGAGGTGGGGCCCCGGCACAGAGTCAGGAGGCCAGTCTCCAAGGTGTTAGGCTATTAACGGTTCTATCTATGATCTACAATGGTGAAGAGAAGGCATGGTTATTTTCTGTACTACTGTCATGGATGTATTTTGGAGTGTTTAGTGTGTTTTAGTTGTTGGGGAGGAAAGGGGTTGTGGGGCTTGATGGGAAGGAAGTAGGATTTGGGGGAGTGAAAAAGGTGCTGTAATGATCATGCTCAAACACTCTAAGACGGATCAAATGGGCAGGGGGAGAGTAGTGGTTATGGGTGCCAGTCAGGTGCCATTGATATGCCCAGTATGTTGGTGGTGTGCTTTGAAGAGTTTGATCATTGGCGGGCAGGGGGCAGTTTTTCACATGGTGTCTGGTTGGGGGTGACAGCGGCTCTCCTACTGTGGGTAATGGGGAGATCTCTGCTGCAGTTGGGGGAGGTACCAGGGGATTTCAGCACACACTCATTCGGGATTGGAGTAGCCACAGCTGCAACTAAACAGGACTGGGACTGTGGCAGAATCATGCATTTGGGTTGTTAAGCTTCGGATTGTTATAAAAGATATGTGAAATGTGAGGAGCTGGGTGAGTGCAGAGGTGCAACTAGAGCCACATATCTGGGGGGGGGGGGACTAATAATCATTTCGGGGGGGGGGGGTAATTCTTCCAGCAATAGGCAGAGTGGATATGCGGGGCTCTAAGAAGGGGTGAAAAAACAACAAAGTCTCGTTGATAAGTAAATGGTCTTTTAAAGACCTGTGAAGTACTCAAAAACTATCTGTGTGTGTGCCCGGGAAGCAGTCTAGCCCGGGCTGCCACACACGACGGGGGGGCTGAAGCCCTTTGAACCCTATGGGTGTTGTGCGCTTGGGTGAGTGTAACATGTAGTTCTATATACTTATGCATTTGTCTTTTCAGGTGCAGTAGCGGGGCCGGAGTCGGCGGAACTGTCCATTTGATAGTCGTCCATTCCTTAATTAAATGGGCAGAACGACATGAATTGCAGAAGGGAAAGGCGTTTGTCATTGTTTAATATACGTTGGCACAGGAGAGGTGGTATGAGATGGCACAAGCTTATGCCCTGCCTAAATAACTTGATGCAATAACACATTTGTCCTGATGTTTTAATTGTGCATCTAGGGGAAAATGACCTTGTGGTATACAAAGGATTGACCCTATTGATACAAATGAAGAGGGACTTGTTGGAGATCAGGCAGCAATGGTTGGGATGCTTTATCATCTGGACTGAATTCATCCGTAGAAGATAATGGAGGGGTGACGAAAGACCTGCTGCTATTGACAAAAAACCCTCATGTCTTGATTTATCTTTCTCTTCGCTATTGGCAAAGCGAAGAGAAAGATAAATCAAGACATGAGAGTTTTTTGTAGGGAGGCAGGATTTGGCAGGATAGAGCACCCTGAATTGAGGTATGAGGCGGTATATATTTTCATTGGGGATGGAGTGCATTCGTCTCACTGTGGGATGGAACTGTACTTAATCCAGATAGAGGAGGTTCTAGGCAAAACATCGAATTTCGAAGATACCCCAGAGTTCGCTAGTTGGGGGGTCAGAAAAGTAAAAATGTTTAATTTCCTCATCAAGCTCCATGACAGTGTGAATGGGATCCTGCTGTGACTTCTGTTTGGTAAGGATGTCGGGCAGGCGTCGGAGGCAGGCAACAGACTGTTTCTGAGTGGCGTCTAGTATCTAGTTTTTTGCATGTTTCCAGTTTAACTTATGGTTCGGAACTAGTTACTTTGGGTGCAGGCAAATAAGGTTAAGATAGGAGATACTTGGGGGCCGATTAGGATGGCAGACGGACTTTGCCCATCCGCCATCCCTGTGGAAACGGGACTGTCCGCGACGTGAGCGGCGGTCCGGCCATGGCAATTGTGATGCGCCCGCCACACTGGCCTGGCGCATCATGCATTTTTAACATTTCGGCACCGCCCGCCGCAATGTTAAAAATGCAGGCATGCATTTGCATACACAAAGCGTCAGGCACCGCGCGGTGCTTGCCGCTTTGTGTATGCAAATGCAGGGGGGTACCACAGGTACCCCCCTTGTCCACCCCCCCTCTCGCCTTCACCATGGGGGCCTGCAGGGGGCCCCCAAAGTAAAGACTGCATGCCTTCAATGCCGCCACGGAAAGGCATCTGCAGGAGCCCATCCTAATATGGCTGGCGGTGTCTGGAAGACACCGCCAGCCATATGAACCCTTTTCCGAAAAGCGGCAGACGGTGTTTCCGTCCGCCGCGGTCCCCCCGCCATTGTAATATGGCGGGGAGAAATAGGTGGCGGTCAATCACGGATGGCGGACAAATCGCCACCGCCTGCATTGCGGAGGCGATCCGACCGCCATCCTAATCGGCCCCACTGTTAGGTAGATGTTCAGAGAAGTAGAGAAGAGGTTACAGGGTTAAAGTTCAACAGTAAATGACTGAGTAGGTGTTTTAAAAATAGTCACAAAGAAAGGAAAAGGTGGGTAAACCTTAGGGGTGGGGGAGGAGGATATGTAGGTGAATCAATTTATAGCGAAGTGTAGTTTTGTAAGGCAAAGGCCAAGGGTAATGTTTGTGAGGTGCATCTATCTTCAATAAAGCGGCCTTTTTCACACATTTTAAAAAGACATTGGTGGTCTGTGCTGCACCCTTTCGGCCCAATATGAAATGGATCATCTGCAACATCTGTTATTAGTCCTGTCTGGGAGTATATGTTTAAAGTGACTTCAAACAACCTCTAGCATCTGACCCCCTCATTTCTGATACCGAACACACTGTGGACACTTTCATTGTTACAGGTCTGCCCACAGCATGATGGCTATCATATATTTGACTGCACTTTTAAAAGAGGTAAGTGGACATAATTGCAACATTCCAATTGTCAAATATGTTTAGAGCCGCAGTTTGGTCCCATTTTTTTAGGTCTTGTGGCGTTAACCGCGCGAAAACGCGGTCTCGCCAGAGACCTATTGTTACTGGCTTCGCTTTCGAGGAGACAAGACCTGGCCGCGCGCATCTGCCAGAATGGGATCAGAGCGGGTGGCGCGCACAACCACGCGCTCCGATTCCGGCAGGCTAGTCACACACACACCCACAAAGAGACGCGCGTGCACACACACACACACAGGCACACACGCAAAGACATACACGCACGCACACACACACTAGCGCACATACACGCACGCATACACACGAGCGCACACATACAGAGACACACACCACCACCCCGCCGCACACACACACGAGCGCACACACACGAGCGCACACAGACACCCCCCCCTCCCCCACTACAACTAAGCCCCACTTACCTCATCGGCGCAAGTCCGGACTTCAGCCGCCACCGCGGAGCTCTCCATCGGGCATGGGAGCCCGCGTCACCACTGCTCCTCTCCTGGCCAGCCACTCCGCGGGCGCGAGCTTCCAGCAGGAAACGGGAGTCCCGCCCCACAGTAGTTTTTGTCACACGCACCACAGCACCAGCGGTAAGCGGGCTTCGGGGGCTTCAGTTTTTTTAGGTCTCGGCTAGTTTTGGAAGGGCAGGGGGTGGATGGATTGGGAAAGCAGTTAAATGGGGCTGTGGTCCGTGATCGTGCTGAAGTCTTTAGCAGTTGTGGCGTTTGTGGGAAGGATAGTAATAACTGTATATCATGTTAGGATCACTTAAACTTTTAGCTACTGTGCGTTGGGATTACTAGGGACGCGCGGCACAAAGGTGGATGCGGGCACCGTCATGGGCATGCTACTTAACTGCTGACCTGGCAGCTTGCTTGCGCTCTTACCATAGGTGCAATTTAGGGGTTGGCATATATATATATATATATATACATATATATATATATATATATATATATATATATATATACATATACATATATATATATATATATATATATATATATATATATATATATATATATATATATATATATATATATATACACTGGGTGGTGATATTCAGTTAAATGAAAAAAAAATATATATATATTTTTGTTATATAGGGGGAAAAGTGTGAACATATTAACTTTTTACATTTTTTATAGTTTTCGGAGCAAATCCTATTTCCTCCTGTGTTTTGGCTCTGAAAGTCTTCAATTCAGGGACCTCTTCCCTCAGTCCCTGGCGTTTGTTGTGCAATGTTTTGATTCAACATTTCCAACGGTATTGTAGCACTACTGATTGGATGGGGTGTGAGGGGGAGTGGTTAGTTTCATTGTCCAACTCCTGTGGCTGAAGGTAGACTTAAACCATTTCTTCACCCCTATTCTCCCTTGACTCTACTCTGACTTCTGTTGTACGTTACCCTACGTGAATTGTTGCTCTACGTCCTGTCTCCCAAGTATTGGGTTGTCTATTTCATCTGAGCACCCAATGCATGTGCGGTGAGGCAGTTCCATTTAATCGGGTATTGTGACAGCTACGTTAACATGACTTCCAGAATGTGCTGCTTATTATGGTCATGAGTGGCAGTATTGGCACCCTTACTAAAATAAAAGTTGGCCATTGATTGAGTGCACAATAGAAATGCATGACGCATACCAAAGTATACGACCATCTTTTCACTGTCACTTTTGCTGAATTCCTGTTTGCTTGCCTCTTATTTCCTTTTTTCCCCCTCATTTTTTATGCATATGGATTGGAAAGACAAATGTTGCTACTGCATAATAGACTGAAGCTTCATAACTCAATAGGATTCTGAGAAAACTGTATCCACTCCATCTATCCACCCCCCACTCCATCCATCCATCCCCTCCACTCCATCCATCCATCCCCCACTCCATCGCTATCATCTTGCAAATCATCTTTATACACCAATACAGACTTTGCTAAAAATGTAATGCAACACATTGTCATATACAATGCCAATAACTCAAACTTTAATGCTGCGAGACCTATTGCATTGCAAATGCTTGTATTTAATACTTTTGGCTGGTCCTGGCATTTTAGCCAACAGCACATTGGGTTTTGGGACCTGTGATGTTTCATTTCCCATTGTGCTGATGGCCTCAAAAACCAATTATGCAAAGTGTTTTGGGCTAAAAAGCTAGGAATGGCTTGTGGGATCACACATGACATGGGACTACCATCATCAACAAAACTTTATTCGGTTCTTTCAAATAAAACCATGAAAGTCATACAAACATCAATAAAACTCCATCTATATGCAGAGTATTCTGACAAGGACCATGATAAAGTTATTACAGTTAGATGATAAGCAGGAAAGAAAAAAGAAGCACCTACTGACAAATTAATCACAGCTTGATATCAACCTGATGGCAGCCTTTAAAAAACTTAGAGTATACAAAATAGTTTTGTTAGATAAAAGTTGTAAAAAGATAAAATCAGGTCTCACCCTCCTAAAACCAACCTTTTAAGAATGGGAAATATAAAAGACGTTCTAGGGACCTCAGAGAAACTGCACAACGTTAAAAAGTGTGTCATGTCCTGTGGAGACCGATTGTCGCAGTCACAGGGTAGGAGGCATTGGCCTCTAAGGGCACCTAAAGACTGTGCCAACAGGTAATGGAAAATATTTAAACTTAAATCCGGTTGATAAAAAACGATCATGATTACTTTTAATCCCCAAAATGTATGATTCAGTGGTTTGTACAGTTTTTATTCCAATGTACATACGCACACTTGGCTTCCTCAGCTCTGCTGCTTCTCTATCGCAGCAGCGCCAAGTAAAAAAATATTCCTTTGCCAAGGTAAGACATTGGACTAATTGCCCCAAAGGTATTGTAATGTCACAATATAAATGGCAAAAAAGAAAATCACGCATTTACACTTAAATATTTTTGAATTTTACTTACAATATTTTCTTCAGGTTCATCAAATGTGATTTATTGTAAGAAAAAGGTATTACAGAACATTGCTTTTGAACAATTCTTTTAACATTCCCTTATACACTATGATCTAATTTGAAATTTTTGCCTTACTTGCTATGTTTTGCTCTACATTTATTTACTCTCATAAACTGAAAAGCACTACTGAAAATCAGCTTTCTTTATAATTGTTGGAAGGTATGCTCTGAAGCCCCACTAAACATTTTTAATTTGCTTACAGTATCCAATTGTGTATAGAACAATTGTGAGAAAATATTTTTGTAATTTGTGGGGGGATCCTGATTGAATACCCTTACATAAAAGACCATTACAAACATTAAAGACTCCTGCCGCAGAAGCACACATTTGACTCAGTGAGACAGTGCTGCATTGGGTCACTTTTACCTCATCCTTCAGGTAGTCCACATAGGAAGTGGAACCTAAGGATGCCAGAAACTCTGCATCTGTTGATAAGTACCCCAGGTAGCCATCTCCTCCCCCATCAACTTTAACTTCCTCATTGAGCCCCTCACTGACAACAAATCAATATATAATAATATTTCGAATCTGATCACCCTATGACATCCCGAGATTTATATCCTGTCTCACACTGATCCAGAACTGAAAGTCAACACTTACATACATCTCAATCTGACATAAACAGGATTCGTCCTGTACAACAATAGCATCAAACAACTTCCGATTGAAACTTTATCGGGCGACCACCTTGATGAAGGGCAAAGCTAATTCACTTGGTTTTACCCTTGACACAAGTCTTTCGCCCAGAAAGCCAAGAACGGCCTTTTCCCAGCTCTCTTTCTTGAAAAAGTGACTCCCCTGAAACACGTCATACATGGTGCAGCACGTATCATTGTGGGACAGTAGAATATGATGGGAGAACTATTTAGGCTCCCTCCCTGGCTGCATAATTTTTATGATGAACTTCATCGCCTACAAGGCCACCTGAAACAAATCCTGTGCTTACGTGTATGAAATTGTAAAAAAAAAAAATGAAAGTGCATAGGCCTTTGTCAGGGCCCCTGCAGTTTGCACCACTAATAGCCCTACCCAGTGCTGCCTATCATACTACCAACACAACTTCTAACTCCTGCAAGTGTTACAATTCAGAATACTCCAGGTCCCATAGCTATAAGAATGGCTTGGGTGGCAGGTATTAGTCATTTTTCATGTATATTGCCTTAAACAACTGTTGGTGTACTCATTTCTAAATTAGACAACCAGCACCACCATGTGGCAAACTATTATAAGTGTTGGTGTTGATAATTTAGGGCTGGTGCCTAGCACCAGAAAACACCGGATCAAATTAAGCCCCGACATGTGCATAAAAGAAGAGACCTGAAGGCAGACATCTCAAACTATGCTCCAAGGGAGCACCACTTCAATTGCCATCAGATCTGCTCCTATCATCCTGCATTCAAAAAGAATTTGTAGATCCATCTTTACCAGGAACACCAGCACTCTAAACAAAAGCCACACTTTCTAGGCCATAGCAAAAATATTTTCTATTTCATAGTGTGCTGTAGCAAAATGGCCACGGTTCACAGAATTTTGCTTCTGCACTCCGTGAAACAGAAGGCAAAAGGAACCAAAGTTAAAACTACAAAACACAACATTTCCGGAACCTATCGGTGTTTTCTGGTGATTTGTGTGGTTTGCGAACTACCATGAGACACTAAAATGTTCACAAACATGGTCCTTCTAAACGGAAACTGCAAAATGCCACTACATTTCATGATCCTGAGAATCCATTCCAGATGTGAGTTCCTTCAGGACAGGATATTGTGAGTTTTCCATCTTGGCAGGTTTTTTAACCCAAATTACCACCCAGGCCTAGACTTAATCTACATCATTGTAAACAAACCTGGATCATAACTCCTGGCTGTTGTTTGCTGTTCAGTGCTTGATAGCCTCCCAGGTAAGTTTGTGCTATATATATTCTAGTGTTTTACACTTACACATTCACTGACAGCACCATTTATACATCTGTGCAACACATATAAGCTCTTGTTTGTCCCAGTCCGTCCCTGCCACGCAGTCTTTATTTACAGATGTTTTTTTTCAACTAGGTACACACTCATCTATCCAATGTTGCCCAGTGCACTATTCTTGTGATCTCTGACACATGGACATAATGAGCCGAACCTCTGAATTGTAAGCTGCCTGAGCCTCCCAATGGTTTGAAGTTATGTTTAAGACTCACGACAGGTCAACTGGTGTAAACGGTACAAAAATGTATGTAACTAGTACATTTGCATCCTTTTGTGAATGCCTAAAATTGTACTTCCTAGTAATTGTGTACCGAAATCACAGTGCATATTTCCACCCACTCCTCTGAGACACAATTTTTCTCACTCATTTTTAAACTATGTATGTGAAATGCATATTTACACACAGCATGAACAGGTGGAATGGCCTCAATGTCTGTTTTCATTTGCAACTTTTGTCAAGTCTACATATGTTTACATTTAGAATTTTTTAACAGTAAATCTTGTTTACTTGTGAAAATAGTTTGTGGCTAGTCCCCAATGAAGCATTTTTTTCTCTTTAGGTCTCGCCTATCAGGCATCCCAAGCTGTCCAGTTGTGAATGATCCTATTGAGGGCTTTCCAGAAATGTAAAGTAGGCTTACAGCCTGCCCATTGCTTACCATTGGTTGGCTTTATTGTCACTCTCATATGATGCTTATGTTGTGTTGCTTACTTATTGTACTGCTCCTTTAATCATACACATTCTAGTTATGTCATTACTGAATGTGGAATGTTACACATGTCATGTTGATGTGCATCCTTTGTAAGAGTCAGTTATTCCTTGATGCTGATCTTGCTGGATTGCTTGTAATGTGCTCTTCGATTGATTAAAGCATCTACCATAATTTCCTTGGATTCTTCTTCATTTCACTGGCGACGGGATTCGAAGAGCAGAACCTACGTGGATTAATTACTTCAACCTGATTTTGAAATTATTTTTTTTTTTTTGGTTACCTCAATGGACTGAAAAGGACGTTAAAGAACTCAATGGACTGAAAAGGACGTTAAAGAACTCTTATCTTGGTAAATATACCAACTGTTTATATACTAATTACTTTTGGACTAACTTTAAGGTGTTTGAGCTTCATACGTTTTTAAAATAACGAGCTGCTTCAAGTCAAAAGAAAAACCAAAGATTGACTTTAACTCCTTCATTCGTTCTTAACTATTAATTCTAACAGGAGTGAAATCAAACGAAGAAGCGTTTCATTGTTTTTACCTAAAAGCGCTTTATCGTTGTTTCTAAGAAGCGCTTTGCCGTTATTGTCATTGGCGCATTCCAGCTCGCACAACAGCTCGCTCCAAGGCTCGCACCATTTCCAAAGATAACAATTCCCTTCAGTTCCATCTTCGACTCAGCACTGACGACGCTTCGACGCCTTTGACGCCAACGTGCCGACGTTCCGCCTTGAATGCTGGGAAATTTGCGTGTGACGTAACACGTTGTAGCGGCCATATTGGTTTTACCTGAAGTCACGAACAGTTACATCAGCGCATCATTATTCTTGAAATATCGGATAGAAATCGGACATTTCAAACAATTTCTACAGCGGGTTACCATTAACGGTGATTCGCACACCTTCTCCAACTTCATCAGCACGTTTTCATCGACGGTGACTCGCACACCTTTGTTTTTCTTTCCTTTTCGAGATATAATTATTTATTTTGCAGTATTTCATTATATTGTTTATTTAATCCTGTGTAATACTATTTTACCGGTTTAAGCACATTATAAAGTAGGTTTAGTATACAAGGGAACCCAAAATAATGGCCAAGGACCATGGGTTAGACTACTTATTTTTATGTTACAAAGGTCCTAGCTTGTAAGATGTCTAGCAGATTGATTATCACAGGCTAAAAATAAAGGCTGTGTTTTTTCTTTCAGTGTCCAGCCGGACCTGGAAGTATTTATTTCAAAAATAGTAGGGATGGGTAGAATAAAGCGAAAACAATTCGCACATGAATAACTGGGCACAAGCCTGTACCGAGTCAAAGGAAAACAATACAAAGAAAAGACACAGAATTCACAGGCAAACAAGGAGAACAGGGTGGCTTATAATACAATGCAAGAAATTCTTGAATAAGCACAAACCCACAGTAACTACCGAGAAAGTTAAAAATTATACAACAGGCAGTACTGTAAAACAGTCGACGAACGTTTCGATCCCTATCTCCAATAATACAGTGGGATCATCTTCAGGACTAAAGTTGGACTTTGCCTGATTAGTCAAGTGAGCCTGTAGGGTATAAACAGGAAGAGAAAGAAAAAAGAAAAGTTTCTGTACCAATTATTTACAGAATGGGTGCTCAAAAAGCTAAAGTGCTCGTCAACAACCGGTTTTGTCATGCAATGATGCAACATGTGCACATGCAGTTGGATCCAAAGGGCACGGAACGCACTGTGCTCGTGTTTGGGTTGCGAGAAAAAGGCTTACCGCGTACATTTTGTGGCATTGGTGCTAAGTGGCGGGGAATATGGTGTTGGGAGAGGAATTATCGTAGTGATAGATGCCTGGGGTGAATTAAGGGACCCAGTATGGATGGGTAATTACCACGAGCTGTGCTGGGTGGGCCAGTCGTGGTTGGACAGGGCTTCGATGTTAACCAGTTCCGGTTTACGGTTGGTGCCTGTAAGGGATTATTGAGGTCAATATTAGCGTATGGCACATAAGGTAGCATTTAGAAGAATTCAAAATGAGAACCCATAATTACCGGCAGTCGATTCAGTGGAATCGAAATGAAGATAAGGGCCTGCCAAAACCAGGTCGGTTAGAGTGTGACCTGAAGGGAAGGCATTAGAAACTAGAGTTACAATTGCTGTGGCATCAGCGAGGTGACTACAGTGCAGTGAATGAAAAGCCAAACATTACCGATGGAGCCTAATGTTGAGCATGGGCTCGATGCGGGACTTCAGTTGGAAGTGATAGCCTGTAAACAAAACGACATAGGTTGATGGTGGGGAGTGAAGGGCAAGGAGCTGCAATTGGTGGTATGTGCAGTCAAAAAATATTTATTTAGTACCGTGACCGGGGGTCTGTTCCACATACGGCGCTCGATAATACGGGCCGTTTCCATGCGAGTCTGAAATAAAAATTGCGTGCATGAATTATATACCGAGCCATACTTGACTCTTTTGGTTCCCAAAGGGGCGCCAGGGTTCTTACATGGGCTTACCTTAGTTTACTCGTAGAGGGGCCTCGATGGGATCCCGTCTTAGGTAGCGCAGTGGCTGGATGCTAGACGTCTGTATTCAGAGACGCCAGATATGCTGTGTCGGGGTAGTGGTGGACACTGAGGATGGACTAATCGGGAATCGGCAAGGGTGCCGATATTGGACGCCATCTTGGAGAGGTAGATGGTCCGAACCATGAATATGGGGTGACCAGTGAAAGTGATTAGTGGTGCGCACGGCCCGGGGCACCTGCTGTTTGGTTATAAACAAACTAGGGTGCTCTGCCCGAATCGTGAGAGTGGTGACGAACGAACGACTCAAGAGTGAGTTGTGCCGGTATGAGCGCCATTTTGGGTTGGTGAGGCGCAGAAAGGGAGAAAGTGAAAAAGGCCACAAAGCGTTTCACAGTGCACATGATCTCGAGTTAATTCTGTTAAAACCATGCAAATTCAAGCCAACTGACATTTCGAAATTGTTACATTTTAGGAACAGACAATTATTATGTAAGCTCATGCATCGAGAGAGGAGGCATAAATGAACAGCTCATATTAGGCTTGTCCAGTCTTCAGTTCTGTTGAGGCCATCCTGAATGGAGTTGAACTGTATGATGGACTTCAGCTCTTCTTTATTCAGTAATTGTCCCATGTTGCCCCCTCTCGGAGGGAGTCTCAGTACTTTCAAGACAGTCCATTTCAATTCATTGTCAGAGTGTCTTTGAGCTGCAAAATGTTCCACCAGGGGTGCATTTAGAGTACCACACCGGATGCGGCTCCTATGTTGTCCAATACGGATTTTTACCTTTTGGCTGGTCTGTCCTATGTACACCTTTTGGCAGGGGCACACAATTAGGTAAATAACGTTGCAGGTGTTACAATTGGAGAAGGAACGACATTGTATAGTGATGTTGTTAAATGTAAAGCTTTTTCCTTCTATAGTGCTGTCACAATTGTTACAACCACCACATTTTGCATGCCCGACAATGGGGGACAGACCCCATACATTTTCAAGTGTAGATGATGGTAAAGGAGCAGGTAACGCAGCTCTTACAAGGTGATCCCTGAGATTTTTACTCTTTTTAAAGGCAAATACAGGTTTCTCAAAGGAAAGGACACCTGTATTGAGTATTGGCCAATGCCTCAGGATACTTTTTCTTAGTTGGTTTGAAATAGGTGAAAAAGTGGATACGCACGGTATGCGTTTAGAGTTAGTTTTTTCTTTTGGTGTAAGTAAGACTTCCCTGGGGCAGTACCACGCCCGCTTGGTGGCGTTTTTAATTAATTTCTTTGGGTACCCTCTGTCTCTGTCTCTGTAAGGAGGATTACTTCCGAGAAGCCACCACCTTGGCAACCAAACTTAGAGACAGAGGGTACCCAAAGAAATTAATTAAAAACGCCACCAAGCGGGCGTGGTACTGCCCCAGGGAAGTCTTACTTACACCAAAAGAAAAAACTAACTCTAAACGCATACCGTGCGTATCCACTTTTTCACCTATTTCAAACCAACTAAGAAAAAGTATCCTGAGGCATTGGCCAATACTCAATACAGGTGTCCTTTCCTTTGAGAAACCTGTATTTGCCTTTAAAAAGAGTAAAAATCTCAGGGATCACCTTGTAAGAGCTGCGTTACCTGCTCCTTTACCATCATCTACACTTGAAAATGTATGGGGTCTGTCCCCCATTGTCGGGCATGCAAAATGTGGTGGTTGTAACAATTGTGACAGCACTATAGAAGGAAAAAGCTTTACATTTAACAACATCACTATACAATGTCGTTCCTTCTCCAATTGTAACACCTGCAACGTTATTTACCTAATTGTGTGCCCCTGCCAAAAGGTGTACATAGGACAGACCAGCCAAAAGGTAAAAATCCGTATTGGACAACATAGGAGCCGCATCCGGTGTGGTACTCTAAATGCACCCCTGGTGGAACATTTTGCAGCTCAAAGACACTCTGACAATGAATTGAAATGGACTGTCTTGAAAGTACTGAGACTCCCTCCGAGAGGGGGCAACATGGGACAATTACTGAATAAAGAAGAGCTGAAGTCCATCATACAGTTCAACTCCATTCAGGATGGCCTCAACAGAACTGAAGACTGGACAAGCCTAATATGAGCTGTTCATTTATGCCTCCTCTCTCGATGCATGAGCTTACATAATAATTGTCTGTTCCTAAAATGTAACAATTTCGAAATGTCAGTTGGCTTGAATTTGCATGGTTTTAACAGAATTAACTCGAGATCATGTGCACTGTGAAACGCTTTGTGGCCTTTTTCACTTTCTCCCTTTCTGCGCCTCACCAACCCAAAATGGCGCTCATACCGGCACAACTCACTCTTGAGTCGTTCGTTCGTCACCACTCTCACGATTCGGGCAGAGCACCCTAGTTTGTTTATAACCAAACAGCAGGTGCCCCGGGCAGTGCGCACCACTAATCACTTTCACTGGTCACCCCATATTCATGGTTCGGACCATCTACCTCTCCAAGATGGCGTCCAATATCGGCACCCTTGCCGATTCCCGATTAGTCCATCCTCAGTGTCCACCACTACCCCGACACAGCATATCTGGCGTCTCTGAATACAGACGTCTAGCATCCAGCCACTGCGCTACCTAAGACGGGATCCCATCGAGGCCCCTCTACGAGTAAACTAAGGTAAGCCCATGTAAGAACCCTGGCGCCCCTTTGGGAACCAAAAGAGTCAAGTATGGCTCGGTATATAATTCATGCACGCAATTTTTATTTCAGACTCGCATGGAAACGGCCCGTATTATCGAGCGCCGTATGTGGAACAGACCCCCGGTCACGGTACTAAATAAATATTTTTTGACTGCACATACCACCAATTGCAGCTCCTTGCCCTTCACTCCCCACCATCAACCTATGTCGTTTTGTTTACAGGCTATCACTTCCAACTGAAGTCCCGCATCGAGCCCATGCTCAACATTAGGCTCCATCGGTAATGTTTGGCTTTTCATTCACTGCACTGTAGTCACCTCGCTGATGCCACAGCAATTGTAACTCTAGTTTCTAATGCCTTCCCTTCAGGTCACACTCTAACCGACCTGGTTTTGGCAGGCCCTTATCTTCATTTCGATTCCACTGAATCGACTGCCGGTAATTATGGGTTCTCATTTTGAATTCTTCTAAATGCTACCTTATGTGCCATACGCTAATATTGACCTCAATAATCCCTTACAGGCACCAACCGTAAACCGGAACTGGTTAACATCGAAGCCCTGTCCAACCACGACTGGCCCACCCAGCACAGCTCGTGGTAATTACCCATCCATACTGGGTCCCTTAATTCACCCCAGGCATCTATCACTACGATAATTCCTCTCCCAACACCATATTCCCCGCCACTTAGCACCAATGCCACAAAATGTACGCGGTAAGCCTTTTTCTCGCAACCCAAACACGAGCACAGTGCGTTCCGTGCCCTTTGGATCCAACTGCATGTGCACATGTTGCATCATTGCATGACAAAACCGGTTGTTGACGAGCACTTTAGCTTTTTGAGCACCCATTCTGTAAATAATTGGTACAGAAACTTTTCTTTTTTCTTTCTCTTCCTGTTTATACCCTACAGGCTCACTTGACTAATCAGGCAAAGTCCAACTTTAGTCCTGAAGATGATCCCACTGTATTATTGGAGATAGGGATCGAAACGTTCGTCGACTGTTTTACAGTACTGCCTGTTGTATAATTTTTAACTTTCTCGGTAGTTACTGTGGGTTTGTGCTTATTCAAGAATTTCTTGCATTGTATTATAAGCCACCCTGTTCTCCTTGTTTGCCTGTGAATTCTGTGTCTTTTCTTTGTATTGTTTTCCTTTGACTCGGTACAGGCTTGTGCCCAGTTATTCATGTGCGAATTGTTTTCGCTTTATTCTACCCATCCCTACTATTTTTGAAATAAATACTTCCAGGTCCGGCTGGACACTGAAAGAAAAAACACAGCCTTTATTTTTAGCCTGTGATAATCAATCTGCTAGACATCTTACAAGCTAGGACCTTTGTAACATAAAAATAAGCACATTATAAAAGCGCATTATAAATTGTGTATTAACACAGTTAGTGATAATATTTACAGTACTTAATCCAGCATTTTCACATTTTGATTTGAAATTATTGTAGTATAAGGTTCTAATTTAGGATGACTCAGCCTAACTACAACATTAGTCCTCCTCAGGCATTTTGGGTTTCTGGTAGTGAACCACCACTTAAGTGGTTGGAATGGAAGCCTTGTGTGTATTGGCGTAACAAGGTATACATTTTTCTCTAGGAAACAGACTAAAGATGAAAACATTGACCATTTTCTGGCTGATCTTAAAAAATTGTCATTGGATTGCAAATTTGGTGTTCTACAAGAAGAATTAATTAGAGACCAGATTGTTATGCATTCTTACAATGCTTCCATACAAGATAGGTTATGGATAAATGGAGATTCTCCTTTAGATGATATTCTTGCCATTGCACGCAAAGCAGAAATGTCTGGCAGGTGCGCTAATGTGATAAAGAATGATAATAGTGCACTGACTAATGAAATGGTTTGCAAAGTGAATGCTACTGATAAAAAAAGATTTAACTACAATTCTAGGCAATCTTTTAGTTCTAACAACAAATCTTATTCAACTAAACATCCTCAATCTTCCTCAAATTTTAAGCCTAAATGTTACAGGTGCAACAGTTTAGAGCATTTGGCTGACTTCAAGGGTTGTCCAGGTCTGAAAGCCAAATGTTCTAGTTGTGGTTTGAAAGGTCATTTAACGAAAGCATGCAATAGGAAAAAGAAGAGTAAAGTTAATTTTGTGAATGATATTGATGAGGAGGAAAACTTTGAGAACGACGTAGAGGATAATCTAGTAATGAATGTTCATGATAAGCTAGTTTTAAGAATAAGAGACGAAGACATGGTTAACAAACCTATTTGTACAATGAGTATTGGTGGAGTAGCTGTCAAAATCTATGCTGATTCGGGCTCACCTTATACCATTGTTAATGAAGAAATGTGGAAATCTTCCTTTATCCAACATGTTGGTGAAAAGTTATTGCCATCAGATATCCACCCTGAAGGTTATTTGGGAGACCCTATTTCTATCCTGGGCTTTCGTTGGTTTGTTTTCAGATTCAAGGATAGAGAGTGTAGAGGAAAGCTTTATATTTCAAAGAATGGACCACCTGTTTTAGGGTGGTTCGACCAAAAACAACTCCACATTATCTTAGATCCAAATAGTAAAGAACAAGTTCTAGTAGTTGATGACAGTTCGGTTGTTACTGATAATATTTTAAAGAAATTTCCGAAGGTTTTTAGTAAAACCTTGGGAAATTTAATTGGTTTTGAACATAAGATTATATTAAAAGATGATGCTTGTCCTAAGGTACACAAGTGTAGGAATGTGCCTATCTTAGTGAGAGATGAAGTTAGTGAAGAGTTGGATAAACTTGTTTCTACTGACATTATTGAACCAATTGAGGCGAGTGAATGGGTTTTGCCAATTGTCGTCGCGAGACGTAGCAATGGTAAAATCAGATTGTGTGTAGACCTGAGATATTTAAACAACAACATTGTTGTTGACAAGTTCCCACTTCCTAAAATCAATGAGATGGTCTCTAGTATTGGTAACGCCCAATGGTTTCCTACTATAGACCTATCGTCTGCATACCACCAGATTTCTCTGTGCCCCGATTCAATGAAGTTTACATCCTTTGTGACACCTTTTGGTTGTTTCCGTTATAAATGCATGCCGTTTGGCTTAGCTTCGGCGGCTGCAGTTTTCCAACGGTTAATGTACCAATTATTTAAGGCAGAAAAAGGGGTCAGATTTTTTCAAGACGACATTCTGGTTTTCGGAGATGATGAAAATGAGCATTTATCAAGGTTACATAAAGTCTTGAATATTCTTGAAAGCAAGGGTCTTACGGTTGAACATTCTAAATGTAAATTTGCTCAGAAGAGTGTAACTTATCTGGGTCATATCATTGATGCTGAGGCGGTTAAACCTAAACCTTCTTTGGTTTCAGCTATCTCCGAGGCTCCTGTTCCGACAAGTAAAGATGACATTAAGTCATTCTTAGGGATGGCTGAGTTTTGCTCTAAGTATGTTCCTAATTTTGCGAGTGTCTCATACAACATTCGACAACTTTTAAAGAAGGGTGTGAAGTTTGAATGGTCTAAATCTTGTAATGAAGACTTCATTAATATTAAAAACGCTATCGCCCAGACCACTGCTCTACACAGTTTTGATCCATCTTTAGAGAATGTAATTACTACTGATGCTAGTAACAAGGGGCTGGGAGCAGTTTTGGTGCAAATAGATGAGAAGGGAAAGGAAAATGTAATAGCCTATGCTTCAAGATCTCTTTCTCCTTGTGAAGAAAAATACCCTATTATAGAAAGGGAGGCTTTAGCTTGTGCTTGGGCACTTGATCATTTCAAATCTTTCGTGTGGGGTAAAATGTGTTTGTTACGCAGCGACCACAAGCCATTGGTAAAGATTTTGACTACCGAAGGGGTCATCAATGCTTCTGCTCGCTTGGCCAGGATTTCTATGAGGCTACAGAATTTCATTTACAAGATTGTTTATGTGCCTGGTAAAAGCAACGTCCTTGCAGATTTTCTGTCAAGGATGCCCGTAATGTTAGAGGAAGTTGATAATAATGATTGGAATGAATTACAAATAGCATATGTTCATGACGAAGGCCTTTCAGCCTTCAGCAAAGAAGAATGGAATAGTGAGTACTTGTCTGATGAATGTTTACAAAAGGTAATTTCTTACACAGTTGAGGGTTGGCCAGATAAAAAAGATGTGTTGGATGATATTTTAAGACCTTTTTGGGAAGTCAGGTCTGAACTCTCTGTTGCTCACGAGACTTTATGAAGGGGTGAAAGAATCGTTCCTCCATGTGGTCTGCGTGAAGGAATCATTGAACTTTGCCATGAAGGTCACCCTGGGATTGTGAGATCCAAATGTTTGGTAAAGAATGTATTTTGGTGGCCTGGTTGTGATTCTCAAATAGAAAAGAGTATTAGAGATTGTGTCATTTGTGCTTCTGCAGACAAAACCTTGCGTACCCTTCGTCCTCCTATGTTGGAGTGTTCTCCTCCTGAATCTACTTGGGAATCTGTTGCGGTGGACATTATGGGTCCTATTCAGGATCAGGATGGTTCTCATCGGTATTTAATTATCATCATTGATTTGTTTTCTAAATGGCCGGTTGTTAAGGTGGTAGAGAGAGCAGATACTGATTCTGTTTTAAGTTTCTTGGATGAAACTTTTGTTACTGAGGGTATTCCTTCTTGCATTCTCACCGATAATGGTGCTCAGTTCTTATCTGTTAAGGCCAAAAGATATTTCAGTAAACTTGGTATTAGGCATAGAACTACTTCTCTTTATAATCCTGGTGGAAATGGAGTAGTAGAACGTTTTAACAGGGTATTGAAAAATACTATTCAACTTTCTATTAGCAATAATTTGCATTGGCCAACTCAAGTTGGGAAAGTTGTTTGGAATTATCGTATTACTATAAATGACTCTACTGGTGTTTCCCATTTTGTCCTAATGAAAGGTAGGAACCCACGTTCTAAAAGCATTCCCACTTGGTTATTTTCTGGTGAAATCGAGCCCTACTCTAAGGACTTAGTTAAGGCACGGTTAGTACAGGTCCATGACAAAAGTAAAAAATATCATGATTGGAAGCATGGATCGAAAGAGGTTAAGATAAATGTTGGTGATTGGGTTAGAATTAAAAAACCTTTTAAGGTACAGAAAGGTGAATCTATTTTTTCTGAACCTTTCCAAGTAATGGAAATTTTAAAGAATTCTGTTAAACTTAGCAATGGAAAAGTTTGGAATTTAGGTAGAGTTGCCAGATGTAATCTGAGTTGTTCTTCTAGGCTTGATTTTCCTAACACCCTTTGGAAACCTGAAGATTTGGATGTCGATGGTTCTAGTGGCAGTGATAATTTGTTGGACAATTCTGTTGTGAATCATAGTACGAGTGATATTCATAATTCCAGTGTGGTCCTTTCTGAGAATGATAATTTAGAGTCATGTAGCAACACCTCTGAAGATTCGGTTGTCACTCCTATGGATAATAGTTCGGCTACTGGTGAGGATCCTACTCTCCGCCATTCCTCAAGGAAGAGGGTGGTCCCTTTGTGGCTTAAAGATTATATTACTAACAATAGTTAAGGGTTTTCATCACAAACTATAAGTAGTTGTTTCTTTCCATTTAGGTTTAAAGTATTTTATTAAGTACAGTGGTACAGCAGTAAAAAACAAGAAAGAAACCGGGCAATAATAGGCAGGCCTTGGCTTAATAATTCGATGTTTTCTCCAGAGTTCGCCGCCACCTGCAAAGTTCAACAGTTCCCACTAGGTGAGAACCGCCTTGGGTGGCTTTCTCGAGCATTGAGTCCGAAGGACGATCATTAAGCAGGTAACCACCCCTCTGTACTTCCCTTTTAGTGTAACAAACCACCCCAACAGCCACCCGTGCCCACCCCCCCTCCCGCCCCCCCATCCTCTGTCCGGTGTTGCGTAAGGAAAATCTCAGATACTCACAATCCCCATCCTGCTTTCTTCCCTTCATGCCTACAGTGTTCCCCCCCTCTCCCTACTGGTCGTTCAAGTGATCGGCGGTGTAAGCCTCAGGAGCCTCAGGTATCTGGGGCACGTAAGCTCCCTGAATTCAGTAGCTAGTAAGGTATGGAATGGTAGCCACAGCTCTGTGAATTGGTCGACCTCCCCAGCCAGGGTAAGCGAGATTTTCTCCATACCCAGTATGTGCCACAGCCTATGCAACCACCCCGTAATTGAGGGAACGGTTAAAGTGCGCCAATGTATTAGAATGTTCTGCACAGCTGAACCCAAAGCGATGGCAATGTGTCTCCCTCTCCGGGATTTCAACGGGTACATTAAGGCATTAGGAAGGCCCAGCAGGGTATAGGCCGGGAAGCGGGGTAACTCTATTTCAAAACATTTGTCTATCTCATCGATCACCTCCCTCCAGTAGTCCTGTATCAGCGGGCAGTCCCATAAAATGTGCGTCAGTGTCCCAATGTGCCCACAGTTGCGCCAACATGCAGTGTCTATGAGCCTATTCATTTCGTGCAAGCGCTCGGGAGTATGGTACCAGTACGTTGACACCTTGGTGAAGGTTTCAGTGAGCCCCACATGATATGCAGAATGTCGCGCACGGTATGAGATTTGCTCCCATTCCTTGTGGCTAAGCGTCCTCCCCAGCTCCCTGTTCCATCTCTCCCTACCAGGATTATAGATGTGTGTGGGTGGTGGCTGCAGCATTTTATATAGATCAGATATGAGTTTTGCATCCGATGTGTGCGTCGCCATCCATCTCTCATAAGGGAGCAGGTTCCTGTCCGCAGCCTCCCGCACCTGTGGTTGTAGTGCCCAATGTCTGACCTGCCAGTATCTCATCCTATCTGCCTCGGCCAACTGGTAGTTCTCTTTAAGGTCCTCAAAGGGGAGGATCCCGTCCCTGCCGTACACATGAAAAAGTGCCCTGCATCCCTTCACTCGCCAGTGCGTAAAGGCTCCCGGTTCTGTCCCCGGTGTGAAGTCTGGGTTGTCCACAATAGGTGTGAATGGAGAGGGGAACGAGGTGAGATTGAAGTGGTCATTAGTGGCATCCCACACCCTCAGCGGCACCCTCGTAATATAGGAGGCGTAAAGATTCGGGGGTCTATGTTGTCTGCGCAGGAATGGTATTTCCTGCAAGGGCCGGCCCGCCACCGCTTGGTCCTGGAATAGCCAATGCTTGTCTGACTCCCATTTGCTCCATTCCACCAGGTATCTCAGCTGCGATGCCTGGAAATATTTGTGAAGGTCAGGGACTCCCAGTCCTCCTGCTTCCGGTGCTAGAGTTGTCAATGCTCTCTTCATTCGGGGTTTACGGCCCTGCCAGACGAATTGGGACAGTGCAGTCTGCATCATCCGTATCCAGCCTTTAGGGGGCTGCAGCGGAAGTGCTCGGAAGAGATACAGGATCTGTGGTAGCACCGTCATCTTCAGTGCCGCTATCCTGCCTAGCCACGATATCGTCCCCTTGTTCCACCTCCCCAATTCCTCTTTCACTTTCTTGCTAAGCGACTCGTAATTAGCCGCTACCGTCGCCGGCAGCGTGGGGGCCAGCAGGATACCTAAGTAAGGCACGTGGTCTCGCGACCACCTTAGCGGTAAACGCCTCTGCAAATCTCGTCTCGTCCCAGGTGTCAGGGAGACGTCCAGTGCCGTGGATTTCCCCATGTTCATCTTAAACCCAGCCGCTCCCGCGAAAGCGTCGAGCTCTTCCATACACGCGGGCAAAGCCCGCTGCGGGTCCTCAAGTGTAAAAATGACATCGTCCGCATAGAGGCTGACCGTGTGGGTGTAACCTCCCATCCGCACCCCAATCGCATCTGGATTCTGTCTCACTCTCTGGGCAAAGGGCTCCATATAGAGAGCGAAGAGGAGAGGGGACAGTGGGCATCCCTGTCTCGTGCCGCGTTCAATATAGAAGCGCTTCGAACCACAGCCATTGACGCGCACCGTTGCCGACGGGAACTTGTAACAATTAAAGACCATGCATCTAAATTTCTCCCCTATGCCCATTCGTGTAATCACCTGCTCTAGATACGGCCAGTGCACCCGGTCAAACGCTTTTTCGGCGTCGACCGAAAGGAGCATCCTTTCTCCTGGGACCCGCGATGCTTTTTCCAGTATATGCACTAACCTCTTTGTATTATCCACCGTTTGCCTGCCGGGTACAAAGCCGGACTGGTCCGGTTCAATCAGCCCGGGAAGATACTGCGCCAATCTCGCAGCCAGGATCCCCGTGTAGAGTTTAAGATCGACATTTAGGAGGGAAATCGGCCTGTACGAGCCGCACTGAGCCCTGTCCTTCCCTGGTTTGGGTATTACTGACACTGTGGCTTGCAGGAGATCCAGCGGGATGGCTCCGGGGCAGTCAAAGGAGTTAAACAGCTTGGTCAATATGGGAGCTAACGTAGTGCAAAATGTTCTGTAGAAAAGGGTGGTATACCCATCTGGTCCCGGGGCTTTCCCGAGTTTCAGTCGAGCGATCGCTGCAATAACCTCTTCTATCCTAATTTCACGGTCCAGGTAATCAGTTTGTACCTGAGCTAGGGATGGGAGAGTCACTGAGTCCAGATATCCATCAGGGTTACCAGACGTCGTACCGTCCTCCGCATAGAGCTCAGAGTAGAACTGTCGAAAGGCCTCTGCTATTTCGACGTCTTCTGTAACCGTGCGGTCTCCTGTCACCGCGAGTTCTTTAACTCGGCGGCATTGGTGTGCGATCCTGAGCTTAGCCGCTAGTAACCGGCCACAACGATCCCCTCCCGTATAATACACGTGTTTCAGACGGAGAGCCGCGTATTCAGCTCTGTCTAGGTCCAGAGCCGACAGGAGTTTCCTCGCTGCCTTCAGTTGTTTCCAAATTCTAGGAGCCCCCGTTCGCCGATGCACCTGCTCCAATTCCCTGACTTTTTGTGTGAGTTCCTCCCGTTTAACTTTCCTCTCTTTATTTTCGGCCGCAGATATTGCTATGAATTCTCCCCGTAGAACCGCCTTAAGCGCTCCCCATTGAGTCGCTAATGTAGTGTCGGAGTTAGAGTTATGTAGTTGAAATTCTGTCACTGCCTCGGTGATACGTTGCACCACAACTTTTTTGTGTAAAAGAGTGTCTCTAAGACGCCAGACACCACGCTGAGCCGGGGTCGACGGTGGTAGGAAGGTCCCCGAGACCGGTGCGTGATCTGAAAGGGAGATGACCCCTACTTCGGAGGCAGTGGCCATGTCCCGAACCGGGCCAGAGACCAGTAGGTAGTCCAGTCTAGCATATGTTTTATGTGCGTGCGAGTAATAAGAGTAGTCCCTATCAGTGGGGTGGAACCCTCTCCAAAGATCGTGCATATCAAATTCAGCTAATCGCGTTTTCAGAGTGTTCGACAGTTCCCCGGTCTGTGGATAACGCTGCGCAGATCTGTCCAGTGAGGAATCAAACACCAGGTTCAGGTCCCCCCCCAGAATGAGATGCCTGTCAGGAGATGCAGTGATATCGATCAGTGTAGCATGGAGGAAATGGTCCTGACGCTCGTTTGGGCAATAAACCGACCCTACCGTGAACTGCAGAGGACCCAACTTAAATCTGTATGCCAGCAGTCTCCCTTTCTGCTCTGCGAGTTTGTGTAGCACTTCACCTTTAAAAGATTTAGATACTAAGATAGCTACTCCTGCAGTTTTAGTGGTATTGGAGGAAAAGAACTGTGTGGGGAAAGAGCGGGACCGCAACCTATGGCAGTCACCAGCCAGCAGGTGCGTTTCTTGGAGCAGACCGATGTCTGCTTGTGAACCCTCTAACAGGGAGAGAATTGCTCTACGTTTTGTGGGATTGTTTAGTCCTTTCACATTCAAGGTCACTATTTTCAATCCTGCCATACCAGATTAATGTTACCTTGCAGCTGCTGTTGGCCAAGAGCAGCAAGCACCAAGCCAACCCCCGGATCGGTCTGTGAGTTCTGGCTAAGCTGAGTGAGCATAACAGAAGCACCGGACAGAGCTTCCCCGAACTCCCCCCTCCCGGATCCCAAGGCCCTCAACCCCCAACACCCCAATTCCCTCACTTCCCCTCCCCTTGCCCCAACTTGAACCCCAAACGGACCCTTCCAACCCATCTCTCTCAACCTCCCTTGGTCTTTGGTCCGGATAGTCCCAGTCCTGCCCTTACCGGACAAGTCTGTGGTGTATTACCTTCGTGGGCGACTTGCCACAAGCACTCCCCCCTCGCCCTCCCGCGCCCACCCCTCCCCAAAGCCAGCTCCATCAGTAATGCAATGTCAATCTCCCCCCGGAGCCATATTATGCGGTTAGCGCCACTTCGTCCTCAACCACTGAAGTCTCGGTCACTGTCCGAATTGCCTCCGCCATCCCAGCTCTGATCGTGGGCGAACTCGGTCTCTGTGAGGCACTCGGTGTCCTACGTCTCGGGACCCTCCGCCAGCCTCCATTCGATGAGTTCCTCCTCCGTGGCGTGGATGATTCCTCCTCCTCTGCTGTGATCCCCAGTACTTCACATACGTCCTGAAGGGACCGTAGTTGGTGCGATTCTCCATTCCATCGGAATATGAGGCGAAAAGGGTGCCCCCATGAGTAGGGTGTGTCGTGTTGCCTCAGGAAGTCTGTTGCAATCTTAAACGCTCTGCGCTTCTGAAGCGTGGTCGCGGCCAGGTCTTGATATAGCGCTACTTGGTGGCCCCTAAACGTTATCGTCTGCTTCTTCCTTGCTTCGTACATAATCCGCTCCTTCAGCGGAAAGTCGGGAAGGAAAGCCAATACATCCGGGGGGGGGCCCTGTTGCCCGCCGTTGCGGGCCTACCCTGTGAGCCCTATCAATCTTAATAGGGAAATCTGCGGGTTCGCCAAGGATGGTACGGAACAGTTCCTGCAGATAACCCACTATGCTGGAGTTCTCTTCTGCAGACGGCACTCCCCGGACCCTAATGTTGTTTCGTCTTGATCTGTTTTCCAAATCTTCATTATGCAGTTGAAGATCTATGTGTTGGTCTCTGAGGCGGAGTACCTCCTGTTGTAGGTGCGTAATCTCCTCGTCCTGTCTTTGCGTGGAGCTCTCAACCGTGGCTACCCTCTCCCCGAGGCCATCCACCTCTCTGCGCAGTTCCCGCACTTCACCGGCCACTTCCTGTTTTAACTCTTGAAAGTCTTCCCTCAGTGTCCCGAAAAGTGACTCCAAAAAGGATCTGGTGACCGGGGGCTCTCCGCTGCTCCCCCCATGCGATCCGCTTGCGCCTCCCACTGGTGTTGAGGTCTTGTCTCCTTTACCTGTTGGTTTATTGAGCATTTCCGTGAGCGTGCGGTTATTTCCTTTGCCTCCCTTCTGCCCGGCCATCGTCCCTGTGGCTCCGCGGCTCGTGTGTTATCTGCAGCCGGCCTCCACTAACTTACCACCGGACTAGGCCAGCACCTCTGATGTGTGTCCTCAGGAGCTTTCGCTACGTTGCCCTGCTCCCGGTGGTTGCTGTGACACAAGGCCGAGCCCTCGAAAGGCCCCAACAGGTTACGGGTCAGGCGTGATTCGGCCCCCGCCGTTTGAGTTCAGATTGCTCCAGATGTGTGTAGTAGCAAGGCCCGGGCCTACAGACTGCCCATCCTGACCACAATGTAAGAGCACCACTATGCCAGTAGCCGCCGCTGCTTCACCCTGCTCCTCGAGCGTTTCCACTCCCCAGAGCAGGCGGTTCTCCCCTGCCGCAGGCTCCGCAAGGTCTCAGCTGCACAGGACCAGCTCTCCACAGTCTGAACGTGCGCTACCCCACTCGGAGGACCCCCCTTCACCTCCAAAGTCTGTGCACCCAAGGGAGGCTCAACTCCACGCAGTCCCTGCTCCCAGGCCGCTTCTCTCTCTCGGCTGTGCACAAGTTGCCAGGCGCTGCTGCGTCTTCCAATCTACCCCGGTGCAATACGTCACAAGCTGTGCTTTACCCAGGGTAATTTGCTACTCCTCTGGGGGCTCCTCACCTTCATACTCCTCTGCCGATGTCGCGGGGGGGGGGGAAGGCCTTGTCTAAAGCCCAGCTCCAAGCAGTCCGTCCCCGACTCTCCGGCCTGCACCACTCCGGCCCCCAGATGCGGTCTGCAGGGCGCCAATGATCTCCCACCTTGTTGACTGTCCACTCAAGGGGAGCCCCTCCTAGCTCAGTCTCCGCTCTCCAGGGCAGCGTCCCCTATCTGGCCATGTATCACGATGCCAGTTCCTCCCCGGTGGTGCGCCCCGCAGAATCAGGCTCCCCCTGGGGTCAATCCGCAATACCCCCGGGCGCACAGCCCCTCCTCAGCCACCCCCGAGACGCTCCTCACCTCGTCTGCCGAATCGGGGGGGGTGGTACCGCGCCCAGGGCCCGGCTCCGCCACAGTCGGGCCTCGATATCCCAGGCCAGCACCGCTTCACTCCGTATCGCGGGGGATTCTCCCGGCGGGACTCGCCACTCCTCCGGTGCCGGCCTCTGGCTTTCTTCAGCTAGGCCGCAGCCGCGGCCTCGAGTAGTCTCCGGGGCGGGACTGAGTCCCCCTCGCCGCCGAGGAGCTGGTCAGCGAACCCCGAGTCCAGGCTCCCTGTGCTGGTGGGGTGCCGATGCGCTTCCGTACCCCTCAGGACCCTCCGCCGACTCCCGCTACTGCACCAGTGCCGTGTCGCCAGTGCTCCGGGCCTGCGTCCTCTTCCGGCCAGGCCGCACCCGCGGCCTCGGGTAGTCTCGGGGGCGGGTCCGGGGCTCACCGCATTGTCCGAGGTCCGGCCAGTCACCTCGATCTGAGGCTGTCGGCACCGCTGGGTTGTCGGCGGGCGGCCTCGCCTCGCCTCTTCCGATCTTCCTCCGCGGCTACCAGGGTCTGTGCCACCGTCAGCTGGACCACCAGCCGGCCCTGCTCCACCACCGCCGCTCAGGGTTCCAACGGCCGGGCTCACCGCTCTCGACGCCGCAGCTGGCGGGGGAACCGGAGCTCTACTCAGCCGTGATCTGAGGCTCTCCCGACCGCACCCGGTCCTCCGGGCCGATTGGGGGGGAGAAAAGCGAAAAATCAGGGCTCAGGGCCTAGACGGACGCGGGAGCTCGGGAGGAACACGTCCGTTCACTCCGCCATCTTGGCCACGCCCCCCCGTTTCTTTCCATTTAATGTATGTTTTTTCTTTTTTTTCTTTATTTTTATTTTTATTATTAGAAAGGGGGATGCGTTGTGTTGCTTACTTACTGTACTGCTCCTTTAATCATACACATTCTAGTTATGTCATTACTGAATGTGGAATGTTACACATGTCATGTTGATGTGCATCCTTTGTAAGAGTCAGTTATTCCTTGATGCTGATCTTGCTGGATTGCTTGTACTCTGCTCTTCGATTGATTAAAGCATCTACCATAATTTCCTTGGATTCTTCTTCATTTCAGCTTATTATTCCATGGTATGCGATGTTCATGTTGTTTTTGTCCCTCATCTGAAGCATAGTCTCTTTATCATTTTCGCTTGGCTGACTTTTATTCTTTTACCTCTTTACTTTTAAGGAACTACTTTTTAGGTCTCGGCCTGACGTCAGCAGCGCATGCGCAGCTCTCGTCATACAAGACTTCTTGGAATCAATACGATTCCAGAAGCCTCGTCCTAGTTCTCCCTTCAGCTTTCATTTGTGCGTGTCATTTGGCATCATAAATTATGCCTAAAGCAGTGCAATGATTGCACTGAAGGCATGCCAATCATTCCTTGTTGCAACTCTGTCTACTTTTACGCACGCCACCGGGATAGGATCGTTTACAGGCGGATTTACACTCTTTCCTTTAATCGACTCGAAGCACTTTCTTTCCTAATTTGCAGCGCTGTCCACACGCTTGTAATGGCCGCTGACAGCCTCTCCTGCTTCAGCCCCTCACTCTCGCAATATGTGGAATTCTGCTGCATTATCAACGCACCTTATCTCTCTGGTGTTTCGCTTTTTAAAGCAATCTATTCATGCATTCATTTGCGCATTATGATGAGCTGACGAGTATATTTCGTGTGAGGCGGGGTTCGACTACAGAGGTATGTTTCAATGGTCAGAGCCTTTAGAGCAGGAGAGCCAGGTCAGCAAAGCTGCTTTAGAGAGAGAGAACCAGGTCAGCAGAGCTGCTTTTGAGGGAGAGAACCAGGTCAGCAGAGCTGCTTTAGAGCCAGACTACCAGGTCAGCAGAGCTACTCTAGAGCCAGAGAACCAGGTCTGCAGAGCTGCTTTAGAGCCTTAGAAATAAGTCAGCAGAGCTGCTCTAGAGCCAGAGGACCAGGTCAGCAGAGCTGCTGTAGAGCCAGAGAAACCAGGTCAGCAGAGCTGCTTTAGAGGGAGGGAACCAGGTCAGCAGAGCTGCTCTAGAGCCAGGGAACCAGGTCAGCAGAGCTGCTTTAGAGCCAGAGAATCAGGTCAGCAGAACTGCTCTAGAGGCAGAGAACAAGATCATCAGAGCTGCTTTAGAACCAGAGAACCAGGTCAGCAGAGCTGCTTTAGAGCCAGAGAACCAGGTCAGCGGAGATGCCCTAGAGCCTAAGAACCAGGTCAACAGAGCTCCTCTAGAGGCAGAGAACCAGGCCAGCAGAGCTGCTTTAGAGCCAGAGAACCAGGTCAGCAGAGCTGCTTTAGAGCCAAAGAACCAGGTCAGCAGAGCGAGCTGCTCTAGAGCCTAGGATCCAGGTCAGCAGAGCTACTCTAGGGGCAGAGAACCAGGTCGGCAGAGCTGCTTTAGAGCAAGAGAACTAGGGCAGCAGAGCTGCTTTAGAGCCATAGAACCAGGTCAACAGAGCTGTTTTAGAGCCAGAGAACCAGGTCAGCGGAGCTGCTCTAGAGTCTGAGAACTAGGTCAGCAGTGCTGCTCTAGAGGCAGTGAACCAGGTCAGCAGAGTTGCTGTAGAGCCAGAGAAACCAGGTCAGCAATGCTGCTTTAGAGGGAGAGAACCAGATCAGCAGAGCATCTTTAGAGCCTAAGAACCAGGTCTGCACAGCTGCTCTAGAACCAGAGAACCAGGTCAGCACAGCTGCTTTAGAGCCTAGGAATCAGGTCTGCACAGCTGCTCTAGAGACAGAGAACCAGGTCAGCACAGCTGCCCTGGAGCCTAAGAACCAGGCCAGCAGAGCTGCTCTAGAGGCAGAGAACCAGGTCAGCAGAGCTTCTTTAAAGCCAGAGTACCAGGCCAGCAGAGCTGCTTTAGAGCCAGAGATCCAGATCAGCAGAGCGGCACTAGAGCCTAAGAACCAGGTCAGCAGAGCTGCTCTGGAACAGAGAACCAGGTCAGCAGAGCTGCTTTAGAGCCAGAGAACCAGGTCAGCAGAGCTGCTTTAGAGCCAGAGGACCAGGTCAGCAGAGCTGCTTTAGAGCCTAGGAATCAGGTCTGCACAGCTGCTCTAGAGACAGAGAACCAGGTCAGCACAGCTGCCCTGGAGCCTAAGAACCAGGCCAGCAGAGCTGCTCTAGAGGCAGAGAACCAGGTCAGCAGAGCTTCTTTAAAGCCAGAGTACCAGGCCAGCAGAGCTGCTTTAGAGCCAGAGATCCAGATCAGCAGAGCGGCACTAGAGCCTAAGAACCAGGTCAGCAGAGCTGCTCTGGAACAGAGAACCAGGTCAGCAGAGCTGCTTTAGAGCCAGAGAACCAGGTCAGCAGAGCTGCTTTAGAGCCAGAGGACCAGGTCAGCAGAGCTGCTTTACAGCCAGGGAACCAGGTCAGCAGAACTGCTCTAGAGGCACAGAACCAGATCAGCAGAGCTGCTTTAGAGCCAGAGAACCAGGTTAGCAGAGCTGCTTTAGAGCCAGAGAACCAGGTCAGCAGAGCTTCCATAGAGCCTAAGAACCAGGTCAACAGAGCTGCTCTACAGGCAAAGAACCAGGCAAGCAGAGCTGCTTTCGAGCCAGAGAATCAGGTCAGCAGAGCTGCTTTAGAGCCAGAGAACTAGGCCAGATTAGCTGCTCTAGAGCCTAAGAACCAGGTCAGCAGAGCTACTCTAGGGGCAGAGAACCAGGTCAGCAGAGCTGCTTTAGTCCCAGAGAACCAGGGCAGCAGAGCTACTCTAGAACCAGAGAACCAGGTCAGCAGAGCTGATTTAGAGCCGTAGAACCAGGTCAGCAAACCTACTTTAGAGGAATGTATGATTAAACAACTACCACTTAAATAACTAGTGCCTAAACCACTAAGGCTAAACAACGACCAAAGCCAAACCACTATGTTTTTAACCACGACTTACTGAACCACGAATATTTTTCTATTGACCTATATTCCGAATCTACCACTACGTTCAATACAATGCATGTTTGAAACACAAACAAAAAATGTAATTAATCAATACTTCTACTTAAAACTATTTTTATTAATGAATCTTTAATTAGCTAGGACTTCGTTACTCCTGAGGCACAGCCGGGAGGAAAACGCTTGCATTTGTTGTTAAAAAGAAAATTACTCTCTGTTTTTACTTGTTTCTTAAACTGCACTGTCAATTCACTTTGAGCACTTCTCCTCTCAGAAAACCCTCACCAAAACCCCGTGGTGCGGATTTTAGCGCTGCCGCGGGCAGAGGAAATCTTCGGCGCCATTCCGCGCCAAACCTTTGGCCACGCCCACTCTAGTGAGGCCACGTCCACTCCGCCCCAGTCCCTATAAAAGCGGCGCTGATCTACTAGCCGCGCACTAGGACTTCGTTACTCCTGAGGCACAGCCGGGAGGAAAACGCTCGGATTTGTTGTTAAAAACAAAATTACTCTCTATTTTTACTTGTTTCTTAAACTGCACTGTCAATTCACTTTGGGCACTTCTCCCCTCAGAAAACCCTCACCAAAACCCCGCGCTGCGGATTTTAGTGCTGCCGCGGGCAGAGGAAATCTTCGGCGCCATTCCGCGCCAAAAGCTTTGGCCACGCCCACTCCGCCCCAGTCCCTATAAAAGCCGCGCTGATCTACTAGCCGCGCACTAGGACTTCATTACTCCTGAGGCACAGCCGGGAGGAAAACACTCGCATTTGTTGTTAAAAAGAAAACTACTCTCTGTTTTTACTCGTTTCTTAAACTGCACTGTCAATTCACTTTGGGCACTTCTCCTCTCAGAAAACCCTCACCAAAACCCTGCGCTGCGGATTTTAGCGCTGCGGCGGGCAGAGGAAATCTTCGGCGCCATTCCGCGCCAAACCTTTGGCCACGCCCACTCTAGTGAGGCCACGCCCTCCCATACCCTTCATTAATGTGAGTTCCCCGGACGCGCAGCGGGCGCGCCGTCTGCGCGCCGAAGGCGCGCCAAATGTAAGCCCGTCTGCGCCCGTCCGCAACCGAACGGGGCACGGGGCATGTAATTCTGCCCACATTACTCAATACTCCTCTGCTGACTTGCTCGACCTGCATGCCCCCTGGCCCCTAGCCCCGACTGCCCGCTCGCAGCTTGAGCATCTGGGCCTGGGACTCGCTCGAAATAACTTTCCTGAGCTTGACGCCTGCACGGCCTCTACCCCTCTCCATTCCATCTTTCACTCCCCTCCCCGTCTACCTCCCCCCAGTCTCTCGCTTTAGAGCCATAGAACAAGGTCAGCAGAGCTGCTTTAGAGCCAGAGAACCAGTTCAGCAGAGCTGCTCCAGAGCCAGAGAACCAGGTCAGCAGAGCTGCTTTGGAGCCAGAGAACCAGGTCAGCAGAGCTGCTTTAGAGACAGAGAACCAGGTCAGCAGAGCTGCTCTAGAGCCAGAGAATCATGTCAGCAGAGCTGCTTTAGAGTCAGAGAACCAGGTCAGAAGAGCTGCTTTAGAGCCAGAGAACCAGGTCAGCAGAGCTGCTTTAAAGGCAGAGAACCAGATCAGCAGAGCTGCTTTAAAGCCAGAGAACCAGGTCAGCAGAGCTACTTTAGAGCCAGAGACCCAGGTCAGCAGAGCTGCCCTAGGGCCTAAGCACCAGGTCAACAGAGCTGCTTTAGAGACAGAGAACCAGGCCAGCAGATCTGCTTTAGAGCCTGAGATCCAGGTCAGCAGAGCGGCACTAGAGCCTAAGAACCAGGTCAGCAGAGCGTTTCTAGAACAGAGAACCAGGTCAGCAGAGCTGCTTTAAGCCAGAGAACCAGGTCAGCAGATCTGATTTAGAGCCAGAGAACCAGGTCAGCAGAGATGCTTTACAGCGAGAGAACCAGGTCAGCAGAACTGCTCTAGAGGCAGAGAACCAGATCAGCAGAGCTGCTTTAGAGCCAGAGAACCAGGTCAGCAGAGCTGCTTTGGAGCCAGAGAACCAGGTCAGCAGAGCTGCCCTAGAGCCTACGAACCAGGTCAACAGAGCTGCTCTACAGGCAGAGAACCAGACCATCAGAGCTGCTTTAGAGCCAGAGAATCAGGTCAGCCGAGCTGCTTTAGAGCTAGAGAACCAGCTCAGATGAGCTGCTCTACAGCCTAAAAACCAGGTCAGCAGAGCTGCTCTAGAGGCAGAGAACCAGGTCAGCAGAGCTGCTTTAGAGCCAGAGAACCAGGGTAGCAGAGCTACTCTAGAACCAGAGAACCCGGCCAGAAGAGCTGATTTAAAGCCATAAAACCAGGTCAGCAAAGCTACTTTTGAGCCATAGAACCAGGTCAGCAGAGCTGCTCTAGAGCCAGAGATCCAGGTCTGCAGAGCGGCACTAGAGCCTAAGAACCAGGTCAGCAGAGCTGCTCTGGAACAGAGAACCAGGTCAGCAGAGCTGCTTTAGAGCCAGAGAACCAGGTCAGCAGAGCTGCTTTAGAGCCAGAGACCCAGGTCAGCGGAGCTGCTTTAGAGCCAGTGAACCGGGTCAACAGAGTTGCTGTAGAGGCAGAGAAACCAGGTCAGCAGAGCTGCTTTAGAGGGAGAGAACCAGATCAGCAGAGCTGCTTTAGAGCCTAAGAGCCAGGTCTGCACAGATGCTCTAGAACCAGAGAACCAGGTCAGCACAGCTGCTTTAGAGCCTAAGAACCAGGTCTGCACAGCTGCTTTAGAGCCAGAGAACCAGGTCAGCAGAGCTGCTCTTGCGGCAGAGAACCAGATCAGCAGAGCTGCCTTAGAGCCAGAGAACCAGGTCAGCAGAGCTGCTTTGGAGCCAGAGAACAAGGTCAGCAGAGCTGCTTTAGATACAGAGAACCAGGCCAGCAGAGCTGCTCTAGAGCCTAAGATCCAGGTCAGCAGAGCTGCTCTAGAGGCAGAGAACCAGGTCAGCAGAGCTTATTTAGAGCCATAGAACCAGTTCAGCAGAGCTGCTTTAGAGCCAGAGAACCAGGTCAGCAGGGCTGCTCTAGAGCCAGAGAACCAGGTCAGCGGAGCTGCTTTAGAGCCAGTGAACCGGGTCAGCAGAGTTGCTGTAGAGGCAGAGAAACCAGGTCAGCAGAGCTGCTTTAGAGGGAGAGAACCAGATCAGCAGAGCTGCTTTAGAGCCTAAGAGCCAGGTCTGCACAGATGCTCTAGAACCAGAGAACCAGGTCAGCACAGCTGCTTTAGAGCCTAAGAACCAGGTCTGCACAGCTGCTTTAGAGCCAGAGAACCAGGTCAGCAGAGCTGCTCTTGAGGCAGAGAACCAGATAGGCAGAGCTGCTTTAGAGCCAGAGAACCAGGTCAGCAGAGCTGCTTTGGAGCCAGCGAACCAGGTCAGCAGAGCTGCTCTAGCTGGCACTGACTGACACACTGACTGACACTGACTGACACTGACTGACACTGACTGACTGACACTACCTCACTGGCTGACACTGACTGACACTGACTGACTGACACTGACTATCTGACACTACCTCACTGACTGACACTGACTGACTCTGACTGACTGACTAACACTCTGACACTGACTGACACTGACTGACTGACACTGACTGACACTGGCTGACTGACTGACACTGACTGACAGGGACTAATACTGACTGGCATGACTGACACTGACTGACTGACACTGACTGACACTGACTGACTGACACTGACTGACTGACACTGACTTACTGACACTGACTGACTGACACTGACTGACACTGACTGAATGACACTGACAGACACTGACTGACTGACACTGACTGACATGACTGACATGACTGACACTGACTGACTGACACTGACTTACACTGACTGGCTTAACTGACACTCACTGACTGACACTGACTGACTGACACTGACTGACTGGCTCCTACTGTCACTGACTGACTATGACTGACTATGACTGACAATGACTGACAATGACTGACTGACTGACACTGACTGGCTGACACTGACTGACACTGACTATGACTGACAATGACTGACTGACACTGACTGACTGACACTGACTTGCAATGACTGACTGACACTGACTGACTGACACTGACTGACAATGACTGACTGACACTGACTGACTGACACTGACTGACACTGACTGACACTGACTGACACTGACTGACACTGACTGACTGACTGACTGACACTCTGACACTGACTGACACTGACTGACTGACACTGACTGACACTGGCTGACTGACTGACTGACACTGACTAATACTGACTGGCATGACTGACACTGACTGACTGACACTGACTGACACTGACTGACTGACACTGACTTACTGACACTGACTGACTGACACTGACTGAATGACCCTGACGGACACTGACTGACTGACACTGACTGACATGACTGACACTGACTGACTGACACTGACTTACACTGACTGGCTTGACTGACACTCACTGACTGACTGACACTGACTGACTGACTCTTACTGACACTGACTGACTATGACTGACTATGACTGACAATGACTGACTGACTGACACTGACGGGTGACAGTGACTGACACTGACTGGCTGACACTGACTGACACTGACTATGACTGACAATGACTGACTGACATTGACTGACTGGCAATGACTGACTGACACTGACTGACTGACACTGACTGACTGACACTGACTGACACTGACTTCCACTGACTGACTGACACTGACTGACTGACATGGACTGACATTGACTGACTGACATGGACTGACATTGACTGACACTGAAAGACACTGACTGACTGACTCTGACTGACACTGACTGACTGCCACTGACTGACTGACTCTGACTGAATGACACTGACCAACACTGACTGACACAGACTGTCTGACACTGAGTGACTAACTGACACTGACTGACTGACACTGACCAACATTAGGTCTTACCTTTCATTAAGTTAAAGCCATTTGCCTTGCCATGCAATAACATTAGCAAAGCAGAGGGCTTTAACTTAATCAAAGGCGAGACCATTTTCAATGCTTGTTCATTCTTCTTTTCGCACTCCATGAAAATAAATGTGTTTTCTAGTTGTCTGTTTTATGTTCTGCTTCCCTTCCCTAAAGACTTGCCTCCCCAAGTGCACTCTGTGTTGTTTTCTCGAGTGCTACTCACTCTCTGGCACCTCTACCTCCACCCCTCGTGCTCCCTGTTGCTCTCCCTCTGGTGTTCTGCTTTTCACCTCCTCCACTACCTGACTTTATTGTTATTTTCTTCTCCCCTCCCATTTGCTTCGCCCCACCTGCTCCTCGGTCGTCCAAAACCCCCGAGAGCATTTACATTTTTTTTGCCCTTTTTGGAGGACCTGCAAACTGCCATTTGTTGAAGGGAGCTCTTTCTCGCATTTAATATTACCTTTTTAGGTCTCGGCCTGCGTAGGCTGCGCTTGCGCAGTCTCGATGGCGAGATTTTATGTTTTAGGTATGGGGCTTAAACCCGCCCCTCTTCTCCATTGGCTGGCTTTCTCAACGGAGGCCAGCCATTGGAGAAGAGGGGCGTCTTTCCATTTAAGCCCCATCTTTTGGGGATTTGGGGGGGTGTTTTTTAGGTCCTTTCTCTCTCTGAGGTCCACATTCCGAAACACGCCCCCATCACGCTGCCTGCACGCCCAAGTCGGCTCTCTGATTGGTTGACAACTACCAAATAAACACTACCATTAGTGTTCCTTATTAACCAATCAGAGGGCCGACTGGCACGTGCAGGCAGCGTGAGCAGACAACAGGCGATATGGATACGGTCGCCACCCTGCTCCTTTAATTATTTAATTTGCGCGGGTGCCTACCCTGCGACTTTTACCAGTGTTTTATTTAAATATTTAATTTACGCGGGTGCCTACCCCACGACTTTTACCCGTGTTTTATTTAAATATTTAATTTGCGTGGGTGACTACCCCGCAACTGCGGCCGTAGTTACAGCGGGTGCCCACCCCGCTGTTTATTATCGCTGCTCAAGAGGGAGCCTACCCCTCGTTTTTGGCCCCAAAGAGGTCACCGCCGCCCCAGGACACCCCGCAATGTCATCATCAGCGCCGCGCTGGGATTGGCCTCATGCCGCGCTGCCATTGGAGGAGCCAGAGAAAGCAGGAAGCGGACGGGAGCCCACCCCGCGCTCCTGTGACCGGGTGGAGGCTCGCCCCATGAGCACAAGGGCGGCGTTTGCACCCGGGGTCCCCCAGAGCAAGGTATAGCCACGTGATGCCCAGTGGAGCGAGACAAGGAGAAACTGCAGCCCGCCTCCCGTAGGGGCTCCCATGTGAGGAAGGGGAGCCCCGCCCAGGCAAGACCGTCCAGAGCCTCGAGGGTTCCACCGAGAAGTAACTTGGAGCCCAGGGTGCAGCCCGACAGCCGCACCCACCGCGAGACCGGAAGAGATTCCAGGGAGGATCTCTCCGAGGGCTGTATGCTGGTGCTGAGCGAGGCAAATAAAGGACAGCAAGCCCCCATGGCAGCTCCTGCAGAGCCTGCTCGGCAAACTACGGAGCCCTGATATTGCTGCCAGAGCAAGCTCTGTGAGTAAGCAATAGCGAGTTTGGCCTGCAGCAGTTCGGCCTGCCCCGAGCAGCATGGCTTTGAGGCGGCCTGGGCGATGGTCCCAGAGCGGGCAGCTGATCTGTGTGATGGCAGACCCCTCCCTCGCTACAGCAGAGCTGCACCGATCGGATGCCTGGGGGCGTGCTGAAGTTGTGGTGAGGTCTTGGAGTAGAGGTTAGTGCAATGGCTGGCTGTGCCACCCTATGCTGTTTGGCTTGGTCCACATCAATTTGTACGGCCTGGCAATTGTGTGCTTCATACCGACCATTTGAGTGCGGCTCCCCATCTCGCTGGGATTGCCTTTCTGTGCCTCTTGCTGCTCCTGCGTGAGGCTGTGCTGCAGGATGAACCCGAGGTTGCACTCATTCAGAGTCCCACATTTGAACTGGCACTGTGTGTGTGTGTGGCTCTGTGTGTGTGGCTCTGTGTGTGCGTGGCTCTGTGTGTGTGGCTCTGTGTGGCTCTGTGTGTGTGTGGCTCTGTGTGTGTGTGTGTGTATGGCTGTGTGTGTGTCTGTGGCTGTGTGTGCGTGTATGTGTGTGGATCTGTGTGTGTGTGGCTCTGTGTGTGCGTGGCTCTGTGTGTGTGTGTGGCTCTGCGTGTGGCTCTGAATGTGTGTGTGTGGCTCTGTTTGTGTGTGTGTGTGGCTCTGTGTGTGTGGCTCTGTGTGTGGCTCTGTGTGTGTGTGGCTCTGTGTGTGTGTGTGGCTCTGTGTGTGTGTGCGTGTAGCTCTGTGTGTGTGTGTGGCTCTGTGTGTGTGTGGCTCTGTGTGTGTGTGGCTCTGTGTGTGTGCCTCTGTGTGTGTGTGGCTCTGTGTGTGTGGGGGGCTCTGTGTGTGGCTCTGTGTGTGTGTGGCTGTGTGTGTGTGGCTGTGTGTATGTGGCTGTGTGGCTGTGTTGGGCTCGGTGTGTGTGTGTGTTGGGCTCGGTGTGTGTGTGTGTGTTGGGCTCTGTGTGTGTGTGTGTCTGGCTCTGTGTGTGTGTGGCTCTATGTGTGTGTGAGTGTGTGTGTGTGTGTGTGGCTGTGTGTGTTTGTGTGTGTTGGGCTCTGTGTGTGTGTTTTGGGCTCTGTGTGTGTGTGTGTTGGGCTCTGTGTGTGTTGGGCTCTATGTGTGTGTGTGGGGCTACTCACACTCTACTACTCTCTAATACTCTCAATTCACACTCTACTACTCACTCTACTAATCACACCCTAATACACCCTCTAACTACTCTCTACTACATAAAAGTCACACTCCTCACAACTCACTCAATTACACTATTCACAATTTTATACTCACTCTCTACTACTCTACTACTCTCTACTACACTGTAATACTCAAAAGTACTAACTACTAACGTTTAATATTTACTCTATTCTAAAAATCATTCACTACTCACTCACTCACTCTACTAAATAGATATACTACTCCATATACTATCTACAACTCACTGCACTAAATCTATTTCTATATAATACTTTTCATTACTCACTACTACTCTGTCTCTACTACTCGCTAACTCCTACACGCTCTCTACACACTATCTACTACTCACTCTATACTACTCTCTACTAATCTACACTACTCCCTAACTACTATTGCCTACAACTCACTCCTACTCTACTCTATTCAAGTATACTCTATTAATAAACTAGTCACTCTCTACTAACTATTAATCACTGCTAATAATCTATACTACTCTCTAATGCTCATCTATTGCCATTGTAAATGACAATACCATTTATTTATGTTTAAAAAAAAAGAAAATGAAAAAATGCCATTTGCAAAGCCAAAAGCTCTAACTTTAGCAAAAACGAGACCATTGCATTGTGAATGCTGGTTTATTTACCCGCCTGCCACCTTAGAACTGCAACTAGAAAAAGTCAATGTTGACGCATTCATACACCTGCAGCATGATGCATCTGACAACAGTGGCTGTGTCATTGAGCCTTTCCTTTTTCTTTTGCTGATGCTTTTTCCCAATGCTCCATAGGATGGCAAACAGCCATAGCAAAATAAATAGGTCCAAAGGGTGAGACCTATTGGCTTTGCCGTTGCTATTTTTTTGTAGAAAAGTCACCAATTCACTAGTAGGAAAGAGAGATAAAAATGAATGAGTCATAGAGACAATTTTGAATGCATTATTATTATATTAACAAAGTTACATGTCCAGGGAATATGAAGCACATTTGGACAGTGTGCGTTAACAAGAACATTATACTGAGTTCATGTACTGACTCCATTTAACATGAAACTAAATTCAACACATTGATAGATTACACAAGGGAAACAAAGGCGGCCTTTGCTGAAAGCCATGAAGAGGCAGTGCGGCTGCAGCCACACAATCAGTCTTAATCTGTTTAATTGCAGGTACGTGTCCTCCCTTCACAGAGAGCGGGTGCAGTGTACACACCTCTCAGGTGCAGCTGCAATGATTTAAGTCCCACATACCAGCATACAATCAAAGAGACTTAAGGAAAGCCGAACGACGACTTTCCGGCATTCCTGGCACACTTTATGGCCATGTCCCAAACACCTTGTTTCCTAGGAGCTGTGACGTCATTCTGATGATGGCCACTCCGTCTCTGTTTGCCTACCTGAAAGGAGCAAGGTGCCTGTCTCAGATACATTGGAATTATAATTATACAGCGCTTACAATACCTGATGAGACGTTGAAGCACTTTTCGTCAAGTAGCACGCTACTCTGGAACCCAAAGGATTAGCGGTGGGTTAGTATAGTGAGACATAAGTTGTTAATTTGAGTGATAGATATGGGGGTCTGTTTATTTTGATTGAATAGAATTAAGGAGGGATAGAGGAGGGAAGAGTCTACATAGTGTTTTTTAGAGAATTATTTTAGTCAGATGAGGTTTGGGATGACTCAAAGGAGGCACAGAGGAGGCTAGAAAGAGTAGTATCATGTGGTTTGAGATGAGTCAGAGGGGGGATACAGGAGAGAGGAGTTTAGGAAATATCAAGCAATTCGACTCAGCATCCATAGCAGGACTGATTCGCTACACTGTAGTGAGTGAGCTAAGTAGTGAGAATGGAAGGAAGACTCCTATCTGTCTGGCACAGGTGCCCATCGGTGGCAGAACGGTATTCCTAGTTATTTGCCCTGCACTGCACACTCAGAGCAGCATTTTAGACCATACAACATTACTGCTTTTTAACCCTTGCTTAAAATAGTTGGGGACATTTGCAACAGAATGAAAGTGGGCACTGGCAACACACTGCTCCTGGGTTGGACATGGGCAGAAAATAGGCAATCCATGCTACATCACCATGTGTCAACTATGTATCTTTAACTGCTCTGTAAACCACAACCCTTTAACACAATAGACCACAGCAAATGTGTGGCTTGAGACAGGTGTCCACTTGGTGGAAGCTGCTGCTGTTACCTTGCTCGTCAACAAAATTAAAATGGCCCACAATTTCGAACTGAGTATTAACCCCTCCGCTGTGCCGAACGTTCCGCGCTGGTGCAGAACGTTCTATTGCATCTTACAGTGCGCACTTATTTAGTTTTAAATTGCATGAAGGCAATTGTCCTACAATTTTAAAAAGCTCTCACATGGCCCGGAGGAGCGCTGCTGCTGGTGTTGTGACTACAAATCTCAGAGATGCTGTAGAACTCTGATTTGCATGGACAGAAATGGTGAAGCAAGGGTGCCATTGACTCTGATGCAAGCAAATGAAAGCAAAGTAAATGGTGCTCCTTGCCACAAGGTTGGGTAGTAAAAGAATACCCATTATTGGGTTGTAGAAAGTGCCCACTCCCTTGGGTAGTCCTTATTTTTTTAAATAAAGAGTCCCAGTGCCCAAAGCACTGCATAGAAGCCAGCAGGCAGCGCTAATAAATGTCGATGCACCAAGAACCAAGGCTGTGTAGTCCAGAATCCACCTCGGACCTCTTAAATACACTGCCAGGCACTCACTAGCCCAATAGCTCACTCTTGCAGGTTACTGCTTTCTCCCTTTATGAATGTTTTCAGTTTTTCTCTTCCTTCTACTTTCCAGTTTGTGTGTGTTTCCCTTTCTTGCTCTCAGGAAATGTTTGATGAGGAAAAATAAGTGCCGGTCCCCAAAAATGAGTGCCGGTGGCCTCCACTGGCAACCACCAACTCAAATGAAACACTGCCCTTGGTCCATGGTGCTGGGCATGCTTCACTAATGATGGATACGCGATTGCATGGACGGTCTCAAGGCCAGCTAGTAGCCTATTAGAGGACTGTAATTAGCATTGGTCCAACTGGTGGTGAAGGGCAAGAGTGTCTCTGTCTTGATTGCCGTTCATTGTTCGGTCCCATTTGACACATCAAAGATGCCATCTTGGTTGTTGGCCTGCTGGAGATTCTGAGGACCAACACTGGACCACATCTTTCCGCCATATCACATACAGGCTTTTCTCTGTTAGTCATCTTGTTCAGGTTTTACATAGGCAGTCATTGACACAACTCAAGATTTATTTCCACTTTTAGATGCACAGCCTTGGCAATCGGGCTCGTCTAAAAAAGGGATGAGATAAGGGGAAAACGCTATACCAATTTCCGCATTGTGTAGGGCCACTCTGAAATTTAAGAGTTCCACTGGTTTGCATCTGATCACACACAAAATGAGGTCAGAGACCAGAAGGGCAGGAAAGAGCTCTGAGGCCCATCAGTTTCGAGAGTTGACTTCAGCATTTGACCTATTACTTGGATGGCTGTATTGAATTGCCTAGCAGCTTGATGCAGCGCTATCAATGCAACCATATAAGATGGGCGTGGCTGCTTCCTTAAATGTAGAGAATGAGGATGATTATTGATTGATTTACTTACGGAAATAAAATTACATGAATCACCAACGCGATCATCTCAGGCTTCACTATGGCAGTGCCTTGTGCCTAGGTTCGGCGAAAGTGTATGTGAGAAATGAACCGGTGCACTGCACACCACCTTGTAGATATTTAGCGTGCTTTTTGGCTTAACGGAACAAACAACTACAAAAATCATGTCTAAAAGGGGCATGCAGCGAATGGAATCTCCACAAGTCTCGGTTTGCAAATCCCATCCAAACTGCTTCATCCACAGCGGTATTCGTACAAGCGCCTTGAGACCCTTGTGGGTGAGTAGTGCGCTATACAAGTATCAATTTACATCCACAAGGCCATTCTGCTGGTAAGATTGGTAAATGGGTTAAACTCATGCAATTACATATTTATTCATTTATATTTATTTATTTAAGATTTTGTATTTCATGGCCCTTATTAGAATCCGTCAGAATGTTTTACATTGGAGTGAGGCCAGAACATATACATGAGACAGAAGCAACCTGTTGTTTATATTATGGAATTAAAGCATACGTATAATACTGGTCGCATTGGACAGCTTGAGAAGTAATGCACTGAAATTCTACATATATGTCACTTAAGATTTAATTAATTTTGTGGAAGGAATTATTTCATTCCTCTCTTAACGGACTGCATGAAGAAAACTTCCTCAGGTCTCTGGAAGAATGTTATTTTAGATCTTTATATGGCCCCGGACATCTGATGTGGCCTACAGGTAATGAGTTTGAATTATGGCAATGGCCAGCTCTGCCATCTATCCTCCGTGATCCTTTGTAGACCACGATTGGCGTCAGTCAGGTGCCCGCTAGGTGGTAGTACCTGCTGTTTCTTTGCTCATTAAGAATTTAGTAATTGATTAATGCCATCTTGGAATTGTTCATTTGGCGCCTTCAAGAGTTTTGGCCATTTTGTGTGCAAAGATCTACTGCACTTGTTTTTATTTTGTGCTCGTGGGAGGATAGGATTCCCCTCAGACGGTCATGTGTCTGTTGAAAAGACTTACAGAGAATGAATTGCAATTATGGGACAATGGATTAGATTTTAAAGTCCCACAACCCAATGTCTTTGGAAGGCAGAGTTTGAGGGACAGTACACCTTATGCCTTACACCATGTTTGTATTTTGTTTCCAGCTAGTCCAATAAAATGTATCAATATATGGATTGCTTGGTTGCTAACAGCTATTCATCCTTTTATTTCCTTGGTTGTTGGCTGTTTTCTTGGGGAACAGGCATGTTTTTTTAAGGGCTTTCTGTAGCAGATGAGGGTGTGGAGTGTTTTTTGTGAGGGAGTTGTAGCAGAGTTTTGTGGGGGGCTTTAATGGAGAAGCATCTGTTTCCTCTACCTAATACATATTGGGGCAATGAGGTCATGAGCAGCAGGAGGACTTCAGGGAGGAGACACCGTAATGGGGCAGTGATATACAGGGAAAAGATAGGGAGTGGTAGCTGATTACACATGTGTGTGTATGCGACATGTGTGTGTACTCGTGTGTTTGTGGGTGCGCTTGCAGGCAAGGAAAAATTTAATCACAAGCGAGTGAGTAGGGAGCAACTTTGGTACTTCTTTCGAAGCCTGCTACAAGCTCCGAAGGCATTTTCTGGACGTTATGAATTCTGACTACCTGGTACTTAGAAAGGCTTTTATAGAACTGTTTGCACAAACGTTTGCATTAAATCCTGCATCTACTAATGCAGGATTAAGGTACCAGTGGCACTGAAATCAAGGATGGTTAAGACAATTTTGTTGGGAAAATCTTAGATTTTGCTAAATTGAAGAAGGTATTACTGCCTCTCAAAGTTGGGTAGGACTGGAGCAGAGGCAGTACGGCGTTGTGTCATGCTTGTCAAGCAGCGGACTGTTCCCTATCACCAAAAGGAGAGGGTGTGGCCTAAAGGCTAGGGCGGTCGATCTCAAATCTGGGGAACAGGGTTCGAGTCTCTGCAATGACGCTCAACATCCTGTGATTCTGGACAAGTCACTTAATCCCCAGTGCCTAACAGAAATGAATGTGTCCTTGTATAACGCAACTGGTGCTCATGTAAACCACTCCGGTAACTTAGGGTCGAGTACGCCCTATATAAAACTCCAAGAAAAAAAATGCATGACCATATGTGACCACAAGCAACAATCAGTTTCAGCTGAATCATTGGTGGCTTAGTGCTTCCATCGGGAATTTGCTTCTTTCAAGAAAAACTTCAGAACTAGTTCAGCTGGGCTTGGCACGCAGTACATATAACATAACACAACGCTGAACCATTTTCCCAGAAATCCTGGCTGTCCTCCAGGATCACACTGGTACACACCATGCAAACACGAGTCATTGATCTTGCACACAGAGCATTCGCCGATTGCAACATCAGATGGAAAGGAGCCAGCAAGCAGGGTGTCTCCCCTCACCTATGCAAATTATAAAACAAAAAGAAGCAGCGCTACAGACCAAATGGGAAACTAAAGTCAAAGAGAAAGACTGCTAAGAGTACTGCTCTTCTGACAGTGCCAATTAATTATTAGAAAATTATTTACTGTCTTGCATACTACTGCTTTCTCTTTATTATCGTAGACGATTCTGTATTAGATCATGGAACACACCATCCATTTTCTTATTTTGTATGTTTGATATTTGGTAAGTACTGTCGGTGGAGTGAAGGTTAAGTTAGTCTGTATAAAAAAGTACAAGAACAAAGGAGTAAAAAACCAGAGCACACTGTACAAGTAATAATACAGAGGTGATATCTCAACACTCTTACCAATATTGCAGTCTGCCACGATCATCTATTGCTGTCTGAAGTGCGAGTCGGAGTTGTACAGTCCATGTATGCTTTATAGTCATCGGGAAGTCTGATACTGAACATAACCATTGTCCACAAACAAGGGTAAGAATGTAACTTACAGTGGTGTCCGGCATGGATCGGGGGTGGTGGGGTGGGGTAGGGGGGTGGGATGTGGGGGACGCTGGCGTAAAAAAAAAAGAAAAATATATAATGTACCTTCTCGCCGCTTCCTCGCTGCATCTCTCCTCTGTAGTCCCTCGCTCCGACCGGAACAGGTAGCACAACCAGGTTTCCAGCCAACCAATCACAACGCTGCAATGTAGCGGTGTGATTGGTCTGAGCCCTGTGGTTCGGCGCTCAGACGCTGACTGGGGTCCTGGGCATGTTTTCCATGCAGGCTGTAATGCAGGCTGCGTGGAGAATATGCATAATTGGCATGAATATTTAGCCAGACTGAGACGGCCGACCAAACATTCATGCGCACTTACAGTGTGCGCACCACTCTCCCTGTTCCTGTCGTGAGAGCAGCCCCGTCGCGCAAAGCAGCCGGACGAGTTATTATCATTTTATTTTTCCTTAACTTCAATGCTAAAAAGCAGTGGGGCGACGCTCCTCCGCTTTAACGGAGGAGCCGCCACTGGTAACATACATTTTAGTCACATGAATAATTAAGTTGGTCACTATGGGTGATGACTAGTGAAAAAATACAAATCTGTACTAGTGGATCTTTGTACACCAATATTCAAGTTAATCAAACTATCCCTGCAGTCATTATATGTTACGTGTAACAACAGCATGGAAACTTGGGGCCCGATGTAGGTGGCTCATTACCAGTCGGTAAACCCGAAATTCTGTAAATTTCAGGCTTACCGACCGGTATTGAGCCATTTGCCATGTAGGTGTTGATTCAGTAAATTTACCGAATTATAATTTACCAATTCGGTATTTACAGAATCGATAAATGGCAAGTAGGAAGTACATTTGTGAGTGCTCCTGAGCTTTAAGGATTAGTTATTTATCACCAACTATAAGTTGGTGGTAAATAACGAATACCTTTGAAAATGCAAATCTGTGCATTTTCAACTGTGCCTTGTGGCAGACATAAGCATGTATGTGTGTTACCTGTGCACACAAGCACGATTCAGGGGTGCAACAGGGTGTCAAAGTGACACCCTGGCACCCTTGAATGTGTTCCCTATTTTACAGAATCGGTAATTACCATTCATTCCTATGGGCCTCGAGGCCCATAGGAATGAATACCAATTACCGAATTGGTAAATACTGATTCGGTAAATACCGAATCACTTACCGAATATTTAGCTACATAGCATTAACCGATTCTAGAATACCGAATCGATAAAATTCGGTATTCTAGAATCGTTAAATGTAATTTACCTACATCTGGCCCCAAATTACTTAATATTTGAGAATGCATACAGATGTAGCAAAATTGGGCAAACATTTGTGAACTGACCATACAATGGATTTTCAACAAATCCCAAAACTGTTCCTTTCAAAACTACATGACATGAAAGTATGAGACAGTTTTGCTTTGTTTCTTGCGGTTTTGGCAGTACTTCTGTTAAAAAGACCCGAACAGACAAGTGCTATGGATACAATAAAACATAGTCTGAATGTACTTTCAGCGCATGTGCCGTTATATTGCTTGATAAAAGCCATAACAAGTGATGTGAGGAATAATATAAATAGTCTAACCAACCCATTGTTTTTTGCCCACAATGCCACTTCAGATTAGACCCAGCCATATGCAAATCAGTCTGGACCCTGTTCTAAGAGGAGCAGTCTAGCCCAAACTGCCAAGCCAAGACCTCTCAGAGTCTGAACTGGAATACAAGCATCCCAGGACCGGTCTTGGCCTAGTTGGGCCTCTTGAGTAGGGTGTGGCTTCAGTGGCGAAGTGAGCACGAGACCCATATCAGGGCAAACCCTTTGCCGATTAGGCCACTCCATGAATCGCACAAAAAGCGATGGGAGGTATGCTTGCAAATAGTCTAACCACTGACAATCACTCGGGTTGCATTCCAACCCATCCTTTTTTTGCTCATCATGCCACCCGACCATAATATCAACCCTGATACTGTTACAGTGGGAACAGTACAGTCGGAGCTGCCACACTGGGTCCTCTCTAGTTGGTGGGCAAGCAGCCCAAGAACAGTTTGCCTATTATGACCTCATCACCTGGGAGCCAATTGGTTCCAGAGCCACAGTGAGCACTGAACCAGTATCTGGGCGAAATGCTTGGAAATAGTCTAGCAACTGGCATTCACCTAGGGTAGCCTTTCAACCCATCATTTGGCTCACTATGCCGCCTCTGATTGCACCCAGCCGTATGCAAATCAGTGAGCACAGCAACCACATCTGGCCATACCCTTCCTTGGCCGCTTAGGGCGTCACATCAAACACACCAAAGACTGCACCACAGACCGCAGAAGACGCACACCACAGACCTGGGTCTTGTTAAAGGTGTTATGATGCCACCTCTATAGATTCAAACATATTGATTGCAGTTTTTTTTATTCCTCTGTGCCTTCAATATTTTAAATGGTTTAGGGTAATGAACGACTGTACTGAATATAGCGCAAATACCACATCAGGCGTGCATGAAGCAATGGCTACTGCTCCTGCATTACATATACAGTGCCAGCTCATTCTAAACCGAGTACAAGTCCCAGCCTACTCTCTTGAATGAAAACGTGTGATTTCGGTCACATCCCCGAGTACCTAAAATTGAGACTACTTGGAAACAAGTTCACTGCCCAATAAACACGGCATTTACAATAATCGACAAACAGGGTTGTCTGAAATACTTGAGCACGAGTAGCTGTTGCGGCAGCAGAGGGGGTGGGCCACGGAATGTGTGCAACGCACGGGGCTCTGGGAGGAGGCAAGTCTGTGGCACCCACGAGCGCCGGGTGGGAGGGAGGGACCCTACCAAAGCTGTGCCCGGGGAGGGGGAGTAACTGGATGGGGAGGATCCCAACAGGACTAATCCGGAGTGCGGCAGGGGAGGAACAAAGCGGGGAGCCTGCAGCCTCCCCCGGAGGGTTAATGGGAGCCCAGGGAGAAGTTAATGACAAGACTGGAGCAGTCTCAGCAGACAGGCTGGCGTCTGCCCTCCCACACTCCGCCGCCCGCCCGCCCATCCGCTGCCTGCGTCGAACAATGGCGCTGCCGAGGAGGCGAAGCCCATGCATAATGCATGCTCCGGTGCCCGGGGAACACGGCGATATCAGCACAGGCCTTCGGCTAGGAGAGAGGCGGGAGGTGACGGGGCCTGTCTCCCCAGCTGGTGCTCCGTTGGGGTGAGAGGGTTTGCAGTCAAGTTCCCCCAGAGAGGCCATAAGCCATATCTTCTGAAAGTGTGTGTATTGTCCGCGCGTACGTGTTGTGCTTTGTGTTGTGCGCGCGTGTGTGTGTTAGGTGTGTTGGCCTTGTGAAGTCCAACCCCCCCCCCCCCCCCCCCCCCGAGATGGTGATGCACCCGCCATGCGCACAAGTGCCAGACTATACTTTACTGTATGCATAGGGCAGGACACCGTGCCCTCTGCTACCCCGAGGTGGCATGGGTGCTGCACAGTTCTGCTACTGAGCGGGGCAAGACCAGCCTTGTGCTGCCCAACAGGTATCATGCATGTTTTGTCTGTCTTCCCACAGGCTTCCCTTCCTCGCTAAGCCCGCACCACTGCACTGCCCAGTTGGAGATTCCTGGGATGGCAGATAGCAGACCTCATGCGGTGCAGAGCATACAGTCGGGCGGGGGGGTTGCTCTGTCAGAAATGTTTGTCAGCTGAAGTACATACAGACCGTCATCACCGCTTTTGTGCTCCCAGCCACCCCACAACCACCCCACAACCCTTGATGTTCCTACCTCCACAACTGAATGGGTCTTCGAAACTTTGGTCTGGTGCATGACAGCCTGAGTTTTATCTCCCAGAGACACAGTCTGGCCCACTCGCAGGTCACACACCTTCCCTGGGTCAACGACTGCCTGGAGCCCTGACTACCTTTTTTTTTTTTTTGAATTTTTATGTAAGCGCTTAAAAGGCTCCAGAGGGCATCAAAGCGCTTCACATTTTTACAGTAATACAGTATATACAATAAATACCCAGGAACAGCAACAGTATTAACAGAAATGATATGTGGGGCACCGAGTCAACTTGTAATTTTATTGCATTAATGTTTCAAGAATACAGAAGACCCAAGTTACAATCAACAGGGGGCAAGGCCAAGTAGGATGGTGGAGTGGTTGTAAACTGTCTCAGCTCCGGACCCCATCGTTTGCGAAATGGGCTTTTCTGGAGCCTAGGGAGAGAGCTATTCACCTCTCCGGTATCCGCTGCTTCCCAGGAGCTGCCTGGACTGTCGGCGATGTTGGAAACGCCGGGGGGCCTGTGAGCCGAGGGCCGAGCGGCGGGGGAGCAGAGATACCGGGTGCCATTTTGTGGGTGCTTGGGCGGGGGCCCCATGGACTGTTGTAAGTGCTGGTAGGGGCCTCCTCCTGCCCCTGTTTGGCCGCTGTTGAGCCACCGCACTAATTAGTGGATTGCCCCGTCGGCGGAGATGAGAGCGGGCGATCCCGCGATGGCGCCATTTTGACGGTAACGCGCCAAGGCTGTTGAGACGGAATGGAGCGGCTGCGGGGGGCACCTCATGTCCTGCAGATGTAGTGCAGCTGGGCCCCCTTGCCTTATATCAGGTGCAGCCCGGAGGGATGTTTTTATGAGCGAGGAGACGGTTCAGGGTGAGACTGCCTGACCTCAAGGTGGCGGCGGTATTGTGACAGATGGTGGCGGCGGCGAGGGGAGCGGGGCCTTGACCGAGCAACAGTTGATGTGCCATAGCGAAAGGTTGCGGCATCCAGCTTTCTGAGGGGCGCACCCCTGGATTTATGAGTGAGTCGGGCCCACAGCTACCTACCCTCAGCAGGGGCACCAGCAGGACTTCAGTAATTCATTGGTGGCACAATCTCGCTCCTCGCCCTGAGGGCCTGGTCTAGTGCAACCGGCAGGGTTCTGACCTATCTGTGCATGAAGAGCACTCCATGAGACACTGACTCCCGCTGCTTAGTTCACCCCCCGGCTCTGGGAACCGTTGGGACCCACGCATTTCTGAGGAGGGGAACCTATGCCTCCCAAGAAAAACACCAATAAAGTCTCCCACAACATGTTTCTTTGGCAGAAAAATCTTCACTTTTTATAGATGTTCTTCTCCCTTCGTTGCCATTAAAAAATAGTCATCTTTTGTAAGTAAGTTGCAGCCGTTTTCATGTAATAAAGGTAATTTATTCAGAGAAGAATCAACAGACAACACAACACCTGCTGGCCAAGTACAAACTGACTCAAAAGGTTCTAAGATGAGTCAGAGCCATCAGCATTCTGGAATAGGTGCACATGACATAGAGATGTAAGGATCATAGAGTTGGAGAAGTGTGGCTCACCCCATCCTCCTGGACCGCCTCAGGCAGATAGGCATCGGTGGCTCTGCCCTCGGCTGGATCGAGTCCTTTCTCTCATCCAGAAGCCAAAGAGTACTGCTACGCCCCTTCAAGTCAGAGGAAAAACCTCTGTCATGTGGGGTGCCACAGGGCTCCGCCCTTAGCCCCCTATTCTTCAACGTCTATCTGGCCCCCCTGGCTGACGTCGTTGAGTCCTGCGGAGTCAGGGTGGTATCCTACGCCGACGACACACAGTTGGTGTTTTCTTTCCGGGACCACTCGGACTCCGCATTCCTCAACTTTCGCCAATGCCTGAATAACATCAGCGGCTGGATGACTACGAACCACTTGAGATTGAATGCAGATAAAACGGAGGTCCTGTTTTTCAATCAGAAAACCTCTATTCCCTCTTCTTGGTGGTGGCCGACAGCTCTCGATCCTGCCCCAACCCCGGTTCGCTCGGCGCGGAATCTGGGCTTCCAATTTGATGACTCCTTGTCATGTAAAACCCAGATCAATAAGGTTACCTCCGCCTGCTTCATGAAACTACGGATGATAAAAAAGATCCTCCCGTACCTTCCCACGGATTCCCGCCGCACAGTCACCCAGGCCCTCATTACGTCCCACCTGGACTATGCTAATAGCCTCTATGCAGGGGCTCCGCAGTACCTGATTGGTCGACTGCAGATTGTCCAGAATGCTGCAGCCAGACTGATCGGTAACATCCCTTACCGTCAATCTGTCTCTGCATATCGAAGGCAACTCCACTGGCTCCCTGTGGCTAGCCGCATCCAGTTTAAGGTCCTCACCCTTACCTATCGAGCCGTCAACAACTTCGGCCCTACTTACCTGAAAAATCGGGTTTCGATATCCTGCTCCACCAGATCCTTGAGGTCCAATGACCTCCGCCTCCTGATCTCGCCCCGTTTCAGACTTTCCAGAACCGGAGGCAGAGGTTTCGGTGTCATTGCTGCCAGACTTTGGAACTCCCTTCCACTTGAGCTGAGGTTCTGCCCCTCTGAAACCATCTTCCGAGCCAAACTCAAAACCTGGCTCTTCTCCGGACTTTAGATTCCCTTGCATCACATTTTTTTCTCTTCCCTTTTCCACTCAGTAACCCCTGGATTTTAGCGCCGGGACACCCCTTCGGGGGTAGCTGCGCGCTTTACAAACTCCATAAAATAATAAATAAATGATTAGAGCGGCAGACCCTGATGCAGAGGTCTAGCCCGGGGCCAGGGTTCAATTACCGCCTCGGCTGATCTTGGGCTCAAAATTCCACGGACCTGATAATTCTCGCCTCAGTCCCTATTCCAATCATGGAGTCCCACTCTGCAACTCTGGGCAATAGCTTGCTTAATCTCCACAATGGCCCCCACAACGCTAAGGATGCCTGGCCTCCACCTTGGGGGTGCCCAGGAGTGGACGCCTCACAGGGAAAGCCAGGATGGGTTCCACAGCGGTATTCGTACAAGCGCCTTGAGACCCTTGCGGGTGAGTAGTGCGCTATACAAGTATCAATTTACATTTACATAGAGTTAACAGTAGTGCAAGCAGTATAGAACACAAGCACTAACCATTTTACAAAACAGCAATCCAAGAGTGTTCTAATCAAGCCTCTCCGTTCCTTCCAACACATCTCACACAATGAATATTTGGACCTGGTCAAAGCAAACAGGCCAGCCGGCAGCCCTTCTGACCCCTGTCCCCCACAAACTTTCAAGACAATTCTTTTAACAACCTCTGCTGCCATTCCAGTAAGAAGAATCATCAACAATTTCTTAACTACTGGAATATTTCCAGAAGAACTCAAAATGTCATACATACTCCCTTTACTGAAGAAAACAAAATTGACCCGCTGAACCCCGATAACTACAGACCCATTACAAATTGACCTTTCCAGGGCAAACTGATCGAAAGAGCAGTGTTCACCCAGATGTCACAATTCATTGAAGAGAATGACATACTTTCAGACTTCCAAACAGGATTCCGTCCGGGAAGAGGCACTGAATCTGCCCTCCTTGCCATCTGGGATGACCTAAAGAATACATTTGACCGCAACGGAGTTACTGCTCTACTTCTCTTGGACCTCTCAGCTGCCTTTGACACTGTTCACCATGACACTCTGAAACAAAGTCTTTATGAAGCTGGCATAGAGGGAACTGCTCTAGACTGGATTGCGTCCTACCTTCGAAACAGAACTAATGTCATCCATACCCCACCTTTCTCGCCCAAACCGTACTACACAAAAGCAGGGATCCCTCAATGCTCTATCATCTCGTCCATGCTATTCAACATCTACATGAAGTCATTACCAGTACTGATCAATAAATTTCACCTCACATGCTATAACTATGCAGATGATACGCAAATACTCCTTCAACTGGAAGGCCCCAAAGACATTGGAAAATCACCAATTTCAGCTGTCTCAGAGCCATGGATCAGTGGATGACTTGTGGCCATCTCAAATTGAATACTTCAAAAACTGAAATACTCATGTGTGGGGATTGGAAACATTACAACTCGCTTGCCGCATGGCCTGATGAACTGGGACCACTGCCTAAAGTATCGAACGGAAGTAAGAAACCTCCGAATGACCATGGACTTCAAGCTGTCGATGAATGCCCAAGTGGATAAACTAGCAAGATCAAGCTTTGCTACTATAAAAACGCTGCAACAAATTTTCCCTCATTTGGGATTTCCACACAAGGTCCAAGATACTATCTCCCTTGATCTGTCCAAACTCGATTACGCCAATAGCCTCTATCACGGATTACCTTTAACAACCATGAAAAGACTACAACGGATTCAGAACTCGGCTGCCAGACTACTCTTGCATATGAGACCACATCTCCCCCTTCAAAGTCCTGCATTGGTTACCGGTTGTAACACTGTGATCTGAATCGCGCATTTGCAGCTGTAGCGCCATTTGTGTTGCGTTATTTAATGTGCATTGACTGTATTTTCTAACGATTATAATCGCACTTGCAAGACAGACTGTCCCAGCCATTATTTAACTGTGTGCCCCAGCCTATCTCCACTTTCGTTTCTCGCGGCCATTTTTCCTGTTGTTGTGCCGCAGAGCCCGTCCTCCACAGCCCGCCCCGCCTCCCAGCTGACCCTCCCTCCCACGGACTCTATAGCCCGCTCCAACTCCCCTAGCGCTGTGACCGTCCTGACGCGTTCAGAAGCGGTCGCTCCCTTCGCCCACAGCCATCACCTGGTATCGTAGTTACGCTCGGAATTGTTTTGCTGATTTTTATTTGCTGGCTCCTATATTGCTTAACGCTATAGCGCGTCAACCATTGTAGAACTTTATAAATACTTATAGCGCTTTTAGGGGTTGTAACACTGTGATCTGAATCGCGCATTTGCAGCTGTAGCGCCATTTGTGTTGCGTTATTTAATGTGCATTGCCTGTATTTTCTAACGATTATAATCGCACTTGCAAGACAGACTGTCCCAGCCATTATTTAACTGTGTGCCCCAGCCTATCTCCACTTTCGTTTCTTGCGGCCATTTTTCCTGTTGTTGTGCCACAGAACCCGTCCTCCACAGCCCGCCCCGCCTCCCAGCTGACCCTCCCTCGCCCCTCCCCTCCCACTATCCACATATGACTGATGCATTTGCGTGCAGCGTTCACGCGCAGCGGTCGCGCCGAAGGTGCGCCAAAGGTAAGCCCGTCTACGCCCGTCCGCGCCTGGACCGCGCCCAGCACCATACCCCCTGTCCCCCGCAAACCGCATTCCTCTCGCATATCATATGACGCCGCCACCCTCCTAGCCCTTAACCCTGGACGAACACCTCAATGCTACGAAGCTGCCCCGGGACGTACCCACTGTCCTTTCACTTGCCACTCCTGCAAATTTACCAGCATCAAAACCCATACCACTTCCGCTAACCCCAAACACAGCTCCGACTCGAACCACCTGAAGTGCATCCTGCTGAACACCCGCTCGGTCCACAGACACGCCATCGAACTCTGGGACCTACTCGACACTACATCACCGGACGTCGCCTTCCTTACTGAAACATGGATGAACGCATCATCAACACCCGTCATCGCCACAGCCATCCCGAACAACTACAAGATCATCCGAAAAGACCGCACCGTCCAAACAGGTGGAGGCATCGCCATCGTCCATAAGAACACTATCAAAATCACGACCAGCTCCTACGATTACCTTACAACCGCCGAACACCTCCACTTCCAGATCCACACCGACCCTAGGACCACACTCAGAGGCACCCTCATCTACATGCCTCCAGGAACACGTAAACAATTCAGCGAGGACATCACTGACTTCATCAGTCCACATGCCCTCGCCTCTGTGAACTACATTTTACTAGGAGACCTCAACTTCCACCTGGAAAAGAAAAACAACAACACCACCACCACCCTTCTGGACAATTTGGCCAATCTCGGCCTCAAACAACTTGTTGACACGCCCACCCATGTAGCCGGTCATACGCTCGACCCAATCTTCACTTCCAGCAAACACATCTCCTTCGATTGCACCACAGCTCTCCATTGGACGGACCACAGTTGTTTTCACTTCAGCTACAAAACCACATCGACCCACAACCCCCCACAACCCATTCCCCAAAGAAAATGGAACAAAATCACCACCGACCAACTCCTCACATCGCTCAACCAAAACCAACCCGCCCTCTCATCGGACCCAAACCAAGCTGCCATCAAATTCAAACAATGGATCACTCACAGCGCTGACGAATTAGCACCCCTGAAAAACCATCACACCAAACAAGACAGCAAAAAGGCCCCCTGGTTCAACGATGACCTTAAGAAATCCAAGAAGCTATGCCGTACTCTCGAGAAAAAATGGAGAAAAAACCCAACCACCGACAACATGACCACTTTCAAGGCAGCCACCCGCAAACACCACCAGATGATTCGATCCACCAAGAAATCAGCATTCAAGAATCGACTCGACAACAACGCCCATAACAGCAAGGAACTATTCAACATCGTCAAAGAATTCACCAACCCCACCGCAGCCTCAAACGACATCACTCCCTCCCAAGACCTCTGCGATTCGTTATCCTCCTTCTTCTACAACAAAATTGCCGACATACACAACAGCTTCGAAAACAGTTCCAACGAACAATCCTCTCCACCCCTCTCCGAACCTAAACCGCCCCCTAACAATCTCAGCGCCTGGAACCCAATCACCACCGAAGACACCATCCGCCTTATGAATTCCATCCACTCTGGCTCGCCAACCGACCCTTGTCCCCACCACATCTTCAACAAAGCAGACTCCATCATCGCACCCCATCTCCATGATGTCCTCAACTGCTCCTTCAACTCTGCTACCTTCCCTGAAAGCTGGAAACATGCCGAAGTCAGCGCCCTCCTGAAGAAACCCACAGCAGACCCCTCTGAACTCAAAAACTACCGCCCCATATCCCTCCTCCCATTCCCGGCCAAAGTCATAGAGAAAGCCGTCAATAGCCAACTCGCCGCCTTCCTCGAATCCAACAACTCCCTCGACCCCTCACAATCCGGCTTCTGAGCCAAACACAGCACCGAAACCGCCCTCATCGCAGCAACAGACGACATCCGAACACTTCCTGACAATGGAGAAACAGTGGCCCTCATTCTACTCGACCTCTCCGCCGCCTTCGACACAGTCTGCCATAGCACCCTCATACAACGCCTCAGCAACATTGGCATAAATGGAAAAGCCTTGGACTGGATCATCTCGTTCCTAGCAGGGAGAACTCAGAGAGTCCGACTTCCCCCATTCAAATCAGAGAACACCGAAGTCATCTGCGGTGTACCACAAGGATCATCACTCAGACCCACCCTCTTCAACGTTTACATGAGTCCACTCGCTTCCATCGCGCGACAACACAACCTTAACATCATCTCCTATGCTGATGACACCCAGCTGATCCTTTCCCTCACCAAAGACCCCAACACCGCCAAAACCAATCTTCACGAAGGCATGAAAGAAGTAGCCGTATAGATGAAAAACAGCCGCCTAAAATTCAACTCAGACAAAACGGAAGTGCCCCTCCTAGGATCATCCCCCTCTGCCTGGGACGACTCATGGTGGCCTTCGGATCTGGGCTCAGCACCCATACCCACAGACCACGCACGTAACCTTGGCTTCATCCTAGACTCCTCCCTCTCGATGACCAGACAAGTTAACGCTGTCTCATCCTCTTGCTTCAACGTACTTCGTATGCTCAAAAAAATCTTCCACTGGATCCCGCCGAGACAAGAAAGACTGTCACCCACGCACTAGTTACGAGTCGACTAGACTACGGAAACACCCTCTACGCCGGAATCACAGCCAAATTACAAAAAAACCTCCAACGCATCCAAAACGCATCAGCGAGACTCATTCTGGACATCCCTCGCCATGATCACATTACCGGCCCCCTGAAAGACCTCCACTGGCTTCCCGTCAACAAGAGAATACCATTCCGGCTCCTCACCCACGCACACAAGGCCCTTTACAAACTAGGACCCGAATGCCTCAACACACGACTGTCCTTCTACACACCCACGAGCCAACTAAGATCCTCCAATCAAGGCCTCGCCGCAGTTCCGCGTATCCAAAGATCCACCATGGGAGGTAGATCCTTCTCCTTCTTGGCGGCCAAGACCTGGAACTCACTCCCCACTCACCTCCGCCTTACACAGAACCACATCTCCTTCAGAAAAGAACTCAAAACCTGGCTATTCGACAAATAATGATCCCCTTCCCCAAGCGCCTTGAGACCCTCTGGGTGAGTAGCGCGCTATATAAATTCTTGAACTTGAACTTGAACTAGAAGGTCCACGTTCAAGTTGCTTTGTATCACCCACAACGCAATAAATAGTATAGGACCACTCTTCATCAGGAATAAAATCACTAAACACATTCAACAAAGCAACGTCCGCTCTAAAGGAGCATCTCGCCTCAAAATCCCACATACAAGAAAAAAAACATGGGTGGCATATCCTTCTCTGTTAAAGCAGCCAAACTATGGAACTCTACCCCCCCAACATAAGGTCCACAGCCAACCACCTTATCTTCAGAAAACTACTCAAGATTTGGCTCTTCCCCACATAAGCACCATACTCAAACAGAAATTTACAGCATATCCCTCTGTATATAAGCATTTGTTTTCACTATAGATATGTACCTATCTTTCTGTATTACTTTGTATAAACATGTACAATAATATTATGTTAAGAGAAAAAATAATAATAAATAAATAAAAGTAATCTTTGGTCTACATATACATACTTCCATTGTGCATCTATGTACCTTCCATGTACTTGGATCTGTGTGACTGTTACTTTTCTCATGAAAAAGCATATCCAATGCACTACCCTATTTCTCATCCTGTGCCTCTATCAATATCTTTAATCTACATATACTTACCTCCTTTATGTATCTATATAGTTCCAATGTACTTATGGATCTATATATTTATCACTTTCTTCTAATTTAGCATTTCCAATGCACTACCATATTTCTCAGCCTATACTTCGCTCAATATATCTTCTAGCCCAACCTTCTGACTCATCTCAAACTTCTTTCTACTACTCCTTCCAATGCACTACCCTATCTCTCATCCTATACATCTTCTACATCCACTCTCTCACTTTGCACAACCTACCTTTTTCTTCTCTGCACCTTACCCCTCAGCCGATTAGGCGCTGTTACTGGGAACACTCAGAGCAAGCCGTCATCTTGGGGGAAGTTCCGGGTTGCCGGTGCAATTGCTTGGCCCCTCCCGCCCTCACTCACCAGCACATAAGTCACGCTAGGAGCCATGCGCGCATATCAGACAGAGGGCTATCTCCTGAGGCGGAAGCCGGGAGAGTTAGTCGCCGCATTTTTTAACTTGTTGTTTATTTTAAAATCTGTAAACTTTGCTCAACCTACCTTTCTCTTCACTGCACCTTACCCCTCACAGCCAATTAGGCGCTGTTACGGGGAACACTCAGAGCAAACCGCCATCTTGGGGGAAGTTCCGGGTTGCCGGTGCAGTTGCTTGGCCACCCCCGCCCCCATTAGAGTATGATGACTATCCCTTCCCGGCCGCGCAGCAGGCGCGCCGAAGGCGCGCCTAAGGCTAGCCTGCCTGCGCCCATTCACGGCCGACAGGGGCCAGGGGCCACAACCCCTGCACTTTTTATTAGCCCTATTAGGAGGTTTAGTCGCCACTCTCTCCTCAAAATAAGAACAACCATAAAGGTCCCATGCCATCACTCCTGGCACCCACTAGACTTACCTACCACTTGTCCCCAATGCAATCTGGAGCTTAGCTCAATTAATCATAAAAAAGTAAGGTCTGAACTAAAAATGTATCTCCTCAATTGCAGGTCACTCCCCAAGCATCGCATAGAAATTGCCTTGCTCCTAGAGGAATTCTCTCCAGATGCCCTTTTCTTAACAGAAACGTGGTTAACCACCGAATCAGAACCAGACCTGGTGCAAGCACTTCCTCAAGGTTACCAGATTACACGGAAAGACCGCTCTCATGGAAAGGGGGCGGCTTGGCAATTATTTGTAAAGACCGTTATACCTGCCGCTGCTCCTCTGACTCAATCCTAGACTGCGAAAGCCTGTCCTTTTCTATTGATTTTTCCCCCAATAACAGTTTCTCCGGGACACTTATTTACCGCCCACCCGGAACCTTAAAACAATTCCACAACACCTTACCCTCCATTGTCGCCGACCTAGCCACAAGCCCATCTAACTACACTCTGTTAGGGGACTTCAATATCCATTTTGACGATAGTTCAGATCACACTGCATCAGAACTGATAGCCAGTCTTTCTGCTTTACAGTTAAAACAATTTGTTTTTTCCTCTACTCATGCCAAAGGTCACCTCCTTGACCCTGTTTTTAGTAACTGTACTGACCTCAAGGTAGGCTCCCCCTTCCCTCTTCCGTGGACAGAATCACTTTTTGATCCCTCTTATTTGGAACACCCATAATCTCCTTCTCTCAAATCCAATCTCACGAAAATCGCGCAGTTGGTCGAAACTTCCCCTAGACAACTGGATAGCAGCCCTAGAGACCTCCAGAACCCCAAAAAATAAGGACCCCATATCAGCTAACAACAATTATAATAATTGGATCTCAAACTCACTGGACTCCACACTCCCCATACGTTGCACCAAGTCGAAACGACATTCAAAAACTGCTTCATAGTACACCTCTGGACTTAGGGAAATGAAACGCCAGTGCAAAAAACTGGAAAGGAAGTGGCGACTAGACTATTCTCCCGTAGACAAAATCATATGTAGGGAAGCGCTAAGGTCTTATAAAAATGGGATCAAAACTGCACAATCTGTTTTTTACACTGGAAAAATCACTGCAGCCTCCTCCAAGCCAAAGAAATATATCAGATTGTAAAAAGTCTTACTAAGCTCCCTCAAAATCTGCCACCCACACACAACATACAATCTCACTGCAATGATTTGGCAGAATTCTTTTTCCAAAAAATTCAACAAATCTACACCTCCTTTTCTGCCACCGACATCGACTCCTGTCTTGAATGCACATCCCTGCCCCCTCCGGAACTCGTGCGTCATCTTCCAAATACTCTTGACAACCTCCCTCTTCTGGACCCAGAGATGCTCGGTCTCATAATGCACCAAGTAAAGTCCGGTTCCCCCGTGACCCAGCACCCCCTTGCACCCTAGTTGCTGCTACCCACAGTATTCTACCCACCATCCTTCACCTGCTCAATGCTTCCCTATCCTTAGGCATTGTCCCTCCCCTGTGGAAACAAGCGATGGTAAGAGCACTTCTTAAAAAACCAAACCTGGACCCCAACAATCCCAGTAACTATCGTCCTATCTCCCTGCTTCCTTGGATGAGCAAAATCCTCGAGAAACACGTCAATAAACACTTGACTGAGTTCCTCGAGAGTAACCATCTGCTCGACCCCTCCCAGACGGGCTTACACCCCAGGCATGGGACGGAAACCGCTCTGATCGCTGTAACGGAAGAAGCCAGGGGGATCTTGGATCGGGGGGGATCAGTGGCAGTCATCCTCCTCGATCTAAGTGCCGCTTTCGATACGGTTGATCACAGAATTCTACTGCATCGACTACTCAGTCTGGGAGTGTCAGGGACAGCAATAACCTGGCTCAAATCCTTTTTGAGTTACCGATCATTCCAGGTCTTCGAAGGTGACACCGTTTCCCTCAGCAAACCCCTGGGCTGTGGGGTACCGCAGGGCTCATCCCTGAGCCCTATGTTATTTAATGTGTATATGAGCCCACTAGCTGAGATTTTCAGTCCATTTGGTGTAAAGATCATCACATATGCCGAGGACACTCAGCTAGTGGTATCCCTCATCAGCTAGACAGCCAACTAGCATGGGTCAATCTGAGGAGCTGCCTGGAAGAAGTCAACAACTGGATGACCGCTTCTTGTCTCAAACTTAATAAAGACAAAACGGAGCTGATGCTCCTCGGTAGCTCCGTCTCTCCCACGATCAACTCAATCTGGCCCGCCTGCCTCGGTCTTCCCCCAACACCCAAAGACACTATAAAAAGCCTCGGCGTCTGGCTGGATAAATTTCTTAGCTTCAACAGTCAGGCAATCAAGTTATCAGCCACCTGCTTTGGCCTCCTTAGACTTCTCAGGAAGATTCTTCCCCTCTTGCCCTTCGGGGCTAGACAGATCGTGGTCCAAGGCTTAATCCAGTCCTGCCTTGCTTTGGCAATGCCCTCTACTTAGGAGCCCCTTAATATACCTTACGAAAACTCCAGATAATACAAAACTGTGCTGCCCAAACTTTGCTTCAGCTCCCCCGCCGCCTCCCAGCAAAACCCGGCCTGAGAAGCCTGCATTGGCTTCCTGTCAGGGAAAGAATTAATTTCAAAACTCTCTGCATCTCCCATCAAGCATTTAGGAAAGCGGGCCCGGCTATTAACCACTCCTTAATTACTCCTTTTCATCCTACCAAACAGCTTCGCTCTGCTCATGCCTTCCTTGCCACAGTCCCCCCAATTAAGAGATCAAGATGTGGAGGCCGGTCATTTTCTTACAACGCGGCTAAATTGTGGAATTCTCTCCCCCTTCACCTGAGATCCGACCCTAACCTTCTTTCATTTCATAAACAGTTAAAAACCCTCCTCTTTAAGAAATCTTTCTAAACTCCCGATGCTAGCAGCCTCACCAGAAAGCACTTCTTTTTCTAGCGCTAGGACGCCTCAGGGCAGCTACCTCGCTTTATAAATCTTCTTTTCATTTCATTCATTTCATTTCATTTCAGTAATTTCATTTCATTCATTCATTCATTCATTTCATTTATCCCAAACCCCATACCTCTACTATGATCGCCAAAATAACCCTTTCTAGACTCTCTCCTACTCTATCCCTCCTTGCATCATCTGACACCTTTTACTATACCGATCCCCTAAAACAAACCTTTCTAAACTCTTCCCTCTGACTCCTCCTCTCCAAAACTCATTTTTACTTATCCAAAAGCAGCCTCCTACTGCTAAGACCTAAAAAAACAAAACAAAAAAATCCTTCACTCTTTAATCCCTCCACTATCCTTTTCAATCAAAATTAACAGACTATCCTTTTCAAACAAAATTAACAGACTAACATGTTCACTTCTCAAATTCCATATTCAACTATACTAATATACTACGCAAATAACTGAATAACATATCCACTACTCAAATTACTTCATATTTATACTATACTAATTTTCAACACTAATACTTTATGGGTTCCGGAGTGGCGTGCTACTCACCCGAAAAGCGCTTCAACACCCATCAGGGGTAACAAGTGCTATATGAATGCAAATCTTTCTTCCCCTTTTGCCCCTCTGCTATCCTTCTCACTCCAAGTAACTGACTAATATCCACCACTGAAATTACTTCATATTTCACCATATTAATTCACCACTAATCCTTTATAGGCTTCCTGAATAGCGTGCGTCAACAAGCGCTATATAAATATAAACCTTTGTCCTGCTCTATCCTTCTGCTATCAATCCAAATCCAAATAACTGACTAACCTGTCCACCACTTAAAATGTACTTGCATGTTTCACTATACTAATTCAACACTAATCCTCTATGGGTTCCGGAGTAGTGTGCTACTCGCCGAAAAAGCTCTTCGACGCATCGTCAGGGGTAGTAAGCGCTATATAAATGCAGTTACAATATAATACAATACAATTACAAAGAGAAAGAAATACATAACATTAGCAGAGAAAACAATAAAGAATAAAAATTACATATCAAGATTAATCACAACAATAATCATTTAAATATACAGGTGGTCTTCGATACCTTGAAATCCTGGAATTAACAGGTAAAGGGACAGTACAGGAATTAGAAGAATCAGAAGTGGCATTGGTCTGACCATTGCAACATTATCAGTAGCATCACCTCCGCTATTCTTCTGTAAGCTGGAAAAGAGTATGAAGTAGAATCTTCAGTAGAAGTAAACATATAACCACTATTCCTATCATTGTAATGCAAACCAGACAGATTTTTCCCAGCGCTATTATCAGAAGACATGTTTTTTTTTAACTTTCTGATACAACGCCACTCTCCTAATGTTCCATTTCTCACCATTAGTAAGAACAACATAGTGAGGAAATACTTGCTTAACACAATATGGGCCTCTAAATTTGAATAAACCCTTAGAGACCCTCCCTGGTTTCACCTTACCATAGTACCCTTTCGATATGTTAGATGTACATGTTTTCACTGCACTTTGTACTTTCAATTGTCCATCATTGGATACCAAATCCTTTAACCAAGAAGGAGTTAACTTAGTGCTCGGAACTCTTCCCCGCATGATTTCAAAAGGTGACTTATCCTTTGAACCATGAAGAGTGGTGCGGTAAGCACAAACCATCTCTTGGACTAAATCATTGACAGAACCACATTTTGAAAGGGCCATTTGGATTGTGCCTTTTACAAGTCTGTTAATTCTCTCACATAGGCCATTTCCCTGTGGGTTATAAAGGGTAGTGCAATGGTGTGATACACCACAATTTTTCAAGCAAGAACGCATTGTCTGAGAAACCAACTGTGTTCCATTATCAGTAACTAGCAGCCCGTCCCGACGTTGTCCGGGTATGAATTGCTGCCGGCCAGTAGTATATTGTTTTGTAGAATTTCGTTTTGATAGCATTTCTTATCTGTGACAGGTCTGTGAAACGCTCCGATTCACAGTGCACTGCTGATGCGCTTAAGAGTGCGCGTTCAGTAGTGTGTGAACTCGAGTTTCCCTACTTTATTTTTCCTTGCAATATTATATAGCGCGAACTCGACAACATGGCATGAGCACAATTTAGATTACAGAAGAACACATTCATTTGTGGTAGGCACGGGGAGACAAAGCGATTTGCCTGGAATCACAGGATGTTGAGCTGATGCTGAGATTCGAACATAGCTCCCCAGCTCTAAAGTTCGCAATTCTAGAACTTGTGGCGGGAGGTGTGTCTAAAAGTGTATGTCGGTGCTGGCCATCAATGAGAGAGACCTGGGCATTTTTCAAATGGGTGGTGAAAAAATATGAGTATGTTGCTGGAGATGTGGGCCACCGTGCCACCAATGTACTTACCGGAGGAGGGTAAACACACATTATTCCGCAACTTTCTTTCCGCATACCATCAATCCGCATACTTTCATTACGAAAGTACCATGACTCCGCAATGCCATTATAACGCATGGCATTACATTTTATATGTTTTTACCACGCATGCATTTACAACGAAATTCGTTGTAAATGGCTGAATGGTAAAAGCATGTTTTTTTTTAATGTTTGGATAAGGTAAGTATGGGTATAGAGGTATATGTTTTGGGGTACTGAGGTATATGTTTTGGGGTGTTTGGGTATTTTAAGGGTTCAGATATAGTTTTGGGTTATGGGGTACAGGGGTAGTTTTAGGGTTTAGGGATAGGTATGGGTTTTGGGGTACAGGGATATTTTTAGGGTTCAAGGCTAGGTTTGGGTTTTGAGGTATAGGGGTATTTTTAGGGTTCAGGGGTAGGTTTGGGTTTTGGGGTACAGGGGTATTTTAAGGGTTCAGGGCTAGGTTTGGCTTTTGGGGTACATGGGTATTTTTAGGGTTCAGGGCTAGGTTTGGGTTTTGGGGTACAGGGGTATTTTTAGGGTTCAGGGGTAGGCTCGGGGTTTGAGGTACAGGGGTATTTATAGGGTTCAGGGCTAGGTTTGGGTTTTGGGGTACAGGGGTATTTTTAGGGTTTAGGGATAGGTTTGGGTTTTGGGGTACAGGGTATATTTATAGGGTTAAAATGGGTTAGTGTTTAAGGGTGTTGGGGTATTTTAAGGAGTGAGGGTGGGTTATGATTATGGGGTGCAGGGGTAATTAAAGGGAGCAGGTTGGGATTAGCACACGATATGAGACATGGCATGAAGGGCGGAACGTACCACACGCCCCCAGAATTTGTCACGCCCCCAGCACACGCCCACAGCACAACGCAGACACGCCCACAAGGGACTACTTTGCTGGGACGGTTCTTTTACATTTTGAATGTATATGGTGGGCGCCTGCATAGCCTATGTCCTTCTGCTGCAACTGCCGTTTCCAACGCTGTATTGGGTGTTGGGGCTGTGGTTCCTGAGATTACCCGCCTCAAAGGTTTGGGCTCTCTCTTTATTATATTAGTATAGATAATGGCATTTGGAAACCCCTCCTGTTGGAAAATAGACTTTAAATGGTTTATGGTGCTTTCTATAGTAAGATCTTTTTAAAACTTCACAGATAACCATTTACTGAAGATATCAATGGAAACAATTGCAAAGCGCTGAGAAACAGGTAGTTCCTCCATAGGTCCAATAAAGTCTATACAAATGGTATGCTAAGGAATACCAGGAGAGTCCAATTTTCCCACAGTGGACCCCACAGCAACTTTCAATCTTTTCTCTCCTTCTTTGCAAGTTGGACAAGCCTCAATCCACAAAGATACTTGAGAGTCCATTCCAGGCCACCAAAAGTTGGCTCTCAATCTCTGTTGTGTTAAGGTCTGTCCAAGATGTCCTTCGTGTGCTATGGCTATTAGCTTAGACCTTAACTAAGAGGGAGGAATAAACCTTTCTCCACGCATTAATACATTTTCATCACACATAAAAAGCTTGTCGAGGACTTTCAAGAACGGACGAACAGTAACATGTACACAACTTTCTCGTCTTGGACCTAATTTGACCAAGCGTATGACTTCTTGCAATACATTGTCATTGAGCATAGCATTTACCCAATCATCGTGTGAGAAAGACCTCTCGCTTGTGGAAAGAAGATCATCAATACAAGCAATATTTTCTTCTTTGCTTTCTAAGTTAAAACACTCATTCTTTGAAACATTTCCTTGTATTGGAAGTCTAGACAGACAATCTGCCTGGAAATTTCTCCACCCTTGGATATAAGAAATTTCAAAATGGTAATCTTGTAGTTTAGCATCCAGTCTTGCTAACCTTGGTGAACCTCTAATTGCACCCCCATGTGAGAGAATGGGGATTAAAGGTTTATGGTCCGTTTTCAAATTAAATTTAGTGCCCCAAAGATAAGTACAGAAATGGTGTGCCCCCCAGGCTGCCGCTAACACTTCTTTTTCAATGACAGAATAATTCTGTTCGGATGATGAAAGCGTACACGAAGCAAAGGCAATGGCACGATCCCCTTCATTAGTTTTTTTTAGAAGCACAGCCCCTAGCCTAGTGGCACTTACATCGACCATCAGGATCAAAACTTGTTTTGTGTCAAATGGGGCAAGTACTTTAGCTCCACAAATGTTATTCTTAATTTTAATGAAGCTTGATTCTTGGTCAGCACCCCATACAAATTTACATTCTTTCTTTAGTAATGCTCTCAAGTGTATAGTCTTCTCAGAAAATGTCCCCACAAATTTCGAGTAGTACTCAATTAACCCCATGAACGACCGCAGTTGGTCTTTGACTACCGCACATGGGGCAAGGCGTATGGCTTCAAGAATGTCTTTCTTTGGTTTAACTCCATAAGCCGAAATCTCATGACCAAGATACTCGATGTTATGCACCAAGAAAGAACACTTCTCCTTACACAAAGTAAGGCCAGTATCCCAAATCCTATGCAAGACATCTCTGAGCACTCGATTGTGATCAGCTACCGAGTCACCAAAAATCAAGATGTCGTCTTGTAAAAACACTACCTTCCGCAGGCCTTTAAATATTTCAGTAACCATCCGTTGGAACACACTAGCTGCCGATATTAGGCCGAATGGAAGTCGTGTAAATTGAAAAATTCCCTCTGTGGTAGTGAAGGCAGTGCGATGTTTTGAGGTTTCGTGAAGCTTTACCTAGTGGTAAGCACTCTCCAAGTCAAGTTTCGAGAAAAACTGTGCCCCCTGAAGAGTGGACACCATTTCACCAATGTTGGGCAGAGGAAATGTATCTGCAACTACAAATTTGTTCAATGACCTTAGGTCAACACAAAACCTCAGCTTACAGTCCGATTTCTTCGAAATTACGACCGGAGACACCCATGCAGATGCCTCTACAGGTTCAATTACCCCACTCTGAAGCATATTGTTGATCAAAGATTTCACTTCATCCCTAATGGAGAAGGGAATTCTCCTCAATTTGTGTTGACTTGCAAACTATTTTTTTTAAGTATGATAAGATGAGAATAACCTTTAAGTTCTCCAAGTTCGTTTCTAAAATCTGAACTGAATTCCTCCAGGATATTCTCAACAGAGTCATCCTCGATGTCCATCACTTGCTTTGTAGCTCTTGGATTAATAACAATATATAGATCATATTGATGTACCCATTCAAATATTGGTGGGCCATCAACTGAAACATATACCCTACCAAAAGTGAATCTTTTCTCAAAAACAAGATCTGAATCAAAATAACCAACAATGCCACTTTTTTCCCCTTGAAAACCTCTAGGTGAGATGTCACTGTGTCCCAACGTTTTTTCGTTCCAAATGCTATTAAAAATAGACTGGGGAATAATGGTATATCTAGATCCTGTATCAACCATTAGGGATACTTCATGTCCATCAATATTGAAAATAGCTTTCGGTCTATTTTGTCTTCTTTCTTCCCCAACAACGTCAATATCATCAATGACTAGCAGTCTTTCTCTTTCCATCATACTCTCGTGTATGTGGTCTTCGACAACAGCAACTTTGTGTCTGTTTTTGGTCTTATACATTTTTGAGAAATGTCCTAAACTACCACATTTACGACACTCTTTGTTGGCTGCAAAACAGAACCTAGCTTCTGATGTGTGACTATTACTTCCACACCTTATACAAAACTTGTTGGACGAAATGTTCTTTCTCACGGGTGTTTTGAACTTGTTCTTTACAACAGCTATAGACTCATCGTCATATTGTTCACACTCAGCGCCGCATTTCTTTTCAGAAACTTCCCAAACATCCTGTTGTGAACTGTTTCACTTATGCGAGTCTATAACTTTCATACAACTTTCAGACTTCTCAATAACCTTTGCTAACTCAATAGCAACTGTCAATGAAGGGTTCTTTGCGGCCCATAACCGTTCTTGTATTTTCTTGTTATGGCATTGCACTATCAGTTGATCTCTAATGAGTTCATCTTTCATCGCCCCAAATTTACATTTTATTGACAGTTCTCTGAGGCGGGCTACAAAATCATCTATTGATTCTGCTTCTTTTTGGCGATGCGTATAAAACTTGTATCGATTCATTACAAGGTTCTCTTCCTTAAAGAATCGTACTTCACGTCTAGAAATCGCCTCTTTATATTCATCAGGCATAGCTTGACCATTAGCCTGCAAAGCCATGGGTAGAAATCTAAATACTCTTTGTCCCTCTTTTCCTAGAGTACTCAGTAAAATAGCCTTTTTACGGTTGGCCAAAAATTCTTGTCCATCCAGGGCCTCAAGATAAGTATCAAAAATAATGAACCAATCTTCCCAAGGTATATCCGGATTTCCTGGTTCACTCAAAAATGGTGGTGGTAGCGTGACATTAACCTGCTGGGCCATATTTCAAAATAAAAAAAAAACCTTTCAGGAACAGTAAAATATGTATTTGTAAACGTCCAGAAATATTCCTTCAATGTGCCCTTAAATATATGTATAATAGTCAGTAATATACTTTCAATGAACACTTGAATATGTCTTACAATGTTATGAAGGTCACACCTCCAAGTTGAATTTCAGGGAAATTCCACAATTTCATTACTTATTATTTTCTTTCAAAAAGCATACCTTCTTAAATTGAAGACATCGAAAATCGTTTTCCAAATTGCTGCTCGCTGAAGCAACTTTGTTATAAACTTTTTATATAATGTGCCCCAATCCTACTGTTGGAATCGCACACGCAGCATCCGAAACGAAGAATATGCTTTTAAAAAAATAAAAATGGCCTCCGTCGATTGAAAGGCAGGAGAGAGGCTTGAAACGCACGCTTCACGGTTCTTTGTTGACGTGAAACGTCACTTCCGTTCGACGCGCTGTCGCCCTCAGGATTCCGGTCTGGCTGACAAGCGCTCACAGGTAATGGAAGCTAAACCGTGCGTTGCCAGGATACCGCACACGTAGTACCACGCCGATGAGAACACTAAACAATTTCAAATGTCGCGTGTTACTCACAGTTTCCTTTCGATCCGTAATCCTTTAAGTTGCATCTTCCTTCACAAATCCATTGCTCGCCTTACTTCCCTTAATGAAGACAAAGAGTATACCACACGCTGTGGATTTTCCTGCGATGGGAGCTATCGTCCAATTCTTTATGGCACGCCAACATCAATTAGCATGCAATTCTTCTCTGGATACCTCAAACTCATCACTTGGCCAGCTCCAATCGTCGCCAACATTATTGTAAGTAGGTTGCAGCCGTTTTCATGTAATAAAGGTAATTTATTCAGAGAAGAGACAACAGACAACCCAACGCCTGCTGGCCAAGTACAAACTGACTCTCACAAGGTTCTAAGATGTGTCAGAACCATCAGCATTCTGGAATAGGTGCACATGACATAGAGATGTAAGGATCATAGTGTTAACAGTAGTGCAAGCAGTATACAACATCATCCAAACTCAGTAAATATGAATTAATAATCTTTTAATGGAGCTTGTAAATCAGCATCCACATTCGTCTCAGTGCTTCTATTGAATGTCCCCTGTGCATTTCTTCAGACCTAACATTCCTTTTAGAACTAACATTATGATGTCATTTACACATCATTACACCGCGCTGACTAGTGGATTTGACCCGTCGGCGAAGATGAGAGCGGGCGATCCCACGATGGTGCCATTTTGACGGTAACGCGCCACGGCTGTTGAGGTGGAATGGAGCGGCTGCGGTGGGCTCCTCACGTCCTGGAGATGTACCGCAGCTGGGTCCCCTCACCGTATATCAGGTGCAGCCCGGAGGGATGTTTTTATGAGCGAGGAGAGGGTTCAGGGTGAGACTCCCTGACCTCAAGATGGCATCGGTACTGTGACAGATGATGGCGGCGGCAAGGGGAGCAGGGCCTTGACCGAGCAGCAGTTGATGTGCCATAGCGAAAGGTTGCAGCAGCCAGCTTTCTGAGGGGGGGAACCCCTGGATTTATTAGTGAATTGGGCCCACAGCTACCTACCCTCAGCAGGGGCACCAGCAGGACTTCAATAATTCATAGGTGGCACAATCTCGCTACTCGCCCTGAGGGCCTGGTCCAGTGCAACAGGCAGGGTTCTGATCTATCTGTGCATGAAGAGCACTCCATGAGACACTGATTCCCGCTGCTTAGTTCACCGCCTGGCTCTGGGAATTGTTGGGACCCACGCATTTCTGAGGAGTGGAACCTATGCCTCCCAAGAAAAACACCAATAAAGTCTCCTGTTAATTTAAGGCCTCTGAGAAGACACCCACCCCAGGAGATACCATTCATCTGCCAGATATGGCGCTCACACGAGAAGACTTGGGGCTAGATGTAGGTAAATCTTATTTACCGATTCATAAATACTGAATTTTACTGATTCGGTATTTATGAATCTGTAAATAAGATGTAGGTAAAAATTCGGTAATTTTTACCGAATCAGTAGGATTCGATATTTACTGATTCGGTAATTACCGAATCGGTATTTGCCATTGATTCCTATGGGCCTTCAAGCCCATAGAAATCAATAGCAAATACCGATTCGGTAATTACCGAATCTGTAAAAATACCGAATTGCCAAGGGGGACAGGGTGTCACTTTGACACCCTGTTACATCCCTGTTTCTGACTTGTGTGCCATGTGGCACAGGTGTACATGCACAGATGTGCATGTATGTGTGCCACATGGCACAGGTGTACATGCACAGATGTGCATGTACACAGGAATTCGTTATTTACCACCCAATGGTATTGATTGAAAGCCGATCTTACCGAAAAACTCACCACTCTCCGGCAAGATGTGGACGCAGTGGGAACCCGAATACTGGAGGTGGAGGCACAAACGCAAGATCTGACAGCGGCTAACTCCAAAGTGCAAGACAAATAACAGAGCCTTCAAGCCCAGCTTCAGTAAGTTATGCTTCAAGCGGAGGACTTGGAGAACAGAATCCGGAGGGAGAATATTCAGATCCGAGACCTGGAGGAGGGGGCGAGGGGCTCGATCTGGAGGCATTTGTAGTAGGTCTCTTTGCCGAACTTCTCGCCCCGCAACAACCCAAAATCAAACTGGACAGGGCCCATCGTGTGGGCACACTACAGGCAGGGAGCCGTAAACGCCCACGGGATGTCTTAGTCACTCTTTCAAATTGAAAGAAGCCATCCTCTCTGCCGCCAGGAAAAAGAAAGAGGTGTCCTTTCAAAACCACGGTTACTCCCTCTTCCGTGACCTGGACCCTCGACCCTGGCCCGCCGGCAAATGCTGCGACTGATTTCCGCCAAGCTGCAAGAAGATAACATTCGATACTGATGGTCTTTTCCCTTTGGTCTCGTCTTTGAATATGGAAACAAGACACACCACATATCTGAACTTTCTGAGGGTCTCCATGTCCTGGGACTACCCTTGCCAGAGGAGTCCCCAGCCCCGAGGACGTCAGCGGAGGCAGTACCACTCAGGGGTAGTCCCAACCCTTGGCACACAGTTTCGAGAAACCGCTGATGCTTCTTCGTCCTACTGGGGGGGTTCATATCTTCACGCACGCCTGTCATGCGAGCATTGGACTTTCCAAGTGGTGACTGATGAAGGTGGCACCTTCGACGGGCTTATCGGCAGGAGTGGTCACAATGGCAACAGAGGTAGCCCGACTTAATCACCAAGGACACCGAGGTTTTTATTTTTTCGTTAGCTCGACAATGTACTGTTCCCTAGTATCCCATGGCTTTGCGATCGGGGGTGCGGGTCTTGCCCGTGCTTCCCACTATTCCTCCTTTTGTTCTTGGAGGTTGTTCGTGCAGAGGACCTATTGGTCCGCCGGCCTTTGGTTTCTGGGGTAGTTGGGGGGGTTTTCTTTATGGGGGAGGGTTACAGGAGGCGACTGTTGGGGGTTGTTATTTGCTTTTTTTGAATGCCAGGCTTATAACTTCTTGGTTTTGCTGGGGGTGGGCGGGGGGATATGTTGGGGGCGATTGCAATGTTGTGTGTCTATAGTGGCTTGGTCTGCGGGGTTGTGGCCAGTGGAACCGTATGAGGAGGGGGTCGGGGGTGTCCTTTTCAATGGTTAATGTAGCTTCCTGGAATATCAAGGGGCTGAACTCCCCCCAGAAGCGCCAGAAAGTTTGGAAGTATTTAAATGACCGCAAATTTGAGGTAGTAGCATTGCAGGAGACACATCTCCAGAGGGCGGAGGTCACTAGGCTTCGCCACAGGGGCTACCCATTGATCTATCCTTCATCCGCCGCCACTAAACAAAACGGAGTGGCTTTGCTTTTCCATATCACAATGAAATTTCAACCCGAGGCTGTCAAAACCGGCAGGGAGGGGAGATTGTTGATGGTTAAAGGTCAACTGTGGGGCACGTTATGCACATTTGTCTCACTATACGCTCCTAACTCCGGGCAATCTGTTTTCCTTTCGCATGGTCTTGATCAAATAGGGGGGTTTGCTGAAGGTCCCATTGTGCTTATGGGGGACTTTAATCTTACGTACGTGGCAAGGGTGCCTTGATAGCACTAGTACTAATAGGGCAGCCATCAGCACATTTTCTAGCAGGGTTCGACCGAAAATTACTGACCTGGGGTTAAACGATGCCTGGCGATTCTTGCACCCTTCTACCAAGGACTATACATATGTACATATGGACGTACTCCAGAATTGACTACATTTTTATCAGCCACTCCCTCTTGGGGGCAGTACAGGCTGCCCAAATACTTCCGATAGCTGTCTCAGACCTCAACCTGATCACCCTAGGCCTTAACTGGAGCGGGGCCTCTCAGTGGTATTTCCCCTTAGCTCTCACTCGGGATCCGGTTGCAAGGGAGGAGATAAGGGCGGCCATTGCTGACTTCTTTGCACACAACGACCCGCAGGACACAGCCCCGCAGAACACCTGGGATGCATTTAAGGCAGTACTGCGAGGGAAATGCATCCAACTTAATTCGATCCTAAACAAGCAGAGGACGAGGGAAAGGGAGGCCCTTGAGAAAGAACTGGAGTTGGCGGAACAAGCACACAAAGCCACCCCAACCTGAGCCCTCCAGAGATAACTCACCGCACTTAAGGGTAAACCTAGGTCCATATATTCCAATCTGGCGAATTTCACACTGTTAAAGATTTGCCAGTCCTCCTTCGCTCAGGGAAATAAGGTGCACTCTCATCTGGCATGCCAACTTAGGGTACAAAGGGAAAGGGACTTCATTGGGGGGATTCTAGATCGCCAGGGGCAAATCACATACTCCGACTCCGCTAAAGCAAACATTTTTGGGGATTTTTACAGTCAGCTTTATCAAGGCACCATTCCAGACACGGCACGCCAACAACAATTTTAAGATAACCTCACAGTTCTGTGGCTAACCCATACATTGCCTGAAGCACTGGACTCCCCCATAACTCAGGAGGAGGTTAGGGAGGCTATTTCCAGACTCAAACTGCATAAAGCCCCTTGGCCCGATAGCCTTACAGCTCAATTCTATAGGTGTTTTTCCGCAGAGCTCATTCCCCACTTCACGGCTCTATTTCAAGCCTTTGCATCAGACGCACAGGTCTCGGGTTTTATGGCGGAAGCAATGATTACCGTAATCCCCAAACCTGGTAAAGATCAGCAGCTTTGCGGCTCATATAGACCCATCATGCTGCTTAATTTAGACGCAAAACTTTACTCCGCAATCTTAGCAGCGCGACTTGAAAATCTGATGCCGGAGCTAATACATCCTGACTAATCACGATTTATAAAAGGCAGGCAAACGCATGACAACATCAGACGCACCATACATCTGATTGAGATGGCTTCTAGGTTTAAAATCCCTGCAGTTTTAGTGGGCCTAGATGCGGAGAAAGCCTTCGATAGAGTCGATTCGGTTTTCCTCTTTTTAACTATGCAGAAGTTTGGGTTTGGAGATACCTTCCTTAATATGATGAAGGCCAACTATCCCCTCTCCACCTCTCTAGTGATCGTCAACGATTGCCCTTCCTCCCCTTTGCCCTGAGCAGAGGCACCCGACAGGGGTGCCCTCTCTCGCCTCTCCTGTTCGCCCTCAGTATTGAACTCTTGGCGATCGGGATCAGATCCAATGATGAGATCCGAGGCATTCCTTTTAGCGGTTTTGAGCACAAGGTCTGTTTTTTTACAGATGGCATCCTGCTCACGCTTACGAATCCGGTAACTTCGCTGCAGGCGGTACAGGGAGAATTATGCCGCTTTGAGCAGGTGGCAGGGTTTAAGATAAACTTCACGAAATCCTCTATACTTAATCTTACCCTCCCTCCTACTGAGGTGCTTCGTTTGAAAACCCAGACGTTTTTTTAATGGGCTAAACACTCCTTACTCTATCTGGGAGTACAACTCACGGCTAATTTGGGTGATCATTACAAAGCGAATTACCCTCCCCTGCTGACACAACTTCAACATGGCCTCAAACGGTGGTCACCTCTTTACATTTTGTGGCATGGGAGAATTAATGCAATTAAAATGACGGTTCTACACACATTTTTATACTTATTCCAAGCGCTACCTATCGAGCTTGAGCGAACTTTATTGCCGAGCCTCCGCACTCTGATCACCAAGTTACAATCAACAAAGACTCATGATTCTAAAAGCAGTTAATTGGTTTACAGGTATTTTCTTGGAGGAGGATTTGAACCAGAGCACAAAGATAAATAGAGTTAGATAACCAGAACCTCCCTGTAGCGTAACGCAGGCCTCTGCAGCCCCTGTGACGTGTGGGCTCCCAACCCTCCAGGGGAGCACCAACCCTTCAAAGGGCCATTCTTCTTGTCTCCCCTCTTCTAGCTCTTGCAGTGCTCTCTCATTGTTCACTCCAGCATTTCTTCTCTCAAGCTTGCACAGTCTCCCTACCTACCTCCTGAATTATTGTAGTTCTCTTCCCTACTATGGGCCTGATTACAAGTCTGGCGATCCGAGGACCACCAGACTCGCGAGGGTGCGGCGGTGGCGGTCCAGCCAGGGCCGCACCAGCTGTTCGACTGCCCTATTAGGACTTTGGGGGTTGGACCGCCATTGCACTGCCGCAGCTGCCAGGGAACTACGTTCCCTGACAGTCCCACAGCGGTCAGAGGGCTGCAATATGCTTGGTGATACCCTGAGGCACCGCCAAGCGTATTATGACTTCCCTCGCCGCCAGTGAATTCATGGAGGTTCCAATTCCATGTAACTGCTGGCAGAGTGAAAAGCAAAGCCCCTGTGCAGGGGATGCATGCAGGGGGGCACATGTTGTGCCCCCCTGTAGTTTGGCACCCCTTGTTCCTGCACAGGAAGAAATGCACAGCATGGTGCAATAATTCCCGTGCAGAAATGTGCAGTGATGGTCCTGCTGTGGTGAAGTCTAAGGCTCAAAATGAGTCTTTAAACAGCACAGCAGCGAGACCACCACTCCACCCGCCCTCCAGAGCACAAAATTACTTGTAATCTGGCAGGCGGGCTGCAGCGAATCTTGGCGGTGGCATGCCGCCCGCTCCCACACCGCCAAAAGTCATAATCAGACCCTTAGTCCAACAACAGTCCCTCTATCCTTCATTCACTAGCATCATTGCTTGTGACTCTTGTAGCATATCTTCTCTCTTTGGGATACTGCAGCTTTTACTACCTCAGGGCTCCTTCCTGGGGTATCCATGTCCATGTCCATTATCCATGTCTTCAAAGTTTCCCAAGGCCATGTATGACTAGCTACTGCAGTTTAGACTTTTTTTTGCATTCTGGGACTGGTAGTCCAAGTTCGATAATGTGCTGTATAAAAGACTAAGCCCCAGACTGCAAAGTTAGAACCTGGTCTGGATCAGCAAGCCATACATAGATCTAGGAAACTTGGCAGGGCTGCTTAACTTAGCTCCCCTGTCTCCATAGTCCTTCAGTACCCCCTCACAACCAGGATGCTAGAGCAATCTCTTGCTCCTGGTTCTTCAACTTATCTCTTCAGTACAATAGCTGCCCATCTCTACAGTCTCCTGCAAAAACCTCTCCCTTCATTATCCCTCAGAGCTCCTTTCCTGGAGGCACCTACATCACCTCCTGCTAGGGTTGCCATCTTTATCAGAGAACATACTGGCTGTTTGTGCTAATTTTGGTATTCTGGAAGAGCCAGGAGGAGGTACTGGAACAACAAGCAGGGTGCCCTCCCCCTTATTTATGCAAATTATTAAACAAAAAGCAGCATCACTGTAGACCAAATCATAAATGAATGTCAAAGAGAAAGACTGTAAAGGGTAGTGCACTTCGAATATTGCAAATTTCTTATTAGAACATTGTTAAACCTGACAGCCTTAGGGTGGTCTTCCCCCAATTTTTTGCCTACCTCCCTCCATTTGTTCTGACCTTTTTTTATGGCTTTAGGACTCTAGAACCATTTCGAAGTGGTAAAGTGCACAAAGTGCTTGTGCTGTCTCCCCTAAAGATGGTAAAATTGGTTCATCCTCAATTGGCATGTTTAATTTACTCATAAGTCCCTAGTAAAGTGCACTACATCTGCCCAGGGCCTGTAAATTAAATGCTTCTAGTGGGCCATCAGCACTGATTGTGCTACCCACATAGGTAGATCCTTAACCATGTCCTAGACCTGCCATTGCAGGGCCTGTACATGCAGTTTACTGCCACACCGACTTGACATTTAAAGCTCCTTGCCAAGCCTTAAACTCCCCTTTTATTACTCCTAAGTCACCCCTAAGCTAGGGGGACCAGGCATCCCAGATTTGCCAGGACGGTCCCCGTTTTTCACCAGCTGTCCCGGCAGATTGCAAGAAATTTAGCTCATGTCCCGGTTTTTAAACAGGGACGACTGAAAATTGCAGGAGGTGCTTTTTTTATGTTTTACAAAGCAGGGATAGTTAGCAGTTGTTTCAATAAAGCAATGTCATTAACAGGCAAGCTACTAGGCTTAAAATTGCATTTTATGTATATTCCTACTGCCTGTTCTATAATTTTCTGCTGATGAGCGCGGTCATTCTGTGCGCTGTCTTGAAGTAAAATTGTAGTCCTTCTTCTGTCTTTGTGAAATGTCCCGGTTTTTGGCTTTAAAATTCTGGTCACTCTACCCTAAGCTAGGTCCTAGGTAGACCTAACAGCATGGTGCTATGAAAGTAAAAGGTAGGACATGTACTCAAGTTTTACATGTCCTCGTGGTGACAAAGAGCACAATTAGTTTTCACTACTCCGAAATGCCACTTTTAGAAAGTGATTATTAGAAAGAAGGGGGAAATATGATACATTATCAATTTTAAAGCTAATTCTTTGGGATGTATGTCGTTACAACGCATACTTTTACAACTCCTACCTTTACAACACATTTTTTACACCGCAACATCCATTACAACGCATTCCATTACAACGCATGCCTTTACAACGAAATCTTTGAAACTACCTTTACAACGCATTCCACTACAACGCATACTACATTTAAAACGCATACCATTGCATTGCATGTATGGTAAGTATTGGATAGTGTAGGGGTAAAAATTATTATTCTAACTCCAGGGGGTGCAACAGTAGGGTAAGTGTTGGATAGTGTAGGGGTTAAAATTACTATTCTAACTCCAGAGGGTGCAACAGTAGGGTAAGTATTGGATAGTGTAGGGGTAAAAATTACTATTCTAACTCCAGGGGGTGCAACAATAGGGTAAGTGTTGGATAGTGTAGTATGCGTTGTAATGGTTTGCGTTGTAATTACTGCATTGTAAAGGTATGTGTTGTAGTGGTATGTGTTGTAGTGACATGCGTTGTAATGGTTGCGTTGTAATGGCATGCGTTGTAATGGATGTTGCGTTGTAAAAGTTTAGTTGTAAAGGTAGTGCGTTGCAAAAGTTGCGTTATAAGTGTTGTTTCCTAATTCTTTGAAGCAAAGATCAAACAAATTCCTTTCAGTTTGATCAGGTTATTTATTTAACCTTTCCTATGATAGATATTCATATATTTTTCAAAGAAGTTCAAATGTGAAAGAGAAAACACTTGTTCATTCCAGGAACATGTACAATAACCAATAAAACGGTCAACAAATACAAAAAAACTTCATAAACAACAAACATTAAAATGTGACATCACTACATAAACAAATGACAAGCATATTCTTACACCAGAGGGCTCTCATGAGGGCTTCTTATTTATGGATACTGGTGTGATCTAAAAAATAAATGATGCAAAAACAAGTATTTCGTTAATTATTCTCGCAAATAACTGTCAATTCTGTACTTCTGAAAGATGTATTCACACAAACAAAATTACCTGATGTATAATGTTATCACCATTAGTAATGTTCTCAATGGGTTGTGAAGGGGGTTTATATCAATCCTATTTGGAAGAGAAGCCCTATCAATAACTGAAAATCAGCAACAGTTACTTTAATATGGCTTGGTGTCCTTTCTAATGCGTACCTGTAAGGATACACTGTTACTCCCGCTTGTGTCCTTTATGAGTGATTTACCAGAAGTCCGACGGTTTCAGATATTAGTAGAACTTGCAGTATAACTAACTTTAGCAAACAGAAGCTCTGTCAATATTTTAAACCGCCAAAGGTTAAAGTGATCAAAAGCGTACCTGCGACGGAGAGAATCTCAAGAAGCAGATTTGCTTCAGACGTGTAGTTTAATTCTAACGTTTCCCGCATTCCTGCAAGAATAACTTGTGTTAGTTGAACATGAACATCAAGCCTAAACAGAGATGTATTGTACTCGGCGGCAACTGGACACTTACTTCCTTTAAATTAATGTAATCCGACAGTTGCTTCCTCTCTTCACGGCCAACACGACTGCATGTAAGGCAAAGGAGGCGCATTTCCCCATAGAACATATCGCGCACGTTAGTGTGCAAAGAATCATGGACAATGTAGTATGAAGGAGGCAGCCAATTGCAATGTCACTCATTCATGGTTTACACTGACAGCCACTCAAGTGCATCTTGGTTCTTGCAGTTTTCGCCAAACACATTAATGTTTTTGATAGTTCTGTCATGCCTTTCAGTCCAGTCACAGTGCTGTTATATTTTACAATGAGATAGGCCTCCTTTTGCAGCAGAGCAGTGTCAATATCAATTAATCGTTTTGTGGTGTTTAGGGCTGATAAAACTGTCCACTTGAAATCTTTTTCACTATGTAATTTCTCGATTGAAGGTACTGAATTTATCCACAATGCCATCAAATGGAGACATACAGAGTTTACGTACTGCAAAACTAAAAACGTCGAATACGCTGTTGTGTGTCCATACCTTAAAGTATACATAGGCAAGACAAATCAGCAGATAAATCAACAAATCACCCAACATCGATCAAGAATTAAAAAGATAGTTGTAGCCGCACCTATGATTGATCATTTTATGGAGAAAAACTGCAAGAACCAAGATGCACTTGAGTGGCTGTCAGTGTGTACCATGAATGGGTGACATTGCAATTGGCTGCCTTCTTCATACTACATTGTCCATGATTCTTTGCACACTAACGTGCGCATTGATGACGTTAAACTGACACAGGTTCTCCTTGCAGGAACGCAGGAAACGTTAGAATTGAACTACGCGTCTGAAGCGAATCTGCTTTGTGAGATTCTCTCTGTCGCAGGTACGCTTTTAATTGCTTTAACCTTTGGTGGTTTAATTTATTGACAGAGCTTCTGTTTGCTAAAGTTAGTTATAATTCAATTTTAGATAATATCTTAAGCCGTCGACTTCTAGTAAATCACTTGAAAAGGACACAAGCGGGAGTAACAGTGTATCCTTGAAGGTACGCGTTAGAAAGGACAACGAGCCTTATAAAAGTAACTGTTGCAGATTTTCAGGTATTGATAGTGCTTCTCTAAAAAAAAAAAGAAACAAAAAAAAAAAAGATAGTGCTTCTCTTCTAAATAGGATCGATATAAACCCCCTTCACGACCCATTGAGAACATTACCAATGGTGATATGACAGAGAGAACAAATTTCCCTTACCTACCACATGATTCTAGTACAATGGTATTTCAGATTATAATCAAGTATTGGTGACAGAGGCTCAAGTGCTTGGTCCTTGGAGACCTGTACTCATGATTTTACTTCCTTGTTACAAATGGTGTGGTGATGTATGTAGTCAGAGTGAGAATGTTGAGATTGTTCTGAATGCGTGTATATGTTGGTACTTTCTTTTTCTACCAGGGGGTTAAGGAATTATGTATTAGCTTGTAGCAATTCAATCTTGTATATAGTCATGATTTGTATGCACTTTTTTATGCTTTTCTCTGTTTACACTATTTAAAAAAAATGTTTTGTCTTTATAAAAATTGGTCATTTTGTATTATATGAAGAACTGACAAAGGAACGTTAATTGATGCAAACTAATGGAATTTATATATACAAAAATGAAATAAATTATATATTTTTTGAAAGAATGTAAGTCATTGTTGAACCTCTGTCACCAATACTTGATTATAATCTGAAATACCATTGTACTAGAATAATGTGGTAGGTAAGGGAAATTTGTTCTCTCTGTCATGTTGTCTCATTCCCCTCCTTCCCTGACTTGATCAAGTCTTGAGGGGGTCCCATCATCTCTGCTATCATTACCAATGGTGATAACATTATCCATCAGGTAACTTTGTTTGTGTAAATACATCTCCGAACCCACAGAGATCAACTGTGTAATACCACAGGGATCATCGCTCAGCCCCACACTCTTCAACATCTACATGAACCTGTAGTGTAGTTCCTATTTTCCCAATAGGCCCTGCGCATTGGAATAACATAAACAGTAGTATTGACGTAGAAGTGCGGATCTTCCAGGTCTCCACTGACTATGCTAAACTTAATTGGGTTTGTTACCAACTAGCTCAGAGGTCACTGGAAACTTTCTTGACTGAATAGGAAGTGATCAGCTTCCCTGGTACAGACAAGAAGGGATTCAGTTTTCCAACAACCGCATAAACATGACAACTTTGCTCCTTAGAATAAGAGTCAATCTCTAGAGTCGTGTGAAACAATAGACAGTTATTTTACTCAGTCAGTTTTGTGCAGATTACTTTCACCAATATGCAGAGAATAGAGAGACAGGCGTTTTCAATAAAAAGGTATTATTTATTGAACAGTCTTTCTTCTCATACAAGAGAAATGAATTGCCACAATTGCAAGACTAGTTATTATAAAAAGTGCGTACAGTAAGATGAGTATTGCGAAATAATACTGTAGAAGCATTGATATGGTTTCTTAGCCATACAATGGTTTAAAATGAATAAAACATATATACATTCATATATACATTAGGCTAACGTACTCAACTGGTGCTTCTAACTACGCCTACCCCAGTGTACCTGACCTAAGCCTAATACTTGGGAGGGAGTAAGTAAGTAGCAGTTTTAGTTAAGTTGGTTTTGCCAAGGTTTGCTTCAAGAATTCTCTCTAAGGGTTTAGTCAACACCATACCTCTGGAATAGAATGTTGGGGGTCTGGTATCTCCTTCCAGGGACTCGATATCCCAGTCACTCGCAAGAGTAGGCTGGAAACGCCGGAGCTGGATTTCTCGGCAGGAGAAAAGACAGCGTCTCTCTCAGCGCGTCGAGGAAGAGGAGGAGGGGCAGAGTCTGTGGGCAGCTTGCATCTGCTGGGCTCTGAAGGGGACAGCTGTTCTGCTCCTATGTTCACCACACCATCGTTCGCTCGTTAGCAGCGATAGCAGTAGCGATAGTAGCAGCCGTGTTAGGATCAGCTGCATCAGCGTTTGCTTAAGGCAATGTTGGTAATATTTATACCTGAAAGGTGCCTGGTTTGACGTACGTTTTTGGACATAAGACGTCAATAAAGATGTCACTAGGAAGTGATCGTCTCTCAGTGCGCATTAGAGTTCTATTACTAATCAAAACATAGCAAGCGGGGATTTCCCAGGTTGCTGAGTTTTTATCTTGTTGAAGAACTCGGAGTGTAATCTAGGAATCTTAGATAGTGGCTTCTGCTGTGTCATTTGCACTAATGAGCTGCAAAGGAAGTTGCAGAGGAAGTGATTCTGAAATGTGGCTCTGATCGTGTGAGGCCAGAGACGAGTTTCTGAATATTGCATTTGATCGGTTATGCCAATATAGGGGTACAAAGGGATTATAGCCGTATAGGGGCATAAGGTCACAGTATCGATCAGTGTCCTAGATTAGAACGCAACACCCACTCCACGAATTTATGTCCATCAATTTACTAAAACTATAGCAAAAGATGCATGTGTAACATTACCCACCCCAAAATACATATTCGCATTTGAAATGGCGTATCTGAAATACGTGGTAATTTCGGTACTGTACGTCTTTAAGCATAGAAATCATTCAAAATTATAGCATATGTAATCAATGAATGATTTTGCGAAAAAATACACATGAAATATCTCTTAATACAGAAAAGAATAGCGAGATAATTTCATCACATATAAATGCATTGCAGTAAAATGTGCTAGAGGCCGATGTGAAGTTATTATGTCTCTAGATTTATCTAAAAATAGAAGTAGAAGCTTCTGTTCTCTATGAATAGGGGGAATAGAGTTCCAACGCTTTTCAGCAGTTTTTGTTGATCAAAACTGAAGGCCGAATTCAGAGTTCATGGGAACGCTGTGTGTCGGAATGCTTCTCTAAAGTTATTATTTCTGTTCAGGGGAGAACATCATATCAGACAGCCTCTCAAAAAATTGGTCTACACAATCAGGTGACAGTTCGACCAAGTTCGATAGTGCTGTAACTTGGCAGGTGTGAGAATGATTGCTATCATCAAAGTCTGGATCAGCAATGCTCACAGATGGTCGTACCTGGGTGATGTTGCTTTTATCTTTCGCTCCACTGTCACCACCTAGTCGTAGCACAGGAGTCTCAACGAATGCCGTCATCAGGATTGGTAGCCGCTGGGGACAACACAATGCGTGAGCCGTTATCGGACGTAGCAAAGTATCAATATCCATTGGTACTGCTATTGGAAGTGCAAGACAGATGTCCAACACGCACTCATCTCCGCATAGCATACATCGAAGCACAGGTAAGATGCAGGATTGCCATATAGGCCAATCCAAGGACTCTAGTTATTCTGTCCCGGTAGCGGATTGCTAGGATCGTTTCTTCCATCCTTGTAGGAGTCATGTCTGAGCTTTGGCTTGCCATATCGGAGCAGGAGGGTCAAAAATAAAATGCCTGCTACAAGTCCCAAAATCAGGGGTATGCCGCCAAAGACTGAATGTACAAAATTAGGAATGATTCCCAGAATTGTTTTGAATGGTGTTAGCAGTCCCGTAAAAATTGTCTTAAATATGCCTGGGATGCCTGGGATGCCTATGGCACTAGACATGTTAAGGAGTTGGCTAAGCATTTCTACGAAATGCACAGGGCAATTTTTTGATAAAAGGTCATGTATCTCCGTAGCCGTCCTTGCAACTAGGAGATCATACGTCTCTTTTGATGACGTGATGGGCACTGTTGTCTGCAAAAGCACAGACTTCATTCTGCTTAAAGTATCAATTCGTATAGAAGAGAAATTCAAACGAGGCCAAATGGGAGTCTCAGTGTCTCCAGGGCCGCTCGGGAACAATGTTTGCATACAGCATTTGACCATCGATGTTACGCTTACGAGATAGGCTTTTCCTGGCAAAAGGCCACAACAGCTGTGATCCGTTATTAGAATGTAACTCCCATTTGCGAGTTGCATAAAGAAAGGCTCTATCTGCGTTGCAGGTGTGACATGTTGGTGGCATGAAAGGTTGTTAGAATTACCTTCACAGGCTCCGTGTAAATTAATACCCTGGCACAAAAGTATACCGCTTAGTGAATGTTTACAGTTTTCCCCACTAAGAAATACATTTCTGTTGCTGTCACTATAGCATGTGTGTGTATATGGTAATTTCCATGTTGACTTAATGTATCCTTTACCCAATTGTTCATACTGGCCAGTAGGTATGTATTCAAGGCACTTTTTAAATCGGAAAGTTGTTATCGGAATTGTGATAATCCCATGTATTATCCATTCAATGACAGGACTTTCTGACATTGTCAAAGGTAATCTCTCAAGTTTTTCGATGCTCAGGATTGTATAGTCTGCTCCTTTCTGTGCCAAGCTGATTTGTTTATCAGTAAGGTTAGAGATGGAAAACAATGACGTTGTGTTGATTACACGCCAAGGCACATAGCCTGAACGAAGATTTTGCAGCGTCCAGCCTAACTGTACAATAGAACGCAATTGTGACTGGCCATGCTGTGACATTAGCAAGTCTTTGTCTATTATATCAATGGCAGATGATACAATGCTGTCCAGTGAATATATTCTGGAGGACAGAGTCATTAACCCATTGTCCACAACAGAAAGTGATTTTTCCAAATTAATACGATCAATTTCTCGTATTTTTTCAGCTGTTTCAATTTGTGTGACTTTCCAATCCTCGTTGTATACCGCATAGATACTGGTCGCTATGAAACGCTTTTGACGCTGTTTGCGTGGTCCCAGAATGAAATCGCGCAAATCAGCACCATCTTTAAGTAAAGATACCTGTTGCTTAATTTCAGCCAGTGTGGATGATTCTAGCCATTCAAGGCACAGCTTCCCTACACTGCATGTTGTTACTATCCCTGGACGTTGTCTCTGGGAGTATCTAGGGTCTTGTCTGGACATTGTGAACACCTGTGTTTTATTCAGGAATCTATCTTGACAGTTGTTTGTGTCAGTAGGCCAGATTAACCACTTTTTCCAATCAGGATGTGTTCTGTTTAGATGTAACATTTTAGATACGTCTATCTCAATATCTGTTGTTGCATTATCAGGTATTGGCTTCGGAATAGACGGTTTGTTAAGATCTTTGATCTTAGCTAGGCCAAGACAGGTTGTTTGTTGAATTGTTTCATTAAAAAACATTATTTGCTCTGGGATCATGCAGGCTCGAAATAGTGCTTCTATGCCTTGTACCTGCCAATCTTTTGTACCCCAGATTGTTTTTGTTTCAATGTTATTTTTCCAATAATCAAAACCAAATGTCATCATTTTTTCATAAAATGCTTCTGAATATATCAATTTAGTATTTGTCAGCATTGTTTTCAATCCTGTTTTATCTAACAGTTTGTATTAAAACGTTTCTGTGGAGTAGCACAATGTTCCCATTGGTTATACTTAAAAACATTTCTAGGCTGTGCAAATTTATGCAAGTAATGATCACCATAGTGTGTGTAGCAGAACATCTGTTCATAACTAGACGAACCTTGTAAATAATCATGATCTGTGAATCTAGCTGACATTACTAAATCAGACATCATATTATTAATACTTTCAAAGTCCCAATCATCAGAGAATGTACTAGGTTTTACAAAGTCACTTAACCGCATGCGCGCTAGCGGAATTCCCCTCCTGCGCTGGATATTGCCATTTTACATTGTTTCATGACGAGCTGGGCTCGTCATCAGTGTGCGAGCGGGCTACACCATGACGAGCCCAGCTCGTCATGAGTGTCGAAGGGGTTAAGGAAACCTTGAATTGATGAGGATACTTCAGGATTTCGACCGGACCATATATTTCATAGTCAGTTTTCTCCCATACTACCCCACCGGGTATTGGAATGGCTGTGACATTTACTGTTGACAGTTCTCTTTTCTTCACGTGGGATGATCTGTGTGGTTTGATGACTAAGTTGATGTTCTGACTTGCTGTGTCCATTGTACTATATTTTCCCTCAATGAATTTTCCCAAACAAAGCACCATGATGAGCCAAAGCAGGAGGAAAAATACACCTAGACCAAACCAGAACTCTAACCATGGAGAAATAAGGTAAATTTCCTTGAGTTGATGAAAGAGTTCTGTTGCTTTTTCTTTAAAAGTCTTTTTTTGTTTCTGGCATCACTTCAGGGTTGCTTTGATCCTCAGAAAAGTTGTCGAAGTTGATGAAGTAGCCAGAGGCAGTTCTGTCAATTGTTGGGATTGTTCTTTCAATTTGTCTTTCGGTAGCACATTCTGATGCCACATCATTGTAGACTGGTGTTTCTTGACGAACTGTTTCAATCTGTGTCTCAAGAGGCACGAGTTCCATGGCATTATTGCATAGTCCCTCTCTGTGCACTGCAGGCTGATCGAATGTGATTAGTCTTTCAGTTTGAACCTCTTTGATTGTTGCAAGTTTGGGTATTCTGTTGTTTCTCGGGAGTCCACTGGGCCTACTGTTGATTATAGGCCACATGCTTGTGGTTTTACCAGGTCGATTGATACAACTCTGTTCTCCTTTTTACCAGCAAGGGGCGGTAGTACTACTGATCTTGTTCCGTTGATTGCTAAGACAGGTACTGCTTTTCTATAAGAAGGCCCAAATTCCTTCTTCACCGCTATTTTTCCTCTGACTAGATCCCCAATCTTTGGAATCCAGACAGGCCTTGCTGGGGCTGGTGGTGCCTCGTCAGTGGTAGCTGGCTGTTGCTTTAACTTTATGTTGCTTAAGGATTTTCTTGTTTCGTTCAAGTCCTGTAAAACAGCCAAACGATCTTTGATGTCAAAGTCTGTTTTCTTATCTTGTACGACTGATACCTGACTATCTAAGTCCTGAATTCGCATTCTAGTTCCGAACAATAGTTCGTATGGGCTGAAACCTTTTAGAGAATTTCTTGGCAAGTTGTTTAGACTTAACTGGACACTTATTGAATGTTTGACCCACCCAGCACCTCAACCTAATACTTTCGCTGTTATAGATTGCTTTATGTCCCGTTTTTTTCTTTCTACCACACTGTTCCCTTCGGGGTGTGACGGACAAGAATACTGCAAGCCAACAACCATGCTGACCATGGCCTCCTTATAAGCTCGAGAGCTGAAAGCAGGACCCTGGTCAGAATGGAATATGGCAATTGCGTATGTGCCGATAAAGACTCGCAGATCTTTTATAACCGTTCTGGCGTCAGCCGAGCGCTGGGGCCACAAATTTTGAAGTGGGTTTAGCCTTAATGATTAATAGGACGCTGGATGGCAGGTAGATAGCATTATGCCTACCATGGCATTAATGCGCTTGACTCATTGCTGCGATCTCTGTCGCAGTCCGGGCAGTTCTTTACATATTTATAGTGGTGCAGGCTCATTCCCGGCCACCAGTATACTGACTGTAATTCGGTCAGAGATTCCCTCATTGCATTGTGCTTTGGACCTTCACCCATGTGTGCGTCTGCTATTAATAACTTTCTCCGGTTCATGTTTGGAATTACCCTATCCCCGACTCCAGGGATTCCAGCAAAAGGAACGGAGTTTGCATCGATTACATATGCATAATTGAGTGGATAGTTCACGGGTAGTGCTGCACAGTCGCCTTTTACGGACGTTTTGACTGCCAGCATGGTTTCCCCGTCTATGTATTTTTCTGAACGCTTTTTTGTGGCTACGGAAGCCGGTTTAGTTGCTTCCGCTTTGGCTGTATTAGCCAATGAATTCCCTGCAACGTGAACGCCATCACGTTGATGACTCAGAGTGTGTATCACGTGAGTCTTTTGTAGTTCTTTCTGTAAAAGAGCTACCTGTTTCCAGAGCAATTTATGCTTGATTGTGGCACCTGTGTCATCTTTGTAATCGTTTTCAATCCAGCTCTGCAACTTATTATTGTAAGAGTTGACGCAAAAATGCGAATCGCACACGATTAGTGTCGGGAATTCACGTTCTGCATTTTCAAGCGCCATCTTTAAAGATCTGATTTCAGCTCTCTGAGCCGAACAGTTTCTTACTGATTCAGTTTTTGTTATTTTCGGTCTGAATTTACCGCACAGCCAACGACCTTTAACAATCGCGCAGGCTGCATCGTAGGATTCGTTCTCTACGTTAAAATGCTGTACAAATCTATCTGTATAGATTATACAGGCGTACTGTGGGAGAGGCAGAAGTTCGATTGGCAGAGGATATTCTTCTTCATATTCTAAATCATTCAGTTTTTTTAATTGTGGGGCGAAATAGTATTTCACATCTTTCGCTCCAAGAGAATCTATACACTGTATCCATTTCGGATCCAGTGACACTGTAGGCAGGTTTACTGGGCTGAATAGCGCCTCTAAGGCGGATTCCGCTGTGAGGATATTGATCCTTTTGCCATGCGCTAGTTCTCGTTCATTCGCTAATGCAGTTTCTACTGCTTTCACAGTATTTTCTGTGAGACTGAATGTTTTTTCTGCTTGTGGGTACAAGTGAGATTCAATTGAAATTGGTACCTTTTCTCCCTCATTAGAGGTCAGGTACGTGAATCCGCATCTTCCTGGGATGACTCGGATTACAAGATTGCGTGTGTCTAATTTTGTTTTTGCTAACATGTCTGTTTGCAGTGATCTCAAAATTTCTGTGTGTTTTTGAGTCCAATTGATTGGTTTAAAATCAGGTTTAATTAGTTCGTAGAGAGGTTTAACCCTCTCCGCGTAATTTAGAATGTAAGTTCTACCGAAATTCAGGAAGCCTAGAATCGATTGTAAGTTCTTCAGCGTTTTTGGTGCTTGGAGTACAGCGCACTTCTCTAAGAAGTTGTCCGCTAGGCTTTTTCCTTCACTTGATAATTCGTATCCTAAAAATAATACTTTCAGATGGGCAATTCGGGACTTATTAAAGTTGAATTTGTAACCCTCTGCTGCGAACCCAAGTATAATGGTGTTCACTCTTTTCAAGTGAGTCTCCAAGTCGTCGTCTGTGAGATAGATATCATCTACGTAAGATAATGCCTCATCATCATATATTTGTAGTAACTCTGTTACTCTAGCTGAGAATAGTCCTGGGCTGTTCTTGAACCCCTGTGGGAGCCTACAGAAATTTTTCTGAGACCCCATTACTGAGAAAGCGGTCAAGTATCTGCTTTCAGGTGCAATGTTTTGACAAAAGAAACCATTAGATATGTCTAATGTCGTTTTATATTTTTTCCTAACTATGTTGTTCATTAGTGCAGCACTATGCAAATTTTGTACTGCAAATGTTTTGCAACATGCGTTAAGGTGTCTGTAGTCCAAAACTAGACAATATGAATTGTCTGGTTTGGAGACAGGAAACAAAGGATTATTCATTTGAGAGGTGCATGTTTCAATCACCCCCTGGTATTCAAGTTGATCTAAAATCTCCCTGACTTGTTTTTTAGCTTCTTGCTTAATGGGATACTGCCTTTGTGCAGTCGGTTGACTTTTTAACTGGATTTTGTGAGGAGGAGAGTCCTCATCCCATCCTACATGAGTTTTATATAATGCTGGTGCCTGGGCTACTGCCCATTTCCTTGCATAAGTATATTTTTTGTGAATCGGAATGTTATTCGAGAAGGCAGGCATAATCATTTCTTCGCCACGAGGGCACTCCCTGACAAACTCTGGGGGCCATCTTTTTCAGCTAACAGAATATCATAGCCTTTTGAGAGTTTATCCCAAAATAGACCCCTTATTTTCCTAGTCTTATCACCCTCTATACGCAATGTTATTTCGTATATCTTATGGGGCTCGCTAACTCTGGTGTCGGCAGTTTCAACCTGAATGTATTCATTCGTGTCCACTGTCTCCAGATGACTCATCAGGATCTTGCGAGCTATACTGATTTCTGCTGCACTGTCTAGCATTGTCTGTGCCCACTCCCCGTTTTTCAACTGTGTCCTCAGTATTCTCGGCATGTTCGATTACTCTAATACTGGCTACCTTCTTTTTTGGAAATTGAGATTTTTTACTTTGAGCAGGTTCCTTGTCTTTGGACTTGGTGTGCTCTCCTGGGTCCGACCGTCCTCTTCTTTCCGATTTCTGCGAAAAACATTGAGAGGGACGTGTATCAATACTTTGATATCTGTCAGGCTTCTTCAAATTATCCCTATTTCTAAGGTTATATCTTTTCTCAGAGGGCTCCCTCTGGGGAGACTGGTGTTCTCGAGTCGGAGTTCTTTCCCTCCGTCGAGGAGACCTTCCTCTGGACTGGAAAACTTTTCCCTTGGGAGTGGATTGTTTATTTCCATCCCAGCTCTTTTTAGGAGTGTTTGAATTATTTTTAATAAATAATTTTACTAACTCTCTATATGCCTTTGTTAATTCTCTTATTTTAACTAAGAGTTCTTCACTTGACATTTTATCAATGTCTGGATGTGGTGTGTAGCTGGCTAGAACCGGCCACGTTGCTCCTGGTCTACCTAGTGGACCGAGCCTGGTAATATGATCATTGTGTTTTAGGGCGCCTTTAAACCAGAGCAGGTGCTCTTGGAATTTTAATGGGATTTCATTCTCCTCGAAAGGAGCGTACTCTTCCGGTGGATCCCCTATTTTGGAATAGTGGAACTCGTGTGTTGCGGCGTTTGCCAATGGAAATTTTATCCATGAATAGAATACCTCTGTCTGCCGATATTCGTGTGCCTCTATCACGAAGACGACTGTGCCACCTTGTGTGGTCAGTCCATTTTCTATAAGTTTTGACGTTATAGATTTTCTTAAATGTGCCGGAATGATTATTGCACCCGGTTCATTAGTACCGTCGGGACCCTGCTGAGTCGCATCTACTGCACCCCCAGTGGTTCCGTTTTCTAAGTCTGACATTTTATTGTCAGAAAGGTTTTTGCAGAGCAGGTCTCCAAGGAGACAAAGATTAGGTGCACAATATTTTGGAACACTGTATCCTTCAACGTTGAATAAACCAGAGCTTTACATAGGAATCTCTTCCTACTAAGGTCGGGCGGATTTTAACCTTTCACCCACTCCAGACGTCTATTGGAGTATTTACGGGAGAAAGGGGTCTGTGTGAAAAATGCACGACTGAGTTACTCTAACGTCTTGCGTTAGTTTATCGCCTTACTAAACGTTGGGCGCCATGTAGTGTAGTTCCTATTTTCCCAATAGGCCCTGCGCATTGGAATAACATAAACAGTAGTATTGACGTAGAAGTGCGGATCTTCCAGGTCTCCACTGACTATGCTAAACTTAATTGGGTTTGTTACCAACTAGCTCAGAGGTCACTGGAAACTTTCTTGACTGAATAGGAAGTGATCAGCTTCCCTAGTACAGACAAGAAGGGATTCAGTTTTCCAACAACCGCATAAACATGACAACTTTGCTCCTTAGAATAAGAGTCAATCTCTAGAGTCGTGTGAAACAATAGACAGTTATTTTACTCAGTCAGTTTTGTGCAGATTACTTTCACCAATATGCAGAGAATAGAGAGACGGGCGTTTTCAATGAAAAGGTATTATTTATTGAACAGTCTTTCTTCTCATACAAGAGAAATGAATTGCCACAATTGCAAGACTAGTTATTATAAAAAGTGCGTACAGTAAGATGAGTATTGCGAAATAATACTGTAAAAGCATTGATATGGTTTCTTAGCCATACAATGGTTTAAAATGAATAAAACATATATATATTCATATATACATTAGGCTAACGTACTCAACTGGTGCTTCTAACTACGCCTACCCCAGTGTACCTGACCTAAGCCTAATACTTGGGAGGGAGTAAGTAAGTAGCAGTTTTAGTTAAGTTGGTTTTGCCAAGGTTTGCTTCAAGATTTCTCTCTAAGGGTTTAGTCAACACCATACCTCTGGAATAGAATGTTGGAGGTCTGGTATCTCCTTCCAGGGACTCGATATCCCAGTCACTCGCAAGAGTAGGCTGGAAACGCCGGAGCTGGATTTCTCGGCAGGAGAAAAGACAGTGTCTCTCTCAGCGCGTCGAGGAAGAGGAGGAGGGGCAGCGTCCTTGGGCAGCTTGCATCTGCTGGGCTCTGAAGGGGACAGCTGTTCTGCTCCTATGTTCACCACACCATTGTTTGCTCGTTAGCAGCGATAGCAGTAGCAATAGTAGCAGCCGTGTTAGGATCAGCTGCATCAGCGTTTGCTTAATGTTATGTTATGTTATGTTACAGCGTTCTTGTATAGCGCACGGCTACTCGAAAAGAGTGTCCCGGCGCTTTCCACCTGCAGCTCAGAATAAAAATAACACAACACAGCAAAAAGAATGAGAAAAATAACTGAAACTGAAACAATAAGAACAGCCTAAAGATTAAAAAGCCAGGTCTTCAGGCTCTTCCTGAACTGGAACAAATTGGCAATGCTGCGCAGCGAAAGAGGAAGCGAGGAAGCTTAAGGCAACGCTGGTAATATTTATACCTGAAAGGTGCCTGGTTTGACGTACGTTTTTGGACATAAGACGTCAATAAAGATGTCACTAGGAAGTGATCGTCTCTCAGTGCTCATTAGAGTTCTATTACTAATCAAAACATAGCAAGCGGGGATTTCCCAGGTTGCTGAGTTTTTATCTTGTTGAAGAACTCGGAGTGTAATCTAGGAATCTTAGATAGTGGCTTCTGCTGTGTCATTTGCACTAATGAGCTGCAAAGGAAGTTGCAGAGGAAGTGATTCTGAAATGTGGCTCTGATCGTGTGAGGCCAGAGACGAGTTTCTGAATATTGCATTTGATCGGTTATGCCAATATAGGGGTACAAAGGGATTATAGCCGTATAGGGGCATAAGGTCACAGTATCGATCAAGGTCCTAGATTAGAACGCGACAAACCCCCTCGCCGCCATCAACAGACAGCATGGGCTCAACATAGTATCTTACGTCAGTGACACCCAACTCTTCCTCTCTCTCACGGAGGATCCCGAAGACATCAGGCTCAGCTTCTAGGAAGGAATGAGGGACACTGCAGCCTGGATGAAGGACAGCTGCCTGAAGCTCAACACTGAGAAAACTGAGGTCCTCTTCCTGGGACCCTCGACCTCGGTGTGGGACGACACATGGTGACCCCCCGCCCTTGGGAGTCGTCCTACCCCGACAGACCACGCTCGTAACCTCGGCATCATCTTTGACTCCTCTCTCACCATGACCCGCCAGGTCAACGCAGTCGCCTTCACCAGCTTCAACTGCATCCGCATCCTCTGAGAGACCTTCAAATGGATCTTCCCGAACACAGAAAAACCATCACCCACGCACTCATAACCAGCAGAATGTACTACGGAGACACCCTCTACGCCGGCATCAACAGGACCCTTCTACACAAGCTCCAAACCATCCAGAATGCCGCGGTCAGACTCGTCCTCGGTACCCTATGGCACGAACGCATGACGCAACACCTTCGAGACTTTCACTGGCTCCCGGTGGAGAAGAGAATAACCTACAAACTTCTCACCCACACCTGCAAATTCCTCCACAACATCGGACCCAAATACCACAACAATCAAGTCTGTTTTCACGCACCCAAAAAAAGCTCCGATCCGCCGACCTCGCCCTAGCGGAGACCCCCCGGATCTGCAGAAGCAGAGCAGGTGGAAGGGCCTTCTCCTACATCTTAGCCAAAACCTGGAACAAGCTCCCGGTCAGCATTAGACGCTCCCCTAACCTGCACATCTTCAGGATGGACCTCAAGACCTTGCTCTTCACCTAAGCTGCCCACCCTCCCCCCCCAGGGCCTTGAGACCCTTACGGGTGAGTAGCGCACTTTATAAACCCCTGATTGATTGATTGATCTTTCAGAAGTACAGAATTGACAGTTCGTTGACAGAACTGAAAGTTCAGTAATGAATGAAATGCTTGTTTTTGCATCTTTTATTTTTTAGATCACACCAGTATCCATAAAGAAGCCCTGATGAGAGGCCCCAGACTTTTTACCTGGGACTCAAAACATGTTGGCATTTAATAAAATGGAGGAACTGTGACTTAATATGCGTTCTGTTTGTGGGAAATGAAATGAAAATTATCCCCTGTTGTATGAATAAGTGTGTTCCCTGTGTTAGGCCTTCCCTTGAGTTTGATGAATTGGTAGCTTCAAGGGTTGCCTATTCGGCAAATTATGAAATGGTATAAGAATATGCTTGTTATTTGTTTTATGTAGTGATGTCACATTTTTATGTTTGTCGTTTATGAAGTTTTTTGTAATTGTTGAATGTTTTATTAGTTATTGTGCATGTTCCTGGAATGAACAAGTGTTGTTTTGCTTTCACATTTGAACTTCTTTGCAAAATATATGCATATCTATAAATGGAAAGGTTAAATAAATGACCTGATCAAACTGAAAGGAATTTGTTTGATCTTTGCTTCAAAGAATTAGCTTTAAAATTGACAAGGTATCAGGTTTCTCCCTTCTTTCTAATAATTTACACAGCCCTACTGGATCCTTGTCCTTTGGGCCTAACCCCTTTCGTTGGTTGACTTTTAGAAAGTGGGCATTCCTCTCCTCTTAGCTCTGAGTGCCTTTCAGTCTGCCTCCAATCCATGTCTGAGGTGGGTGGCAGCTATATTTTCTACATTCCTCCTAGACAGCCACAAACACAGGAAGGATAGGTACTTCTGAGTACCCATCTACATACATCTGTATTGTGATAACTCTTCCGAGGCCGGATGGGAGGGAAGGGCAGACACACTTCAATTGGTAGGGGTCTGACCCACACAAAGGGCTGATTGCCCCCTACTGATAGTCTGGAGTCCGGGCTATGAAGAAAAGACCTTTGGCACTTCAAATACCCTTCTTTGAAGTCACCCCCACTTCAAAGGCACATTTGAGTATACATACTGGAGCTATGACCCTATCAATTCAGTACACTTATGGACCTGCGACCACTCTGAGAGGAAGAAAAGGAATCTCTGTGCTGCTAATGGACTGCCACTCTACTGGATCTTCTGTTTTCTGAAATCTTGCCTTGCTGTGTTGCCCTGCTGCTGCCTTTCTTTCTTTCTCTCTCTCTCTCTCTCTCTCTCTCTCTCTCTCTGTCTTGGTGAGAAGGACTGACCTGTCTCACTTGATCCCAGAGTGACTAAAAGGGCTTGCTGGCTTGCCTTCTGTTACATAAGTTTCATGGACACAAAAGACTTAGAACTCTCACTCTCCAACCATTGGGCTCATCTGCTGGTGAGTCTGTCCTGCCAAGGGGTGCAAACCCAGTCCTGGTCCCTTGGATAGGGACCTAGGGGTCTGCTGCAATGTTATCGAAGCATCATCTGCTGTCGCTGGAATCGGATCATCGCAGAGGAGCTGCTGCATCACACTTGGACAGGCCGCACTCTCTCACTGCTCTCTTCGCAACCCTGCTGCTGCACTGGGGATCAATAAAGCATCGCTCAGCAGCACCCCATCTGTCGATGCGATCCGAGGATCAAGGTACTTTTGTTCAGTGGGATAAATGGGACCGTGTATCCGGCCCACGTTCCCTCGTGGTTGGCCTGAACTCTTGACTTTTTTCCGGTACGGATTAGACCAGTTAACCATCTAATCGTTAATTGCTTCTGAGCGCTAGTTTGACATTTATTCCTTCAGAATTCATAGCTCAACTCCTACGTATCGGATTTTCATCATGTTATATTTATAAAGTCATACTTTATTTTTCCAAACTGTTGTGGAGTCCTTTTGTGGTGTTTTCACTGTTTCACTGTTTAAGTGTTGCACAAATACTTTACACATTACCTCTTAAGTTAAGCCTGATTGCTCTGCGCAAACCACCCAAGGGTGAGCACAGGATAATTTAGGTTTTGTAGTGACATACCCTGACAGGGATTGTGGCTCCTGCTTGGACAGTGTGCATACTCTGCCAACCAGAAACCTAATTTCTACAAAAATTAATTATCATGTTTTGGATTTTGAGTGTAAATCCCCTGAGTCATTTCAACACCGGAATTCTGCCTGTATTCTGGGTTAAAAGCATTTGGGAATAAGCCAGACTGCATTAATATTATTTTAATACATTTTAGATCTGGTTTTAGTCAAGAACGTTTGATTTTACGAAAATGATTTGTATAATTTGCTTATAAGGGCTTCATTGGTTACTGCACCATTTACATTTATTCTGTCGCTATAGCAGAGAGCATGTTAAAATGGTCCATTCCACTTCATCCATTGGCTAACTTTACCATGACAGCATTCTGCCCTTTCACAAGGAGCACACGTTTAGTACCACAGACTTTTATCCACAGTTTTTTCCCCCAATAACATTCTTGGTCTAGTTGTGTCATACTGGCAGCCATCACTGACGTATTCAGAGCGTGACTGGCCTCATTATAGACATTCATGCAGTGGCCACCCCTTGCATAACAATGGACCAGACTGACATATTCTGGACATACTGGCCATTATATTATCCAGCCTTGGCACACCGTTGACCTTGGTATAATGGTGAGCATTGTTGGCATACTACAGTCATCCATATTATTATGGGGAGTTGCCAAGACCTATGTTTGTAATGCCTGGGAATTTGAAGCAGAATCTGCCCATGTGAGGCATTTGTACATGTCCGTAGTTGATGAAGATGACAAGCTGACTGTGTACACCCTAAAAATGAAAACTTACATTTTGAAAGAAAAAGTTATACTTTCTCAGAAAAAAATGTTCATCTGGAAAATTGAGATTCTAAACCGAACTTTATTGATGCGCAGATTATTACCAAGTTCTAAAGTGAATGTTTTAACAGTGGCAGATTTTTTTTTATTCTGGGTATTATAGGGCCATAATATTAATGATTGTCTTCCCAAAATAGTAAGCCATATTTAATGGAAGAATGTGTATTTTCAGAAACTAATAGTCTGATGATGACAAAAGGTTGTATTTCCAAAACTCATTTAAAGCTGTTTGTAACCTGAAATGCCTTGGTTTTTGCTACTAATAAACCCGCATAGGTTAGTCACTAATGTAATGTTAACAGGTGTTGTAACTATTTTACAGTGATAACGTTCTCTATTAGCTCTGGAGGAATTTTCATGAGCAGAAGTAGCTCTATCTTTATATATATATATGTTTATTTAAGTGTAATAAAATGTTAAATTGAAAGCCCTGGTGGGAATGACGATCAATATCATGAAATAAGCTTTGACTAAATCAGACGTAGGGAAGATACACTGAGACGCTAGAGGTACTGTATGCCGATGTTTCATTTCATACTAAGTATCTAGCATCTTGGTATGTAGTCAAAAGTTTCACTTTTCATACTGGCAAGTGGGCCCTATAATACCAATAATAATTAAAAAAAATTCTGCCACTGTTAAAACATTTACTTTAGAACTTGGTAATAATCTGCGCATCAATAAAGTTCGGTTTAGAATCTGCATAATATTAAGTTTAAAAAAAAAACTTTATTCGTGAATGTATTTTCATCACATTTCGTGTACAGTGTTTGTAGCCAACATGCAATACATCACGCTTTTCAATTTTCTCCCAATCAAGATATAGAGGGGCAGAGCCCCGTCCTCTAGATTGTTCCCATCCAAATATGCATACAATAGGAAATTACTCTATTATTATCAGGAGTGTTCATTCACCCACCCGCTCGCTCCCCAACTATCCCTCCCCCACCCTACCAACTCTGGTGCTCAGTTGCTCCTGCCCGGTCAATCTTCGCTGCCCAACACTTTCACTCTCTACCAGGATTATGCAATAGAAACTCCTTCGACCATCTCCGTCCCACCTCAGTGCCCAATGCTGTCTACAATATTCCCTCAGGGCCTCAGTGTGTTCAGTTATCCTGGGACAAGGGCCGGTCCCATAATATTTACAGTTAGTGCTGTTGTTAATTGGCCTTCATGAGCTTTGAACCTAATGAAAGATCAGCGGATAGCGATAGTAATCACATTTTGTATATTTAGAAACACTAATTTCGTTAAAAAAGGAAGAGATATCCCTGGTCACTAATAGTTCCACGAAGCTGCCCGCCCTCTGAGTGAAATGGCAAGCCGATATTGAAGACATGCACAACGATCTTTGGATAGAAGTTCTAGAGCCCCCCTCCCCCGATGAGGCTGCGATCTCCACTCGCCTTAGAATAATCCAACTCAAATATCTACATAGAACATATTAGATGAGGAACCGCCTGTGCCGCATGGACCTCATCGATTCTCCCAGGTTATTGCGCTGCAAGGTCGAGGAAGGCATGTTTTTAAATACGGTGTGGGGTTGCAGTGTGCTGAGACGCTTCTGGACGTGGGTAGTCTCCAGTCTAAATTCAGTCTTAGCATAGGATATCCCACTTGTCCCAAAGCTGCTTCTCCTACATGGTGCAGATGAAATTGAGGGTAACCGATACAAGCACCACATTCTATTTCTAGGGCTCATGCTAGCGAAGAGAGATACTGCCGGGCAGTGGAAGGCCAGCTAGCTGCCGTCTCTTGGGGCATGGAAGTGTGGGAAAGACTTCTGCATGGGGCTGGAGATAGTGGTGTTCCAGGCAAGGGGCTGCACCCCAAAACATCAGAGGAGTTGGCAGTGGTGGGCCAATTATAGGGGCTTGCTGGTAGGGCCGGTACGTTCAACTGAATCTCACTTAGACACAGAGGTTAGACAATATGGCCAAGACATAGTGGATTCTGCACAAGGGTCTGGATACGCATTTGTATAAAACATTTGAAGCTAGGGGGTGGGGGGTGCTGGTCACAGGCTTTTGTGTATATGTTTTGTGTTTTTCATGGTTCTGCGGTTTCATCCTACAGAATCTCCTGTAGGTTTACGTCCCGTGAGGGTCATTATTTTGCTGCAAATACCCAATAAAAATTGTGGTGGAAAGAAAAAGAAGAGATGGTAAAAATTGACCACATCCTATCAGTCTGGTCCTGCTATCTGCCAAAGGCAATCCTGGCGAAAACACAGTTAAGAAAAAATTAATGAAAACGAAAGAATGGGGCAAGACATTTTAACAACCATGTATAGTTCACCCTCCTACAGGTGAAACATTGAAGAAAGCCTGTTTCAGATCTGTATTCACAGCAATGCCCCGTAAACAGATGGAAAGACATGCAGCACTATTGTTGCACGGTGTGTAATGTTGTAGAACACATGAAGTTAGACAGCTCTGTTGTGAGATGTATTGTTAGCTTAGAGTCTGCTAATTGTTAACTATTGATTGACTTTATTGTCACTCTTATTTGCTTGCTTCTTATTTGTTAGCATTGTGCTTTCCTTCTTCTTCTTGTGTTTGGCCGTTGCCTGTAGCATGCATTATTTGCGTCCTTCTACTGCTCATTTTCCATGTGCTACTTTTTTTATTTTTGTTTAAGCATCCATGAAAATGTATGTCTTTTCCTGTTGTTTCCCTAGTTTGTTTGTCTCCCCACCACGCCCCATGCTCTGTGTTGCACTCTCAGTCTTGGCTGTATGCGTCCCCCCACCCGCTCCTGTTGCTATATCACCCATTTGCTTTTCATCCTCCATACGCTACATGCTGCTGTCTCTCCTTGTTGGATTGCTTCCCTTAGGACACCCTAACTGTTGCTTCCCTCCCACTCGTACTCCGGTGTTGCTTAACACCCACCCCGCCGTTACTTCCCCTCACCGCAGACTTCCATGATTCCACCACCACACTCTGTATTGCATCCGCACCCTTGCACTTCTTGTTGCTGTCTTTCACCCGTGGTTCTCCTGTTGCATTTGACTCGCAGAAAAGCTGAGAATTTGGGGCACACCGGTAGGTGAGGGGGGGGAAGCAGAGACACTGACACCAAAAGTGTGTGAAAAAGGCCGCTTTATTGGAATCAGGTGCACATATAACACGTCCCCCTTGGCCTGTGCCAAACAAAACTACTGCTCACTAAATAACAACTGCCTAACAGCCCCCCACCCCCACCCCTAAATGTAACCCCGAACAATGCAACAGTAATACAACAACATCCGCTCATCAACCTGCCCCTCTACTAAATGCCCCTATTGACCTCCATGACCCCACCCCCGCTACCATACAGTCCCAGGCCTCCAGCAACACCACCCTATCTCCTTAGGACAGCGCCCCAACAACGCACCTGTTCCAGCGACAAAAAACACAACTGTAACCCTAACCAGTGCACCATCAACCAACAAAACCCCTCGAAACCATGACCCAGACCCCCCCCCAGACAAGGAAAACCCCAGGACCACGCAATAAAAACCCGTCTAAAGGGAGGGAGGGAGGGACACCAAAATGCCTACGACCTGGCTGCTGTGTCACCGCACCACAAACAGTGTGCGGTGACACAAAATGGCCGGTTTTGTAGTGCCCCAGCCCAAAAGAAGCCCAAAACCGCCCAACCAGCCCAACCAGCCCAAAGAACGCCGCTACGGCGAGCCCCCTGCGCCAAGCTTCCTCCCCCTCCCCCTCCCCCGGTGCCCCAAACTTCCCCGGGGGGGCGAGCCTCCCGTTGGTCGGCCACCCCCCCAAATCCCCATTGGGGCACACCGGTAGGTGAGGGGGGGAAAGCAGAGACACTGACACCAAAAGTGTGTGAAAAAGGCCGCTTTATTGGAATCAGGTGCACATATAACACGTCCCCCTTGGCCTGTGCCGAACAAAACTACTGCTCACTAAATAACAACTGCCTAACAGCCCCCCACCCCCACCCCTAAATGTAACCCCGAACAATGCAACAGTAATACAACAACATCCGCTCATCAACCTGCCCCTCTACTAAATGCCCCTAATGACCTCCATGACCCCACCCCCGCTACCATACAGTCCCAGGCCTCCAGCAACACCACCCTATCTCCTTAGGACAGCGCCACTCGAAAGTCGTTTACGACTTTCGACCCCCCCCCCTAGGACTCCTGCCTCCTGGGATACCTGACCACCCCCAGAGCCCCATCCAAAGCCTCCTTCAGCTGCACTACATACAGCTCCATGCCATACCTGGACAGGTGAACCCCATCCTCCCGGAAAAAATAGTTTGCACCATAGCGCAACTCCGGGTGCTCCATCCTCCCCACCCCCTCCCTGGCACAGAATTAACGCATCTCGCGGTTGATCTTCCTACGTGCCCTATCTATGGCCCCTGGGCGCTCAGCTCCCCTCCACACCCGCCTAGGAATAAACTCAGACCATATAACATGGCAGCCCGCCCATTGCCTCTTGATTTCCCTCAGGTCCTGCTTCATTTGTTTGAGTAGCACCAACCCCTTGCACTGCACCAAATCGTTCACGCCCAGGTGAATCACCACCACATCCGGGCACACCCCCCCCCTCACCAGTGTGTTCAACAACGGCAATAACTCATGCCAACGCCTACCCCCTTTCCCCCTGCAATGACATCTGTACAACCCCTCATCCAATCCCAAATTGAGCGCCTGATGCCTGTCCCACTCCGCTTGTTCTGCCCTCTTGACGAACGAATGCCCCACAATATACAAATTCAGGACAGCCACTTCCGGCCCCGCCACAGCACCTGCAAAGACACATATATGAAAATCGGGAATCACTGCGACAACGAACCATCCGCCTCCCTCAACCGCACATACGTCCTGTAACAGTCCGACTTCCACCGACCCAGCCTCTGTATCTCCTCCTTACCCCAACCCTTCCGTGCCGCCTCCGTCGCCGCCCCGATCCGAAAAGAATGCGTCCCGAACGCCAAGGGATCCTCCCCCATGACCCGCAGGGCACGCCGCAGAACCCACAACGCTTGCGACGCCGTCACTCCGCCCCCCCCCACCCCGACCAAAAACCTCCCCCTCCGTCTTGCCACTTTCAGCCATCAACCTCCTGCCCCACACCGCCGGGCACACCCCCTCCCTGTCGCCCGGCCCCAGCACCACCCAAGTACCAACCCCCCGCTGGTCCGTCTTCGAGCGTCGCAAACACACCGCCACCTCCTGGGCCCGAACCTCCACGTCCCCCCACAACACCCCCCGCCTCCCCTTCGCGCCCGCCAACTCCGACACTCGAAACGCCCCAAAGAAAAGCCAGGACATCAAAGTAGAGAAACGCACCGTCTCGCCCACATCCCTGCACACCTCTGAGAGCGCGCCAATCAATCCTGCCAACAAGTCTACCGTAATGGGACGGCGCAGCCGCACCTTCGCCCCTTTTTCCCTCGCCCACCCCTCCAGCAGCCTGGTTCCCAGCTCCCCCGCCGACGGAGGGTAACCCCACCACATCTTCCCCATGAACGCCACCGCCGACAACTTGCCCGCAATCGACACCCGCGACAAGCCTCTATCCATGAGCGCCAGCATGAATCTTACCACCTGTTCCTCGCGCTGCCACCTGTCCCCGCGCCGCACAGCACCTGACTGCCGGAATTCCTCCCATGCTAGCTCGTACGCCTTCCACGTAGACACTGCCACCGACGTCTTCACCAACTGAAAGACCCGGCCTCGCCCACCAACCACAGCTCCTCCGGCACCGGCGTCCTGACTTCCTCCGCCGCCGTGGCTAGCCCATGGAACCTCTCCCACTGTGAACGAGACAAGGCATCAGCAATGTCATTGTCCACTCCGGGGACGTGGCGCGCCTGAAACAGTATGTCATTCTCCAAGCAACGCAAGACAAACACCCGCATCAATTTCAGCACCTGCGGATCCCGAGCCGACTGCCTGTTCACTACCTGCACGACGGCCATGTTGTCCACCCGAAAGAGTACCCTCTTGTGCGCCAACGCCCCTGCCCACACCGTGACCGCCACCACCAGAGGGAACAACTCCAGGAACGCAATGCTCCTCCCGCCCGCCTGCCAATGGTCGGGCCACTGCTCCGCACACCATTTCCCCTCCCAGTACAGCCCGAAACCTCCGCCGCCCGCCGCATCCGAGTACATGGTGACATCCCACTCCCAGTCCTCCGCCGGCGCCATCGGCACACCATTGAAACGCTCCAAGAACGCCCGCCACATGCGCAGGTCCTCCTTCATCCCCGCCGAGAGGCGCACATGGTGATGTGGCAACGGTAAACCCGACAACGCCAAGCCCAGACGCCGGCAAAACGTTCGGCCCGCCCGCACCACGCGGCACGCAAAATTCAAATGCCCCAACAACACCTGCACGTCCCGCACCGTCACCTTCCTCTTTGCCAACATGCCATCCACCAAAGCCAACATTGCCACCCTTTTCTCCTCCGGCAGGCGTGCTTCCATGGCGACCGAGTCGAGCTCGATACCGAGAAAGGACAACACCGTACTGGGACCGCACGTCTTCTCTGGCGCCAAGGGAACCCCAAATTCCCCCATCAACCCGGCCAAACCATCCAGCAGCCGCTGACAGTCCGCCCCACCGGGCCGCCCCACCAGGAAGAAATCATCCAGATAGTGCGTCACTGACTCCGAGCCTGTGCGCCTGGAAAAAACCCACTGAATGAATGAGGTGAACCGCTCAAACAGTGCGCATGAAATGGAACACCCCATCGGCAGCGCCTTATCCACAAAGATGAGACCCTGAAACTGGATCCCCAGCAACTGGTAATCCGCCGGGTGCACCGGAAGGAGTCGGAAGGCCGACTTGATGTCTCATTTCGCCATCAGCGCGCCCTGTCCCGCCGCCGCAACCAGACGTCGCGCCACGTCCACCGACGAGTAGGTCACCGACGCCAACTCCGCCGAAATGTACGCATTGACCGACTCCCCCTCTGGCCAGGACAAGTGCTGAATCAGTCGGAACTGCCCTTCCTCCTTCTTAGGCACCACCCCGATGGGGGAAATGATCAAGCCCGGCAGCGGCGGCGCCGTGAAGGGGCCCGCCATCCGCCCCTCCCTGACCTCCTTGAACAGTTTCTCTCTCACCATGCCCTTGTGCGCGTTCACCGATTTTAGATTGTCCGCCCAGCGAGCAATCCGAGGGCCCTCGTACCCCAGCCGAAAACCCTCCCGGAAACCCCGGCGCAGCAGTGCAGCATCCTCTGCCCGCGGATACGCCGCCAACCAGGGCTCCATCCGCTCGATCCTAACCGGCGTACGAGCCTTTTCCCAGAGCTCCAGCTCCCTCCCCCATACCCCCTCCCCTCCCCCCGCCCGGTCCCCCTCTGGCAAATCCACCTCCCTGCGCGGGCAGCTGCCCTGGTGGGTCCCCGGGCCCCCAACACCGCAGCACCGGATGGTTCCGTCCGCATGAAGAGCACTCGTGCCGGAAACGGCATGCCGCCCGCCCGCAGGCTCCCCTATTAAAATCCCAGCAGGCCCTGACTGCGGCCTGGCTGCCTGAGGCTCCCTGTCCCACCCCCCCACGGGTGGGGCGTGCCGCAAAGGGGGGAGACGCCAGCGGCAAACCGCTGGCCGTGTAAATGGTGCGGCCAAACTTGCCCCCCCCATCGTCTGCTGGTATAGGTCTGAGTCTAGCTCCCCCCACTGCACCTCCGGGTCCCCCGCCAAGCGCGCCCGAAACTCCTCATCGTAGTGCGACCAGGCGTACCCGCCGTAAGTCACCTGCGCCCTCCGCACCACGTCCATGTATTTAAACAGCGCGACGCACCTGTCCGGGAATTTCTCGCAATACACGCTCGCGTAAATGAGGAACGCTGCCGACCAATTGTCCAGCGTCAGGGGGACCTTCGGGCGCCTAGCCAACTCTTGCTCCTCCTCCTTAGACCCCTCTTTTGATGTCAATTCTCTGTGTAGCAGCTTCAAAATATCTATGTATTCCCCCTTCCAAATCTTTTCCTTCGTCGCCGCGGAAAGGTGGGCCCCTAGCGGCTTGGTCAACCCCATGTACGGCAGCTTCCGCACCGGAATCACACAACTCTCCTTACTTCCCCCCGCCGCCTCCTTTCCGCCGACGCCTTGTCACCCGCCGCCTCGGCCCCGCCACCCGCGCTCGGCCCAGCCCCGCCCAGCACCGCGCCGTCCGTACCGACACCTGCGTCCTGTACTTACCGTCCCCGCACCAGCCGCCACCCATCCTCCCCATCGCCCCCCGACCCCACTGACACCTGCATACAACGCCTCTTAGCGGTCCCCGCGCCGTCCCCTGTCTTACCTGGCGTCAAGGTCGGCGTCCTTGCTGGATCCCGCCGCCTAACCAGTTGAGCCGAGGGGGCCGTCACTCTGGGTGCTTCCTGCCTTGCTGGCACCTGAAATACACTTCCAACAACGTTACCAGCCCCCCCATCCTCCCGAATCTCTCCCTCTTCCTCCGACTCACCATCCGCCGGCTCCACACACCCCCGTCCCCCCACCTGGGGTTCCAGCCGGCTCAGACCCGCTCTCTCACGACACACCCGCATCAAATCCATCAAGTCCACACTCTCCCTCCCATGCACCATACTCGCAGGCAACTCAGAGATAGTCGTGTCCATCCTTCCTCCCCCACCCCCGGCGGCCGTAGAGACCCATCGGGGAGGGGCCTGCGGAGACGCGTCTCGCCTCCATTCACCAAGTCCCTGAGCCAGGTCCCTCGCTGGAGCTCGGCCGTCCGCACCAAACAGAGCCGGCCCATCCACTCGGTGGGTGGGAGCCGCATGCTGCTCCCCCGAGCGCCTTACCAACAGCTCCTGCCAAGGAAAAAAGGTGGAGTCCAGCATGCCAGGGTAAAAACAACCACCCTCGCCCCCCACGTGCCGCCCCCTCCGCCAAACCCCCACCCCATCGCCGCACCCCTCCCCCACCCCGCCGAATGACCTCCGCGCCGGTACTCCCCCTCCACCCAGCTCCCAACCCCCCTCCCCCGCCCATCCCCCCGGACCGCCCCACCCCCCGGAACCCCAACTCGGCCCCACACCCCTCCTCGCCCCACCCCCCTGCCTCCCCCCAGGCCGCACCACTGCCCCCTTCCCCCCCCCCAAAGCTCGCCTCATGGCCGCCTGGCCCGCCCGGCCCCCCCGCCCTTTTCCTACCCCCTGTCTCGCCACCGCCACTCCCACCGACCCACCCCAACCCACCCCGCTCGCCCGTCGCACCGCCACCTCCGCGCACACCCCCCAGCGTCTCCGACCCACCCCGCCCCCCCACCCGACCCGTCTCCACACCCCGCCCCCGCTGGCCAGGCGACGCCCGCCCCCTCGCCCCTGCCCCCCCTTCCTCCGCCGAGGACCCACTCCAGTCCAGCTCCGTGTCCTCCCCCCCCCCACCCGCCTCCCCCTCCTCCTCCAAATCCGTCTCGTCGATGAGTAGCGGCGAAACCGCCCCCCCCCCGACCCACCCCCCACCAACCCCCTCTGCTCCCCGCTTCCACTGGGACCCTCCCCCCCGGAGGACCTGCCACACTCCCATCCCCCCGCCCCCCCCCCTCCATTGCCCCCACCCTCCCCAGGCAAAACTACCCGGGCCCCTCCCCCACGCCCCCCAGGCCACCCGGCCCCGCCTCAACCACTGCCACTACCTCCTCGCGGCCCCCACCCACCTCCTCCTCCCCCTCTGCCACAAACACCAAGGGCCTCTTCCGCCCCTTCTGCCTGGCCTTCTGCGCCCCTCCCTTCGCCTTGCGCGGAGCTTTTTCCGCCGCCCGACCGCCTCCTCTCGCACCCCCGCCCCCCCTCCCACCCCGCTGAGCCGCCCGTGATCGCGGCGGGTCGCACGCCGCCACTGCTGCCGCGGCGCCGATGGCAGCGCGCCGCGGCGGCCTTACCTTGAGGTCGGGCCGCACTATGTCCATGCGGCCCGCCTCCGTCAGAAGCCTCAGAGCCTCCAGCACACGCGGGTCCGTGTACGCACCCATCACGAAACAGCAACGCCCCTACCGCTGACAGCGCAACGACCACGTTCACCGCCTGCTCACGCCTCAACAAACGGCTCGGAAACACCGCGCACCGTCGACACAAAGCCCCCGCTAGGCCACAATCCCTGAACACCAAAATGCCTACGACCTGGCTGCTGTGTCACCGCACCACAAACAGTGTGCGGTGACACAAAATGGCCGGTTTTGTAGTGCCCCAGCCCAAAAGAAGCCCAAAACCGCCCAACCAGCCCAACCAGCCCAAAGAACGCCGCTACGGCGAGCCCCCTGCGCCAAGCTTCCTCCCCCTCCCCCGGTGCCCCAAACTTCCCCGGGGGGGCGAGCCTCCCGTTGGTCGGCCACCCCCCCCAAATCCCCAATTTGGATGTGCTTAGCCATCGGCCAAAGGACTTGTACACCTTTTGGGTCAACTTTGTAGTGGAACAAATACTAAACAGGCACAATGGCACCTAGAACCCTGGAACCTACAATCATGGCATGGGGAGGACGGTTCACTGACAGAATATCGACTACAAAAATATATATGAAAAGAATGTCGAGGTGAAAATATAGAATGCAAAAATATCGACCCCCCTATACGTAAACAGGTAAGAACAAAAATATCAATGTAAAAAAAATTGTTGTACAACATTTTGATCTTTCTATATAAAAAAAATATATATATTAAATATATTATTTAAAACAATTAATTTAAAAAAATAGATTTAATATACATTTGAAAATTATAACAAACAAACTTAATTAAAAAAGTTAAACCCATACATAATAATGCATATATATAAAACTGTTCATTTTAATGTATTTTAACATTAAAAAATTACTATTTACTAATAAATATATATATTTATATATATATATATATATATATATATATATATATATATATATATATATATATATATCCAAAGAATACCTCTTTTAACAAAGAAGCGAGAGGACACAGCGGGGAGCTTGACGGGGGTTCTTTATTCAGCAGCTTGTATGGCATAATGCATTTCTGCTCGTGTGAGCCTTCCTCAGATGCCGCAGCTGAAAACGAGGTGAGTCCAACTTCCTTCTTTTAATGCCAGGCCCCTCCCTTTGTTGTGAGGTCAGCAAGCTCCTCTGAATGTGTCGCAGCTGCAGTCTGGATAGCAGAACTACAGCTCCCAAAATTCAGCTCTCCTGTGAGACCAGCGGAGCTGCGGTAATGTCATGCTGAATTGCCAGTCAAGAAGGGAAGTTAAATGATGCGGCCAAAACCCCGAAGCTTGAATTAGGAACTCCCTCGAGTCCGCAACGTTCTGCCCCCGGATACAAAGTCAAGCTGGGCTTGTGAAAACGGTGATACAGTGATCCCTTTTCCCCGTGCAGTCACGGGCTGTTGTGCACAGCAATCACCATCGAGGCTTGATCCGAAGGCGATCCCGCAGATTCCGATGCCTCGGAGAATCAGAGTGCCACATTGCCAGTATGCTGCAGGATACTTATAGAACGAGGTCCTCTGAACGCGCACCGGCAAGCGCATGAAACATCCAAAGAATACCTCTTTTAACAAAGAAGCGAGAGGACACAGCGGGGAGCTTGACGGGGGTTCTTTATTCAGCAGCTTGTATGGCATAATGCATTTCTGCTTGTGTGAGCCTTCCTCAGATGCCGCAGCTGAAAACGAGGTGAGTCCAACTTCCTTCTTTTAATGCCAGGCCCCTCCCTTTGTTGTGAGGTCAGCAAGCTCCTCTGAATGTGTCGCAGCTGCAGTCTGGATAGCAGAACTACAGCTCCCAAAATTCAGCTCTCCTGTGAGACCAGCGGAGCTGCGGTAATGTCATGCTGAATTGCCAGTCAAGAAGGGAAGTTAAATGATGCGGCCAAAACCCCGAAGCTTGAATTAGGAACTCCCTCGAGTCCCCAACGTTCTGCCCCCGGATACAAAGTCAAGCTGGGCTTGTGAAAACGGTGATACAGTGATCCCTTTTCCCCGTGCAGTCACGGGCTGTTGTGCACAGCAATCACCATCGAGGCTTGATCCGAAGGCGATCCCGCAGATTCCGATACCTCGGAGAATCAGAGTGCCACATTGCCAGTATGCTGCAGGATACTTATAGAACGAGGTCCTCTGAACGTGCACCGGCAAGCGCGTGAAACATCCAAAGAATACCTCTTTTAACAAAGAAGCAAGAGGACACAGCGGGGAGCTTGACGGGGGTTCTTTATTCAGCAGCTTGTATGGCATAATGCATTTCTGCTCGTGTGAGCCTTCCTCAGATGCCGCAGCTGAAAACGAGGTGAGTCCAACTTCCTTCTTTTAATGCCAGGCCCCTCCCTTTGTTGTGAGGTCAGCAAGCTCCTCTGAATGTGTCGCAGCTGCAGTCTGGATAGCAGAACTACAGCTCCCAAAATTCAGCTCTCCTGCTCTGGTGTCCAAAAACACTCCGCACTCGTGGGGTGAGTTCAATCCGTTTATTAAAAGTACACGTTTCGAGGAGGCGTTTCGGAGTTCTGCCTTCTTCCAGCTCGCGTGTACTACACACAGCGTGTTACGGATCAGTGCCTTAAATATCAGAGCTGGATGCTCATTGGGCATGGCAGTTGTTAGGAAAAGAGGGATAGGTGGATCCATGTCCAATTGCTTGGACCCCTAGGGTGACACGATTCCCGATTGCCGCTGGCTTGGGCACTGCAACCAAGTTGTGAGGATGGTTGGTCTGAAGGACACCCCTCGTCAACCACCAGGTTCCATCACAGTCAGCGCAGGGGTCGGTATATATCCGATACTCCTCCAGTCTGTGTGGCTGGGGCTCGATCGCGCCGCTGTAGTTTAAGACGCCCAGTGGCGGTGCAAGACGCCATTTAATCATCGCTCCAAAGTCCACCCTGGCGTGCGCCGCACTCTTCTGACGGGTGCAAGATAGTGGGGGTGGGTCCACTTTAAAATAAAAGCTACGGTGTCCAAAAACACTCCGCACTCGTGGGGTGGGTTCAATCCTTTTAATAAAAGTACACAAGTTTCGAGGACGCGTTTCGGCGTTCTGCCTTCTTCCAGCTCGCGTGTACTACTCACAGCGTGTGCGGATCAGTGCCTTAAATATCAGAGCTGGATGCTCATTGGGTGCGGCAGTTGTTAGGGAAAGAGGGATCGGTGGATCCATGTCCAATGGCTTGGACCCCTCGGCTGACACGATTCCCGATTGCCGCTGGCTTGGGCACTGCCACCCCGTCGTGTGGATGGTTGGTCTGAAGGACACCCCTCGTCAACCACCAGGTTCCATCACAGTCAGCTCAGGGGCCGGTATATATCCGATACTCCTCCAGTCTGTGTGGCTGGCGCTCGATCGCATCGCTGTAGTTTAAGACGCCCAGTGGCGGTGCAAGACGCCATTTAATCATTGCTCCAAAGTCCGCCCTGGCGTGCGCCACACTCTTCTGAGGGGTGCAAGATAGTGGGGGTGGGTCCACTTTAAAATACAAGCTCCGGTGTCCAAAAACACTCTGCACTCGTGGGATGAGTTCAATCGTTTTATTAAAAGTACACAAGTTTTGAGGACGCGTTTCGGTGTTCTGCCTTCTTCCAGCTCGCATATACTACACACAGCGTGTGCGGATCAGTGCCTTAAATATCAGAGCTGGATGCTCATTGGGCGCGGCAGTTGTTAGGGAAAGAGGGATACCTGGATCCATGCCCAATGGCTTGGACCCCTCGGCTGACACGATTCCCGATTGCCGCTGGCTTGGGCACTGCAACCACATCGTGTGGTTGGTTGGTCTGAAGGACACCCCTCGTCAACCACCAGGTTCCATCTCAGTCAGCGCAGGGGTCGGTATATATCCGATACTCCTCCAGTCTGTGTTGCTGACGCTCGATCGCGTCGCTGTAGTTTAAGACGCCCAGTGGCGGTGCAAGACGCCATTTAATCATCGCTCCAAAGTCCGCCCTGGCGTGCGCCGCACTCTTCTGACGGGTGCAAGATAGTGGGGGTGGGTCCACTTTAAAATCCAAGCTCCGGTGTCTAAAAACACTGCACTCAGGGGGTGAGTTTAATCCTTTTATTAAAAGTACCCAAGTTTCGAGGACGCGTTTCGGTGTTCTGCCTTCTTCCAGCTCGCGTGTACTACACACAGCGTGTGCGGATCAGTGCCTTAAATATCAGAGCTGGAAGCTCATTGGGCGCAGCAGTTGTTAGGGAAAGAGGGATAGGTGGATCCATGTCCAATGGCTAAATTGTACCTGGTACCACTATATGCAAACCAATAAAAAGAATAAAAAGTAAGCAAACAAGATGAAGTTGCAATGGACAGTTGAATTAGTTATAGATATACCTGTGAGTGGTGACTTACAATTTTCTGAAATCTATATTCGCTTGATTTAGGCTTAAAATTACTACAGCAAAAAGTGTAATTTCAGAGGTAGTTCATACCAGTTGAGTTGAGTTGTTGGGGTTTTCTGGAGAGCAGCATTTGCTCGTTCTGTTAGACTCCACTCCATCTTTTATTGAAATGTATTAGTCTTAAATTCGAAAGGACTGAGGAGTTCCAGTGGATGTTTTAGGTTCACAGCATTAAAAGCGGCCATGTGCTGATACACCATTATAAGACATGCTTGCGGTGGCCGATCTGGAGTCATAGGGAGGTTTTCCTTTGGGCTGTCCTCATGGCCAAAAGATTGTTCCTGAGGATATAAAAAGAGAAACATTACCTTCCTCAAAAGTTGAACCTAGCAACAATGTAACTTGGCTGCTTAAGAGAAGCCTTTTCCAACGATTAAATTGTTTGGGCAGATGTGAAACTGTTAGAAATGGGGGTCTTTACTTGGCAGAGGTAGGTACCTTTGTCCAAATGGGAACCCTTGCTTCTAGTCTGGGTAAGGGGGATACACACTTTAGATAAACCCTGCTCACCCCCGGAGTAGCTTGACACAACCAGACAGACTTATCGCAGAGGCAATGTGTAAAGTATTTGTACTTAAAACACACAGTAATACAGTGATATCACCACAAATGGGACAGCACACCAGTTTAGAAAAATAAAGTATCTTTATCTACACTCAACAAGACCAAAAATGACAGAAATCCAACATACAAATAATAATAAAATTACTTTAAATAAGGTTTTGAGCAACTGGGTCGATAGAAAACGATGGATACGTGATTTCTCTCAAAGTACCTATTGTTGTGACAAAATTCCCAAGGCCAAACAGTCACAGCGATGGGAGGCGATGAAAAACAAAGAGATGTGTTGCTTCCAGAGACCTTGAGGATGTGATGCAACAATGTTGCTGCACACAGGAGAGCGGTTCATCTGGTCCAGTCTGTAGGGGGAGAGCGATGTGTTGATTCTGAGGCGACTCCGATCCGCAAGTGATGTGTCGGGAAAACTTGCCTCACAGGTACGATACGTGGAAATCGGGAATCCGTTGGCGATCGATGCAGCAGTGTTGAGCAGTGATGCGTTGGTTTCTTCAGCTGCGAACCCTTGATGCATCTGTTTCTGTAGCGCCTGCAGGCGCTGGGTCAGTTACTGCAGTGGCGATGCGTGGATATTCTTCTCGCATCGTGGTGCTCGGTTGGGAAAACTGCCACAAGAAGAGCGATGCGTCGATAGTCTTGTAGTTGCGTTGCTTTTCTAGCTCCCAACAGACTTCAAAACAGGAGGCAAGCTCTACTCAAGCCCTTGGAGATCTTCTTCAAGCAGGGGACACAGCACACTGAAAAGTCTGTCTCCTTTCATTGCCAGAAACAGCTACTGCATGCCAACTCCAGACACACAGCAAAGGGGCAGTACTTCTTCTCAGTTTCTCCAGCTCTTCGCCTTGGCAAAGGTTCCTTTTGATTTTGGAAGTAGTCTAAAGTTCAGGGGTTTTAAGTCTAATACTTATGCCCCAAAATGTTTTTGTTCTCTTTGTGCAAGGGTCTCTGAGCCCCGTCCAAACCAGTTCTGACCTCTCTTGTGCAGCTGCCCGGCAGGAGGTTGAGACAGCATTGTGTAAGGCAGATAGGCCTTATTCAGGTGCAAGGGAAATCTCCTCCCACCACTCTAAATGCAGACCGTGCCTATTCAGGTGCTAGTGAGAACTCCTCTCTCTACTCTGAATGCAACCCAGGTCTTTTCAGCCCAGCCCTGACTCATTCAGGAAAGGCAGGACACACGTAAATCCCCATGACACGTGGTGGCTGTCTGAGAGAATGCACCTCCCCAGCCCCTGTCACCTCGAAACCGAACAGTCAATACACAAACAGGCAGAGGTTCATAGAATGGTTAAACAAGAAAATGCATACTTCCTAAAAGTGATACCCATTCGCTCATACTTACTTGCAAGAAACCACATTGAAATTAAACAACATGTTCCACAGACATCTTTTTCCGTCTGAATAAATCCAAAATGTCTTTATTTTTTGTTTATCAAATCACATTTTTTACGTTAAATGACACAATGACTCAAAAGCCCTTAAAAAATTCAGCCACTTTCTTGCACATCACACCACTCCCATGATTCGATTCAAATAATCATCTTACTACCATTCCTCATCACTTATAACTCATTACACTCTATTCATACAAAATCCATGTATTCTCATTCACCCACGTTTTCAGTCACCACATCATTCAGCAACCATACTCCCAACACCACTAGATACCAAAAGGCAATTCTTAGGAAATCTTAAGTTCGTTCAACATAGGCCACAGAAAACAGTTTGAACAATATATACATAAAATCAAATGTTAATAACCGAACAATTCACAATCCTTATGGCCCAAATCAGGTCTGCGCGTTTCGAACCTCCCTCAAATCTTGGGGTTCTCGTCAGGACCTCCTAGCTGGAAAAGAAAAAGAGCACTGTTTCAGTTACACTAGATACTCAGGGACGCCTCTCCCTACACTCTATGCCTCTCAGGGCGCCCTTCGCTTACCTCATTCGTAGTCTAGATCAGCCGATCTAGCAATTTCAAAAGTGACATATCGTTCTAAAAACAAGAAATCCAAGAAAAACGTTTTCAGTGCCACTTCTCTGTATGCCAACTCAATGACCTATAACCCTGAGGCTGATGCTTCTCTTACTTTCACAGTGTTGAATGTTCTTTCAAATTCTGTTATGCAACTTCAGACGACGACCCAAAGGATTCCTTCCTAAAAAATACAGAACTTGTATCAGTACCCCGTCCTTAGCTAATGCAATACGTGTGTGCAGTCATTTAATCTGTGTCCCTATTGGCTTACTTGGAAAATGGAAGGCGTGGACTGAAATTTTCACCGTTCCTTTCTCGTAATTTTTTCATGGTTCAGCCTGTAATTGGCAATAAAGATATTGTATACACTCGGTTAGGCAAGAGAGGATCTCGTATGCAGCAACGGGATAGAAGCGCAGGGCCACTGTATCAGCGCCTACCTTGCGACGTCTTGGAAATGGTGTCCAATGCTCCGTGGTACACTTACTCTCCTTGGACCGCGGGCTGTGGTGCAAATAAATTGCTGCGCCGGCAGTTGTTTCTTGTAATGCACCGAACTTCCGGTTTTCGTGCATAGTGCTCATGGGAAACGTAGTTTGCTTGTTATCGGTCCAATTCATAAGGGATGAACTTTATTTAAAAATGCTTGTTTGACAGAAACAGAGAAGGTTCTGAAAGTTTTTAACCTACTTGCCAAAACGAGTTTGTTTGTTGTACTTTTAAATGCATGGTGCCATATTCTTGATCTAAAAAATTGCATTATGGGACACAAACTTTACTTTAGCATTTTGCCAAAACATCACTCAAAGTCTGTGTATGCGATCTGCGTGTGACATCAAATAAGTCACATGCACCTTATGGGGTAGTCGTTTTCCAATGATGTAACACGTTTAAAATTTACTGCTGAATGACCTTCTATTCAGGGAGATTACTTTTGCTCATAGTGATGAATGTTCACCTTAACCCAGCTTGTAAATCTCTGATAATTCATTCAGCTCATCTACTGCTGTGTTGAATTTCACTATTGTTAAGTAAGCTCCAGGCGAATGAATTAAAAAGTGCTTTATTTGTAGTATAATGACACACTGGTACATTAAGCAGCGCTCCGGTCACCAGCCCTCAACATGGACAGACCAACTCTCAACGCCACTCTCAAACAGGCACAACTGTCATTGGACAAGCCATCTGACGCAACATATGCAAATAAGGTAAGTCGCGCGGCAGGGATGGGGGTACACAGGGGTCAATGCGTGATATGAAAACTGCTAGAGAAAACTGTCAACGTAACACATCTCCTTCCCTAAGAAGAAGAAAACACGAACCGAAGTAAAACACGAAGTCAATGTACTTCATGAACCTGACCACCAGACGCCCATATCAACCGTGCGACTTGTTTCTTCCTCGTTGTAGTCATTTGTGTACAGTCCCACATCGGCCCTCTCATAGTTCTCTATTACTGATTCACTGGTGTTTTCCTTGTCGACAGGGTAAGACGGGTCCTCAGATCCCCTGAACTCGTGCTTCTCCATAGACTCAATTTGCATCCCCTTCGCTACCCAATCCACTTCTGGGTGTGGACGCTGTAGGTGTTCTAGTGTCCCTTCACTCCCATTCTCAGATTCCTCATAGTCCAGCCATTCATAACAGTCCTTCATGTTGCGGTGCACGAGACTCCTCTTCCTCGCACATCCTTCTTCACATTGGTCTGTGTCTCTCGCTAGATAGTCCTCTTCCTTAGGATTGTACACATTACTAGGGGCAATGGTGATGCCACTGTCCCTAAGATCCATTTCATCCATAAAAACTTCCTCTTGGCCCTTTCCTTCCTTCAATATAGACGATTGAATTGTGCAGAAAGAGTCGGCAGAGTCCTCTACACTGCTGTACGCTTTTCCTCTCCTGGACCTATTGTGCATTCCGCTCATCTCACCAATAACCTTATGGTCTGGGTGCTGTAGGTGTTCTAGTGTCTCTTCACTCTCCTTTTCTGACTCCCCACAATATAGCCAGTCATAGTAATCCATCTCGCTGTTGTACTCTAGCTCCTCCAGACACAAGTCCTTTTCTTTCCCCTGGAGTTGTGTTGGTATGCATCGTCCCTTTTCAATCAGTTCACTCTCTTCCACTTTTACTCCTTCACCTTTCCTGATCTCGCCTTCTTTACTTTCGTGTTTTTCATAATTTTTTTCCTTGTAAATACCCAGTTTTATTTTGTCGTTTTCCACAGTTGCTACACTTGTTCTTCCATCTCCACTTGCAGATTTTTTCCATCCATCATTGTCCTCGGCCTGTGAAGTCCTCTCGCTCAACAACACAGCAGGGTTATATTGTTTTTCTCCATTTTGAACTTCTCTATCCACTTGTTGAGAATTGTAGGGATTTAGTGTTATTCCTAATTTACTTTGCTCTCTCCATCCCAGTACCGAAATCCCTTTTTTCGAGATGTATACCTTACTCCAGGTACTTCTCCCTCAGAAACTCAATTCCATCTCTCTACATCCAACCAGTTCAATGATTTCACCTGTGTATGTTTTGAGGGTTAAGTTAGCTTCCTTTAACTCTTCTCCTAGTTTTCTTGCCAATTTACTTTTCCACACATTCTCGTTTACAATCGTGCAATCTGACCCAGAATCAGCGATCATGTCTAAGTCCACTCCACCCATAGTGATGACACACTCAGGTTTTTTTACATGCTCCTCTCCCTTGTCATTGTTATCTCCTTCTGTTATGACGAGCACACAGAGGTTGTATTCTGACTCGTCCGACGATTCTGATTCTTCTTCCTCGCTCACTTCCACATACTTCATTTTTCCTTTAACTTTCCTGTAGCACACCTTCTGAGAATGACCTACCAATCCACATTGGGTACATTTACTGTTCCTTGCTGGGCATTCCCAATTATCTGCCAAGTGTCCTTTACTTCCACATCTGAAACATTTCAGATCTTTGTATTTTCTAGTTTCACTTTTTGTATCATTATCTTCCTCCTTTACATTTTCCCTTATTAAGTGCTTCTCCCTACTTCCGCTTATTTTAGCTACTATTCCAGTATCTTCCTTTCCATTCTTGTCCTCTTTTATGACTGCTTTAGCACAACGACCCGTTAATTCTTTTTTCTTTACTATTTCAATTACTTCCTTGAGTGGTTTCTCTCCTTTAGCCCATAATGCGTCCTGTATGTTGGGATTAGCCGCACACATTACTATTTGGTCTCTTATCATGTCATCATGCATGTTCTCGAATTTGCATGTCAGTGCCAAATTTTTTAAGGCGGAAACATAGTCTTCTATACCTTCTTCCTGCCCCTGTTTACGCCTATAAAATTTATATCTATTAACTGCTACACACACTGTAGGCTTGTAATAATTGTCCAAATCTTCCATGGCATTATTGAACACATCTCCTTCATTTACGCCACGTGTTTTTATTGCAATGTTGTTATACACTCTCAGGCCACCTGCCCCTAAACAGTGTAACAGTATCTTTTTCTTTTCCTCAGGTGGTAATGCTTCTTCTGGTTTGTCAAAAGTTGTTATGTAATTATTGAAGAACTCCCTCCATTCTTCCCATTTAATTTCCGGTTCCCCTTTTCCTTTTAAGAATGATTGTGGGGGTGGTAGATTGTATAAGTTGCCATTTTGAAATAGTAGAGATTTTTCCCTAGATGTATTTTATTTTGCCCTAATACAGTCCTTCTTTTATTTTATTTCCAATGAAGTTCCACAATTATTTTTGTTTAAGATATTCTTACATGTATTTACTCCGCAAAAATGCTGTTATATCCTCTTTTAAAAATTTTTTTTTATAAAGAACTGCGAGGTGCTGTCAATGCTTCACTTCAGTTACACCTCACGCTATTATTTTCCTCACACAAGTAACTGGCTCGGAGACTTCCTCACTCAAAATGGCCCCCTTACGTCAGTTACGTCATCACGTTACTCAGATTCGCGCTGTGGATCTGAGACGAGTTTTCTCCTCACACGCTAGACGCGCCTCCTCAATCAGTTTCACTCACAGCTGCAGGGGATTAACTGTGTTCCCTCACCGATCACTTTTCCTTCCACTCTCAAACAGGCACAACTGTCATTGGACAAGCCATCTGACGCAACATATGCAAATAAGGTAAGTCGCGCGACAGGGACGGGGGTACACAGGGGACAATGTGCGATATGAAAACTGTTAGAGAAAACTGTCAACGTAACAACTATCAACATTGCTTCTCTCTGGGACAGTTTTATCTCCAGGTCGCCACCTCTGAGGTCTTGTTCTACTTTTAAGATTACAATTCATTTTAAATCCTTTTCCGAATGGGTGTTCAATCTCCAATGATTGACTAATGGAGCTGTTTGGACATTTTTCCTGATTCTGGATTTATGCTAGGAAATTCTGAATCTGACCTCTTTATTCGTTTTTCCTATATAAAGCATATTACACAGGCATCGTATTCCATAAATCACATTCCTTGATTTAAAATTGGTGAATGAATCGTGTTTCCAAAGGATTGAATTGTGTATAAACAGAACACCCTCTTCAGTGGTGGCACAGCAAATGCAGGTCCCACATTTATGATGGCAGCAACTGGGGGGAGGCCTTCATAGTCCCTTAAGGAGTTCTGTTTTATTTGAGGCAGGGCTGCTCGAACCACTTGGTTGGCGATGCTTCTATCTTTTTTAAAAGCAAAAAGGGGTATTTAAAGATAGATCCACATTTTTGACTAAATGCCAGTTTTGGTTGATAACTTTCTTCAAAAGATTGGAATTTGGGCAAAATCTTGAGACACATACAATTCCTTCAACTGGAGGTCTTTTCTTTTTTTCCAGTAGGACTTCTAGTGGAGTCCACCACGCTGCTTTCACTGCCCTTTTTAACAATTTCTTTGGATAGCCTCTTTCTTTCAAATTCTCCAGTAGTTTTGTTCATGGAGTATATATATTCATCTTTGTAGAAGCAATTGCATCTTATCCTAAGAAATTGCCAGTAGGGCAAATTTTCCTTCAAGTTCCTGGGGTGGTTGCTTGAAAAATGTAAGGCTTTGTTTCTGTCTGTTGATTTTTTAAATAAAGTTGTGACCAAACCTCCTTCAGCCGGATATACTTACACATCTAGGAAAGCCATTTTAGTATTTGAGTGGTTCATACTAAATTTTATATTGGCCGTTCTGTTATTCAAGCACTCATGAAACTTGCAAAGATTTTCTTCATTGCCTGTCCACACCATGAATATATCGTCTATCTAACGAGTCCAATTCCCAACAGTGGTGTGATGTGCGAGAAATTGGTTGAATTTTTTAAGGGCTTTTGAGTCATTGTGTCATTTAACGTAAAAAATGTGATTCGATAAACAAAAAATAAAGAAATTTGGGATTTATTCAGACGGAAAAAGATGTCTTTGGAACATGTTGTTTAATTTCAATGTGGTTTCTTGCAAATAAGTATGAGTAAATAGGCATCAGTATTAGCATTTCTGCTGTTCTTTGTTCAATTGAGGCTCAGCCTTACCGATTGGAGCCCAAACCCAGTTTTGGTATTTGTTACTTTCTAAAAGTGGCATTTTCAAACACACAATTTAAAAACCGTTCAGAGAGCCTAAACTTTATTTCTCTATCTTGTTCCAATGGGAAGCTATATTTATAAGATGTTATAAATAAACTCCCATTCGATCCATTGGGACAAGATAGCCTTTCAATAGGAAAAAACGAAATTGGTAAAAGTATTTCACTATCAGGACATGTCGCACACACTAGTACATGTCCTACTTTTCACATACACCATGCACCGCACTCTGCCCGGGGGGTGGGGGGGGGGGGGGTACCTTGGACCTACCATAGGAGTGACTTACATGTACAAAAAGGAAGGTTAGGGCCTGGCATGTGGATGCACGTGCCAAGTCGACATGGCAGTTAACAACTGTGCACAGACACTGCAGTGGCAGGTCTGAGTTACCTTTTCAGAGCTACTCCTGTGGGTGGCACAATCAGTGCTACATGCCCACTAGTAGCATTTGATATACAGGCCCTGGCACACTCCAGTGCACTTTACTGGGGGCTTACCAGTAAATCAAATATGCCAATCAGGGAAAACTAATTGTAACAACAATTTATACAGGGAGCACTTGCAAAAACGGAATCCGGTACAGCATCAAAAATACAGGTAGTAGACCCAAAAATTCAGGGGAAACTACGCTAAAGATGCCAAGCCTAACAGAAACTGTTTGACGACATTGTGGATCCGTTTGTGTATGATCTGAGGCAACAAGAGCCTGTGGCGTAGCAAGGGGGTTTGGGGGAGGGCGGTAAGAGTTTTGGGGGCGGTGGCCTCTTCCTACCCCCTTTTACCTTAGGCTGTCACCAGAATCGATAGCCCCCCAATTTTACCTGCGCCCATCGCAGTAAACCCCAGCACCCCCACGGGCGGCAAACGCAGGGATCACCACAGGCGGCAAATGGTCTAGCTACGCCACTGACGAAAGCTCTTTACAACAAAATCTTGGCCTTTTCAGTCTCATTAGTGTTGTCTCGTGTGGTCTGTTTCTATTTTTTTCTCTTCTGCTTTCTTTCCCAACCTGTCTTTTTGGTCCTTCTAATTTCTTTAGTTTCAAATCAATTATTAGGTGTCTGTGTTAATCGCATTGATGTGGCTGAATGCTTTATTCTTTATGTGCCCTGTTTTTGCAGTGTTTGCAGATTCACATTACAGAGCAGCGCTTCAGGTATGATTTAAAGATTTTTGATCTCACTGCACTCTCTATAATGTATTTGTAGTGTTTTAATCTAAAAACGATCATTATCGTTACTATTATTATTCCCATTCTTCTAAAAACATTTTTTTTAATTATTATTAATATTATGAGTATCAATATATTATTATTACTATTGATAATATTTTTAATTGGCAGCAGTATTTCGATACTCAAAAACTGGTTATGAGACAGAAGAAGACTGGATATAGTGTGCAAGAGGAATCCCACCAAAAAAGAGGTCCTGTCGGTTTCCCTGTAGGGGCTTCTTTGGTTCTCTGACACTGGTGGTCTGTGCATCAGTGTAAACATGTTACCAGGCCATTTACCCCCGCAGCCTTGTCCCAGTGCGCCTCTGCATCCTTGGAACCAAGGTCTAAAATAACAGGGGGGTGGGGGCATTTTCCAGCCAATAACTAGCTGACATTTTGCCCCCGCTCCTTCCTTCTCCCCTCCCCTCTGATCTCTGCAAGTACTACAGATACTAATTATGTTCTTTACTTAAGCCATTTTGACGAGGGGGAGGAGGCGTGAAACATCTTGAGTAACATGACACATTAAATGAATTTTCTTTTCATCAACCCCCTCCCTGCAACGAAATCCACCGGTCCCTGATGAGAGCGGCGTCACTTGGATGTGATCCCAGGGCGCGCTGATATCTGCTCTGAGCCCTCCCCTTCCGACAACAACGCCATGTTTTATCCCAATTTCATACAAGCATAGAGGTGACGATGGATTGAAATATTAGCCTGAATAGCACTCTCACCCGCTCATGCCCACTCGTCAGGTTGGGTGTTGTCTTTTCAAGATGAGCATTTGGTGCTGTAATGGCTCTGTGGGATGTATGACCTTATTGACTATGGCTATCTTATTAGTATGCATTTCAGCGTTTTTCTGAGTGGCAAGATGGCACCTTCTCAAAAGCTGCTGCGCTGATGCACCGGCTCTCCTGCATTGCAACATCTTGCAAAGTTCAGATTGCAAGATGGAGGCTGTGCTTCCTCATGCTCTAATATTGTTGATGAAGGGTCCCTTTAAAAGGACCATATGTTTTAGATCCTTCATGAATCATGGTTGAAGGGCTTGAGAAGCATCTCAGGACCTGGGTGTTAAGAGGGCTTAGAAGAATCTTAGGACCTGATTCAAAGACTTCCCGCGAGTAGGGGACAAACACCCCGATGACATAGCCTCCACATTTTTCCCATTGTTTGACCTGAATATATGTCTGGAGTTGTAGTAGAGCACTATCGTTTTAAGGTATTCATGGCCTGCGGCACCCTGGACTACGGCTCCTCCAGTCTTCTTTACTTGATCTGAAGTCAGGAACCCAGTGGTATGAGGTTAATGTAGTAGGACGCATGCTTCTGGGAGTATCCAAGATCTTTCCTTCCCAGGACATCAGATACTTCAGTCTCTCTTCGATCTGAATTCCCGTGAGGGGAGTTAATGGGGGACTAGATTCTGAAGATAGCCAAGGCCTGTGTTTCATAAAGTCTTGCGGTCAATGCAATGGACTTCCCTTTTACCTTGCCTCTGTATTGGCTGTCCCGGGAACTAACTCATTGTCTGTGACATATAGTCTGCTTTCCTCAATTCCTGCCTTGCTACATGATTGAGAATTCTCTCATGTTTTTGCAGCTCCATTTTGTTTGAATCAGTATAAATTGACAAATGTCCGAGCAGGGTAACATCCATAGACCTGCGACTGAGAACTGATGGTCAAACTTAAGAAGCTAAAGTACCTTTCTGAGCATAGCGAGATGATGGAACTCACCTTTAATGATGTTGCCCCGCTGGAGGAAGAAGAGATAACTGACGACTACTTATTTTTACTGTACGAACTGTGCTGTGGACGCCATCATGACTTTGAGAAGGGCCTATGATGTCACAAAATGTAAGGTATTCCTGTTTGGATTGTCAAATTGACAGCTCGTAGAGAGCTTATGCCCCCATAACACTGCTACAAAGAGCAGAGGAGGAATCGTTGCAGTAAGAATTAAGGTGGTAAGAGTGAGCAGAGCAAATACGGGAGAAGACATACACGGATATTACATCACTTAGGTGCTTGTTTGCAGGCTACATTGCTCAAGTAGGGAGAAGAGAAAGAGAGAAGGAGGCCTGGAGAGCGGACCAGCAGAAAAGGGCCGGGATTGAGGAAAAGAGTATGAGTTGCAAGTAAAAGAGGGGGAATTATGTTATGTCATTTTGGTGTTTGTCTCCTAGTTCCAAAACTCCATAGAGTTAGGAGATAGCCGCATAGGCCCGTACATTTACTGGAATGATGGAGAACAACTTCTCTAGTGGTGGTCCTTGGGAAGCTACACAGCCACTAGTTTTAAAGCAGGAGGTAAAACATCCTACACAAATTTGGTGTCCGTGATTAACGAGAGGAGAGCAAGTCAACTGCACAGTTGACTCTGACACTTCCCACCAATTTTTTGTGTGTTTTATCTTTAGGATGACATGCAGGGCTTTTGGAGATTGAGGTGAGCAGTGACTGAAGATCAGCCCTCCTCTCATTGTGAAAAGAGGAGCATCTCTGGTCCCTATTGGGGTGTCTATTTCTCTGGAAGGACTGAAAGTGAATTGTCAATCATCGAGGAGTTTGTGAATTTTTATTTATTGCTGTAGTTGCTTTGTGACCTTGTGTTTCAGGTGATTAGTTGGGCATGGACGGTTAGTGGTCTTAAGCTCATTTGGGGTAGTACCTGGTTCTCGTCGAGGTTGGTAAGGACTACATGTTATAAGAGGCGGGGGACTAGCTCCTGCAGTAGATGCAGGCAGAAGGTGCAGGTCTTCGGAGTGAGAGTGCTTAAGTAGTCCTTGAAGAAAGCCGCCAAGTAGAGTTCAGTGTCTGAGACTTTCATACTATGCGCCATCTGCAGGACTTGGGACCGGTTCAACAAATGGAACGTAGCGCAAAGCTTAGATGAGATGGAGCACAGAAGGATGCCACTGTATGGTCACAGAGCAGTGCTTATTTTGAGCTGGTGTTTTCCGCCACTCAGCACCGGCACTTTACTGTCAACTTCGGCACGTATGGCTGTATGCAACATGGTGGCACTTTTGTCTAATTTAGACAATTCGTTTTTCATTATACAGTACACAATAAAAATGACTAATACCTGTCGTCCAAACCATTCTCCTAGCTTTGGAGGCCTGGAAAAGTCTGAACTGTCCCACTTGCAGGATTGCACTGGCTAGTAGTTGTGTTTGTACTGTTATTGGCAGCACTGGCAGGGGTAATGGGTGGTGCAAGCACTGTCACAGAGAACACAGATTTAAAAATAAAAAGACAATTGTGCTCCGAAAAGCCTGGGAGGTGTTGGCAGTGATGCTGTTCGGTGCATGAAGCATGCTTCGTGTATTCATGGCTTTCATGCACAGTGACTGCCCAGGTAATTTCCAAAGGTTGAAGAGTGATTTGCAGTCTCATAGATTTAAAGGACAAAATGGCTCTTTCTAGATGTTTAATGCTGCTCGTTGGCAACCCCTCATGTGGATCCTGTATTGGCAGCTGCAGATACAGTAGTGCAATAGCTCTGCTTTAGGTGCGGAGCTATGTTTTTTTTTTTTTTTTTTTAAACCTTTATTTATGAAATGCACGTTACACAGCGTCTGCCTACAACCCCTCAGGGCCGGCCGCTATGACACATATTAAAAGAATAAAGCAGGACAGTACACTTTTGAGACGATCGCTGAGCACACATTATAGTGTGGAGCATAAAACAGTACTTAAAGGATAGCGAAGGTTTGATTTTATGATTTTGTCGAAGAAAAAACAACAAAACACAAACACATGGCATCATACTGGCAAAGGTCATAAGAGGGGGGGGAAGGGAAAGGAGTACATATAGGAAAAAACGGATCTGACGAGGGGGGGTGATCATGAAGGAAGAAAGGATACAGGTGATATGGGAAACAAAAACGGAACGCCAATCATGGGGAGGAGGGGACAGGAACCTCATAATCGAGTGGAGGGGAACAAATATCGCCACGGTACGAATTCCACTGTGCCCAAACCCTGGACCATTTTCTGGGGCGACCCCGTGCCTCGTACACCGTCTTTTCTCGAAACATTCACCAGTCCATGTTATCTTTCCAGGCACTGAGTCATGGTGGCCTGGCGGAGCCCCAGAGCTGAGCTATGTCCCTCTTGGCAACCATGTTGCCCAGAGTGACCCAGAACGTCTGAGCAGCAGTACAGCCCGTAGGCTCCCACACATTGAGCAGGCAGCGGCGTGCCTCAGAAAGGAGGGGGACTCCAGTGACACGTCCCATCACATCATGCACCCTGGACCAGAAGGCCGAGACAACCGGACATTCCCATAGAACATGAAGAAAAGTACCATCCATACCACACCCACGCCTACACCGTCCATCCGTCGCAAGCCCCATTCGCACCAGTCGCATATCAGTTACATACACACGGTGGAGGATCTTTAGCTGGACAAAACGAAGTCGGGCCGGAATAGCCACTTCCTTAGGGGAAGAAACAGCCGACTGCCAATCCTCATCATCTACTTCAAGCCCGTCCGCCGTCCAGGAAGCACGAAGTTTAACCCAGCTGGTCAGCCCTGTTGTTAATAAGCTTCTTATATATTAAGGAAATCGTACTATCAGGGACGTGGCCGTCTAGGATACGATCCTCCAGTGGGGAGGATTGTGGAATATCAGTCCCGGGGGGAAAGGCAGAGGACAAGGCGTGTCGAACCTGCATATACCGAAAATGCTCCCTATCATCAAGCTGGTATTCCAGTTTTAGGGCTTCAAAGGACTTCACAGTGCCCCTGGCCCAAAGATCCTCCACCTTACTGATCCCAATCATGTCCCACCTGTCAAACCCTTTTGTCTGCCAAAGGTTGCCCAATCGATCAGAGTCGTACAGTGGGGTCATACGCGTCAGCTTGCCACTCCAGCCCGTAGCCACGGTTGCATCCCTCCAGGCCCGCACCGCACACTTCGTAGGACCCGTAAGGAGGCGGATTGGTGACTTCGAGTACAAAGCCCTATTGAAGTTGCCACCGGGCAGTAAAAATTTATCCAGGGCAAAGGCAGGAGCGGGTTCCGATGAATACGTTACGTGATTAATGGCGCTTAGGTGCGAGGCCCAGTAGTATCGTTTGATATCTGGCAAAGCTATACCGCCGTCGTACCAGGGAAGGGTGAGCTTAGATAGCGCAATACGGGCACGACCGTCCCAGATCAATTGCCGCTGTAGACTTTCGATCTCGCGGAAGTAGCGAGCAGGGACCGGGTCGAAGAAATTCTGCAACGCATAGAGAAATCGAGGGAGCGACATCATTTTAAAGAGCGCCGCTCGGCCCAACGGAGACAAGGGCAATTCACGCCATCGCCTCACATCCTGTTTAAGACGACGGAGCGGAGCATAAAGATTCCGTTCATAACGCACCGCAGAAACCGTAGAGACATAGATCCCCAAATACTTAAAACCGTCATCCGCTACCAGAATTGTAAACCGACGAGGCAACGGCGGCAGAACCCTGGCTATGACATAAACACAGGATTTGGTCCAATTGATGACCAATCCGGAATTCTTACCGAAGGATGTAAGAACGTCGAAGAGCACGTTCAAGGACTTTTGAGGGGAAGTAAAATAAAGGAGGATGTCGTCGGCGTATAGTGAGACGCGATCTTCCAGATCTGGCGCCCACCGGATCCCTTTAATCGAGGGCTCCCACCGGAGCCATGCCGCAAGGGGCTCAAGCGCCAGCGCAAACAGAAGCGGGGAAAGCGGACATCCCTGACGGGTGCCGCGTCCCAATGGGAAGGGGTCAGAACCTCTGCCATTCACCACGACCTGGGCCAGCGGTTGTTCATATAGAAGCTTGACCCACGCAATAAAGTTAGGGCCAAAGCCGAACTCGGAGAGGGCCGCCCAAAGATAAGGCCATTCAATGGTGTCAAAAGCCATCGTAGCGTCCAGGGAGGCCACCACTGCAGGCTCCGTGAGAGTTGCAGCTCTCGCGAGAACACCATGAAGCCTACGCAGATTAAGGGCCGTGTTCCTATGTGGTATGAAGCCGTATTGATCCGGATGAATCAGGTCACAAATCACCGTCAACAACCGATTGGCCAGAACCTTGGCAAGGATTTTAGGTTCTGCGTTTAGCAGGGAAATGGGGCGGTAGGAGGTACAGCGATCACGAGGCTTGCCATCCTTATAAATGACCACTATAGCAGCTAGGCGCTGTTCAAGCGGAAGGACTCCTGCCTCGAACGCGTCTAGAAACATGTTGCGCAGATGGGCGGCCATCTTGTCTGGACGAAGTTTGTAAAGCTCAATAGGCAAACCATTGGGCCCCATTGCCTTGCCCGAGCGCAGGGATCTGATAGCAAGAGCAATCTCATCCACCGTAAAGGGAGCATCCAGAGCCAGACCCTCCTCCTCCGAGACATAAGGGAGAGCTATATCACGCAACAGTAAACAGGAATCAGCCTCATCACGATCACTCACCGGAGTATAAACCTTTCGGAAATGATCAACAAAACAGTCAACAATCTCACCGGGGTCAGACACACATTCACCAGACTCACGAACAATAACGGGTACAACACGATTCGCTCTTTCAGCCTTATCCAGCCACGCTAGGAGTTTGCTAGCCTTGTCACCCACATCATACAGTCGGCCCAACTGATTCGCTCGCAGCAACTTAGCAGCATCGGTCACACAAGCCTTGTAATCCGCCTGTTTCAACTCCAGAGTATGTAAAAGCGCAGGCGTGTCATCCCCACCCAGCTCACTTTCAAGTGCTGTAATTTCAGTCTCAAGGGCCAGCACGGCCTCCCTCTTAGCCCTCCATTCAGCAGCAATAAGAGACAGTGCGGATCCCCGAATGACCGTTTTAAAGGCCTCCCAGAGAACCGTAGGGGAGGTCACCGAACCCACATTTTCATCGAAATAACAGTCAATAGCCTTCACCAAGTCTGAGCGGAGCCGGGGGTTCCGAAAGTGCCAGGGGGGAACAGGGGGAACTCTGTTACCAAAAAGACCACCCACAGAGATCTTAATCAGCAAGGGGGAATGGTCCGAGATACCCCGGGGGAGATGACGAACTTCCTGTACCAAGGATAGGGTAGAAGCCAGCATAAAGAAGTAGTCTATTCGAGAGAGGCTGCCATGCGCACCAGAGTGGAAGGTATACTGCGTCTGGGTGGGGTGCAGCGAACGCCAAACATCCACCAGACCAAAAGTTTCAGTCATATCATTGAGCCACATCTGGGACTGCGGCAGAACTCTAGGGGGCAGTCGATCACATTCGCCAGACATCACGGAGTTAAAGTCTCCACCCATGATCAGCAAACCATCGGGGAGACCAAGAAGAGTCTTGCCAAGATCGGCGTACGTGGTGGCCTGCAGCCCCGGGGGGATATAAACAACCACTAACACAATTGGCTTCCCTTCCCATCTCCCCGAGACAGCAGCATATCGTCCCCGATCATCTAGGACAACATCATCAATCTCAAGGGCCAGGGAGGATTTAACCATTATACCCACTCCCCGGGAGCCGGAGGTGAAACCAGCGTGGGCGGCCAATCGGTAGCCCCGACGGTCAAGAGCTTTACAGGCATTACCAATCAAGTGGGTTTCTTGGAGGAACACAACATCAGGGGCATGGCGCCTTATAAATTGTAACACAATACCGCGTTTAATCCTGTCACCCAAACCATTGAGGTTCCAAGAAAGAACCTGCATCTCACCCCCCATCCCAGGAGGAACGACCCAACCCAACCCCCTCCCAGAACCACAGATCCAGAATGCTTGCAATCAGTAATATACCATGAAAAGAGAGAGATAACAGAAAACACACAACACAACCAAGTCCCCACCAACCACCCCCCAACCAAGAACCCGTTACAACGCCCCCCACCCTGCACCCCTGCTGACTAGAAAGCCACCCCAAACTGCAGTGTGCCTGTCGCCCCATCTGATCTACACAAAGAAACCCCCGAGGAGGAAGGGAGAAACCACCCGTACCCGCACCACCACGGGCACAATCATAAAGCATACAATATAGGTTACTCTGTAAAGTTCATAGTCTCAAGTCGGACCTCTGGGGCCCCTCAGTTAAACCTGGATCATCGCACCACCTTCCGTGCCGCCGGGGCCTCCGCTCTCGGTGTCGTCTTTTGGCAACGAGTCCATCCAGTCACTAGCACGATCAGGCTGATTGAAAAAATAGGCACGTTCTCTGTACTCAATCCGCAAGCGAGCAGGAAACAGCATTGCGTATTTCAGTCCCAAATCCCTCAGGCGACGCTTCACTCCAAGGAAACCAGAACGTTGCCGTTGCACCTGGGGGGTGAAATCAGGATAAATCGAGACAGAGTTATTATCGTACTTCAACGGGCCGTGTTTACGAGCGGCCTGAAGGATAGCGTCTCTGTCCCGAAAGTGAAACAGTCTAGCGATGATAGGCCTCGGAGGGCCCCCTGGCTTCACCTGACCACCTGGGAAGCGATAGGCACGCTCGACCGCAAAAAACTTGCTAAGACCTGCGGGAGCGAGTTTAGCGACTATGAGTTCCTCGACCAGTAGATCGATCGAGGCGGCACCATTGTCTTCCGGCACTCTGACCAAGCGTATGTTGCTCCGCCGGGCCCTATTATCGTAGTCTTCCATGCGTTTGAGCAAAAGGTCGTGTGAGGAACGCAAATTCCCTATCTCAGATTGCGCCTCCGCCATGTCTGTCACCAAACTCGATGCCTTTAAGTCCAATGCCTTGACCCTCTCGTTCGTATTGGCCAAATCGGCACGAATAAGAGCAACATCCACCGCCACTGTGTCGATCTTGGACACGATGGCCTCGTATTGTTGACTCATATCGGCCTTGAGGCCTGCTATGGCGGCCAACAGGTCATGAAGGGACACTTCTGAGGAAGACGACATGTCTGTCTTCGGGTCCTCCAAGCCACGACTGGCAGCGCCGGGGGAACCTCTCGGTTGGGTATAGCGCTCGATCATGTTGGACTGGATCGACCCCCCGCGAGTATTGGTCTTCCTGCGTTTCTCCGCATCAGGTTTCGTCGCCATGTTGTATTCAGCACCGGCCAGGGACACCCGGGTGCTGCTGAGTGGTGACGAGTCTCGAACCCCAAAAGTCTAGGTTCACGAGAAAATGTCACGGGCCACCTAGCCGGCACCGAGAGAGAAAGTGTTCACAGCGAGAGCAGCAGAACAGGATGAAGTAGCAGGTCTCAAGGAGTCAGAGACGAGAGGGCTGGAAACCGAAAGTGAAAGTGGCACACCACCGGTGGAGCAGATGCCAGGCAGCCGTTGTTGTTGCATTACAGCTCAGCCATACTAGGCAGCAGAGACCCTGGTCCCGTCGGGGGTTAGGCCAGAAAGTTGGAGACGATGCAAAAATGGTCCCCGAGGTCCGATCTCGGCCAAAAAGGGATCGATGGTATCAGTGAGAGTAGCACTTCAAAAGCCCGTCGAAGTGACCAGGATAACTGCAGGATAAATCAAGAAGGGCGGCGCGGGTCTCAGGAGCTCTCTGCTCACGCGACCATCTTGGATGCCCGAGTAGCTCCTCCTCCGTGCTGAGCTATGTTGTTCTCGTTTCTTGAAGTAAGAGATGAATTATTTGGCAAATTGCCACCCAAACAGCCAGAACGATTCGGCCCTCCCAGTGTTACCCTTCTATCATCCCATAGACCCATGCTCCTACTGCCTCTTTAGTTTTTCCTCCCAGACATCATCCACTATCATTAATAGGAAGGGATGGCATTTCAGACTAAAAGATGAGACAATGTCGTGCAAGGAACGTACCCAGCTTTCATTGTTTCAGCTGTGACATGCAGCAAAACACAGATATGGGATTCCACATTTTCTTTAATCTCAGAACCTTTCTTCTCTGACATGTGAGGCTGTAGAAAAACAGTTTTTATATGTCTCCATACACTCACTTTCATTCCAATCTCTGCCTAGTCACTTCCCACCTCATCTCCCGTTACCTCTACTCTACCCTCTAGACTATAACTAAATCAGCCTCTCTGAATGGCAACTCGGCCTGCAAAGAGCGTTAATTGCGTCTTCTGGACACTACAGCTGCCGTGGGAGACCAGAGCATTTGCTTGCCTTTGTTGTCCAAGAACCAATGCCTCAGGGCCCTCTAGGAACATTTTAAACAAAATATCAAGGTACCCCTTACTACTTCAAGGCTGGTTGCTATGTCTTGGGCTAGCCTTCTGGGTTCCTGGGCACTTGGTCCCATCTTGTTGGTCCTTACTATAGCATAGATATCACCCTCAGCCTGTTTCTATTGGCATTTGAAAATGAAATACATCAAGCCATGCCAACGCATAACTTTAGCCACCCTTCGCTTTGATGAGAAACGTCTTGTCCGCAAGGGTGTTATTTGGTGCAGTTTGATGGACTTTGCAGCTTACGTATGGAGGAGAGACTTTTGCACATTGCGCACTATAGTATTCCATTGTAACATGTATATACAACTTCATCCCCCACTGGGGGGCAAGGCATGGTTGGCAGAGGGTTGCATTTATTGTGATGGTCGGGAGAAGCACTTTGGTTTCTTGCGTGACTGACCAGACTGGGGCTCCTATCTAATAGTGAGATGGAGGCGGTGTGAGATTAAGTAGGCGTGCACAAAATAATTATAATTAGTTGGAGATAATAATTTACTCTGCATGTCCTATATTATGTTGTATTATTTCTTTTGCGCTTGAGGCAGAGTTCTATGTGGATGATCTGAGTTGCAGCTAATTCACTTTAGGAACGGGACAGGCTAGCTCATGGGTACTCGCAAGCATTTTCCAGTGGGCCAAAATGTTTGCTTGTCGTGTGTTCGAGGGCTGCATTGATGGCAGGTGGGGGTGTAAGGTGGGCAAGGGGGAAGCAAAGCATGTACATATAAAGGTTGAATTGCACATTATAAAACAAGAAAACCAGGAGTCAATGCCCGCTTCCCCAATTGACCACATTGTGTGATCCTAGATTTTTTTTAAATTTCACTTTACCTTCTTTTTCTTCACTATCCCATATAAGAGGACCTCAAAATACATGACTTCAGGATGAGCACTGTACGAAACCTTCTCTTGCATTTTATTTGATAAACTATAATGTTATCCAGTAGGAACCCTGGCCACTCAGATGGTAAACATAACAACTCACTTGCCGCTTAGTTCACTATTTGCAGCGTTGCCAGGGTGGAGGGGAAGCATGAATGTTTCTAAATTCATCTTTGCAAACTATCACTTTTAAGAAGAAAAAAATACACTGATACAATCTAATGTACTAAGACGAAACACTTATGCATGTTAATGAAATACACTTTTGAATATTGAAGAGACTATCACATTTTTACATTTGCAGCAAGTCTTTAAAAATGAAGGTGTTCCTACATTTAAGAGGTGCACGACACCTTAAATACTTTCTTTAACCTCAGTTGAAATGCAAATAAATGTTTGCTCCTTTCTTTAACATATTTCTTAATGTTAGTGCTGCTGAGGACTAGGGGGCCGCATTTAAAGGTTAGGAGGGCCGCTTGCGACCCCCAGCCCATAATTTGAGTATCACTGGTTAAATAAAACATAGAGACTGCTCCCTAGCATCAACCCAAACAGCGGGGCGATGGGGTGATGTGTACGTGTACACCAAAAAAGGGTAGTACTTAGTGATGGTCCAGCAATCCATATAAAACATGTGCAAATGGTAGAATAATGCCAAATGAGCAAAAATTGGTGTTTGTGACATGAGCAGTCACCTGTACCTTGTTAACTACGGGGATACTGCCGACTGCTGTACAGATCTGGGGATTCTACGCTTCTTCGAGCCCTCATTTGTGGTCCAGAGGAAACATCTCTTTCATGCTGGTTTGGTGCTCAGCCATACCTTTCTTCATTCCCTCTATGTAGGGAAAGAAGGAAGGCGTCGAGCAAGGATGTCTCCGCGTGGGCAGGACCGCATCAGATGCTCATTGTTGAGGCCATCAGTGCTTACAGCAGGGGAAGTGGGTGGCATGGCTGATTGTTGGCTTGGTATGCAGAACCAGTGTATTCCAGGAGACTCAGTGTTCACACTGATCCAATGAGCGTTACATCACTCTATGCCTCCTGGGTATCAATGCCATAGACGCAGAATAAAGGAACCCCTCTGGTACCCAGGGTCTGTGTTCATATCTTAGACATGTTCACACTGATGCAATTAGTGTTTCATCACTCCCATCATGCATCCCATGTTTAATGCATTTCCCCATGGACACAGAATGAGTAAACCCCTCTGGGACCCCGGGGCCTATGTTCATTTCTTAGATAATCACACAAGGCTTCTCCTTGGAAGAGGACTCATACCTGCAGTAGTCTTGCCGAGCTCTTTACCATCACACACCACTCTGTTCACTGGCCCTTAGCACTCGGTCACATTCTTGTTCCCATCACACAGGACTCTTCTGAAATCTCACTGCAGCCGGATCTGAAAGCAAGAGGATACTATCAAGTGCAGAACGCGGACGATGAAAATGAACGAATTTTTCCCAAAAAATCATTTATGTCCATATTATTACGACCTGCCACTCTTGACTGGGCTGACTCCCTGCTCGGACATCCAAGCCGCCATTGCCCTTCATATGAGTGCATCAGTCAGTCAATGGTCTGCCTGGTGGAGACCAAACACAGGGGCCACGTCCAGATCAGGGGGCGGCTCCTCTGCTAAGGCGAAGGAGCCTCACCCCTCTGCAGAGCAGTGAAAAGGGGTAAAATAAAATGATAATAAATAACAAAGCTATTATTGTTTTATTTTTGGTTTGTGCGGGCTGGGTTAGGGTGGGCGGGCTGATTGCTCAGGGGGGAGGAGAAGTGGATTATGCGCTCTTTGCATGCTCCCTAACAGGCTGTAATGGACAGCTTGGCAGGGAATATGTACAGGCTCCCTGTCCTGATTTGAGCGCCGATCCACAGCGCTCAGGCCAATCAGATTGCGGTATTGCAGCGTTGTGACTGGCTCAGGAGAGCCTGTTTGCCCGGGATCTTCTACAGCTTCTTCCGGAGGAGCGATGCGGCCGGCGGAGAAAAGGTAAGTGCGTTTCTAAAAAAAAATATTTTCACAGCCTCTTCCTCCCACTCCCATTCCCTACTAGCCGCCACTGGTCCAGATTAGACGTTTCATCATGCACGCAAGCTTCTATGACATTCCCAACGTTCTCACTTTGTTAAGTTTGTAGTGCAAATTTATCTCTGCCTGAGCAATGTTTATTTGTACATTGAAAGATCATCTTCACCGGTTAGCGAGATCATATTAGCTCCAATTGAACCCAGACAATTTGGAAGTGTATGCAGAATCTTTCTCTGCGGGTTTTGCATGTGCAGACTTTTTCTATGCAGTGTCATTGTGCACCAGAAGAACACGAAGGCCATCGCTCCACATGCTGAGTTATTCACCATTCAGCATGAAAAGTTGGGCCCAATTCCGTTTTATAAGTCATGTGCAAACTTTGCAGGGACCCAGTGGTTTGCGCAACACAAATTTTACCAGTAAAATCTGTAGAAATTTGCCTGGAGAAAAAATGACTACGGTATTAAGAGTTTTGCAGCTCAGAGTGGTTCAAAAGATGCAGTAATACCACCTTATGCCCCATTCCGCCTTGTGAAACTTATAATGAAGTTCTCCAGAAAAAATACTTTTACTGGAGCACTCTGAATAAGCCCTTGCTTTTCTAGGAAATATGTTTTTAAGCAGAACTATTTAGTTTTTTAAATAAGTAAATATTCTTTCAACATACATTTTCACTAAAGTGTTCAGGCGAAGTAGCAAAGTAAAAAGTATTGCAACCTTCGCCATCTTTTCTGCAGACCCAGTCAAGGTTGGAAAAAAAAATATATTTTTGCACAAATCACGGCTATAATCATAGGTCCAAAGACTAAAAACTATTACCCCGGGAGATCAACAGGTTCCGGATTTTTTTCAAAGTTGTGTTCTCGTTTCCAGTTTCCTATCATAAATGTCCCGCCTCATTTGCTGTATTATCCCCAGGTTTGTACCTTCTTATGGCTTCGAGTTCTGCTCTCAAATCGTGGGAGAAAAACCAACTGGCGACCAAAAGTCGCAAGACTTTGAACACTGAAGATAGTGGTGTCTGGCCCGTCCAGCCAAAGTGCAAACACCTGTCAGGACTTGCACAAACAGCCTCAAACCATGTCTAAAAAGACACCAATTAAGTTCAAAGCGAACACGGCCAGACTGACCCCTCCGCAAGCAACTTATGTTTGTGCTTTCCCAGATGTCACTGGAAAACGGTCATTTTGAGACATTTAAGAAAGTTGTAGTAGAGAAAGGTATAGTTGTGATCTTTCTTGACAGGCAAGGACCTTCTGCAGTCTGTGCCACCATTTAATACCAGGGCATTTCAGAAAGGTAATGAAATTCCTTCACATGGGGGGAGGGAGAGTTTTGTATGTGACGTGCAGGTTATTTGTCATGGCCGACACAGCCTCTCATCCTTGGTAGTAATAAAATCAGTACTCTGATATGGACAACAGTGAGTAAATGTAATCTTGAGACCATCTGAGACAAAAGTAGGAGTGCATCATATCTATGGTAGTCCACACTCAAACGTGTTCTGTGTGATTAATATAGTAAATGGTAAAGATGGAGTATCGCATATATAAAGTGCTCCACGTAGAACAGATGCAGCTTTAAAATATGTGTATAAGTTGTGATTAATAGAGGAATTTAAAGTACTGGTTTGTTAATGAGTAGGGGAAATCTATAGATGATTTACAGTAAACTAATGAAACACAATGTGCAAACTAATGTTTGGAAGGTTCAGGGGTAACATGATATTATGCTCATTTGAGAGTATTTTATTAATAATTCTTAATTGCTTTTCCATTTTTCATGTGTTATGAGATTTCATTTATGGTGCATTTGTTTTTTGTGCACATAGTTGTAAGCTGGTGCACTTGCTAAAGTTAGCTTTTTGTTGAGGCCTAACTTGTATTTTGGTTTAACTTCAGGCGCAATTTCTTTCTAGCCTTATGTTATGTTTCAGTGCAAGCTTGCCTTGCAATGTCACGTTTGTCTGTGTTTAGCCTTAGCCGTGGAATGTTTTTTCTCATTTTGTTTCCACTGCAGGTGTAAATATGCATTATTAGTTAGAATAAGTAAGGTATGGTAAGGGGTCGACCGAGGGAATCGCGATAAAGAACAAGGAGATGAGTTCTCATGGGAGAGGAGAGGAATGACTAAGGACAAGAAAAGATTTCAACTCATGGATGTGGGAAAGGTGGTGAAAGTATCCAGTCACTCCAGAGCCACGGAAAATGACCAAACAAGAAATCATGTGGGAGTATAAACTCGACTGCAGCTGATATGATGTGCTGCACTTAGTGAGGGAGAAGTCCATCTGAGGTTTTCATCGGAAACAGACCTAAACTTCTGTTTGAGTGGCTTTATGCCATTGGGTCCATTGTTGGAAATGGCCACACTGCTCGCTGTTCCCGCTGCTGCTGCCCCTGTGGGCCCGCCCCCGTACCCATTCGCCAATCCCGGCCTCCCGCCTCCCAGCTGCTCCTCCCTCCCAGATCCCCTTAAAATGGCAGCTGGCGCGCCAAAGGCCCGTCTGCGCCCGTCCGTGCCTGGAAGGCGTCCAGCGTCAGAACCCCATGACCCCTGGACCCCGCGAATGCCACGACACCAGACTCCACTACGACGCCAGCAGCCTCCACGCCCTCAACGCCATCCAAAACAACTCCTGCTCCACGAACGCACACCGGACAACTACGCAGCCCACAAGGATGCCACGTGCAGACATCACCACCTCATCAGATTAGCCAAGAGATCCTCCTTCAAAGACCGCTTGGATAACAACGCACACTACAGCAAAGAGCTCTTCAGCATCATTAAGGAACTCTCCAACCCCAGCGCCAACGCCAACGCCATCCCGCCGTCACAAGAACTGTGCGACTCACTAGCCATTTTCTTCCTCTGCAAGATCGCTGACATCCACGACAGCTTGAACACCACAACTGCCCCGACTACGCCAGACTCCACCTTCCCTGTGAACACCACCAGCGTCATCCGCCTGACCTCCTGGTCTAACGACGACGAGACACGCAACGTCATGAACTCCATCCACTCAGGATCTCCGTCAGACCCGTGCCCACACCACGTATTCAACAAAGCAGACGCAGCCATCGCACCCCAACTACGGAAGGTCATCAACATCTCCTTCGAAACGGTGACATTCCTGGAAAGCTGGAAGCACGCCAAAATCAATGCCCTCCTCAAGAAGCCCAAGGCGGACCCCAAGGACCTCAAGACCTTCTGGCCCATTACCCTGCTACCATTCCTGGCAAAGGTCATTGACAAAATCATCAACAGACAATTAACCCGCCACCTGGAAGACAACAACAACTTGGACCCGTCCCAGTCCAGATTCGGACCAAACCAGAGCACCGAGACAGCCCTCATTGCAGCCACAGATGACATCAGGCGCCAAATAGACAACGGCGAAACCTCAGCCCTCATCCTCCTTGATCTGTCGGCAGCCTTCGACACGGTCTGCCATCTCACTCTAAAGACACGCTTCCTGGAAGCCGGAATCCAAGAGAAGGCCCTTGACTGGACCACGTCCTTCCTCTCCGGCGGAACCCAGAGCGTCCGCAACCCACCCTTCCGATCCGAAGCCACCGACATCATCTGCGGCGTCCCCCATGGCTCATCCCTCAGCCTCACGCTGTTCAACATTTACATGGCCCCCCTCGCACAAGTGGCCCGCCATCACGACCTCAACATCATCTCCTACGCCAACGACACCCAGCTCATCCTCTCCCTCACCAAAGACCCACACACTGCCAAAACCAACCTCCATGAGGGAATGAAGGCCGTCGCCGACTGGATGAGGAGCAGCTGTCTGAAGCTGAACTCGGACAAAATGGAGGTACTCATCCTCGGACCCACCCCCTCAGCCTGGGATGTCTCCTGGTGGCCGACCAAACTGGGAACAGCACCAACACCCACCGACCATGCAGGCAACCAAAGATGTCGGAACGGTATCGAGGCTGACAGCAGTTGGATGGGGAAACACTGCCTAAAACTCTACTAAGGTCAAACTAAGATTATTGTATTCAGGAAGCCTTCTTCAGCATGGTCCCTTAAGTGGGGGCCTGAGCATCTTCATCATCTCCCCCTTCCTTCCTGTTTCCAAATCCAAGAGTCTGGGAGTCATCATTGATGACAACCTTAACATGAATGCTCAAGTATCGGTAGTTAGCTCTTCAGCCTACTACATCTTAAAAACAGTCAGAAAAATTCTGTGCTATATTCCTGACAACTATAGGAAAACCCTGATCACCGCACTAGTCCAACCAAAACTGGATTATTGCAATAGTGTTTATTTAAACATACATGAAAAGCATATGAGGCGGCTAGAATGATCCTTAAGCTTCCTAAATATCATTCTATTTCCCAGGAACTTCGCAATTTACACTGGCTTCCTAATTGCATCCATGCAAAATTTAAAGCCCCATGCCTTGCGCATAAAGGACTGCATAACACTGGGCCAGAATTGCTCAGGTCAGCATTTAAACAGTACATCCCTAACAGAGATCTCCTCTCCGAGAACTCTAACACTTTAGCTGTCCCATAAATCCAAAGAGCACTCTGGGGTGGCAGAAGCATAATTGATGGTACAGTCAAGCTGTGGAACAGCCTGCCGTCACATATCAGAGCCATCCCTTCTTTGCTAGCATTTAGGAAGGAGATCAAAATTGGGCTATTTAATATTTAAAACACTTTAGTCTGGCCTGTTTCCTCTCAGATAGCGCCAAGACACCCTTGGGTATGCACGCGCTTTAAAAATTCCCTGACATAACATAACATAACATAACATAACATAACATAACATAACATAACATAACATAACTTCTCTGCAGCATTTGTTACTGTGTCACTTGCCATTCTTATTTCTCGTCTTTTTTCATTTGGTCACTGTAAACAGGCCTTTAAGGGCCTCTGTTCCTTCCAGACTGGGAGATCCCAGTCAGTATGATTACTTCCTTTTTATTATCCCTTTCAGGCATAGACTTGTAGGGTCCCACGGAGCTCAATTTTGAGCCTCACCTTTTTTTTTATATTAAAATTGAATATGAATAGAATTAAATTTAGTATTTATAAGGTACTCGTTCACTCAACAGGAGGTTCCTGGCGCTATCCCATGACACCAATACTAAGAGGGAACTGCTAGCCAAACTAGTGAACAATGGATGAAGAAGTACATCTGAACCTCGCTATATAAAAGAGTGGCACAGAACATCCGACATCTGAAAGAGCCACGGCTTCAGAGCCTATTGGAAACTGGCTTCCTTGTCAAGTAGCCGAAGCAAGACTGATAATTTATTCGAGGCCATAAAGGATTTGCCGCCTCAGGATTTAAGCCTTAACGAGGTAGGTTTTAACAGACTAGCATTGGATGATCTGAGTGTCCTCTGAGTCTGTAGTGGCAGAAGCAATCGACTAAATATTTAGGAACTTGTTCTGACCGAGTTTTCCGCCCTTTTTGAGTGAAGATGACTGAAGGTGACTTTAGCCTGCTATCATTCTAATAGGAGGACTAGAACCTCAGACCGGGCCTATTTACAAGGCGTTTGATGCAACTCCCTACCCTTTTCTTTATTCCAGGGCTTATAAACTTATGTTAAGGGATAGATTCCTTAGTATTAGTATGAATCTGTCCTTTTGTAAGGTTGCTAGCATACTTCTGATGGAGTTATGCTTATTTCGGGCCTTGTAGGCCTCGAACGGGAGAGACTCCATCTTTCCTCTCTGCCTCGGCAGCTTGAGATGCTTTTAGGTCAAATGTAATGTTTTAGTTATGAGGTGTTGTTCGCTTGGAGAGAACCGGCTCAGGCTGGCCCTTATCGAAGAACTGTATTTTTCTTCGTATTGAAGACATAACATCAGGCCGGCCGGCTGAGAACGTGTCCTTGGTACGGGGAGGTGCAGGAATTTGGTGGGCGGCAGGTTACTGGCCGTAACTTTCCATGCAGGAACAATGTTCCATATTAGCGAAAGCACGAAGCAGTCAGTGAGTCCGTTCATAGGCAGCAGCTAGCTGTTAGCATCATTGCAGTTAATCAACTTAAGGCAGACAGTCGCCATTTTGAAGTCCAAGAAAGACCGAAGGCTAATACTCTCTTAGTAAGATTGAAGTTATTTTAGCTGGAGCAGCTGGCGAGCTTTGACATTAAGATCAAAGCATGCAGAATGAAGCAGTTAGTGGAGAGAACGAATACCAGAGCGGTAGAAAGTAATTCATAAGATCGAAGCTGGAAAGTGAAGACAGTTCGTGATTGAGGGGAGAGAGGAGTAGTGCAGAACAGCGAGAGTGCAGCTGACGGGACAGAGAATAAGAGGAGGGTTCCAGTGACTTGGAGAGAAACGGAGGAGGCAGAGCATAGCGGTGCAGACTGGTATCCGTGACTGCAGGGGTGATCCTAAGACGAGCCAAGGCCCAGACGAGAAGGGAACCCAGATGACTACCGAGTCCAGACTTCATACTCATAAGGTGACGTCGACCCTTTCTTATTAGTGTGCACACACATTCTAACCTTTCCTTTTGCTTTTCAGGATATATGTGTTATATTGCAGTAGTATATTGTTGATGTTATTGATGAATAAAGATACCCCAGTTCTTAGTGAACTAGTGAGTGATGATTATTTCCTTATGATAAAGTTAACCTTTCTTCTAGTCAGATGCTGTTATGTGAACGGAGGCGTCTCCCGTCCAGGTAAATGGTAACTGAGCAAGGGAGTAGAGGAGCACTCAAAATAGGTAATAACCTTCACACAGTGTAATTTTGCCATTCTTGTGTGGGAGAGGATTGACCTGTCTATCTATCCCATAATCTATAATATTGTATTATCTGTAATCCTGGTAGAGAGAGAGAGAGAGAGATTTCCCAATATGAATAAGATATTCATAGGAAAGTGATTGTCGTTGTGTAGCGGCATTAACGAGAGCATTGACGGTTGTCAATGTGTATACCCACAGGATTGTGGCTTGCGAGAGCACAAGGAGGATCTGGTGTGTAACCAGAGCATTGACGGTTGTCAATGTGTATACCCACAGGATTGTGGCTTGCGAGAGCACCAGGAGGATCTGGTGTGTAACAAGAGCACTGACGGTTGTCAATGTGTATACCACAGGATTGTGGCTTGCGTGAGCACTGATGGTGATCAGTGTGTAATGGTCAATAATCGGAACTGCCTCAGGGTAGTCTAGTCTGGGCCCATGTTGCCCCGAGACTATAAGGTATGAGTGTGGTGTTGTAAATGATCTAACTTGTATATTGCTAATTCCCCATCCTTAGGTAGGTACACAGGTGCCTTTTGTAAGTAGGTCCTGAGGAGGAAGATGGTTACGTTTCGGCTGGGTTAGTGGTGTTTTAGTCTGATTCTATCTGGTCCGAAAATCCGGTTGTTACATACCCGTGGCATGAAGAGCTCTAAAAACCAGAACCAACATCTTAAATAAAACCCTCTTAAGAATTGGTAACCAGTGCAGATCTCTGGGTGCTTTTCAAGGCAGAACTAGGTTTGGGAAGTTTAAGCATCAGTCTGGCCACTGAGTGTTGGACCATCTGGAGTTTTTGAAGCAATTGTTTAGAATTTCTAGCATACAATCTATTGCACTTATCCAGCATTGAAGTTGCCTAGGCAAAGGCAACAGTCTTCCCAGCAGCTAACGGGAGAAAGTCAAAGAATTATTCAATCAAAAGAGTCCTTTTAGCTTTCAAATTGTTTTGTTTGCCTATGATACACAGATCATTGTGCCAATATCCAGTAATCACCAGAATACGCAAGCCAAATTTAGTTCCTGCACATTCACAGTGGCCACCTGGATGAGAGAGAATTGTCTCAAATTGTACTCTAACAAACTTGAGATGCTTTTGTTCGTCAAACTCTCTTATTCCTGGACTTGGTCGTGGTGGACAATCTTTAACCGCCAATGATATCCCTCACTTCCACAAGAAAACGAGGTTTCTCAATTGATCAAAATCTTTCCATGATGCAACAAGTAACCCAATTGGCATGTACTAATTTTGGTTTCTTAAAAATGCTGAGAAAAATGTTCATGTATTTACTGCTTTCATGTTGCAAAATAGTGGTGCTTTTTACTTTGCGGCTTGATCATAGAAATTCTATTCTGGGATTCTACATCAGTGACACACAGAACTGAAGTAATGCACAGTTATATGGCATGATTGGTTGTAAATTTACCAAGCACAGTTCATATTTCAGTTCATATTTCCAAACTTTATTGGATTCCTGTTCAAAATTGAGTCTGCTTTAAGGTTCTCTGCTTTGCCTTCAATGCTCTAAATAAACAAAGTCCCTCATATCTTAGGAAAAAATGTCATTCTACCATGCCAACCGCACTCTCCGCTCTACTCACTCTTCCTTGGCCAACAACCTTCGCAACCACTGGTCTACAACAGACTGTTCTCTCTCTTGCTTAACTCCCTATCAGTGCAATGTGCTGCCTCTCTCTGTTTGTCAACAGTTGGGCTTTTCTCTTTCTTAAAAAAAAGCTTGAAAACTTGGATATTCCTCAAGTAAGACCTTCTTATGGTGTGCACTTCTAACGCCAGATGGCCTTTTCAGGGTAACAGTTCATGCAGTATAGGTATCGACATAATGTAACACGTTGTCATTAAAGAGTCAACTTGGAGGCCATCCCATTCTTGCTCCTCTTAATGTAAAATTATATTCTCTTATACAGGGCACTCAAGACCATAAATATTAGGTGGCAAATACTAGTTTCCATAGGCACACTCGACTATATCAGCATTTTGATTACCCAGGGGCAGGGGCGGCTCATCCATTATGGCGGAGGAACGTCGCCCCACTGAAAAATAAAATGATATTAAAACTATTTGATTATCATTTTATTTTTCTTTCCTAGCCCTACCATTGCCAGCCGAGGTTAAGGTGAGCCGGGGCCATCGTGACAGAGCGTCACAGTAGGGAGTAGTAGTGGGCACTTAAAAGTGCGCAAGTCAGTTTGGCCAGCCGTCTTAGGCTGGCCAAACAGACATGCACGCTTTTGTTTCTCCAACCCAGTTGTGTTGTACTGCCAAGTTGGAGAAAATCGGCAGGCTCCCTGAGCCTGAGCGAGTGTCAAGTCAGCCCGCTCAGGCCAATCACAATGCTGCTTTCATGTTGGTAAATATTACCAGCATGAGAGCAGTGCTGTGATTGCCCCTGGGCGCCTGTGCAGCGACCAGCGTCGGGAGAGGAGCCCCAAAGTGGCGGTCGCAGGTGAAGGTAAGTTGTTTAATTTATTATACCCCCTTTGTGTTGCCTACCGCTTCTAGTTTAGAGCAGCCGTCACTGCCCGGGGGCTGACATTTGATGGTATCATTATCTCTAGTGAGATTGGTCTAGGTGTATCTACATACTCTCTTACAGGATACACATGGGTCTAATTTACAAAAACATCAATGCCTCCAGAGCTTTTTTTGTACTTATTATCATTGGTTAAACAAGGGTAAACAATATTTTATTGTTCTCTGATGGCAGCAGTTGTATGCAGTTCACTACTTCCAATTTTCGTTTTTGATTATCTGACTCCTTTTGAAAATAAAAGCCCTACCCAGGCCCGCAATATTAGTGGCCCCAAATAACCCCCGTTATTTCCTTCCCTGATAATTACTATTAACGGGGATCCTTGTAATTTCTGGATGGGGAAATAATGGGGATTATTTTGGCGGTATGATAGGCAAGAATCGCATTTTCCATGCTTATTCTGAACTTTTTTCCCCGCAGTATTTCACTTGAAAACTTCTCCAGCTTTCAGATGATGTAATATTCAGGTGAAGCACCACCGAGCTGCGGTATTTATTCGAAATATATAACGTCAATGGGGGTGATAACTCCCGGAGTTCTCGTGCCACTCGTAGTGAGGGCATTAGTGTACTTACTGCATGATGAGACACTCAGAAATAGTTGGTGGGTGAATTGTAAAAGAATCTTCAGTTGTGTGATGCTGGTTTTTCATATCTATAATTTCCTAAATTCAGCTCTCACATTAAATACATGAGTCCCGGTGTTCCACAAGTGTCTGCATGTTTCTGCCTTGGCACTTAAAACCGGGCTTCTTCAGAACATGCTGCACCACGTCCCATCTTTCCGCAGGTTAACGGACTTGGCAAGATAACAGTGTCTTTTCTACTCCACCAGTATCTGTTAACTAAGACAAAAGACACATACACAACGACCAGTATTCTTCACAATTTTCCTTTGCGTTATGATAGAGTAAATAGACACTAAAATGTATTATTGATATTGCACTTCAAATTAGTTCAACGTTGCATTTATACCTTCATGTGGACCACATTGGGTCTTGAAAGTATCACATTCATATGAATTGCCCACAGGATAGGACAGTACTAGGCATGGTAATTCTTACTCTAAAGAACCATGGCCAGTTTATCTCTGTTTTTAATCCACAATCAATGATTTTATGGTGCTTATTACGATACACACATACTGATGGCCTAATTTATGAAAGTATTGCATTGCTGCATGAACACAGCAAAGCAAAACACTTTTCAGTGAGCCCTCCTTGCGACACCATGGATGAGCTGTATTTACTGTACGGCGCTCCATGTCGTAAGGATTTACAGGTATGCGAGTATATCTGACGTATCTGTGGGCGCAGTAATGCAAAATTGCTGGAGTATGTCGCAAAAGTGACGCTACTTCAGCAATGGGTCATTACACATGTGCAAGTCCCACGTTAAAGGTGCCTGCACCAGTCTTACGCCTGCTGTGAGGCAGGTGTAAGATTTTGACGCAGTGGCATCCTAGAATTCATGGTGCCTCTTCTACAACCCTTTTTGTGGGGTAACGCCTGCACTGCATACATTATACATGACGCAGGTATAATGTAGCACTGTGCTTTACAAAGTGACGCATCTGCTTAGATGCGTCACTTTGTAAATATGGCGTATTTTTTACGCCGCCGCAGCGTCACAAAAAGTGATGTAACCGCGGTGCAAAGGTCTCATAAATAAGCCCCCTGAGTCATTTCCGCAGTGTGGTTACTTCTTCATTTTCTCTCTTCTAGTGGCAATCCCCTGTCTATACTACTGTGCCTGTGTTTGTGTCAGCTATTACATTATTCTTGATTTTTTAGTTACCTCCACCTCTGTATTTCTGTATTAGCATGGAGACGATGGAACTTATAAAACAACTTAGCACTTATTTTTCTATTTCCAGTTCTCCTGCACCATCTGATTTTCTTCGTCACCACATATTTCCAAAATGTAATGGGTAAAAATACTTGAGTTAATCAACATAGTCTATTAGTGTCATTTGTTCAGTGTGCCATCACTGACAGGAACCAACCATATGCAAATTAGTCCTGGCCACCCTTCAGTAGGAACAGTCACATAAGAAATGTGTTAGCCTTTTCGTTCTTGTCACATCCTTTGGCACAGTGACCATGGGACCCATGTATGTGCATACGGATCACACAGGGCGCCTCAATGAAAAAGAAAATATGTGAACGGAGGCATGCTTAATCGCAACCGCTGTGTATAACTCTAAACTTCATCTCGGGTTATTGCTTTTTTACTGATTGCGCTACTACATACAACAACCAACCATAAACAAACCAGTCTTGGCTCTGTCGCAATAGCAACAGTCCACGCCAAATTGCTAAGCCACATTCCCAATAGGCAAGCACAAGGAACTTCAGACATGTTTCGGCAATGTTTTATTCTCATCAGGGTGGTTCGCTCTGAGTCCTATTACACTGCCAGTATGAGACCCACATCTGGGCTAACCCATTGCACTTAGAGAATATCAAAGAGAAAATAAAAATAAGATGTATAATCCCAGCCCTTGATAACTACTCTGCACCATGTTTGAGTCAATTGTTTTGCTAATTGTGCCACTACAGGGACTAACCATAAGCAAATCAATCTTGGTTATGCTTAAGCCTTAGCTAGTAGTTAATAAAGGCTTATATGCTAAAGAGATACTTATTGGAGAAGCAGCGATCTATGGCGAAGCGAGGAGCGCTCCATCTGCAAGGTTGTACAAGCAGCATCCACACAAATGGTTTGGCCTTATTGGCCTAATTAATGAGGTCCAGCTTGGGTCTAGAGGCACGGTAAGCCCAGGGCCTATGTCTGAGCATAAAATTAATGGCAGCCCAAGTATTACCATCCCTTTCCTATGGATTAGAAATATGGCACGGGAAAGAAATTGACATTTTAAACACCCTCCAGACAAAAATATATAAATCAGTGTTTAACCTTTACAAGGGATCAGCTCCAGCACAAATAAGATTGGAATTTGGATTGCAAAATCAAACATATCAAAGGAAAGCAGTCCTAGCGAAGTGGTGCTGGAAATTGAGATCAGCAGAACTAGGCTCATTAAACAACCTATATTGGCTAGAAATCAAAAAACAGTATGATCAACAAGAACCCAATTCTTGGGGTGACGATTTGAGAACATCCTTAGAAACCCTCAAAATAGAGGAGATCTGGAACAGTCAACTGCAAGAAGCATCCTTTAAAAAGATTTGCAAATTAAATGCAAAAGCTCTATCACTGATAGAAGACAAAAAGACCCTGGCTAAATGTCGACATGCATGGACTGTTTTAAATTCATATAAACAATTAAAACCGCAACCTTACCTCGTGGCACACTTCCGTCAATCTATAAAAATGAAATTCATGGCTTTCAGACTGGGCGACCATTTTTCCAAAGACTTGATTCCGTCATGGAAAGATACACACCAGGGACCAAGATGTAGATTATGTGGGTACCATACGGAAACATTGTGTCATCTTCTGTGTACGTGTGAGTCAACAAAAGACGAGAGAAGAACTTTATTGAAACCAGTCCTAAATATGTTTTAGATCCGCACCTGCAGGCAGACTGTTATCAGCTGGATGGGTGCTGGTTCGAACATTTTAATATGTCGCGGGGTAAAATTTATGAAAATAGTAGAAACCCTGTTTTTAAAAGCTGAAACGACCTAAAAATGGGGACTGGAAAATAATGTCTTATCTTTAATGAAATAGAAAATATATTTTAAGAAAATGAATTTTATCTTTTTTGCTATTTAATGAAATTTGTATATGTATACTTTATGGTTGTGAAAAACTAAATAAAGTACATTTTTGACTGACTACAGAATGTCTGAGCATACCTGTAGCAATTAGGGCACCTCACTGCCCAAACCTGGGTTCTGTTGCTCACTGTACCATAGGACTGAACCTCCACTAAGTGATGACAAGACATCACCTCAACCAGTCTGGAGTTGGTTGTGTTCTCATTTAGAAAGAATGTGGCATTACAATTTCGGCTGAACTCTTGCTACTAGAGCAGCACCACAGCAGTTTTGCACATTTGTTTCTCTGTTGAAGCACAAGCATTCAGGTATTGGGATGATATGTGATCCTTCAAAATTATTTTACAGCTCTTCTATTTATTCTACTTGTTTTCAGTCTGAACAAATCCGGAAAAGGGGAGAAAAATGCTTGCTCTATTTATTTACAATTAAATTGTTCCACTCAACTCTTCATTAAAACCATACTTCCTTGCTGATAAGTTGAAAATCCATTTTTTCTGGAGGACAATTCCCCTGCATTGCCCAGCCCGCCACATCACTAGAGCTGACCAGAACACCTCATGAAGCATTTTGTATAGAGACAAACGATCCCTCATTAGCAGGGTATTTTCAGTGCACTATTGATATAACTTCAGCGTACACCGATTAGCTATTTTTTCTACAGATTTATGCCTTTAAAACTTAGCTGAAAGGATTACTGTACAAAAGAACTCCACGGGTTATGGTACAATGTGTATGTCATTCTTGAATCCACTTCTACGCCCTGTACCTCAGTTCAATTATCTAAGAAAATCTGGAGTGTGGTGAGGCGAATCAGTTCACAGCGTGCAGTGGACAAGAATATATATTCATTCCTTGCAACCTGTAGAGTTTTAAAATGCTGGTAGGCAACTATATTCACATTTTAACATTACACTGTTAAGGCAACATTTCTTCCTACATATATGACACATACAATACATACTTGTGCTGTAGAAAATATGCAAGCTCCATCATGATCCTCACACCACAGTGACAACCCGTCCCTCGCCCACTTTTCAGGTTCAACTAATGCAAGCAAAAGTGCAGAATAATTCTGTAGTAATGAAAGCAAAAGTTCAAGCATGAATTTGTCAGCCGAAAACATTTCTGGGAAATATTTTCAGCAATCACAGACACACTATCATTGCCTGGCAATGCACAGAGTAAAGGGGGTCTCAGGCCAACACCAACTGCTTGAGTTAGGGCCAAGCAAAGAAGAAAAGAGTCCTTTAGATGTCAGGACCCCACTTGTCTCACTATTAGCTAATGCTTCATTAATGAAATCCAAGGTACAAATCATAGGAGGAGACGTCTGCAGGGAAATGTGAAGAATTGCAGACCAGTGCCCCTGGAAGGCCTTTTTAAGATGGGATACTCAGTCATGTGTCACTCTGGCCAGTGCCTGTGAAAGAGACGGTGAGCTGCACCAAAGCTGAACCAGAGGACTGCTGTGTTACTGGTGATGTGAACTACTGGGCCCTCCATTGCCCTTGCTCAGGTGCTCTGGTCTTCTCACTTGTGAAACTGTCTACAATGCCTGTTGTGACTCCACCCGAGTTGTCATAAGAGTAGCCTTGTTAAAACAGGTGAGATTAGGACAGGTGGCCTCCTGCTTTAGTTCTTACTTGGCTGTAGTAAATATATTTGTAGAGAGCTTGAAACTAAACGGTGTACGTCCAAACGATTCACACTGCTTTAAAAAAACATTTATCATCAAATACCCCAAAAAATTCTGTTAGAAAAGCCTGCTTTCAAAAGCGTTTTATCAGCTATAAAAACAGATTCTGCTAAAACATAGGGGTATATTATCAAGCCCCTATCGGCACCACAACGTCACTTTTTGTGACGTGGTGCTGATAGGGTCAGCTCCCTATTATCAAGGCAGCGTTAAGCCACTTAACGTGGCTTTAAGCCACATTAAGTGGCTTAACGCTGCCTTGATAATAGTGCCCCTTTCACTCTAAAGTTAGCGTGAAAGGGGGCGTGCAGTGGGTGTTGCGGTGGGCGTCCCTCCGCAGCACCCATTGAATTCGATGCTGCCACCTATTATCAAGGGTGGCGATAAAGAGTTGGCAGTGCCGAACTTAAGACCTGGGAAATCCTGGTCTTAAGATGACGAAAAGAGGAGAAATGCTTTATTTCTCCTCTTTTTTGCTTTTTCCATGTGTGCTGCCTTGTGCAGCACACATGGAAAAAGCAAAATGTCATGTTTTTTTTATGTACAGGAAGGTGTCCCTTCCTGTACATAAACAAACCTTTTTTAAAAATGCCATTTTGTAAGTTACATGTGTGCTGCATGAAGCCGCACAAACATAAGTTACAAGCTGGCATTTTAGGTTTGTTTATGTGCAGGAAGGGACACCTTCCTGTACATAAACAAACCTCCCTGCTCGCAGACACCCTTGCACTCTAGTGCAACGGTGCCTGCTTTGGCACTAATTTGTAAAACTTAGCGCCATCGCAGGGGGAAATGCAAGACTGCACCATATCCGTGATAATATGGTGCAGCCTCGCGTTTCCGAGGTGGCGGAGAGAGGCATTAGGCCATGAAGGCTAACGCCTCTCTCCACCACTTCCTTGCTAATATGCCCCATAATCTCTTGATGTAGAAATCTTAAATGCTGTGAAGCATCTAATTGTTCTCTTTCAAGTCCAGTGTTTAATTTGAGCCTGTGGTTTCAGATGCTGGGCACTGGCACTTCATTGTCAACACCGGCACTTGTGACAGTCTGCCAGTTGGTACCCACTGATAAATTTCAAAGTTGATTACACAAATCTCCTTTTATCTTAACTGTCTAATTTAATTTACCCCTCAACTCAAATTACAACACACCCAAGCGGTGTCCAACATGCACATCAATCTATATTCAATGGAGGGTGAACTAAAGTGGATTCTCCACAAACATATTACATCTCTCAGAGATAGTAAACTAAATCTATACCAACAGTTCTATTTTATTAAAGTGTATATCATTTGCCGATCCCACAATGTCATCAGAATCGATTTATGCAACCTCAAACAAGGGGGAACCAAAGTTCACATATCTGGTGTGCACCTCCTATAAGAAAACACTGTAAATGGAAATGTGCTAAATACTACTCCAGTGTTTGCTGTGGGTGCCACTAATGAGGAGGGTGAAAATATCATCGAGCATGACCATCAGCCCTCAGTAGATGACATTCTGTTTAAGCTCCACCAACTCCATTATTCAATTTTGCTGAATTTTTCTTGCATAAAGTAAGTGTGCTTCATTGAGTACCCCTGTTAGCGCAGCGTAGAATCCGCCGCAGTGCGGACGCTTCAATCCATGGTCGGGACCCGTCGGCCAACGGACGGGTGCAGCACTATGGAGGTAGTGCTCGTGACGGCCGTTGGGCGACGCACGCACGCAACTGGTTATTAGACAGAAGCAGATACATGTGATTACAAGCACTAAAGCGTAAATAGTAGACATAGTTCTACGATGGTGCTAAAACAATATATATATGCAGGCATATAAAACAAGGCAGTAATCGAACATACTGCTACGATACAAACCCTACTCTAAGTGTACCTAGAGTGGGTGTTGGTGTAAAGCCAAGAATACCCCCAAGGGATGATACAACCCCATTACCTGATGGGATGGAATGAAGGATCCCGTCTTTGCCACGAACTGGACATCCCTCACGAGATGCCAGACTGCTGTGTATTGATTTCTCAGCTTCCAAGGAACTTTGGTGCCAACGGAAATGCCTCCTCTGCTAATCTATTGGGATGCTCATCTTTTATGATAGAAAGCAACTTTGCGACATGCGTATAGATTAGCGATGTAATGGAGATGTAGATAGCCCTGTTGCCCCATGGATGAAGATAGACATGACATTTGTACATAGTGAAAAACAAGACATTGTACATGATGTTCAAAGTGTTGTGATAATGTTGTGCAAAGCTGGATGTGTAAACAAGTTTAGTTTCAGGGAAAGTAATCCAATATTGTCATGCACGCAAATATGTGCAATGGTCACTGCTGAAAATGTTATTCGTGAGGACAATGTAAGAAATAAGGAATTTGTCTCTGGCACAATTGTATCTGTCCATGAGTAATAGTGGTAATTCCATAATAATGGTAATCCTTGGTACAGTTTGGGTATTTTTGTCTCGTTGTGGCTTACTATCATCCATCATTGACATTTTAAGAGCATGACTGGGCACCCCTGGCTTGATAATGGCCATGACTGACATATTGTGGACATACTCGCCATTATGCTGTCCACCTTGGCACACTGGTGGCCACAGTGTTGTGGTGAGCATTATTAGCATACTGCAGGCATCCATGGTGTTATGGTGAGCATCCATGACCAATGATTGCGCTGCCTAGAAATTTGAAGCAGAATCTGTCCATATGAGGCATTTGCACATGTGAGTACTTTATGAACATGATAAGCCAATGTTTAGTAACTATGTACATCCTGCAAATTAAAACTGACATTTTGAAAGGAAAAGCTAAGTTTTTAAAGAAAAAATATTTAAACCTGGAAAACTGAGATTTGTTTACCCAAAATAGAAAGTGGTATTTGATAGAAAATAAAAGTAACCACAAAACTACACTTTCCCTAGGGTGTCAAGAATCTTTGCAATCGTATTCAGTGCTAAGATTTTTGCCACTATAGGTAAGTGGAATTTTGCTGCTTCTAGCACGGTAGCACACTTTGCTTTGTGTAGGGGGAATCAGGAGTCTGTCATTCATTACTGGTGGGGGTTATGCAGCAGCCAGGCCATGCAGTGCCCTAGAACTGATCCTAACTAGAAGCCTTGCACACTTCCTCCCCTCGCTACTTGGCGAATAAACTGAAAATCTCTGGAGGCTCTAGACCGTCTCGTAATGCGGAAAAACTACTGCTTGAGCCCTCCTCTTTTAAAAGGGAAAGATCGATGGCTTAATCCTTCTCAGGCAATGCGGTGAGAATCTGGAAATCGCTTCCGCCGAAGCTCCCGACCACCACCTCTACCCGGACCTTCAAAACTGACCTCAAATCTCTTCTCTTCCAGAGACACTTCCAGAACTAATACACACCCTTTCAAGTCCCCCAAGGAAGTTCTTTCACTATTGTAAATTTGTATTCTATGCCTGTACAAGTGTCATCCTAGTGTATTTGTGAGTGCCTGCCATCTATTGCTGTATTATACCTCTTCTTGTAGCTCGTTTGCTTCTGTAACATGTACTTTTGTAACATTCTCCTCATGTAACGTAACTGGTCCTTTTGTGAAGCGCTCTGACACCTTTGGGTGAAGTCCACGCTATATAACAATGCCTAAATAAATATCCAAGGGTTGAGAGAGGCCCGAGTTTCACATGTGTCATGCCTCCAAGGGTTGGGGGTTGAATACTGTTTCCAGAAAGCCCTGCCTGACTGCCTCCAATGGATGTGCTGTTCTACAGAGGTCCCAACGCCTCTGCCTCCAGGGGTTGTGAAATGTATATATCCTCCCAACCCCCTGTCTCCAAGGGCAATGAATGAGTGTATCTTCCCAGCCGTCCAAACCTCGTCTCTCCAAGGGCTGTGAATGTGTCCCATCCTCTCCCCACCCCCCGGTGCTGGGCTCGCACAAGGCCCGAGAATGCGCCATGTCTTTGAGGATGCTGCAGGAAGGGCTGCGGATCCCGGCTGACAGCGCGTCTAACCCCCATTCGTGAGCAGTTTGCCGCTTGATGATAGAAAATTGCCTTGTTGCCCTGGCTCTGCGGCGCTGAGTGACAGCACAACGCAGAGTTCACTCTTCGTAATTCGCAAAGAGGAATCCTCGGAAAAGAGGGAAAAAACACCCACCCTTTCTGCTCAAAATAGACGAGCAATTTCATAATTTCCACATTACCTCGGGATCGCTTTCTCTCAAGAAAGGCTTTTAGTGAACCCATCTGTCCCCGGTGCGAGAAAGAAGCCGTCCCATGCCGCCCCCCCCCCCCCCCCTCGCCTCCCCCCAGCCCACAGACATCAAACTGCTGGCATCAGAGCGCCTGCAAAGAGGGGATGGGGCGGCGCCCAAGCTTGCTCGTGCAAAGGCCAAGCCTGCAAAAGCAGCGCCTCGAAGCGACTGCCACCAGAGCCATGCAAAAACACATGAACTCACGAATAAATAAATGTTTAAGTAGATAAATGTGTCGGCGGCTGGCACCAGAATCCCGCTATTGTCATAATCGCCGTAAAAAAACGTGTTCTTGTTGGCACTAATGCAAGCGCTATCTCTGCGCACGCAAGTTGGAAACATGTGACCTTAGATTGAATCCTCGCTTTACCATAAACATGTACAGTGTGATCGTGAGCAAATGTCTTTATCTCTCTCACGCCTACTCTTCTTGATTTCTTTATCTGCCAAAAATGTGTCCGCATTCAAACAGTGTGACTAAAAGTATTAAGGCCTCATTTATGAAAAGCGTGAAAACAGTGATGCAACAGTTTTCAGTGAACCCTTCTTGCGACACCTTGGATGCGCCGTATTTACTGTACGGAATTCCATGTCGTAAGGAGTTCCAGATACCTCAGTATTCCTGACATATTGGCAGGCGCAAAAGCAGGGCATTGCTGGGATGTGTCTGAAAAGAGACAACTTCAGCAATGTGTCCTTCAGCAATGTATCCCCATGTGAAAGGCACTGCGTCGCTCCTTACGCCTGCATAATGCATAAGGGCTTGACGCAGTGGCGTCCTAGAAGTGTGGCAGTGAAATCTCATAGATTTCACTGCAACACTTCTACAAATCTTTTCTGTGCCGGACTGCCCACCCTGCATACATTATACCTGTGCAGGTATATTGTAGTGCAGGGGTTTACAAAGTGATGCATCTGCCTAGATGCATCACTTTTTGTAAATATGATGCAGTGTGGCACATTTTTTACGCTGCCGCAGCCTCACAACAAGTGACGCAACGGCGGCGTAAAGGGCTCATAAATAAGGCCCTGAATTCTATTCTAAAAAATACTGGATCAATCTCTTTGACTTGGCCGTGTTTAAAGGCTATGCAGCACACATCGATGCTCTGCATAAGTCACCTCACACTCTTACTCAACTGTATAGGAAAATGTACTAATAAGGAGAAATGTCATACCAATTAGAAGATCAGTGGAGTTAGGAGATTTGAACAATGTTCATAGAATACTATTATAGAAACTGATGTGAATCACTCTTGATCAATAAATGTATAATATATTTGTAGATTAATGATTTAAGAGCCTTATATAGCGCTGGCCAGACCCAAAGGTATCAGAGTCCTTTACAACATTTATTACAATGATAACGGGCACACATTGTTTCAGTAAACAGCATTGTTTGGTGTCTAATCTGGTTAAGGCCTGTGGGGATCATAGAAGCCGATCAAAAGACAGGTAATGTAGACTTCCTCTTGTTACGGTAGAAAGATTATCTGCTGGATGAAATTCCTGTAGCAGAGGTACTCAGTGTCACTGGGTGGTTGCTATCCAGTTGGATGAGTTCAGTTGAGGAAGAGGTCTTTGAGCTGTCTTTTAAGTTTATGAAGGAAGGGTTGGTCCTGATATGGACTGGGATGGGGTTCCAAATTTTAGGAGCATTTCCAGAGAAGGAGCGTGACAAGTTTTTTTGTTTGCGAGTTTTGGGAGGAATGAGAAGTAGTGTGTTTGTGCTCCTAAGATCTCTCATCTGGTCTGTCTTTTTGAGTTTGGATGCTAGTTTAGCAGGTTTGCCTGTGTGTAGAGCTTTGTGAGTGAGATATGTAGTTCTGAAGTTGGAACGCGCTTCAATCGAGAGCCGTTTTAGTTATCTTAGAGAGGGTGAGATGTGTCGTATATCTTTACTCCGGTGCATTTAGCGTTGTTCAGAGGGGGTCTACGTGAGATTTACCCGTGCCTGTGAGGGTTGCATTCCCGTAGTCCAATCTGGAAAGAACCTGAGATTCCGTGGCCTTTTTAAGATTATTGGGAGGGACGAAGGGTTTGATTTTGTTGAGGAGTTTTAGGTTGTAGAATGTGCTCTTTTCAGTGTTCTTTATGTGTTTCTTCATGTTCAAACGTGAGTCCAGAGTGATTCCCAGGGATTTTACAGAGCCAGCCAGGGTAAGATTGCAGTTTAGAGCATCAATGGATTTTAGCCATTCTTTAACTTGGGGGGCTCTGTTCATTATTGGATATGGGAAGGATTTCCATCTTATCTTGGTTGAGTTTTAGGTGGTTGTGTGATAGCCAGTGCTGGACTTTTCTTAGAGTGTCATTTAGTCTATGTATGTCACCTACCGAGGATGTTTCCAGGTAAATCTGGGTATCGTTCGAATAGAGGTGGAAGGGAATTTTTTTTTTTTTTAGTATGATGGTGAGGGGCTCCATGTAGATATTGAACAATGAGAGGGAGAGCACTGACCCTTGTGGGACACCCCGCGTTTTAAGAAGTATGTCAGAAGTGTAATTGTTAATTCTAATTTTTTGAGAGCAGCTTTGTAGAAAGGAGGTGAACCATTGTACGACTACCTCGTCCGCTCTGATTCTTTCTCGGAGGGAGTTTATGAGAAGTTTGTGGTCAACCGTGTCAAAGGCTGCAGATAGGTCAAGGAGATAGTGTAGGCAGCATCGTTCTACGTCGAGTGATTTGTATAGGAATAGAGTCATGTATGTGTGAAGAGGGCTTGGACATGTTAAACATTTCAGTGATGTCTGCTTATGAGATGGGGTTGAATGTCTTCCAGCACCTGGGGAGTGTGTGGGGGAGTTGTTTCCTTCATTACTGGAGGGCGGGCTTTTGTTGGATGACAGGATGTGGTCGTCAAGGGAGCGCTCAATCTTGGTGATGTTATCATTTAAGAAATTGTCAAAATTGTCACATAGTCCTTTGGAGGCATGCACGGTTATTGTGGGTGGCTTGGATCTTTGTTGTTTAATGATATTGAAGAGCTCTTTGGGACGTTTTTTTTGCATTGTCTAATGTGCTGCGAAAGAAGGCAGCTTTTTCATTCCTGATGTGTTTTTAATTTCCTGCCTTCTTTTTTGAGCTGGTCGAGGTGGGTTACAGTTGGGTTAATCCGCCAAAGTCTTTCAGCAGCTCTGAGTTGTCTTCTTCAGAGTTTAGGTCTGTAATGAACCAGGATCTCGATTGGGTGTTCCTGATTCTTTTTTGTTTTAAAGGGGCTACTCTGTCTAGTATGGCTGTTATCATTGTAGTGTGTAGTAAGTTCGGTTGTAGAGAGGTTATCTGCAGTGGGGGGGAAGTAGTGTCCTTATCCTTTTTTCCAGGTCAGCAAGGGTAATCTGTCTTATACTTCTCGCCCAATGAAGGGATTCCTGTGTAGGGGGTAAGTGAGGAATCATTTGATTAATGTGAAATGGAATGTGTGATGGTCTGACCAGTCGACAGGAAGGTTGTGGTCAATAGTAACTGTATCTTCATGAGCTATAATGACGTCAAGGATTGAGCCTCTGTTATGAGTTTGTTCTTTGCAGTGCTTGATAAGATTATTATTGAGTAGAAGTTTGTTTAAGGATTGGATTAGAGTATTGTTCTTGTCGTTCCAATGAAGGCTGAGGTCACCTAGTATTATGTTGTTGGTGTCCAAGAGTGAGCAGTTTGGTATTTGGTCAGATATGTGTTCTCCGAAGGTGAGTGTGTTGCCTGGCGGATGGTAGAGGAGGTGACAGTACAGCGTTTTGTTGTCTTTCATCGTTAGGGTGGAGGTTAGATGTTCAAATGTGTTGTAGGTGAATGTGTCAGTTTCAGTTATGGTAATGCTGTTCTTGTGGATGATTGCAATGCCCCCACCACAATGGTTTTTTCTGTCTTTCTTGATGATGAGAACCTGGGGGCACTAGCATGTCAATAACTGGGTAGGAGGATTCATTCAACCAGGTTTCTGTGATGAACATTATATCAATGTCATGGTTCAGGATGGTTTCCACCAATTCTGTTGTGTGTTTGGTTGCAGACCTGCAGTTTATAAGCATGCAGTTAGTCGTACCCTTCTTGATGAGTTTCTTAGGGGGAGGTGCCATGGGAATATTGATGTGGTCAGCTGGTGGCCTCATTATTCCTGGTGGAATGCGGTCTCTCCCAAATCCAGTGAAAATCTGGATCATGGAGGTGGGATTGTCATTGGTAGATGGTGAGTCGTAAGAATTGGCAAGATCTGTTGCCTCTCTCAGAGACATAAATACAGTAAGTGGTACAGATATATCTTTTTTTTTGAGTTGTTGTTTTAAGGTGCTGGCCTGTGACCAGGGTCCACTTTATAGCGCTGATGGCAATGGCAGAGAACTTATTTATTTGGAACAGGACTCCACCCCTTCCATGGTCACGAAGCCAAAAGTAGCAAAAGGTTACATACATCTATGGATGTTCAGTTCCTCCTCAACGGGATCACGCAGCATTCAGCTGGGCCCTACCACTGTTTATGGAGGGAGGTTGACAGTAGGTAGAATCATGCTAAGTGAGCCATCCTCTTTGAAAGGGCTAACCTTCAAAATGTAACTGCAAGCTGCCAAATTTGTTTGATTATTAATTCTGGACACAAGACTCTCTAACTGAATTGCCATCGATCGATCTGTTGCTGAGTGTCTTGCTCAGTGCTTTAAATGGAAATAGAGAAGTGCTGGTACTCACTATGCAGAGTACCAGTTTACTCCTGAAATGTATCTGCACTCTACCATGAAATGTATGGTAGCAGTGCTGATAAGTGCAGCTACTTTCCAATTCCAATTAAAGATGTGCAGGAACTCAAGGCTCGTCCCTCAAGGCTCATTCCTCAGCTCCACCTTCTTCAACACCTAAATGACACTTCTAGCCAACATCTTTAGAACCCATGATCTCAACATCACAAACCCACCTCATCCTCTCGCTCTCAGCAGACTCCACCACCATGAGAACTAACTTCCACAACTGCATGAAGATTGTCGCCAACTGGATGAAGATCAACTGTTTGAAGTTGAACACTGATAAGACCAACGGCCTGATCTTTGGGAACAACGCCTCCCCTAGGAACGACACCTGGTGGCCCGCCGAACTTGGACCCACTCCCACATCGACAGACCATGCCCACAACCTTGGCATCATCCTGGGCAGCAAACTCACCATGAAACGGCAGATCAACGCAGTCTCCTTCACCTGCTTCCAGGCTCTTGGCAAGCTCCGAAGAATCTTCAAATGACTCCCCATTGGCACGAGCAAAACCATCATTGAATCCCTAGTCACCAGCCTGCTGGATTACGGCAACGCACTGTATGCACAAACCAGCACCTAACTCATAAGGAGACTCCAGACAATACAGAACTCTGAGGACAAACTCATCCTCAACCTGCTCAAACAAACCCACATCACCTTAAGAACCTTCACTGGCTCCCCATCCAGAAAAGATGCCAATTCAAGCTGTTGCCACATTACTAAAAAGCCCTTCATGACTAAGGACCACCGTACATCAACCACCGCCTGAATTTCCACTAACCCTTCAGAGCCCTACGTTTCACCTCCCTTGCCTTCGCACAGACACCGCACATGCGCTGAAGCCACAGTGGAGGCTGTTCCTTCTCCTACCTCGCTGCCAACTCCTGGAATGGCCTTCTTCTCCACATTCAGACATCTCACTCTCTGGCAGAATACAGGAAGAGACTCAAGACCTGGCTTTTCAACTGAGCCCAGCATCCTAGCACCTGGATAACCTCACGGGTGAATAGTAGCACGGTACAAATACAGATGGAGTACCGGACAGTGCCCGCCCATTTAAAGCCCTGGTCTTGTTAAACCTGGACTGTGTGAGCTGGTTGTCTTTCAACTCACGTTGCGGCTGGCTGGATGATTTAGGACTAGAGATTTAAGCTATATTGGTCCATAGCCGGCTCTTGCCTAGAAGACAGAGCAGAGATGTTTTTTTGAACTGCGTGCACTGCCCCACTCAGAGCGGGTGCAGGTCTAGAGTGAGATGGGATAATTTCTTTGAGCTGAATAAGAGCCTGGCTTCTTGATTTCACAGTCTCTGAAGGCCCAGGATCTCTTTCTTTGGGGCACCTTCATAGACAATGTTGCAGGGACCCAGTAGCGATAAACCCAGTGTTCTGGTCAATTCAGGGTACTGTGGTAACTGAAGCAGGGTGACAATTCTTAGCAACTTAAGAGAGAAGTTGGTTACTGTGATTTGGTTCCTGAAGGATAATTGTGCATCAAACCAATTTTGATGTCATGGGATTCTCTAATTCCTCATGCCATTCGGGAGACAGACTGCGACATGTGGGGTATTAGACTCTGAGGATGCACACCTTAGATTCTTTCACACTGAGGCAGCTAATCAGCATCCAGAGGTATGATTGCTTCAGACAGGTAGTGATGATTTTACTCTGCTCATTGTGGCTGTCTAGAAAGGTATGGAGATCTTCTGCATTAGGAACAGCATGGGGGAGGGGCAGATGAGATCTATAAGGTACCTCACATAATGCAGGCTTTACAGACGAAGAGGAAAACCCTATTCTGGTCTGTTGACCTTGGTTTTACAGAAATAAAGAGGACCTTTGTGGACTGTTCAAGAATTTCTCGTCAATTTTCTGGGCATTCAAGTAACATGTTGCGGTCAAGTTGTGTTGCCATCTGCCTAGAAAAGAGAGCAGATCTTCCATGTTGTCGACTGTTGTTGTTTCTGTGCCTCCCCTCGGCCTGAATCAGACGGATGACCTCCCTCATTTCCATAATCTTACTAATGACGGGGAGATTCAAGTTGGTCTCTGGTTAGCAGGCTCCAGAGGACTTATTGAGGTCATGATTGTGGTGTCTTTTAGGTTTGGGAACTAACCCTTTCTGCAAAGAAGCATTTAAGAATCCTGGGCCAAATATACAAAGCCATGATGCCACCACAAAACCTTGTGATTTGCAAAATTCCATGGTCTGCAACTGCAAAATGGCATTTGGTATGTATTAAACCCAGTTTGCAAGTCAGAATAGCATTTCAACTTGCAAAATGGGTTTACAAATTGGAACTGAATCACAATTTGGAAGAGGTGTGAAATTGGCATTCCCAGCTAATTGTGAATCGTTTGGTATATATCAAAGTTTGCCATTGTTAGATACCAATAATTTATCAGTTTCCAACACCTCAAATGTGATGGAAACTGATTCCCAATGGCAAAGGTCTTCTTTTGGTCCACCTTCCCCTTGGTAAATTGTGTTGGCAACCTTGGGGCGGTAGGCAGTGGTGGTCCAGAGAATCAAGGAGCACAGGCTGCTTTAAAATTAAGTTTCCCGTTAAGGACTGCAAACACAGGGATGGTGGTCTGCTGTTCCTTGTAGGTACCACCTCAGTGTTTGTAGCCAAACATATGGAGTCGCAAATAACAACCTTCCTAATTAATATTCACTAGTCAGGTCATTCTGCGATCTTTGCGACTGGAGATTTGATAATAAAACCTAATAGTACTTATGCTGCATTGCTAAATTAAAGACTGGTTATAAAAAATCCCGGGAAATTTTCAACCACTGTTTGGAACCAATGTTTTTGTGCATTTGTCCCCCTGTGATCTCTGGGTCCATTCTAAAAGTGCTCCTTTAGTTTGGTGTCAGGACAAGGTTTGAATGAAATGTATGAGGCTCTTAGCTTGCAGGTTGCTGTGCACTTGCTCGGTAACACTACACCACAATGCGAAAGCCCTAATACCTGTCCCATCACTCGTTGAGGATGACCCTGTACAGCACACTGCTGTCTTTCGGCTTGGTGTACGCTATTCAAATACCACATACAAATGACAAAAAAGAAGCAGAGAAAACAGGGTACCACGAATCTCCATTGGGGTGAAACTAGCATCACCAGTCTCTCTGAAAATCCCACACCTGACATTCTGTATCTTATTCTTGAAGAAGGTTGTCAAATGTTCACAACAATCGCTTGAAATGAACAGGGGATTCTCAAAGCTTCTGGGTTTTGAACAAACTAAAAGAGAGAATATTTCAGTAATATTTTCTTGATTGAATCAGCGATGGATGTACCTCTCTGCAGATTCGGGGACTGAGCAATGGGAAAGCCTACCTCAGAATTGGCACATGAGTGTTTGTTCCCTGGAGCATACTGTTAACCTGGTTGAAGGAAGAGAACAGATAGGCAGGTCTGAAGTTGCAGGAAGCTTCTAGCACTATCAATGATGAACAGGCATGTTTTCCACCCTCACTGAAGAGGACATTTGGTCTGAGACAGAAGGTTGGGCTCCCACTGCCCCCTTAAGTCTCACAGGTAGCTTGATCTTTCATTAAAAGTCTAACTTAGAGGAGACAGTGTCCATGCAGAGTTATTACTGAGGTATACCTCAGAGTTATTACTACATTTGAGCATTCTGCTATTTCTTCTATGGGCTGCAAGCTATGCGGCTTCTTTTAGGACTAGAATGACTGTCATAACCTAATCTTGGAAAGTCTAAGCTTTTGAATTTGACAATTGTGTTTTGATGTGCACTGTGTAAACTCATTTTTGCTGCACACCCTTGTATCATGTAGTGGGGGGGGGGGCTAATTAAAATGTTTTTGCTACTACAGCTGAGGCTACCTCTAAAACTGTTATTGGAGTTAAAAGTTTTAACATGGGTGTCTATGGAGATACAGCAGAAGTTTGGTAGGACACCAACATACAGATGCAGAATTTTATGACACAGTCAGAGCCTGTCCTTAGCAGCTGCCCCTGACTTTCAGAGTTAATTTTGTTGGATTGTCTAAAGCAATCTTAATTTGTAGGTCTTGCCTACACAGCATGCATGCGTGGCATAGGAGGGCCTTTAGCCGTCGCTCTTCACATTTTCAAGCACTGCACTCGTGCTTGTGGCGGCATCCACAGCGCCGGACTGGCCGTTGCGGGCACCAGGCAATCCCCCGGTGCGCCGCAAGGTTAGGGACCGGTTTTGGACCCCTGGGGGGCGTTTTTGTTACAGGGCCGTTTTTGCAGAATAGCTGCAAAACCGGCCCTGTACCAAAATCGGCCGAAAACCGGCCCCAGCAAAAAGCTCGCCAGCTCCCCCAACCCCCTGCGGAGGGGGTAGGGGGGTACGGCCGAGCACTTTGCCAGGGCCAGTTGTGGTTCCCAGTCCGGCCCTGGGCATCCACCTTGCGGGAGCGCGCAGTGGCGCGCCACAAGCACGAGTGCAGTGCTTGAAAAAGTGAAGCCTGCTCTCCCAAGCGCTCGCGCGCCTACTGATGCAGCCTGCATGCCTTTTTAAAAAAATAAATTCAGTGCGAGGCGCTCGCTCTTGTTTATTTTGCTTTCAGCTGAGTCGCGCACACTTGTTCCTCTAGTTTTCCCCTTGTCTGACTACTTTCACCTCATGCTTCCAACTTTCCAGTATGCTTTCTGTCCCCAAAGTTGCTTGTTTTCACTGTTAGTCATTCCATTTCCCCTGAGTCTGCTTCCTTTCCAGCCTCCCTTGTTTGACTGCTTTCCCCGGAGTCTGCCGTTTCTGAGCCTTAGTCTGTCCTTTTACCGCAGTGAGTCTGTTTTGCCCTCGAGTCTTTCCATGTTTCCCTCGAATCAGCCCATGTATGATCTCTTTCTCCCCTCAGTGTTGCCTCGCTCCCGGGCAGTCTCTCTGCTCTCATCTGTCACCGCCAGTCTGTTTTTTTTCTCTCCAGTGGCAGTGTTGCTGCTCTCCATGTGTGTCTCTCCCCTTGCCAGTGCCACCCTCATTCTCTTCTCTCTCCCCGCTCCCTTGCGGGTCTCCGCTCTCCTCTCTTCCACCCTGCTTCTGTTCTCTTTTTCTCAGTTTCAACGCTCTACCTGCTGGTCCTTCTGCCCTCTTCCCCGTAACCTTCATTTTTTTCTCTCTTCATTCTTCCTCTCCTTTTAATCTCCTCACTCTCTCTGTCAGTCTAAGCACTCACCCCTTCAGCCCTTGTTATGTTCTTTCCCCCTTCAGCTCTCTCTCTCTCAGCGCCTCTCCTCCGTGTCTCCGCTCTCTCTGCCCATCTTGCCATCCTTGGTCAGTTCTCTCTACCGTCAGCTTCTCTTCAGTCTCGCATCTCTCCTCTCTCCATCTGCCAGCATTGGTTTGTTCTCTCTCCCTTCCGCCTCACGTCTCTCACTGCCAGTCTTTGCTCTCCTTCTTGCCATGCTAGTTCTGTTCTCTCTCCCTTCAGTCTCGCCCCACAGCATGCCACCCCCTACACCTGTCACCCTTGTCTCCTCTTTCTCCCCTCACCGTTACTGTACTCCCAATCCCTCCACTCTCCTCCCTGCCACCCTCATGCTGTTCTTTCTTCTCCTCAGTCTGCCTGGTTCAGGGGTCAGAAATCCAGGAGGAGCTGTAAAGTGATGTATAGCGAGATGTGTTGGTCCAGGCAGAAGCATGGTCGCTGGGGAAGCTCAAAACTCATTCTTTTAATGGGAATGAAAAAGATTGCAAATGTACAAAAGGTATATTTCTGATGTCTAAGACATCCAGTCTCGCGCGTTGTGGGTGCGACTCAAACATTTGGAGGTTAGTTTGAGCTCTGTCTCACTCAAGGCATATGCCACACCACCTGAGAAGAGTGGAACCTGGTATAAATATACCTCTTTTCAGACCTCTGCTTTGTGCAAAACAACTCCTGGGAGCAGCAAAAGTTTCGGGAAGCAACACCATTTTTGGGGAGTCCTCCTACAGACTCCTTCCTTCAAGGGGAGTAGCCGCTTTGAACACTTATTCCTACTACTCCACAGATGTTGTCAGCCATTCGTCTATCTTAGTGTCGTTTTTTGCGTTATTCTTTTAATTTTACATTCATTTTGATTTTTATCGTTAAACTGATATCAATTCCTATGTTGTCATTCATGTCAAAGTTAAAATAGCAGCGCTTCCTGTGATGTTCTAAAATATGCCAATTAGTACTCTCATTAACATTTTTTTTACTTGAGAGAACTGTGATGTACTTGTTTTCTCTTTCATGTGTCACTCCACCCTCCGTGCTGCCAGGGGCGGGTGGTGACATTTGAACGTGGTGAGGCGCAAACTGATTTACATACTGCACCGTAGGGAGCAAGCGCAGGGAGTGAGCCCGAACCCCATAAGGAGGGTTTGGGGGGGTTACCCTCCCTGAGAACATTTTGAAAAAAGAGAAGAAAAATCGTGCATTTGCAAGCAAATTTGAGAAAGCAGGAAGGTTAATAAAGCAATTGTGAAAGTGCAGTTATTACATTAATAGATGGCACTCCCACTGACTCCCGCCCTAGTCATGGAGTGAGGCATGGGGGGGTATTTCACTTCAGCCTGGGCCTTCGAGAGGCGGGGCATGCTCATATCTCTCTTCAATCACTAATGTCCTCAATAGACTGTAGTTGCAGATTCATCAAGTGTGGTTTTAGATGTAGACTCACTACTAATATTGTCCTGGCAACTACTGGGTCCCTCTTGCAAGTTTCAAGCATACTACCAGCCAGCTGGGCGTTGTGTCAAAAATGCCTAATGCAGAAATTGGGAACAAGGGGGAATGACGGGGAGAAGTGCCTAGTGGCTGGCTAGAACAGCCAACTTTGGAAACTGTAAAAACAGGTTTTCATCCTGGTCTCGACTCAACATCCGTTGATTCTGGGCAAACCACGTAATCTGGTTGGGCCGGCAGCTTAAAGGCTTACAAGAACATCAGTATAACCAGCACATGAATACACAGCAAGCCGCCTATAACCACTTCGGGCAAGCCGCGTAAGGTTAAACATTGCACAGATACTAAACAAGCTGCAGGAGGGCCTTCAATCAAGCCATGTGGAGCATGGAACAACATAGCATAACCAGTAGCTAGCCTGCAAGTTTAAGGACGAGAGGCCCTTGCAATACTCGCTGCCCCTCAGCAGACGTTTCGTTGAGCTAGCACTGATTCTTGCAAAGACGTATGTAGGCTTGAGATGGAAGTCAAAGGGTGCCCAAAGCCCAACAAAATGGAGAGATGAGGTGCAAGCGGAGAGCTGAATGAGCGCTTGTTATAAAAGGGTGAGAGGTGCAGGCTTGGGAACAACACTGAAGCAAAAGAAGGGTGATGAGAAACACCCATGAAAGGTAAGGCGCTAATGAACATTGGGTGCAAAGTGCTGAACAATACTCCTTTTAAATTAATATTTGTACTGAATGAATTTTTTTTCTTTGTACTGACTGAATATTTGTACCGTCTGATTCATTGCATGCACACTAACGTACTGTAATAGCACCCTGAAGATGTAATGTCTGCACTGACCATCTCACAAGGAAAAGAATTTCAGTGACTGGCATTCGTTGATTATAATGTATGAATCCATGACACAAATGATAACTTAGAAACACAGAGATGTAAAACGGGTATTTAATCCCATGGCATTCGTCAGGGCCTCTGTTCTTTCAATAGTCACCTCCCCCAAGACTCAGATGGGAGCTTGAAGTACCGACGGATAGTGCGGGCCTCGTATAACCTGAGCAAGGTCCAGGTGAGGTGAGGTCCATTTCCCTACCATGAAGGAATTCGTATTTCCCAACTGACATGGAGGGCTAATGTCTTCGGTTGTTACAGGTTGTACCGTATTCAACCATTTTTACTTTTCTCACTTTGGTGGTGGTGGTGTTTCTTTTGTTTCATTACTACTAAGTGCAACTATTGAAAGAAGAGAGGCCCTGACGAATGCCATGGTATTAAATACCCGATAGGCAGAAACATTTTGGCCCGTTACTAGACAGATATTTGTTGACTGTCTCTCTTGCACTGTTCTAGGATTTTAATTAGTAGGAGTGGTTCGGCCGCAGAATAAAGTTATTAGTAGGAGGACACTCCATCCTATTTTAAAGTCACTATATTTTCTGTTGCACTGTTATTCACTTGACCATCAAAGATCAGCCATCATTGACGGTTTGTTTGTGTTGGTGGACCAAATCCTTGACCAGCAACAAATGGTGCGGTGCTTGATGTCCCAATGATCAGGGGACTAGCCTGATTTGCACCTGGGTTTGGCCATATGATAGGACTGATCATTGAGTCAATTTGATGGTAATCCTTTGCTAATTGTTTTGGATTTGTCAACCATGTTTGAATGATCTGTACTGTGTTGGTTTTTCCTATACACATAGTGTTCACCTTTTATTGAAATATGCTGTTTTCATGTGATTCATACACCCCGAGATTCTGGTAACTCGGATTGACAGTGCAGCCACATAATTAACCTGGTAGACCCCCTGTGTTTTTGTGTTATATACTTGAAGTAACAATACAAGTTGTAGCACAAATGCTAATGGCTAAATACTTATGAGGTCCCAAAAGCGAGACCTATTGGCTATGCCAATGCTTGTTAATTTTGAAATTAAACCTGAATAAAACCTGATTTGTCTAATTTCCTAATTTTCACAGTCAGAAAGGTATATCACTTGGGCCTCTTAGGACCTTCCTGTGGGAGACACATGTCAGTGTCAGCTACTGGAAATGATAGCTTGGGATCTACCAGCAAAGGCTGATAGTTCCCCTGGCCCTTGGGTACTATGGGACTGGGCTAGCATTCGATCAGTGCTGTGATCACTGCAATCTTAAAACAGATGTGCCTTTTTATCCGCTGATTCTAACTTGATGAACTGGCAAACTTTAGTTTAAGGACAGTAGTCTCATTGTTCTAGCAGTCCCAGACTCAAGAGTCATCAATGCAGGACCGCGGAGAGTCAACATCAAAGGCAGAACTCACGGTCACTTTGTTGATGAATGGATCTAAAGGGACTGTGGCCAGCCATTTTATGGACCCCGATAGAGCCAAGTAGAGTTGATGGTGGTGTGGTCTAAGGTACTACAAGGAACCACCTGCTCTCAACTTCAACCCAGGCAAAGGGTATAGGGCTCGAATAAATATGGTAATTTTAGTGCTGAGAAGTTTGTTTCTCAAGCTTGGTCCCCACTCTGTGTTTGCTCACCTGCACTCTGGGTGGTTGGTCTATTTAAGTCTGGCATATGCTTTAGCTGTGTTGCTAGTACTATATAACAAAAAACCCTAAATAAAAAATACATGCAAATGTTCATACAGGAGCAGCTCTGAGTCTCCCGTCTTCATCCATTGATCTGTTCAACTGCCATGCACATTTTGCTTGGTCAACCACAGCATAGGGAACTTGATCAGCCCACTTCAGCCATTCCCTTGCAGTGCATGTGACACCATTTTGCCCAATCACATATGCAAAGTGCAGGACATGAAGAGGATCCAGTAGTTATTACTGAGATGGATCTGGGATCTAGCCGTGCTCAGTGAAACAGGTTGAATTTGTCCCTGTGTAATTGCTGACACTGGGACACATTCAGTATCGCCAGTATGCTGCCTGTTTTCCATATGAAGCAGCAACCTGAAGGGGGTGAGGAAGGGAGGTTTTCACTTCCAGCTGGGCTCACCAGAAAAAAACCTCTCTTAAAGGGCCATTGAGCCGTCTTTTTGTTGGAGTCTCATCCTGACTAGGAATTATCTGGACCCAACCACTTAGAGATGCCAATGCAATGGAAGGAAACAAAGGCACTCAGCTTGTTATCACTTTAAAAGTGCTCAAGATGCTTGGAGATAATCGATTCCGACCCACCTACAACTGTCGGAGGCTACAGAGAGTCAGGGGTTCTGAGCTGACCAGCTCCTCGGTGCTGGTCCGGATTGTCCGTGGACCCTGAGTGCAGCAGGCCGCCCGCGTCAAAATGGTGGCCCAGTGTCTGCTGGCCTAGTGACGTGGACCTTGGTGGACTGGCCTCCCTGCTCCTGAAGACTGTGCCACCTCCCCAATCAGCAGGGTAACTCTAGAACGTTGGTGGACATGCCTCCATGCGGTGCTGGCCCAGGTGGATTCTCACAATTACAGGTGCCCCTGCATTCAGGCCTGAACCCCCCAACCAGTGGAGGAGGCTGCTGCAGCAAATAGCTACACAATGCCAGAGTGGGATCCGGCTAGGGGGGTTAACCCGACCCTGGCCATAGACCCACTGCCCCCACCTAGGCTCCCAGCACAAGTGCCACAGACTGCTGAACTTCATGATATCCAGGGCCTGCCTGGTCTCGGATCCGACTCTCACCAGCGGGGGCAGAGACCCTGACACGAGACACTGCGGCTTGCGCCCACAAGGCTGAGAGGCTGTGTACTGGCCTTTGATTTGCTTTTGTGCCCCAGGGGAGCCTTCCGAGCCTGCTGGCCATTGTTCCTGGTGAGGAGAGTGGCTCCCTGACACAGAAATACCACAGTCAGGTGCAGTAAGGGTTGGGGCAGGGAGCTGAGATCCCTGATGCTGAGAGTCAGATCCAGGGCCGGCGCTGTTGGCCACTGTGACGGACAAAACAACAGACTTGGCTCACACCGTAAGAATACAAACATATACACATGCATAGCTGGGACCCACAGCAGGGTGGGGGACTGAATACCAGCTATGTCTGAGCGGCTACAAAGGAAGCAGTTGGGGCACCTGGTGTGTCGCCAGTGAGGGCCTGCAAGACGCCGTGGCCCTATAGATGCACTTGCCTAAATAAACCAGATGGAGGCTTCTATGTCGGAGATGGTCTTTTAGTCTGACCAACTCTCTTAATGCGTCACTTAACTGGGGTCCCCTAACACAACTCGGAGCAAGAGCACCCCACCTAACTAGGACCCACACTGTACCCAAAAGTTTCTTGCATAGAAGAGGTGGGACGACATCTGAGGGCCTCAGGGGGGCCTTGACTCAGGTGGGGCTCCAACGATGCCATGTCACAGTATGATCGCTATACCCCCACCATGCAAACCACCACAAAGATTGTCCCCCTCAATGTGAAGGGACTTAACAATACCACCAATTGCCGTGTCATACTATCATACTTGGAACAATATGGGGCGACCAGTATCTCCTCTAGGAAACACATCTTGTCGCTATCGACTGGCAGAGGATGCACTCCTGTGCCTTCCCATATCAATTTTTCTCTTCCACCCCATCCCAAACCACAGGAGAAACCATACGAGCATCCAGTTCATTCAGCGGTGGCATGGGGCCTAAATTGGCTAAAATTGAAGCAGGCTACTAGCCCACTCAAAAACCACTGGAACACACACCTTCATCCTAGGGTTCATATATGCCCCTAACCAAGCCTCTGAGTGATTTCTGCACCACGCAGTGATGGAGGTGATGTCCACACAAGGTCCCTTAGTGCTCATAGGGGGAACTCAATTTGTCCTTTAATAATGAACCAGACAGATTAGCATAGCGATACGGACAAGCAGGGGCCATATCACCGGAGGGAGCGCAGTGGCTACCAGAGATGGGCCAGGCGGACCTTTGTCATGGGCTCCATCTGTGCACTCGTGACTATACGTTTTATTCACATGCACCCAAAACCTATGCCCGCGTAGATCAGTTCCTGGGTATGAAGGAACTCCAATCACTAGTTACGGTATCAGAAATCGAACCCTGTGCCCTATTTGACCACGTGGCTGACACTGGCTCTTACTCTGCCATGGAACACAATTTTATTTATTTATAAAGTTTTATATAGCACGAACAAGAGCCCGAAGGTTATCAGAGCACTTTACAAAAGGGTGGAAGGAAGGTCAAAAACCCAATATCTACATCAAGTGAGAATACACAACATGAATAATCGCACGATTCACAGACAAATGACACAAAGGAGAGTGACACAAAAAACAGGTATATAGCGGGCTACGAGGGGGGCACACAATGCAGTAAAGAAGATCAGCATCACATTATGGAACAGTGGTTGTAGGATCAATGATGTCGAGCCAATGGACCTAGCCCAGATTAAGGTAGGAATTTGTCCATTAGGAATCTTTTGGGTTCCAGTTTTAAAGCAGTCATTGAGGAGATTCTGCGTACTTCCCTTGGAATAGAGTTCCATATCTTTGAGGCCGAGCCAGAAAAGGCTTGGTGACAAGTTCTCTTTTTGCTCAGGATGAGTGGTTTCAGGAGGAAAGTGTTAGCGCTTCTTGAGGCCCTCCACAGGATAATTCCAGCTTTTGCGCCAGGTACCTGGGAGCTTTGAAATGCAGGGCTTTGTGCGTCAGAACGGCAATCTTTCACTGAATTCAAACTTCATAGGGTAACCATTTGAGAGATTTTAGGACTGGGGATATGTGCTCAGTCTGGCCACAGCGTTCAGGGATGCCTTTAGTGGAGCCAGAGTGTATTTGAGAAGGCCACATAGCGTAGCGCTGCTGTAGTCTAGTTTCAAGACCAGTGCTTGGACCACCTGCTTGAAATCCTTTTGCGGCAGGAATGGTTTGATGTTTCTCAGGGTCCTCATCAGGTGGTTAGCTCCCTTACACACATTGCTTATATGATTTTTCATATTCAGGTGCTTGTCCAGGCAGATTCCGAGAGATTTGTCAATGATGAGGGGGTTAAAGTTGAAGGCCGTGAGGTGATTCAGCCACAGGTCTACATTGGGGATGTGGTTTGAGGGAGAGATGAGAAGGAATTCAGTTTTGGAAGTGTTGAGTAGTAGAAGGTTCTCAGTTAACCAATTTTGTGTGACCTGATGGGTAGTGTTGAATGAGATGATGTTATCCTGGGATGAGATTTTCAAATAAAGTTGTGTGTCGTCTGCGTACACATGGTAGAGAATGTTTGTGGAAATTAGTGATTTCGCTAGAGGTTCCAAGAAAAGGTTGAAGAGGATAGGAGAGAGGACGAGCCCCTGTGGAACACCCATGAGCACTGGAGAGGGCTGGGAGAGGGAGTAGTTTGCTTTGACTCTTTGTGATCTGTGGAGGAGGAAGGAGGAGAACCATTGGGATGTACCATGTTACAACGCATACCATTACAACTACCTACTATTACAACGCGACCATTACAACGCATACCATTACAACGCATAGCGCTTTGAGGTGCTGGATAGTGGTAAGTATAATTTACTATTCTAACTCCAGTCCCCGTGGACACTAGGGAAGGTGTTGGATAGTAAATTATACTTATTCCCTATCCTAGAGCGCCCCCCAGCGCAATGCGTTGTAATGGTATGCGTTGTAAAAGTTGCGTTGTAATAGTAGGTAGTTGTAAAAGTTGCGTTGTAACAGGTGTATACCGAACCATTGTAATACCAGACCCGAGAAACCCATCCTGTTGTTCAGAATGGATAGGAGTTTTTTGTGATTAACCGTGTCGAATGTGGAAGAAATGTCAAGGAGGATTAGCAGGCAGGAATCATTTTAGTCAAGCATTTTTAAAATGTCATCCATAATGTGCGTGTGAGACGATTCAGTACTGTGCCCCTTCTGAAAGCCGGATTGATGTTGGTCTAGTAGTTGGAAATTCTTTACGTGAGCACCAAATTGGGATTGTACGCACTTCTCCAGTAGTTTGGCTAGTGTAGGGATGTTGGAGATAGGGCGGAAATTATTGAATTTGGTTTTTATCAGTGTTAGTTTTTTTTTTAAATAGGTGACACCTGAGCTGCTTTTAGGCAGTATGGGATTGCGCCTTGCGCTAAAGAGGTGTTTACAGTCCTTGTCAAGGTGGGGATGAGTACATTCTTAATTTTTTTGAAGATGGCCGGGGCAACACGGCAATGAAGTGGTTAGATGGATTGATGTTCTGAAGAATGTTGCTCATGTCTTTTTCACTGAATAGGGTAAAGGTGCCGTGCTATCAGACTGATAGATTTGCACTTACCTAAGAGGTCAAGGGATGACAGTAGAGCCTTCTTAGAGGCGAGTTCAATGGTGATCAGTCTTGATTTCTCATTGAAGAAAGCAACAAGATCATCGCAAGAAGGTGGAATGACTCCGGAATCCAATTGGTTTGGGCCTGCCACTAATTGCTGTTTCACCAATTCTAAAAGTTTCTTGGGGCAGTTTTCAGCTTGATCGCTTTGGTGTCTGAAATAGTCTGCCTTGGCGCTCTTGATTTGTTTGTTATAGACGCGCCTAACATCTCTAAGGAGTTTTAGTTGTTCCAAGAAGGGTTTAGATTTCCCAGGAGCGTTCAGCTGCCCTTAGGTTGCGGCATTCCGTGTTTAAATTGTCATTGTACCATGGTTTGGATATTTTTGTTGAAGATTTTTTTGTTGTAAAGGTGCAATGTAATCCATGATGTTGGAGATGGTCGAGTTATAGGAGTTGGTGAGTGACTGAACCTCAACCAAGTCAGCTTGGGTGGAGAGGGCAGATTTGCAGTGGGTTCCTAGTTCAGTTGAGTTTATTGATCTGAGGTCCCTTTTCCAGATCTTTGATTTTGTTGGCTGAGCCTTCTTCATCACCACCTCCCTGTTAATATAGAGTAGGATGCAGTGGTGGTCGGACCAATCGCAAGGGGTAATGGTATCCAATATGAAGGTCTGCCCTTTCGAGATAATGAGGTCTAGCTTTTCTCCTTTATTGTGAGCTGGTTGATCACAGTGCTGGATCAGCTCATGATCATTCAGATATGCTTTAAGGCAGGATACTGTGTGGTCATTGAGGTTAGACCAGTGAAGCTTATAGTCACCAAGGAAGATTTGGGACACAGCTGACTCGCCATTGCCAGAGATGACTTCCATTAGTTGATCAATAAAGGGGAGATTGTCTCCCGGGGGGTGATAAAAAGTGTGAAATTTGCAAATCGGCAGGTTATTACTAAAGATAATGAGACAAAGGTATTCACAGGATGGGGGTGAAGGGGACTTCCAGTGAGAAATCGAAAGTGTGTTCCTATGAATACAGGCTAGGCCACCCCCAGCTTCAGAAACTCTGTCCAGCCTAATTATGTCGTGAGTAGGAGGTATTAGGAGGTCTAAGATAGGAGAAGAGGCGTGATTTAGCAAAGTTTCAGTGAGGATAATAATGTCTAAATCCATGTGTTGGATGAGGTCGAAGATGTCAGAGGCGTGTTTATAGGCTGACCTGCAATTGAGTACTAAGTTGTGGTGGATTAGTGTGGGAGGGAGTCTGGATGATGTTTACTCTTGTGAGGGTGTCTTTATTAATGACTTCAAGATTGTAAGGAGGTTCTCTGTATGGTTTGGAATGGATGGTTTGAATTTGTCTCGGTGGGATCAAGTTGGAGTTTGACCTAGTAGATCTCAAATCTTCTGGGGCGGGAGGGCGCGTTAGCTAAAGGAATGGTTTGCGAGACGGAGGGGGCTATAAACTGGCAGATTTGTTCACTCACGCTTGGGGAGGCTCTGGGAAGGTTCGCTGAAGTGAGGAGGGAGATAATTGTGGGGAAAATCTTTTGAGAGGGCTTTCAGGTCATGTAGTTCAGTAGTGAGAAGATGCAGCTGGAGAGATATATCGTCCCGGCACGCAACCAAGTTTGAGAGGGGTAAAGGTTGTGTTGGGAGAGCGAGTGGAGAAGGGGGGCCTCGGGGTCGATCCTTGGGGTCCAGGGTGATGGAGAGTGGTTCCTGGGGAGGGAGTTGATCATTTGGGTCTAGCGGAGTTCTTTGGCCATTGGATATCAGAGTTGAGGCATTGGCGAGGGTGCTATGACCCTTGAGCGGAGGGTCAGGTACCGTCCAGATAGGAAATAATGGGTTTGAGCGATCATGGTCGGTGTAGGGCATTTGCCCATTCACCAGCATAATATGGGACGTGGGAAGAGGGAGGAGGGGAGAGGGATCTGTCGTTAAAGGCAAAGATAGTGGGTCACACGGGGAACTCTCCGAGTAAGGAACAGATAGAATCAGACTGGCTGGCTGTACGTCGAGTGAACTCGAAAAGTCTCTCACCATCTGAGGTTGGGGGGTTGGGGCACATCAACAGAGGACAGAGCCGCTCTGTGATCATCTAAAGGCGATGAGTTGTTTAGTGAGAGTGAGGACTTCCCGAGAGGGTGGGGGAGGACTGATGATGACCTGAGTGATGGTAGGGTGAGAGTGGGTATCAATGGATTTAGTTGAAACCGCGTTTTTTAGTGACGGTAAGATAATGGCTAACTTAATTAGATTGACATTGGAAGCTTGGACTAGGATGATGCCATTGTTATATAGGGTGATGGTGGCATTGGTGTTGAGCGTAATAAGTTTGAGACCATGAAGTGTTTTTCTGGTGCCCTCTTACCACTTTCGAAAAGTGGCTGATAGCAAAGATATCGGACAGACGACTATTATATATAGCTTCTACCAACAACCTCTCCCGCAGGTTAAAACTGTGAGCCAACAGCGTTGGGAATTAGAAATAGGGTGGCAGCTGTCGCAGCAAGAGTGGGGTGAGGTGTACTACAGCGCAAGACACACTGTCTGCAACCCACCTCACATTGACACAGCCACTGAAATAGCCACCTATTGGTGTCTTACACCAGTTTGTTTATGTAGAAGCAAACCCATGCATAGTGCTGACTACTGACGTGGCTGCGATCACTGGGGACTCTGCTACACTTGCTGTAGGACTACCTGAAACTTAACGCTTACTGGACACAAGTGCTTGATGTCATGGACACACATTTCCTTACAAAGTTGCCCCGATTCCCCACATACACAATCCTGGGCTTACCCAATATGCTCACCTTCTAATTCAAGTCTCGCAAGGGACAACAGATTTGAATAGCCCTAGGAGCTGAGCTGTAGAATATTCTGACACACTGGGTTAAGGACATGTGGCCAGATGCAGGTAGATTAATTGCGATCGCAAACGCAAACATTCGCAGAATTTCCATGTTTGTAATCATAAATGACCCATGTGAAATGTAAAGACAGAAAAACCTAATGGCAAAATAAAGAATTGCTACAAATAAAGGAAAACAGTTAGCGATTCTTTATTTAGCGAATATGTCACACCGACTCTCTATTTTGCGATTCGCTAAATAAGAAATCGCAATACAAATTTGCATACAATGTACCAAAAATCGCAAATTGCGATTATTTGAAAAATCACTATTTTGGATTCGCAAATTAACACTGACTCAAAGCAGGTGATAACCAGGTGCACTGCATATAAACAGCCTCAGAATGCATCTGCGTGAAACAATGGCGGCCCTCTATGTCATTGCAAGGCTGATGCGGATGCAAGCAGCAGCATGGAGGATCTGGAGATGACAGGAACGCGTATACAAAGTGCGCATTACACTATTCCAACTCACAGAGGCAGAAATCCATGAGAGATACAGGCTCCACCACCATGCTGGGCCTGAAACGTGACCTGCACCTAATCCTGGAGCACCTGACACCAAGGGCGCATGCAATACCACCAAATGTACAGGTCCTTTGTTGCATGCACCTACTTGGATCAGGTAGTTACCAGGGGGTCATAGCTGTGGCTGATGGTGTCTCACAAAGTTGCCTGTCAAGCTTTTTCAACACATTCCTGGATGCCATGAAGCAAAGAATGCACCACTATATCCGGTTCCCCAGCACACAGGCGGAACTGCATAAGGCAAAGATGGGTTTTTATCAGAAGGCCCAGTTCCCACATGTTATGGGGTGCATCGACGGGACACATATTCCAATCTGACCCCCCTTTTCTACTGAGTACATATATCGGAACCGTAAATCAACACCTTCAATCAATGTACAGGTCATTAATGATGAGTCTCACATCATCACCGATATTGTAGCAAAACTTCCAGGGAGCACGCATGACTACATTTTCAGGAACAGTGGGATCCATACACGTCTGGCTGGGGGTGAATTTGGAGAAGGATACCTGCTAGGTAAATCAATGAGACACACCCCGATGTATACCTTGGATGTATCTGTTGTTGACTGTGAATGATGTTTCTTCCATTACTATTAGGTGATAGGATAAATGCCTGCACCGCATATGCGCTGACTCCATACCTCAACCCATCTGCCCCAAGTGAGAGGAGATTTAATGTGGCCCATAAATCAACGCGGAATGTGGTGGAGCGTACATTTGAACTCCTGAAGAGCAGGTTCTGCTGCCTCCACAAAAGTGGAGGTGCACGCCAATACCGCGCTCTGATCTGCTGCAAAATAATAGCAACATATGCCATGCTTCATAACCTGGCCACAAAGCAGGGAACACCCGTGGAACTCACTGAATCAGAGGATGAGGATGAGGAATGTCCTCAGCCACTGCACTGCACAGCAGGTGTCGTAGCAGTTCCAGATGGAAGACACAGATGGGCAAAGATCACATGCAACTATTTCTGAGTAAGTAATGAGACAAAGCGAGTAATTGCAACTGTGTAACGGTGTTTTATTGACCTTACATCAGGCAATAGGAATGCACACCGCCGCACCATATTGGCCTCTCAGTGCCTCAGCAATCCCAACATGGCATTGATACACTGCATGCTCATTGGCATCCCTTATCAGTTGGTTACATGGGTTACTTCACCCATCTCCCAATGTCAGCTGAAGCTTGGTTTCATTTCCTGCGCCACGCACAGCACTGCTCCGCTCACTTTACACACTGCCCTCCCTAGAGGACTGTCCTGCGGCTGGACCTTGCCTTGCACTGCGCCTCCTGGACTCTGCAATTGGTGGAGTGATGCTGTTGCGGCTTGTTACCTCCTCACTTTCACCACCATCCCCAAACCCAGTGGCTGCGATGTGTGTTGTCTAGAGCACTTCTAACTTAGTGGTGACAGTAACCAGCCCGCTAGTGACATCCTGGATGCAGTGAGCCATTTTCAACTGCATTGCCACTGAGCGTCTGCTAAGGACAGAGGTGGCATTGCCTAGGTGGTTCACCGCCTATGTGTACCCTTCCAAGGGCTGTTTATCCCTTCACCTTGCCCCACGTTCAATGTCCATTTTGCTGTGCAACAGCCTTACAGCTTCAGCCATGTACCGCAAGCAGCGGTGTTGTTCAGACCATTTATGCCCTCCTTCATGTCCCTCATGTGTTTGTTCATGGCCACCATCTGACGTTGCATTGACCGCATTATCTTCCCTTGCAGCCGCTGCACCTACAACATGTTTCCCTCCAGACCTGCAAATACACTGGAATCTACACCCTGTGCATCTGGACTGTGTGCCCTTGGTCTGCATCGTTGAGCACTTGTGTGGCAATGCTCCATGGGTGACTGTGTCTCTGGAGTCTGTTCTGCCTCTTCCTGCATGGTCTTTGGGGCTCCCATGCTCTTCTCCTCTGACCCCTCCATCTCCTGAAGGCTACCCACTGTGTACCTCCTTGATCTCGGTGGTGGTGGTGGGACATCTGCGGGTGACAGGGTCTCTTCCATCTGATTGTTGTGTCCCCTAGGTGCCTCTTCTGACTCCCTCGCAGCAGTCTGGAGTGTATGTTTGCCTGTGGGTACAGAATGTCAAAAAACTGACTTGCCTTGCAGCCTTTGTCTTTCATTAAATTACATGAATGCCATTCAAACTAACAGTCCCCAGCTTGCTTATTTGCTGATGTGGGTCACATGCACTTAGGATCAGTGGACTCACTGGTATGTAATGTGTTAATTAGGACTACATCTCCCAAGATGCATTGCTGGTTGTTAGCAAATTATGGACTGGAGTGGGATTCATACTTGCTCACTGGGGGGCGGGGGGCTCACCATGCTGTGCATGCATCTTACCTTGTCTATTGTTTCCTCTGGCTGAACTGTCCGCGTTTCCAATGCCAATGAGGGTCTCAGGCTGGAGGGTGAACTCCACCAATTCTTCCAGGGGTATTGTTTCTGGCACAGTGGATGTTCCGCTGAAAGTCTGATTAGCTTGTTTGAGCCTGTCAGCCACCCTCTCCTTGGCATGGGAGCGGAGGTCATACTAGCGCTTCTTCAGCTCGTCAATGGAGCGCAGGGTGACACAAATGGCATTAGTGTGTCCTTGTATTTCTAGCCATACCTTACGTTTCTGCGATTCAGGAACATGCAGAGATTTCTTCCCAAACAAATTGTCATGAGTCTTTACCACCTCCTCAATTAAAACCTCCAACTCTTTCTCGCTGAATTTGTGTTCCCTCTTCCTCTCTGCGGGCTCCTTTCTCTTCTCCTGTGTGTCCATACTTGTATTTGGTGTCTGCTTGGTAATTACTGTGTAGCTCCTGGGTGTGAGGTCCTGCTCCCTGCCACTCCCACAGCTTCAGGCTCACTGAAACAGCATGTGTCAGACCACTTTCTGGTTGTGATGACATCAGGGTGCACCGGAAAGCAGATTCACTAATTAGCGATTTTTTAAAATTGTGATTTTGCAAATACCAATTCGGTAATACGGATTCGGTATTGATTTAGCAATTATTACCGACTCGCTAACTTTTAGCGAATTTTATCTACATGGGAGTTTGCGAGTTCTTAATAGCGATTCAGTAAAAATTGCTATTAAGAACTCGCAATTTGGTTTTTACCTACATCTGGCCCATGGTTCCTACATATTGGGGGTGGCTCCACCGCTTCATATATATTGGGAATGGAGAGTATGATCCTGACCCTTAGCACATGAAGCGATTCAGACCAAGAACTCTGGAGTCCCTACATTGCCTAACTTACGCAGAATTCTGGGAACTTACCTGCACTCACTACGTTCGCTTACTCCGCCTCATGGACACTCACGCCGTAACCTCAGAATAAGGAGACATTCACTCAGTAACCTCAGAATACGGAGACATGGATGATCGCATAATGGACCACAACATCCACTGCACACCTATACATATTTTTGCTACTTCTGCGGGTTCAGGGGAAGGGATAAGTGGGGTTGTTATGTATGAAATTGTTCGGTTAACTTGCAAATGCTATTGATGTTGAGGGTTGTATACTCGGAACATTGCTTTTTCCCCCTAGAAAACAAAAAAAAAAGTTTTGAACCTTGAATTGCTTATGAGGTACTTTGGTCTGGAGGCTGGCTTTTGAGTTTCTTCAACCATTAAATGCAAGAGATATAGAAAGCACTCTACAAATATCAAATGTATCTATGTGTACGAGTAGTTACACTAATAATAATTTAAATACCACTTATTTTATTTCTTATATAACATTATTCATCTCAATGTAGGGTGTCAGGGCAGCTTAGATAATACACACAAATTACATAGAGACAATGAATCATACAGGTGTGTGAATCCATGTACAGGAAGTTAGAGTCACATGTCATCCATAACGGTAGGCATTATATGTAACGACCATCTGGAGAAACACAAAGTCAGTCTTTAAAATATAGAACTGTCTTTGGTGTTGTCTGTACCACTAAGACTCTATCACTAACCAAAGAACCCCTTTTTTTAAAGCAAATTTAGAATAATGAAATATTGATGGAAAAACAATAAAGTTCTAAACTTATGCCTTGCATTTTACATGCAGCTCATAGATACCATTTCATAGCTCACAGAGCTATCATAATAATAGAAGTACATACCTACCAACTTGAAGAACAAATGTCACCTTTTGGGGAGGGAACAGAAAGGGTCTTGACTCCTAAACACAGCAAGGCTGAGCCAATATAAACTATAACAAACAATACACTTGCCAGTGCTGAGAAACTTATTTTTCAAAAACTGTTGAAATATGTGGTATACATGACCAAGACATGAACACTTGCTTTATAAATTGCAACTTTTTAATTTTCTTTTTCTTTTTAACTGCTATTTTAGTTCTGCATCATTTTGATTTTGTGCATGGGAATACAAAACATTCTATGTACATTTATATACAAACATGAAATACAAATAAACAAACAATTAGGTATGTACAATGAGTCCTCAACTTACATACAACACATTCTTGGCCATCCATTCATACAACACATACAAACTGGTCCCAGTGTCAAAATAAACTTTTTGTTCAATAGATGAAGAGTCCTTTTATATTTGACACTTAATTGTAACGATTATAAGAAAAGCAAAAAAGTCTTTCTATGAGTTCCCCAAGAGTTTTCAGAAAAATCAGGGAAATGACCCGGGACCCGGTCGGTTGACGCGTTTCGAGCCCTGTGACTGTCTCCCGAGGGTCTGGCTCTTTGGTGAAATGTCGTTCTGAATCTGCAGAAACAATCGAGAGAGAAAGCGTTTGTTAGCGCTTGCCGTCCGACGTTTCATTATCAAATTTAAGAAATGACTCGTGGACCCATACGGTAACCTTCTTACCGTTAGTAAAGCTCCGCGCTGGTTCTTGAATTAAACCTCCGTTCGTGTAAATTGCTCCTTCCCCTTCGGTCTGTTTCGACTGAATGAGCACACTAACTGCTCTTAGCTGTGGGAGTGGCTGAGAGCTGAAGGATTATGTTAGATGTAGTCTCATTGGTCTTAATCGGAAAAGCGACCAAATTTACGTATTGGGTTTGTAAATTTCAGAAATCTCATTCAGTCCAGTTACTGCTGTGTCAAATTTCATTATCAGCATAGCTTCTCTTTGATTTAGTCTTGCTTCAATGTTACCCCCTCTCGGGTCGTTTTCAATTTTAGACAACACAGTCCACTTGAGCTTGGTTTTATCATGTTTCATGGCTACCCAGTGATTGACTAGAGGTGCATTCTCAACTTCTCTACGTATTCTTGATTGGTGTTGGGTAATACGTTGCCTCACTTCTTGGGTTGTCCTTCCTATGTATAACATAGGGCATGAACACATTACAGCTTACACGACATTCCTTGTCTTACAGTTGGTAAAAGTGTCATGTTTCCAGTTGATGTTATTAAAAGAGAAGACTGACTCCACTATTGTTTCTTCACAGCAGATACATGTTCCACATTTATGGTGTCCTGTAATTGGTGGAAAACCGAATAGACTTCTTATGGTCGGGCCTTTCTCAATGGGTAAAGCTGCTCTTACGATGTGGTTGGCCACACTTTTTTCTTTTTTGAGCGCGAATAAGGGTGGTGTGTTAAAGTCCTCACGTAAATCTTTTACTAGATGCCAGTTAGATGTAATCAATTTCTTCAATTGGTTGGTAGCTGGGCAGAACGTAGATACACAGACTAGTCGTTTCTGTTCCACTTTGGGCTTTTTTTGCAAAAGGGATTCAGGCGGCGTCCACCATGCCCTTTTCAATGAATTTTTTAATAGTTTGTTAGGATATCCTCATTGGAGAAGCCTTTCTTTGAGTTGGTTGGCATGTTCAAAGTAGTCCTCTTTTCGTGAACAATTCCTACGCACCCTTAGGAATTGACCAAAGGGTAGGTTTTGTCTTAGGCTGCGTGGGTGGTTGCTTGAATACAGCAATGCCTTATTTCTGTCTGTCGCTTTTCGAAAAAGGGTAGTTCCAAGGCCTCCGTCAGATGGTTCAATTTTTACATCCAGAAATGTAATGGATGTATTGGATGATGTACAACTGAATTTTATGTCATTGCTTCGTGTATTCAGCCAGTTGACGAACTCATTCAGGGTTGCAGGGCTACCGGTCCAAATGAGGAATACATCGTCGATGTACCTCATATAGTGGGAAATCAACTCTACACACATACACACATACACACCCACGAATGAACCACAACATGACTAACGTGTGTGTTTAAATGCAGTGCACTTACCGTTTGTTTTCCCACTTTGTTCCAGCACTCCCCCCAACCCACTTCTTGCATTTGGAATACAATTGCCTGTTATTACGGTTGGAGCCATGACCCAATACTAGAGGTAGGCTGATGGTGGTTAGGTTGTGAACAAGGTGTTGATCTCTTAGAACGCTAGAGTCATGATTGTTTTCCTTTTCCTTGTAGTTATTGTTTGGTCCTGAGGAGAACCCTGCCAGTCACAGGGCTCGAAACGCGTCGACCGACCGGGTCCAGGGTCATTTCCCTGATTTTTCTGAAAACTCTTGGGGAACTCATAGAAAGACTTTTTTGCTTTTCTTATAATCGTTACAATTAAGTGTCAAATATAAAAGGACTCTTCATTTATTGAACAAAAAGTTTATTTTGACACTGGGACCAGTTTGTATGTGTTGTATGAATGGATGGCCAAGAATGTGTTGTATGTAAGTTGAGGACTCATTGTACATACCTAATTGTTTGTTTATTTGTATTTCATGTTTGTATATAAATGTACATAGAATGTTTTGTATTCCCATGCACAAAATCAAAATGATGCAGAACTAAAATAGCAGTTAAAAAGAAAAAGAAAATTAAAAAGTTGCAATTTATAAAGCAAGTGTTCATGTCTTGGTCATGTATACCACATATTTCAACAGTTTTTGAAAAATAAGTTTCTCAGCACTGGCAAGTGTATTGTTTGTTATACCTTTTGGGGAGGGAGCAGGTACTTGAAGGGGGCAGGGACTCATGCCGAGGAGCACCTACGAGGCACTTTTGAACCCCAACCCGCTCCAAAGCCCCCTATGCTCCCCCCAAAAAAGCTTGCCGAGGCTAGTGCAGATGTCCTGGGATGTTTTCACACCCCCTTAATGGACGTCAGCTGCAGTACAAAGCCTCTGAAAACGAGCTGGACAATAAAATTCTCTCTTTTTTCGGGAGGGATGGGGGGGGGGGGAACTTACAATGGTTTTCAGCTCGTTTTCCCTGCCACCGTGTGATATCGACTCCTCACTGGGCGACCGTGTGATGGGAGACGATATCGTGTGTCACACGGTGGCACCATGTGAGTTGGCAGGCATGGAAGTATTGTGCAAGTAACACGAGAATCTCTATGACTAATGCTGTAACTCACTGAGCTAGCTGTAAAAAATACAAATCAGTGATCTGCATGTTACACGTTCGGTTCTGTAACAGGTTCGCTGACCCTCTGTGCTATGATGAGCCAAAACTGACTACAGAAACCACTGATCTCTCTTGCAGCTGCATTACCACCAGTGTTATCTGACCGTTATTATCCCCTGAAATTACCCGGGCACACAAAGTTCTCTGCAACAGGTGCTTTAACCCCACAAGTTATTGTAAAATTAAGTCTTTTTCTTTGCAGCTCAGTTTAAAAAACATGAATGTATAATTTGACTATGAAATTCTAATTTTCACGACTCTCTGCCTCTCGTGACTGCGCCCTTTTTCAACTGCCATACCTTCACCACGAATTTATCAGCTCCTAAGGCATTTTTTTTTACATTCCAGCACTGATTGGGCACACCTATCTTAAAGAATGGAACTCCAGGCCTAGGGCTGGTGGGTCAATGGGGCATATTACCAACAACTGGCGATAATTATCGCTATGTTGGCTTAGCGGCAATATTTTTATCGCCGAGCTGCATGAATATCTCTGAAAAGTCAGCGATATTCATGCATTACCGAGCTAATACTCCTAGCCATGTTATCCACCTACCATTGGATAACATGGCTAAGAACTGCTATGGGGCAGGTGTTAGCTTTTGGAGATATTCGCGCTTAGCGCGAATATCTCCAAAAGTTGGTAATAGGAGATAGCGATGTTAGCGACTGTTTCCAGTCGCTAACATCTTGGCACGCCCACTTTGCATGTCATTAGTGATAAATATCACTGACATGCAAAGCGGGGCCCAAGATGGTCGCTATCTCCTACTAGCTGTCGCTAACTGGTGTTAGCGACAGCAAGGTAATAGGGAGATAATTTTATGTCCACTTTCTTTGCTTTTAAAGCCAAAAAAGCGGAGATAAACCCCCTTGATAATATGCCCCAATATTCTTTAAGTTAGAGCTAATTCAAAGCGACTAATTTCCTTGCTCGAACAAAAATCAGATTTCGTACTCTGTACATTAAAACTAAACAGTGTTTCTTTCTCCTCCAGCAAAGTCGGAAAAGTTCACCTTTCTTTCGCCCAAGATGAAGTTAAGTTCACCTTGCCTGACTTTGTTTTTGCAGGATGTCTCGTCCACATAAGTTGGCTCATCCTACAAAAGAACACCGTGGTTGGACTTTCCTAAAATGCAACTTTTCATTTGCCCCGCCCCCATTGCTTCAGTAAAAGAGCTGCAGAGTACAAGTCCCTTTCTTCTATGATGTCACTTTCTGTTTAAGGACACAGAAGGTAGTTGACAAAATGAAATTCAGCCTAAGTCAGCTAAAAACTGGAGACAAAAATGATAAAACTGCTAACACGAGATTCCATGGGAAAGACACAGGGCAATAATAGTACTGATTGCATAGCTGGAGACTACATCCATCCATGTATGAATAGGAGTATAGTAACATCTCTTAGTTAGAGCACATAGATATGACAGAAGTATGAAGCTGTATGTAAAAAGAGATACTTTGGGCTGCTCTAACAATAATAATTATAAATAATAATAATAATAATATTAAATTCAATATTAGGAAAAGTAATAATACCATTAATACGAATAACTATAATAATACATCAATATTACTGTTATTGCTATTATAAGTATTATGATTAGTACTGCTACTATTACTTATAATAAAATATAGTAGGATCATGTTGCTGTAGCCCCAAAATTTGTATCAACGCCTTCCCTAGTCTATGATCGCCCAAACTGGCCAAAACCCCCTTAAAGCCCAGCTTTTGCAAAACTAGACAAAGATTCATCTGCCTGCAGCAAGTCAAACCCTGTTCTTCCAACCCTTGGCCCTCATGCCGAGCCTGGAAGACAGGCTGCACGTGGGATGTCAACACCATTAAAGTATGTACAGAAGATACAATGGCAGACATTTGAAAGGACAACTCGTAAGATAATGTCTACTTCCAGACAGATAAGTGCACTTGACTTCCTGGCACGACAGGTCCATCAGCAGCAATTTCTCCCAAGCAGCTTCCATATGTGGCTGCTAAGAGCAGAAAACACAACGAGGAAAAAGCAGATCCTTTGGTCACCAGTCTCCATCTACCCACATTACCCATATTTTTGCTTCCAAAAGTGAAATGAAAATGTTGGGTATTGTTCCATATGTTGTGTAGGTCTATAATATTTGTCTTTTTTTATTTAGGGTTAAACATTCTGTCAAATCCAAGGACATGGGGTAAGGACACGGATCACGTAGGATTACTATGTAAGATGTACCTCGTCGCAATTACTCCTGAAAAAAACAGTTTTTGAAGTTTTGGAGACAAGGTAGTTCACAAAGGTGCTTGTAATACCAGTCAATTTGTTTGAGCCAAAAGCCCTCATTACGAGGACCACCTTAGAGCAAGATACAGTGGAGAAGTGTGGCTCACTGGTTAGAGGAGGCAGACCTGGAAGCAGAGGTCAGCCTGGGACCAGGGTTCAATTCCCGGCTCGGCGACGTCTTGAGTCCTAAAATGTCCATGGACTCGACAATTCTTGCCCCGGTGCCTACTTGATTCATGGGTTCACACTCTGCGACTCTGGGCAATAGCTTGCTTAATCTCCACAACGGCCCCTCGCGGCGGGATGCCTGGCTTCACCTTGCGGATACCCTGCTGGGGTTATCTCACAGGGGAATACCAGGACTGGTTCCCTAAGCAAGCGCTTAGAAACCGCTTGGTGATTTGCGCTATATAAATTCCTGTACATTTACATTTACAGTGCGGATAACGCTTGGGTCATTCTGAGTAACCCTCAGTTGTTTTCCAGACCCAGATTTACTTGGACCATAAATACTGGAGCTAGTAATTCTGGCACTGGAAATACCAGACCCAGGGCTGGATGTAGAATCGCTGGAGAACTACTGGGTCTGTGGGAATCTGCGGTGCCTGACACCTGCCGATCCTCCTCCTGAATACGAGGAGAAGCTACAAAGTCACTCTCACCTGTGACAGCCCCCACATACCCCAAACAGCCCTAAATCAGTGTCCTGCAGCATTCCCCCCACTGCAATTTACTAGCTAGACCTGAGCAAGGTTTGCAAGTTCTACTCTAAAAATTTCTAAAATACCGACTTTTTAGACAAAACATGTAAGGTAGAATGGCAGTGGGAAAAGTAGAGAAAATAATTACTCTAACAGCAAATTAACAGTAGGACTAGTACAAGAAATGGAATAAATGGAAAAGCAAAAATCAAACAACCCCAAAATTATAATCACCTCACTGCTGATTAGTCCCCCTTATAGCGCTTTAACACAAAGAGGCAAGAAGGTTATAGAATGGTTTGATCAGTGGCTTCCTGCATGATCAAATCAGAAACTCAGAAATTAGTAAAATTTCCTTCATGTGCTGAGATGATGATGGCTTTTTAGGTTTGAGGCAACGGCCTGTCCTTCAGGCAAATGTTTGTGCAGGTACCATTCGTATGAATGGTGAGGCACGTTTCTAATTGGAAGTCATTGGTAAGGCCACACTTAAACATGAATTCACCGGTAATGCCAGTATCCAACAGAAACTCTTGTAAGATCAGTCACAGAAAAGACATTGATAGTAAGGATGAACTCTAATGGCATCATGTTTCCAGTCAAATTAGTGACAGGGAATGTGGTTTTACTGATCAGTTAATCTAAAAACTACATGTTGTTAGTAACCCTGGGCGGGTAACTCCACTCCGCCAATGATGTTTGCGGAGATTTGCCTACTGCGCTCAGTGGCGAACGCGGGGTATGCAAAAACTATGCCTCGTGGCGGAGCGGAGTTAGCCGCTCCCTCCCTCCTGCCAAAGTCCTTTACAAATGATTTAAAAAGGCACTTACCTGTTGTTTGACGCCTCCCCTGCCTTTGCGCTCCCCGTCCTGCTCCTCACGTCTTCAATAATAGAAAAAAACTAAGTTGTATGTCTGTCGTGCGTGCATATGCGCACGTGCGTCAGACGTACAACGTTGCTTTTTATATTTTTGAAGATGCGAGGAGCAGGACGGGGAGTGTGAAGTAAGGGAAGGTGGCAAACAACAGGTAAGTACCTTTTTAAATAATTTTTAAAGGACTTTGGGAGGTGGGAGGGGGCACAGCGGAGCATAGTGTATTTCCACTGACTTTTTTAAAAATTCTGTGGAAATATGCGAAGAGGCACTACGCCTGCTACGCCCACCCTTAGTTGTTAGACTGGACACCAGGGGACCTGTCCTCGCTTGCGCTCCAGAGAATGTGGTGTCTGAGGGGTGTTGGGGCAACCTGAGCTGGGAGCTGAGACTGTCTTCGGCCTCCAGATTGGGAGAACGGCAATACCTGCCATCGCAGCCTCTGTCCGAGGTCGTTGACTCCCTCTCCCTGGACCCACGCTACAGGGTGCTTTGTTTTGGAAAATACCGTGACGAGGCCCAGTGGGCTTGGTGAGCATCTGCAGCTGACCGTTGGGGGTCTGCAGCAGGTCACACTTCTGTTTGAAGGAGCAACCCTTGACCCTGCTCCAGGCAGGTCGCTCCCCACGCCACACAGCACCACTTGTTGGGCTCATGTTCCTGTGCTCACTGCTGTCGCTCCTGATGTGAGTTTAAGGCCCTCCTCCACCTGCAGGCTACCACCTGCACCTCATCCCTGGTGGCCCAGTGGTGGGTCGTAGGTTCTGTATACTCGCTCTGCCCTTTTCCTGTCTGCCTCTGCTGCTATCCTGCATTTTTGTTAGTTATTGTATCTCTGTGATATTCTTTTTGTTTCTCCCTTATTGTACTGGTTTTGTGCCCTTCTGCCTGTATTTCCGCCTGTTCTGCCTCCCGTTCCTGCTGCTGCATCCCCTGCGGCCCCTCCCCCCACTCACCCATTCGTCCCACTCCCTGCCTCCCAGCTGCTCCTCCCTCCCACCTCCGCTTCTTATGGCGGCTGCTGCGCAGTGAGGAGAGCGACCCATGACCCTGCTCCAGGAATGTTGTTCCCCACGCCGCACAGCACCACCTGTTGTGCCTGTGCTCCGGTGCTCGCCGCTGCCGCTCCTGACGTGAGTTCGAGGCCCTCCTCCACCCGCAGGAACACCACCTGCACCTCATCCCTGGTGGCCCAGCGGTGGGCCGTAGGTTCTGTATACTCGCTCTGCCCTTTTTCCTGTCTGCCTCAGCTGCGATCCTGCATTTTTGTTAATTATTGTATCGCTGTGATATCCTTTTTGTTTCTCCCTTATTGTACTGGTTTTGTGCCCTTCTGCCTGTTTCTCCACCCGTTCTGCCTCCCGTTCCCGCTGCTGGGTCCTCGCCCCTCCGCTCACCCACTCGTCCCGCTCCCCACCTCCCAGCTGCTCCTCCCTCCCACCTCTCCTTCTTATGGTAGCCGCTGCACGGCCGCGCACAGCGGGCACACCAAAGGTGCGCCTAAGGAAAGCCCGTCTGCGCCTGGACCGCGCCCAGCGCCAGACCCTCTGACCCCCGTGAACGCCACGACGCTCTGACACCGATACGATGCCAGCACCCTCTACACTCTCAATGCCGGCCGATCACACACCTGCGTCCGGGCCACGCCGAAGCGCACCCCAGGACCCTTCTCCTGCCGGAACTGCAGTTACACCAGCCTTCAAACCACCACCACGTCCGCCGGGTTAGGACGCAACAACCTCCAATGCATTCTACACAACACCCACTCCACCCGCAAGCAGGCCATCGAACTCTGGGACATACTCGACTCTGAAATATGGTCTACTGTACTCCAATGTGTTTTTGTTGTTAGTCCTTTGTAATAGAGTTGGTGGTGGTGGTGGGTTAACCCTTTTGAGTGAAAGGATGGAACATGAACAGAAAGCGCAAACTCCACTGGAGAGGGTCGTCCCCCACTCGCACTCGAATGATTATGTAATATAGGTAAAAAAGGTGTTTCCAACACTGTGACTTGAAATTAAAGTTTATTCTTCATTTTCTCATGAAAGTTAACTTTCGACTTTTTAAATTTTTTATATCTTATACATGCGTTTTAGTAGATAATGCAAATGTAACTGATGTCCAATCTGTACAGTACTACATCAAGTTGCCCAAAGCATTTTTGGCCGTAGCCCTTCTTCAGGAGCCCAAAATTTCTGTAACATATTTGAAGAAAAAGGACACAAACCATCAGTCACCCCCGATGACTAAATAACTCAAATTCTTTTGCTGTAATAACAATGGTGGTGTGTTGTGATATGTATGCATGTTTACTAAAAGTGAACAATTGGTGACTCTGTGTGGCGGTGTAAGAGTACCACTACCACAACCGTTAGATCTTTATACCACTGTGTAAGAGACTCAAGAATGACTCATAAACAAAGCGTATAGCGTAATTAGCGTGATTACGACATTGATTCCCATGGTGCAAAAAGTGTATAAGGATGTCCAAGTCTAGACGACTGAACACACATATATTGGTTTATCATAAGCCCTAGGTATACACTTACCCAATTACATGTACAGAAGTGTATGCATATCTCATCGACCTGGAAAAGTTAAAATAGATGCTCAATGTGAAGTCTCATTAACAGAGTGACTCACGAAGAAACTTTATTCAAAACGTAATTGCAAAGAGATGAATCCTTACTTGTGTACACATTTTCTGGTAGGTGCTGGCTTCCCTTGTAGCGGTCAAATTCTAAAAGAAAGATTTGTAAATGCGCATCAAATTTCAGTGCACAGCCATACGGAGCTGATAGGAGAAGCCGTTAGATGAAAACTCTAAACGCTGCTTACCTAATGTGATTATGCACACGCGGCAACAGAAAGGGTCCGGTACACCATGGTAGCAAGTTGTACTCTTCTCCTCCTCCCCGGACATCGCCTTCCTGATGGAGAGTTGGATGAACCCCACCTCAGCACCGACATCGCCATAGCCATCCCTGACAGTTTCAAGATCACCTGCAGGGACCGCACCAACGGAACAGGAGGAGGAATCTCCATCGTCCACAGAAACACCCTCAGGATCTCGACCAGCACCGACGACACCCTTAGCGCCGCCGAAAACCTGCACTTCCAGATCCACACCGACCCCAACACCACCCTCAGAGGAACCCTCATCATCAGACCCCCCTGGCCGCAGTTCAGCAACTCCATCGCCGACTTCGTCAGCACGCATGCCCTTGCATCCACGGACTACATCCTCCTTGGAGGCCTGAACTTCCACCTTGAGAACACCAATGACAGCAACTCCACCACCTCGACAACCTCTCCAACCTCAGACTCAAACAGCTCCTTATGACTCCCACCCACTCCGCCGGACACATGCTCAACCCCATCTTCTCCGCAGCAACCACGTCACCTTCAGCCACACCTTCCAAACTCCACTGGCCTGACCACCGCTGCGCCCACTTCACCTTTGAGAAGCCCACCACGCACCACTGCACGCAACGGGCCCCCCGCTGCAGCTGGAGCAAAGTCACTGAAGACCAGCTAATCACCACCCTTCACCACCCTCACCCGAAACCCACCACCGACGCTGACTCCGCCGCCCGCAACCTCAGGCAAAGGATCGATGACTGCGCCAACACTCTCACTCTGATAAAGAAACTCTCTAACAGACGCACTGACAGAAAAGCCATCTGGTTCACCGCCGACCTTCAGGCATCTAAGAAGGCCTGGCGTAGGGTTCAGAAGAAAAGGCACCACAAACAGACACCGGACAGCAACACAGCCTACAAGAGTGCCATCCGCAGACACCACCAACTCATCCGAACCGCCGAAAGGACTTACTTCAAAGAGCGCATCGACAACAATGCACACAACAGCCAAGAGCTCTTCAACATTATGAAGGAACTCTCCAACCCCAACCCCAGCTCCAACTCCAACGACGTCCTGCCATCGCAGGACCTCTGCGGCTCCCTAGCCACCTTTTTCCACCTCAAGATCACAGACATCCACAACAGCTTCAACAACCAGGCCCCCCTGACAGACACTTACACCTCAGACTCACCGCCCCCCAGCCCAGCCTTCCTGGACCCACGTCAATGACGACGACACCATCAAAATCATGAACACCATCCACTCCGACTCACCACCAGACCCCACCTCCGCAAGGTCATCAAAAGCTCTTTCGAGACCGCCACCTTCCGGGAGAGCTAAAGCACGCCGAGATCAACGCCTTACTCAAGAAACAGAAGGCAGACCCCCAGGACCTCAAGAACGTCCGGCCCATCTCCCTACTCCAGTTTCCCTGCGAAAGTCATCAAAAAGATTATCAACAAGCAACTGACCTCCTTCCTCGAAGAGAACAACATCCTGGACCCATCCCAATCCGGATTCCGCAGCAACCACAGCACCGAAACTGCCCTCATCGCCGCCACCGATGACATCAGGGCCATGCTGGATAACGGAGAAACCGCAGCCCTCATCCCCTTGGACCTTTCGGCGGCCTTCGACACCATCTGCCACCACACCCTTCGCACACGCCTCCACAACGCAGGGAACCGCGACAAAGCCCTGGACTGGACCACCCCCTTCCTCACCGGCAGAACCCAGAGTGTCCGCCTCTCCCCATTCCGTTCTAAAGACACCAAGATCATCTGCAGCGTAACCCAAGGATCAGCCCGACACTCTTCAACGTGTACATGGCACCGCTCGCCAACATCGTCCGATCACACGACCTCAACATCATCTCATACGCCGACGACACTCAGCTGATCCTCTTCCTCACCAAGGTACCCACCACCGCCAAATCCAACCTCCACGAACGAATGAAGGTCATCGCCGATTGGATGATGAACAGCCGCCTGAAACTGAACTCAGACAAGACACAAGTCCTCATCATCGGATCCACCCCCTCCGCCTGGGACGACTCATGGTGGCCGGCTGCACTGGGAGCTGCACTAACGCCCACTGATTACGCATGCAACCTGGGGGTCATCCTGGACTCAGCGTTTTCAATGAGCCAGCAAGAAAACGCCATCTCCTTCTCCTGCTTCAACACCCTCTGCATGCTCAGCAAGATCTACAGATGAATCCCCACCGGAACCAGAAGGACGGTCACCCAGGCCCTCGTCAGCAGCAGGCTGAACTACGGCAACGTTCTCTATGTGGGAACTTCAGCCAAACTCCAGAAAGGATTACAACGCATACAGAACTCCTCTGCACGCCTCATCCTCGACATCTCCACCACAGCAACATCACAGCCCACCTGAAAGACCTGCATTGGCTCCCCGTCAACAAGAGGATCACCTTCAAGCTCCTCACCCATGCTCACAAAGCACTTCACAGCACCGGACCAGCGTACTTCAACGAACGACTCACCTTCTACACCCCGAACCGCCAGCTTCGCTCCGCCTACCTCGCCCTCGCCACCATCCCCCGCATCCGACGAGTGACTGCCGGCAGCAGACCATTCTCCCACTTCGCCGCTAAGACCTGGAACACCCTACCTAAATGCATGCGACAGACCCTGGACCTGCTGACCTTCAGGAGATTTCTCAAGACCTGGCTGTTTGAGCAGTAGCAGCATCCCCCCTAGCGCCTTGAGACTCTCACGGGTGAGTTGGGCACTCTACAAATGTACTGATTGATTGATTGATTGAATGATTGATTCATTGAAGGGAAAGCATTTCTCCAGACTTGAGAGCGCACCAGCTTCCTAGGTCACAAACTTTTCTCTACAGGGTGGGAGGTATCGATCCAGCACTCGTGCAGGCGCCCTCGGGCACCTGGAGGTGTAATCCGGATGGACAAAACTATGTAACTATTTCTTTCCGTGTTAGGTGGGTCCCACTGTCTAATCAACAGGGCGCTATCCGGGGCAACATGTATTGTTGGATGGTGAAGTTGAAGGCTGAGCGGCTGGGTCATGAGGCGTAGTCAAAGAATTAGGGGGCATATTATCAAGGGGGTTTATCTCCGCTTTTTTGGCGTTAAAAGCCAAGAAAGCGGAGATAAAATTATCTCCCTATTACCTTGCTGTCGCTAACACCAGTCAGGGACAGCTAGTAGGAGAGCGCGACCATCTTGGGCCCCACTTTGCATGTCAGTGATATTTATCACTAATGACATGCAAAGTGGGCGTGCCAAGATGTTAGCGACTGGAAATAGTCGCTAACATCGCTATCTCCTATTACCAACTTTTGGAGATATTCGCGCTAAGCGCGAATATCTCCAAAAGCTAACACCTGCCCTGAGCAGTTCTTAGCCATGTTATCCAATGGGAGGTGGATAACATGGCTAAGAGCATTAGCTCGGTAATGCATGAATATCACTGACTTTTCAGCCATATTCATGCATTGCAGACGATTTCTATCGCATTTGCGATAAACCTTGGTAATACCAAGGTTTATCTGCGATAAAAATCGCTGCAGCTCGGCGGTAAATATTTGTCTCTAACCAAGCAATAGCGATAATTATCGCTATTGCTTGGTAATATGCCCCTAGGACTTTTTAGCCTTTTTGCTAATGGTAAAGCTTGACAATTGCATATAACTTATATACAATGTATGTTTTGTTTTGATTTCACTAGAAAAAATTAACAATTGGGTATAACTGTAAAGTGTATATAAAATGTGTATGTCGTTTTGATTTCAGTGCGTGTGTGTAAGTATTTTTATACATACAGCGTGAAGTCCTTCTGTAGAGTACGCAATGTGTTGCGAGGGATGAGCCCTGAGGATAAGCCTGACTGCTCAGTGCCATGCTACCAGGGTGTAGGCAGAAGTTATCAGACAAGTCTTTCGTACTCATCCTATTTGGAACGGTGGATTCTGACTGGCTTCGATGAGTCTTAGCCAGCCCATAACCGCTGGGTCTAACACACGTGATCCCCAATTCTGAAAATGGAAACTTGGAATAGGAAATGTCAGTTCTCGTTAACCTTTCCAATTTATTTGTGGTCTCCTGCGTGGAAGTAGGTGTAATCTATTACTCAAAGGTTAAAACCAAACCCAGCTTTCTTTTCCTTGCTGTAGATACTGCAACTAAACACAAAGGAGATGGAACTGTCAGGGCCTGATTGACTATCTGGTATTTCACCTCTTGTCCCCTTCCAATAGCAAAGATAACTCTGGCGCCAAATAGAGGTCTTACATAAATCACCATTGGGATTATCAATGCCCTGAATTCCAGAGCACCACCCTTTTGCTTTAAATGCATGAAGAATATAATGCCTAATGTCTGATCCTTGGTCACACAGGAGCAGTTGGTAAGACTGTCAAGGACTGGCTTGGTATATTGGAGCCACATCTTCTTAAATTCCTGGAAGTCACCAACCATACCAGTGGTGTTACACAGAACCCCGCAGATCCTACGGTGCGTGAGGGCCCGCAAGCTCCAGGAGGCCCCGTCAGCACAGTATTCCAGCCGGGAGCTCCTGATTGAGTCCGGAGTGGCCCCCTCCACGTACCTTGCAGGGTGGCCCCCCACAAGTTTCGTTGTGCCAATGGCATGCATGCCACACACAACTTAATCACACATTTTCTATAAGGTAATAAACTTGAAAAAAGTGCAGTCATTGTTACTGGCATTAGCACGCATTAGATGATTTTAGCGGCAAAAAACTGCTCTCGGTGTTACGTTTATCTCTTAATTTGGCCTCCAAATTTTTGCCCTGCGCTTTCATTCAAGACCTGAAACTCGATGTCATTTGGCAAATAGATGTCTTGTTACCACTTACATGATTCACCTGCTTTTTGAGACAGACAGATATTAACTCCTATAATTTTGTGAAATTTCATAGCTATTATTCATGGTCTTCTTCCTTTTGATCTCAGCCCCCCTCACAGCAGAATTCTGTCACAGGTCAAGAAACCTGGTCCATTTAACCAACTGTTTTTAAAAAAAGGGGGAAATGCACACCGGGTTTCGTGTATTGTTAATCTAAGAGTAATTTAGACATGTGTTTGACAATAAATCATTCTTCACTCATATAATTATGGTTGATGTTATTTATTTTTTTGATTTTTAGAATATTATAAGTTTCTGTTTTTTTACCTTTTTTTTAACTTATTGTACTTTTGCTCATATATCTACTTTTTTTGTTTACCAAAGACATTATCATATACAAAACATTCAGAGATTATCACATAAATAGTTGCTTATTTTAAAATAACCACACAATCATTGTAAGAAACTTAATGTAAACGCAGAATTAATTCCTTCAACGCGTTTCGGCTGTCGCCTTCCTCAGGAAATCTGCCTTGTTCTGTACTATAGTTAGCGTGGCTTAATAGGGGGAGCAAACGGCTTCTAGTAGATATGTTTGTTTACTTCTGAGCGAGGGCCGAGGGTCCATATCTGTGTGTCTTGTCTGGTGCTTATTTTATGATGATTATCTCCGTTTTTTTGTTTGCAGCGCAGCGGGGTTGATTCCTTTGTATTTGCTAAGTTTAGCGGGGGTGGTTAAAAACGCCTACTTCAAAAGCGTCCGAGGACTTCACCATAAATGCTGCCTCATTCTATTTCAAGGATTTGCGTTCCGGCTATAGGTAGTTTTAGACCTAGTGTTGGTCTAGGAATTCTTCTGTGCGCTGCCGCGTAGTCCGCTTGAATATTTAACTGTTGGAGTGCTCTGGCTCTGGATGCTGTACGCTCGGTGATCTACTGATATGCGAGCGTGCCGCTCTCGATGTGTGCCGCCCTCGTTGTGTCCCGATTGTAGTCATTTAACCAACTGTACATTCATTTAGTTTGCCCACTTTTTAAGAAAGCGCTTCTATTCATGGGCTTAATCCATACCTGAGCTTATTATCGTTGCCTCCAATGGCACACAAATGTATGCTGCTTGCCAGTCTCATATCTGATTAATTTGTCTCTCCTATCACTAGCACAACCAAACATATGCATCTACAGTTAGTTCTTAATAAAAAACCTTTGCTTAATCTTCCAAAAATGTCATAAATATTTCTGCTGGTCAGGAACTGATTCCACTAAACCACCATTATTGGGCACAAGAGTTTTTCTTCTCAAAGTGTAAGTCTCTGTGCGAATGCAGCCATTGCATGTCGACTCCACAGCCATAGAAAGGTAACCACAAGCTATGGTACTTTATTTTAAATGGGTGGTGATTGAGAAAGATGCCATAGTGAATGTTGCAACGTTCACAAACAAAAATCCTAAGTTTTGTTTAATCAAAGGTGTAGATGTTTGCTGTGGTGGTGGCACCTATTAGATCACTATTCAGCTTTTTTTAAAATTCAAACACAGATTACTGGCTGACAATATGTTGAGCATTCTAGACTGGAATTTGTGAAGGGCAGATATTTAGACATCTCAAACAAAGGCATTACCCATCTGTGACATTGATGTGGGATATTTTCAGATTTGTTCTCCTTCATGTACCCTTTCCTATCTTTTTCTCTTGTCACTTTGTCACTTTCTTGTGTTTTCGGTGGATGCCTTGAAGTTCTAAGAATAAGACTTGAGCTTGTTGCTGCTACCACCTACCACCCTGGCTGTAGGTTCCTTGGTACGTCTGAAAAAATGCTATTCTTCTTTTGAAGTACCTGCACCCATTCTCACCTTTACATTTAGCTTGTTGCAGACGGTCCTTTTCTATTTAGCATCATAGCAAACTAGCAAGGTGAGACAGCAGCAAAGCATCGGTGGCTCAACCCACTGATGTACCCAGGCTTCAAGACAGCTTAATTCTGCAGCCTTTCTCCTTTTATAGAGTCTAGACAAGACGTAAGTAGAGGATCATGGCTGAGGTGAGACCATATGCAGTGTGGTCACCAAAGTCAGGAACAAGCTCTAATAGAAATGCGCTCCTACAAACAACAAGAAACGTAGGAATGATAAGAGTCTCATTCTGTAATGTCAAAGGCTGTAATGCCTATGGGGAGTTCCACCAGCCATTCTTCTCCGGGACCATGAACTAACACCTTCATACATCTTCTGACTCACTTTTCACTTCCATCTCTATTGCAACTGCATACCAACAAGATGGACACACACTGAGAACCTTCCGTAGGCCCTAAAAACCTCTTCAGATTCCCCCTGAAAGCAAAGAGCTAATGGTCCTATCCTTCGATACTGTTAGAGCTCTTACTTGTTCTTATCTCCAAATAGTTTTGAATGTATTCTCTTCTAATCCTCTCTCTGTTGTTAGCTAGTTCTATGTAAAATGTTTTATGGAAAGCGAACCACTACCTATGTCGTGATCATCGTGTTATGTGCCTTATTCTCCTGATACTCTCTCCATTGGTTACGTACGTAAAATGGAAACCAAGGTGTCTATTCACTGGGCCTCAGAGATAGAAGACTCAGAGAGGGCAATAGGAAAAGACCATCCGAGAAGAAATACCAACAAACAGAGAAAGGCACAAGGACTGATCGACTTCCCACTTGTCTGGCAGTGTATGGATGAGTGGAACTCAGAATAAAAATACAAGCTTAAGACCCCATTCTCAAGACATTCATTCATTTATATTCGTAGGCTTATGTCTTTGTTTGGAGTATATTTCTAGAAAAATTGCTTTCTCTAACCCCCAGATGCATCAAAGTTATGTTTTGCGAGTCCTTAATAGCGAATTGTAAGGAATCGCTATTAACCCCTTCGCTGCGGGGCTAATTTCCCCACAGCGCGGGGGGAGGGGGGCCGCGCACGGCGCCGCTGTGCTCATGACGAGCCCAGGCTCGTCATGCAGCACGGTGCTCGTGTGCTGGTGACGAGCCTCGGCTCGTCATGACCACGCCCGCGCAATGGAACGCTCAGCACAGCGGGGAAATTAGCCCCGCGTGTGAGCGTTCCACGGCTCATGACGAGCCCAGGCTCGTCACCAGCACACGAGCACCGTGCTGCATGACGAGCCTGGGCTCGTCATCAGCACAGAAGGGGTTAAAGACTCTCAAAACGGGATGCATGTAGGAATCGCAATGTTATTTGCGATTTACTGATTAATTATTGGCTAAGGCCCATAGGAATGAATGGGAAAGCCATTCCTTATTTGCGATTAGCAATTAGCGAATCGCAAATGTGCCGCAATTTCAAGGGTGCCAGGGTGTCCAAAGGACACCCTGTTGCACCCCTGAAATGGTAATGTTCACTGGTGTTGCGCACACACATGTCCCAAGGACATATGTGTGTGAAATATACAACTTAGAAAAATGCACAAAAGTGCATATTTCTAAGTTTTTGCTTTTTACCACGTAGTTTGGATTTGCTGTAAATAGCGACCCCAGATTGCGAATTCGCAATCTTGGAATGATTCATGCATTGCATTTAAGGAATCGCAAATTACAATTCCTTAAATGCAATCGCAATTTGAGAACTCGCAATTATTTGCGAATTCTTAAATTGTGAGTGCATGAACCCATGATGCATCTCAAATGCCATTTTTGCGGGCGCAAACGGCCGAATTTTGCGATTCGCACCGTTTGCTCTCGCAAGAATGCTTGATGCATCTACCTGCAAGTCTTTCCAGAGACCTCCTGGAAGTCCGTGAATGTCAAATGTTCCCTGGAACAGTTCTGCAAATCTGTCTTAGATTCCAACTTCCTCAATTGTGAAAGCATTTTTGCATGCATAAATGTAACAGGGCACATTTATGCAAGTAAATATTTTGCATAAGTGCATTACTCCTTAAAACGTGGTTTATTTTTCCCCTTTCCCCCGAGTTTTCACAGTGCATCAACACCATAGAACACGCACTCCCCACCTCTGAGAGATGTTATTGTGTATTTTACAAGTGAGTTAATCACTTCGAGAGTGAACAGTCTTGTGATGTGAATACATAACGTGGGTTTAAGTGCGAAAATTGCTCTGGGAATCAGGCCCTAATGAAGTGCACTAGGTTCGAATGCTTCGTGCTGTTTCATGGAGTGCATGGAATTGTGTTTTCATGCAAGTGATGATGCTACAAGAACCTCTTGAGTCAGACCATGCTCAGATAATTGGACCTTCCTTAACTCAGCTCACACTTTCCAGCCCTGCAGCTGTCATGAGTAAACTATTTTCTCTGGCTGCTGTTGAGGGACCATAAACCGGGTTTACGAGGGACTAACACCACATCAGGGATGTTATTTATTTGTAAAGTCTCAGCAGTATTGCAAAAGCCTACCTCATATCAACCCCGCGGACAGGGATGGTGGCGGGCACCCTTCCACGCCAGATGTGCTCTTTTCGGGCCAGATGTTGGAAGGCTATTACTGGTCGGTAACGGCCAAAATTAACAAATTTCGGCTGTTACCGACCGGTAATAGGCTTTTCTGATGTAGGGGGGCGAAATTAAGGATTCAGTAAATTACCGAATCGGTAATTTACCGAAGCGGTAAATTACCGATTCGGTAAATTACTGAATTCTTGATGTAGGGAGCACTTAAATGAGTGCTTATCCCATGTTAGGATTCGTTATTTACCACTAACTACAAGTTGATGGTAAATAACGAAAACACCCCAAAAAGCAATTTTAAGTAAATTGCTTCAGTGCCATGTTGCAGACATACATGCCCTTAGGGCATGTATGTCTGCAACATGTGCACCCATACACAATTGAGGGGTGCAACAGGGTGTCAAAGTAACACCCTGCCACCCTTCACAGTTTACCCCCTTTTACGGAATCGGTATTTACCAATTCGGTAATTGACATTCATTCCTATGGGCCTCCAGTCCCATAGGAATGAATGGCAATTACCGAATCGGTAAATACCGATTCAGTAATTACCGAATCTTAACGATTCGGTCATTTTAACCGAATGTTTTGCTACATAGCATTTACCGATTCTAAAATACTGAATCAGTAAAATTCGGTATTTTTGAATCGGTAAATACTATTTACCTACATCTAGCCCTTCGTGTTTTCTTCCACTTCCTGATCGCCGTCCTTCCTGGGGTTTTGAAAGTGTCTTGACTTCAGATCACCTTTGCATGTCTGAAGATTTTTTGATCATTGGAAGATAATTTTTTTATCTCACTGGGAGATAATTTTCCTATAACACTACCCAGGCAATATGGGAAATGTATGTAGACCTTTTCTTGGCAATGTTACCTTAGTCAGAGTTTTCTATGGGCAATGATAAATGCATGCACAATTGTTCTCTTCCATTTCCTATTTGTGGTACAAATTGTTGCAAAAGGCACTGAAACCGGGGTTGCAGGAGGAGCTACAGCACCCGTACATGAACTTGAAAGAGTTCAAATAGAGAATGAGCAATAAAGGAGCCCTGCAAGTCTTTCAAAGGCCGACTATCAATAATTGTAATGCTCTTGCTTGCTAGACGCAGAGCATTTACTATGACTTGGCGGGAGCGGAAAAACTCCCACCAAGCCATAGCAAACAGTTATGTCCTGGGGGTGGGCACCCCCGGACATAGCAGGAAAAGGCCCTGGGGGGTGGTGGTGCCCAGGGCCAGCTATGACTCCAGGAGGGGGCCATGCGGCCCCTCTTCCTTTCTTATTGTAGGGCGTGTCCCAGGGAGGCGTGGTCACCGAAGCTGAGAATGAACTGGGAGGTGGTGCCGCATGAACCCCCTCCCATTTAAAAAACATTAATTTGGCCCCCCGGAAGTGGTGGTCCCCCGGGTCAGGTGGGGAGTACGAGAGACTCCCCCATAGAATGCAAATGCCCTGGGTGGTCCCCAGTGCACTGGGGTTCTCGAGGCCCCTGATTTGTTATTCATTGACGGCCCAGAGAGGTCCAAGAGGCCCCCCCTCATTTACCATTAAACAAGACCTGGGGAGGTGGTGGTCCTCTGGGCATACTTAACCTCCGGAGAGGGGATCCACTGGAGGGCTGAAGAATCAAATTGAAACACGCAAGAATCAAACCCACTGGAGGGTTAAAATATGCAAAAATAAACTACATGTCCCAGCAGGCATTGTGAGAAATAATTAACTGCAAGGGCACACCGGAGGCCGATGGAAGTAATTTAAAAGCATGCAGAGGGGAAATGTGAGGAAATGAACTCTTGACTCCTGCCGGTGGCCTCTGAAGAGAAGCACAAAGGCTTCGAAACGCGTCAGGCCAAGGGATTAAATGACGAGATGGGACACTGCATGTTTCATCAATAAAGTGGTGTGAACCTACCTGTTGAGCAGAGTGCGGCCTCGTATCTGAGCACCCTTCACATTATATATATATATATATATATATATATATATATATATATATATATATATATATATAATTCACTTAAAAAACCATAGGTTTCAGGCCTTATATAGTTAGGAATTAACATTTAAAAAAACCATTGAAATTGCTCCTATATTGTTAGTTGTACTAACTATATTTCGCGCACCCGCAAACCACTGCTGATGATGTCACATATTACATCATTCATGACATGGTCAGTGACATCACTGATGACATCACTGTTGACATCTCAAATGACATCACTGATGACATCTGATTTGACATCACTGATGTTCCGTTCAGCCGTTCGGGCTGTAGCCGTATCTAAAGGTCCCATAAAAAATGCCATTTGAAAAATGTCAAATTCAATTTTCTCAAGACCTAATTTTCTCAAGAACATTTTCTCAAGAACTACGGGAGGGATTTTCACCAAACATAGCAAAGGCACATGTGCATACCAGGTCCTACCATTTTGCCAAGTTTGGTGTAATTCCATTCAGCCGTTCGGGCTGTACCCGTGTCTAAAGGTCCCTATGGAAATTAACATGGGGAAAACACGTTTTGGGACCTCCCTTTCAGCCCCCGCTTGACTAATCCCCAAGAAACTTTCAGGGAAGGAGCGGAGCGCAGCGAGGCAAATTTAGGGAAAATTACAGGCAGATCCCTCAATCGGCGCCAAAGTTATTCCCAATAGAATGTTCGGAATTTCCTATGGTAACTAGGTCCTAACTATATATACCTACTGGCGACTATATATATATATATTTTCTCCAGATCGCTGCAAAAGTTTTTTCCCTTCCTGCGACGTTGGTGCCAGCCAGTGGAGGCAGCAGCCACTTAGATATCTATGAATTTCTCTGTTCGCAACCAGATGGTAGGAATTAAGAGGCGGCACACCAGAAAATGACCCAACAGATTTATTGTACACCAAACTTAAGGACGACGCGTTTCGGCGTTAGCCTTTGTCAAGTAACTTCCCATACATCAATTTCCTATAGAAATAGGCGTCACGGTTTATGGACATAGAAGAAATAATTGCATTAGATCATTTATTGAGGGCTATGGGCATTTAATACAAGGGAAACGGTATTGGGGAAAATGCCGAAAACATACAGAGGTTGATTTATTTATGACATAGCTTATTCTCTTTTAAGGTCTCCCTGAGTACCATTGCAGACATGAGGTAGCACTGCTATCGCACAGACCAGTGACATCCAGGAAGGTACACAAATATTTTTGGTGCTGATGCATGCAGAAGTTGATTTAGGCAGCATACAGCACGTACATACCATAAAATTATCGTCTGGCCAATGCGGTATTAATACATTGACTTATGATTGTGAATAGTTGCAATTCATTGTTTGTATATAGTGGTTTTAATATTGGGAAGTCCGCATGAAGGATATATAATGCAAATGTGTCTTACTGCCGCACCATGAAATGTGGGACCGTCCCCAACTCTTTTATGTCTATGAACGGTTGGGATGTTTTGTATGACAAGCGTGACACATTGATTTGTTTTATATTTAATTTTCATGTCAATTAATTTATACGTTGATATTCGGATATCTTGATATTTTCGAAAAGCAGTGATCTAACAGTAACTGTTTCATTGAATGAATTACGGATTGAACAGCGTAAAAATGCAATTCTTTCTTCTATGTCCATAAACCGTAGGAATTGATGTATGGGAAGTTCCTTGACAAAGGATAACATCAAAACGTGTCGCCCTTAAGTCAGGTGCACAATAAATCTGTTGTGCCGTTTCATGATGTGCCGCCTCTTAATTCCTACCATCTGGTTGCGAACTGAGAAATTCATATATATTTATATACACTAAATGACAAAACATTTTTTCTATTCCCAATTGTAAATTATGCAGTTTCACATGTAGACCTGTTTTTGAACGCGTTTTACTTTTGAACTTTTTGGATTTTAAAACAATTGTAAATCTGCACTCAATTAAGGAAGTAAACCCACAGAAAGTTGAAATCGTTTTTAAGGAGCCAGCTCTCTATTCTGAAGTGCGTGGGAGCGAAGATATTAGTGTTTTAATTTAAAATCGAAGAAATGCAAACCCAAAATTCATTGTATTTCTTAGTGTAGCAGTGAAGTCCAGTGTTTTATTGACATACTTTGCAATTTATCATCCATCAAGTGCTTTGGCATTTTCTTTAAAGTTTTGGGGCCTCATTTATGAAGCTGTGCGTCACTTTTACACCGCCGGTGCATCACTTTTTGTGACGCACCAGTGGTTTAATAAATGCGCCTTGTTGCGCCATATTTACAAAGTGACGCATCTAGGCAGATGCGTCATTTTTTAAACCCCTGCGCCACATTATACCTGCGCCAGGTATAATGTATGCCAGGGGGGCGTATTGACGCAAGAAAGGGTCGTAGAAGTGACGCAGTGAAATCTATAAGATTTCACTGCGCCACTTCTAGGATGCAAATGCATCAATATCTTACGCCTGCATCATAGCAAGCGTAAGACTGACGCAGACCCTTTCACATAGGGCTTGCCCCATGTGAAAGGACGCATTGCTGGAGTTGAGTCACTTTTGTGACACACTCCAGCAATGCGTCACTTTTGCGCCATACAGATACGTCAGAAATATTGACGTATCTGTAACTCCTTGCGCAATGATGCATCATACTGTAAATATGACGCATCATTGGTGTCGCAAGGAGGGCGCAATGAAAAGTGACACATCGCTGTTTTCACGCAGCAATGCATAACTTTTCATAAATGAGGCCCTTGAGCAATATGTGCATAGATCTGATATCCACAAATATTAACATTCTTATTAAACATTTTAAACCCAACAGTGACTAGACAAATCTTCCAAACATTCATCAACTGCCCCCCATTATCACCTGCAAAAAGTGGTAGTAAACAGGGAGGTACAATAGGCAAAAACTTGCAATAGTTGTATTGTGGTGTGCCATGCGTCATTTGTATATAGTAAAATCCTCAATTTGGGAGGTTAAGCCCAGCAGAAATGTTATTTCTGCTATCATGGTTCTCCTGATTTAATAGTAATATTGAAATGAGCACCACTGTGTTTCACTTTGTGATCTTAGATGTGCAGCTGCTAAATTTCCCTGATCGATACAGTTTCTTTCTTAGAATTCTGGGACTTGCACTTCTGGTTTTATAGTGTATTGAGAAAAACTACAAGTCCCACAATTCTAAGAAAAAAACAGGACTAGTCTGACTAGTCACTCGTGGATTTGGGATGATTGGCAGTTATGTGGACGTTGCATATTGTTTAGTGTACCAACGGTTGTGTTAATTTCCGACTGATACTATTGGTCTTTTTCCTCTTTTTGTCATATTGTATGGTCTGCAAATCAAGGGTTTTAACCCACTGAACAATTTTATTATTCTTGGTGCTCAGTTGCTTGTTATTTCTTCAATCCTATGAGTAAATGGCCGGACATTTTTGATGTAACCAGGGTGTCGGAACACTGTTAAGTTATCGTTGAAATAAAATAAATTCGTGCCTCCATTGATTTATTTAGTGATGTGATTCCAGTTGAGACTATCAGATCAATTTCACAGACTTACATGAACCAGTAGCTGGTGGAGGTTAAGACATAGAGTATTCACTTGGGGACTGAGGCAGTAGCGGCTGCTACTGAACCGGAACCGGGGTGGTGGGCGGGGGTGAGGAAGCAAGGGGGAAGAAATAAAAAAAGAAATAAAAGCAATTATACGTCAACACCGCCGGCTGCTGCCTCTCCTCTGTCCTCTTCTCTGCAGCAGGAATCCCCTAGCCAATCACGACGCTGCCTTACAGCTGCATTGTGATTAGTGATTGTGACAGTTCGGCGCTCAGAGAGACACTGGGAGGCTGTGCATGTTCTCCACCCAGGGTGTACAATACAGCCTGTGGAGAGCATGCAAAGTGTGCATGATTGTTTGGCCAACCCGAGACGGCCGGCCAGACCGTCATGCGCACTTAAGCAGCCACCCTTCCCCCCTTCCTTGATGTCAAGCGAGCCCGGCCCACTCTGCCCTGACTTCAATTGCAAGCTCAATACTAAAAATAAAATCAGAAAAATGGAGCGCTATTCTCATTTTATTTTTAGCATCCTCTGCCTTAGCGGAGGAGCTGCCGCTGGACTGAGGTCTCGTATGACAGTGTCCATTCCTTGTTGCAAGGCCAAGATTGCCCAGCTTTGTCTTTAAACAGACAATCCTCAGCTGTAAAAGCGATTAAGGCCTCACCCCACATATCATGTCAATTAGGTGCATATCCAGTAGTTGCTTCTGGTGATTTATTCGCAGAAAGAGTCAATTTAAATGGAGCACGTGCCATTTATAACTGCCATTACCCGACCACACAATTTAGCCACATATTTGTGAAAATGCAGTTCAAAACATGCCCCCACATCCTCCACAATATCCATAATATCTTGCTTGTGTGTGTCTATTTAGTACACTCGGGGCATATTCTCAAGGATGTATCGCCGAGTTAACAGCACTTTATCGCAGCCAAAGTTGCGATAAATTCATCGCCCCATTCACAAGCTGGTGCTAACAGCCGCTATCACCAGTTTACCTGCGATAGCAGCCGCAAAAAACATCGCCACAGATAAACCCGGCAACTATCGCCAACGAGATGCAGAGTATGCGTTCCTGTACAAAAAGCTGCGACAACACCACTCTCCAACATTCTCTACGACCAGCCAGATCGGTGAGAAGAACCCAGAACAGGCGATAAAGCTTGTTAGCAGCAGGAAATTAACACCTGCTCTGACCTGGTATAAGGTTGGACGGCAGCTTGCACCAGAAAAGTGAGCCCAGCCCAGAGCCACACCTGATGTTCAACAGATGGCATGGGGCAACATGCAGCTCGGAGCCCCAACAGGGCCACAACACCCAACATATCAACCAACGATGAATAGAGGTTCTATGGGAACCTTTAAACACCAAGCGTGGATATATTCCCCTAAAGTTTCTGAAAGAACAAACAAACTATCCACAGTTCTAATAGGTCTAAACAGACCATCCAATAAGCAAAGACCTAAGGAGCTGTGTTCCTATTATCGGTGGACACTACCTTAAGAAAGGAAAATCCTTAAAAAAGACGGATTCCCATCACTCACCGAAGTGACATGCTTCATCATCTGGGATCTCCTCCTGGTTGCCCAGTGGTGTAGCCGAGGGCTACAACCCTCTCTCTGAGAGAGGGGAGCTTCTGGATGTTTTAAATTCAGTGTGGTAAATGTAAGGAGCTCGTTTCAGATCCTACAGATGTGAAATAGATATTGTGTGTACGAGAATGATGGACGTAGTTCATGAGGGTGAAAAGTGATAATAAAATTGGGTAGCATAAGAAAAGCATTTATTAGGTCTTCTGTTATCCAAAGTTAAAAACAGTGCAACCGCAGTTTTAACAAAATAACTGCTTGGATGTTACTGGGTCTACATGTTTTAGCCTTTAGGATTATAAGTTAACCTTGGCCTTCCTCAGGACCACCATAAGAGTTTGCTACTGCGTAGTGAAAATAATACAAGAAAATGGTGAATCAAAATACACAAGGTTGGAACGAATACAACCAAGTAACCTGATACTAAGGTGTGAAGATCCTCCGTAATTTACAGGATGCTGTTAGCACCTGTATCTTACGAGGAATGGTCCTCACCTCACCTGGCAACAGCTCAGGAATTGAGGCCCGCTCTGTCCATCGGTACCACAGGCTACTTCTGAGCTGGAAAAGGAAACACCCACCGCCACCAACCCCAGGACACCCCCACCGCCCCTCCCCCATGGACCACTACAGAGGAAGCACAACAAAGACAGCAACCTTCAGAAAACGCACAAGCCTCACAGACCCAACACCAGAGAATGTCATTGCCACTACAGGCTCAAAAGGACATCCACCCTCCTCAACCTGAACATCATGCCCACAGGCTGACGGTACCAACACAGCGGACAACCAACATCCCACCTCAGAAAAAGCTGTTGGCCGTGTTGCACTTGTTGGCCTCTTGTACCTTTCAAACCACAGCCACCAGAGTCGGAGAAATCTCACAGCAAGCCCAAACCAGGTTCCTCACAACGGTCTTGGATGACATCCTCAGCTTGGTACCCCACTACCTTTACTTTCCCTACACTGCGCAGGAACAGCTGGAGACCAAGCAAGGCGTCTACGCCATAGCTGGCTTCCCGCACGTGTTAGGGGGCAATTGCTGCACACATGTCCTACTTGTGCCCCCTGGCAACACCACACAATACCCACAACAGAAAGCACACCCATTCCATCAATGTGCAGGCAATAGTGGACCATCAGGGAATCTCCACCAACGTCGTTGCCAACCACTTAGGCAGTGTGCATGATTCCTACATCTACCGACAGTTCATCATCAACCAGCGCTACCAGGATGGCACCCATGGAAATGCACTGCTCGTTGGCAAGTACCAAATGCGGACGTTCGCTGAAATGTAGCTTGTTACCTCCCCCCTGTAAGCGTGTGCCAGGCCAGCGTAGGGGTGTGAATAAAAATCACGTAACTCTGGGCGTGGTTCTCTTCTGGAATGCCCAATGTCTCTGCCAGGGCGGTGCCTCTCATCACCCCACGAGGCCAAAGCCATCGCCGTGAGCGGTACTGCCTGCGATCCTGTGCGCCTGCTGCACCCCAGGCCGCTGGTCCCCGAACACTTCTTGCCCGCCCCTGTGCTCCCAGGCCTTACTGCTCACCTGCCAACACCGGTGTGTGTCGAAGAGGGCCCACTACGTGCCGGTGCAAGCTCCAAGCCCGAAGCCCTCGACCCTGGCATCCTGCTCAGACCATCACAGCCTCCGCAACTCAGGCCCGTAGTACTCCTTTCTCGTTGACGTACTCCACCGGTGGAGAAGTGTGGCTCAATAGTTAGAGCAGGCATACCTTGATGCAGAGCTCTGGCCAGGGACCAGGGTTAGATTCCTGCCCCGGCGGGTCTCGGGCTCATTAATTCCCCTGACTGGATATTCTCGCCTCAGTGCCTATTCTGATCATGGGTCCCACGCTGCAACTCTGGGCAATAGCTTGCTTAGTATCCACAACGGCCCCCACAACGCGAGGGGTGCCTGGTCTGCACCATGGGGGTACCCAGGAGTGGACACTTCACAGGGAAAGCCAGGAAGGGTTCCCTGGCAGTATTCGTACAAGCGCCGGGAAACCCACTGCGGGTAGCTGTGCGCTATACAAGTACAAAAACATTTTACAACAAACATTTTACACATACACAGCGGACTAGTAGGTCACACATTTGGAACTGAGTCTTGATTACACTATGGCAGAGTAAATGTTTTATGGCAGAGTTTATATCACTATACTCCCTTCGATGTCATGCCACCAAGACTGTGTATAGAAATCCAACCACACGGACTACAGCCCTTGGGCCACACTGCGCTTGAGTAGGCCACACATTTGGAACTGAGTCTTGATTTAGCAATGGCAGAGTTCATATCATTGCACGCAAGGAGAGGTGTAAGAAGAAGACGCGTGTCAGTCAGGAGGGAAAAATGGTTATCATTACTGAGGTGATCGAACGCTACCAACAGCTGTCCTGGTGTCACTAACTCTGTGCATCGCAAGCCAACAACACGTGGCTGTAGGCCCCTGCTGACAGCTGCCTCCGGCCTACACTGTGGTCGAGTAGGTCCACATTTGGGACCAGCCGCCACATGCATCAACCTATTTAGGAAGTGCAAACGGTGCGAATCGGTAAATTCGGCCGTTTGCGATTCCTAAATAGGTTTTTGGGATACATCAAGCATTTTTGGCAAAATCGCTATTTTTAGCGAATTCCAAAAATGCGATTGCTTTTAAGGAATCGCAAATTTGCGATTCCTTAAAAGCAATGCATGATTACTTTTAAAATTGCGAATTCGCAATTAGGGGGTGCAAATTGCCACGAGGGTGAACCTCGTGGTAATTTGCGAAAATGTATTAAAATGCTCAAAATTGCATTTTTAAACAGTGTCATGTTACAGACACACATGTCCCTAGGACATGGACATGTGTGTGTGAAACATGCACTTCAAAGTACATTTCAAGGGTGCAGGGGGGGTCCTTTGGACCACCCCCTGCACCCATGGAATGCATTAACATTTTGCGAATTATAATTTGCGATTTCGCAATTCCCATTGATTCCTATGGGCCTTTTGACCCATAGGAATCAATGGGAATTGCGAATTCGCAAATTAGAATTCGCATAATATTTGCGATTCGGTAAAAATTGCGATTTTTACCGTATCGTAAATATTATGCGATTTAAATCATGCATCCCATTTTGCGATTCCTTATTTGCGATTCCCTAAAAATCGCAAATAAGGAATCGCAAAACCGGACTTTGATGCATGTGGCCGTGAGTCTTGATTTAGCAATGGCAGAGTTCATATCATTGTACCGGCCTTATCGCAGACTGCATCCCCTCTCAGCCCCGGTGCCACTAAGTCTGTTTCCCGACATTCATGGACACTCTCTGGTTGATTTTTGGTGGCGTCTGAGTCTATGGACTGGGGGTTGTCTTCATCCTTATGTAGCTGATACCGACTTGGTGGTAATAACAAGGCAGTAGCATTCCACTCCTCAATTTGCTGCTTCCGATGGCTTCTGCCCTCTGCATCATGCCCTGGAAGACACCCTTCATTGTCCCCAGCAACCCTCCGCCACATTCACCTTCGAGATCGAGGAGGACCCGCTCAGTCCGTGTGGCCTTACCTCATTGCACCACAAGTCACCGTCCCGTGGTGGTGGGCCTGTGCCAGCCACAGTGCATCCTGGGCCACTAACACTGTGCAGCTCAAGTCAGAGACCCTGTCAGCTGAGATATTGGGTGGCCTCTGCGATGATGGCCTTTGGTCATCAACGTCGTGTGTATGTGGCCCTGCACTGTCCGCTGCCTCCGGCCTTAACTGCGGTCCACCAGGGCTAACACATCAAATCGAGTCCTGAACGGGCCGGACATCGCATCACCACAGGAGGCATATGCCACCACCACCAGGACAACCTCCAAACAACAACTGCCAGAGTCGAAAGAGCCTTACTGCCAGATTATCAGAGTTGCTCACATCTGTCGTGGATGCCTGCCACCATCTACCTGATACCCTGCTCAGCACTCCAGGTGCCACTAACTCAGTGCACCACAACTCATGGACCATTTCTGATTGAGTTGTGTGCTGTGGAGAGCTCACGCAGCAATGTCACCTCAGGCACTGTGGGAGACCTGGGACCATGATGCGGAAGATGATGCAGGTGTTACACACCCCACTGCAGCTGCATCAGGAATATCCTAAAGGGACACAATCCTAGACATTTTCTTCACATGAGTGCGCTCAGCTCTAGTGCCCCAACCTCAGTGCACTACAACTCACGGACACTTCTGTTTGCTTATTGGGTGACCTCTGTACTTGCTCCTGCTACCATCATGATGCTCTGCAGTTGTATCTGTAATGCTGGTGTTTTCTGTTTCCATTTTAATAGTGTTCACTGTTTAAGTTGTTGCCAGCACCAACCACTCCCTGCGAGCTGGCTTGCACTCACCCCATATACATCCAGCACACGTGTCACTGTACATGTGACCCTGGCAATAAAGGAGCCGGGCGCACGTGCCCGGAGCCAGTTCCAAAACTATCTACATGTGTCTGTGCGGTCATAATGTATGCATGAGGGCCCCAGGCCCTACATTACATTGTGCTGTGTACAGCGGACGCAACCATGTCACTGCTGGCAGCGGGTAAGACCTTGGACATGTAGCTTTGTCGTCACCCACTCAATACGTAAGAGGAGTGGACTGGGCCGTTGTTCGGAGGTCCAGCGTGGGTGTGTGAATGATAATTCCGGGGCTCTGGGAGTGGTTCATTACAGGAAATGTGCAAATGCATGTATCTCTGTCGCAGTGTGGGCCTCATTTGTGGGGTGTAGGTGGTCCCTGATGGGATTTAGACACCCACGTATGTGATCTAGTTTGGCTTCCATGAGCTCTGACCCGACCCGCACCTGTTCGGCCACCTCCTTTTGGCATTCTGACACCTGGCATTGGAATGCAATGTGTGCCTCGGTGGAGTGTTGGGAGACAGCCGTGGTGACGGGTGCTTCCTGCGGTGTGGTCTGTGCAGGGGCTGGGGCCTCCTCTTTGTAGCTTGGCTGCCCTGCTCCTGGGGGTGGGTTGCCTAAGATGTCCATGAGCTGTTGTAGGTCATCAGTGTTGAAGGTTCGGTGGTCCTCTCCAGCATCACTGATGAGTTGTCTGGTCTGCTCTGCTGGAGGTATTGTTTGTCCCTCTGCACTGTGAAGGGAAGATGCATGTTGACATTGTGTTGACATGTATATTGGCGCATTGTTCATGTTAAAATGCAGACTGTATGCCAATGTACATTGGGACTGTTTGAGAGGGGCTGAAGATTTGATGCGGGACAGTGGACATTTGGACTACATGATGGATGTGAGGTTGTACACGTACATTTCAATCTCACAGTTTCCTGCTATGTTAGATGTGATTGGCCTGTTTCTGTCCCTGAGCGGACCCAGTTGTGTCCTCTGTTCTGCAGTGTCGGTATTGCACTTTGTACCACATTGCCGTCGGATGTGCTGTGATTGCTATGTGTGTGTGCTGCAGTGTTCCAACGGGGATCAGGGACATGATCCTGGGACATTGTAGGTGTGCAGTGTGCTACAGATCGTTGTACATGTGTGCCATTGTGACCATCTCCCCATCCACCCTGTCCCTGGTCATTACTCACCCTGTTGATGTTGTGCAAGGTCCTATTGAGCTGTGTCCGTACGCCCAACTCCTTGCACCATCTCCACACTGATGACTGTGGCCTCCATTTCCTCCGGATCCTCCTGCGGCGCAGGACTCCCACCTCCTGTCGCAGTTGCTGCCTTACTGTTTGCGGCGTGTTTGTGCTTGGTTTGGCTTTTCACATCCTGCCAGCGCCTCTTGACCTCCTCCATTGACCTCCTCGAAACTCCAACTGCATTCACGTTTGTCAAATTGGTGTTCAGTTGATGGTAGTGTTGTGTCACCTCCGTGACGCTGATCTGGTTTTCCTGCGGACTGCACCCCGTCTTCCTCTTCCTCTTCTCCTTGCCCTTCCCCGGCCCGAGGTTCCTTGCTGGTGGTCTGTGGGGCTTGTGGGGTTCGCATTGGCCTCTGCACTCGGTCCGGGTGCATCCATGGTGCTACGCAGTTTGATTAGGTTTTGGTGTGGTTTTTTTTGTTGCTTTTATAGTGCGTTTTCCCGCATGAAGCGTGGAATTGCCGGTCTGTCGCTGGTTTTCACTGATTTTTGTATCGCGATTGGCCTAATCGCAACTTTTTTGCATTCGTGTTTCTCGTTTTGGGAGATATTTACAACAAAATGTCGGAGCGCAGTGTTACGCCAAATTTGGTAATACCGCGCTCTGACATTTTTTAAATGCAGGGATGTGCCATATTTACAAAATTCAGTGCACCCCTGTGTTTCCCCTAGCTCTGGCGCTAATAAAACTGCCTAGCGCAGGTATCTCCCTTGCGCCATGTTGCAAGGGTGCCTGCGCTGCAGACGCGATTTGCTCTTTCTATGTATGCTGCAGAATGTAATCTAAATGATGGTCCGGAATCCACCATTCCATCGACACCAACATTCTATACTACACTCATACTGGCTGAGCAGCAGGTACAACAAGCTCACTGTGTGCTTAGCTGCCCCCACCTCCAGTCTCCATGTTGCTCTGTCTTGTCATGTGCTTCTGTGCTCTCCCCTTAGCCCTCTCTGTTTTCCATGTTGCTCCTTCTGGGCCTGTGCTTCTCTGCCCCTCTAGTGTTGGTTCCGTCACCTCTGTTCCTCTGTCTCGTCATGTGCTTCTGTGCTCCCTTTGTCTTTATGCTACTCTGTCTCATCATGATCTTCTGTGCTCTTCGTGTTGCTTTGTCTAACAGTGTGCTCATGTGCCTGTCCTGAGTTGTTTTGGTCTTTCTCTTGCTCATATCCCCCATGCTTTCCCAAACGCCCGCCTCCCCCATTTTGCTTCCACGCCCCTTCCTCATTATTTGCTTTTTCTTTTTAGTTACAAATCCAACTCGGATCGATAACTGAAAAAAAAAAATGAACCCACAAAATGCCAAAAGTGTTGTTTTAAATCTTTAGCCATTTAGCACAGTTGCCGTGAAGCATGGCTAAAACCCAGTGGCAAAGTCAATAGTGCAAAACCGATACCTATTTGTTTTGCCAATGCTTGTTAATCTGTAGTAAACGGATGCTACGTTTTCTGTTGAATTGCGCTGTTCGAGGGGCAAGTTTAAAACTGTAGCCACACTGCCAAAGCTCGTTAATCTGTAGCCACACTGCCAAATCTGATGCTAAACAAATCCGAGTACTCCGGTGTTAAGGATGCAGATTGTGATGCTGGAACAATGGGAGTGTTCAGTACTGCAGATACAGACTGTGATGGTGTAACGAATATATGATTTTTCTACGATTACAAGTTCCACGCATGGCATTAGCACGCGAATTTTAGTTCGCATGTGTCTTTTCCACGCAGCATTTTACTACGCATGTTTTTACACCGCAATAATCACGTTACGAAACATCTCACGTCCCATTGAAATTTACATAATGATAGTGATAGGCTACATGCAGTACGAAGGAAAAAGATCGATGTTTTAAACAATAAAAAACAACAGATTCCCTTACATTTTCTTTTTCTTTTTTTCATAATGCCCCTTAATAATACCTTTATTATCAAAGTTTAGATTCTTATCTGTCCCCTGTGCGTCTTTCACCATCAGCCCTTTCATTCACCGACCACGGAAACAAGCGTCAAAACACGTCTATCAAAACTGATAAAGGACTTCTGTTATGACGGTGAGGCTCTCTCCGTGTTCGTTTTGAGGCATTGTAGAGCGTTTTTTTAAAGTTTTCTTCTAATTTTTTTATTAATATCCGCTTGTTTTTTTTTGGGGGGGAGACCCCCCCACCCCCCGCCCAGCCCCTCCAGCTCCCCCCCCCTCCCCGCCCCCCAAGCCCACGCAGATCGTAAAGGCAGAAGGAATACCACTCGCGTGGTAAAGACGGTCGTTGAAGGCACCCGCGTTCAAAAGACGTTTGCGTGGTGAGTGACCCGTGGTAAACGTTATGCGTGGTAAGTCCTTCGTGGTAAATGATGTTTCCCGGTGTAACAGTGAGAGTCGCCCCGGGCTAGATATGCTATAAAGGTGTAATAGCCCTCCATGTTGGTGGTGGTGTAGTGAGAGTGCTTCTGCATTAGAGATAGTAAATCTTTTGCCGGACTACTCAGAATACTCCAGGCTAAAGATACGGCTTGTGATGGTCCAACGGGGCAGTGCTTGGATAAAGCAGGTACTATGACCTCTATTATGAGTTGACTAAATCATTATGCCCGGAGCAGCCACTACTCCGGCCAACTTGGGTCATCCATGGACCATGGTAACGGTCTATCGACAGGCACCGGACCAGTCCACATACATGCTTCTGCCCAGATCAGTTGACATATTCACCCAGTATATCCACATACATGTGTCTACCCGGATCAGCTGGCGTACATTAAACCCAGTATATCCACATACATTGTAAATTGTAAATTGTTGTATCTTGTAAAGCGCACTGCTACCCGGAGGCCTCGTAGCGCTATAGACCGCTGGGGAACCCGTCCTGGCTTTCCCTGTGAGATAGTCCCTCCTGGGGGTCTCCAAGGTGAAGCCAGGCATCCCCGGCGTTTGTGTGGGGCCGTTGTGGAGATGAGGCAAGCTAATGCCCAGAGTTGCCGAGTGTGATCTCTGGTCGGAGTAGGCACCGATGCGAGAATTATCAGTCCGCTGATCCTGGTCCAAGACCCTGCCGCGTCGGGAATCGAACCCTGGTCCCGGGCCGTTCTCTGCACTCGGGTCTGCCACCTCTAACCAGTGAGCCACACATGGTTCTGTCAAGGTCCTTTGAGGCATGGCCCAATATATTAACATACAGGTTTCTGTCCACATTAATGGACAAGTATTGACTCATTTTACCTACCTAGATACATGCTTCTGCCCAGCGTCATGGGCAGGCCTGTGCACGCTTTTGTCCAGATCACTTGACAGTTATTAATCCAGTGTACTCAAAATGCATGTTTCTGCCTAGATTCATGTTCAGACATTGGCCCTCTACAGCCGCAGACATGCCCCTGTCCAGGTTCATGTCCAGACATTGACAGGTATATCCACACACCTGCTTCGGTGTTGTCTCATGGTCAGGAATTGACCCAGTTTCTCTGCCTCCATGATTTTGTGCAGATCCATAGACAGACTTTGCCTCAGTATATCAGCACCGCAGCATCTTTCTAGATGAAAGGGCAGCATTAGCCCAGTATACCCATGTGCCTGTTCCTGTAAAGATGTAGGGGCAGCATGGGCCCAGTATTGGCCCAGTAAACCCATGGGCATGTTCGTGTGCAGATGTTGGGGCAGCATCGCCGCACTATACCCATGTGCCTCTTCCTGTACAGATGTAGGGGCAGCATTGGCCCAGTATACCCCTGTTCCTGTACAGATGTAAGGGCATCATCCGCCCAGCATACCCATGTGCCTATTCCTGTACAGATGTAGGGGCAGCATCGGCCCAGTATACCCATGTGCCTGTTCCTGTACAGATGTAGGGGCAGCATCGGCCCAATATGCCCATGTGCATGTTCCTGTACAGATGTAGGGCAGCATCGGCCCAGTATACCCATGTGCATGTTCCTGTCCAGATTTGGTGCATTGACACCGAAAGGCTTCGCCTGACCTGCTGATGCCGCTGTGGCTGAGAGGCTCTGCTGCTGGCCTGGGGCCTGCAACCACCTGCCTGCAGGTGGCTCTCCAGCCAGCCACGCCCACTCCTGCTGTTCCCAGAACACCTTTGTCTTCTCGTTTAGTTCCGGGTGGCTGCACCTTGAATGGGCCTGGAATTCTCTAATCCAGCTGTGACCTCCAGTGGAACTCTGCCATCCCGAGCTGGGTAACACAATCCGGCCCCGGATTCAGAAGCAGAATGTGACCCACACAATGGATATCAATGCCACCCCCACCTTCTTTCTGTGTGCAGGAGGGGAGGGGTCCAATTGAATGGGACATGGATGTGGCATTATGAGGGAGGGGGCAAGCTCCTGTCAAGCCCGCTACTTACATGGATTTTCTGAATTCAATAGCAGGCCTTTGTCCAAGTATAAGTCTAGAGTGTCCTGTTCTCAGACTTCTAACAGAAGCTCTTGGCGTGGATTGGCACTTACACTTGTCACCTTTACCACTCCCCAACAGCTGACCCGTCCATCAGCATCTTTTCTGAGTGCATTTGTTGGGCTCGTTCAGAATAAAGGGTTAATGCAGAGGAAGACAGCCAGTGTGCAAATAGGATTACCGCAGCATAAGCGCCACTTTGCTATTGGACCCTCAAGATATATGCGATAAAACACAAATTAATACACATACACACAGTCAATCTGTCTACAGAACGTGTAATGCTCGCAAGTGATGACATTGACGGGAACAAAATGTGAATACATGGAGGGCCCGGGGATTGCTCATTGGCGGAACAATCTTGCAGCTTTCTCCTAGGATGCTGGAGCACAAGTGTATCCAATGTCTCCCTATACTAATTCACCACTAATCCTTTTTGGGTTCCCGAGTAGCGTGCTACTCACACATTGTCAAGGGTAGTAAGTGCTATATAAATGCAATTACAATTACAATGGTAAGTTTGGCGGCTGATCTTAGGTCATACAAATAGAAATGTCACGTGATCTATGAAGTTGTAGTAATAGCTACTGTTGCCAGCATACCCATGTAGGTTGTTTGGGCCTCTATTGGTGGTGGTTTGTTGGGTGGGAAGGGCTCCAATAGTTTTTGGTTTTTTTGTGGTGAAAACGATGTTCATTCTAAACAGGGAGGCCCTGGTGGACCTGCATGCATGGTTGTGAATGGCTATTTGGTGGGTGTACAATGTGTCTGTAGGAGCCCCAATAGTTTTAATTTTTGGGGTGGTCATTTATGTGTTTGATGACATAGGAGCCCCAAAATTTAATTGATCTCCTTTTTTAGGAGGAGTGATTTTTTGCATCTTGCTACCTGCTGCAGTGCCAGCAGAGCAGTGCAATCAATGGTGTATGGGAGGCCCCCAATATTTTTTTGTTCGATTTTGGTGTTGATTTATGCATTTGAAGACATGATGCAGGTACCTAGAGGGATCTGTTGTGGAAGGGAGCACATAACATTTATGGTAGAATTTGTTTATTTAGGGTTGGTCCTATTGGGCAGATGAACCACTGCCGAAGACGCATGCTCATGAATCCAGACCAGTCGCAGCTTGGGGCTAGGCACCAAGGAGAGACACACTTGGTCGATGTATTAATCCATACTCCCAAAAAAGGATGTGTAAGTTGCACACCAGCTGGTTTGTGAACAGGAACGCAGTTTGCGATGTGATCTAGGTACACAGAGGTTGCACAGCAAATCCTTTTCAGAGTCACAAAATGACTTGCCTAATGAATATAAATTAGGCAGGTAGCTGTTTGCAGGCCCTGGTGATTTGTGTCAAGAGGCAACAAACTTCCATAAATGTACTTGCACTTATACATTTCATCATCAATTAAAGTTAGGAGGAGGGCCCCTTTTACCGATTTAAAATTCCTAATGAGCCTTAGAACTCATTTTGTGAGTCAAAGTTCTTTCCTGACTCATACAATGCCCTTGATACATTGCCCCTTACATTCTGCTTACAGTCACAAAGCATGTGATTTTGTGATTTGCAGGCTTTGACCACAGATCTGCTAACATGCCCGGAGGGCCGGGGACTGGAGGCAGCTTGAGAGGCACTTCTACTTCTTGCCCCACCAATATTCCACCCTCTCCAAAAAACACACAAAGCTCGCTGAGGCTGCAGCTGATGTCCTAGAGTGTTTTCACGCCCTTAACGGGTACTAGGTGCTCAGAGACTCCAAATAGAAGCTGGAAACCAGCTCAGTGAAGGGGTTTCCAGCTCGCCTTCCATGCCACCATGACATATCTGCTCTTCACTGGGTGACTGTGTGAAAAAAGTCAATATTGTATGACAAATGGTGGAGCTGTTGTGAGTTGGTAGGTCTACAACCGCAAAATGCGATGTTGTATCAGGTCCAATGTTCTTTACGTGCGTATTAGGCCTACTTTGAAGTGCTTCATTTTTAACAACATTTTTGGGACTAGGGAATGTCTGACATAATATCGACAGACAGAATATCGAAATACAAAAATATCGGCACAAAAATATCGACATCAAAAATATCGGAATCATATCTTCATAAAGGTAAGTACAAACATATCGAAAAAATAATATCGTAGTACAAAAATATCGGAATTAAAAATATCGTTTTTTAAATGTATTAATAATAATGTAAAAATAATTTTAAAATACATATAATTTTATAAATATTAAATAAAATATTAAAACAAAATTAAAACTAATACATGTACATTTAAAATACATAAAACACTTAATAATTTAATGTAATTTTATTTTTTTTAATGTTATTTAATTGATTTAATGTAAAAAAAATTGTTTTTACCCTGTACGCCTGTACCCCAAAAACCCAAAACTGACCCTGAACCCTAAAAATTTCCCTGTACCCCAAAAACCCAAAACTGACCTTGAACCCTAAAAATACCCCTTTACCCAAAAACTGAAAACTGACCCTGGACCCTAAAAATACCCCTTTACCCAAAAACTGAAAACTGACCCTGAACCCTAAAAATACCCCTTTACCCAAGAACTGAAAACTGACCCTTATCCCTAAAAATACCCCTTTACCCAAAAACTGAAAACTGACCCTGAACCCTAAAAATACCCCTTTACCCAAAAACTGAAAACTGACCCTGAACCCTAAAAATACCCCTTTACCCAAGAACTGAAAACTGACCCTGAACCCTAAACATACCCCTTTACCCAAAAACTGAAAACTGACCCTGAACCCTAAAAATACCCCTTTACCCAAAAACTGAAAACTGACCCAGAACCCTAAAAATACCCCTTTACCCAAGAATTGAAAACTGACCCTGAACCCTAAAAATACCCCTTTACCCAAAAACTGAAAACTGACCCTGAACCCTAAAAATACTCCTTTACCCAAAATTAATTAATATTATTTAATTACCAATTAAATATTAATTAACAATAACAATAAAGTAAATATATTAGCACATTAGCTGTAATTAATTTAATTTAATAATTAATATTATTTTTCCCAATTAATTAATTAAGAATAACAAAAAATTATATATAAAAAAATTACTATAATTAATGTAATTAACTAATTAATATTAATTAATTACCAACTAATTAATAATTAAAAATATGTACAAAATTATATTAATTAATTTACTAATTAATATAAATTAATTGCCAATTAATTAATAATTACAATATGTACAAACTTATAATAATTAATTAATTATTATTAAATTACTTCCCACCCTATTCCCCTTTAAACCCATAACCCGCTACAGAACATATTTATCAATTAATCAATTAATTAAAATTAATTCTCAATTAATTCTCAATTAATTAATTAATAATTCCTACGAATTAATAATTAATGTAACATAATTAAATTACTTCCCACCCTATTCCCCTATGAACCCACAACCCGCTACAGTAGTAAAAGACAATATTTAATTAAATTACATTAAAAATAAATAATAAAACATAATAAATACAATATAATATACACTACATTTCTTTAAAAATTGATATTAGTAACATCGAAGTTATTTATTTCGATATTATTGACATCGATATTTAAAACTTCGATATTACTGATATCATACTAATATCGATATTAAGACTGTCGATATTACTTACCTTCGATATTTTGTCCCATCGATATTTAAACTTCGATATTATTGTATATCGATATTTAAAACTCGATATTTTGTCTGTGTACCGACATTATACGGAGTCAGGGCTCTCTAATATTTTTTAATATATTTTTGGGGACTTGTTTATGCATCTGAGGACGTTATTCAGAGGAAGTAGCGGCCTGGTGGCGTGGGCAGTGGCAGCTCCTCTGCTAAGGGGGAGGAGCAACGCCCCACTGCCTTCAAGCAGGAAAAGAAAGGAAAAATTGAGTTTGCCCTCCTGCTGCGGCAGCGTGCGTGAAGGGGTGGGTGGGGCTGAAGAGCAGGGGAGGAGGGTACATCCCTCCTAAGTGCGCGTTGACTGTTTGGTCGGCCCTCTTGGGCCTCCCAAAACAGTAATGCGTTCTCACATTACAGCCTGCATGGAAAACATGGCCACCACTGCAGCCACTGGCTGAGCGCTGTGTCACGGCGCTCAGACCTGTGCACTGCAGCGTTGTGATTAGTCAGAGGAACCTGTGTGCTGAGTGCTTCCTGTTCCTGGAAGACGAGAGCAGGAGCAGAGAAGGCGTCGTACCCGGCAGGAAGGTAAGTGGATTTTTTGTTGTTGTAACCCACCCGCCCCCCAAACGCCTCTAACTCCACCGCGCCCGCCCCGCCACCTTCGAGCCTTACTGACTGCCAATGAGCGTGGGAGTTCCATATATACGCATTCCTTTTGGTGATAATAATTGTTGACAAAGTAGCCCCTTGTGAATCTAGATGAATTTTTATACCCAAGCCTACTGGTCACAGGACTTGTGAACCATGTCCTGAGAGTGATTTTAGATTTGGACTAGCCTCTCTTGCTGAACTTCAAACAGTACTTTCGGGAAAGTGGCAAATTTTGGGTACCTGTGGTGGCCTCAATGTTTTTGCTGTCTTTTTTGGCGATGGATTCTTATTTATGCTTTTGATAATATGATGCATGGCACAAGTGTCTGGTGGGGGAGTCCCCAATGCATGTATTCATTTTTACTTAACATGGCAGGTGGTGCACATTATTTTGGCTTCTTGTGACAGTGCTCATTCTACATAGTGAGGCCCTGGTGGAGACACATGCTTGCAGTTGGGCCGTGGAAGAGGGTAGCCATTTTGTGGATGTACTTAGTGAACTAAGAAGGCAAGACAGTTGAACATAAAAACTGAGGCTCTTACAGCACACCATTAAATCAAATATTTATCCATAAACAGTAATGGTCAAGTATGTGAAACCCTTGGGTATGTACCCCTATACTGAGAACGAAAAAGATACAACAATATTAAGCAGCAAACAGAGATCCAGAAAGGTCATTATTCGTGCTGTTCAGCCTTCTTTATTCATGTTGTGACAAAATTAAAATTCCCAGCACACGATTAGCCGACATGTATTTTGTCTTTGCTTAGACTTTTTCAAGGCATAAATGTATGATTCGAAAAGCCAGGATTACAAAAGGCAAAGTCCTTTCTTGCGCTATAGTACGTAGGCAAGAACCCCAGTCCGGATATTATATAAACATATCAGCTCAAAGTACACCAAAAAAACCGAGAAAAATCCTGTCATCCGGCACCATATCAGAAAATCCACTGTGTTTCAGAGCTGAATGTAGGCAATCATTTGGCCAACGCAGTAGGTCACTGCAGTGCCTCTATGGATATCTAACACAATGTGTTCCTGTAAAAACACACTGTACTCCACATCCGGGTATCCAAATGGCACGATAATTAAAAGTCGTTACAGGACCCTCATTCAAGCACCTACCACAATGCGAGCTGCCACCTCATAAACACCTAATGGAAAAGGTAACACTTTTTCTGCAACCCCTATGGCACCACCATGATACGTTGCAACCTCCAAAGCTGTAGTATATCAGCTGGTCTGTATATCTCCGCAATCACAAAGAAAGAAGGCAAGACAGTTGTCATGTTAATCCTGTATGTGACCCAGATTATTATAGTTTATTAAATCAAACACAATAGTTTTTTTACAAATAGTATTCTAAAATCACATATGTGAAAGTGCTTTTATACATGATAATGAAGACAAAGTTTTTGTGAAATAAAATAACTGCCTAAGATCACTAAGTATAAGTGGCAAAGTCACGATTTACCAAGGTTTTCTGGTTTCATATTTTGCACAAATCAACCAGAATATTGGTATCCATTTGTCTTTTTTATTTTATGTTAACGCCTTGATTTTAACTCCTTGTACATTTATCTGCAGTTTTTGTGTGTACCGCAAACTCGACTGTGAGGTATTGGAGTGCGTTACACGAGCACCTGTTACATTGCATCAGGGTGACATTAATTTTTACTTTAGGTACGAGGAGAATAAGAGATGCCCCCAGCATTACAGGACGTTGAGTCGATGCTGGGACTCGAACTTGGTTCCCTAGTTCCAAAGTCAGCAGCTCTGACCATAATGCCATAACCTGGGTAGAATGAGGGTGCATGCAGAAGCCACATGAAAGCTCGGCTCTTTATGAGAGAGAACCTCGAGCTGAGCTAGATCCAGGCATCAGGCTCGAGCTTCCAGTGGCTTGCCCACCTCTACTACAAATTCCCGATTTGTATCTCCAGTTACAGGTCAATCAGGAATTACAATCCCTCCTGCGATAAGGGCTGTAGCATTTTCTTCCTGCAGTTATGTCACTGGGCACTGAACATTATATCTGTATCCAGAGTAAGATTCTGCATGCTTGAATGCAAAGCAAATTGGGAAACCGCAAGTTTTGTGATGAAAACATATTGGCAGCTCTGCATATCTTTGCAGTCCAAACCATGTTGTTGTTGCACTACCCTACCAGGGAAACAAATTGTAAATAGCCTTGACAGGGACCACTATGACGTCTGTCCCTGAAATGTTTAGAAATGACCGCCAGCTTGGCAGTCATTTCTAAATTTAGCGGGCGTCAAAGTCTCGACCTGGTGGCCTTTAACCTCATCGATGTGGCGCGAATTCCGCTGAAGATTCCAATCGTGGGCGTGGTCATGACGGCTCACGGCCGTCATCAGCACAAGCCCACCGTGACTCATGACGGCCGGGAGCCGTCATGAGCCTGGTAGAGGTTAAGTCCTCCTCCAAGCCAATGGAGATTACTCTGTCTGTCAACAACTGAATTGGGCCCTTGGACTTTCTCTTCTTCAGTCTTTCCTCTCATTGTGTTTTTTTCTCATTTACTCTTGGTAATTATCTGATGTGGAAAAATAAGTGTTCTTGGGTAATTACAGCACTGGTAAGTACCTCACCCAGTGGTAAATGTATTTACCGTATGCAGTAGTTATCGAAGAGTTTAGACCAACTCATAATCAGACCTTCAGTGCGTTGAAGACATTAGCTGACAGGACACGTCGTAAAAGCATGCTCTGCGCGCTCAGTCACTTAAAGAAAGGTGGAAACACCATAGATCCTATTTAATTGTGGAAGCTCATGCAATTTAATTCCTAGGCAAAGCATCACATTTTTGCCCCGTTTTCGCCTCACTATTTAAACTACATGCCAACAATAATTCATTATTTGCTGCTAGCAGGGTTGGGCTGGGACATGAATAGGTCCAGTCACCAAAATAAAAGTAGCCCCCTATAGTGATTTAGACAGCTAAAAAGTGGACCATGTTTGCAAATTAGAGCAGTTTTGAATTAGAAAGACACACTTTATAAGTGTTTTTTTCAAGGTATGGGAGACCGCATCAGGGGCGTAGCTTCAGGAGGAGTGTTTGTGGTGCTACACCCCCCTAAAAATTTACAGGTGCTTTCAGTCGGTTATGGTGAGGTGTCTTTCGGATTACACCATGGATTCTTACATACCCACACTGACAACAAAAACATACAAACACAAACATTCTCTCACTTGTATCTGCCTTAAAACATGGTTAGTTTGAAAACTATTGTGTTTTAAGTACTCCTAACAATGTGCACTCCTCTCTTTCCACTGCCTCTTAAGCCCCACCTCGTGTCCTGTTTCTCATAATGCATTTTAACAAGATATGCTAGCGTGATTGTTGGGAAATCTGAAGCTTACACCCCCTCAATCTTAATGACAAAGCTACGCCCCTGGACAGCGTGGATTTGAGACTGCAGCAGGCAATGTCTATTGTAATATCAGGGAAATCCACAGTAAAACAGGCCCACAAACAGCCCAAAAAGCAGCCCAGTCCATCGGGCACGGCTGGTTTTCCCATTACCTCAGTCCATACCTGGATGGTAGGTCACACAACGTGCTTCTCCATTGTGTCAGTTACACTCTAATAAATGTGCTTTGATCCAAATATTTGGGTCCCGACTTGGAACAGGTTTACAAAAACTCTTCTGCGAGGGCTGAGGACTGATTAATTTGGATTTTGCAGTCTTAACAGCTGCCTCCCAAAGAATCAACAAGTGAAAAATACTTTTTCCGTCACTAATGCTGCCTATACCATTGATCCTTCTTTAATTCACTTTTTAAATTTTCATATTTGTGAAAATTCTGAGGTCGAATGGCAAGAAGGGAAATCAATCACAATCACCAAGTGATTGCTTAAAAATATTGTTTGACTTAAAAAAAATTATTTTACTTGCTTTAAGGTACTCCATCTTTGGTGAATTAGTTAACGGCTGTGAATAACAAGAAAATACTCCGTTAATTTCCTTAGAAACTAGCGCTATTGTGCACGGACCTTAGCCTTATTGAAGAGATGAATGAATCAAGACAAATTGACCATGAGAATTGTACTTGGATGGAAAAATTGGAAAGACCAGTAAAAATAATTTTTTTACCATCTCTTGAAGTCGACCAGTAGAGCCAGGATTCTTACACGAAGGGACTTCGTTTCTCATCATTCCACCTGTTGAATGCCCAGTTCGAAGACAAAATATAGGAGATCCTTGAGACAACAACATAAAATGGCAATTAAGACTAGAGGGATATCCCTGGCAATTACTCTAAAGAGCATTAAGAACAAAATATCGGGACCAAATCTAATCCCTCTGCTAAACATTCTACAAGCAAGACTACTTCCATCGATTTCCTATGGTAGCGAATGTATGAGAGGGAGAGACGAGTCCACATTAGACAAAGTAGTTGCAAAATCAATGCGAATACTCTTCAGTCTCCCTCCGTACACCTCGTCAGCTCAATTAAGGCTTGAGTTTGGCCTACAGAAACAAAAAATAGCACGTAAGGGTGCTTACGCAAAATGCTGGCACAAGGTAAAGAGCTCTGAGACGGGCACCCTGAACACTTACCTATGGAGAGAGTTGGAAAGAAACATGGACAGCCCTGCAATGGTCTATCTTCAAGCAGCAATAAGTACCCTTGCGCTAAAAGATCTTTGGGATGCAAGCTGCACACACAAATGCTTCAAACGGCTTGTTAACAAAACTGTGAAGTATCAATCTCTGGAAGAAGATAAAGCAGCACTAACTAGTAGGACTCACGGGTGGTTCGTGATTCAGAGCTACACCAGGCCCCAACCACAGGCCTATCTAGACACTGGTTTCTCAAGGGCGGTGAAGGAATCCTTCTTGCAGTTGAGAATGGGGGTAATACCATCAAAAGAACATCTTCCCCATGGAAACGCTTAGAATCCCATACAAAGTGCAGACTCTGCAAAGATCCAAAAGAGGAGGATTTGCAGTTGTTATGCAGCTGCAAAGCCCTAGACAGTGTACGAAGGAGACAACTAACACAGCTGTGGAACCAAAGACGTTTGTGAACCCGTCGACAGGCAGTGTTTGCATGCTTTAACGGGGAGGACATTCAATTAGCCTGCAGACTGGTTCACTTCATGAAATTAGCAAATACCGCACTAAACCCAGCCGTCAGTCCCTGATCTGTAATAACTATGACCTGCGAAAAACCCTACATGAAAAGAACTTTCACTGCGAACGTTTTTCTTCCTGCTATAGCAAGCAAAGAAATCATACACTGATAGTGCCTCACAGGAATCCTTGGGTTTTTAATTTCTCTTCACTTAAAGATTGCACAAGATTCTTTTTGCACATATTTACTTAAAAATGTATTAACATTGTCAAATCTTGAAATGTTTTTACACAAATGTGACTGTAATGAAATGTACTCCTTTTATCCTTTTCCTATTTTATGTATCTTGCAAAAGTGCTCAAGACAAGCACTTTTTCTACGAATTGCAAAGATTTTTATTAATCATGCAATAAAGAATTTTACTTACTTACTTGAGACATCTGATTATTGCTCTGCAGCTCTTAGAGTGCTCAAATTCCACCAAGCATCTTAAATCAGCTTAAAAAACTCTATACAGAGAATAAAAATTAACAAACTTGACAACAAATGGGCTGTGCTTCACAAGACAAAGAATGTAAAACTATGTTAGCATATAATCAGGACCGGGACTCCTACCTATAGGCTGGCAACCGGCTATCACATTTCATTTGAAACTTGGAAAAGCTAATTAAAGACCTATTTCTCTAGCCGCTCCTCTCCATCGTGCATTTTTACTCCATATGTTTATAAGGGTATGGAAATTTCAGAGCAGTAGATAACATCATTAACACCTCAAGTCTAGAAATCTCGAAGCCCCTGGACACCATGGGGTTCCGATAGCCATAACGAAGCATGATCCGTCATTGTTGAGTTGGATATCGAAGCCCGTTTTGAATCATGTTCTGTCTTCTGGCCAGGTTCCAGTTTCTTGGCAAGGGCCTATAATTCATCCTCTCCATAAACAAGCATTTGCAATGCAATAGGTCTCGCATTTAAGCATGTTTGAGCTATTGGCATTGTAAATGTCATTGCCTTTTATTTACATAGATAAAAGGCATTGTCATTTACAATGCTAATAGCTTAAACTCTTGCAAATGAGACGCATATTGCATTGCATTATTTATTTGCGATGGAGCCTCTTGGTTTTTGTCGGCATTTTCAGATGGATTCACACTGCGCAATTAAAATCCTAGGAAATTTAGTTGTTTTATATCTGTAACCACCTCTTTGTGCACTCACTTTGGCCATCGTTAACACGTAGTTGAGAATACCACCATTACGACACACTCATTGTTTGCTGGCTAAGCCTTCTCTCCTCATCAAACTCTTCACAAAAAAATAATTATGATTGTCTGGCACTGAGGGTCAGGGAACTACGGAGGCAGGTGGTACCAGTGTATTTAACACTCTTTTGAGAACGTAGCCGAAATCTTTCCCATTGAAGTGGAAAACTGCACACACGACTTTTTAAACGAGCTGCTCCGTTACAAGCACTATTTTGGTTATTTTGGTTATACTTGAACAAAAAGCAAAAGCTTTTTTCCTATTGGGACCCACTAACGGCAAAGTGTTTTTTAAAGCGGGTGAGGGATGGACACGGAGGGTTGATTGTTGGGGCGGAAGCAACATGGAAGGGGCGGGGGACTGACAAAGAGGGTAGGGGGTCTGGGTGGGTGGGTGGGCTGACCGAGGGGGAGGAGACCTACACAGAGGGCGGAGGGAACCGACACAGAGGGAAGGGGAAGCAAGAAGGAGTGTGGCTGGATAAGTATCCAACACTGAGAGGCAGCAACGTGGATCATGGGGTAGAAAAGAAACACATGGGGGAGAAGAGAAACACATGGGCGGGAGAGAGAAGCATGGAGTGGGCAGAAGGGTCCTGGCGCAGAAGTACACGAGGGAGAGAGCTAGAACCAGAACACTGCCTCCCTCGTGGTGTTATGGGGCGAGAGGATGGGGCTAGTGTGTTTATGTATGAGGTGACCCTTTACCAACTCACAAACATGCTTCCCCCAGCATCACCCGCAGATTTCTCAACCACTCCACACAATTTCGGCCCTCTTACCCCGGTTCCGATGGAACTCATGTTCGTGGTGAATATGCACTTTCCAGACACAGGCTATCCCGCACGCCGTCAGAGTAATAACGTACTGACTCATTGGCTGGGTATCCACCAATCAGTACGAGTGATGCCAAGAACACGTGACCTCATGCCAGAAGAAAGCAGGGATTCCGGGAGTGATGGTGTTCCCGGGAGAGAGCAGGCAAGGCATAACTGTGTGAGACATCCTGTAGCAGCGCAGCAAGAAAAGAGCTAGGTGAGTGGGGGGTGAGTGGGGAGTGGGGAGGTGCGCGTGTAGCTGTGTGTGTGCGCGTGTAGCTGTGTGTGTGCGCGTGTGTAGCTGTGAGTGTATATGTATATGTGTGACTGTGTGTCTGTTAGCTGTGCGTGTGTCCTGATGCATTGTGCCTGCGTGGGTGTATGTATGTATGTGTGTGTGTGTGTGCGTGTGCGCGCGATTTCGAATGCCTGACTTGCTCAGAATGTAGTACAGGGGATTACACGGTGCCGGGCTGGGCGTGCGCGCCCATGAGGTCAAATCGCCAAGGAAAAGCGCGTGCACATCCCCATCCTCATTCCCGGCAAACCCACAACAATAGGTCTTTCGCTGGAGCAGCGCTACACGCTGCTAACACCAGCGAGACCTAAAAAGGACAACAAAGTGATTCAGCCAACTTTCCTTTTAAAGACACAGAAGGGAACTTATTTGCAAAATACTTCCTGTCTAATAACCGTTTACCAGTATTTCAAACAGGCTTCCGATCCGGATGTGTTACCATAGAATATATTGGCACTGGCTCTCCCTACAGATAAGGGATTACGTCATGGAAGCCCACTGTACATTTGTTTTGTAGACTACTCTGCCGCATTTGATCAAGTAAATAACAAACTTTTATGGCCCAATCCTTTGGCACTCAGCTGCTACCGCCTTGGTACATTTGGTCATGCCACTTCACTCCAACACTTGGCTGCAAGATAAACTATCAGACTATTCGGCTATCTCTCCTAAGGTCAACAAAGAAAATGAGCTCAAACAAGGTTGTGTCTTAGCCCCCCTTCTGTTTTCTCTTTATATTTCGGACATAGGTTCCTTCATACTGAAATTAGAATGTCTCCCTCCAAAACTCCTAAATCAACTGATCATCGTCTTAACATATGCTGATGATCTTGTCATTTGTTATCAAACTCAACTGGCCTTCAGTGCCAGCTCATTGCATTGAATAATTTTATCTGATACATGGATTATCAGTTTCCAATGGTAAAATTAAAATGATATACTTTAGGAACAGATGCCAGAAACTCATTTTACTTCTTGGTCAAAAAGCAGTTGAAATACACATAACTACATACATATGATGATGATACATATGACTGCAAATTCATTTGACTATCTGGGTTTCTCCATGGATACAAAACTTTCTACTTTGCAAAATATAGCTAAGATAAAAGCAAAGTCTTTAATGGTAAGAAAAGCGTTCTAGAGGTATGCAGAAGGGAAACATCCTTTACAACGCAACTTTTACCACGCAGTACCTTTACATCGCAACTTTTGCAATGCAAACCATTACAACGCATTGCGATGGGGGGCGCTCTGGGATAGGGAATAGATTTAATTTACTATCCAACACCTTCCCTACTATCCACGGGGACTGGAGTTGCAATAGTAAATTAAACTATTCACTATCCAGCACCCCTCAACACTATGCGTTGAAGAAGGCATGCGTTGTAAAACTTGCGATGTAAAAGCATCCGTGGTAAAAGCATGCGTTGTGATGTCATACATCCATGCAGAAGTATATGGCGGTTATGCTGTTAGGTCTACTACCACTGTCCTGAGTGCCTAGCTTGATCTAGTTTTGCCCTACGCCTCAATAGTACTCAATGAAAAGAAGCTTGACAAACTGGAAATAATTTTCCTACAAAATGTCCGATCAGTATTTAATCTATGCAGTTCAACTCCTCACGCAATGATTCGTCTTGAGTTCAATCTGCTAAATGCATCTAATTGTCTAAAAAATTATTTTTGTGAATGCGCTATATCCAATGATGACTAAATGAGAGGTATGATCCATCATGAGCTGGTCAGAATCCCACAAACATCTGTCCATTTCCAATTAACAGCATTATTTATCTACTTAAAGAGCACAACTTAGCACCGGTTGAAGATTTACTGAAAATGTTGAAGCCTAATCCAGTGCTACCAATGAGGAATTTACTGAATGCATCCAGCTACAAACACAAGGGTTACCTTTGAAGGGTTGTAGTGTAGTTCCTATATTCCCAATAGGCTCTGCGCATTGGAATAACATATTTGTAATAAATAAAGAGAAATCCAATAGTATGTTGATAAGTCCAGGATTTATTCAGCTGCAGCACAGTACTCTCAACCTTCAAGTTAACAATACCAGTCTCTCATTTCAGATCATAACAATTCTAAATGGAATGATATAGACAGTGTGCATGTGCAACTGAGAGCAAGGTTCTATTAAAAGGGAAATATGTACAGGGGTGGATTAAAAGGGAAATACCTAATAAGTCAGAATATTACACATTTTCCCCCTTAAAGAAAAGAAAAAGACATTTACCTTAAATGCTGTATATGCAAACATCAGAATGCATATACATAAAACAACTATGGTACACATTTCGAAACTCTTCTAACATTCCATCTTTTCCCATCTTGAGTAACCACACTATTATGGTAAACACGCATAACCTTCATTGGCTTACCAAATTTGTTTTCTCCTTTAGCAATGTACCCTGGTTTGCGAATCCTAACAACATCTCCAACCATGAATACTGGTTGCTTAACATTCATCCTAGAATCATAATTGTATTTATATTTGTCTTGTTTGAGTTCCACTTTTTCAGCCACATCCTTAATATTCACATCAGTCACTTGTTGGCTACAACTTTTCTTAAACCACCAAGGACATAATCCCGAAGCAGGATCTCTACCTTTTAGTAAACAGAAAGGAGAGACTTCAGTAGTGGCATGTGGTGTAATGCGGTATAACCATAACTTTTCTCTCAATTTATCTTTCCACAAACCTCCAGATTTGCGAGCCCAAAGTAAGTCCTCCTTGAGTACTCTATTATATCTCTCCACTAGTCCATTACCTTGTGGTTCATACAGAGCTGTGGTACAATGCTTAATTCCATACGTCCTCAAAAATTCTGACATAAGTGAGGACTTGAACTGTACCCCATTATCTGATACAATACATTCAGGAGAACCTTCTCTGGAAAAAATCTCTTTTAAAAATAGAATAACACTTTCAGTATTTGGATGAGGTACAAGTTTGACCTCAGGCCACTTTGAGTGATAGTCCACAGCAACAATGGCAAACCTACATTCTTGTGGTAAGAAATTGAACGGACCAGCGATATCAATCCCTAACTTTTGCCATGGATGATCTGGCCACTTCACAGGAACTAAAGGTGCCGGATCACACTTACACGACTTATCACTCTCAATGCATTCAGGACACTCCCTGACAAACTTATCCACTAATCTATCAACTCCTGGCCACCAGAAACTAGACCTGATCAGTCTTTTCATAGAAGACATTCCCATATGACATTCATGACTCATTTGTAAAATAACACCTCTTACAGCCAACGGTGGAATACATTTTCCAGCTCTGAACAAAAGATCTCCCTCAATGGCCAACTCATCAGCAACGTTGTAGAATGGTGTAATCTCAGCAGGAATACACTCTTTGGAAGGCCATCCCAACCTTACATAGTCCCTGACCTTACACAGCAAATCATCCTCATTCATACCTTTCATCCACATGTCCTCTGATATAACCTTGTATTTTTCTGAAAACATTTCAGAAATACTGGTTACCACCTCTGTATCTTCTTCAACCCCAGAGTTTGTACAAGGCAATCTAGACAAACAGTCTGCAGTTACATTTAGCTTCCCAGGTACGTATTCAATGTCAAAACTATATTCTTGCAAACGTGACATCAATCTTGCAATGCGAGCTGTGGCATTTAACCCTCCACCAGGTGAGAGAATGTTCACCAATGGTTTGTGATCAGTGCGTATTAGAAATCTTGCACCCCAAATGTAATTCCGGAAATGCTCAACGCCCCATACACATCCTAACAACTCCTTTTCTATGACAGCATACCGTCTTTCAGTTTGGTTCAAAGATCTGGATGCAAACGCAACGTTCCAATCTTCCTTTCCAGAACGTTGTGACAGTACACAACCTAACCCATAAAGGCTGGCATCTACTGTCAATATGCAAAGTTTATTCAAACAAAATGGCCTTAAAGTAGGTGCTGACACCATATCGAGTTTGACACTTTCGAAAGCATCTTGCTGTTTAGATCCCCACAAAAACTCTACCTCCTTCCTTGTCAACTCCCTTAACGGCTCCATCTTGGTCGCAAAGTTTGCAATAAACTTACTGTAATATTCACACAGTCCTAGGAACGACAACAACTTGTCCTTACAATCTGGTGCAGGAGCCTTTAAAATAGCATCTACCAAAGATCTTTTTGGAGCAACACCATTACCAGAGATTGTGTGTCCCAAATATTCTATAGTTTTTTGAAATAACTTACATTTCTTACTCTTAATAGTAAGTCCAAACTTATCTAACATCTTGCACACATTCCTCAGATGCTCCATGTGTGTCTCATCATTTTTGGAGAAAACCAAAATATCATCTTGGAAGCACTTCACGTACTCACTCATGTCCTTAAATATATGGTACATAGATCTCTGAAAAACAGAGGCTGCCGACGCCAAACCGAACGGCATACGTTTAAACTGGAACAAACCCTGGGGTGTGATAAAAGCAGTGAGATGGCGTGACTCCTCTGCTAACACAACCTGATGATACGCCGATCTCAAGTCCAACGTGGAAAATATAATACCACCTCCCAGCATACTCACAACTTCGTTGATATTGGGCAGGGGATGACAGTCTACCACTATGTTTGCATTGAGTGCTCTCAAATCTATGCACAACCTCAAAGATTTGTCAGGTTTGCGTGCCAAAACCATTGGCGAAACCCATTCGGATGACTCTATTTCTTCTATGACATCATTTTTTAACATGTCATTAAGTGCGTCACTTAATTCTTCTCTAACATTAAGTGGTACTGGCCTAAGTTTTTGTACAACTGGCATAGCTCGTTGTTTAAGCTTGATGACATGAGTGAAACCACTTAAATTACCTAATTTGTCTGAAAACACACTAGGAAACTCATCCGACAAAGTCTTCCAAACATTACTCTCTTCTACTGATCTGATACTATCTTCTGACATATCACAATCATATGACACCATGACCGGATCTTTGTTGCGTGGATTCAACGTAATGTGAAGTCTGAATTGATCCCGCCACCCCAAAACATTCACTCCCTTCACAACCACATACAGTTTGATATATGCAGATTGATCTTTAAAATAAATCATGGAGGCAATATATCCTATAAAATCAATACTGGATCCATTAAAACCTTTTGCCATAACGTCGGGAGGACACAATTCACTTTTAGAAATTATGTTCTTGTACATTTCATCAAAATACTTTTCAGTTATAATGGTCCAAGGAGACCCAGAATCAGCCATCAACTCTAACTCTACTCCTTTAAACCTAACAACACATTTAGGAGACTCCAAATAATCCTCCTCAAGCAAACTTATACTTATAATAGACACAATCATCCCACTTACTCTATTAGGTTCATCAGACACAGCATGTTCATATCTAACCAGACTTGAATCATAGTCTGTTTCATCTCTCACACAAGAAACTTCCTTTTTCCTGAAATAACTTCCTTTATCCCCACCTTTCTTTTTGTCTTCTCTACATGAGTTGGAAAAATGACCAACTTTTCCACACTTGTTGCACTCCTTGCCTAAAGCAGGACAAAATTTAAATGTAGCAACATGATTGTAACTCCCACATCTAAAACACACGATGCGGTTACGTGGTCCAAATTTATGACTTTGGGGACCTCTTGCAACATTGTTCATTGCACATACCTCTTCAGTTAACTTATCACTTTTACTACCCTTATTGCTTGTTTCCTCTATTGTTTTCATCCATTTGTTAGACTGTTCAAAAGCCTTAGCAGTAGAGATACACTCCAACAAAGTTGGGTTGCCTACAATCCACAACTGTTCTTGTGTTTTCTTGCATTTAACATTCACAATTATGTTATCTCTAAGCATCTCATCTGTCATATTGCCAAAGTTACATGGCATAACTAAAGCTCTCAAACCAGTTAGAAAATCATCAAAAGATTCATTTTCCTTTTGCGTTCTGGTATAAAACTTGTATCGATTTAAAGCTAGACTAGTGGTGGGTTTAAAACGTGTTTCTACACGAAGCATAGCTTCATCAAAAACCCCATTATCACCAGGAACGGATGGTAAATTTCTGAAAATAGCTTGCCCTTCAGAACCCAGACAATGTAAGAAAATGTTTTTCTTTCTCTCATTCCCCATCCTTTCCCCATCAATAGCTTTTAAATAAGTCATAAACTCCTCCTTCCATCTGTTCCAGGGAATGGGAGGGTCACCTTTGCTTTGTAAAAATTTTGAAGGAGGATCGAACTGCATATTGACTAATAAAGGCAAATATCACACCAATGAACACAAATAAATAAAATGTAAATACCATAAACAAGTGAAACACAATAAGAGTGAAAATACCATACACTAACTGCTACAAATCAATGAAATATAAGTTAATGAGTACACCAGCTGTGTACATCAGCGAAAATCCAACTCATCAGCGCAGGATTGATATTCCAATTTGAGGTTGAATTCAGTTTAAAAGTACCTTGAATTGCAGTACCTTCGTTGTTTAAAATGCTCGAATTGCAGTACCTTCGTTGTTTAAAATGTTGTAATACGTGACAGAAATACCCTGAGGGGGACGCGCTGTGAACTGACAACTCTTGACGTGTGTTCCAAACACTTTCAGGGAGACGCGCTCTGCTTCGTGGCAGCGTCCGTGAACTCCTGAAAGTAAACAAATATGGCCGCCGCATAGACGTTGCGCATTACGTCATGCGTTGTGTTTTCCCATCTCCATGGCTACGGCACGCTAAACAGCGCACGGAAGAATGAACAGAAACTCGCGTGCAGTTTTCAAAGGTAAACGCGATGTTTTCTTTACAAGTTGTACGATTTCACCAACAAACACAATTCAGGTTGTCTTAAAAATTCAAAAAAAAAAATATATATATCACGTAGGCACCAGGCAAACAGAGTTAAAATTGGATCCTTTCCTGTTTCCTTCCCTGTTGAATTACAGGTCACACTCCATAAAACGACAGCTTCTGGAGGACAATCCAAGTACTTTTGGAGAATAAATCCACAATCCAAAAGTTTCTGAAAATGGGTAAAACACTGCAAACACTCCAAAAAGTTCCCAATTTCCAGTTTTGTACCACGCCTGTGCTGCTGATGTAGGAGTAGTAGGTACTGGTCACCCTCGTCGCCAATTTGTAATAAATAAAGAGAAATCCAATAGTATGTTGATAAGTCCAGGATTTATTCAGCTGCAGCACAGTACTCTCAATCTTCAAGTTAACAATACCAGTCTCTCATTTCAGATCATAACAATTCTAAATGGAATGATATAGACAGTGTGCATGTGCAACTGAGAGCAAGGTTCTATTAAAAGGGAAATATGTACAGGGGTGGATTAAAAGGGAAATACCTAATAAGTCAGAATATTACACATATACTATAGTTTAGACGTAGGACTGAGGTCGACTAGGTCTCTATTGCATATATTAGACTTAATTGTGAGTGCCAGCTAGCTCAGAGGTCACTAGAAACTTTCTCGAATTCACAAAAAGGGATTAGTTTCTGACAACCGCATAAACATGACAACTTTGTTTCCCAAGAATAAGAAATCAATCTCTAGAGTCGCGGAAACAATAGATGGCTATTTTACTCAGTGAATCGTGCATGCTTCGTTTCACCAGAGGTGCTGAGAAAATAGAGATACAGGTGTTTTCAATAAAAAGTATTTATTGAACAGTCTTCTTTCTCAGACATAAGAAATGTACTGCCACAATCTAAATACTGGTTATAAAGTATAATGCGTACTGTATAAATAGTATTATAAAATAATACTGTAAAAGCATGGTATGGTTTCTAAGCCACATAAAATAACATAAGATACATACATTAAGAAATAATGACTAAAAGTACTCGACTGGTGCTTCTAAAATATGCCTACCCTGGTGTACCTAACCTAGGTCTAGTACGAGGGAAGAAGTAAGTGAGGTGTAGCTTAAGTTTAGTATTCTTTTGCCAAGAATCTTTTCCAAGAATTCTCTAAGGGTCTAATCAGCCCCCTACCTTGGTTTTAGAATGAAGGAGATCTTGTATCTCTCTCTCAGGACTCGATTTCCCAGCAACCCGCTAGGGTAACCTGGAAACACTGGAGCTGGATTTCTTAGCAGGAGACAAGACAGCGTCTCTTAGTGCGTCAGCTGGAGGGTCGGCTTCCTTCGGCACTTGCTGCTGCAGGGCGCGTCGGGCGAGTAGATAGTCGAACTGCTCCAAACCACCGTGTGCTTGTCTGGGCAAATGTAGGCATATTTATACCTTGAAGGTGCCAAGTTTGACGTATGATTGGACACAATAACGTCATCAAAGACTCAGTTCTTTGAAAACTCCATGATTTCCTAGATAAATTAGTATTCAGGCAAGGAGAAGTCCCTAGCTGCTGAAGGCGGGTTTTTCCAAGAAATCGTTGTGGATTCTCGGAACTTAGTGGAAGTAGCCATCCGTATTTGGGCTGCATAGGCTCAGTCTAAATAAGGGTATGATTTCTATGCCTATATAAGGATCGGGTGATTTATACCTATATATGGGCATGAATCAGGAGAATTACACTAGGGTCCTAGATTCGTACATACCAGGGTTACCTTTGGGATCCTTATCTTCAGCCCAGGCAACAGTATACTGACTCTAATTTGGAAGCCACAACACAACTAACATTTTAAGGTTTCGATGACTGTATATCCACCTGAAGCAATTTGATGGCAGTTGGAACATTACATACCCTGGTCTTAAATGTATACTGTAAATATCCTCATTTTTTTTTTATAGCAAATCGTATGTCTCTGCCCCAGCCTGAAGGATATGTGTAGGAAATATTTGTTACCAACTTTTAGCAAGTTTCCGCTGTGAACCTTACCAGGAATCACTCTACCATGTTTTTCTTTACAAACTAATGGCTTTATCAAATCATATCAAAATAATGGCCTGCCAGTCCAGGACGTCCCTTAACCAAATCATAAGAAAGCCAGGACCGGTTTTGCCCTAGTTTGGATTCAACAGCCAGGTGTAGCTTGGGTTACAGTAACACAGTGTAAATGGGACTCTGGTTTAGGCATACCTGCCCCACTGAGGCCAGCACACTAAAGCATATTCAAAGTGAATGGATTGGATGCTTGAATTAACCTTAGCCACTGGTAATTAATCAAGCTGCATCGCAATCCATCATTATTTTGCACACTATGCCACTCAGTTTGTCCACAGTCATATGCCAATTAGACTTGACCCTGCTTCATTGGGAACAGTCCAGACTGAACTGCCAGGCTACATACTCCCTGAACCAGAAGACAAGCAACCCAGTTGATGTCCTAAGAGAGATGAGAATGCCTAAACAAGGGTCCTGTGGTCACTGTGACACTAGAACAGAGTTATACCTGGCTGATGAGCCCTAATCAGGATGAAACCAGGCCTGCGTTGCTTGTATTCCCGTTCAAGGAGGACCTGGCCTGGCAGTTCAGGCTTGACTATTCCCATTGGAGAAGGGTCAAGACTGATTTGGCTGGGTTCAGAATGAGGAAGCAGGGTGAGTGATAAACGATGCAATAGGATGTGGCCCGAGCGATTGCCAGTGGCTGAGATTCATTCCAACATTCTATCGATCACCTTGTTGTTGTTGCACATTTTTGGATATAGCCTAAGAAAGACTTACATTTGCAGACAGTTTCAACTAGGGAGTAAGAACTAGGATTATTAGGCTTTTGAGTGAAACTTTATATGTATTTTACCTATTAATGTTATCCATTTACCTATTCTTTCAGGATTTTATATAGCATGTAGTTGTACATGTATTATACTTAGTACTGCTTGTAACTCTGTAAATGTATCATCAATTAACACCGGTGCGATTTGTGATTGATTTATTAGTTTTTAATTTAATGGAATTTACACAATAAAGATTTATTAACTACTCTTCACTTGCTCCTATGATGACAGTAGTAAATCACACCTTTTCATCCGTTCAAGGGGGAAGAGTACACATCACAAGTTCACGTTGGCTAAGGAGCACGTTTTAGCACACAAGGACACGGACTGAAGCATTTTAAATACAGGGGCGGTTGGCACATATATGGAATGGTGGGCGGGCAACTAAGAGGTTGGGTGTGTGCATGCAGGCAAGGCAAGTGGCAAATAATAAAAAATAAAGTCACTTACCTTGCCTGTTGCAAGTCCGACATCCTCCTTGGTCCCTCCTCTGTCGGCTTCGTGGGCTCCAGCCTCTAGGACATTCCGCTAACCAATCCTGGTGCAACTCTCACCAGCATGAGAGCAGCGTCAGGATTGGGTGGAACGTCCTGGCTGGACGCTCCTTCAGGCCCTTTAGGCCTGTGCTTGGTCTCCAAGCAGCTGTCTAAGACATCTGAGTGGAGAGCTGCAAAGTGTGCATGTCACGTTGGAAATGCGTACTCGGTGGGGTCCATCTTGCTGCTCCAGTCCTCTATGCTGCCAATTGGCAGCAGAGGAGGACACTCCCCCATTTATTCCAGCTAAAGTCTGTTGCACGCTAACATTGTGTGGCATCTTGATGCTACACCTTTTAGATTAGAATGTTCTTACATCAGTGCCAGCAGCCTAGTTAGAATGTTATGATTAGAAAGACTTGGGAGTTGGAACTGACTGGCTGCTTTGGGATATGTAACCTAATGGATGGGATACTTTTATAAGAATAAACCATACTTACAACTACCTACAAGGAGTATTACTTCTTTACACTTGGCGACGAGGACGGGATAAGAAGCAAAAAGGATCTCAACATCTACAAAAATTTTTTTTTTAAGAAGAAGAAGATAGAAGAAGATAACAAATTTACAAGATAACAAGTTTGTTTTATTTCCAATAAGACTTTTCTAACTTGGTGTTACCCTTCCTGGATCATGGGACTTCAAAACGCCTCAAGGCTCAAGGTACTGTCTTATATTGGAAAAATTTGTCTTCTCTATTTATAAAAAACTCTCTTCTTCTCTCACAACTGCTCTTGACAGCCTTAATGAAATGATGCGCTGTTTCAGTAAATACTTTCATTGTGACTGACATTTGGTCTGCTGAAGCTTTGGCGCTCTCAATTTTATTTCTACTTTTTATGCGCTTGTTTTGCTTAGCAGACACTGTCACAGATTAAGCTGTGTATCCCTTGCAGTCTCATCATCTATTTTAATTTTCCAGCGTTTCACACGTAGTAACCCAGTGCATCTTTCAAACGTGCAGTAACAAGAGGGCAGCGTTTCACTCGCTATAACCCAGTGCATCTTTCAAACGCGCAACGCGCATACTGCACGTTCAAGCGCGTGTTCTCCACTCTACGCGCGGACATTGTTACTCACCATGTCTTCGCTGTCTTCTCACGAGCCTCCATTACTGCACGGAAGTTCTAGCTATTGACGCAGGAAGTCAGACGTGCATCTACGTCATCACGTTCAACGTTGTAGCGGCCATCTTTGTAAAGCTTTGAAGATAGCGTGCCGTTTCAGTGACATGCACACTTTCATCGAAATCTCCGATTGTGTACAGTTTTGGCGTGCCGTTCCAGTGACACGCACACTATTGGCTACGCGCTAACACGCTGTGGTTTCTTCATTGCCTCGCCTTTTATTGGATGTTCTTGCGTGTTACTATTGTTTCAGTGACACGCACACTCTCATCAGGTACTCTTCGCTGTTGCTGACACTTAACTCGTTTACCTTTATATTTCTCTTGGTTACAAGCACATTTTTTTAAAAATCTACTGTGGATTACAATATGCAAGTTAATGTTGGTATATAGGTCTCCAACTGCTTTGTCATTTACTGAAAGTGACTTCTGTGAAAGTGATTTTAACAAAGAGGAAGAGCAGTAGAGCTTGTATACTTTAATATCACCTCACCCATGTTTAAAAAGTATATCATAGATACTACTGTTTTTCTTTAATATAACTTTCTAAGTGAATGGATACTGAATAACTTTGGGCATATATCAATTATTATATATTTTTTTTTCTCTTCTTTTCTTATCAACATGCAAAATGTCACATCACCGCCATTTTTCCTATCTTCTCCTGGAGACCCTCCCATTAGATGGCAAAAATGGCGTAAGGTTTTTGAACGATATGCAAGGGTTTGTGGTTCTAGTCTCAGTGCTGAAAGGAAAACAGCTCTATTATTACACTGTCTTGGCTCTGAAGGACAAGACGTATTCGACCATCTTCCAGAACATGATGACACTTCTCTAAATGAGTATGAAATTTGCATGGCTAAACTAGATAAGCATTATTTGCCAAAAGTCAGTACCATTCTAGAAAGGTATCATTTTGGTCGCAGGGCTCAACAAGAAGGTGAGAGTATTGAAAATTATATTACAGCTCTCAGGAAACTTGCTTCTAGTTGTAAGTTTGGAGCTCTAGTTGATGAACGCATAAGAGATCAATTTATGTTAGGTTGTATTAGTGAAAAGGTCAGGGATGAGTTGTGGCAAAAGGATGAGCCGTCCTTAGATGATGTCATCTCAATAGCGAAAAGAATTGAACATTCCATTAAATGTGTAGAAGTTATTAAAAAAAATGGCGAGACGAAAAGTAAAGATGTAATTCAAAATGTTAAGTTAAATCACAGAGTCAATACTGCTCCGAAGGTAAATAGAGAAGAAAAGGTGTCAAGCAGTGTACCTTCTAGGAAACCTCAAGGTAAATTCGATTTTTCCCAAGTTAAATGCTTCAGGTGTGGTAAAATGGGGCATTTTGCCAATGACAGATAATGTCCAGGTTGGAAAATTACTTGTGGTAAGTGTAAAAAAAAGGGGCATGTATCCCATATGTGTAAAGGGAAAGATTATAAAGGTAAAGTGAATGAAATCTATTATGACTTTGATGAATTAGCAGAAGATATCGAAGAAATTGACTGTGGTCAAATTTCGGTACAAGTCATAAGCAGTCAAGATAGCGAAAATTGTCCTTCAGACGACATTTTTGTTGATGGGCACCTAACTAATGTCATGTTTGATTCTGGAGCCAAAATAACTATAGTTGCTAGAGATTTTTATTTAAAGAATTTAAAAGGCAATATAAGTTTGTCTCGCCCTGATATCAGACCTTTAGCATATGGTTACAAAGCCATCAAACTACTCGGCTATTTTATGGGACACATTAATTACAAAGAAAGGTTGACCACGACTAAAGTCTATGTGTCTCAAGAAGGTGAGAGCATTATAAGTTGGTTTGCACAGAGAGATCTGGGAGTTATGCTAGATCCGAATTCGTCACCTCCAATCATTTTGAAAGAACCTTTTAATCAAGATCTCAAAGCTGTTACGGTTGATGATCTAGAATTTAGTCGTGATCTGGCGAAAAAATTTCCTAGTGTTTTTTCACAAAAATTAGGATGTCTAAGAAACTATACACATCATATTAAGTTGAGAGATAATGCTGTTCCGGTGTGTAGTAAAGTCCGTAATGTACCCATTGCTGTCAGAGATCAAGTGAAAGCAGAGTTAGAGAAACTTGTTGGTGAAGGCATTATAGAAGTTGTTGAGGGAACTGAATGGGTCGCCCCCATTGTCGCAGCGAAGAAATCGGATGGTTCTTTACGCCTCTGTGTAGATTTGAGAGAATTAAATAAGAGTGTAGTTAGCGATCACTACCCTTTGCCTAAAATCTCTGATATGTTGATTCTTTTGAAAGGTGCTAAAGTTTTTAGCACTGTAGATTTGAGATCTGCCTACCACCAGATTAGTCTGGATGAGAAGTCAAAAGACTTAACTGGATTTATCACACCTTTTGGTACATTCCATTTTGTGAGGCTGCCATTTGGGCTAGTTTCTGCTGCCTCCGTTTTTCAACGAGCATTGGAAAATGTACTTAAAGGCTTGAATGGTGTCAAGATATATCAAGATGACATACTGATTTTTGGCTCGGACAATGAGGAACATGATCTCAGACTTATGGAAGTTTTGGGAGCATTATGTGATGCTGGACTTACTGTAAAAATTGAGAAGTGTAAATTTAGGAAAGACTCCATTGAATATTTAGGTCACACTATCTCAGAGTAAGGTATTCTGCCGAAAGACAGTTTAGTGTCCACCATTTCCAAAATGTCTTCGTCAACCAGCAAGGAAGAGTTATTGAGTTTTTTAGGAATGGCAGAGTACTATAACAAGTTCATCAAGGGTTTTGCTTCTCTTTGTGTTAATATGAGGCTTTTGCTCAAGAAAGGGTGTAACTTTGTTTGGAGTGACAAGTGTGAGCAGGAATTTCTGTCATTGAAAGAGAAATTGAGCTGTGCCCCAAAACTCAATAGTTTTGATCCCTCTCGGAAGTCTATTTTGATCACTGATGCCATTATAAAAGGCCTGGGTGCTGTTTTGGTCCAAGAGAGTGATAGAGGAGAAGTTGTTATTTTGTTCTTGTCAAGGGGTCTAAAAGGTGCAGAATGCAGATACTCTGTTGTTGAGAGGGAGGCGTTGGCAGTGTATTGGTCTGTCAAAAAATTGAAGAATTTATTGTGGGGAACTACTTTTGAAATAAGGACAGACCATAAGCCTTTATGTGAAATTCTAATGAAGAAAGGTATTGATGCTATATCTAGTAGAATCACTAAGTGGATTGTAGGCTTACAAGACTATAATCTTGAAGTTAAGTATCTTCCTGGTGTAGAGAATAAGGCTGCTGATGCATTGTCTCGCCTTGTCCCATTTGGAGGGCCTAGCGAAGAAGATGACTTTGATGAAGAAGATGAGTTGGTGTGTTCCATACAAGATGGTATTATTGACAGAGCTAAATGGGACATAGCCTTAGAAGGTGATCCAGTTCTTCTGGAAGTTTTGAAAAAAATTAATACAGGCTGGAAGTGTCGAAACAAAGGAGATGAAATGTTAGACAAGTTCTGGCATGTCAAGGATCAGTTGTCAGAACTTGATGGGTTACTAATGAGGGGAACAAGATTAGTTCCACCACAGTCCATAAGGAATGAACTCATTTCTTTAGCTCACGTTGGTCATATGGGCATCTCTAAGACCAAAGAAACATTAAGATATTCCTACTGGTGGCCAGGGATGGACTTGGAGGTAGAAAGGACAGTTAGGGATTGTGTTCAATGTGCTTTAAGTGACACAGTAGCCAAGCCAAAAACACAACCCATGATTATTAGAGATCGTCCAGATTCACCTTGGAAAGAAGTAGGTTTGGATATTCTAGGCCCTATTTCATCATCAGGTTCTGAGTGGTATGTGTTGGTCTTAGTTGATTTCTACTCAAGGTGGCCTGAGGTAGCTATCACTCATGGAATTGAAACGAAACATGTTATTAACTTCCTTGAAAAATTATTCGACAGGGAAGGTATTCCTGACATTATACTTACAGACAATGGTTGTCAATTTGTCTCAAAAGAGATGGAGCTATTTCTTTCCAAACATGGCATAAGACATAAGAAGTCATCTTTATACCACCCAGAAACCAATGGTATTGTTGAGAGGTTCAACCGAGTTCTCAAGGAGGCTATTAGGATGGCAAAATCTTCAGGTACCGACTGGAGGTGTGAAGTCTTTAAAAAGGTTAAAGTGTATAGATTGTCTCCACATGCCACAACTAATAAGTCTCCTTTTGAGCTTTTTAGATCTAGAAGAGCCAACACGTTGGTAGCACCGGCATGGGTTAATGATTTGCGACCCAGGTTGAATTCTACCAATGATCATGTTGACTGGAAATTACGTGAAGCTCAAAGAATACAAAATAGGAAAAGACTTTTTGACATAAGGAAGAGTGTTAGGAAAACTTGTGTTAAAGTGGGAGATTGGGTTCTCATAAAAAATCCATCTAATAAGAATAAGATGTTGTCTGCTATGTTCATGAAACCTATTCAAGTCATCAAGGTTCTGCAAAATGCAATTAAGACGGCTGATCATCATATTTGGAATCTCAACAGAGTGGTGATCATTAGGAAGGATTTGATCTCCGCTGGTAACCCTTCTGTTTTAAATCCATCTTTGGATTCATCTTGTCGTGATGCACCATCTTTGTGTCTTCGCAAGTCGTCAAGGATCACTCGTGAACCAGCACATCTGAAGGACTTTGTCAAGTAACTTTATTGTACATATTATTTCATTGTAGGAAGGGAGATGTGTGGCATCTTGATGCTACACCTTTTAGATTAGAATGTTCTTACATCAGTGCCAGCAGCCTAGTTAGAATGTTATGATTAGAAAGACTTGGGAGTTGGAACTGACTGGCTGCTTTGGGATATGTAACCTAATGGATGGGATCCTTTTATAAGAAGAAACCATACTTACAACTACCTACAAGGAGTATTACTTCTTTACACATTGCCATTTTATTTTTCTCGTTTAGCGCTGTTGCAGGCTCCCCTCGCCCTCACGAAAAAACCGCCACCGCTTTAATACCTTTGACTAATCGAAATTCATTGCATAAGGGGGCATGGTTCTAACACACACAATTGAATCAGTTTCTAAAATTATTGCAAAACTTGGAGAGTTTCTCCCACATAATGCCATTTTAGAAGAGTTGCACCAATGAGCACAGGCGCTTACATACAGTCACTACTTAAGATCCATGGGCTTCATAGACTAAAGCACATCTCTCAGCTCAGGAGATGCTACAGGACAAGCAGTGCCAGCTGTCCGCCCGGTGTTTTTTACCACGCCAGTCTGAGGGTCTGAGCTGAGTTGGGCTCAGCTCAAGACTCTAAGAGTAACAGCACTATGTGAGAGTTACTGGCATTGCCAATGTTTTCCAGCCGTATTGTACAGCAGCGTGGCTGCTGCACAGCATGGCTGAAAAACAAAAGCACTATGTGGCAGCCAGCACTGACTACATCATATCATTTTTTTTACTGTCATCCATGGCGCGGAGCAGACGAGCTGCTGTACAACGTGGCTAAAAAACATTGATAAAGCCCATAATTCTCACGTAGGTGAGATGCATTGGTTTTGCCAATGCTTGTTTCGTCGAACATTTGCAATTTAAATATCAGACCAAGCTCAGCAGGTGCCTACACCCAAACAGGGAAATTCTGGAGCAAGCAAGACCTCAGGAGAGAGTACACAGTGTGCAGAAAGTGAAGGAGCAGAGGTGACTGGGCTCAGTAGTGTGTCCTCTCTGCAGCTAACAGAGGTTACTGTTGGTCAGCAATGCAGCCTGTGTGCAGTTAAGAGAAGGTATGGCTTGATCAGTGCAGCCTGTTTGTGGCTAACATTAGTGCTGGCTTTAGCAGTGTGGCCACTATGTGGCTAACAGAGGTGGCTGTCTTTAGAAGTGTGGCCAGTCTGTGGCTAATAGAGACCTGTACAGGTGAGCAGTGTGGCCTGTCTGTGGTTTACACAGGTATCAGAAGTCAGCACCTTGGCATCTCAAATAAGTGGCTGCCGGTCAGCACTAAGGCCTATCTCCGGCTAAGGGTGAGAGAGGAGGCAGAGAGTCACCAGTGCATCCTACCTGTCTGTGGATAGCAGAGGTAGCTGTCTTCATCAGTGCGGCCTGTCAAATGCTAACAGAGGGGTGTCAGACTCAGATGTGCGGGCTGTCTGTGGCTGACATAGGTGCAGCTTCAGGAGTGTGGGGCGTCTGGTTCTTAGGGCGGGTCCTAGAGCCAATGCAGACGGGTGGTGGCAAAGCAACACGATGGCGGGCATTGACTGCAGGGACAAAGGACCACAGAGGGAGGGAAGGGATGGTGGGGGCAAAGCAACACGGTGGACGGGAAGGCAAGGTGAGGGAAATGCAAGACTGATGACAGGCAGGGAGGTTGGAGGCACAGCAACAAGTTGAAGAAAGATTGCGGGAAGCAACAATGCAGGGGCCTTATTTATGAAGGCCTTGCGTCAGTTTTGCGCCGCCGGTGCTTCACTTTTTGTGACGCACCAGCGGTGTAAAAAAATGCGCCTTGTTGCGCCATATTTAAAAAGTGACGCATCTAGGTAGATGCGTCACTTTTTAAACCCCTGCGCCACATTATACCTGCGTCAGGTATAATGTATGCAGAGGGGGCGTTCCCCCGCAAAAAGCCTCGTAATAGTGACGCAGTGAAATCTATGAGATTTCACTGCATCACTTTTAGGACGCTGTTGCGTCAAAATCTTGCGCCTGCCTCACAGCAGGCATAACACTGACGCAAGCCCTTTCACATGGGGCTTGCCCCATGTGAAATGACGCATTGCTGGAGTTGCGTCACTTTTGTGACACACTCCAGCAATGCGTCACTTTTGCGCTTACAGATACGTCAGAAATACTGACGTATCTGTAACTCCTTGCGACATGATGCGTCATACATTAAATATGACGCATCAGGAATGTTGCAAGGAGTGCGCAGTGAAAAGTGACGCATCGCTGTTTTCACGCAGCGATGCGTCACTTTTCATAAATGAGGCCCCAGGGTGGGAGGAGGCAAACAGCGCAGTTAGATAGAGATGGGGAGATAGCCCGCAAATACAAACCCTCTTATGAACTGCTGCAACTAAAATAGAAAAGTAGCTCAAGTAGCACCAGCAGTGGAAGGACACTGGACAAGTGAGAAGTACGGGTAAAAATGCAGGAAGGGGAAGTGAAGCAGGCACGCTCTGCCTTAAAAGAAGCAACCCAATAAGAATGACGATGAAGCCAAACAATGATAAGCAATAGGCTGGCTTTATTCCCCTTGTAAGTAAACAACATGTCTCACAGGCATATGCTCATGGTCTGTCTGTGACGAAACCGAAAAATATAATCTGTGCATGACTACAGGGACAGCAAGCCACGTCCCGACTAGCAGACACGCGCATTTTGTGCGTTAAGAGTGCAATGATGTCTCAAACAAGGCGGTCTTGCAAACAAGACCATCAGCTCCCGTCAACAATGGCAGGTCCTGCATCATACTTGCATTGCGATTGCCAGTTTAGGACCCAATCTGGCTCTAGTCCTATGTTGGAAGTGGCAAGTCACTGGAAATATGACTGAGAGCTCTATAGGGCATTGAAGTCTAATGAAGAGAATCTAGTGAAGGACCTACAGCATGACGCCTAGAGGCCGCCAGCAGAAGGTAAGTAAAAAATTAATGACATCTGGAAGGGAATACGTGGGCGTGTGGGAGTGTGTGTGAGCAAAAGTGCGTATCTTACATATGTGCGTGCTAGTATATTAGCGAATGTACCTGCAATATTGGTGGTAATTCTTCACAATGTGGGGCATCCATGGCATGATGGTGTCCACCCTAGGCAAATGCTTCTTGTGTCACATTAATGGTAAATCTTGTCCTATTTTGGGCATCTTGGCATGAAGACACCCACCTTAGTATTGTTGGCCATAGAATAATGGCAGTAAAGCTTGGGATACTATTGGTATATGTGTCATAATAATGCCAACCGCTGTCAAACTGGTGGCATGCCATATGTATTATATTGCGTGGCATAATGGAGAATTTATCTCATCAAACTGCTCACCTCTTGTATAATCCTTACTCTGACAAGGCATAATGGTGGTATCTCTTGGCAAATTGTGGGATTTCCACACATTATAATATCACACTTAGAAAAACTGCTAGCCATAGTATAAGATTGGTTATTATTGGCATGTGTTGGGCTTCCAAGGCATGAGATAGTGACGTATAAGCTTAAGCATGCAAGGCAGAATATATCCATGTGTGGTACTAGTACATGTCAATGTATGTTGATTTTTGAGCACCAAGCATGTCTTTATTAAAAACGTTGGTATTCTTGGACGCTAAAAATCCGGGTTTTTATCTTCAAATGAACTACTTTTTTTTTAAGGAATCACCTTTATTTTTCCAAAATTAAAAGTGCGAATTTGATATGAAATGTTTGTATTTTTAGAAACTGAGAAATTAATAGTTTGGGGCAAAATATTGTATTCCCATTGAGATATATATATATATATATATATATATATATATATATATATATATATATGTTTTCTTTTAAAGGAAGAAATACTTCAGTGATAATTAATACCGCTGTCTAAAACACTAATCTGTAAAATCAATGTTATCCGTCCATGGTCTGAACCTTTAAGGTCTCCGTAACCTGAGCAACAGACACATAGATAAACGCTGTGCCAAATGATAGGATGTGAAAGTGCATGTTCTGAACTGACTAATTTACCTTTGGGAGGCTGGGAGGCCTTAGGGCAGCCATGCGCTTTATAAGTGCCATTTTCATTTCATTACATTTCATTTCATATGGCCTTTTAGATATGTTTTTGAGAAATTGTGCTGAAAACGCAATATTTAGTTACAATTTTCTCAAAATTATCTTATATCTGGCAAAAGGCTCCTCTTGTGGAGGGTCAGGCTTTGTTAGCACACCATTAAAGTACTGGAATATTTCATGAGTGCCCTTTCAGAGCCTATGGCTTTTTATCAAATGTGCTGTGAAATGCACTCGTTGGCCCCATTAAAAAAAATTTAATTCAGTAAGTTCAATTACTGCAATTTGCAGTTTCAAAGGCCCCACCGACACTCAGGAAAAGGCCAAACAACATTGTTTTGTTTCCCTATGTGCTGATGTCTAAATCAGAGATCCATAGACCATGATCACCCGTGATAATAATCTCTTTAGTGATGTTTTGCGTTCAATTGACCCTACATCAGACCCTAACCATACTAATTTCATTTGCTGATTATCCTGAAATAAACTATGCTTTCATAGTAATAAATGTCAGCATATATGTCACTAAGCTTGCAAAAACAATATCTTCCCTGCAGAAATGCAATGTGAACAAATAAAATTGAGATTCTAATGAGTGCCTGCAGTAAAACCCAGTCAAATATTACCTGAAGGTGCAAACTACTGGTTTCTGCAGTAGAAACACTATGATTTCCTGGCTATGTTTAGGGTGTGTCAATGATTGTTGCAGGAGAGCTGGTGGGTGTGGTGTAAGAGAGGCATTCCTTTGCTGCTAGAGCATGACATTAAAGGAAATAGTGAGGGTTGTGCATTTTTACTGTCAAATACTTTCCATTGTAGTGTCTCACCATTGCAAATCAGGTATCCAGTGATAAATGTATTTGGAAATATCTACAACACAAAGGTTAGAAACAAAAATATTTACTGCAAAAACCTGCATGCCAAATGAACATTGACTCTAGAATATCTTGCTGCTAGAATATCAAAGACAAAATATTAGGGACAAAAATATTGTGAAGGTAGGTTTATATACGTATAGATTTACTTTACTCAACTCCACATACATATACCTTGACCATATAGACATCTTCCAGATATGTAGATGCACAGTTAAGAACAGTAAATCTGCACTCATCTATATTCACTTACCTTCTCAATATTTTGGTCTTTAATATTTCGGCAGCCCTATGTTACGGTTGTGGATATTTCGACATACAATCACAAGGATCCCAACATTCACTCAATACCTACAAGCCAAAATATTGACATGAAAATAGTTGGTCTGTACTGACATCAAGCCCTTGCCCTCAGATACCCTAGGACTGGAATTTTAATTCACACCACTCTACATAAAGCACCAAAGTATTTTGCTGGGAGTTCTAAATTGTTAACCTGTTGATACAATGGTATATATATGTTATGTTCATTTCTAGAGTAAATAGTTGGTGTTTCGATTATGTCACTGAAACAAAGTAACTGGGCCTGGATGTTTTGGGACCCTCTTGAGTAGTTTTGTTTTATATACACTCTCACGTGTACCATTATTATTTAATTACTGAGATGTCAATAGTAATCATGGTTAACTTCTACAAGGAATAAGGGAGCGCCTATTGCCAGGTTTGTCAAGCTTGATTTTTAGGAAGTTATTCCCATTCTCATTTTCGAATTCTTTAATTCCGTTTTATTTGAATCCTTTCCTATAGTGGCCTCTATTGTGAAAGGTGCAAATAACAAGAAAGCAGTTAGTTAGCATCTAAAGATTCAAGATGTCCCCTAACTCGAGAGGGGCAGTTACTTTTGTTTTTGTTTCTGGCGTGGTGTATTGCACAGAGACATTTTACTTGTGGGTGCAGTTTGAGGCTATAAACGCTGCCTATGGGCAGTTTCAGACCAGGAACACCACAACTGGTGTTCTGGTCAGTTACCACACACAGAAATGTCCGCTTGGGAACCCTGAGCAATGAAGGGGCAATGTGGCCAGTCTTGGCTACATGCCTATTCCTCATCCCGACACCTTGGCACTCGCTGATGTGATATGGGTGTTAAATTGCATAGTTGCCTTATACAGAGACTTGTACAGTTTATATCATGAACCATGGACTCTAAACCTGCTTTCGCAGCTCGACAATACAACCCATTAGCCCACAGACCCTGTAAAGCGTTAAACGATACCTTTTTGAATTGCTTGCCAGACCAACCAGTTAGAAGCAGTTCATCTGTTTACGACACCCCAAGACAAACATAGAATACTGTCGATGTGCCTCCCTCTAAAGGGATGGCCCCCCTGGAAGAGGAATGTAGGACCTGGGAAAGCACACTTTGGTGCATTTACACTAGCACGCATGGCACGACTTTATTGGCAGTTCTCCCTGAGGTGCTGAAACAAGTACAGAAAGAGCACGGGTACCACCAGCTCTGGAACTAGGAATGAATTAATGGGAAACTTTTCCTCAGTTTTTTCTACTTTTCTGAGCAACATTAAGGGAGAAGCGTTAGTTCTGGCCATATGCCAGAAGCTGGAAGCGGTTCCAGTTCCAGATTGCAAACGAAAACTACCCAAAATAATCACAGAAGTATACACCTTTATGAGTCATGATACTTTAGGGTTGTGAGCCATTAAGCCACATTTAAAACCTACAAGTGATTGTGAGGGTGCAGTTAAAGAATCTGCAATGGAAGGCAGAAAGCAACAGAGGAATAGAGGGCAAAGTCGAACTGGATATTCCATATCTCAGAAATCTGGTAGGGGTGGTTATAATTTAAGAGACTGCAAACATTTTTTTTTAATGGAACGCTACCAGTATTCTGATGTCCGCATTCCAAATTCTTTTCAGGACACTAACGGTCAACAAGCAGAGAGGAGGAGCTTATACAAGTACAAAAGAAAGGAGGAGTATAGCACAAAAGGTAAATTAGGACGAGAGGCTGAAGTCACCGTGAAGAGGGAAGAGAAAGGATTAGACTCTAAGACTCCTGTTAAAAAGAAGAAAGTAGCAGGAGTTTCTAAGAAAAATGATGCGCCAACTACAGATTCACCTGCAAAACGAGTCTTGGGCAAGAGTGCTCCTAGATAGTGCTGCAGAAGTCACAACAGAACATCAGATTCTTCAGAGTTTTCTGATGGCAAGTCCAACTGATGAATTTAAATGGGTTGAGATATTTGAATCCTCCTGCTAGGGTTTATGATTTAGAATTACAGATTGAAGGGGACATACCAAACACTATTAAAACTGTCGTCTGGGCACAGTTATCAGACCAAGGGCCAGATGTAGGTATCCAAATACCGGTATTTTCGGCCATTACCAACCGGTATTTGGATACTGAGATGTAGGGTATGTCAAAATACAGATTCGGTAATTTTACCGAATCGGTAATTTTACAGAATCTGTAAAATTACTGAATCTGTATTTTGACATGTAGGTAGCACTTTTTTTTTTTTTTTTTTTTTAAACCTTTATTATATGCGTTCAACACAAAGGCAGGACAGTTACAGCATCTGCAGTTCAACATGGCAATGTATTTGGTACATTCATTAGAGAGAAAGAAGAAAAGCATTAGGTTCAATATCAATACTGCAGCCAGCACAATGCACATACACTTCCCATTGTACCACCGTGGGCGGACAATTGGCTAGAGCCCTTTCATCCCATCTAGCCGGGGGGGGGGGCACACAGAAAAGGGAAACACCCTCTCTCCGTGTGCAGTTGGAACATCAGTCAAATAGGTGCACCATTGCAGTCCAACCCAAGCCTATATCGTCGCTGTCTGTATTTGTCGGCTAACTGCGTAGTCTTGTGCAGTGGCATACTCCTTGTATATCTAGTGTGCGCATCCCCGCCCTGCACCTCAGAGTGTGATATGTATATGAGTGTACGACATGAGATTCAACTGAGGACGGTATGCTGCACTTTCCCACCACTGTGTCGCCTTCCGCTCCATGCTATTGTCGTATACATTATGTATACATTCCCACCGGCCCTTAGTGCCGCGATGACGGTAGGGCTAACGGAATTCTGTCACTAGTTCCATATCTCATGGACCTCAATTACCCGAGTCTCCCCCCCCCCAGCATTCCACCAACAGGCTCGTCGCCCCATCCAGGGTCAGGGGGTGCTATGCACAGCGTGTAGTGTGGGGTGTAGTAGGGTGTATGAAGTGTAAAGTACTGATACGCTCATGGGCCCGGGATCGGCTCGTCGTCTCCAGAGGAGTCACTTTGCGTCGCCTGAGCTAGCCAGTAAACCTGTAAGGGGGACCAAAAGTCCCCGGGAGCACAGCGGGCGGGTAGTAGCTCCGCATACACGCCATGTTGTTCCTGACAGTATTGGAGGTCGTCCAACCAGTCCTTAAACTTTGGCGCTCTTCCCCTTCCCCATCTGCAAGCAATCCTCCGCTTAGCGAGGAGTAACGCAATGTCAACAAATTTACGATCCGATTTGGGCACATTTCTGGTGTACCCTAGCAGCATCACGATTGGATCCATAGGGAGAGGGCCAGCAATCATAACTTGGAGGGCGGCATGTACCTGGCTCCAGTAAGTCTGTATTGCTCCACAGTCCCAGGCAAGATGCAGGAAACCCGCGCCTTCCATCCGGCATCTAGCACACCTATCATCCGCCGACAGGCGAAACCTCAACTTTCTGACTGGTGTATAATAATATCTTTGTACAAACTTATAATGAATAATTTTCAGTCGGCAACTGGAGGAAATTCTAGCCGTGACCGAGCAGCAGTACCTCCATTGTTCATCCGTGAGTGCGACCGGCAGTTCCGACTCCCAGTCAGTCCGTGCTTTAGACAGGACAACCGGGCGCTGCTCACGAACGGCAGCATAGAGTTTAGACACTAAGTGCGTGCCATCCGATACGAGCATGACATGCAATGGTAACACCGTCCCTGGTTCCTCCGGGAAATCAGGGAGAATATCTCGCATACCCTGTCGGAGCCGGATGTAGTAGAACACTTCCATAGGCGTCGGGGGAGCATTCTGGAACATCTGATCCTTGGTGCGGAACAGTCCATTCTGAAATAGGTCGCCCCACGTGTTGAGGTGTATGCGGCGGCACATCGATCGGAAACCGCCCTCCAGTAAGAGAGATAGTCTCGGATGGTATGCCAGGGGCAATGCCGGCGAGTAGAGCATGGGGGCGTCCTGCAGTTTGGACACTCTCCGCCAGGCATCAATTGTACAGGTCACAGTGGTGGCGGGTGTCTCAACATCCCCAACCAATCCCATCAGCATGCCCTCAAGCGGGAGCGGATGCACGATCCAGTCCTCCGCAGCAATCTGTGGCATAAAGGGAGCGGGACGAATCCAGTGATAAGCATGCTGCGCCTGTGCACTGAGATAGTATACTTCCAAGTCGGGCACATCGAATCCACCCTTATCATACGGCTGTATCAAAATCGACCAACTAAGGCGTGGTTGTTTACCTCCCCAGAAAAGGCGTAGTAGCTCAGAGCGAAGTCTTTTGAAAAAGTAAGTGCCTGGGTAGTATGGTATGTTTTGAAATAAATATAGGAAGCGTGGGAGGACGACCATCTTGATCAGGGAGGCTCTGCCCGCCATCGAGAGCGGGAGTGCCAGCCAGCGAGTCACATTGTCAGCCAGTCGTGTAATGGCCACTCCATAGTTTAACCGGATAGTGTCTTCCTTATTAAGCGATATTTCAATTCCCAGATATTTCAAGTCAGAATCGCACCATTCCAAGGGGTAATCCAGCGGAAATCGGGTGACCGAGGCCGTGAGGGGGAAGAATTGCGACTTTTGCCAATTAATATGCACACCGGATATGCCTCCAAACGCCACAAATTCCCTTAGAAGCGGATTGAGGTTGTCTCGTGGATGGCGCACATAGAGGGTGACGTCATCTGCATATAGGGAGATGCCAATCTGCCGCTGGTTACAGTTAAAGGCCCTGTCTTTGTGTAACTGTCGAATTCTGCAGGCCAGCGGTTCTATTGCCAGTGCGAATAGTAAGGGCGACAAGGGGCACCCCTGCCTAGTCCCTCTCGTGATCGGCATCTGTGCCGAAAGCACCCCGTTGACGACGACCCTGGCGACTGGGGAAGTGTATAGTAATGTCACCCAGGCGATAAATATCCGGGGGAACCCCATTCTACCCAGGATAGCCAGCAGATAACCCCATTCCACTGAATCGAACGCCTTGGTGGCGTCCAGAAACACAGCAGCAACCGGTAATTCGGGTGCAATGGAAGGAATTAGAGAAAATAACGTGCGCAGATTGTGAGTTGTGGCTCTCCCCGGAACAAAGCCAGATTGGTCCGGCAGTACAAGAGTAGTCATAAGTAGGGACAGTCTAGTTGCCAACACTTTCGCAAGAATTTTCGCGTCACAGTTCAGCAACGACAGGGGTCTATAGGCATCAGTGTCCGTTGGATCCTTTCCCGGCTTCAACAGCGAGGTGATCGCCACCTCCCTCATGGATCCCGGCAGTATCCCCACCTCAAGCGATTCCTCGAAGACCTCTTTCAGTACCGGCGCCATAACATCGATGTAACATTTATAGAATTCGGCCGGTAGGCCGTCTAGCCCTGCTGCTTTGCCATTACTGAGGGACATGATCGCTTCTCTAATCTCGTCCAGTTCGAAAGGGCACCCCAAAAACTCCCTGTGACCATCACTTAGCCAGCAAAGTGCTATGTCTTCCAGGAAATTACCGAACTCTACCTCCCCGTCCTGCTGTGTGGAGTATAGGCATTTGTAGTGTTGTAGGAAGGTGTCTTGAATCCCCTTAGAGTCCTGATGGATCCTCCCCTCTTTATCCGAGATTTCTAGGATATGGGAGGCAAAGCGCTGGTGCCTAGTGAGTGCCGCCAGTACCTTCCCCGGTCTGTCCCCCTCGCAATAGCGCCTAGCTGTCCAACATTTACCCCGGAATTTTACCTCCCTGGCAGCCTCTTCCTCATAGGTCGTCAGTTTAGCTCTGAATCGTGCCGCCAGTTCAGGGCTGGGATTCCCTACCATCTCCGCCTCCAGTGCCTTAAGCTCCCCCTCTAGTGTAGTTAACGTGCGCACTATGCTTCTCAGTATTCCACAGCTTTTGGAGATAGTGACTCCCCTCACAGTGACTTTAAAAGCCTCCCAAATGGTTTCGACCTTATCCACAGACCCCTTGTTCCTAGGGAAAAAGGCTTCTATCTCTTCTCCGAGCTCGTGTTTAAAGACAGGGTCCAGCAAGGCCGAGGGGAAAAGCCGCCATGGTGGTCTTACCCTAGAATGTCCTGGCAGTTCGAGGACGGTCAGTACCGGGCAATGGTCCGAGTACGTGCGAGGCAGATGTTTCACCCGAACTATCCCCCCAGCGAGGCCCCGTGAGACAAAGCAGTAGTCGATCCGTGCCCATGAGCGTGCATATGCCGTGAAGTGAGTGCCTTCCCTAGTCGTTGGATGTGTGTGCCTCCAACTGTCTACTAGCCCCGCCTCCGTGAGTATCCCCTGAAGAGCGTCTCTGGCCTTCGTGTTGTAATGTCCACTACCGTCCGATCTGTCCAACGTGGTATGTAACGATAAGTTGAGGTCCCCCCCCCAGACAATGTGCGTGGCTTCGGTCTCCAACATGTGGCCCCATAATGACAAGAAAAAACCAGGGGTATCGACGTTAGGTGCATAGCAATTCACAAGCATTATAACATCGGTTCCCAGCCTCCCCCACAGTATGACATACCTCCCCTCCTTATCCACTCGCACACCCAACTTTTGAAATGGCAGCCTCTTATTGACCAATATTACCGTCCCCCTGGAATATGTGGAATAGGAGGAAAACTCTCTCACACATGCCCATCTGCTCGCAAACTTGGGGGCACTACCCGGGCTAAGGTGGGTTTCCTGGAGCATCGCTATTTGCACATGGTGCCGATCTAGATATGCAAGGACATTTCTGCATTTCCGGGGGTCATTGAGTCCCCGGACATTCCAGGACATTACGGCGACTGCATCCAAAGTGTCATCACCCACATGCGCTATCATGTCCCTGAATAAAGCCAACAGCTGATGTTCCAGCTCTCAAACGAAATGCTCCAATTGTCAATCTCTCCGCTGTCCAGTTCAGTCTCGCCAATCGAACAACCATACTCACACACATGCTCCCTGCAGTACCTGTATTCCTGCCAAAAACGCCATACTCATCAAACTCACCACTTCCAACAACTAGCAACGCAACACTCGAACAACCCCCCACATTCCATGCACAGCCACCCAACCCTGGCTGTACATTCCCTCCCCCCTCCCACTGAAGCAACCCAAACTTGCCAGTACCGTGAGCCCCCCCCCCGCCCCAACCCGCGCTGTCAAGAACAATAGAAAAACCATGTGGGGAATTCCCTCTTGGGAGCATCAGAGGTACGCACAGAAACACCCCAACTCTCCCCCCCCGCCCCGCATGCAACATACGGGAAAGACAGAGAAGGTGGGGTGGTGCCTGGCATGTATCATCCCTGCAGGTCAAAGCCCTCTCGCCATCCCAGTGTCTCTCATCACCGCTCTTTAATCTGGAGGACGGGCAAATGTTCTGGGGCTAGCTCCATCAGTGCAACGGGGGTACAGCAATCAAGCGTTCGTAAGGGCTTCACCACTCCGGCCTCCTTCTAGGCCAGCAGAGTACTATACAAGAAAAACCTTAACGCCAAGAAGCCTTCCGCTACCCATACGTCCTCCCGATGTGACATGCATCTGCCCGATCTCAGCATCACAGTAGCAGTGGGATAAGACGTTCAAAAGCCATTTATCGGTCAGCAGTCTCATTAGGATGCAAGGCAGCCCACAGTGGTGCCTCCGCAATTAGTGCAAGGCAGTTCCAGCATCCAGAGCATACAGTTTCCGAAGTAGTGTCCGCAGTGCACCCTGGAGCTATCGGACAGACGTGCATAAGCACCCCATCATGAGTCATCTTGCTCGGCTGGGTTACCTGCGGCCTCTTCCTCCCCATCGTTGCGCCTGTCCCTCCTAGTAGCGCGAAGTTTCTTTACGTAGTCCTCAGCATGTTGCGGGTTCGTAAAGAAGTGTTGTTTGCCTTGATGGGTCACCCTGAGGCGTGCCGGGTATAGGAGGGCGTAGTCTATCTGCATATCCCTTAGTTTCTTTTTCACATCCAGAAATTTTCTCCGCTGGTCCTGTACCATGGGTGTGAAGTCTGGGTATAAGGAGAACTGTACCCCATCACAGGTCAAGTTCCGGCTTGTTCGGGCCGCTCTCAGCGCCGCGTCTCTGTCGCGGTAATTGAGTAATCGGGCGATAATGGGACGTGGCTGCGCCCCTGGTTTGGGGACCGGGCCCAGGGAGCGGTGTGCCCGCTCCACAATGAACTGATTAGAGAAGGCCTCCTTTCCTACCGCGGTGATCAGTATGCGCTCCACGTAGTCCTCCATACGACCGGTGTTGGTGGATTCCGGAACTCCCGTGACGCGAATGTTATTGCGTCTACTCCGCGCCTCCAACTCCTCATTCTTAGCTGCGATTACTCTGAGGACATTATCCATTCGGGTTAGGCGCGTTTCGTGGGTGTTGGATGTGTCCTCGGCAGTGGAGATGCGCCGTTCCGCCTCTGTGAGCCGCTCTTCGTGGACTTCTATCTTCTGTGCAACTCCGTCCATTCTGGAAGATAAGCGGTCAACCTTATCTACGATCGTTGCGAAGCCCTGGCGCATTTCGTCGATAAGCAGTCGCAATTCTGGAGCCACTGGTGTAGGGGACGTCTCAGCATTTGATGGTCCCGGGGCACCGTTGGACGCCGTGGTACCTCGCAGCGGTTTTTTGGTGGCTGCGGACTCGAAAGACAGTTTCGCCTGTTTAGCGTCATTTTTGCCCATGGTGCCCAGGCTGTTGGCGCCAATCGGGGCCGGTAACTGACGAGCAGCTAGTAGGTGTCCCTCCGCCAGTACAAGGCACCCAAGCCGGCAGCCCACAACGTGACGGATCCCCCCAGGGAAGTAGCAGGCAGTGAGCAGGTCGGTAAATCCGCGCCCCAAGTATAATGTCCAGGGCGCCTAAGGAGCGTATGCGCCGGCAGCCAGGCCTCAGCCCGTCCGAGTAGGCATGAGCAGTCGTAAGCGACTGGGGTACACAGGAAGCGGAGGGCAGTGCTGTGATGTTGGGCCCACTCTGTCCCTATAATCGTCCGCAAGTACGACCCTCCGGCTGGTCCTCCGGGCCCCTGGTCGCTTTGCCTGGTGGCAGCAGTGTCCCCCAGGGAAACCAGGGAGGTCGGTGGGGAAGCGTGTAGCAGGGCCGGGTGCGCCGCTTTCTCCTCCGGCAGGGCCAGGCGAGGCGTGCCGTGTATACCGGGAGTGCCACCCGGTCTCAGAGACAGTGATCAGGCCCGCCACACGTCGCAGCTCTCTCAGGGGTGGCAAGACTCACCTCCACCAGTCCCCGATGTTCCGTCTGTCGGCCGCCCGCCTCTCAGGCCGTGGTCAGAGATTTCAAGGCCTAGCAGCCTCGTGGGGAGCCGCGGCACCGCGTAGGTTAGTGTCCAGTGCGCCGCTGCAGCCCTCCGTGGTGTCTTCTCCCGGTGGACGCTCACCGCGGCATATCTCGGACGCCGGACCTCCGATCCTCACCAAAGTCGGGCAGAACCAGCAGCACTGGCAGTTCCACACTCGGTGCGAGTTTCAGGCTTCAACTCGCATGGGAAGCATATACTTGCAGGATGTTTCTGGCCAGGCAGCCAGAGCCTCACAGAAGTGCGGCCATTAGCGTGTGCGCCCTCTAGCGCCCCCTCATGTAGGTAGCACTTTAAACAGTGCTACAGGGCATTAAGGATTAGTTATTTACCACCAACTATTAGTTGGTGGTAAATAACGAATTCCTATGTAAATGCAAATATGTGCATTTACATTTACATTTACACCTGTGCCCTTAGGGCATGTATGTGTGCCACATGGCACACAAGCACTAATCAGGGGTGCAACAGGGTGTCAAAGTGACACCCTGCCACCCTTGACTATTTTCCAATTTTACCAAATCGGTATTTACCGATTCGGTAATTGAAATTCATTCCTATGGGCCTCAAGGCCCAAAGGAATGAATGGCAATTACCGAATCGGTAAATACCGATTCGGTTATTACCAAATCTTAAGCCAGAAGCAAAGCAAGATATAAAAGCAATATTAGGTCAGTTGCAATATCGAGGCGTAATAGAGCATTTTCTTTCACCAGTGAACAGCACCTTTTGCTCCCCTCTCCAAACCTTTCAGATCCTATAGGATAGTTCTAAACCATAGGAATTTAAATGCTCATACAAGAGGAATATGTGGTGCAAAATGCACATAGATCAGGTTTAATGGTGAAACTGGTGTGGAAAGAAATGCAAAGCAACCCTAGGTATCTCGAATCACAGGGTACAGTCCTCCTTTTGACATTTGCCTATGGGCTATAAGAACAATTCTGGCTTATTCTTAGAGCTCACCCTGGAGATCTTACACAACAACCAGATCCCTAGGTATTGTAATACACTGATGATATATATCTTACAGGTGGTAACATGGCTGTACACTTAACTAGGGTGGATAAAGTTGTAATACTATTAAAATCACATTGTTACAGAATCAGGTAAACAAAATAAAAGACTGCCTACCTTAAGGTGACCTTCCTTGGATACGAGATATTAAGTGAGGGCAAGGGTGTGGCTTCTGTTCTCCCTCAGAAGTGTGCCGCCTTGCAGCCTCCCAACACACTGAAGAAGTTGCAATCTATGCGGGGTTCCTTAACTTCGGACAAACTTACCTGCTGCACTACAGTGAGCGAGTATATCCCTTGTATGACTTGATATCTCCCACATTTTCAGCAAAACAGTGGATGGGCATACACACTGATAACTTACGTGCTTTGCAAACAGACATGCTCAAGACAAAATATTTACAAACTAGCGACAGTGAGACCAGCCTAGTTATTTGAGTCACACCAAGTCACTCCAGTAATAGCTATGTGATCTGCAATGATGGAATGAGAGAAAGACTGTTCATATTGCATATTGCAGCTGGTCATCTCCCTATCGCGAGTGCCCGGTCTTGCGGCAGACATCTTCAGAGCATGCATGCAAGATCTAGCTTCCTGGATGTCTGCCAATTGTCTCAAGCTCAATGGAGGCAAGACTGAGGTGCTGGTGGTGGGGGGCGACCAAGCGGCCTGGACGTCGGCGTGGTGGCCACCTTGCCTAGGACCAACACCAATCCCCTGCCAGGAGGCGAGGAATCTTGGTGTTTGGTTCGACTCCAATCTAACCTTCGGACCCCAGGTCAATCGCGTGGTTGGTTCCTGTTTCGGGATCCTCAAGACCCTCAGGAAGGTTCTAGAGCTCCTTCCTATCAAAGCCCGCCAAACACTCGTGCATGCACTAGTCACGTCCAAGATGGACTACGGCAACCTGCTCTACCTGGGGACTCTCGAGAAGAACTTGAGCCGCCTGCAGGTTTTACAAAATGCCGCAGCTCGGTTGGTTCTCAGACTGCCCAGAAGATCAGCATCTAAAACCGCGCTCCAGGCCCTACACTGGCTTCCGGTGAGAAGCAGGGTGGAATTTAAGGCATTATGCACCTGTCATTGGATTATCAACGGTAGGGCACCTCTCCCCCTACAGGGTCTCCTGACACAATACGAGCCTTCTCGTTCCCTCAGATCCTCTGGCTCGGGACGCCTGTCCATTCCTAAGGTGTCCAAAGCAAGGATGGGCGGCAGGTCCTTCAGGTATCTGGCGGCATCTAGCTAGAACAAACTCCCTGTGGCGTTACGCCTGGAACCCTCAGAGTCCATTTTCAGAGCCAAGCTAAAAACATTTCTTTATGCCCGGTAGTGGGTTCCCACCTCAGCACCTTTTCTGCTAGTGCTCGCATCACAGCGCGGGGACACGCCGTCTGGCGTCACCATACGCTTTACAAGACCCCCTATTATTATTATTATTATTATTATACAAGCCTCAGTTGGTTTCTCCAGTTGAAGCACATTTTGCTTCTGTCAAAAAATTCTTGGAGCTGTGCAACTGGATATCTTGAAGGAGCGCCCCTTGGTGCAGGGAAAACTCATGATTGTGGTTTCTCTTATACCTGTACTAGAGGCAGCCATCAAGGCAAGTATTCCTAATGCTTGCACCCTACTACCGATTTGGGTGCAGTGAGTCTCTTCTTTAAATGCAGTGGATGTAGCGTTTCAGTATGATCTCACTCTTCATATACAAGCTTTTCTCCAACAGAAACATTTTCCTCCTACTCCAAAAGCCTCGGCCATTGAGATTAACAGTGCTTATTCTACACAGATGGATCTGCTCAACCAGAGGTAGGAATGAAATACAACTACTCCACAACCTGTACTGAAGTGCAAGGTGTAATGAAAGATGGTGAATTTCGTCCACAGCGCACCTACATTACATGCAGAACTGCATGCCCTGTTATTTGCATTACAAAAGACTAACCCAACAGTTCCCACACTTGTGTCAAATTCATCTTTTTGTGTTTAAGGGTACAATGTTGATTTGCAACACAGGCACTTGAATGGATTCAAGAATTCAACTGGAAAATCTGTTAAGGATAAATAACTCTGAAGAAGGATAGCTGTCTTATAAGAGAAACTTCCATTGGTCCATGTGAGGCATACTTTGGGTCATCAGCTTAATGGATTTCATGCTAAAGGGAACTGCGCGGCTGGCCTAGCTGCTAAAGCTGCAATTCAAACTGTTAAAGTAGCAGCCTTAACCAGATCTCAGAAAAAGATCGCTACAGCTATTTTAACAGCCATACATACCACCAAACAAAGCAGAAAGTCTCCTGCAGGCTTTCCTCCTAATTTTTCCTACACCCTTGATTCAAGTCACATTCCTGCTGTCACACTACCAGGAGTAGGAGAGAGGATAATAGCTAATAAACTGTCCAGATTAGATTTAAGCGTGGAAGCTCATGAGGGATTGCATCTGCCCATGATGGGGTAAATTCAACCATAGCAATACTACAGCAGTGCAATTGGTGTCCCTGTTTATATAAACAGACTAGAGACTATGTCAGGAAGCGTGACATTTGTCAGCAGATTAAACCATCTACTGTTAAAAGATTCCATGCCAACTCCCCTCACAGTCTCCAACATTACTTTCGGGGGAATTTATTTGGACCACATTGGCCCAATACATTCTGTTAACCCATATAAATACATATTGGAAGCCACTGATTCATGTTCTGGATTCATATGCGTGTGGCCACAGAGAAATGTGAGTGCTTCAGCGGTCGTGAAGGATTTGCAGTACATGATAGCGAGGGGCGCAGTTCCTTCATTTCTCTTGGATAATGGTCGTGCGTTCGCCTACATGGCTTATAGGGATGGCATGTCTGCACTGGGAGTTTGTCTGCAGTAGAGTAACCCTTTTAAAGCAGAATCCAGTGGGTTAGATAAGTGAGCTAACAGCATGATTAAACAAGTCTTTATAGCTAGGGTACTACATTCAGGTCTTAGTTGGTACCATAATCTGTCCAGAGAGCATTAAATAACTTGCCTAGACAAGTACTGGGGGAACACACTCCATATGGGGTTCTATCTTGGCATGGTGGCAGATGAAGAAACATTTTTTTAATTTATTTATTAGGTGAGTTTTGCAATAAGAGAGAAAAACTTTACAGTGCACTTACATATGATAAGTCCAACAATTGTCCACATTACAATAGTTTACATTTGAGTCTATTTTTTAAATTTATTTTTTATTTTAAAAAGTTTTATATAGCGCTGGCTAGACCCGGAGGTATCAGAGCGCTTTACATGAGCATCAGATCATAGTTACAGGTTACATTGTTACAAAGGTTACACAGTTCTTAGAGCATGGCAACATAGTTACTTGTAAGGTCTAGATAAACAATAAGCACAAATACGTAAGGGGAAAAGCAGGCAAGGTGAGAAATTCAGGCGTGGGGGGTTAGAGCAGGGGAAGTAGACAGATAATGAAGGCGGGAAAGAGGAGGGGAGGGTGAGAGACACAGCATAGGGAGAGGAGGGGAAGGGTGACAGGGACACAAACCGGTAGACGAGTCAAGGTAATGTCTAAAGTCCAGTAAACTGTGATCCCAGTGGAAGTGGTATCCCTTCCTTATCTCTATTGCGAGAGGCACCCTTTACACAGTGGACTCTCTCAGAGGGGTCTCTGAGACTCCAAGGCCTACATATTGGACCTTCCCCAAAAAGGGGAGAAGGAGTGCTTTGGCAAGGGGTGCCATAACATACCTCAAGTGTGAGTGGCTCCCTTGGCGCAGTGGACTCACTCAGCGGGTTCGCTGAGACTCCAGAGTATAAATATTGGATCTTTCCCCAACAAGGGGAGAAGGAGTGCTTAGTCAAAAGGACACAAAGGACAGAGGGGTAGGCAGAGTAGCAGGCAAGGGGAGAGATTCAGGGGAGAGAGGATAGGAGCTAGGGAGAAGACAATAAGGAGAGACAAAAAGAAGTCTGCCTAAAGACCGACTGGGTAGGTGACGACCAAGGAGGGAATCCACGGCCCATCTCCCCTATAGCTAAACCAAGTAGCTCCATCGGGCATCAGACAAAATAGTTCAGCCTCAATACATTGAGAGAGGAGGGAGGTAGAGACATAAATAGAGGGAGGATGCGGTAGGAGACGACAGGAGAGACGAAAGGAAGTGCAACAATGTGGTTTAACAATATACCAGAAAAAGATCAACAAGTAAACATTATATCAAACAATCAGCAATACAATTAGGGGAGAAGAGAAAGGAGAGAGAAAGTAGTGGGGCGTAGGGGAGGAGGGAAAGTGAGGATAAGGGAAGAGACAACCGTAGAGACGAAAGGAAGTCTGTCTAAAGACCGACTGGGTAGGTGACGACCAAGGAGGGAATCCACGGCCCATCTCCCCTATCGCTAAACAAGGTAGCTCCATCGGGCATCAGACAAAATAGTTCGGTCTCAATACATTGAGAGAGGAGGTAAGGAGAGACATAAATAGAGGGAGGATATGGAGCAGACGACAGGAGAGACGAAAGGAAGTGCAACAAGGTGGTTGAACAATATACCAGAAAAAGAACAACAAGTAAACAATAAATCAAACAGTCAGCAATACACAAGGGGAGGAGAGAAAGGAGAGAGAAAGTAGTGGTGGGTAGGGGAGGAGAGAGAGTGAGGATAAGGGAAGAGACAACCATAGAGTGGAGTGGAGAAGTGTGGCTCACTGGTTAGAGGAGGCAGACCTGGAAGCAGAGGCCAGCCCGGGACCAGGGTTCAATTCCTGGCTCGGCGGGGTCTTGAGTCCTAAAATGTCCACGGACTCGACAATTCTCGCTCCGGTGCCTACTCAATTCACGGGTTCACACTCTGCGACTCTGGGCAATAGCTTGCTTAATCTCCACAACGGCCCCTTGCGGCGGGATGCCTGGCTTTCACCTTGCGGATACCCTGCCGGGGTTATCTCACAGGGGAATACCAGGACGGGTTCCCTAAGCAAGCGCTTAGATACCGGGTCGGTGATTTGCGCTATATAAATACATGTACATTTACATTTACAGAGACGAAAGGAAGTCTGTCTAAAGACTGACTGGGTAGGTGACGACCAAGGAGGGAATCCACGGCCCATCTCCCCTATAGCTTAATCAGGTAGCTCCATCGGGCATCAGACATAGTAGATCAGTCTCAAGTGGCGAGGGAAGAGGTTCACAGAAAAACAGGGTGGGGACAAAGGGCAAGGGCATGTGAGGGCAGAGGACAGAAGCTGGAAAGAGAAGGAGCGGAGAGGGAGAGGGAGAGGGGGAGGGTTAGGGGGAGGGGGAAGGAAAGGTCAGGAGAGACGCTTGCCCTTTGGTTAAAAAATCCCCCATATCATCTAGCATATTCATGTCTGGCCTTGAACCAACCCCACACAGATGAACACAATAGGAGCAACGCATTGGACTAATTGGAAAGATCGGTTTCTTCGGGAACATTTTTATTTTACATTGACTTCAATGGGGAAAAGTATTTTTTGTATTTCAAATAGGCGGCCATTTTTTTTCACTAACTTGTATTTTCTAGGATATTGCTTTTTGTTTGTTTTTGCAGGGAGAACCTCGCGGTTGGAAGCTGAGTTGCATCGGTTAAGGTAAGTTTACTTTTATTACTAATTTAGAAGTAGGAGGAGGCAGTTAGGTACTCTTTAGTGTTTGTACAGTGTGTTTTTGGTTTTTATTGTGTATTTTATTTGGTAGATTACTTCATGTGAAATGCGGTTAGTGTGTCGTAAGTTTAGTGTTATAGGCTGAAATCTAGAACAACTGGTATCTGGAGCCACCCATCAAGCAGGTTAAACTCTTGATGGTATCTTTTCCAATAACTCCCAACTATAATTTACAAATATACTCCCTCTAACATGGTCCGATCACTCAGCAGTACTCTTTAAGCTTACCACGCCTAGCCACTCTGGCATAAAACCCAATAAAAAATATCTTGAAACTAGAGCCTGGAAAAGCATAGTAGCTGAGGATCTACACAACCTCCTAAACTCAACTGATACCCCACCTCCTACTGACCTGGACCATGCAACTAAACTTATACAAAGTGGCTAGAAAAGGCAGGGAATAAGCTAGCCCCCCCAAAAATGGGTACGCCTCCTCTGGCAATGACCCTCCACACCTTGGTACTTGCAAGAGCTCAAGGACCAAAAATGGATTGTAAACACTGGGAAGAAGTTGGAGGAAGCGATACAAAGATGAAGACAAACAAGAATACAAATCAAGCCTGGCTCAATACAAACAGCTGCTTCAAATCACCAAACAAAAGTATTTCAAGGATAAAATTCACGAGGCCAAAAACTTGGCCAAAGTACTATTCAATACCCTTGCCCACCCTAGCACTCCATCTATCCCAGCAAGTCAAGAATTATGTAATAATATAGCCAAATTCTTCTTCGACAAAGTTAATGTCATCTTTCTAACATTCTCAGTCTCATCAAATAGAATGGCATCAGACCCTTCCATTTGCCCAATGAAAGACATAAAAGATAACTTCGAACTCAACAGCTTCAGCCCTCTCACAGAATGGGATAAAAATGAGCGGCAAAGATAGCAGCGGGCAAACTCACATCTATCTTCAACTTAATGTACAAAGAGGGACACTTCCAGAGAGACTGGAAACAGGCTTCCATTCTGCCATTATTGAAGAAATCCAACCTAGATGCCAAAGATCCGAACAACTTCAGGCCCATTTCCAGATTACCCCTTCCAGCAAAAATAATAGAGAGAAATATGAACATCCAACTTGACCAGTTTCTAAAACTATCTGAAGCATTGGTCCTTACTCATTATGGATTTAGAGAGGGTCACAGCACGGAAACAGCGGAAGAGGTCAGGGCCACTCTCCATCAAGGAGGCAGGACCGCCCTGATCATGCTGGACCTTTCGGCGGCATTTGATACGGTCCTTCATGCTCTCTTGGTGGACTGCTTAGAAGAGATAGGAGTTAAAGTATGGCCCAAAACCTCCTTGAATCCTTTCTCTCAGAAAGAACCCAAATGGTCAAATTGGACAAATTTGAGGCAGAAGCTTTCTCCTTACCTTGTGGAGTCCCGCAGGGGACCTCATTAAGCCTAACACTTTGTAATATTTATGTGTCCTCTCTGGCCCCCCTAATTGAATCCTATGGTTTTAGTTTGACATCCTACGCCGAAGACACCTACATCGTAGTGGCAATACGATCAGAACTACTGCAAGACACCGCATCCAGACTACAGGACTGTATGAACGCGATAGGAAATTGGATAGCACAGAACTGTTTAAAGTTAAACTCCAGTAAGACTGAGGTTGTACTCTTCAGCAACAACCCTATTTTTTGGACTCCAGACTGTTGGCCAAACTCACTTGGACCACTGCCAGCCGGACCAGGAAGGTGAAGAACCTGGGAATCTACAGACCAAAGCGGGTTAACTCAAGAATATAGATCCACCCTTTTAAATCACGTGATCTCCACACGAGATCAAAATGCGACGTCTAACGGGGCGTGCAAACATTTCCTCACTAGAACGGTGATTGAAGAGACGCCACGAGAGTTAGCACCGGGAAAGCCAGCCGTGTGCACACACTAGGTAAGGACAGCTAATGGGGAACGGGTGTTTAGACTACAACAGGCTAAGTCTCCGTTACTAAGCGGAATTCTTAGTAAAACCCTTTTATGTTTCTTGTATGCAGCCACGTGCATTATTTTACCCGGTTGCTGGACAAGAACCCCAATTAAGGAACGAGATCGACGTATCTCGGGTAAGATTAAATACTAGATGCGGAATGGGTGTTTAGACTATAACATGCCAAGTCCCCATTACTAAACTGAATCCTTAGCAAAACTTTTATTTTTCTTGCATGCAGCCTCGTGCATTATTTTACCCGGTAGCCGGACAACAACCCCATTCAGGGAACGAGACCTACGTATCTCGGGTAAGATGAAATACTTGATCTTGATCATAAGACACCGGGGTGATAAGTTAGACTACGCCCCGGGTTCAAGCTGACGCAATGCGCTTTTCTCCGTTTTTGCAGTAAAGAACAGCACCTAAAATAACTGTGAGACCGAAAATTTCAAACAAACATCGCACCAAGCGAGTTATAAGGTATTTCCGCTTTTAACCTTGTAGAGATCAGAACAACAATTGTCTAATATAAAGGGCACCATAATACGGTTTATTTCTGTTATTAACACAGGACCGCTTAAAGCCTCCTACTGATGAAAAATACTTTTTATTGAAACAGACGAGTGTCGTGATAAAAACATCTTTCCAAACATTAAGGTGAATATAACTCGAAACTTAGCACACTATGCGATAAGTGCATAAGTGCAAGCTAACATCTAATTCGACACCGTTCTATTCATAGGTAGGAGAGGAAAGAAAAGCCAGGTGACTGTCATGGAAGCGAAACTGAGGATCATTATACATTTTGTGGCCTCTTTACGAAAATTACAATCATTACGGTCAGTGAATTACTGCTGCCAGTGTGTATGGGTGACGCATGAATGTGGTATTTTTGACAAGAGAACGAGGAGAACATGAACCAAAAGGCAAAATGTTTTTTATAGAAACTAGAAAGAGTGAAGGTCTCTTCTAATGTAATTAGGTTTGGTAAATGAAGGGCATATCGCTTTGGGTGTAAAGATGTGGTTTTTAACTGGGAACACTTATGTGTAGCCATTCTGTTTTGTTCAAAAAAAAGGAACCCGTTTGATAGATGTTAATCTCGCAGTGTTAAACAATATGGAGGGAGTGTAAAAAAGCTCTTCTGGATTTAGATACATAGATCTTTCGCCAGCATAATATGTTGTCCTGTGTTTATTTTTACTTCTATCATGACCGTAACTGGGTGCATAACCAACTTTGTGTATGAAATGCTTATTATCTCAATTGGGAATTGAGTAAAAAATAAGGCCTTAACACCACTGACAAACCCACAGAGATTATGAATTGTTGTTGTACCACCTTTATCATGATTTACAAAATAGAGCATAAACATTGGGTGTGTAGCCAAAATAGTGCTGTCAAAAATAGGAAAATGTGTAAAATGTAAAAGGGTTCTAATAGTTACATTTTATGTTATTTATGCATTAGGTTTTCTATCAGCTTGTGGAGAATACGTATACAAACTGTCCTGAGGAAGGAAGCCATTATCATTTCTTAAGCTTCCGAAACGCGTCGACGCCAACTTCAAAGTCATATTCGGCATTGCCAACATTCTAACTGAACTAAAGGAATATTTTTCCTCGTAGTGTTGACAAATGAGGGTCCGAAATGACAGACTAAAGACAGATATAAGGGTCTCTTTAGACCAATTTTCTCCACGTCCACATTAGGTGGCTTTTAACTGTGCATTCCATTGTGTTTTTTATGTTTTTTAACTTTTACTTATTGATTAGTGTTGTATATTTTAGAATAAAGTGTATATTTTTTACAGTACTATTAGACTGGGTGGTTTTCCTTTCTGGCGAGTGTTTTCCCGTTCCACAAAAATGAATGGTATGAATGGTGTTTGAGAGTTGAGCCCTGACTTATGAGCAGAAAATAATATCTCCCACTGGGAAATCTTTTGTTTTACTTTTCAAATCTATATTGATGACAAACTTAGTTTCAAGGACCAGGTGAATTCATTGGCACCCTCCACTTCAGTCATCCTCAGATCTTGTAAAAATATAATGCCTTTACTTCCTAAAGACGCACAACAAACGGTGGTCACTGCATTAGTAATGTCCGGACTAGGCTATTGCAACAGTCTTTATCTCAAGCTACAAGAAGGATCAATGAATAAACAAAAATATTCTGCTGAACGCAGCCTCCAGACTCCTTACAGGAACTCCTAAATATGCATCAATCACAGGATTGATCAAAAAATTTTACTGGCTGCCAGTCAGGAAGCGTACCCAGTTCAAGGCCTTGTGTTTGGTCTTCACGGGGCTGCAGGGAACAGTACCTGAATTTCTAAAACTACACTTACGTTGGTACTCACCAAAAAGAGCATTCCGATCATCTGAAGCTAAATTAGTGATAATGCCCAGGACGAAAAATTCTAACTGGGGTGGCAGAAGTTTTATTGCCAACGCAGCCAAGGCTTGGAACACCCTCCCACTTTATCTGAGACATATGGCCAACTTGATGGCCTTTAGGAAGACCTTAAAAAAGTGTCTCTTCACAAATTAGGTCGCATAATACACAATCAGTGTTCCTCCGGTAGGTCTTCACCTTAGTGCCAGGACACCTTCGGGTAACAGCAGCGCTTTGCAAATACAATTAACATTAACATTATGGTATGCTATATAATGTTCAATATATCTAGAGTAGTGTGTTAAGGCATTGTAATTATGTTAATGTTTGTTTAGTAGTAATATAACTGTTTGTGTGTGCGGGAGGGACTGTGTACTATTTTTTTACAGGTACTCTTTGTTCCAGACTTGGCGTTGGAACAAGGTTCGTTTTTTAGGAAATGTGTATTCGTTTCAAGTAAACGAATAATTATTTTACATTTCTTTGCTTTTCAGGTTTCATGGATCGGTTCTTTTTTTAAATGTATTTTTTGTTTTTTTTATGGTTCTCCAGAACTGATATTTTGTCGGAGGAGTTTGTTTTGGACAGCTGTAATTTTCAATTTTGCTTTGGGTTATTTTTATCTAACTGTTTGAATTTCGACAATTTTGGATTTTTAACTTACTTTCTGGATCATATTTTTCAGCTACAAATTTGTATGTAATTTTAAACTATTTATAGTGGGAGGGAAAAGTTATTTATATATTTGTTATTTATATGTTTTAAGATATAAATATTTTTATAATGGCAAATCTTTTTTATACGAAAATGCATTTGACATTATATTTTATATGTTAAAAAAAAAGAATGTTTTGTTAGTAACTTACGTTAGAACGTGGTGCTTTTTATGTACATGTGGGATTTTTTTTAAGTAGGGATTTTGCTATTGTTTCTTAGGGCCTGATTCCGATCCCTTTAGGAAAGCCCTCCGACTAGGTTCCGGAGAGATTTCCAAGCGAATCATGCTCCCGGAGTCCGTGCGACTGATTCCGATGCATCCGTATAGTGACGGACTCGGTTCGCTCAGACTCCCATTGAACTCTATGAGATCCTGTGTACTGAACGCGTACACAGGCTCCAATTGCAACAAGCATTTACAATGCAACGGTCTCGCCTTTGCAAAAGTTAGACCTATTGGCATTGTAAATGAATTTTTTTTTATGTAGGTGTTGGTTTTGAAAACAGATAAATAAATGGCATTGTCATTTACAATGCCGATAGCATAATCTCACACACACACACACAGAGCCACACACACACACAGAGCCACACACACACAGACACACGCAGAGCCACACACACACACACACACACACACAGAGCCACACATACACACAGAGCCACACACACACACACACACAGAGCCACACACACACACACACACAGCCACACACACACACAGAGCCACAGACACACACACAGTGCCACACACACAGAGCCACACACAAACACAAAGCCACACACACACACAGAGCCACACACACACACACAGAGCACTCCCTCCACACACACAGAGCCACACACACACACAGAGCCACACACACACACAGAGCCACACACACACACAGAGCCACCCGCACACGCGCAGAGCCACACACACACACACAGTGCCACACACACACAGAGCCACACACACAAAGCCACACACACACATAAAGCCAGACATGCACACACACACAGACCACCCCCCCGCACACACACACAGAGCCACACCCACAAATCACATATTCATACACACAGAAGCACATGCACAGACACAAGGACTCGCGCACGCACACAGATGAAACATTCAAGTCACGTGCATTGCAGACTGCTACTCTAGAATATCGACTCGAAGGAAGGAGATCAACCGAACAAACACAAACAGCTTTTGTGATTTATCTGTTGTGCCTAACACGACGGGTAATTGAACAGCATCTCGGTGTGTGTGATTTTTTTTAACTGTTTAGGAGCTCCAGGTGCAAGGTGTTCATTTAGTTCTCCGGGAGCGAGACTTGTTTTGCGCTCCAAGCGAAGCCCAATTACAAAGCTGAGTGGAACTACCTACAATGCACCCAAAACTCCCCTATAATGCTCCTGTCCGAGGTCAGCTACCTGAGCACAAATCTCCCTGTGTGAGTCAGTCCACACCGGGCCGACTCTGCCGATGCACATCAGTCAAACGTGCAGCACTGAGGTCACGGCTCTGCTGAGGTCCCTCAAGCTTCACCTGAAGTAACTTCCACTGACTGGTGGCTGAGATTTACCCACGGGTCTGCTCACACCTGCAGTCAGTGCCTTTGGCTTTAAAATTGGGACGACGCATCTCCCTGCCAATAAACCATCATCTGTTCAAACGAGCACTTTACGTGTAAGGGGTGCCTAATTTGTAAAAATAAATATGTGAATTAAAAAAAAAGTGATAAAACTTAAGGTGCCCAGTTTCTCCAAGGGCCAAGCTCCTGCGCGTACCAATGTCAGGGAGGGGGATCGGAAGGCTGGCTGGTTTTGGTTCCACCTCAGGCCCCCCTTTTCCCTCCACCCTCCGCTCCCCTGTTACTCTCGCATGTTCCTTTTTGCCCCTTTGGTCACTGTTTCCTTCTCTTTCTATTCCTCCGTTTACTGATTTTTCTCTCTTGTTCAAGGGGTGAAGGCCAATGATGAGAAATCCGTCATGGACCATTAAAGAGGGGCAGCGCTAAGCGCCCACCACCTGCAATCACGGGTACATATTAGGCGCTATAGATGGATAGTTCATCCGATTCTAGTTTGAGGTGAGCTTTCTCGTAACTAATTTTCATTGTGTAGTCTCAGGACCCGTAAGCTGCTAAATGACGAGATGTCACGCGAGGCGCCTTCCCATTTAGTAAACCACCCCAGGGACTCCAGTACTTGTACTCACTGCTCCATCAATGCATCTCCGTCCTGTCCAGCAGACCCCCTTCCATTGCAGCCCCGGGGCCCATGAAGAGCCCGGCAATACTTTCTCATTCTCTTCTGGCGCTTGAAGCAGCCCGTCTACCAGAGTGTCTCTGCACCTTCAGGCATCGCTGGCGGATATACCAGTACCGCTACTTCAGACATGTGACCCTCACCCGTGACCTACAGTTTATCTGAGCTCACCGGATCCTGCTTTGCACGCCCGGCTTTTCGCTCCTTGCTTCCACGCTTGCTCGCCCGCCCGCCTGCACGCTGATATATTGCTCCGCCGGTAGTCAGGGGGGATGGGAGGGACGGGGAGCGAGAATACACCGGACTGCGGGAGGGAGTGGGGGAACGAGAAGAAATTGCCTCACGCGTAACGCGAAAATTAAACAAGCTTGCCTCCCAGTAAAACAAGCGCCTGACTTCCTGCTGGTGTAAAATCTTTCTTATCTTCTTTATAGAAGATAAGAAAGCTTTTATGCCAGAAGAAAGTCAAGGAACCCCGTCTGAAAAGTACGGGGCTTAGAGAGAAAGGAGCACGTCACTAGGACCTCTTCTCCAATGGCTGGCCACTGTTTGGGAGGCCAGTCAATGAAGAAGAGGGGCGGGGCTTAACCCTCGCTAGTGACGTACACTCTAAAACATAAAATCTAGTCCGATTCCCACAGTTGTTTTGTCTCAGCAATACTGAATCGATCAGGCTGTCAGAATTGTGCATCGTACTCGCTCGTTCTGAAGCCAGCTCCTCTGCGCAGCACGATTAAGCTGTGAACGACTCGGACTGCCAGGGTCGGGTTCAGAAACGATTCGGTCGATGCAGACGAGATCTTTGCATTGTACTTAGTCATCGGATCGCGGGACGATTAGGTCGGAAACAGATTTGCTCATTCCAGAACCTGTCTGGAGGCCTTCCTAATGGAATCGGAATTGGGCCCTAAGTATTGTAGTCCTTTATTGTTTGGGTAGAGTGAGTTTAACTTTGAATTGTAAGTGCTTGTACATTATTTTAGTTTGTTTTGTTAATTTTGGAGATAGTTGTGTAACAGGTTATTCCAGTTTTAGTTGATGGTAGCTTTGTTCTTTTTGGCGTGATTCTATTAATTTATGTAGGGTTGGTTGGGTGCTTCCTGTTGTGGCTTTGAAAGCGTTATTCCATTCTGCCACGGCATTGTTAGTTTTTGTTTCTTTGTTTAGGGTACTGCTGTATACATTACCCCATGGAATGTGGAATTTTGGTTGTCTTCTATGTCCAGATGTATATAGCCTTCCCACTCAGGCATCATCAAAATAGTCTAGTAGGGAAGTTAGTTTATGTTCATTGGTTGGGTTATAGGGGCTATCCATTACTAAATTGTAGTATTCAGCAACTTCTTTTATTGGGACGCAGGCTAGTGCAATTCGTTTTTCTATTTCATATGCAAAGTTGCTGTTAGTTGCATATTCTACACTAAGGGCTCGATTCCAATTTTGTTAGGATAGCATCCCGACCGACTCGGTTCCGGAATGCTTTCCGAACGAGTCGACCGCGAGCATCAAGAATGACAGAGTATGATGCTTTGCATGTTAACTCCCACTGAGTTGTCCGCAGTTTAACCCGTCCGACCGATTCGTTCAGAAACAAGCCGGAAGCAACCAACTCACACGTAAACGTTGAAAATAGCATTGCGACCATGAATCAGACTCGGTTTATAACATGAAAAGATGACAATGCATACAACGCGGTTTTCGAACTGTGTTGTTTTGTGTCACATAAAGCAGCTTGAAAATATCAAATAATGTAAAAACAAGCATTGGCAATGCCAATTGGAAAAAAGAAACATTAGTCACACCCACCAATCACCCTATAAAATGGGCAAACTGATGACCATGATCCTTTTCAACAGCAGAACGCCTTAGAGCACACCTACATAGCCACTGATTCACTACTGTCTGCCTCATACACACACTCCAGCCACCACACAACTTGCACACATTTCTTTGTTGCTAAAGGACACCCTCAAACATTCTCTTTCACTTACTCACACTCACCCTCACCTTCATACTCTGCCACAACTTCATCCTCATCCTCACCCTGCCCCTCCCCAAGAAGCACTCCAGGTTCACAGAAAAGGAGTTGGAAGTGCTTGTAGATAAAATTGTCAGAGTAGAGCCACAGTTATTTGGGGGCCTAGTTCAACAGACCCCGCCTGTCCCAGAGAAATAGGATGTGGGAGAGAATAGTCAACTAGGAGAAAGCTCATGCACCTTCGCTGCGCACAATGGAAGATATCGGGAGTAGGTACTATGATGTGCGAAGGCGGGACAAGAGCCTGATTTCAAGAGAACACGCCCTGAGTCAGCAGACTGGCAGTGGCCCTCCTGCACCACCCGTGCATGCCACTTCCTGGGAGGAGAAGGTACGTGCCATCATTCAGCTGAAAAGCATCCATGGAATACCAGGAGCATACGAGTCTGGTGAGTACTAACTCAACTGGCCACTAATGTTACCAATTACCCATCTAAAGACATCACTGACAAGGATATAGTGATAGAAACGACTGTTAGCAAAGGGATAGGAATGTTGAGTAAATAAGCAGGTGATGTGTCTACAAGAGTGATAAACAACATACCTGCGATGAAACAGAGAGTTTATCCTTCTACTAACATGTACATATTTCTTAAAAACTCACAGCAAGCTCATGTGCTCCACACACCAGGCCCCAGTGTCAGACATCTTGCCAGTACTTTTCCTCTCACTCACTGGAAAGCAGAGTCTCAGGAAGGATGTTTGGCATGCCTGGAAAGGTGGGTCTAGGTGCTGGCCTGATGGGAGTTGTAGTCATACCTAACCCTCCTACACCGACATAGCTCAACATGTCCACATGGAACCATGCTTTCCTCACAGTGAGTGGAAAGGTACTGCCAAGATGGATGACACTGGGGTCTGGTGTGTGGAGTACAGGGTCATGATGGAAGGTGTTGACAAAACAAACTGCAGGCACCAGTGTCAGCCATCTTGCCAGTACATTTCCATTCACTCTCAGTGACTGCATAGTCCCAAGTGGGCTGGTTGGGAAGGTGTGTAGAGGACAGGGCATGATGGGAAATGTAGTCAGTGCAGACATTCCTCCTCCCAGTCAGCCCAACCAGGCCATCAGTAAGAGGGATGTAGTGACAATGAGTAAAGTATACATTCAAGATGTCTGATACTGGTGCCTGCTGTTTGTTTTGACCACAACTCCCATCAAGGTCTTGTGCTCCTGACACCAGTCACCAGTGTCAGCCATCTTGCCAGTAACCTTCCACTCACCATCATGGACAGCATGGTCCCAGGTGTGCTGTTTGAACTGGGTGGGAAGGTGTGTGGAGGACAGAGCCTGATGGGAGATGTGGTAAGTGCAGGCAGTCCTCCTCCTAGGCAGCCCAACCAGACCATCAGTAAGAGTGATGTGCTGATAATGAGTAAAGTGTACATTCAAGAGGTCTGACACTGGTGCCTACTGTTTGTTTTGGCCACAACTCCCCGCAGGGCATAGTGTTCCAGAACACCAGGCCCCAGCATCAGCTATCTTGCCAGTACATTTCCTCTCACTGTGAGGAAAGCATAGTACCATGTGGACTTGTTGGGCTATGTGAGAGGAGGAGGGTTAGGTGTTATCACAACTCCCATCAGGCCTGCGCCCAGACCCACCTTTCCAGGCATGCTAAACGTCCTTTCTGTGACTCTTCTTTCCTGTGAGTGATTGGAATAGTACTGGCTAGATGGCTGACACTGGGGACTGGTGTTCTGGAACACAAGGACATGATGGGAGTTGTGGTCAACTCTGACAACAGGCACCAGTGTCAGACATCTTGGCAGTAGCTTTTGACTCACCATCGGGGACAGCATGATCCCAGGTGTGCTGAATGAACTGGGAGGAAAGGTGTGTGGAGAATAGTGCACAATGAGGGTTGAATTCAGTGCAAACACTCCTTCTCCCAACTAGCCCAACAAGCTCACCTAAATCAGAGTTTCCCTGACAGTCAGTGAGAATGTGCTGGCAATATGTCTTGCACTGCGGACTTGTATATGTATCTCCCGGAACTGTTGGGAGTTGTGGACAAATCAGATACCAATCCTCAGTGTAAGCCATCTTGATAGCACTTTGCCACACACAGGAAAGCAGAGTCCCAGATAAGCTAAATGGGGAATGGGTGGGAAGGTGTGTGGAGGACAGCGCCTGATGGGAGATTCTAGTCAGGGGACAGAGTCTGACAGGAGATGGAGTCAGGGCAAACACACCTCCTCCAAACCAGCACAAACAGCCCACCAGGAATGTGCTGACAAAATGGATGACACTGTGGGCTGGTGCCTGGACAACTATGCCCTGCTGGGAGTTGTGGACAAATAGGCACCAGTCATCAGTGTCAGACATCTTGCAAGTACCTTAGACTCACTGTCAGGGAAGCAGAGTTACAGGTAGACTTTTGGTGCTGGCTGGGAAGGTGTGTGTGGAAGAAGGCCTGATGGGAGGTGTAGTCATAGCAAATACTCACCCTACCACCCAGCCATGTTAATTCCTCTGTGCCTATGCCTACCTCACAGTGGGGGGAAGTGTACTGCCTATGTGGCTGGCAGTGCTGCATGGTGTTGACACTGAAGGCAACTCACATCAAGGCACTGTGCATCAAATACCATCCAACTGTGTCTGCCAACTTGCTGGTGACTTCCATCCACTGTCAGATAGCCATTGGCACAGATGACCAGGTTGTGCTGGTTCGGAGGAGGAGTGGTAGCCCTGCCTACATCTCCTAGCAGTAACTGTTCTACTCACACTTGTACCAACCAGCACAAAAGCCCACCTGGAATAATGCTTACCTGACAGTGAGTAGAAATGTACTGACAAAATGGCTGACACTGGGGAGTGTTTGGAGCACAATGCCATGATGGGAGTTGTAGCAAACACAAACACCAGGCACAATTGTCACACATCTTGATAAACTATTTCCAAAAACTGTCAGGAAACCATTCTGCCATTTGGTCAGTCTTCTCTGGGTGGGAAGATTGTGTGTAGGACAGAGCCAGATGGAAGTTGGAGTGCTGGCAAACACTACTACCCACACCCAGCACAACCACTTCATCTGGGCCTATGTACACCTGACAGGGAATGGCAGTGAACTGGCAAGGTGGCTGACACTCTTGCATGGTGTTTGGTACACAAGGCCTTGTTGGATTTGCCCAAAGGTTTAACAACATGCAGCAGTGTCAGCCTCCTTGCAACTACACTTCCTCTCACTCACAGTTAGCCATCATCTCAAAGGAGTCCGCTGGGCTGGGTGGGAGGAGGAGTAATTGGAAAGGCCACAGCTCACATCAGGCCCTGTCAAACATACATCTTTACACACAGCACAAAAAGCCCAACAGGAGCTAAGCTTACCCAGAGTGTGGAAAACGTCACTAGCAGGATGCATGACTCTGGTCACTGGTGTCTGACTTTGCCACAAGTAACAACAGGGCCTAACAACAGGGCCTTGGGCAACAAACACCAGGCACCAGTGCCAGACCTCTTGGTCAGCACATATACACTCACTCTCATGGATACAATAGTGCCAGGGGTGTTATTGTTATTTGTAATGTGTGTGAACTGCAGGGCCTGATGGGAGGTCTGCCCATTGTAAATACTCATCCACCTTGTAAAAAGAGACTAATCTATGTACTCAAATTCATCCAAATGTTCAGTAGCCTATGTAATGTGTATGATTTGAGGGACTGTGGACATCCACATCAATCATTGTGTCTTTTATGTACCCACAGGGAAAGCTGGCCACACCTCTGGCACAAACCAGGACAGCCAGTCCCAGACTCTGCTCGAGCCTGAGCTCTCCAGCGTTAAGGTCTCTCAGCTATCTTTGGATGACGATGAATACATGGCACATCAGGTGTGGGTCAGCCTGCAGCATCTGCAGCACTAACATCAGCATCCTCTGTCCCCACTTCCTCCTCAGCTGACAACACCCAGCTGACCCCTACCCTCATTGACACAGCAGCCCGAGCCACCACTGAAAGTACAGAACCACGGGCCACTCTGGACATGGTGGACAACAACACCACTGTCAATGATGAAGGATGCTCAGTGTCGACAGTGCCAGCAACAACTAGTACTGCTTAAGTGGGTAGGGGTGGTGGGAGGGGCCATAGGGACATGCGCCATCATGCAGCTGCTGATGCTGACCCACACCTATCCTGAATCCTCCATGCCTATGAGGATTGCACAGGAGATTTTGGCCAGGTAGTTGGGATCCTCAGGACCATGCAACAACAGCAGGCAGCCCACTATGACAGAATGGAGACACACATGTCCAAAAGTGATGACCTCACTTCGATGGACAGGGGCATTCTTACCTGCCTCCGGCAGATTGCCACCAACATGTCAACACTTATTGTGTGCCCACAACATCTGTTGTATCAACATCTGTACCTGCCACAGGGAGCAATGTGAACTCTGGAGGAGAGGCCTCTGCACGACGGCTGCCCGCACTTGAGGTTCCCCGCCTCAGGCGCGGGAGGGGATGTCCGAATAAGGATCACTGAGAGACACAAGGCTACTCATAACCCCCTGGAAGAGACAACCTGCTCCTTATACTCTCCATTGTGTGCCAAGCATTTACTTTGTTGACTCTCATTGAAGTCTCCCACATTGGCTGGAGGGTCTAAGTTAGACTTTGGACTTAAATAGCTGTGGTTTTACTTCTGAAGATTCCATCTACAAACACTGGCAACTCCTCTTTGCACTTTGTTTGCCATGTTTTGTTTGAGCACTCCCCAATTATCACCTACCTGGGGGTCATACTACAGAACGATATGACAGCTTGACATGGCCACATTGAAGCACCGACAGCTATCTGGAGTTCTACATACTGAATATAACACCTCTTTAAAAAAAACTAGTTAGCCCAGTGCTCCAAATATATAATATGAACGTGGTTAGTTCTGCCCTCTATGGAGTGGAAATCTGGGGGTTTGAGAAGATGTCAAAGCTAACAGCTGCTGAAAATAGGTTCTTACGTCAGATCACGAGCCTCCCACAAAGTACGCCAGTACGTCCACTGCTATATGACCTAGGCAGGAAAGCACTGGTAGACACAGCAAGACTGCACCCTATACTATAATTGCGTAGAATCTGGTGCACCCCTGAATTGGCAACCTATGCTGCTGGCCTAAAAGATCTAATCAGTGCTGACCGCTTTCATAAATTTAAATAGCTCAGGGAGGTTAGAGATACCCTAGTAAGCATGGGCATGGAAATGCTCTGGGAGAACGCCTCAAGTGTAACCTTTCCACCCAAGGAGACCCTAAAAGAAAAATACTGGGAGATAATTATCGATAACACTTACAGAAATGGGGACACGTCCTCTCTTACGGGTAGTTTCATGGAATTTAAACCTTCCCCAAGCCTGGAACAGTACAGGGATATAATAACAAAACCCCATGATCTGAAACTATATTTTCAGTTTAGGGTAGGCTCACTACCAAGTAAGTCCTACGCAGCGAGATGGGTCACAGAGGGTGATAGAGTATGCCCCATCTGTAAGGACCAGACGGAGTCATTGGCACATTTGTTGTTCATCTGCCTCACATATGAAGGCCAGAGTCGATCATGGCTGGCACAAATCTGCAGGACATTGGGCACCAGATTGATTAGAGATGCACAAAGAATACTGCGCATGAACACGTCAGCCGCCATTGTCATTGCAGTGCCAACATTTCTAGGGTGGTCCTAGGCTATCAGATCGAAGGCACTCCAAACACCTTGAAGGGTTTTTAAGCCAATTTTAATAGGATAAGGTTATTATCTAAAATTGTGAACGTGTTTATCCTCTGCAATTGTACTATGCATTCCAGCATTAATGTTTGTAATGAATTCTTATTGATTCTATGTTCTAGTACCCTATTCATTTTAAATTATTTTATCTCTTTTATGAATTTGCCAATGTCTTGAAGTATCAGTCCATGGTTTTCTAAATATGTATATATATTGTATTTTACGGAGTTTGTATTGTTTGAATGTATTGTGCTTTTATGACTTGACGTCGCATAAAGCTTGTTAGATTGGCTTGGTTTGTGCACTCCCCCATTATATGAATTTTTATCATGAAATCTTCCACTAAAATAAATCAATTTGCACAAAATACTGGCTCCAGTTATGAATTTGAAACACACATGTACCTTTTGAAATGACGTGCAAAATAACAAAGAAGTTGTCAACAAAATTGGTTACGAAATCAATTCATATATGTTGACTACTGGCTTGGGAGTGAATGTAACCTGTCACAGCATGATAGATAGACACAACCAGGTTATCACACAAACCATAGTGCACGGAACTGATGCAATTGTAGTCTACTGTCTGCAAACATATCACCATTTCCAAGGACAAATAGCAATCTTTGTCACATAAACAGATCATCATTGATTATGTTTTGTTTCTGGATAACCTTGTGGATGTGTGCAAACAGAGAAGGCACACCTCAAAGTGGAGCACAGGTTTATTCAAACTATACAAACTTGCACCTTAACTCAAACTATAATGACATCACACAGTAATAGATTGGTCACAAGTAAAAAGTAAATGATCATCAGTTAGGAAGGAAGTGCGGGCCAGGGAGTTCCACAACTGATCACAGTAGGAGTATGGCACAGTATCATGGGTCTGGTGTGGTCACAACTCAGCAGTTGACAAGTTTAATGATCCTGGTAAGAAGTAATATAGAATAGAGTCATACACACAGGAATGATGTTGCGTATTATTATCAACTGTCTCAGCTGAAGCATACAAATGTCAGTGTGAACACAAGCCAGTATTGAGTGTAGCATTGTACATGTTACATACTAAATTTGATTATGCCAGTCAGTACAAACCAAGTGAAGATTAACATACACCCCGCACCATGCATACACATAGGACTACAGCAACACACAATCATTTTGGTTTGCAGCTCTCATTGAATACTCACATTACGTGAATACGTTTCAGATAAATTCATGTCTCACATCCTCAACACCATCTTCATCATCACTGGCATCGGGTGCCAAGTCTGGGTCCTCCCTTGCAGGTGGCTGCTGGTCTCCGTCATCCAGTATAAGTGGCATTTCCTTCCGGATTGCAAGGTTGCGGTGCATGAATGCAGCTGTAATAATATTGCACACCTTTAGGGGGCCTTATTGTAGTGCTCCTCCTGTGCGATCCAGGCACCAGAACCTCGTTTTCAGGAGAACAAATGTACGTTCCACCGCTCACTTGCTACAACCATGCGCCTCATTGACCCGCTCTTCTGCAGGGGTAACTGGTTTGCGCAGAGGGGTCAGCAAACATGGAAGGTTGAGGTATCCAGAGTCACCTGCATAGAACACTGAAAATAAGTTGAGTTGTCTGACAACATATCACCATCTGACATGCAATCCACACACACCACATCATACACATGAAATTTCACCTACCAACAATCCACGCATGGTCATGTTGCAGCTGTGACATCATATGAGGGAAGACACTGTTCCTCAGGATGTGAGCATAAGATGCTGAGCCGGGGAAACGTGAACAGACGTGGGAAATACTGGTGGTCGTCTGCAATACCAATGTGTGGAGTGTAAACACGATTGTTGTAGGATAAAAATGTACATCCAGTCCCAGCCATTGGATGTTGGTTGTTGTGGTAGCGACGCGGGTGAGTATTCAAATGACGTGCTAGCTGCATCCGAAACGATTCCGTCCCAGCCATTGGATATTGGTTGTTGTGGTGACCGATGTGGGTGAGTATTCAAAGGATGGGCTAGCCGTATCCGAAACAATTTGGTCCCAGGCATTGGATGTTGGTTGTTGTGGTGACCGACGCGGTGAGTGTTCAAAAGATGCACTAGCCACATCCGAAACAATTTTTTACCAGCTATTGGATGTTGGCTGTTGTGCTGACCAACGCACTTTTCAATGTCACTTGTCATCGCGTGGAAAACGAGTCGGTAACCTCCCATCAACAATGTATCTAAATCACTTGTGGTACGATGAATATTTTTTGAACGACGCGGTAGGCGTGTCGGATGCAAGCAATGCAAAGCATTGGACCGATTCAGTCGCGTCAGACGCAAACCTATCACTTTTGCAGCATGGATGTGAGACTGCCTCTGCTGTTTAGATATGTCAGTCTGTTCCCTAGAGACATCACTTGCCTGCACTAACTGGATCATTCTTGCAACTCCCCATTTTTCTGCTGCTGTTTCCACATCATCAGGGAGCTACTGACCATGGCACGTACAGTGGACAGGGCCCCAGCTTTCAGCGAGGAGGAGGACCAGGCCCTGCTGGACACCCTCCTGCCACTGTACAGCCAGATGTATGGCAAACCAGAGGAGCAGGTAAGTGATGATCATGCTGCATTTTCATTGGACTTGTGTAATCAGCATGCTATGCTACCATTAGGAATCTCATTTGCGAGCATGTAAAATGTAATTTTTTACTTTAAAAGTGTGTAGATAACTGCTGTGGGCAGATACACTGCTGAAGAAGTGTGTGTACTGTGCAGAATATAATATTACTGTTCTCATGGGACAGTCAGGATTGAAACCGGGACAACTGCACATACTGCGATATGCACAGTCCTTGCACATTGTTACCAAACTGAGCATTGACTGTGTGTACAGGTGTCTGAGTCAGAGAATTGTAGCATGTACAGTAATGTTCTGTCACCATGTCATCCTTACCGGTCGACCTCCATGAGAAGGCCAGGATTTGGAGGACTATCGTCAGTAAGGTACGCTCGGTGGAGTTGGAGGTTCCGCGCATCCGTCATTGCTGCAAGAGGTGGCAGGACCTTCATGGCTGGGCCAAGAGGTTTGAAAAGGTTCAGCTGGGCATGTCACATCCTGGCAAGAGGTGCAGGTGCCAATAAATGACCCCCGACAGGCTCTGCATCTTAGCAGTGGTCTTCCCTGACCTGGACATGCGGTTGAAGGCAAAACAGCAGCAAGGAGGGGGTGAGTATATGCCTTTTTGCACATCTTTGTTGGACAAGCATGTTACAGTACCTTAGCCTGCAGCCCCTTTTACTGGTTATAAGTCAGCCAAACCCGCTCTTTGTTTTGTTAGATGCATATGCACTGGGATCGATGGATGTTCTGTTTTGCCACTTTTATCAGGGAGATGTGAGTCAGTCATGTTCAGGGAAGTGGCTGTGGTGTCATGCTCATGTGACCAGTGCTAAGCACAGAAACATGTGCATGGAGGTAAGCTTCTGGAGTAATGCAAATGCCCAAAATGTGCCAGCACATTGACTAATGTATGACCTCTTCTCAGTGTTGTTTCCACGAATGTGTGAGGCATGTTGTTTTTGGAGGAAACAAGTGTGAATAGGCCATGCTATGCATCCCTGCAACAGGTGCCATCAAGATTGAGGTCTTGATGAGTCTGGCTTGCTCATTATGCTACTGTTAGGTCCAAGCCATGCTGCTCTGTGTCATTAAATGTATCCCATTGGGCCAATTACATGTATGCTAACTCTGGTGTTCTGTTACTTTGGCCTGTCACATGATTGTGTTGAAGGTTCCATTCACTCCATTCACAGAGTGAGTTCATTGTATCTGACCCTGTAACAGAGACAACACATGCAATTCACAGACAAACACAGGTCCTTCCTGACCCAGAAGAAGTTTGTTAGAGCAGGGAGGCTGTTTGTTTTTTATCTGATTTTAATCTAATTGCTCTGACATCAATTCCAAGCGATGTGATAAGAGTATCGTCAATCCTTGAAAACGTCGATACCTAAAATGTGTAGCCTAAGTCACAGTGCACTGGTTTGGCTGTATATTTTTTAGCTCCCTATCGGCTCATATCTTAAAGCAACATTGAAATTGATGTTATATTTTTGGTGGCTCTAACAAACAAAAACCAAAGGATTATGTACTAATTTAAAGGTCATCCTTTTTTAAATAAAATTTCTACGAATAAGTTTCTGCCTTCCATTACAATCAAGTGACCTAAAAGCCTTGATTTTTGTGAAATCTGATTAGACTTTGTTCGAAAACTCTGTGATGAAGAAGGTGAATGAGTTGCATCTCACCGAAACGCCCATCAACTGTTCTTTAGTTTTCTTGTTATGTATTTTAAAATGCAATTAATTAGTCTACAATATTGTAATTTCTCAAATGAGATGTTTTTTTTTAAGTTATAGAAAATAAATTTTACCTTGATATATCATGTATTTTCTTCATGTCCCTTATTGATATCTACTGCTCACTGTATGTTTAATGTAATTGGATGGTCAGTCTTATTGCACCCTGTAGCCTTTTTCAGCACATGATCCAGACTGTGGCTTGGGCCTATATTCGGAACAAGGTTGCCCACATCATTTTTTTTAATAAATGGAATTTTCGATTAGGGACTTTTTTGTTGTTTCTCTAGTGCTACCCCATCCCTTTTCTTAGTATCAAGGTAGCTCCCTCTTTTTTAAATATGTGGACCAACCACTCCCACCATTGACCCAACCACTGCAGTGGACCAACCACAGCCTTCATCTGACCCATCCTTTGCACTGGACAAACCACACCCTCCATCTGACCCACCCAATGCAGTGGACCAACCACACCCTTCATCTGACCCACCCACTGCAGTTGAACAACTGCACCCTCCATCTGACCTATCCACTGTGGTGGACCCACTCACCACTCCTGATCCCATCACTCCAAAAACCCAAAGCAATACTCCCTAGTCCTGTCCCTATGGTGCCTGGCATGCCCCCTCCATGCACCTCCATGGGGAGGTGACCCCTTGCAGTCACAGTGCAGGCAAGAGTTGATGGGTGTGTGTCTTAACCCCATCTGCAGTTGGACTTTTATGGACTGGCAAATGGCCTTGTGTTTGTTCTGAAGAACGTTTGCAGTAAATGCAGATGAAAGCATGTTTAAAATTTTTGGAGGCTGACCACTGTGTTCCACAATATGATCATAAGTCAACTGTTATTCATGTACAAGTATTGGTGTGAGTACACAAAGATTATGATATGTCATGGTTTGCATGTGGTCCATGAGGTATGCGAGCTTTATAGTATGTATTCCATGTTTAGTTCCCGACATTTGGTGGGTGTTATCACCCACATCAGTTATGGCTTTGAGGATGACATGCATTTGCCATCCTTTTATCTGTTTCCATCACAATTGCACATAGGTCATGCTACCATATGTCAACATAGTGCAAGTGTTGCAAAGTGGTACAGTTTAGGGGGAGCACACAAAATATGTCTGTGATGTACAGAGAGTCAGTCACCAGTCTCATCAATCCATCTGGGTACATATGGAGTTTACATATGTGGTGGTGACTTTTGACACAGCCATGTACACAATGGGAGAGTACAATACTTGTATGTGACTTGATAGTGGTGGAGCCATGTCTAACACCATGTGGTGGCTGGGTAAGTTAGGCGCACACAACACACTACTGGTACAGAGTAAGTCTTACAAAAGGTATATAAGCTACTGTCCATGTATCTTGTTGTTTGGTGCTCTGGAGGAGGGAGAGCCACCCAATCTTCCTCAGAGGGAAAAAAACATCCGCGCAATGCAGAAAGGAAATCTCTGAGCACTCAATGAATCAGAAGGTCATGGCATCAACTGTCCTTTATTTGAACATCCAAACAGTCATTAACAATGCTGCTTGTCATTTAAATTCCTTGCCAACACATGTTTTGTCTGTTACTTTAATATTAATAGCAAACTTCATTAGGGCTGAAATATAAAGATAACAATATCAGAAGGAATGGGGAAAGGTCAAAGGAGTCAAAGTGAGGAGGGATATTGTAGTATATCCAGTCCCGTCACCAGGGTCAATCACCCAAGGGGTACCTAATACATTCCAGTCGATATTACAAAGACTGAAATTAGAGAAACATAAAGTGGGGGACAAGTAAGATGTCAGAGACTAGAGAAGATGTATTAATACCAGAGTCTCCTCAACTTATTAGTAGAAGTGCAAACCAACCACTGGTGTCCTTATACTCAAGATAAGTGGTGGATATGTATATGTGCCCCCTATAAGGTACATTCAGTTGCTACGTGCTTCCTTAATTATGGTCGCCACGTGAAGTTTCAAGTCAGAACCCACCATAAAAGTAGTCTAGAACACCTCAACATAGAAAGTGCCTGGCACAGTATCCAGACAATATAATCACAAATGTGTGAAAACAAAACGTAGTCCTATTGTTGTTCAAGTTCCTTGGATAGGTATCGGAACATTCAAAAGGTAATTTCCCATACAGGTGTGTTCTTACATATGTAAGCAAATACTTTGTGTGCGTCGCCATTGCCTCAGTACATCTGTAATCAGTGAAGGGGATGCCACTATGTAATAATCGAGCCAATAATTTGCCACTATCAGTGATATAGAGGTGTCTTCTCGGTAGCCAAAGGATGCCCGTGATACAGTGCAGCATTGTGTGCTCCATATACCTAGTTCCCATATATCAATCTTCCAATCAGGCATGTTAAGCCAATGGGATTTCCGCAATAGTTATTCCTGATTGTATAGTCCGATTAGCATGTTAAGAAGATCCGAGTTGGCTGTCAGTGACATAGAAGTGTCTACCCGGAGCCAATGGATGCCAGATGATCCAGTGCGGCAACACGTGCCCAATGTCCCTAGTTCTCATATATCAATCTATTCCCGTAATAGTTATTCCTGATTGTATAGTATGATTAACAAATTAGGAAATGCAGAGTCAGCTCGGTGTCTGTAATGTTGGAAATATGCTCAGTGTCCTAATATCCATTATCGGGCTAAGGGATTCCCATAGTGATCTGGCTTACTTCAGAAAGGATAGCGTTCCCGGCATGTCTCGGGCCCCATAGTGAAGTTCTTATTTATGCCGGCATGAGCTAATGGTCTTATCATTACTATAGAAAATGTTGCACCCATCTTGTAATGGATAGTATTGACGACTATAGTCCTATACTTCGATCGCTGTATCTCAAAATTGAGAAGAGAGGACCACCAAGATTCAGAGTCCTTGAATGAATAAATGGGATAATCATTGTATGTGCACAGCATAATCCTATAGTTTGATCAGTGCGATCAACCGCCACTTCTTAACTGTGACTGTAACTTGTAAGTTCACCAAAAGTAGAAAGGGTGAAAATATTGTCGTGAGGCAAGAAAGAAAAGGAATAGTAGGGTGAAACAGGTGCCATGACAGTTGGTAATATTCACCATACATTTTGATGGACATACTCATTACATATCATATAATTATAGCCATTGGTTTTGCACTTTCATATGACAGTTGTAATTACATGTCTGTTGTGGGGTACTTGTGAATAGCAAACGAAGATTATATAAAACAAAAGCAAAAGAGGGCATTAAAAGCATGTTACATACCCCTCATTAAACATATAAGTATCCTAGTAAGTAAACTAAGGGCTAGATGTAGGTAATTTTAAGTTACTGATTCAAAAATACCGAATTTTACAGATTCGGTATTTTCGAATCGGTAAATGCAATGTAGATAAAAAGTCGGTAAAAAATACCGAATCATTAAGATTCGGTATTTACCGAATCGGTATTTACCGATTCGGTAATTGCCATTCATTCCTATGGGCCTCTAGGCCCATGGGAATGAATGGCAATTATCGAATCTTTTAGAAAATGTGGATGGATTCGGAGCGAACAAATCATTCAGGGCCCGATGTAGGTAATTCTAATTTACCACTTCTAAAATACTGAATCATACCGATTGGTATTTAAGAAGTGGTAAATTAGAGGGGGGGAAATGTAGGTAAATCAGAATCGGTAAATACCGAATCGGTAAGATTCGGTATTTACCGATTCTGTAAATACCGATTTGGTATCCCCCATTGACTCCTATGGGCCTTGAAGCCCATAGAAATCAATGTGGAATACCAAATCGGTATTTACCAATTCGGTAAATTCCGATTGTTGCAAGGGTGCAGGGGGTGTCACTTTGACACCCTCTAGCACCCTAATTCCGGACTTGTGTGCCATGTGGCACACAGACATGCCCTTAGGGCATGTCTGTGTGTCACATTGAATAGGTGTGCATGCACAGATGTGCATGCACACCTGTATTCGGTATTTTACCACCCAATAGGATTGGGTGGTAAAATACCGATTCTAAAGGGCCTTTGGGACTCAGAAGAGTCCCACCTACATTAGGAAGTTACCGATTCGGTATTTTACCGATTCGGTAAATTTACCGAATCGGTAAAATAGGTCACCTACATCAGGAATGACCATTTACCGGTCGGTAACGGCCGAAATCGCCCGTTACCGGTCGGTAAATGGCCACCTACATCTGGTCCTCAGTAAGTAAAGAGATTTCCAAAAGGCCAGCAGAAGCTGGCCTTTTGGGGATACGGGGCTTCCTCGCCTTATCAGAGGTGCTGGGGACTCACTACATCCGAACTACGGGTGACTTCCTGACAGGTACGTGTCAGGTCACAACGAGGGGAACTACATTTTTCTAACCACGGTCCCAGTCTCCTCTTTGAAGTGTTGCCTAAATTTAGGAGACTTTGATGTGATACTCGTACGATGCCGAAGACTGTGGGGGACGCTCATTGATTACTTTTGAACGCATCGGGAAAACAACTTGAGAAATGACTCATTGCTATTGAGGCTTTACTTCCACGAACCAAGCTGTCTCTAATTAAATATAGACAATACTAAGAGTTCACAGATAAAATCGGACTATTAACGGGGACTTGGAAACTAGTGGTTCTTTCCAGGACTTCCGGATTTGGTGATATTAACTGTTGGATATTTTCCAATCATTGGAAAATGAGTATCTGGGATCACACGACTCTGGTGACGATTTCTAGGAATACATTTTTTGTTTATCTGACGTGGAGTACTATATTAAAGTAGTCTTTTGCGTAAGCCCTGACGAAATTCCCGTGGCACTAGGGGAACGAAACGCGTTGGCTGTGCCCTCTTTTTTAAGAAAACTAAAGAATATAAATAAAGAGAAGAAACTTTGAAAATATCAAGTTCTGTAATTGACTTCTTTGGAGTGCAACTTCCATTTCTTATGAACATTTTGTCTCTTACACATCCTCTGGCAGCGGATGTCGGGAGTTGTTGCACCAATATATAACCAGAAACAGACGGAATCAATGTGCTTGACCTTGGTCTGCTGCTGTGTTCTTTTGGTATTTAGCATTTCTACGCTGCACAGCTTGTTCTACAGTGCAGTACATCCTCAACGCTGATCTGCAAAGCATTTCTACGCTGCTCTGCACAGCTATTTGCTACTCTTTTACATTTACAAGGTACTGTTTAATTTTCCACGCTGATTTGAACAGCGTAAAGCAGATCAGACTTTATTCTTATTTATTTGCTACTCTTCTACACTTATAACGTACTGTTTGTTCATAGCATTTAACAGATCGCATTTTATTGTCTTTTTTTTCTGTATACAAACACGCTTATATTGTATTGATCATTATAGAAGAAGATCTGTGCTCATTTCCGTGCACTTCTTGCTTACATATATTTTATACTGTGGTATTTTTTCTTTTGTTTTAATAGTGTTTTGATGGTAAAGCACCTCCTTTGTGCATCTGCATCTATTAGTTGTATTATTAGTGCACCTCCCACCTACCACAATGCAAAATGTCACGGCTCCTCCTTTCTTTCTTTCTGAGCCTGGAGATCCCAAAATAACCTGGCTGAAGTGGAAGTAAGTATTTGCGCACTACGCAAGAGTATGTGGTACCTCTTTGAGCGCAGAAAGAAAATGTTCATGCACTGTTTGGGCTCGGAGGGACAAGGGGCCAGATGTAGGTAGGCCAATACCGGTCGGTAACGGCCGAAAATCGGTATTTTCGGCCGTTACCGACCGATATTAATCATTTGGGATGTAGGAGGCCGTAAAGCGTCCGATTCGGTAAATTTACCGAATTGGTAAAGTTACCGAATCGGTAAAATACCGAATTGGAAAATATACAGAAACGGTAAATTTACCGATTCAGTAAAATACCGAATCGGAAAATATACAGAATCGGTAAATGCACTGAATCGGTAAAGTTACCAAAGCCGTAAAATACCGAATCGGTAAATAAGAAGTGTGAAAAATGAAGAATGAGATGTAGGTAAGCACTGAAATACAGATTTTGCCTCAAAATCGGTATTTAAGAGTCGGTATTTACCCTGGATTGGAATCAGGTGGTAACCAGGTGCAACCTATAAAAATGGACCCAAAATGCAATTCTTATTGCACAATGGCGGCATTGTATGTCATTGCAAGACGGCTACGGCTACAGCAGGAAGGAGAGAGGGAATGGCAGAGAGAGGAACAGGTCTACAGAGAGAGGATCACCCTGTTCATGCTCACAGAGGCAGAGATCCACCAGAGGTACAGGTTGGACTCAGACACCATCTTGGACCTCATCAGGGGCCTCCAACCACTGTTGGAGCACACCACCCCAAGGGCACACGCTATCCCACCACACGTGCAGGTGCTATGCAGCCTACACCTGCTTGCGTCTGGTAGCTATCAGAGTGTAGTTGCTGCAGTAGGTGGGGTGACCCAGAGCAGCCTGTCAAGGTTTTTCCACAAATTCCTTGATGCCATGTTACAGAGGATGGACCAATACATTTCTTTTCCTGCAACCCATGGGGAACTTTTCCAGACAAAATCAGACTTCTACCAGATGGCACGATTTCCCAATATCATTGGCTGCATAGATGGCACACACATTCCCATTTGTCCCCCTGCTGCCACCGAATACATATACCGCAATAGGAAGTCTACGCATACCATCAATGTGCAGGTGATTTGCAATGCAAAGTGAGTCATCACTGACCTGGTGGCAAAATTCCCTGGGAGTACCCACGACTCCTATATATTTCAAAACAGCGGCATCTATGCACGGCTGACTGCAGGGGAATTTGGTGAAGGATACCTCCTAGGTAAGACACACTGTCTGACCCCCATAATACCTATTGCAGTAAGAAGTACATGTATGCATGTGAGTAATGTATTCCCTTTTCCTTTTAGGAGACAGTGCATATGCCCTCCGCTCTTTTATACTCACCCCCTACCTCAACCCCTCAACACCCAGCCAAAGGAGGTATAACCAGGCCCACAAAAGCACAAGGAATGTGGTCGAACGGACCTTTGGCATCTTGAAAAGCAGATTCAGATGCTTGCACAAGAGTGGAGGTGCAAGGCAGTATACCCCCATCACCTGCTGTAAGATCATTGCTGCCTGTGCCATGTTGAACAACCTTGCGGTGAAGAAGGGTACTGAGGTGGAGTTGTCAGACTACGAGGATCATGACGACGACATTGCTGTGCCTGAAACACAACCTGCTGGAGTGTCAACACCAAGTGATGGCAGATACAGACGTGATGAGATTGCACACAACTATTTCTGAGTGAGTAATGAGACACAGACAGGTTGTGAATGGGATGAAAGTAATTTAATGTTGTCACAACATTGATGCACTGATGTGGAACAACAAAAAGAAAAATAAACGTGGGGACTGTATGTCCCGGGTTTCCTCACCCACACTGGCAATGTCATTTGCGGGCGCGCTTCCCAGAGCCACTGGGATGATGCTCGCTGCTTTCTGCATGGCCTGCAGGCTCAGCTGAGCGCCTGGTGCTCCTACATGGTTCTACTACAGCGCTTGCCAAACTGCTGCGGCTACTGCTGTCGTCTGCCTCTGCCACATTCAGGGCAGGATTTGCAGCAGTATGTGAAATTATCATTGCCTCCAGGGCTCTAGTGATCCTGGCCATGTCACTGGTGACCTCTGCCGTGTTCTGTGTGAGGCTCTCCTGCATATTGACTCCTCTACGGCATAGCTGGGATGTGGCAGTGGCCAGCCGATTCATGGCCCTATTCTGAACACGCGCATCCCTGCGCCTTGTGTGTTCATGGCTGTCCATTTTTGCGCAGAGCTGGGTGATGGCGGTGCTTATCGGATGCATTCCAGATGCAATGTCTGCAGTTGTCTTTGCAAGCTCCCTATTACTGTCTACTATGTCACTGAGGCCCTTCCCCATGTCTCCTATTTGTTGGTTTAGGACCCTGAATTGGCGGTGGCAGGCCTGTATAGACTTTCCCTGCATGCGCTGTATGCGCACCATGCTCCCCTCCAGGCCACGGAACACAGTGCCATCTCCAGGTGCACCTGCACTGCTGGGTCTGCATTGGCGTCTGCGCGACGTGCTGGACTGATTGGTGGACTGCAGTGCAGCAGGAGTCACTTGTACAGTTGCTGGGGCCTCACCCTCTGCTCCCTCCATTACTGTCAGTGGGGCCACGATTCTCCTTCTGGCTGGTGAGGTTGCAGGTGCAGACAGGGACTTTGATGGGGAGTTCTCGTGTGAGAACACCAATGGAGGGGATTGTGATAGGTGTGGGGAGTGGGGAAACTCGAGGGACTGTACTGTAGCATCCTCATTGAAGATGGCAGTGGTGTCTTCTGCCTCCTGCGAGGCTTGTACATTGCTTGGCCCTGCCTCCACACTCTCCTCCCTCGCTGGTGCAGTCCCTTCTGATGCTGGGGCTCGACTGCCTGATGTTGCCCCTAGGTATTAAGAAAAGTATGTCAACTGAGTGCTACTGTGTCACAGTCACTACAATAAATGCTTAGCACATTTAACTTTCATTTATCTGATTTCCTTTCAGTGCCTTGCTGATGTCTGTGCACTTACACATGGTCCTACATTAGCGGACTACATTTCCCATAATGCATTGCTCCTGTATAGTGCTAGCAGTACTGGACTGGGGTTGGCCTGTACACAAGGGCTAAAGGGAAGCTGGTTGCAATGGGGTGTCATGCTGCACATGCCTCTTACCTTTTCTTGTAGCTGTGGCTGAGCTGTCCACATCTCCTACTCCCACAACACTGTCAGGCTCGATGGTTGAGGCCACCAATTCCTCCAGGTCAGTCAGGGGGGGCGCTGGGTTCCTGCCTCCACCGGTGACACCAGCCTGCTTATGGATTTCTGCCATCTTCTTTTTTGTGAGGCTCCTGATATCATAAAAACGTTTCTTCAGGTCCTCCATGTTCCTGCTGGTGACACCCACTGCATTTACCTTCTCTCCTATGGCAAGCCACATTTTTCTTTTAGCAGACTCAGCTACAGTGAGGGACTGCCTGCCAAATAGCTGTTTGTGGACTCTCACCACTTCCTCCACCAGTACCTGCAGCTCCATGCTGCTGAACTTTATTTTTCTTTTTCTCTCTGCCTTCTGGCTCTCAGTGCTGCTTGCCATTTTTGTTGTATTTAACTCCAAACAAACTCTCCCTGCTGCTCTGTCTCTCTGCTCACCTCTGACTGCCTCTCCAGAACCTTCTAATGAGTTGCAGCTGCCTGGGTAGCCACTTCCTGGTAGGGAGGGGGAGGGTGGTAGCACCTGATTGGCTGTTTTCATTAGTTTCACTTTTGCTTGCTTTCCGATTCGGAATTTACCGATTCGGTATTTACCGAATCGGTATTTACCGAATCAGTATTTCCAATGTATTCCTATGGGCCTTTTGGCCCAAAGGGATGAATGGGCATTACTGATTCGGTAATTACCGATTCGGTAAATACCGATTAGGTAATTTCCGAAAGTCCAATACCGATTTTTACCGATTCGGTATTTGATACAGATTTTTTTGCTACATCTCATTTACCGATTCTTGAATACCGATTCAGTAAAATTCGGTATTTAAGAATCGGTAAATGACTTTTACCTACATCTGGCCCAAGATGTTTTTGAGAAGATTTCTGAGTTGTTAAATGGTGACTCACTTAACGAGTATGAAATATGTATCAAGAAAATGGATTTACACTATCTCCCGAAGATGAGCATGGTCTTAGAACGTTTTCATTTCGGAAAGAGGGTACAAAGACAGGGTGAAACGGTGGAACAATATGTTACAACTCTTCGCAAACTGGCTTCTACTTGCTCATTTGGAGGAAGTTTAGATGAGAGACTCAGAGATCAGCTTATGCTAGGCTCTTCTTTGGATAAAGCCAAAGATAAGTTGTGGCAAAAAGACAACCCTTCTCTTCAAGAGGTTATCACTGTCTTAAAAATGCATGAACATTCCAACACCTGTGCAGAAACTATTCGTAAGAATAGTGATGATGGAAAAAAACACAACACAAAAGTGAAAGAAATAAAAGCGTCCTCATCAGACACTTCAAGTAAAGCCACTACTGCTCAATCTGGCGTTGACACGAAATCTTCCTCTGTCAAATGTTTTCATTGTGGAAATGCAGGACATTTAGCTAATTCTAAAGACTGTCCAGGATAGAAAGCAACATGCTCAATTTGTAAAAGAAAAGGTCACTTCTCTAAGTGTTGTAAGTCAAGCAGAAACCAAAAAGAAATAAGGGAGGTGGACATATATGATCAAAGTCAAGAAGAGTCTGTTGTCTGTCAGGTTGATAACCTTAGCACTGAGGGACCCATGGAAAAGGTTCTAATCAACAATAATGTTCTTGACATGTTGTTTGACTGAGGTGCCAAGATCACATTAATACCCAAAAAATTATTTGAAAGCTGTTTGTTAAATAAGGTTAAACTCCTCAAACCTGATATCATTCAGAGAGGTTATGGTGGTCAAGTTATAAATCTGTTAGGATACTTTATTGGGACAATAGACTTCAAAGGAAGAATCATGGCAGGGAAAATATATGTGTCTATGAAAGGCGATTTACTCATTAGTTGGGCTCATCAATGAGACCTTGGGGTCTATCTAGATCCTAATGAGGTTCCTTCTGTACGTCTGAAAGATCTCCCTAACATTGCCTCAATTTCTGAACATACTGATTGGGTAAAAAAAATCCAAAAGTTTTTGATAAAAAACTTGGGTGTCTCAAAAAATATCTACACCTCATCAAATAAAAAATAAAAAATCTTTGCCAAAGGTAGCCAAGGTCAGAAATGTTCCACTTTTAGTCAAAGATAAAATGAAAGAGGAGTTAGATAAACTGTTGGTTAATGGAGTCATCCAAAAAGTGGAAGGTACAGAGTGGGTTTCTCCAGTAGTTATGGTCCGTAAGGCCAAGGGCGAGGCAAGATTATAATTGATATGTGAGAACTCAACAAGGTCGTAGTTGTTGACCATTATCCCCTCCCAACATAACTGAAATGTTATCTTCCTTGAATGGTGCAATGCATTTCTCTACCTTAGACTTATTATCGGCCTACCATCAGGTCAGACTTCATCCCGCTTGCCAAGAGTTTACAACCTTTATTACACCATTTGGCACTTACAGGTTTCTTAGTATGCCATTTGGCTTAATCTCAGCTGCTTTGGTATTCCAAAGAGTAATGGAAAATGTTCTTGTTGGTATGGATGGTATTAAAATATATCAGGACGATGTCCTGGTTCACGGTGGGACTCAGCAGGAACACGACGAGAGAGTAAGTGAAGTGTTGTCAAGGTTGCAAGAATCTGGTCTCACTCTCAGGTTAGACAAGTGTAAGTTTGATGTGAAAGAAATAGAATATCTGGGACATCTGATATCTAAGTCAGGCATCAAGCCCAAACCTTCCTTAGTAGAAGCAATTACCAATCTCAAGTACCCTGAAAATAAAGATGAATTGGTCAAATTTCTATGTATGGCAGAATTTATAACAAATTTGTTCCTGGGTTTGCTAAAAAAACAGAAAACATGAGAGTTTTTTTAAGAAAAGGGTGCAAATTTAACCGGGACAAACAGTGTTGTGCAGAATATGATCTAATCAAAAGTTGTTTAAATAATGCCCAGTGTCTTTCAAGTTTTGATCCCACAAAATATTCTTACATTATGACTGATGCAAGTAATGTATGTATGTTCTTATATAGCGCTCAATTTTACCCTTGGGCATCTCGGCGCTTGCCTTGGGAACCCGTCCTGGTTTTTTCCTGTGAGATCACCCGTGCTGGGCATCCCCAAGGTGAAAGCCAGGCATCCCGCCGCGAGGGGGCCGTTGTGGAGATTAAGCAACCTTGTTGCCCAGAGCTGCATAGTGTGAACTCGTGCTTAGAGTGGGCACCGAAGCGAGAATTATCGAGGCCGTGGACAATAGGGTTCAGGACCCTGCCGCGTCGGGAATCGAACCCTGGTCCCGGGTCTGACCTCAGCTTCAGGGTATGCCTCCTCTAACCAGTGAGCCACACTTCTCCTATAATTATTATATCTCCAAGTAATAAAGGTCTTGGGGCAGTTCTTTTACAAAATGGTGAGAAAATGGACAATACCATCTTGTTCATCTCAAGACCTCTGAGAGGTGCTGAATGTAACTACTCCGTAGTTGAAAAAGAAGCTTTGACGCTTTAATTGGCTGCACGTAAGCTTAAGAAATTTTTATGGGGCAAGTGTTTTACTATAATTTCAGATCACAAACCTTTGAAAGAAGTATTTGAGAAAAAAGGCATTGACTGCGTGTCACACAGAATAAGGAAATGGGTAGTTGCTTTGCAAGACTTTGATTTTAAAGTGTCATATTTGGCGGGCACTAACAATATTCTTGCTGACTGTTTGTCGAGACTTAGTGGTGATACAGTCTCTGAGAGTGATAAAGATGATTTGTTTATTGGTGAAGATCCTTCTGATGATTTGAAAATTTGTGTAGTAAATGAGGGTGTTGTTACCGAAGAATAATGGACCACAGATTTGGCTAATGATATCACTTTACAACGGTAGTTGGTTTTGTGCTTGATGGCTGGTGTGAGAAACGTGAGTGTGATGATGATATAAAGGGTTACTGGTGTGCTAAAGAGGAATTGTCGTTGCACAATAGGTTTTTGTTCAGAGGTAGTAGATTTGTTTCGCCTTTGAATTTACGTCACAAATTAATTGAGAAAGCACATTCTAATCACATGGGTATTGCCAAAACGAAAGAAAGGATTAGTGAAGCATATTGGTGGCCTGCCATGGACAGGCAAATTGAAAGGTCTGTACGTGATTGTGCACAATGCTCTGCCAGTGACAAAATTCTCAAGTGTAGAACTCAACCCATGATTATCAGAAAACAATTCACAGACCCTTGGGTAGACATTTAACTTGATATCTTGGGTCCTGTTAAGGTTAAGTCTCAAGATAGATATGTCTTAGTGTGTGTTGACATGTTCTCCAGATGGACTATCATAAAAATTGTGAATTGCGTAGATTCCTCTTCAGTGATTTCCTTTCTTGATGATCTATTTACAAATGAAGGTTTTCCAAGTTCAATCTTGACAGACAACGGAGTACAATTTACCTCTGGTGCTGTGGAACAATTTTTGCGTGAGAGAGGGATCACGCACAATCGTGCAGCCCTATATCCCCCAGAAAGCAGCGGAGTTGTGGAAAGATTTATTAGAGTTCTTAAAGAAGCAATGCAATTGGCACTTGTTTCTAGCTCTGAATGGGAAGAATCTATCAAGAAAAAAGTGTGTGAATATAGATTTACACCCCATTCATCAACAGGTGTTACGCCCTTTACCTTGTTTAAAGGGAGGGCGGAAAGTACTTTTCTCAAACCCCTTTGGGTTACAACAAAAATGTCTGAAGTTGGTGGTTTTTGTGATGGTACAGTTGGTTGGAAAGATCGAGAGTTGGGAAAAATGGATAGGAGGAAAAGTATCTATAATGCGAGAAAAGCTGTAAAGAAAACTGTGGTGAGTGTTGGTGATTGGGTCAGGATAAAATTACCTGAAAGAAGATTTGGAATCTCTAAATTCAGTCAACCAACTAAAGTCATCAAACTGTTGGTTAATGCTGTTAGAACACAAGATCATAAGGTGTGGAACCTTAATAGAGTTGCCAAATGTCTCCCAAAGTGTTCAGAGGAAAACACTCCCAGTGCCTCTGATTCGGACTCACATAGTGATGTGAGAAGATCTGGAAGGCGAAGATCAGTTCCTCTTTGTCTTCAAGATTGTGTGTAATGTCTTTAAGGTGAAGTTTTCCCTTTGTCTGCAACACCATGCATTTCATTTAACCTTCTCCTTTTCTTTTCCCTTTAGCTTAATTCTTCCTTCTTGTCTGTATATGGAAAAGAGGGAGGTGATGTAGTGTTCTTATACATGCCTATCTATTCCCTTTCCTTGGTGTTCTATGGCTCATGCACTCCCATTTAGTTCTTGAAATAGAATGCACTTGTATTAGAATGTTTAGCTTCAAGCTGTTGGTCAGTTTATCCTGCTGTTTGAAAGATGAGGTCTCCTGTTATGAAGATTCAATAAAATCTTCAATCAAATTACCACTGCCTCCTTGTTCATCATTGCTTCCAGCATTCCTCACATCTCCTATTGTATTTTTAGTTCTGGTGGTATTCTGCCCTGGTGAATTGCTCAACAGTGTGTTACGTTCTAGGACACAATGGTCAGATATGAATGTAATGTAATGTGTAATGTATTGTGAGTTAATGGTTGTCCTTGACAACTGTTGTGGTTTGCAAGTCACAAGTTCAAATACTACTAAGGCCAACACAAACTTCAATGCTTCTGTTTTGATCCTTCTGAAGTTCCCAAATTGAGTATTATTAATAAATTAGAAACTTTTATTTACAGGTGTTAGAAACTTCATAACATTTGTAAAAGAAAACAATATAAGTTTAAGTACAAGCCATACATCAGAGGCCTGCGTACTGTAATAACAAAAAAATATTCTTTGCTATATAGAGGGGAAAGTTGTGCTCAAAGACATGCTGGAATGTGTACGACATACGCCACTGTCTAGGAAACATACAATGTATAAAGCTTTAGGTTTTGCTAAATTCTTATTTTGTACGTTTGCATTATTACGCTGCTGTCATTTGAACTGCAAAATATTGCTCCATTCTAATATGTACATGAATATCAGACATCTTTCAAAATGATCTTAAGACATGCTACATTAAACTGAACATGATAAAACAGAACCCCAATTCAGCAGGACCGGTAAACTACCAACCAATCTCAAACTTAAAAAAATGACGTTCACCCAGATCTCCAACAAAGAAAATAACGGATCACTGACAGAACCTCGACAAACAAAATATCGAGAGGACAAAATATCGAGGTTAAAATATCGACTGACAGAATATCGACTTCCTATCTTCAAACAGGTAAGTGCAAAAATATCGACTCCAAAATATTGAGTGTAAAAAATATAGAATGTCAAAATATCGAATGTTTTAAATATGTTAAAAGTAACTTAAAAGTAATATAACAATAAATTAAATTAATATAAACATATTTAAAATACTTAAATAAACGTAAAATTAAGAAATAATTAATGTATCTTAAAAAAATAAAATGATTAATACATATATATATATATATATATATATATATATATATATATATATATATGTATTAAACATTTTATTTTCTTAAGATACATTAATTATTTCTTAATTTTACGTTTATTTAAGTATTTTAAATATGTTTATATTAATATATATATATATATATATATATATATATATATATATATATATATATATATATATATATATATATATATATATATATATATATATATATATATATATATATATATATATATATACATATTATTAACTAAACATATACAATATTTTTACCATAGGATAGCGAGAGGGTTAAAGGTACTGTAACGACTCCAGTGAGTGCAACAGTAGGAAAAACGTTGTATAGCGTAGGGGTAAAAATTACTATTCCAACTCCAGAGAGTGCAACAGTAGGGAAAGAGTTGGATAGCGTAGGGGTAAAAATTACTATTCCCACTCCAGTGAGTGCAACAGTAGGGAAAGCGTTGGATAGCGTAGGGGTAAAAATTACTATTCCAACTCCAGAGAGTGTAACAGTAGGGAAAGCGTAGGATAGCGTAGGGGTTTAAATTACTATTCCAACTCCAAAGAGTGTAACAGTAGGGAAAGTGTTGGATAGCATAGGGGTTAAAATTACTATTCCAACTCCAGTGAGTGCAACAGTAGAGAAAGAGTTGGATAGCGTAGGGTTTTAAATTACTATTCCAACTCCAGTGAGTGGGACAGTAGAGAAAGCGTTGGATAGCGTAGGGGTAAAAATTACTATTCCAACTCCAGAGAGTGCAACAGTAGGGAAAGTGTAGGATAGTGTAGGGGTAAAAATTACTATTACCACTCCAGAGAGTGCAACAGTAGGGAAAGCGTTGGATAGCGTAAGGGTTTCAATTACTATTCCAACTCCAGTGAGTGTAACAGTAAGGAAAGCTTTGGATAGCGTAGGAGTAAAAATTACTATTACAACTCCAGTAAGTGTAACAGTAGGGTAAGCATTGGATAGCGTAGGGGTAAAATTTACTATTCCAACTCCAAAGAGTGTAACAGTAAGGTAAGCGTTGGATAGCGTAGGGGTAAAATTTACTATTCCAACTCCAGAGAGTGTAACAGTAGGGAAAGCGTTGGATAGCATAGGGGTTTACATTAATATTCCAACTCCAGTGAGTGTAACAATAGGGTAAGCGTTGGATAGCGTAGGGGTAAAATGTACTATTCCAACTCCAGAGAGTGTAACAGTAGGGTAAGCGTTGGAAAGCGTAGGGGTAAAATTTACTATTCCAACTCCAGAGAGTGTAATAGTAGGGAAAACATTGGATAGCGTAGGGGTTAAAATTACTATTCCAACTCCAGTGAGTGCAACAGTAGAGAAAGCGTTGGATAGCGTAGGGGTAAAAATTACTATTCCAACTGCAGAGAGTGCAACAGTAGGGAAAGCGTAGGATACCGTAGGGGTTAAAATTACTATTCCAACTCCAGTGAGTGCAACAGTAAGGAAAGTAAATACTTCTTATATAAATATAAATATCAATAAATATAAATATCATAAATAGTAATACTATTGCAAATTAATTTAAATATTTAAGAATTGTGTACATGTTATTACATATTCTATTAAAATGATAAATAATTATTATTTAATAATATAAATTACCTACTAATACTAATTATTTACCTATTAACAGTCAATTAATTTAAAAAAATTAAATATTTTACAAAATAAACTCAATATATTTATTTAAACAATTTAATTACTTACAATTTAATGACTTCAAAATCTATTCATCTATAAACACACAACCCACTACAGAAATTAAATTAATTAAGTAACATATTTATCAATTAATCATTTAAATGTATTTACCAATTATATTGTAATTAATTCCCAATGAATAATTAATTAACAATTAATTCGAAATAAATACCAATAAATTAAATTACATATTTAATTCATAATTATTAAATTACTTCCCACCCTAATCCCCTATAAACCCACATCCCGCTACAGAAAATAAATTACTAAAAATAAATAATTAATCAATTAATCAATTATATTTAATTACCAATGATATTTTAATTAATTACCAATTAATGATTAATTAACAAATACTTTTAATTAAATACCAATTAATTAAATAACATTTTTAATTAATTATACTTAAATTACTTCCCACCCTATTCCCCTATAAACCCACAACCCGCTACAGAAAATAAATTAAAAAAAAATATTTAACAATTAATCAATTATATTTAATTACTGATTATATTTTAATTAATTACCAATTAATGATTAATTAACAATTAATTTGAAATAATTACCAATTAATTAAATAACATATTGAATTAATTATAATTAAATTACTTCCCACCCTATTTCCCTATAAACCCACAACCCGCTACAGATAATAAATTTCAAAAAATTATATATTTATCAATTAATCAATTAAAATTAATTACCAATTATATTTAAATTAATTAACAATTAATAATTAATTAACAATGAATTTTAAATGAATAAAAATTAAATAATTAACATATTTAATTAATTATAATTAAATTACTTCCCACCCTATTCCCACCCTATTCCCCTATAAACCCACAACCCGCTACAGATTTATATTACACAAAAATTAAACATTAATATTAACTTACCTTAAATTAGATATTTTTGTTGTCTATATTATGTCTAGTCGATATTATGTCCATTCTATATTTTTGATTCAATATTATTGCTATTCTAGTCGATATTAGATTTTTCTAGTCGATATTTTTGTAGTCTTTATTATGTCTAGTCGATATTATGTCTAGTCGAAATTAAAAACTCGATATTATGTCCAGTCGAAATTAAAAACTCGATATTATGTCTACTTACCGAAAATAACAGTCCATTGTCAGTCCATTGTCACATTCTAGTACTGAGTCTAGAAGACATCATTACTTCAGGAACTAATCCAGAGTGGATCTTCAACAAATCAAGCATCATTGAGCTTCTACCATACTCTTCACTTCTATTCAGCACTGACTCTGGAATGTTGCAAGATTCCATCATCTCTCTGCTCCTCTTGAATGCATATTTCTCAGCTTCCTACCTGATATCAAGTCCTTCCATGTAACCTGTGAAAATTACACAGATGACCCACTGATCAATCTCAAGGTCAAAGCTGTAAAGGCAGAGATTGCTGTAGCCTAGACCAATTATTGAAAGCCACAGTCCAATGGATCCTGATTCAATGCCTCAAACTCGACTCTTTAAAAATCCTGATCCTCCTTCAGTAACTGAGAGAATTACTTCCTGACAACCATCTGGCAGCATTCTTCTCCCTAGCGCTGTAAATAAATCATGCAATAACTGCATTTTCCCTCTTTTAGGTGTCACCCATTAAAGTTTAGAATTCAAAAAGCAGCAGCCTAGAACTACTATACCTACGTAACCACATCACTCTGTAGCCATGCAAGCGCCCTAATGGATATCGCTGATGAGTACCTTCAGGACCTTTTGCTTGGCCATTGGGCCACTGATGGCCTAAGGCCATCCTTCGTTGAAGTGAACCCTTAGTGATACATGAAAATTAGGACCCTACACTTTAAATTAGAGCCACCATACCATTTAACAACACAGAACCTGATAGTAGAACTTTGTTAATCCAGACGACTTTTTTCTAGAACTTATTGATTGCACAGATGAGAAACAACCTCAAACAGCTGGTATTCTGGAAGGCAGTAAAGGCCTGGATGTTGTCAAATAAATTACTCCCTCACAGCAATTACCCCCAAATGAATGGTAGATGAAGGAAGAATCAGTTACCGACACAAAGATGGTAAATGTCATGACATACAACGTTCTCTCACCTTGGAAAGCTTCACTCAACGTGGATACATAGACACAGTTTTCCTATGATATGATAGCAGTACCGCTATGGATTTCAGAAAAAACACCAAAAATCTTCCCACAAAAGACAAACTATAAACATACACTCTGCCACCCAGGGATATTTTAAAATATCATCTTACATGACTGTATCTCTCACTGCTCTTTATTTCAGTCAATATAACATGTTTGCAGTGATATGAAAATATCACCCCTCAGATTCTCCTGCAGAACACCACAACTCATCCCATACAAGCTACACTATAACCCACCCTCTACCAACCAAGCTCAGAAAACACAGTAGTAGTTACAACTTCAAATGCCAGTGAGAGAACAATCCAGCCAGACTTATAACATCAGTAAATCAAGTACTAGTAAACTGGGTAACAAAAATACCCGTTACTCATAGCAACAACAGAAGTGCAAAATGAAATGTATAAATAAGCAAAGATACAAACTACTCATGCTTTCATAAGGTCAAATACTTCAGTGCTATGAAACAATCCAATGGAACCAAACAATATCATTGTCCAAAATGGCACCTATACGTATTCACAATTATTGGACTGGTCTGCTACTCCTGCTCTCACCAGATACTAATCTGTCTCTGAAACGTTCATTATACTAATCACAACACAAAAAGGCTTTTTGTTTTGCAAAGCTGGTCACTGAAAAAGTTATAGAGTGGAGAAAGAAACAAATACTGGAGTGGAATGCACCATAGTCCCATCTGAAATGGTGATCGGTCCAAAAAGTATGCAAGTCACACAAGCAGCTCCATACCATACCCAATTATGTTAAGTTTAAACTGGTGACTTGAAACTTATTTTATACAGTGCAGTCTCCCTTAAGTGCATGATTATAATATGTGATTGAGCTGTGATATTGCTCCAATATGTACCTCTGCTTTGACCTCTGACAAAAAGTGAGGTCATTAAAGATCAGGTCTAGGAAATAGGTCATCTACCGTGGTAGCCTACCACCCTTAAGTCTCGCAATTGGGGCACCTATGCTGGGACACTACTCACAGAAATGTTGAAGAGAAGTCCACAGTTTCCCGACTTGTTTGATGGAGCAGGGTTATGTATAGATGAAATTCATCTTGCCAGGTACATCCCACCAGAAACTTAGCCGAGGCAGTGATAAGTAAGGTTTTACATGAATAGTTGTCAACTAAGTGGTAATATGGTTTTACCATCTCATCAGCTAATACAGTCAGCTCATTATCAGAATACTTGAACTTTCTTAGTCTTCATTGTTCGGTGGCTGCCAGGTCTATTTCCAAATACTGTGAATGGATGCAAAGGATGTCAATTGATTATGGATGTTTTCACTACTCCCAAATAGTAACACTAGTCTAGCATTTTTTTAAAAAAATGCCTTTGTTTGGCAATTTAGTAAAAAGGACTTCGTGGACACACAGGATACCTCTCATTGTTCTCATGCTTCATTTCATATAAACACAAATACCTATCATTTTCTGAGCATGCATCCTAACCTCAAATGTAAACCGCAAATAGTTGTTGCACAACAGATTTGCCACATGTGCAAAAATCGAAAGCTTGATGGCCATGTAAATACCTAAATAAAATGCAGTCAATTGGTGGAAATTGGGATTAGCACAAAAAATGTGTACATTTAGTACAAATATTGCCATATTTCATGTTATTCTCAATGAAGCCCCAATGTGTAGGTAACCTTTTCAGGTTATACAACACCTGTATCAATGGATAGCTGCTGTTTAGTTACTGATGGAAATGAATCCTGTAGTACATTTTATTAGGATTAGACAAAGCTGTAGCATGTTCCAGTCGAAATAGGATAGACATCTGATGTATTCTGCATGGTTGGAATATAGGGTTGCTGTATGTGCTACATAAAGAAGAGTTGCCCGTTGGGGTACTCTGAACTGCGTTAGGGGAGAACCTGGGGGACTGTTATGCTATGTAATGTTATGTTAAACAAACTTATAAAGCACATAGCTGCCCCAACAACGGGAAGACCCAGCTCTGACAGACAGAGGGCCATAGAGAGGAAACTAAAGAGTAGAAAAAAGCCAAGTTTTAATCAATGTCCTAAATGCCCAGTGATCCTGTGTGCATCGAGCAGCAAGAGGGGCAGCATTCCATAGGCAGGGGCCATTGCCATAAAGGAGCGCCCTCCTGCTCTCCGCCTGCCCACTCGGCGAGTACAAGCCAGGTGCAAGTCAGCAGGACGTAGGGCACGAGTCGAAACATATGGGAAACATAGCCCTTGCAGAATTTGAGGACCTTGGCCATGTAAGATCTTATGCGTAGTGCAGAAGGTCTTAAACTGGACTCTCTATTCATTCAGCAACCAGTGAAGACAGCAGAGAAAATTAGAGGCATGGTAGTACTTTGGAAAGGCAAAAAGAGTGCGGGCTGCCGCATTCTGTGCCCATTGAAGTCTTTTAGTAACGGATTTGTTCACGCCGAGTAAGAGTCCATTGCAATAGTCTAATCGAGACTGCACTACAGATTGAATGATCGTTTGGCGGTGGGTGCGTCAAAGTATCCCAAGTTGGGTGTCAGGCCACGTAAGAGGCCAAAACAAGTCCCTGCCACTTTTTTGCATGGTTCTCAAACGAGAAGGCATTATCCAACAGAACCCCTAAATTCTGTACCACGGTTTTTGGTAGGGGGGTACCTAGAGCCGTAGGCCACCATTGGTTGTCTCTTTGATGGGTATCGCGGCCCACCAAGGGCACCTCAGACTTAGAAGAGTTCAGTTGTAAGCAATTATTTGACATCCAGTCTGAGATGCAAAAACAACAGTTGATAGGCAGAATGCAGAACAATGTCATACATTCACCCCAGTACAGAGATCTGGGTCTAAATCCATCGTTTTTTTGCACCACACACCACCCCAGTTCAGACATGGCCATATACAAATCAGCCTTGACCCTGTGCCTCATGGGAACAGTCCAGCCCGAACTGCAAAGCCATGTCTTCCCTGGACCGGAATAAAGCATCCTAGGACCGGTTTCTGGCTATCAGCCGTCATCAGCAAGGATAGCTTGACTCCAGTGGTGTGGCAGCCGTCATCAGCCAGGATAGCTTGACTCCAGTGGTGTGGAGAGCACGGGGCCACGTCTGAGCATACCCGTCCCACTTGGGGTGACAAATGCAAAAACAACAGTTGGTGGACAGCATGCAGAACAATGTCATACATTCACCCAAGTACAGAGATCTGGGCCTAAATCCATCGTTTTTTTGCACTCCACACCACCCCAGTTAAGGCATGGCCATATGCAAATCAGCCTTGACCCTGTGCATCATGGAAACAGTCCAGCCCGAACTGCCAAGCCATGTCTTCCCTAGACCGGAATGAAGCATCCTAGGACCGGTTTCTGGCTATCAGCCATCATCAGCCAGGATAGCTTGACTCCAGTGGTGTGGAGAGCACGGGACTCGCATCTGAGCATACCCTTCCCACTCGGGGAGACAAATGCAAAAACAACAGTTGATGGACAGAATGCAGAACAATGTCATACATTCACCCCAGTACAGAGATCTGGGCCTAAATCCATCGGTTTTTTTGCACTCCACACCACCCCAGTTAAGACATGGCCTTATGCAAATCAGCCTTGACCCTGTGCCTCATGGGAACAGTCCAGCCCGAACTGCCAAGCCATGTCTTCCCTGGACCAGAATCAAGCATCCTCGGACTGGTTTCTGGCTATCAGCCATCATCAGCCAGGATAGCTGGAATCCAGTGGTGTGGAGAGCACGGGACTCAAGTCTGAGCATACCCGTCCCACTCCGGGTGACAAATGCAAAAACAACAATTGATGGACGGAATGTTGCACAATGGCAAAACATTCACCCCCAGTCACAGATCTGGGTTTAATCCATCATTATTTTGCTCACCAGACCACCCCAGTTCAGACATGGCCATATGCAAAAACAACAATTGATGGATGGAATGTTGCCATGTCTGAACTAAGATAGTCTGGTGAGCAAAATAACAATGGATTAAACCCAGATCTGTGACTGGGGTGAATGTTTTGCCATTGTGCAACATTCCGTCCATCAATTGTTGTTTTTGCATTTGTCACCCCGAGTGGGACGGGTATACTCAGACGTGAGTCCAGTGCTCTCCAGGCCACAGGAATCAAGCTATCCTGGCTGATGGTGGATGATAGCCAGAAACCGGTCCTAGGATGCTTGATTCCGGTCCAGGGAAGACATGGCTTAGCAGTTCGGGCTGGACTGTTCCCATGAGGCACAGAGTTAAGACTGATTTGCATATGGCCATGTCTGAACTGGGGTGGTCTGGTGAGCTAAATAACGATGGATTAAACCCAGATCTGTGACTGGGGGTGAATGTTTTGCCATTGTGCAACATTTCATCCATCAATTGTTGTTTTTGCATTTGTCACCCCGAGTGGGACGGGTATGCTCAGATATGAGCCCAGTGCTCTACCGGCCACTGGAATCAAGCTATCCTGGCTGATGATGGCTGACAGCCAGAAACCGGTCCTAGGATGCTTGATTCCGGCCCAGGGAAGACATGGCTTGGCAGTTTGGGCTGGACTGTCCCCGTGAGGCACAGAGTCAAGACTGATTTGCATATGGCCATGTCTGAACTGGGGCGGTCTGGTGAGCAAAATAATCATGGATTAAACCCAGATCTGTGACTGGGGGGAATGTTTTGCCAATGTGCAACATTCCGTCCATCAATTGTTGTTTTTGCATTTGTCACCCCGATTGGGACGGGTATACTCAGACGTGAGTCCCGTGCTCTCCAGGCCACAGGAATCAAGCTATCCTGGCTGATGGTGGATGATAGCCAGAAACCGGTCCTAGGATGCTTGATTCCAGTCCAGGGAAAACATGGCTTGGCAGTTCGGGCTGGTCTGTTCCCATGAGGCACAGGGTCAAGACTGATTTGCAGATGGCCATGTTTGAACTGGGGTGGTCTGGTGAGAAAAATAACGATGGGTGAAACCCTTATCTGTGACTGGGGGTGAATGTTTTGCCATTGTGCAACATTCCATCCATCAATTGTTGTTTTGGCATTTGTCACCCCGAGTGGGACGGGTATGCTCAGACGTGGGTCCCGTGCTCTCCAGGCCACTGGAATCAAGCTATCCTGGCTGATGATGGCTGATAGCCAGAAACCAGTCCTAAGATGCTTGATTCCGGTCCAGGGAAGACATGACTTGGCAGTTTGGGCTATACTGTTCCAATGAGGCACAGGGTCATGTCTGAACTGGGGTGGTGTGGAGTGCAAAAAAACGATGGATTTAGGCCAAGATCTCTGTACTGTGGTGAATGTATGACATTGTTCTGCATTCTGTCCATCAACTGTTGTTTTGCATTTTGTCACCCCGAGTGGGATGAGTATGCTCAGACGTTAGTCCCATGCTCTTCACACCACTGGAGTCAAGCTATCCTGGCTGAAGACGGCTGATAGCCAGAAACCGGTCCTAGGATGCTTGATTTTGGTCCAGGAAAGACATGGCTTGGCAGTTCAGGCTGGACTGTTCCCATGAGGCACAGGGTCAAGGCTGATTTGCATATGGCCATGTCTGAACTGGGGTGGTGTGGAGTGCAAAAAAAACAATGGATTTAGGCCCAGATCTCTGTACTGGGGTGAATGTATGACATTGTTCTGCATTCAATTGTTGTTTTTGCATTAATCCAAAAAGAAGCAATCGTACAATTTGAAAATGGAGAAGGAACCACGAGTAAACCATGCTCATATAATAGTCACCAATTAAGACCTGGGAAGGGATCATGGCAAAGAGTAGCCGAAAATGTTAACGCAGAGACTCAAAAATCTGTCCTTCAATGAATGAGCGGCCTTACTGCTTACTTCGACAAAGAAGTGGCTTCTGAAATCCGCATCTTAGTGGCGAGGCAAGTTTTTCAAACACTAATGTTGTTAATAACAGAAATTAATTTAAGAAGGAATGGTGGAGGCCCAGGGAGGGTCATTTGACCAGCTACTGCTTGCTGTCCCACCGCAAACAATTACTTGGGCTGCCATTTGTGCCTTGGAGCCAGTATCGAGCTGTGGGTGCAGAATAGAAAAAAAACAAAATGCCGACTGTGGAGCTGTGTTGCGTTTGTAGCATGCTGCCTATGTGCCAAGCCATTGCAAAAAAAACATGAACTCGCACCCGCAAAAATGAATGCCACCACGCTAATTGAAACATGATGCAGACAACATGGCGCTCTGCGCGCCGATGCTCACTCACGCAAGGTGGATGCCGACAAGACGCATGAGTGTCAGAAAAGTGCAGACGATTCCAAAAGGTCATCTCCTAGAGCAGCGCATGCGCACTGCGCTAGGCTTGACCTAAAAAAAAATGACAGGTAGTGACATATACAGATAAAGGGAATCGGATAAAGAGGAAGATGATGAAATGAGAGTTGGGGAGAGATACATACACAGAGAGGGAAAGATGGTGAAAATGAAAGTAAATTGTTTTGTTTTGTTCATTAAATGCAGAGCTGCAAAGAAGTTCATTTTCTGAAGCTACTGTTGATTGCATTTTTGTAGAGGAATCTGGTTTTAAAAGAACAGATTAGAAGGAGGGCCCTCCTTTGTGCCCAGAAAATTTGGGGTTCTCGGCCCCCAAGCCCTGCGGGGGATGCAGGGACTTGTGTTACACCCCGATCTGTGGATGCTAACCTATTGTTTTCACTCAGTTTTGTTTTAATTTATCAGTAACAATGCAAGTGTGTCTAGATTATATCAATACCTAATGATCTCCCCTTTTTACTTTTTCTGCTGAACGCATCAAACACTATGAAGTGTAAGTGTGAGATTTATTTTTCCTACTTGCTTTCACTTGAATCGATTTAAATGACACTCTATCATACCGGACTGTATTACGTCCTCCTTTGTTCCACTTGTGCTCGTCGTTTCCATCCCATTAGCAGCCAGGATTGGAATTTGGGTGTAAAAATTTGGTCCGGGCACGCTAAAAGAACTGGCCCACATTTGCATTTTGCCTTTCGCAAAACACTGCTTCGCCGAAAATTTATTAAAAAAGGGGGTGGGAGAAAGGCACAGATTACTTTCCGCTCGTGAAGTACACCTGAAAACAAGTGAGGCCACTTCTGCTCAGGTCCCCTGCCCCCGCATAGTATACACACACTATTTGGCCGGCCCAGCGAGAGAAAGTGAATGACACCTCTGCCTGTTGATAAAAGGGAGGTAATTGATGGCCATCTACCTCCAGAAAGGCCACTTAGGCACCCACTGGGCCGCTGGCGGCATCGAACAACGCAGAAAGAGCCCAAATCAGTCCACAGCTGGAACTGGACACCGGCCCTTCGTACATTGCCCGAGTGGCCGCGTTACCAATCTGACCCTGTTGACAGCCTAAAACCAGACTGCTGTCCCAAATGAGAGACATCATGCTCTGGGATATATACTTCTTTCCAATGTTTCTGCACATTTGTCTCTTCTGGCGCACTGTTAGGCAGGCAGTTGCGCGCCGTGCAAGGTAGCTGAACAAAACCAGTTTTGAACCCAAGCTGAACGTTAGCCGTGATGACGCTCAACCACCTACGACAACACTCCCAATAAACTATGTGAGAAACATGCTAGAGGTACAGCAATAGACAATTTTATTTGTAATGCCACGGCTGCAATATAGCTGCCACAGATCAGAACTGCATCTAGCTTGCATGAAAGAAGGCTGACACAAATACATTTAAATCAGTATACTTTGATAGCTCAACTGTGCATCAGATTTAGGGGGGCCAAGCTAGCAAATGGACTGACCTGGTCTCGCTCATCCTCTGGGCTACGGCCCTGAGTTCAGATGGTATTTGAACTTCACTCAATGTTTTGGGGGCAGGTGGGGTGTTACTAGTAGATTTATTAGTTCTAGCAATAAATCATTTCATGGTTGAGATGGAGGGTAATTGGCCGGTTACATGTTCCGGAACTCGGGGTAGGATGTCCTTTAGTATTTCTGTTGTAGGTTTTTGAGAGCTAGTACTAGCCTCTTTACGAGTATCTAAACCATCTCTCACTTTTATCTATTTTAGGGGGGTGCTCATGCTCTTTGACATTTATTACAGTAGTTTCCTTTGTTGTTGCTCTCCCGTAACATGCATTGGAATAGTATTTGCTGAATTTCCAATTAAATTTGTTGCCTGTTTGTTTTTCTTGGGTGTAGACTTATCCCATATAGCATAGTAAAAGTCTTCCATTTTGAGAAGTTATGAATTTTGCACCTTCAGTCATTTTGATATTTTATCTGTCATGAGAAATATATTTAGAAAATGTTACAGATATTATACATGCTTTTATTTATTACACAAATTTGAAAAAATTACTATACATGGTTGACATTGTAGGAATGTTTTCACTTTGTGATGTTTTCGGTTGGTGCTTGGATCCAGTGGTTTGTTTCTTTTCTGCTGAAGAAAAGTATCATTTTAATTCACTTGTTTAACAGTATTTTCTGTATTTTGGGGTGTGGGTAGTTAGTGGTGGGTTAGGTTTGGGAGTATTAGTTGCTGGATTAGTATCCTTTTAATTTATACTTACTTTTTTGGAGAAGCTTCTTTGATGTTGTATGTAGTTTGGATTTTCTGTGGAAGATATATAATTTAGAATAACATTAGGTTATTTGTTTAATTATTTTAAAATTCGTTTTTTTAAATTATAAAATAATTGTTATATTTTACTTACTTTGTAAAGTTGATATTGAAGTTTTCAACATAGCAGTGAGATGTTGTAGAAGAAATCTGGCAGAGATTTTGCTTCTTCTTGTCTTTTCTGGTGTAAAAGACATTTATGTTGACATTTTTCATTAGTTTATATAGTATTTGTTCAATTAATCTTTCATTTGTATTGGTTTATTCAATTTGTAGGTGTTTTTCATTTAATGATAAGAATGTTTGTTTGGCAGTTGTTTCCTTATTTGATAAACGTTAATTAATGGTAATTTATATATTTTTTATAATATTTGTTTATTTTAAAATATGCTAGGATTTGATTTATAATTTGTAATGTCATAAATGTCTAAAATATTTCATTTATTTTATTTAATAAGTTTGTAAAAATTATTATTTTGATGGTGTTAGTTATGTTAAATATTTGGTATTTGTGTTTTATGTTACTATTGATATTATTTTGCAGTATTTAATATACCTTTTACTTGGAAACTGGATGGATTAAAAGACCCCGCCCTACACTGCCGCATTATGAAAATAAATGCTGGAGCAGGGTCGCCTTTGATGAGTTAAGGAGTAATCTTGTTGACTCTAAACCCGAGATCCTGTATCCCGTTAGAGATGGGGACAGTGCGATTAGCTCTTGGCTCAGAGGGGTGGCAGGTCTTGTAGCACGCACTTCGTTCTCTAGAAAGAAGACAAAGGGCCCGATTCCGATCTTGTTCGGACAGCAAACCGAACGACTCGTGTCCGGAATTCTTTCTGTACGACTCATGTCACGGGAGTTCAACCGAAGTACGATGCATTTGAATGCATCTGGATTTGATTCAGTCTTACTCTCATTGACTTCAATGGGAGCCTGTGTGCCGAACGCGTACACAGTCTCCCATTGACAAAAGGGGTGGTTGGAGATCATCGTGCACCCTGTTGCGGTAACCCCTTGCTGCCTGCACACTGTGCATGGTCTGAAAGGGGGGGACCCATGGGGACCCCCACAGGCACAATTCGGAGTGCCCTGGGTGAAGGGGGGCCTGCCATGGGCCCCCAAAGACCAATTCCGGCAGCCTTTTCGATCCAGGCAAAACGAATCGTAAAGGCTGTCCAAATCGTTCATCGTACTTGCTTGCTTGGAAAACCTACTCCATAGAGCTGTACGTTTCGGCTCTGGAAGGCTCTAGCTCCCCGTATGCCTTCTGGAACCGATTCGGTCAGCGCTAAGGGTTGCCAGGCATAGTACTTGGTCTTTCCGAATTGGGAATGAGTCAGTCAGAAACAAGGGCTCCGGATTGGTGTAGTTAAGACCAAATCTGATTTGGAACCCTTCCGACCAAGATTGGAACCGGGCCCAAAGATACTTTCAGCTCACTGGTTCACAAAGGAATTAGCTCTGCAAAGAGCAGCATATAAGAAATTAGAAAATATGTGGCGGCATGTGTATTTGGACTCGGACAAAGCCATTAATAAATGGTCCTTGAAATTCTATCATAAAAATATCAAGCGGACTTGTGGCATTTTCTCCTCACATTGCATTTAAGAGGCCAATGATGATGGGAGGGAGATCTTCAAAATGTTATCTAATTTTATTGATTTTAAAGTTATGTCCCCCCTGTTGAAAAACAGCCAGTCCCCTTGCTCTCATCTGAGTAACTTTGTTGAGGAAAAAATCATAAGAATTCAGGCAAATATGGCAGGGGATAATGTTGCAGGGATTCTGCTCCTACAAAGAACTGTGCATATAGACTCGAAACCTCAGTGAATTAGGGTGTGCCAAAACTCACCTTAGTATCCAAAATCCCTTACCAGACTAGCAATCAGTGTCTCATTGGTTCTTACACACCCCCAATGATTAGACAACCCAGACCATGAACTTAGAATACCTCAGGTAACATGGAACACATGAACACTCTTTCGCTATACTAACATATCAGTCCAGACGAGGAGTAAATGATGACACGTGCAAGTTTGAAATATTTATTTCTAATGCAGTGTTCTCAAGCGCAGTACCTTAGCTAATACAAGCAAACATATTATAAGGAACAAGGTTAGCAGTATAGTTACAATTCCATAAAATACAAAGGGTGAAAGCATGTTAAAATGCTAAAGGGAAAAGGTCTAAATAGAACCTCAGTTTACCCTCCCTAGCTAGTATATTATATTATATCTACAGAAGGTCTCTTTGGGTTTAGAAGGGTGGGTCCATACCTCTGGTCTTAGCAGAAAGGGATCACATCATCTTCTGCACCAACTCTCTGCAAGCGAATATTCATCAAGTGTGTGTGCATGCTCTGCGCAGTGCATTATTAAACGCGCCAAAAAAACAGAGTTGGCCACAGCTGCATATGTATTATGTCTAGACCGTGCGCTGATCAAACTGAACAACAAGCGCTGTGTTCAAATAGCCTTGAAGGCCTCGGCACTCACTGTTCAGACATATCTTACCAAGCAAAGCTGATATTATAAGCAAACATATTATTCTCGTGTGAAGCAAAATATGCTACTAGGCTAAAAGCTTTAATAACAAAATGTGCCGTGTGCAGAGGCTGCAGAAAAGGAAAATGGCGTTTGAACTTCTAATAAGCTCATGCTAACATAACACAGTGTGCAGGCAAAGCCTATCTACATGACAATAACAACACTCTGACAGGTCCAGTGGTAGAAGAACCGTGGAGCAATTACAACATCCCCCGCTGGTTTCTTTTTTGGTGCTATCAGTATAAGATGTAACAGCTGTGTTCTTGAACTGCAGGTCAGGGTCCCCAATGGATCCGATACCCCCCATATTTTGAAGTCAATGTCGGACATTATTGCTCTAGTGTATCAGAAGCTATTTGCTAGTTCCATTGACTCAGGTGTAGTGCCTGATGACTGAAAAAAAGGCAGGGTGATTCCATTATTAAAAAACGCCAATGCTGACCCTGATTGTTTAGCAAATTTCAGGCCAGTCTCGCTGCTGCCAACAGCTTCTAGGGTGTTGGAGAAGCTGGTAAACCAGCAACTTACCACCTTCTTAGTGGATAACAACTTGCTCCACCCCTCACAATCAGAGTTCAGAACCGGCCACAGCACCAAGTCCACACTGTTGGAGGTCTCTGAGACCATCAAGTTCAATCTGTACTCTGGCCGCAATGTGGCTCTGGTGCTGCTGGACTTGTCAGCAGCTTTTGATACGGTGGATCACCACATTTTGCTGCACAGGTTAAAACATCTGGGAGTAGTGGTCTCTGCACTGAGTTGGCTGGGCTCTTTCCCGTATTGGCTGTGAGCAGGTGGTTTGGATGAAAGCACATGCCTCGGGAAGTAAAGAGTTAAAATGGGGGGTGGCGCAGGGCTCCTCCCTCAGTCCTACACTCCTTGATGTTTATATGTCTCCCTTGCCTCATCTGGTGGAATTCTATAATATAAAGATCATTTCTTATGCGGATGATACTCAACTCCCGCTCACTTACAATAGGGAGCCTGAGAGGTTGAAGGCTGCCTTTCCTAACTGTATGGTGGCATTGCTAGACTGGTTTAAGGCTGACAGATTGCAGTGCAACCTGGATAAGAAGGAAGTCTTATTATTCGGATCCCCTTCCTGGCTGGGTCAGGGCCTGGCCGGATAGTGTTTCCTCTACAATCCCCCACCAACGGCGGTGGCAAGAAATGTGGGCCTCCTGTTCGATACCCAGCTTGCATTCGGAACACAGGTGTCAGCTGCGGTGAAATCCTGTTTTTGGATTTTCCGCATGTTGAGGAAGTTTCTCTGTTGGCTTCCTCATGAGGCCCAAATCACAGTGGTTAGATCACCAATTCTATCCAGGTTGGACTATGCTAATGTCCTGTATCTTGGACCCCAAGAATATCTGATCCAGCACCTACAGGTCATGCAGAATATGGCAGTCCGTTTTTATACAAAATCCCGAAAAGCTCGTCGGTCTCAGCATACCAAGCTAAACTGCACTGGCTGCCAGTTCGTCAGCGAATAAGGTATAAAGCTCAGACCCTAATAGATCAAGCCCGGCACAATAAGGGACATAGGTATTTAAAGGATCGCATGAAGGCTTACAGCAGGCAAAAACAGTATACCTATGTTTCTGTTACACAAAAATGGAGCACAAAACATACATGTAGCGGAAGAAATTTCCAACACATAGGGCCAGATGTAGGTGGCCATTTACCGGTCGGTAACGGCCGATTTCGGCCGCTACCGACCGGTAAATGCAAATTGAGATGTAGGGCCCTGTATTTTACAGAATCGGTAAATTTACCGATCGGTAAATTTACCGATTCTGTAAAATACCGAATCGGTATTGTAATAGATTCGGTAAAATTGATATGTAGGTGGGACTCTTCTGAGTCCCACAAGCATTACAGAATCGGTATTTTACCATCAAATTCTATTTGATGGTAAAATACCGATTCCGGTGTGCATGCACATGTGTGCATGCACACCTGTGCCATATGACAGGCAGACCTGCCCTTAGGGCAGGTATGCCTGCCACATGGCACCCGAACCTTTTTTGGGGGTGCTAGAGGGTGTCAAAGTGACACCCCCTGCACCCTTGTCAAAATCGGTATTTACCGATTCGGTAAATACCGACCGGTAATGCCCCATTCATTCCTATGGGCTTCAAAGCCCATAGGAATGAATGGAGCATTACCGGTCGGTATTTACCGAATCGGTAAATACCGATTTTTACCGATTCGGTAAAAGGGAACATCTGGATTCCCTACATACCCACCCCTCACATTTACCGATTGTTAATTACCGAATCGGTAAAATTCGGTAATTTTCGGTAATTAACAATCGGTAAATGTTACTTACCTACATCTGGCCCATAGTGTTTCTGCAGTAAAAGTCCATCAGCATAAACATTTTTGCAATACAAGTATCCCATCTGTTTATACTTTCACAAGCCAAATTTCGCCAAAGACACAAGCTTTGTAAAGGTATAAATGATGTAATTAGCACAGTCTCACCGGGCAAAACAAGCGCTTCACCCCTTCCCCACGCGACCTCCAAGCTGTTAGGTATCCTTAAACTCCTCTTTTAACCCATTCATAAAACGTTAATGGAATTGTCTTAGGGATGTACCCATATATAGAGGACTGTTATTTATATAAAGGGTTACCCTCATGACTTCATTTTTATTACTTGATGTTACTTTTTGTAAAATGCAGTGTTAACTGGACACCGATCAATTAGGTAGCCAATATGACCCCGCCCGGAGACAATGAAGCCCATTTCTATGGCTCAAGGAACTTTTTGCCAGTCTGCTTCTTGTTAAGTTGTTAAAGTCACAAGCCACAGAAATGATATATTGGAACAACTTGTTAATGTTCAAACATTTAAATGCTGCTTTTTCTAAATTCTTGTAATAGTTTAAACATTCTTTAAATGCAACAAAACAAGCTACGTAATTTACATAAATAAAAGTGATGCACTGATAAATGCCTCATATCTATTTTAGTGGAGTGGTACCCTCAGCTTTGCCACTTCATTTTGGAGAAGAGTAGGATTCCTGCAAGGCCCAAAACAGACTTTCTCTCATGAACCTCAAGCGACTCAGAAGGGTTTCTTTAAATACAAAAACTCAAAGCTTTAGGAATGAGGTGGTAATTGGGTGACAGCTATTGGGGAATATTTCGTTGCATCAATTCTGCTGTCTGCTGCAGGGATCATTGACTGAGAGAAAGTTTGTCAGGACAGAAGTTCCCAGACTTCAGCATGGACGTTTACAAGACTGGTAAGCCAACCAGTTGTTGGATGAAAAAATGGATAACAAGTCACCCAGGACACCGCCTCCTTCATTATGCTTGGAACACTGGTGACAGCTGCAGTACCAGTTGTGTTGGTGTTTTGTATCCTCTGCAGTTTTCGTGATATGAAGCACCGGGAATTTCCATAATCTGCCCGTGACATTACAAGGGTGAAATCGGCCCGTACTTTCTGATGCTATTCAAGATTGAGGAACATGCCCCATAGGGTCGGTATTGTGTTCAAACTACTCGTAGTGACTTCATTGACACGTGGGATCAAGGAAAGGTCTTAGTCCATTTGAAACCTCGATGTTTTTTACTTCACTTGTTGTTGAAAGTTGAACCTCCACTTCTTTGGGTCAAATTGTTGTCGGTTGTTAGTTGTTCCATAGTCCTCAGGCTATGAACTTCAGGACTTCATGAGCTGCAGTTAGGGTCAACTTCACATAACCCTGCATTAGGGATTTTAATTCCGCACGCCTGTATTTTTTTTACAATGCATGTCCTGTTTGCTTCAAATGCTAGCTACATTGGCATACAAGCTGCACTTTTAATGATTCCTGCTCAGTTCCATTCGAGTACCTGGGATCCACACACCTCTGCAGACTTTGGTTGACTCTCCGGTGCCCGCTTATAAAAGTCACCAATGTCCCCCCTGTACGAAACATCCCTCCACTGCTGGGCTTTCCTTGTTGGCTAGTGGTCACTAGCCAATGTTAACTCAATTGACCCAATGGCAGTCCCTACAACCCATTTCTATGATGAATCCCCAAGTCATCCCTGCATCTAAGATGTTTCAGTAATAACAGTGGATGCAGTGGGTATGGCAAACCAAAATGCATCTAGGAACTGAATATAGGTATTACTATGACTAAATGTAATTGTACTCGTTTATTGACATTCTAGCTGGGATTTGAGCCTCTCACCAGCAAGCTCCTTGTAGATTTCTGCAGAACACGTATCACACTGAGCTTACCTTCGCAATGCCTCCTATGCAGCACATGCTCTAAGCGATGTTTACGTCACTCATCGGTGCTGGGTTCCTTGAGTCTCTCAGACATTTGTACTGCTGCTGGTAAACGCATACCTGCCAGACCTGAGCAATGCGGGCTGACTGTCGCCAAGACAGAGCGGTATCAAAGGCTACTAGTTCCTGCGTCTCATCTTTAAAGCCGAGGAGATCACAAGCCTTATCCCCTCTCAATACCATAAGCTCTAAGTCGGCAGCTCAGTGCAGGAGGCAAGTTTGTGCATGACAAATATGAAAGAAGCTGAAAGGAAAAAACATACTTTAATATCCCTAAACAGCCAGACATTAATCTGAGTTCAGCCATGAAATCCAGTGATCTAGGTTTTGGCTGTAAAACTCCTGAGGGCAGAGGAAAAACAGATCCGTTGTCCTACCTGGCCACCGGCAACAGGCTCCAGGCACGGTACGGGTTAGTGGCTTAGGTAAAGATGGAGGTGTTTCAAGAATAAACATCTCACCCATCTATCAGCTGTGGGACTACGACTCCCAACTCAAGCGAAGATCCAACTGTGGTGTATTGAAGACAAGATGCCCGGAGGTCTTCTGCGGTCCATTCTAGCGCAGATCTAAAAGATGTCATTCCTTCTCCTATTCACAGGGTAACCTCCTGCTTTCCAGACCCCCCTGAAAAGCTATCCCCCAAACCTTCCCATATCACCCCCTCTTCCATCCAGAGATTTGCCATTCCCTTTTCTGCCCTGACCATCCCTTCAACCCTCGCTCCTTCACTCTTCCTCTCACCACTGAAATCCCACACCCCTGATTTAATTCAAACTTCCTGATCTCTCTTTCTCCCCCTCTCTCTCTTTTAGTGCTTAATTTGAGGCAGTGGTTTCCAATGCAAGGCACTGGCACTTAATTACCAACACTGGCACTTATGACAGATGGTGATATTTGTATTATTTAAAGATGAGCACAACAACAATTGTTTATTAATTCAATATACGTTAAAATTGACTAATACCTGAAACCTGAAACCCAAGCCATTCTTATAGTTGGGGGTCCTTGAATAGTTTAAAATGGTATACTTGTAGGAGTATTTGGTTAGTAGATGTGTTTGTACTGTCATTTGCAGTTCTACCACGGACAATGGGTGGCGCAAGCTGCAGTGGCCTTCTGATGAGGGCCCTGGAACTTATTATTTTACACATTAAGCACTACTCTCTTCGTATGTCTCTTCCTCTTTCTCTCTCTCTGGCTCTCTTTTACTCTCTCTCTCGCCTCTCTCTTCCACGCTGTAGACTCCCACTATGTAAAGTACACTGTTGATTTGTAGCTAGCTTTGCAGTCTATATTTCACATATATAAATCCATACATACATATGGGCATATTCTCAAGGACTTATCGCTGAGTTATCGGCAATTTATCGCAGCCAAAGTGGCAATAAATGTATAGCTCTATTCACAAGCTGACATAACCAGTTTCCCTGCGATACCAGCCGCAAAAAACATCGCCACAGATGACCCGGGTAACTAACGCTAATGAGATGCAGAGTAGCCGTTCCCATGTAAAAAGCAGTGAAAACACCACTCCGCAACATTCTTAACGACCAGCCCGATCGGCGATAAGATCACAAAACAGGCGATAAGGCACGTTAGCAGCAGGGAATTAACACTGCTCTTACCTGGTGTAAAGTCAGACAACATCCTGCTCCATAAAAGGGAGCCCAGCCCAGGGCCACATCTAAAGACCTACAGATGACATGGAGCTACTGATTATGCATCTCGGACACCCAAGTGGGCCACAACCCCCACCGCCATCACCCCCAGGACCCCCCCTTCTGGCCAAAGATATGTTACATCAACTTTACAAAATCTTGAACAAAACAAAACACCTGATGGCGCACCATTACAACACTTAACATTCTTGTGTGGTCAGAAAAAGGAGAAACATCCACTCAACTTTGAATTTCCAAACAAATCTTTTTATTCAGATTAAACCAAAAACAAACTATTTTGAAGAGTCATGGCGGGTCTTCTCAGGACAATCTAGAAAGTCACAGCCTGCAAGACAAAATTCAAGATAAGAAGGTGTGTCATGCGCCCATCAAAGGACAGAGAGAGAGAGAAAGAGAAAGAGAGAGAGAGAAAGAGAGAGAGACAGAAAGAGAGAGAGAGAGAAAGAGAGAGAGAAAGAGAGGTAGAGAGAGAGGAAGAGAGGGAGAGAGAGAGAGAGACAGTGAAAGGAAGAGAAGAGGAAGAGAGAGAGAAAGAGAGGGAGAGATAGAGAGAGAAAGAGAGGAAGAGAGAGAGAGACAGAGAGAGAGACAGAGAGGGAGAGAGAGAGACAGTGAAAGGAACAGAGGGAGAGGCAGGGAGAGTGCCGACACTGCGGACCCAGGCCTCACAGCGCTCCTGCTGCCACCGGTGTGTCTCCAACCATGTGCCGGTATACACTGCAGTCCACCAGGTGCCTTATCTGAAAGAGTCCAGATTCATGAATGGCCATGCAATTGCACACGTCATCATCGCTTGCCTGCCCCTGCGCACACAGGCTGCTGCACCCCAGCCCCTCCCGCCACCCAGCGGTAATTGCCCTCCCCTGTGCACCCCGGCCTCACTGCTCACCTTCCTCCACCGGCGTGTCTCCAAGAGGGCCCACTACGTGCCGGTGCAAGCTCCCACCCCGGGGCCCGCGACCATGCCAGCCTCCACATCATGCAGCCCCACACCACGGGCCACCAGGTCACACACTTGATTCTGTGTCTTGATTTTGTAATGGCAGAGATCATATCAGTGCACATGGCATCATCACAGGCTGCACACCCACTCAGCTCTTTAAGTGCCACTAACTCTGTGACCTGCGAGGCAACGCCACGTGTCAGAAGGCCCACGCTGCCCGCTGGCTCAGGCCTACACTGCGGTCAAGCAGGGCTCACACATAACCTTACCAGTCCGGACTGCCAGGAAGAGGCATCATCGCAGGCTGCACACCCACTCAGCTCTTTAGGTGCCCCTACCTCAGTACACCGAAAGTCACCGTCCTGTGGCAGGGTGCCTGTGCCGGCCACAGTGTATCCGGAACCGCCATGTCTGTGCATCCGCAAGTCATGGACCCTTTATGATTGAGTATTGTGATGCAGACGCCATCATGTCACCTCCGGCAGTTGGGAATGTGATGTGGTAGGGCCCTAGGCCCTCATGCATAAATAATAACCACACGGATACAACAGATAGAGAGTGGAAATGGCGTCCAGCACGTGCGCCCGGACCTTTTTATTGGCAGGGTGACATGTCCTGTGACACGTTTGCTGGATGGATGTGGTGTGGGTGTAAAGCAGCCGAGAGGGAGTGGCTGTGGCATGCGGACAACTAGGCCTGTGATCAGCAGATCACAACAGGGAAGACCTGGTACATGTAGTGTTGTTGTCCCCCCCCTGTGAGAGTGGGCAGAGTGGGCTGGCCTGGCGTGTGCCAGTCCAGCGTAGGGGTGTGAACAATGACGTGGTTCCGTCCTGGGATAAACAAGGAACTAACTAATGTGAGTGTCTCTGTTGTAGTATCAGTGCCACCCGGATCGCAATCGGTAATGTTGCACCCTGTGACTCAAGTCCCACAACATGAGCAACATGGACGTAAGGGGGAATCACTACCCTATATACATCCACACTATCATACTTGAATGATCATAGACATGACACATCTGTGTGAATATGAATGTTTAATGCACATTCAGTGGAGTGTTGTAGCTGGAGCAGTACATGGCCATGCAAACCCCACTTTACATTGTAGGCCTGTGGAGGGCCAGCCAGAGTCCTTTAGGGAATGAAAAGTTCATCGGAAGAGGAAGAGTTCCGTCCGCAGTCTGATTGCTGTGTCATTGGTAACCATTCAGGTGATGGTGCGGAGGGCAGAACCAAGCAGAAACAGGTCATATGGCAGAGATGAATGCTACAACTTTCGTCTTACCACTAAGGCAGATTCAACATCATCTTCGTCCTCTGCTGTTTCATGTGCTTCACATGTGGGTGGTGGTGACATCTCAGAGGCCGGAGGTGGAATGTCTGCTGCATTGTGTGGCACTGACATATCAGGGGGCGGAGATGTGGATGGAGTGATGGAGTGGTAGCAGCAAAATTCATTTGCGCCAGGCCTTGTGGCAGCAATGCCATGAGGAGGGTCTGCAGGGCACGGAAGAACCCAGCTACCTCTCGCTGGTGTGCAGCCTTGGCAGCTGCTCTTTCCACCTACGTCCGCTCCATGTTCTCCATCATCCTCTGCATGTGTCCCAACTCCCGGGTGGCATCGCTAGCCACTCGGACTCCAGCCATGGATTGTTGGAGAGCATGGAGCGGACTGTGGGTGTCCGTTAGGGACTGTGAGTGGTCCCTGATGGGACTTAGACACCCATGTATGGCATCTAGTTTGGCTGCCTTGCGGTCCAACCCAACAGGCACCTGTTCAGCCAGCTTCTCCTGGCATCTCAACACATGGTGTTGGTAGGCCATGTGGTCTTAATGGGGGTCCTGGGAGACAGCCATGGTGGTGGGTGCTGCCTGCTGTGTGGTTTGTGCAGAGGGTGGGGTCTCCTTGTTGCAGCTGGGCTGCTCTGCTCCTGAAGGTGGGTAGACATAGCTGTCAATGAACTCTTAGAGGGCGGCAGTGTCTAAGGTGTGGTGGTCCTCTTTGTCATCTGAGAAGAGAGGTTCAGCCTGCTCTGCAGGAGGAGTTATTTTTCCCTCTGCAATGTGAAGGGGATATGCAGTTTAACATTGTGTTTACATGTAGGTTGATACATGTACATGTTTACATACAGACTGCATGACAGTGTACACTGTTTGGGAGGAGCTGCCTATTTGATGCGGGACAGTGGACATTTCGACATCACGGATGTGTGTTTGTACTTGTACATCGTCAACTCACATTTACCTGCAATGCCAAATGTGATTGGCCAGTTTCTACACACAAGCGGCACCAGGTGTGTCCTCTGTTCTATCGTGGACGTTTTGTGGTTTGTACCGCATTATTGTCAATGTTGAGGTGCTCTGCATGTTATGTGTGTGTGCTGCATTTTGTGTGAGTCACCACTGCAGCTCTGATTTTGCTGCCCCTTATCCCTTTCATGCAATGTGCCTTTGACTTCTGTGCTTATACAGTGCTGAGATGTTGCATACTTGGGTATATTGGTCTCTTGGTCAGAGTTGGGGCTCTGGGGCATGGTTTGTTCTCTTCAGTACTCCGACTGCATTCACCTTGTCCACAATGGACTGCCATATTCCATTTTTTGTTGCCAATGACACAGTGGAGGTGACGAACAGTAGTTGATGGTGTTCTACCACCTCCATTATCAGGATCCTGTTTTCCTGCAGACTGACCAGCGTCTTCCTCTTCTTCTTGTCCTTGCCCTTCCCTGACCCTGAGGTCCCAGGCTTGTGGGGTTCTGGTTGTCCTCTGTACTTGCTCCGGCTACCTCCATTGTGCTTCGCAGTTGTTTTGCTTTTGTTTGTATGTTTTTTTCTACTTTTATAGTGATTTTCCTGCATGACGTGTGTGACTTGCACGCCTGGCGAAGATTAGCGCTGATTTTTTAATAACAGTTGGGCCCATTGCAACTTTTTACGCGTTGGGGTTTAAATTTTTATCGCCGTCCCGGTGACTTTATCGCGGACATTTGATGCGTTATAGGGAACATATCTCGTGTTATCACCATGTTATCAATAGGACGTTAACACAGAGTTATTTTCCCTCGATAGACTGCAAAATGAAACATTACGATAACCGATTTTGACATTGATTATTGAACGTTCTTGAGAATATCCCCCATAGTATATTGAGTTGCACAACTAAATTGATATGGGCAGTCATGAACCAAATAGCTTTAGAAACCCTTGGGCTATGAGTTGGCCAAGTCCAATAGCAGCAAATCTGTCATTGGGTTTGAAGAGCATGTTTTATACTTTCTTTTCAGAATGACTCACAGAAACTGTCTGTTTATTAGTCAGGTGTAGATTCATAAATAATCTGTGGTATAAAAACAAAATAATGTAAAAATGTGTTTATCTGCCATTATTCTACTTCCGATTTACATAAAAAAACATTACAATAGTTTCCAACTTATAATATACACACAAAGTAAAAGTAATTCAGAAGAAGACGACCAATGTAGATAAAAATCCTCTACATTTTCAGTCCCTGAATTTTCTTGTCATTTGTCTTCAGTCTCCAGTGTATTGGTTGAAAGGGTTTCAAAATTATCTGTGTTTAAGCCTTACGTGAGTATTTTAAGAGAAATGCTTTCATTGAGTGAAGGGATCACTGCATGCTCACTAAACTGCTGCATCTCATGTAATTTTACATCCAAAACCTGTGTATCTTCAATAGAAAGAAACCATTTAGCCTTTATTCACTGGAATTGACAATGCTTTTAGGCGATATTAATTGCCTTCGGTCATGTGATCTGTCTTTGTGTTTCTTCAGTTTACCCTATCTTTCTATGCCAGATACAGTTCACAGCAGAGAGGGTTAGACATTGGGTCAAAGCTATCACATCTTGGGGACATTTGAAAAGTTTCTCTGGGGAATGCATGCATTGGTTTTGTGGTTTGTAATTCACATTGCTTGATTTCTATTTGCTGATTATATTAGGCTGTCCAGCTTGAGTTTGTCTCTTCCACTCAAACCCTATTTACTGTATGTTTCCACCAGTACTGGATTTCTGTAAGCAGGCCTTAAAATCTCATTCTTATTCATAGACAAAAGTCAAACTCCAGGCTCTTCATTCCAGGGAGCGTGCTATTAACTTTTCTTTCTCTGATCTAAGTGAGAGGATTTATGTGACAATCATGTTAGCTACTGGTGGTATGCTTGATGAAGGCTGTATGATGTTATTTTGTTCCTAGCACACAACAAAATTTAAATGCCTGTAAATGAACTGTGCAGATATGTCAGAACATATCATAATTAGAAAAGTACAAATGAAGCAATTGTGTGGGTAATTCTGAAGTGTGGTGGAAACAAATATTTTAATACAATCAAAATATTCCAATACACTAGGTGATGACATTTCCACACATCATTTGTGTACTGTATACTTTCATCAGTAAAACTACATGTCATTTCAAATGCAGATGTGTTTTCTGTAATGCCATTACGCTAGCTACCACACCATGCATACTTCACTTTACCCTACCCCACTCTACTCTGCACCACTCCTCACCACTGCTCTCTACTCTACACCACTCTACTCTATGCCAAGCCACTCGATCCCACAGTACTATACTATGCACCTCTCAACTCTTTGCCACTGGAGTCTACACCACTCCCCTGTGCCACTCCACTCTATACCACTCTACTCTACAACACTACACTCTATGCTACTGCACTCACAGCCAGTGCACTCTACTCTTTACCACTCCACTCTATTCTACGCCACTCTACTCTACGTCACTGTCCTCTCTATACACCATTCAGGTCTACTCTGAATCAATATACTCTACCCCACTGCACTAGGCACTATTTCACTCAGCACCACTGCACTCTACTCTGGCTAATCCACTCTACTCTGCATCACTGCACTCTACGCCAATGCACTCTATGCCACATTACTTAAAACCGATGCACTGTAACCCAATATACTCTGCACTACTGCACTCTACGCCACTTTACTCTACTCTGCAAAACTATACACCACTACCCTATACGCGACTGCACTCTACGCCATTGCACTCTGCATCACTGCATTCTACGCCATTGTATTCTACTCTTCACCACTGTACTCTACGCCACTCCACTCTGGACCGCTCTATGCCACTGCGCTCCACAAACATGGACTTTACACCACTCTACCATACACCATTGCACTATGTGACAGGCTACTCTGCAACACTGTTCCCTCTGCCGCTGAACTATTTACCACTCCACTCTATGCCACTGCACTCTACTATGCATCAATCTATTCTATGCCACTCTGTGCCAATGCACACTACGCCACTACACTATATGCTCTACACTCTGCATCTCTACGCCACTGCACTCTGCTCTGCAACACTCCACTCTACTTTGCACAACTCCATTCTATGCCACTTCACTTTAAGCCACTCTACTCTGCAACACTGGACTCTCTGCCACTAAACTCTATGCCACTGTTCTCTGCATGACTGTAGTCTATGCCTTCACTATACTCCCCACTTCTCTATTCTATGCCACTCTATGCCAGTCTACACCACGCTACTCAAAATTTCTCAACTCTACACCTATGCACTCCACGCCAATCTATTCTAATCTACTCTACACCACTACACTCTGTGATACTGCACTCTGTGACCCTGCACTCTATGCCACTGCACTCTGCTCTTAAACAATCTAATCTACCCCACTCTGTGCCATTCCACTCTACGCCAATCCACTCTATGCCACTGCAATCTACCCAGTGCCACTCACCTCCACACCACTCTATTAGATGCCACCGCACTTTACCCCACTACACTATACGCTCTACACCCTGCATCTCTCCACTCTACGCCACTGCACTCTGCCCTGCACCACTGCACTCTACTTTGCATGACTCTACTCTATGCCACTTAGCTCTAAGCCACTCTACTCTACAACACTGCACTCACTGCCACTGAACTTTACGCCACTGGTCTCTGCACCACTGTAGTCTATGCCATTGCACTAAACTGTGCACCACTCTATTCTATGCCACTCTTCACCAATCAAATTGCGTCATTACACTCTATGCCACTCTACTCTGCATTTCTCAACTCTACACCATTGCACTCTATGCCAATCAATTCTAAGCCACTCTAATCTACTCTACACCACTGCACTCTACGACACTGCACTCTATGCCACTGCACTCTATGCTACTGCACTCTACTCTGAAACAATCTACTCTACGCCACTCTGTGCCATTCCACTCTAAGCCAATCCACTCTATGCCACTGCAATCTATCCAGTGCCACCCGCCTCCACATCACTCTATTCTGTGCCTACGCACTTTACACCACTTCACTCAGTACCAATGCACTCAACACGACTTTATTCAAAAGTTATACACTCTACGCCACTGCACTCTAAGGCAAGCTACTCTGAACCGCTGCACTGTATGCGACTATACTCTACTTTATGCCACTGCACACTTCCCCAGTCTACTCCACACCTTTCCCGCTATGCCACGCCACTCTACTCTATACCACTGCACTGCACTCTACAACACTCTAATCTGCAACCCTGCACTTTCTGCCACTCTACTCTGCGCCACTGCACTCTACGCCACTACACTCTATACCACTAAACTAAACACCACTAATCTACTGTGCACCACTGCACTCTCTAAATCTGCACTATACACTACTTCACTCTACACCTCTCTACTTTATGCCAGTGCACTGTACCCCACTCTACTATGCACCACATCATTCTTCGTCACTGCATTCTACACACACTCCAGTCTAGGCCACTCCACTCCAATCTACCCCACTTCAAGCTATGCCAATCTACTCTGCAACACTGCACTCTATGTCAATGCACTCTATGCCATTACTCTATGTCACTGCACTCTACTCTGCATCACTCCACTCTACCCTGCACCACTCCACTCTACACCACTTCACTCTGCTCCAAAACAATCTACTCTATGCCACCGCACTCTATGCCAGTCTACTCCACTCTGACCACTCCACTCTATGTGACTGCACTCTACTCAACTCGACACCACTCTACTCTACACCACTATACTCTACTATGCACCACTCTAGACTGCAGTCTCCAACACTGAACTGAATGTCACTTTACTCTGCACCACTAAACTCTTCACCACTGCACACTTTTCCACTACATGCTATGCCACTCTACTCCAATACGATCTATGTCACTGCACTCTATGGCATTCTATTCTACTCTCCAACAATGTATAACACACCACTGCTATCTGCATCATTCTTCTCTGCACTACTCTGCTTTATGCTACTGTACTCTATAACACTGCATTCTATGCCACTGCACTCTACACTACTACACTCTGCATCACTTTATGCCACTCTAACTTATTCTGCACCAATGCACTCCACACCACTTCACTTTACACCACTCTACTTTACACCTGTGCACTCTACCCTGCATCACTCCACTCTACACCACTTCACTCTACTGTCAAACAATCTATTGTATGCCACTGCACTCTACATCACTCTACTCCATTCTGCACCACTCTACTCTAAGCCAGTGCACTGTACCCCTCTCAGCTTTATACCACTGCACTCTATGCCACTACTTTCTATGCCACTCTACACCATTGCACTCTGCGTCACTGCACTCCATTCTATTCTGCACCAAGGTACTCTATGGCATTGTACTACATGCCACTGATCTATTCGCCACTCTACACGACACCACTGCACTCTACAACACTGCACTCTACAACACTCTACTCTGCAAGACTGAATTCTTCACCACGGCACACTACGCCACTGCACTATGCCACTCTACTCCATTGTGCTCTACACCCCGCACTATACGCCACTCTATTCTACTCTATGCCACTGCTCTCTGCACCACTCAGCTTTATGCCACTGCACTCTATAGCTCTGCACTCTATGCCACTGCACTATATGCCACTGCACTCTGAATCACGTTATGCCACTCTAACCTATTCTGCCCCAAAACACTTCATGCCACTTCACTCTGCACCACTCTACTGTATGCCACTGCACTCTACACCACTCTACTCTACATCGCTGCAATCTATCAGGCACCACTCTACTCTACTCTGTACCACACTACTCCACTCTACGCCACTTCACTCTACTCTGAAACAATCTACTCGACTCCTCTGCACTCTATACCATTGCAATTTACTCTACACCACCCTACTTTACGCCACTGCACATTATGCCGCTCTACTGGACATCACTGCTCTCTATGCCAATGCACTCTACACCTCTTTACTCAAAAGCAATGCACTCTACACCACTGAACTCTAAGACAACACTGCACCACTATACACTATGCCCCTTCACTCTAGGCCACTCTACTCCACTCTACAAAACTCCACTTTACGACACTACACTCTATGATGCTCCACTCTACAACACTTCATTCCACTCTATGCTACTCTGCAACACTACTCCTCTCTATGATGCTCTACGCTAATCCCTCAATGCCACTCTATAATAATCCACATTTGTAAAGTGTGAACCATCACCCATTAGGGTCTCTAGGCGCTGGGGCCGTCGGGAAGATTAAGCAAGCTATTGCCCAGAGTCACATGGTGCTGGGCTAATCTGCCGCCGGCCCCGGGGATCGAACGGTGATCCCCAGATTCCGGAGTCAGTCACCCTGGCTGCGGCGCCACACCTCTCCCTCTCTATGCCACTTTGCTCCACTCTATTCTATGACACACTACTCCATCTCATGCCACTCCACCCCACTCTATGCCACTCAACTCTACAACACTCTGCTCCACTCTATGCCATTCCACTGTCCTACACTACTCCACTCTATGACAATTTACTCCGCTCTATGCCACTTTACTCTACAACCCTCTAATCCACTTTACTCAACACCCTCTACTCTACTCTACACCACTCTATCACACAGTACCCCACTATTACACTCTACTCCAGTCTACACCACTCAACTCCACTTCACTCTATGCCCTTTCACTCTACAACACTCTACTCCCTCCACAACACTCTACACCAATACACACCACTACATGAAACTCCATAACACTCCAAAAAACTCCACTCTACTGCACTTTACGACACTCCACCCCACGCCACTCTCCTTTACCCCACTAACTTCTAGCCATGCTGAACTGCAGCCACACTGGTGTACAACATGGCTAAAACATATTGGCAAAGCCAATAGCTCTTGCATAGGTGTGACTTGTTGACTTTGTCAATGCTTGTTTTTCATGCAGAAAACAAATCACTATTGCGACGGTTTGAGTTTGAGGTGCTTTAATCCCAAAAGTTACAAGATTGTCTCCTCTGAGGTGCTGCTTTTCTAGCAGGTACTATTGGTTCAGTTAACCTTTGGGATATGTACGATTGGAATATTGGTGTAGGAAGAAAACTGTGTTGTTGCCATGGAGATAATCGGTGATGTAAGAGGCACTATTTTTTGGATAAGTGTGCTGCCAACGCAGGAGAAGTACCGTCTGAGTATGTGAAGAGTCGACTACTAGGTGGAAGAGGGAATTAGTGTCATTTTGAGAAGGGCGGCATGTGTAGGTATAGCAGGTATGCTTCGTGTGGGCAAAAGATCTTACTTACTAGCAACGTTGTAAAGTTGGGTGCATGTTTGACATTTAAGAGATTGACCGATTAGGAGATTGCCGGTGAGCAGTTATGTGCTCATGTGGAGCGTGATGAGTAATCATGAGTGTAATGATTGGGAAATCTGAATGAGAGTAGAAGGTCAACTGATGATGCTGAATATGTGGTGGTGCTTATATGTGAAAGGTTGTGGTGATGGTGTAACTAATTCATTTATGCATACAGATGTGTGTGTATGTGCACAAATGTGTGGGCGAACGCATACGTGTCAATGTGTAAATGTCTTTGTGTCGGCGGCATGCACATGTGTGTATGAAGGTGGAATGAGTTGCTGCTTTGATGCTGAGGCAAAGCCATCCAGCATGTATGACAGGTTGTTGGTTAGCTGAGTGGCAGAATCAAGAGTCCGAGGCACAGACAGGTAACTAGTGATGGAGAGGCATGTGTATACACCACCATAGATACCTTTTACAACCTTGGCTGGGTGTGATGTAAGGTGAAATACCTAGGATTTTAATCAGATCAAAGAAGTTAGCATGGGGATGCGAAGGACAGGCGATGAAGCCTACCTGGATAACTCAGCAGCTTTGATGGGTGCAGCTTACGGCAGCCAGGGTCGGCCTGGGACAGAAAATAGGCCCCGGCACCAAATTCAAAGTGGTCCCATAACCAAATCAGATAGTTAAAAAAGTGTCCCTCGTTTGCAAATCGGGCAGTTTTGAACTTATCAAGACAAGCTGTATATTATAGGTGTTTTGCAAGGCCTTTTTGCTTGCTGCTGGCTATATTTGTGGCTCAGAGACATTCAAGGTACAATCTGGCCCACAAGACCATAAAACAGTGCCACAAGCAGCCCAAATACCAGGCCACATACTGACCTATCAGACCAACCCTTCTGCCACTTCCAGATTGCCCTATAGGCCCGTTTTACCCCTGATTGCAGTTTTTTCAGCTTGGAATCTCCCATTCAGTTACCAACTGTGTCATGGAGTCTCTTGTGTCCACAGCTGTCCTAGACTCTCTGGATCATATGTGCATTGGACTGTGGTACTTGAATACTCAAAATCCTAACTGTGTCAACATCCCAAGACATCTGCAAGCTACGCAAGGAAGTGTCATCTCATATGACTGACATCTGACATAGGGGCGCTATAGGCCAGGTCATTGATGAGGAAACTATGACTATAAATTGAGGCATCAAAATATAGAAAATAGACACACACATGCATAGGATCCATACGTTAGCGAAAATGAGCAGCCATAAGTAGGAGCGAACACACAAATTGAGAAGAGCAAAGGCACTGAAAAGGGAGGCAGTGGAAATATATAGAGAGCTTGCTAGTATCTTTCAGCCTGATTCATGACAGACCCGTTTTGCGAGTCTGTAATAGCGATTCATAAGGAATCGCTATTACAGGCTCGCAAAACGGGATTCATGTAGGAATCGCCAAAAAAAATGCGATTCCTACATATTCCTTATTTGCGATTAGCAAATTGCTAATCGCAAATAAGGAATAACTCCCCATTCATTCCTATGGGCCAAAAGGCCCATAGGAATGAACGGGGAGTATTCCTTATTTGCGATTAGCAAGTAGCTAATCGCAAATAAGATAGCGATTTAAAGGGTGCCAGGGGTGTCCAAAGGACACCTTGTAGCACCCCTTAAATGAAAATTTGAACAGGTGTTGCGCACACACATGTCCAAAGGACATGTGTGTGCGCAACATGCAACTTAGAAAAATGCTTTTAAAAGCATTTTTCTAAGTTTTCGCTATTTACCACGAGGTTTGCCCTCGCGGTAAATAGCGGGCCGAAATTGCGAATTTGCAATTTTAGAATGGATGATGAATTGCATTTAAGGAATCTCAAATAGAGATTCCTTAAATGTAATTCCTCGCTAAATTGCGAAATCGCTATTAGCGATTTTTGCATTTGGGATGATGAATCCCAAATGCAAAAATCGCACTCGCAAAGGGCCAGATTCTCAGAATCTGGCCCTTTGCGAGCCGATTTCGGCTCGATGAATCAGGCTGTTTGTGCTGTGCTTTGAATTTGTTTGTTTTAACTTTCAAATAAAAGCCAAAAAAAATAACTCATCCCTGGGGTACCAGGGTTGGAGGTAGTAAGAGCTTGATAAATGCAATTTAAACTTGACATGAGCAGCTTAGTTAGCCTTCGGTGGGATCGAATCACACGACTATGAGGGCTCTGATGGAAAGTGGATAAGAGGCAAATGCCTTTGTGGTTCCTACCCAGGATGAGGCCTGACTCCATGACAGTTCCCAAACTTTTATGTTCAATGAAAACAGTACAAAGACTATACCTGAATGTGTGTGCGTATTGGCTTAGCAGAAAAGCATTTGCAATGCAATAGGTCTTGCATTACTGATAGTTTGAGGTATTGGTGTTGCAAATAATAATGCAATGCCAATAGCCCATACATTCAGTAATGCAAGACCTAGTGCATTGCAAATGATTGCACAGTGAGCCAGGTACCAGCATTGTATGTTTCAGTGCAGTGCCCCAAGCTGCTCCTAGAGCTCCCTAGTAAGCAAGGCACCAGCACTGCAGGTCTAGGTGCAGTACCATAAGCTTTTCCTAGATGTCCCTAGTGAGCAAGGCACCAGCACTGCTTGTCTAGGTGCAGCACGGCAAGCTGGTCCCAGAGGTCCCTAGTGAGCATCATAAACGTTGAAATATGGTAAATCCACCATACCCATAAAGCATTGCATGCAAGACAGTACCACAGTACATTCAAAATATACAATTAGTTGCTTTGAAATGTGACAAAATAATTATTATATTAATGCCAGATTAGGTTGTACTCTATGTGGAGCTGATGAAGGGAAATTTATAGAGGGTCTAATATAGATTTGTAAGTGCAGTACTGCAAGCTGTGCCTAGAGGCCCCTAGTGAGCATCAAACTTTCGGTCACATATGGTACTTCCCTAATGCATTGCGTGCAAGACAGTACCACAAGTACATTCAAATAGCCATGTCCATATATACAATAATAGCTTTGAAAAGTGACAACACAATTATTATATTAGTTCCAATTAGGTTGTACTCTATGTGGAGCTAATGAAGGGAAATTTATAGAAGGTCTAATATATATGTGAGATGTGTAGTTGCAGCACCGGAAGCTGCGCCTAGAAGTCCCTAGTGAGCATCATAAACTTTGAAGATATGGTAAATCCACCCTACTCATGATGCATTACATGCAAGACAGTACCACAGTACATTCAATATATACAATTAGTACTTTTGAAATGTGACAAAAGAATTATTATATTAATTACGGATTAGGTTGTACTCTATGTTGAGCTATTGAAGGGAAATTTATAGAAAGTCTAATATAGATGTGTAGGTCTAGTACTGCAAGCTGTGCCTAGAGGTCCCCAGTGAGCATCACAAACTTTGAAGATATGGTAAATTCACCCTACCCATAATGCAAGACAGTACCACAGTACATTCAATATATACATTTAGTAGCTTTGAAATGTGACATAAGAATTATTATATTCATGAAATGAAATGAATGAAAAGAAAAGGGGTTTTGTTGAGCGCGACTGCTGCCCTAAGGCGTCCAGGCTCTAAGAAGAAGGATAGTGCCTCATGAGGCCACGGCTTGGAGGAAAGTTCAGTTGGTGAAGAGGAAGGTTTTGAGCTGTTTGCGGAAGGATAACAGGTTGGAATTTGATCTTAGGTGTATAGGGAGTGAGTTCCACAACTTAGCAGCGTTGAACATAAAAGATCTTCCTCCTGCTCTTGACCATTTGATCCGGTGGACTACCGCCAAAAAGCTTGAGTAGAGCGGAGCTGCCTGCTTGGGCCGTAAGGGGAAAGAAGGGAGTGGTTGATCTTGGGACCAGTTCTCCAAAAGGCTTGATGGGACACGCACAGGGCTTTAAATTTTATTCTCTCCCTAACTGGGAGCCAGTGTAGGGCTCTCAGTCCGGATTCTATTGAAGCTCTACGTGGGATCTGAAGCAGCGTGCGTGCAGCACAGTTCTGGACTCACTGGAGTTTTTGCAACACATATTCTGGTGCCCCCACGTACAAGGCGTTGCTGAAGTCGAGTCGGGATTGTATTAGACCCTTAATTACAGATTAGGTTGAACTCTCTGTAGAGCTGATGAAGGGAAATTTATAGAAGTTCTATTATAGATGTGAAGGAGTAGTAAAGCAAGCTGCGCCTAGAGGACCCTAGTGAGCATCAAACTTTTGGTCACATATGGTACTCCCCTAATGCATTGCATGCAAGGCAGTACCACAAATACATTCAAATATCTATGTCCATATAGACAATTAATAACTTTGAAATGTGACAAAATAATTATTATATTAATTCCGATTAGGTTATACTTTATGTGGAGCTGATGAGGGGAAATTTACAGAAGGTCAAACACAACTGTGAGGTGTGTAGGTGCAGTACCACAAGCTACAGGTAGACGTCCCTAGTGAGAATCATAAACTTTGAAGATATGGTAAATCCACCCTACCTATAATGCACTGAATGCAAGACAGTAGCACAGTAGATTTAATATATACAATTAGTAGCTTTGAAATGTGACAAAATAATTATAACAATAATTCCGGATTAGGTTGTACTTTATGTGGAGCTGATGAAAGGAAATATATAGAAGGTCTAATATGAATGTGAGATGTGCTACTGAGTAAAGTAACGACTTCCAATCTTGTTTAGGACCAAGTGAGTGTCCTATCTGAAGGCCTTTAAGAAAATAGTGCCTTGAGGCTGTAATTTAAACTTAGGGCGTAACAACACATGTATTAGGGGGTGTCCTCATGGGAGGTTACAAAAAGAGACAGGGAGTTACCAAGGAGGGACTACAAAGCCTAATTACCAATGAAAAGCCACCATTTACAAAGGACAGGGACAGTAGCCAAATAAAAAGATGGGCGGGAAGTGGGTGGGAAGTGGGCGGAGTTTTATGCACATATCCTGAAAATTAGGCCTGGGCTGTAAATTTCGTTCCGCTCGTGGAATTTGCAGAGAACGGGGAATTGCCCAAAATTACGCGATCCGCGGCTTTGCAGAATTTTTTGCTTGTTCACGCTTTAAGAATGCGTGTTCTTGAGATATTTCTCCCCGAGCACACAAACAGCGTTCGCGAACAGGACAAAAGCATCTCGAACGGGCGGAAGAAGCAACTTTTGCGTGCTCGTGGAGATTTTTTACCATTTCGCTGAGCTTTGCGTAGCGTGACTACGCAAATTCCGCCCACCCCTACTGAATACAGCATGTCTCGAAGAGATAGCACAAGCGCTGCCTAGGCGAGACCTAATGAGGAAGCTGCAATAGCACTCTACGAGTGAGGGAATTTTTATTTCTGCCATCAGATTTGTAGTAATTCTTCATTGGACAATTGCATGGATTAGTGAAATTATTTTTTTCACTTATGGCTCTGGAGACATTCTCCTCTTTGTGCAGGGAAATGTTACTGCAAAACATCATTAAGCAGAGATTTTAATTGTAATCCTCCCAAGTATATGTTTGCTAATGTTGCAGAAAAAGACAATTGTACAAGGTCAATTTGGTATCTTTGTCTTCCCAAAAACATTCTTGCTGATTTTTCCTCTTGAAGTTTTACAAAATTTGACCAAATCCCTTCCCACAGTCTCACAGAGCAAACTGGTTAAGCTTTAGACAGTATACGCTTGGCGGCTTAAATATGATATGGGTGATAAGAGCAAAGGTCTATGGGAATGAAGTTTACATGTAGGGCTTCCTAGGGTCCACCATTGCTTTGGCAATAGGTTCTTGATTTGCTGAAGAGCTCATGCCACGAGGAGCTGTAAAAGGGTCTAATGGTATACTATTTTGTTTTGTTAGCAAGGCCAGTTTATGATGGCTACTTGAGCATTTGTTAAAGTGTCAATGAACTGCTGCTATGGAGTACCAGGTCTTCGTCTTCTCTTACTCTAGTAAGAAAGATTGTGTAGTAGGCAAGGTGGCATAGTGTCGCTGAGCCAGCCGAGGACTTTCCACAGAGTAACAGTACTGACGTTGGATAATGTAATGAAAAAAGACTTTACCTATCAATAGTTCAGGGAGGATTCAGAGAACCATGGCCGCAGGTGTGAGAGCGGGTTCCTTATGACTTGAACTCGAGGAGTACCCCATCAAACGTGTTAAGGGATGCGACACTCAATTCAAAAATTCATCACATTTGATTCCAGTCATCAAATGATCTACTGAGGAGTTCAGCTATGTCTTCTGATAATAAATGAATGAATGAATACACACTTGTATAGCGCATGGCTACCCAAGGGCATCCCAGCACTTCCTGTGACACCTTAATATTCACCACTATTCATTGAAAAAGAAAAGTTTTCAACTGCTTCCTGAACCGGAGGTAGTTATGTTCCAGACGAATATGGTCCGGAAGCTGGTTCCAAGATTTTGCTGCGTTGTAAGTGAATCGTCGACCTCCCATCTGCGACCGCTTAATCCTAGGAACTAGCAGAAGTTGTTTATTATTAGATCTAAGTGCCCGAGTGGTTCAATATAATTGCACCATGTGCTTAATCAGAAGGGGGCCATTACCAGTAATGGACTTATGGACAATGCACATAGCCTTAAATCGGATTCTTTCCTGAACAGGATGCCAATGCAACCGGCGAAGCGCTAACTTAGCCGAGTTATGTTTAGGAGCATTCATTAAAAAGACGTGCCCCGCAGTTCGGAACAGTCTGTAAGATCTTAGTCGTTCCTTGTGGCACGCCCAAGTAGACTGCATTCGCACAGTCTAGCCACAATAGAATAAGGGCTTGGGAAACAGGTGCATGCACACTCCTAGCAGAGGATATCGGAAGGGATGTTAATTAACCCCTCCCCTGCTGGTGACGGAACCACTCCGTCATCAGCCGCGGTCGCGCTGTGCTGATGACGGAGCAGTTCCGTCACGGCCCGCTCGGAATGCCTGTGCGGCGCGGATTCCGCACCTGCGCTGAACGTTCTATTGAGCAGGCAGGGCCGTGACGGAACCGCTCCGTCATGAGCACAGCGCAACCGCGGCTGGTGACAGAGTGGTTCCGTCACCAGCATGCGCCCGCTGCGCGGCTGCCCCGCCCACTTAGTACTGCAAAAGAAGAAAATTTACCTATGCCTCTATACACATAGTTGCAACATTTAATGTAATTAAAGAGTAAACCACACTGTTAGTCAACTCAGACAATTGATTTATGTCAGTTATTTATCGAAACTCATAAACAATTCATACTTTGTGGCAAGAGAAAAATACATAGTCAACTTGACATTGAACACACAAAAAGAGATTTTTGCAAGGGATAAAGCGAAACAAACAACATATGAACCAAAATTGTGTGGATTATCGTGAACAAATCAACAACAAGTGCATATACATTGTACACAGTGAGTAAATTGTGTCAAAACAACGAACAACAGTTTTTCAAAAAGTTATATTAGATTCAGAAAAAGCTGCGGGGGTACGTCTTATTCAATGCTTGCCCCATTGCCTGTAACACTATTGATTATGAATACTATGTTGTGTACAGGACAAAAAATTATAGAACCCAACATGAATTGGGACCAGCCCAGAAATGTGGGCAAAACAATGATGATAAATGCCAACGCGTTTCGAATGCCAATGTATGGTTCATCGGATTCTCATCAGGGCGTGGATTGAATCCATTTGAAACTGTTGGGGAAGAGGAACAAGGGATTTAATTAAAAACTAGGATTTTGACTTAAGGAAGCTATCCCATGTGAATGCTTCATCTGCTGTAACATACCTTATGCGACCAAAGTGTTTTGGTCGATTGGGTCTTTATTTGTGAAGACAGTTATTCTAAGCCGTGGAGGTCAACCTGTAATTTAGTGACATTGGCATAATCAGTAATTGTACAATGAAGTACAGGCAGGCACTGGTGTGTGCATGCATTATGAGCAATTATTACCTCTGTATTAGGAGCAGCCGCTCCGAGGTTGAGGCTGAGAAGGCGCAGTTAGCAATTTAATAATTTCCCTTTGAATGTGATCTGCAAACACAAAGGGATTGTGTATTTAGCGAGGGAGAAAATTGTGTCTCGTGACCAATAGAGTTTGATAAAAAGGATTCTCTTACTTGTGTCCGTAGGCAAAAAAAGAGCTCTTCGCCGAGTTCTGTAAAGAAACGGAAGAGAGCGGGGAGCTGATAAATGCCCTGTGTTTGAGTTTCCCAGTTACAATGAAAAATAAAAGTGCGCCGGTTGGCGTCTTACCGTGAACTTGGACCCTCAAAGCATCGGGTCACCCGTCTGTTAGGACGGAATCGTCTCTTGTTAGAAATTAATTCTGGAGAAAGGACAGAAAACCGAGCGAATTAGTGCCGCGGTCATGCTCAAAAAAGCGCGTGTGTGTGCGCTGATGGCCCCAAAAAGGGTCTTACCTGGGTTGTTGGGAAACCGTTTCTTGTATTTGGGTTCTGGGAGGACACAACAGCTCGCCGCTGCGAGTAAAATGGACTAAGTTAGAAAGTTTTGTCACATGATGCCGGGAACCAATCGGCTCCGGGGGCCCTCTCGCTAAGGGTTATGGGACATGTAGTTCTACAGACATGAATTAAATTCTAGTGACTTCACTGAGGACGTTAAGTCCATTATTAACAGTGTTGAATTTCATAATAAGGTAGGCCTCCTTATGTAATAATGCCGCCTCAATGTCCTGTACATACTGTTTAGGGTCCGCCCATGCAAGGACCGTCCATTTGAAATCAAGTTCCCCATGGTCATGGCTCATGAAATGTTCTACCATGGGTGCTGAGCACACCTTTTTCTTTATTCGGGATCGGTGTTGTGTGATGCGTGAATTGATAGGTTGACAGGTTTTGCCTATGTACACTTTGTCACAGGGACAAACCACGGCGTAGATAACATTTTTTGTACGACAATTAGTGAAACTATCATGTTTCCAAGTGACCCCGTCATGGTCAAATGTATTACCTTCCAAGGTAGAGGAACACGAAATGCAATTGCCACACTTGTGATGCCCGCTTATAGGTTTTAGTTTCCATTGTGAAAGTAAATCACTTTTGGGTTTCGGAATATAGCTGTCTGCTCGAATCAGTTGTTGACCAATGCTTTTATTCTTGCGCATGGCAAAAATGGGCTTTTGTAATGGACTTGGTAAATCTTCCAATAGATGCCAATTGTTTAAAATAATGCGTTTGAACTGATTCGTGTGTGCTCCATAAGTTGTGACACACACCAACTCAGCCTGTTCATTTTTGTCCTTTTTCATCAGGAGGTTTTCCCTGGCAGTGCATCTGGCTCGTTTTTTAGAATGGTTGAGGAGTTTTTTAGGATAGCCCCTTTTGGCCATTTCTGCGCAAAAGTTTGTGGCATGTTGATCAAAATCCGATATCTCAGTACAATTTCTTCTTATTCGTAACAGTTGCCCAAAAGGAAGGTTTTCTTTCAGGCACTGTGGGTGCGAGCTTTTAAAGTGAAGAATGGTGTTTCTGTCAGTGAGTTTTTTATGTAGGGTCGTGGTTAGGGTGTTTTCGCGGACCCCTACTGTGATGTCCAAAAAAGTCATTTTGCTTGTGCTAAATTCAATAGAGAAGCTGATGTCTCTATGCCTGGAGTTAAGCCAATTGTAGAACTGGTCTAGTTCCGTCTGGCTCCCCTGCCACAGGAGCCAGACGTCATCAATGTATCTTAGCCATTGGGTAATATGGCCAATAAATGGATTATTCTCGAATATGAATCTTTGTTCATATTGTGCCATATACAATACCGCCATCTCAGGTGCGTATGGACAGCCCATAGCGATGCCCTTTATTTGGATAAAAAACGCATTCTCAAACTTGAAATAGTTGCTGCGTAATGTGATTTCAGCCAATGACAGGATGAAGGAGGTGGGGACCCGGTGCGGTCTTTCACGTTGTTCAAGATATATTTCCAAGACCTGCAATGCTTCGTCCTGAGGGATTTGGGTGTATAGTGAGGTGACATCTAGTGTCACCATCAACTGAGTTGTTTGATCAAATGATTGTCCCTCTATCTTATTGATGAAATCTGTTGTATCTCTGAGATACGACTTAACCTGCGGTAGAAAGGGTTTGAGAAAAAAGTCAATGTATTTTGAGACCGGTTCCAGTGCGGAATCGCACCCCGACACAATGGGTCGGCCAGGCGGTGTTTTGTCATTTTTGTGAATTTTTGGTAAAAAATACAGGACAGGTGTCCTTGGTGTTTTTTTGTTTAAGAACTCAAATTCCTTAGGGCCTAGGAATCCCTCATCAAGTCCTGTCTTGGTTATGTTAGCAATTTTGCATTGTATTGCATGAACAGGATCCTCCTTGAGTGGTCTGTACCAGTCTGGATTGTTAACGTGCGCTGATCCTTCCTCTAAGTACATGGTGCGGGGCCAAATCACGACTGCCCCACCTTTGTCTGCTTGCTTTATTAAGATGGACGTGTCGGATTTAAGATTTTGAATAGCAGATGTTAAACCTTTGGGCATGTTCTTATTAACAAAATGTTTTTGTTTCTCAAGTTTTGAGAGGGAGGAAAGAACGGCTTGTTCAAAGGCCATGACCTGTTTCGGAATGTTTTGGGTCGGAGTAAACCTGGATTTGACCCTAAGCCCAGTGGTTTCTGAATTAGACATCACTTCTGAGTCTGCGAAAAACACCTTCAACCTAATCTTGCGGCAAAAGTCTAATGCCTCTAATTTAAGTTGGGTGAAGTCTGTTCTTTTGTTGGGGACAAACTTGAGGCCCAGGGATAGAAGTGTTATTTCATCCTGAGTCAGTTGCTTATCTGAAAGATTAACTATGGCTGATTTCTCTAGCTCTTGTAAGTTTTGTTGCGCGTGCGCATCTCCCATGGCTGTTTGAAGCGGACCCGTGACTGTCCGCCTCTGCCTAAAAAAGGAGTTGATGCAGCAGCCCCTCGTCTTTTTGGATTATCTTGTCGAGACTCAGATGACGAGTCAGACGATGTTGTGTCTGAGAAAGTGAGGAACCTGTTCCTAGATCTGCCTTGGAATGATGTTAACGCTCCTCTTGATTCACCTGACGTGTAAAAATCCTCCTTCAAGAATGGATAGACTTGCTCCAATTTGAAGGATTTCGAGTCCCTTTCAAATTGGGCTACTTTAGCGTTAAGTGTGTTGTCCTTAAAGAGTTGTATTTCTTTTTCAATCTTATCTAAAAGATTCTTAGCTTCAGTCACCGTTTGGTTGTCAGATATGGCCTTGATTAACTCCTCTATTTCTTTTTCTTCTTGGCTGCAGATACGTTGGGCTGTCTGTATAGTGTGGACCATGAGGTCCCGACTACATTTGGTATTAATCTGACTAAATCCCTTTTTGTAATCTGCGTCCTCGGTGAAAATCACCGGGATATTCTTTACCTGGAGTCCCCAAGGAATAGTCCCAGCTTTCAGGTGTGTGAGTAAAAAGTGGCCATGTAGTTCGGTTCGGATGTGTTTCTTTTGGAGACGGGTCAATTTGTCTGCCTCATTTTGTTGTTTGGCTGAGGTACTCAATGTTATGTTGGAGAAAGGAGATGATTCAATAAGACTCGCAATGTGGCTCTCCGTAAAGGACAGCGTGTCTTTCTCTGCCATACTATGCAGGAGACTTGTCCCCCGCAATGGAGTGAATCAGTTGTTGATAAGGATGACGGTCAATGTCAACCCCTACCCACTCGGGTAAATACCCGCACTAATAATGAAGAACAAGGAGGGGTTTGGCCCAATAGGGAAGAGGGTAGGTAGGGCCCATTAATAGCAAAAGAAGAAAATTTACCTATGCCTCTATACACATAGTTGCAACATTTAATGTAATTAAAGAGTAAACCACACTGTTAGTCAACTCAGACAATTGATTTATGTCAGTTATTTATCGAAACTCATAAACAATTCATACTTTGTGGCAAGAGAAAAATACATAGTCAACTTGACATTGAACACACAAAAAGAGATTTTTGCAAGGGATAAAGCGAAACAAACAACATATGAACCAAAATTGTGTGGATTATCGTGAACAAATCAACAACAAGTGCATATACATTGTACACAGTGAGTAAATTGTGTCAAAACAACGAACAACAGTTTTTCAAAAAGTTATATTAGATTCAGAAAAAGCTGCGGGGGTACGTCTTATTCAATGCTTGCCCCATTGCCTGTAACACTATTGATTATGAATACTATGTTGTGTACAGGACAAAAAATTATAGAACCCAACATGAATTGGGACCAGCCCAGAAATTTGGGCAAAACAATGATGATAAATGCCAACGCGTTTCGAATGCCAATGTATGGTTCATCGGATTCTCATCAGGGCGTGGATTGAATCCATTTGAAACTGTTGGGGAAGAGGAACAAGGGATTTAATTAAAAACTAGGATTTTGACTTAAGGAAGCTATCCCATGTGAATGCTTCATCTGCTGTAACATACCTTATGCGACCAAAGTGTTTTGGTCGATTGGGTCTTTATTTGTGAAGACAGTTATTCTAAGCCGTGGAGGTCAACCTGTAATTTAGTGACATTGGCATAATCAGTAATTGTACAATGAAGTACAGGCAGGCACTGGTGTGTGCATGCATTATGAGCAATTATTACCTCTGTATTAGGAGCAGCCGCTCCGAGGTTGAGGCTGAGAAGGCGCAGTTAGCAATTTAATAATTTCCCTTTGAATGTGATCTGCAAACACAAAGGGATTGTGTATTTAGCGAGGGAGAAAATTGTGTCTCGTGACCAATAGAGTTTGATAAAAAGGATTCTCTTACTTGTGTCCGTAGGCAAAAAAAGAGCTCTTCGCCGAGTTCTGTAAAGAAACGGAAGAGAGCGGGGAGCTGATAAATGCCCTGTGTTTGAGTTTCCCAGTTACAATGAAAAATAAAAGTGTGCCGGTTGGCGTCTTACCGTGAACTTGGACCCTCAAAGCATCGGGTCACCCGTCTGTTAGGACGGAATCGTCTCTTGTTAGAAATTAATTCTGGAGAAAGGACAGAAAACCGAGCGAATTAGTGCCGCGGTCATGCTCAAAAAAGCGCGTGTGTGTGCGCTGATGGCCCCAAAAAGGGTCTTACCTGGGTTGTTGGGAAACCGTTTCTTGTATTTGGGTTCTGGGAGGACACAACAGCTCGCCGCTGCGAGTAAAATGGACTAAGTTAGAAAGTTTTGTCACATGATGCCCGGAGCCAATCGGCTCCGGGGGCCCTCTCGCTAAGGGTTATGGGACATGTAGTTCTACAGACATGAATTAAATTCTAGTGACTTCACTGAGGACGTTAAGTCCATTATTAACAGTGTTGAATTTCATAATAAGGTAGGCCTCCTTACGTAATAATGCCGCCTCAATGTCCTGTACATACTGTTTAGGGTCCGCCCATGCAAGGACCGTCCATTTGAAATCAAGTTCCCCATGGTCATGGCTCATGAAATGTTCTACCATGGGTGCTGAGCACACCTTTTTCTTTATTCGGGATCGGTGTTGTGTGATGCGTGAATTGATAGGTTGACAGGTTTTGCCTAAGTACACTTTGTCACAGGGACAAACCACGGCGTAGTTCACGGTAAGACGCCAACCGGCGCACTTTTATTTTTCATTGTAACTGGGAAACTCAAACACAGGGCATTTATCAGCTCCCCGCTCTCTTCCGTTTCTTTACAGAACTCGGCGAAGAGCTCTTTTTTTGCCTACGGACACAAGTAAGAGAATCCTTTTTATCAAACTCTATTGGTCACGAGACACAATTTTCTCCCTCGCTAAATACACAATCCCTTTGTGTTTGCAGATCACATTCAAAGGGAAATTATTAAATTGCTAACTGCGCCTTCTCAGCCTCAACCTCGGAGCGGCTGCTCCTAATACAGAGGTAATAATTGCTCATAATGCATGCACACACCAGTGCCTGCCTGTACTTCATTGTACAATTACTGATTATGCCAATGTCACTAAATTACAGGTTGACCTCCACGGCTTAGAATAACTGTCTTCACAAATAAAGACCCAATCGACCAAAACACTTTGGTCGCATAAGGTATGTTACAGCAGATGAAGCATTCACATGGGATAGCTTCCTTAAGTCAAAATCCTAGTTTTTAATTAAATCCCTTGTTCCTCTTCCCCAACAGTTTCAAATGGATTCAATCCACGCCCTGATGAGAATCCGATGAACCATACATTGGCATTCGAAACGCGTTGGCATTTATCATCATTGTTTTGCCCAAATTTCTGGGCTGGTCCCAATTCATGTTGGGTTCTATAATTTTTTGTCCTGTACACAACATAGTATTCATAATCAATAGTGTTACAGGCAATGGGGCAAGCATTGAATAAGACGTACCCCCGCAGCTTTTTCTGAATCTAATATAACTTTTTGAAAAACTGTTGTTCGTTGTTTTGACACAATTTACTCACTGTGTACAATGTATATGCACTTGTTGTTGATTTGTTCACGATAATCCACACAATTTTGGTTCATATGTTGTTTGTTTCGCTTTATCCCTTGCAAAAATCTCTTTTTGTGTGTTCAATGTCAAGTTGACTATGTATTTTTCTCTTGCCACAAAGTATGAATTGTTTATGAGTTTCGATAAATAACTGACATAAATCAATTGTCTGAGTTGACTAACAGTGTGGTTTACTCTTTAATTACATTAAATGTTGCAACTATGTGTATAGAGGCATAGGTAAATTTTCTTCTTTTGCTATTAATGGGCCCTACCTACCCTCTTCCCTATTGGGCCAAACCCCTCCTTGTTCTTCACTTAGTACTGCGGCGGAATAGCCACCGCAGTGAAGGGGTTAGATAGAGATAGGTAGCTGTGACCATAACAACAGACGTTGCAAAGTACTCAACTAGTCAGGATAGAAAGTATACAGGGAGAATACTTGTTTAAATACTGGTGCTACAACAGTACATGCCCCTAATAACTGTAAGGGCAATAATGGTGTTACCCTGAAGAATATTAGCCAAAATATCTTAAAACAATATACTGGAGCACTCAAACAGTTTGTGCAAATAATGCTGTTTGTGGAAAAATAATCAGAAAAGTCGGTCCATAAGTCCAAGGTCATGTGGTATATTTTCGTTGTCTTTATTGTGTTTACACGCTTCCAACTAAGTACATGATCATCACCAGCCGACCCGTGTTTCATCCACAATGGGACTTTTTCAAGTCGTGTGACTACAACCTCTGGGGCATATTACCAAGGGCATTATCGCCGCATTAGTGGGACTTTTTCCCGCTAATGCGGCAATAATTTTATCGCCCTATTACCAAGCTGTCGCTAACACCAGTTAGCGACAGCTTGTAGGCGATAGCAGGCATTTAGGGGCCCACTTTGCATGTCAGCGATAATTATCGCTAATGACATGCAAAGTGGGCGTGCCAAGATGTTAGCGACTGAAAACAGTCGCTAACATCTCTAACTCCTATTAACAACTTTTGGAAATATTCGCGCTAAGCGCGAATATCTCCAAAAGCTAACGCCTGCTAAAAGCAGTTCTTAGCCATGTTATCCAATGGAAGGTGGATAACATGGCTAAGAGCATTGTCACGATAATGGATGAATATCGCTGATTTTTCAGCGATATTCATGCATTTCGCAGGATTTTTACCGCTTTTGAGATAAACCTTGATAATATTAAGGTATCTCAGCGGTAAAAATCCTCGCTGCTCGGCGATATTTTTTTACCGCTAACCAAGCAATAGCGATAATTATCGCTATTGTTTGGTAATATGCCCCTCTATTCCTTATTCCTTAGTCAATAATACATGAAGTAAGACGATATATGTGCGGAAGTATGAGTTTCTTTTAGGTGATCTCTTCTTTGACCTATTGGACTGTTAGATTCTTCCTAATAACAAACTTAGTTGTCCTCATCTGTTTGTTCTCAATATTTTTAGAAATTTTTGTTTTGGAACATATTTCATTTCACAAAGGATAGGATAGAGCTCTCTATGCTGGTGTCACCCATGACTGAACAGCTACACTACTTCACTAAGAGCTTGAAAGATATTGCTCCCTCTATGCTTTTTGGGTGGTACTGAAGCATAACTAGACAACAAGATCTTTGATTCGAGCAAGCAATCAGAGACCACAGGAGTCATCAGAATCTGGAGCGATGGAAGGCACACCTGTGACTTGTTTGCATGCCTTTTTTCTTTTTTCTTCCATTCTAGCAAGCATTGCTGATCAAGAATCCCTCGCATAAGGAAATCTGAGGTAAAGAACTATTTTGTTTTTGGTTCCTTTCGGGCCTGGAAGGCCTGGACCACAAACAATGCTCTTCCATATCACTGTCCAACTGATGAATATGGCTAAGGTCTGCATGATCTTTATAAAAATATCTTGAAATGTTAAAAACACTAATTAAGAAGACATTAACTGTGTGTCCTTCCAACCCATCCTTAAACCCTCTTTAATGTCCCGTCCTAAATATACAAAAAATACGTGCTGCTGTATTACAAAAAGAGTGCACTGTCCTTGTTTGCACCACAGCTGGGAACTTGTATTGTCCTGGGAGCAGCACATTCAGGGCAATATGGAGCAGCTACTTCAAATTTGCTGTGTTTAACCATGCCAGTGGCAAATGCAAGCACTTTACACAGGGGTTAGAGATTCCCTTGCGGGTGGGTGCAGTGAGTGATTGCACCAGCCTGCTGGGGGATGTCTGGGTGATCCATACAACCCTCTTCCCCCTTCAGAGGGCTGGCCTCAGGGGTCGCACTGACAGAGCGCCACCTTTTCAGTGCACCTTTTAAAGGCATGCTTGCCTCTGCCCCCACTTCTGTAATTCGGCATGAGTGCAGGGGCAAAGTGATTCCCTCAATTGCATGGGGTCACGTCACCATGCAAACTACGGAATATCCTCTAAAGATAGCACTCACCCACGCTATCAGTATTACAGAAAGGGCAGTGCAAGTGCCTGCGGCCCATCTATAATACCATAGTGCCCCGGGGCACTATGTATAATACAACCCCTGTTGTCCTCCTACTGTCCCACACCACCATCAAAATACCATCCTCCATGCGATCACAATAAAAAGAACCAATACCTGCAGTCCTCACACCTTTCCACATCAATCAAAAATACTCAAACTTACTCTATCCCAATTATTAAATACCTGCCAACACTAGACATCCTGTCTCCCCCACCATCTTCTGAAGCTGCCCTCCCCTCATCCTTTCTCCACAATACCCTCTGTGCCTTACTTTTCCTTTCCTTTACCTTCATCTCCCACTCAAAACTGAGCTGAGAAAGCAGTCTCTGAGAGAGCCAACATAGCTTAGAATTCCCTGTAGACACCAGCAGCTGACAGAGTAGATGGTGGGAACCACTGGCAGAGATCCACACACATTCTCCAGTCTCTCTGTTATTTTTGGAGACCTGAAGAAGGCAGGAGAGGTTAACCCTGGGTGTAGTTCGCGTAGTACTGCTATTCGTAGCTACGCGAAGTGCACTTTGCACTATGCGAGCTACGCGTAGCACTACTCGAACTGCGCGCGCAGTGCAATAGGGAAATGCTGTTCGCAATGATTGCACAGTGCCCAATGCTTGTCCGCACTCTGCAATCATTCCAAACGGCATCTTGGACGGAGCATCTGAACCAATCAAACACTCACACCCCATGAGGCACAGGGTTAGACTGATTTGCATATGGCCATATCTGAACTGGGGAGGCAGAGTGGGCTAAAGAACGGTGATGGATTAAACCCAGATCTGTTTACTGGGTGTGAGTGTTTGATTGGTTTAGATGCTCCGTCCATCACCACCCACTTTTGTACCGCTTTGTTTGCCATAAGTTGGCTGGGTATGCTCAGACGTGAGTCTCTTGCTCACTTTGCCACTGGATTCAAGCAAGCCTGGCTGAAGACGACTGGAATGCCAGAAACCGGTATTAGGAAGCTTGTTCCGGTCCAGGGAAGGCATGGCTTGGCAGTTCGGGCTGGACTGTTCTCATGAGGCACAGGGTCAGACTGATTTGCATATGGCCATGTCTGAACTGGGGTGGCAGAGTGGGCTAAAGAACGGTGATGGATTAAACCCAGATCTGTTGACTGGGTGTGAGTGTTTGATTGGTTCAGATGCTCCGTGCATCACCATCCCCTTTTGTACCACTTTGTTCGCCATATGTTGGCAGGGTATGCTCAGACATGAGTCCCTTGCTCACTTTGCCACTGGATTCAGCAGCAATGCGGCAGCAAGAATCTTGGTTGGCCTCCCCTGTTTTCATCCAGTGGCGAGTACCTTGAATAAACTCCATTGGTTGCCGGTGGATGATCGGATCCAATTCGAGGCTCTTTGCTTAGCATTTAAAATCCTAAAACTTGATACTCCACCTATGCTCTGTTCATTACTTACTCCTTATGTTCCCCCACGAGCCCTGCGGTCGAAAGGCCAGAACCTGGTAGTTGTTCCACATGTGAAACTCTCTAGGATGGGCGGACGTTCCTTCCGTTTCATGGCTGCTAAATTATGGAACGCCTTGCCGTCCCAGCCACGTGGATTAAACGATCTGCTGACATTCAGGAAAGCTAATCAAAACTTAGCTTTTTTCCCTAGATTAGATCCTGTTATGTTAGGGTTTGCCGTGCTGTATTATGGCAGACACCCTCCTTGTTATTTTAGCAAGCGCCGTGACACCCCTTAGCTGGGGCAGCTGAGCACTATATAAAAACTAATACCATAACATAACACATTCAAGCAAGCCTGGCTGAAGACGGCTGGAATGCGAGAAAACGGTCCCTAGGAAGCTGGTTTCCGGTCCAGGGAAGGCATGGCTTGGCAGTTCGGGCTGGACTGTTCCCATGAGGCACAGGGTCAGACTGATTTACATATGGCCATGTCTGAACTGAGGTGGCAGAGTGGGCTAAAGAACGGTGATGGATTAAACCCAGATCTGTTGACTGGGTGTGAGTGTTTGATTGGTTCAGATGCTCCGTCCATCACCACCCCCTTTTGTACCGCTTTGTTCGCCATAAGTTGGCAGGGTATGCTCAGACATGAGTCCCTTGCTCACTTTGCCACTGCCTGGCTGAAGACGGCTGGAATGCCAGAAACCGGTCCTAGGAAGCTTGTTTCCGGTCCAGGGAAGGCATAGCTTGGCAGTTCGGGCTGGACTGTTCCCATGAGGCACAGGGTCAGACTGATTTGCATATGGCCATGTCTGAACTGGGGTGGCAGAGTGGGCTAAGGAACGGTGATGGATTTTACCAGATCTGTTGACTGGGTGTGAGTGTTTGATTGGTTCAGATTCTCTGTCCATCACCACCCCCTTTTGTACCGCTTTGTTCGCCATAAGTTGGCAGGGTATGCTCAGACGTGAGTCCCTTGCTCACTTTGCCACTGGATTCAAGCAAGCCTGGCTGAAGACGGCTGGAATGCCAGAAACTGGTCCTAGGAAGTTTGTTTCAGGTCCAGGGAACGCATGGCTTGGCAGTTTGGGCTGGACTGTTCCCATGAGGCACAGGGTCAGACTGATTTGCATATGGCCATGTCTGAACTGGGGTGGTGTGGAGTGCAAAAAAACGATGGATTTAGGCTCAGATCTTTGTACTGGGGTGAATGTATGACATTGTTCTGCCTTCTGTCCATCAACTGTTGTTTTTGCATTTGTCACCCCGAGTGGGACGGTTATGCTCAGACGTGAGTCCCGTGCTCTCCACACCACTGGAGTCAAGCTATCCTGGCTGATGACGGCTGATAGCCAGAAACCGGTACTAGGAAGCTTGTTTCCGGTCCAGGGTAGACATGGCTTGGCAGTTCGGGCTGGACTGTTCTCATGAGGCACAGGGTCAGACTGATTTTCATATGACCATATCTGAACTGGGTTGGCAGAGTGGGCTAAAGAACGGTGATGGATTAAACCCAGATCTGTTGACTGGGTGAGAGTGTTTGATTAGTTCAGATGCTCCGTCCATCACCACCCCCTTTTGTCCTGATTAATTGATAAGACATTGTTAAAGAATGTTTTTGACTCGTCATTTCAATGTGTACACTAATTATACCAAAAATGTAAAATAAAAAAATACCTCTGACAACTAGGCCCCCCACACTGTAAACAATTTTGCAATAGCAATGCACGTGAATATTCAGTGTTACAAAAAGCATGACATTTCTAGTCTGTCTTTTAAGCCTTTCAGTTGGATGGTATCTAGTAATTTCATCCACCCTAAAATTTTAGATACCATCACACCAAAAAGCTTTTTGTAAGAGTTGTTTTCTAAAGGCCATACCTTCCACTGGACTAACTATTTTTAGTTCTTGAAATTTGAGTTAGGTAACATTGTGGATATGGATGGCTACAGTAGATTTGATGCTATGTTTTTGATTACTACTCTTATGATCGGAAATATGGTTCTTGAGTTTACGTTCTATTTTATCCACATCTAGAAGTTCAGAGGGACATTTAACACAGTAAACATATTTTTTTTTCAAATTCTACTGTTGTATTTCCATCAATTGTTAGGTTTATTTGTCTTGCTTTTATGTGAATGAATAACATAATCTCCTGGAAAAACACTGTTACAATGAACACACTTTTTACAAGGGAAACTCCCCTCTCTTATTTTCTTAAGTTTCAGCATTTAGTCAATTCAGCAACAACCTCCTTGAACCATCACACACTTCATACCAATGCAGATCTAAGTAACAAAAAGATGCCATCAACACATACACATATAGTACATTTGCATCCATGGAGCATCCTCAGATACCAGTACCACATGCTTGCTCACCTGTCCCTATGGATTATGAAAGGGTTGGTAAACAGAACACATTAGTAATAAAATGTATGCATACAACACATTGTCTTATAATCAGATTTCACGTTGCTCTTAATAGCAATGTTTTGGCACAAAAGCACTACCCACCGAAATAAACCTCAAACAAGCATCCATTAGAAAACATTTGACAGAAAGCCTTTTACACATTGAATGCACCAGAGATATTCCATGAAGTTAGTTATCACAAACGTCCAATAGGACTTGACACCAAGAAATACCACAAGAAACATTCAACATAACACGTTACACACAGCATCTAATGTAGATTCCGAACAATCCAGATAGACAGTATGTCTTACCAACACTAACACGTTACCCCACTTGTCAACAGACACATAACTCACAAAAATCCAGCAGGGCATATACAAAACATCTCACATGGCCCCACATTTCTCACAGCACTGCAGAACACACCCTGCTATACTGAAACATGGTATATTACATTTCTCAATAATAAAAAGTCAAAAATACATCAATCCTTAAGGGTGCCATTGGAGAACTAAGTTATTCAACACCCTAAAAACCTAGTATCAGTGCACTGTCTAAACATCTGGAAATGTAACATCTTAAACAGCAGAAATAGCTCGTTTTGTGGCAATCAACTCCTATATTACTGAACTAGACACCATGAGACAGCAACCAAGCTCACTACGGGGCGTATCATCAAGACAATTATCACCGCTTTAGCTGCCGTTTTCAGCCGTAAAGCGGCGATAATTGTATCGCACTATTAGCAAGGTCACGCTATTGCATGAATTCTTGCCTTAGCGCCCTGTTCCTGTCCGCCCAGCTTTGCAAAGTGGGCGTTCTTTCCCAAAATACAGTGTGGAATGTCGCTAACTGACATTTCTCCTATTTACAAGCTGCACGCTAAAGAGCATAGCGATAAGAAAAGTAGCGCTAACCTTGGTTATTGCTACTTTCCTTACGCCTGCTTTCAGGTTGATATGGCCATAAAATCCAATGGAAGGTGGATATTATGGCTAAGTCTGGCATTCCCTATCATCAAGGTATTGCCATTCCCAGTGCGATTATCGCTGGATTTCCAGCGATAATCGCACAGTACTGTAGCTAACGCTTGGATTTCTATCGCTTTGGAGATAAGCGTTGCTGATAGCACGCTATCTCTGTGATGGAAACCAGCGGTAGTCGGCGACAATTATCCTATCGCTAAGTGCGCTTAGCGATAATTATCGCTGGTTGTTGATGATATTCCCTAAAGTACGTTAGACAGATCATCCCACACATATTAAATCACTATAGATCACTGACAAACCATCAGCAACAACCACCATACAGACATATGTATCTCAACCACAAAGCTCACATTAGACTGAAGCTTACACATAATAAATGCAGATAACGGAGTAGACATAACACCTCCCACACATCCAGAACAGCTTAGACTTGCCACATCACCAGCAACTCAACCATGGGCCATCTCCATACGCTGGGCAAATAGGGCAATGTGCAACCTGCCGACCAAAAAGATGCACAAGTATTAATAGGTAAAGTCCTCCAGCCTCACCTCTCTGACAAAAACAATATATAACCACAGCCCGATGATTACCTAGAATGCAAAACGCGAAGCGCATGAGGAGATATTCAACTCATATTCCGATCTACCATTTAAAAAAAAAATCAGAATCGTGTGGAAAGGTACCCCGAACTGCTGAAAGCACATGATGTGACCCATATATATAGCAGATTGCACGTTATACAAATGTCAATCACATAGCATACAGAAATACATAAAAGTTTCCTTTAAACTATAGAAATATATTACTCTTCAGACTGGTGGTGTACCTAGCACTGGGTTGGAGCATGGACCGGTCATCAACTGAAATATATTCCACAACATTTTGGAATTTAATCTGTTTCTTTATCCCCGAATAAATATTATCCAAACTGGCTTCTCTATTTGGTTATTGAGGCAATAAGAGATGACTAATACATGAAAAAACTGTTTCTTTCAAGGCACCTGGGTACTAACCACGTGTATGGTTGTTGATATTTTTAAGTAATTTAGAGATAATGTCCATGAATGTTGTGAAATCCAGTCTTGCACACTGAGGGTACATGAATGGTTAAACAATGCTGATTGAGGTACAGAATATTATTAATTTATATTAATGTATTTGCATGGGTTTCGATTAACTGAATGTATCAATTTGATATTTTCTGCTTTATTTACCCATAAACCTTTAACCTTAAAGAAAACTTAAGTAGAAACATGAAAACATTTCTCTCTCCCTCCATGGTTAGTATACTAGCTCGAACTGTCGCTGTCTCTCTGTACTACTTACAGTACTCCGGAGCCAGCTGGCTAGGATTGTCCAATATAAGTAATATTAGAACACTGGAATGTTGAGAGCTCCACTGAAGACAATGGAGTGGCTCTGGTTTGTGCTTATTTATTTTTAATTTGAAATATTCTAGCTTTAGTGAGAGGCTGTTCTTATAGCCATATAACACATGTGAATCTACAATTAATTGTGAAGACCCTGTCTCTTATTTCTTTATTATCGGTTGCTTGTGACACACCCAGTCACCAATGTTGTAGAAATTATGTCAAAACTCAACTGTAGTCATTTATTACAGATGAGTTTTGACATTACAATGCGGGAAAGGCAGGTCAGGCCATTTAGGAAAATTAACACAGCTGATTAAAGAACAAAAAATTAAACATTGCTTTTTTTTCTCTTGCTCTGTTTTTGTAGCTGTACATTAATAAGAAGTTTTTTTAAACTAGCTTGTATAAAACTGCCTCTATAATCTTTTTACAGAAAATATCTCACAGCTTTTTTGATGTGTTTTATTTTGCACTAGAGATTCTATATTTACTGTTCATGTTTGTAAACATGCTCTCTTTCTTATAAAAGAGCTACACACAGAGATTTAAGTGATTTGTAGGAAAGATGATGATGTAACTATGTATTATAAGGAATAAAGTGCCTCCTACTGTACATGATAAGGATATTGCAAGCCACCTTGGAGTTCCACCAGCTTACAAAGGAACTCAACCTTTGGCCTTGTTCCTCTATGATCATGAATCTCCTTGGTGACTTGCAATACCCTTATAATGTACAGCAAGGGATAATGTCCTTATAATATACTGCGATGGGTACTTTATCCCATATATAGTTCTTCTGCCTCAGACTACACCAGCTGTTAAAGGCCCTCTCCTCTTTAAAAGGCCCTTGGCTGTGGCCTGGGCCTATAATTTGGGTTCAGGTCTTCTAACAAGTGTATAACCGTTGGCAAAGGGCTATAACAATAGGAATACTACACTTCCGGCTGCGTGAATTATTTCCTGTAGGTCAGTGTGCTGAAAGGTCTAGTTCCACACAACATGGAACACAGGGACATATAGAAACAAACCATGGAAATCCTTTAGAACCGTTTTAACTGTGTGTGTAATTGTGAATTGTGGCAAATGACATTTGCATCAGAGCAAAACACGAACCAAGCCAATTTCATATTTTTCTGTTCTGTTAAAGTGATACCAAAAGTAGCTCTGTGCTAGTTTGACCTGTTTTTAAAAAAAACGTATTTACGCATCAGTGCATCTTTGTTAAATGTATGATTAAAATTAAAGTGTTTTTATACATATAACGTGTTATGTTTACAAAATAGTGCAAAACCCATTTACTGCTTTATGCTTGAAGAAAATACGCTTCTATTATATGAATTGAACACATCTGTTTGTTCCGTTGTGCATTACACAAGTAGAAACATAGTGCAAAATGGCGTTGCCCCTAATGCAGCACTGTAAAGTGTGTGTAATCCGGGCCCGTGTGTTCTTCAGCGCAGACCTCCGACCCAGCTGCGCCTGTGAGGCTCAGGCCGCAGACAGTTAACAGAAGCAGCGCGCGGGGAGCGTCGAGCTGTCACTTATCTCAGCAGGAATGAGCATGGATTAGGCCTCCACTACAGCACCGGATGCGGTCTTGTGTGCAGATTCATCCTTTATCCCTCTGATGACAGACGAGGCACATCTTAAATACCAGCAGAGAGCTCGAGACAGTGCTGAGGCGCTTTGACACGATCTGGCACAGACAAGTGTTTACTATCTGCACAAGTGCGTCTGATCCCAAAGCTGGCTCAGATCCGCGTACTTATGCATGCCCAGGTATAAAAAGGTATACTGGGCCTGTTTACCATCTGCACAAGTGCGTCTGATCCCAAAGCTGGTTCACACCCGCGTACTTATGCGTCTCCAGGTATAGAAGGTATACTGGACCTGTTTACCATCTGCACAAGTGCGTCTGATCCCAAAGCTGGTTAAGATCCGCGTACTTATGCGTACCCAGGTATAGAAGGTATACTGGGCCTGTTTACCATCTGCACAGGTGCGTCTGATCCCAAAGCAGGTTCAGATCCGCGTACTTATGCGTGCCTAGGTATAGAAGGTATACTGGGCCTGTTTACCATCTGCACAAGTGCGTCTGATCCCAAAGCTGGTTCACACCCGCGTACTTATGCGTCTCCAGGTATAGAAGGTATACTGGACCTGTTTACCATCTGCACAAGTGCGTCTGATCCCAAAGCTGGTTAAGATCCGCGTACTTATGCGTGCCCAGGTATAGAAGGTATACTGGGCCTGTTTACCATCTGCACAGGTGCGTCTGATCCCAAAGCAGGTTCAGATCCGCGTACTTATGCATGCCTAGGTATAGAAGGTATACTGGGCCTGTTTACCATCTGCACAAGTGCGTCTGATCCCAAAGCTGGTTCACACCCGCGTACTTATGCGTCTCCAGGTATAGAAGGTATACTGGACCTGTTTACCATCTGCACAAGTGCGTCTGATCCCAAAGCTGGTTAAGATCCGCGTACTTATGCGTGCCCAGGTATAGAAGGTATACTGGGCCTGTTTACCATCTGCACAGGTGCGTCTGATCCCAAAGCAGGTTCAGATCCGCGTACTTATGCGTGCCTAGGTATAGAAGGTATACTGGGCCTGTTTACCATCTGCACAAGTGCGTCCGAACCCAAAGCTGGGTCAGACCCGTGTACTTATGCATGCCCGGATATAGAAGGTATGCTGGGTCTGTTTATCATCTGCACAAGTGCGTCTGATCCCAAAGCTGGCTCAGACCCACGCACTTATGCGTGCCCAGGTATAGAAGGTATACTGGGCCTGTTTACCATCTGCACAAGTGCATCTGATCCCAAAGCTGGTTCAGACTCGCGTACTTCTGCGTGCCCAGGTATAGAAGGTATACTGGGCCTGTTTACCATCTGCACAAGTGCGTCTGATCCCAAAGCTGGCTCAGACCCACGCACTTATGCGTGCCCAGGTATAGAAGATATACTGGGCCTGTTTACCATCTGCACAAGTGCGTCTGATCCCAAAGCTGGTTCAGATTTGCGTACTTATGCGTGCCCAGGTATAGAAGGTATACTGGGCCTGTTTATCATCTGCACAAGTGCGTCTGATCCCAAAGCTGGCTCAGACCCACGCACTTATGCGTGCCCAGGTATAGAAGGTATACTGGGCCTGTTTACCATCTGCACAAGTGCGTCTGATCCCAAAGCTGGCTCAGACCCACGCACTTATGCGTGCCCAGGTATAGAAGGTATACTGGGCCTGTTTACCATCTGCACAAGTGCGTCTGATCCCAAATCTGGCTCAGACTCGCGTACTTCTGCATGCCCAGGTATAGAAGGTATACTGGGCCTGTTTACCATCTGCAAAAGTGCGTCTGATCCCAAAGCTGGCTCAGACCCACACACTTATGCGTGCCCAGGTATAGAAGGTATACTGGGCCTGTTTACCATCTGCACAAGTACGTCTGATCCCAAAGCTGGTTCATACCTGTGTACTTATGCATGCCCAGGTATAGAAGGTATACTGGGCATGTTTACCATCTGCACAGGTGCGTCTGATCCCAAAGCAGGTTTAGATTCGCGAACTTATGCGTGCCCTGGTATAGAAGGTATACTGGGCTTGTTTACCATCAGTACAAGTGTGTCTGATCCCAAAGCTGGCTCATACCCGTGTACTTATGCATGCCCAGGTATAGAAGGTAGGCTGGGTCTGTTTACTATCATCTGTACAAGTGTGTGTGATCCCAAAGCCGGTTCAGACTTGTGTACTTACTTATACGTGGCCAGGTATAGAAGGTATGCTGGGCCTGCACAAGTGTGTCTGATCCCAGAGATGGCTCAGACCCATGTACTTATCCGTTCCCAGGTATAGAAGGTATGCTGGGCCTGTTTACTATCATCTGTACAAGTGTGTGTGATCCCAAAGCCGCTCAGACCCGTGTACTTATGTGTGGCCAGTTATAGGAGGAATTCTGGGCCTGCACAAGTGCGTCTGTTCCCAAAGCTGGCTCAGAGTGTGTACTTATGCGTGCCCAGGTACAGAAGGTATGCTGGGCCTGTACAAGTGCGCCTGATCCCTGATCCGGCTCAGACCCATGTACTTAAGTATGCCCAGGTATAGAAGGCATACTGGGTCTGTTTACTATCATCTGTACAAGTGTGTGTGATCCCAAAGTCGGTTCAGACCTGTGTACTTATACGTGCCCACGTATAGAAGGTATGCTGCGACTGCACAAGTGTGTCTGATCCCAGAGCTCACTCAGACCCATGTACATAAGCGTGCCCAGGTATAGAAGGCATGCTGGGCCAGTTTACTATCATCTGTACAAGTGTGTGTGATCCCAAAGTCGACTCAGACCTGTGTACTTGTGCGTGCCCAGGTATAGAAGGTATGCTGGTCCTGCACAAGTGTGTCCGATCCCAAAGCTGGGTAAGACCCGTATACTTATGCATGCCCAGGTATAGAAGGTATGCTGGGCCTGCACAAGTGCGCCTGAGCCCAAAGCTGGCTCAGACCCATGTACTTATGCGTGCCCAGGTTTAGGCGGTGTGCCAGACCTGTTAACTATCTCCACAAGTGTGTCTGATCCCAAAGCTGGCTCAGACACGTGTATTTATGTGTGCCCAGGTAAAGAAGCTATGCTGGACCTGCAGAAGTATGTCTGATCCAAAGCTGACTCAGACCCATTTACCTATGCATGCCTAGGTATAGCAGGTATGCTGAGCTCGTTTACTATCTGCACAAGTGTGTCCGAACCCAAAGCTGGGTCAGACCCGTGTACTAATGCATGCCCAGGTCTAGAAGGTATGCTGCACCTGTTAACTATCAACTGTACAAGTGTGTCTGATCCCAAAGCTGGCTGAAACCTGTTTACTAATGCGTGCCCTGGTATAGAAGGAATGCTGAGCTGCACAAGTTCATCTGATCCCAAAGCTGGCTCAGACCCCTGGACCAATGCATGGCCAGGCGTTGAAGGTATGCTGTGGCTCTTTACTATCATCTGTACAAGTGCGTGTGATCCCAAAGCCCGCTCAGACCCATGTGCTTATGTATGCCCAGGTCGAGAAGGTGTGCTGGGATTATTTACTATCATCTGCACAAGTGCGTCTGATCTTAAGCTGGCTCAGACCCATGTACTCAGGGTTGTCCAGGTGTAGAAGGTATTCTGGGCCTGTTAAGGGCCATCGCTGCAGGAGCATGATGTGTTATTGCATGTGGCCTTGTCTAGCTCTATCAATGGGCATGAGTGATGGTCTACCTGTATGAGTGATGGCCTCTGTCATGGGATATCATGTGATGAGTGTGTGATTGTGTCATGAGATGAGAAAAGGATAGAGTGGAAGGGCATGTAGAAGTGTATAAGGAGCAGAGCTGAATAACAGTTCAAAAAGCAGTACCACAGCATCCCATCCAGAATAATCAGATATTAACATACCAGGCATGCTTATCTGCCAGCGCCGGACTGGCAGACCAAAGCAGCCAGGGCACTTTTGATGGACCAGAACCCCTGGGGAGGGGATGGGGGGAAGGTTGCAAGTTTGAGGCACTGCTGCTTTTGTTACTGGATGCTTGTTCCCAGTCCAGGGAGGATCCGGCTTGGCAGTTCGGGCTGGACTGTTCCTATGAGAAGCAGGGTAAAGACTGATTTGCATATGACTAGGTCCAAACTGGGGTGGCATAGTGAGCAAAAAAACGATGGATTAAACCCAGATCTCTTGATTGGAGGAGAATGTTTGATTTATTCAGTATTCCGATTATCATTTGTTGCCGCAGCACGCTTTTGTTACTGGGGCCCGATTTTGTCGCAACCATGCAAATTGGCCCCCTGTAACAAAGCCGGCCCCCACAGCTGCAAAACAGGCCCCCACCCTTCCAGCCTTGTAGAATAAATGCCTGATGGCCACTACAGCCAGTCCAGCCCTGTTACTGCATACGAAAGGACTGATAAAAGGTGAAGTGTTTCTTAACCCGTTAACCGTGGCGGTAATTCCGCCGCAGTGTGGGCATTTCCTTGCGAGGGCGGAGCTGCGTCGGTCGTTGGACGTGCGCAGCACTACGAAGGTAGTGCTCGCAATGGCCAACGGCCGACGGCAGCACACAAAGGGTTAAAGCAATAAGTATTGTAAGTAAATGATAGATCTCACAATAAACCACATAATAGGCCAAATAATTTCATTGCTTGCATTGTACCCACAGGAAATTCTAACATCTAACAGAGTGCCTTACATACAATGTATTACATTCATCAACACAATGCACACATGCCTTATCAATCAATCAGGGGTCTGTGCCATTCACCCGTGAGGGTCTCGAGGCGCTGGGTAGGGGCTGCTGACGTTGCGTGCTCAGCTATCAAGTTGCTCCCAGTAGCAGTGTTCCTCACAACAGCACCACATACCAAAATATACTGCAAACTTCCAACAGAACGTATTAGATAGGAAACCTTTCATACATTGAAAGCAGAAAAGTTATTATTTGCATTTTACTGTCTCTCACCACTAGGGTTTGCCTGGCAGTGATTGACAGTAAATATTGGCTATATGTCTGCTCATCTTGATTAGAAGGGTAGACATACAACCAACACCCCTTACTCCGTCTGGCCATTTGAGCAGTTTGGCTATGGCTATGGCGTTGACGGAGTAGTCATCGCTATAGCTAAACCTATGATCCGCCCTTACGATGGAATATGCATACCACCAACATATAAATTAGCCCTGAGGCACGTGCAGATAACCCTCCGAGGATGTCATCACATCTCACCCCGACGGGTCATAGCTTTCTATGAACCACCCTTAACTGGTCCTTCAACACCGTTTTATAGTTACTAAAGATCCTTGGCATGTTCTTAGACACCAACACATGACAGAGACCCCTAACCATGCTGCAGAAATCTTCATTCTGCTTTGAGACACCCCAAGCCACTGTTAAACACCATAAAATTCTCGGAGCCAGCCATTATTGATCTTCAACACATACTCAGAGACCATAAGACTCAGTCAGTGTTCAGTGTTCACGTTGGGGAGAGGGGTCTCGCGGCTAGACTGCTGACTTTGGAGCTAAGAAACCAAGCTTCGAGCCGCGGGGTCGACTCCACATCCTGTGATTCTGGGAAAATCACGTAATCTCCCTGTGCCTACCCAAAAAAATAATGTATCCTTGTGTAACGTAACTGGTGCTCATTTAAAGCGCTCCAATACCTTCGGGTTGGGTTCACGCTATATCAAATCTGCAAAAAAAAGAAGTTCCCTTATATTAGATACTTTTGTCAGTCTAAGACAGGGCTGTGTCTTGGCCCCACTCCTCTTTTCAATTTTTATAGCAGATCTGCCAGAAGCACTGGAAGTCGAAAGAAGCGCTAGCCCAAGAATGAGTGGCAGGAAGGTGGCAAGCATGCTATACGCGGACGACCTAGTAATAATTGACCAAACAGAGCTAGGGCTACAGAGAAAATTAAAATGTTTTTAGTGACTACGGTAAGGCCAAGCTTTTAGTAGTAAATATAGATAAAACAAAGATTCTCTGTTTCGGTAAAAGGTCTAAAGGTTTTAGCTGGTACCTAGGTAAAACAAAATTGGAAACTGTAAAGGAATATAAATACCTAGGCCTATGGTTTGAAAGCTCCGTAAAATGGGACATACATATCGAAGCTCAAATGGCAAAAGCATCATCCTCTATTTGTGGGTTGAAAAAATTCAATAAAGATCACGAGGACCTGTCGCATAAACCCATGCTAAAGGCTTATGAAGCAATGATCCCTCCCCAAGTACTGTATGGGGTGGAAGTTCTCCACTTCAGTGGCAAAGTGGGTTGGGATCGGGAGGAAGGTAAGGTGCTGAAAATGCTTCTGTCCCTGCCGAAGTCAGCGATGATACAGGCAATCAGATTAGAGACAGGAACAATAGCATGGAACATTCAGGCTAAAATGGCAGGAGCAAGGTTCTGGAAACGACAATTACAAGAGGAAACCCAGAAGGTGTCCCTTTGGTGTGGTAATGAAATCTGGCATAGCAACCTAAAATGGGCAGTGGAGGCAAAAAGGAAAATAAAGGAGGTAACCGGTAGTTTAAAGGTGAGAGTTAATCAGAATCCTGTAGAAATCGCTTTCACCAAGGGCCTACTTAGAGCACAAGGAAGGGAGCTATCAAGAAACCAGGACATAGAATATTTGAGAAAGAAAAAGTCGGTCCAATGTATGATAGAAGAATGGGAAAATGATGCGTGGTATCCATACTTAGAAACCCTGCCGAACTACGGATTGAGGTGGGAAATTTTGAAAATCCGAATTGAGATTAACCCTTGGCTATTGGAGGGTAGATTAAAGGCAGACATGCTATATCCTGATAGTCTATGTAAGTGTGGACTGGAGATAAAGTGTGATATCTTGCACACACTGTTGGATTGCCTTACCAGTCTAGGAGTGAGAAAGCAGTTCTTACGCCCATTATTTATAAAATATGTCATAAGTTCACGAGCGCAAGCTGTTACACTATGGATAAGAATGGAAAAATTGGATACTGCAATTGCACTAGGGAATTATCTGAGAGGTGTAAATCGATTGGCTAGGGAAAAACTCAAGAAAGTACCGTGACTCATTTATTACCTACTCTTGCAGGAGACAATGGTGAAAGACCGATGTAAGTCTAGTCAAACGGTTTTAACTTCTGTAAAATATAATGATGTATGTACAGGGCTTTTTAAAGATTGTAATGCTCATTTTATTAATTTTAGATGTTTTAACATTTTAACTGATTTTTAAAATTGGAAATATTGAGATATATGGGCCAATGGTAGTTATGGTTTTACTATAAATGTATAAGTAGAGCAGTTCAGAAAAGTAACTGTGTGATTTTAGAGATCATTATGTATCATTTGTCATAGATTGGATTGAAATGTGTTATATTTTATATGAAGTTGAAGTTTAAAGACATGGTCTAAATAAACAGATTTCTCTCTCTCTCTCAGTCTTTGGTCTACTTTGAAAAAAGTTCTCTTATATTAGCTACTTTTGTCAGTTTTTGGTCTACCTTCAGACACCACCTCACTGACCCTCAGCCAGGCACTAGGCACACTCACACACCCTTAAAACCACCACAAGCAACTCTCAGAATCCCCTAAGCAGCCATTAGAAACCCCAAGAAGGGTAGCACCCTGCCCCTTAGGCACATTCATTGTGCCCTTAAACACTCTCAGTTCTGACTCAATCATCTGGCATTCAACAAAAGAAATATGCTGTTGAGGCCTGCAATGAAGATTCAGACCCCTCCAGCATACCCAAGGAACCTATGAGGTTAGCTTGCTCTCAGAGATTCCTGGGTAGCCCCTACCCTTAAATGATCATTAAATGCTTCCAATTAGGTCTCATGGACTTTTGGAGACTCCCCAGAAATCCTCAACACGCTCCATAGACCCTGAAGCTGACTTCAATCTAATCCTAAATACCCGGAGCCTCTTTTGAGAGCAGCAGTTTAAATACAGATACCCCTGCAGACCTTCAAAAGACCAGGAGCGGCTGCTGGTACTGTGAAGTGGTGGGCGGGGGACACAAAAAATACAAATAAAAAATAAATAAAACTACACTTACCTGCTCCGACAGCCGCTGCCTCCCTCCTTATCCATGCTCAAGAGCCTGGTGCACACTGCGCAGGCTCCCAGCTCCCAATCACAGCGCTGCTGAGTTCGGCGCTCAGACATAGAGTAGGAGCCTGTGTTGGTGTCTCCACCCAGCTGTGCAACACAGCTGGGTGGAGAAAGACAAAGTGCGAGGGCGGTTTGGCCGGCCCTCTGGGGCTGGCCAAACCATCCTGCACATTTGGCAGTGCCAACCACTCCCCCTCCTTCCTGGTGCTGCAACGTCACTGTGGCTGTACCCACCCCTCCCTTGGCTGGCAGGACACAAAATAAAATGATAATAAAAATGTTTTATTATCATTTTATTTGCCCTTTCCTTTGCTAGCTTACAGCGAGGGGTGACGCTACTCCTCCATAACGGAGGTGCCCCACTGCAAAAGACCCTTGTTTCACTATCAGATATTCTCATCCAGACCTCAGAGGTCATGTCTAGAGACTACTTGTTGCTTTTCAGATAGTGCCCTTTGAACCATAGGCCCCAGTTCAGCCGACCCTCATACATCCAAGATGGTCAACACATTGGTTCTAAATATGACTTTAAAAAACTATAAACTATGGCCAATACTGCTGCAGGATGGATACCTGCTGTTATGTTTACTTTTGTTATTGCAAGCATATGCCCGCCATGTTTACACAGCAGCATATTTTCTTTTTTTCTAGTTGTATTCTTTTAATTTATCTTGCATATACAGCAGGGGGTATCATTGCGCCTTCTGTCCTGGAATGTCAGTGGTCTCCTTGACCACCTCAAGCATAGGGCGGTACTTCGCTACGCGCAGCGTCTTGGGGTCAAAGTCCTACTGTTGCAAGAGACGCATTTATTCAATCAATCAATCATAACACTTGTATAGCGCGCTACTTACCCGGAAGGGTCTCAAGGCGCTTGGGGGAAGGGGGCCGCTACTGCTCGAACAGCTAGGTCTTGAGTTGTCTCCTGAAGGCGAGGTGGTCCTGGGTCAGCCGAAGGTGGATTGGGAGGATGCTCCATGTCTTGGCAGCCAGGTAGGAGAAGGATCTGCCTCCGGCGGTGGCTCTTCGGATGCGTGGTACGGCGGCGAGGGCGAGGCTGGCGGACCGTAGCTGGCGGGTGGACGTGTGGAAGGTCAGGCGGTCGTTGAGGTACTTGGGGCCCAGGTTGTGGAGAGACTTGTGTGCGTGGGCGAGGAGCCTGAACGTGATCCTCTTGTTGACGGGGAGCCAGTGCAGGTTCCTCAGGTGGCCGGAGATGTGGCTGCGTCGAGGGATGTCCAGGATGAGTCGGGCGGAGGCGTTCTGGATGCTTTGTAGTCTTTTCTGTAGCTTGGCTGTGGTTCCGGCGTAGAGGGTGTTTCCGTAGTCTAGCCGGCTGGTGACGAGGGCCTGGGTGACCGTCTTCCTGGTTTCGATCGGGATCCATCGGAAGATCTTGCGGAGCATGCAGAGGGTGTGAAAGCATGAAGAGGAGACGGTGTTGACTTGTCTGGTCATCGAGAAGGAGGAGTCCAGGATGAAGCCCAGGTTGCGTGCTGGTCTGTCGGCTTGTGGGCGGTGCCCAGGGCTGGGGGCCACCATGAGTCATTCCAGGCGGAGGGTGATGGTCCAAGGATGAGGACTTCTGTCTTGTCTGAGTTCAGTTTCAAGAGGCTGTTCTTCATCCACTCGGCGACGTCTTTCATCCCTTCGTGGAGACTGGTTCTGGTGGTGTCGGGGTCTCTGGTGAGGGAGAGGATCAGCTGGGTGTCGTCGGCGTAGGAGATGATGTTGAGGTTGTGTTGGCGTGCGATGGCTGCGAGAGGTCTCATGTACACGTTGAGGGTGGGGCTGAGTGATGATCCTCGCGGGACGCCGCAGATGACTTCGATGGCCTCGGAACGAAAACGGGGGGAGGTGGACTCTCGGTGTTCTTCCAGCGAGGAACGAGATGATCCACTTCAATGCCTTCTCTTGGATGCCGGTGTTGCTAAGGCGTTGGGCTAGGGTGCGGTGGCAGACAGTGTTGAACGCGGCGGAGAGGTCCAGGAGGATGAGTGCCGCTGTTTCCCCATTGTCGAGAAGGGCTCGGATGTCATCGGTGACTGCGATGAGGGTGGTCTCAGTGCTGTGGTTGGCTCTGAAACCGGACTGAGAGGGGTCGAGGGATCCATTTGTCTCGAGGAAGGTGGCAAGCTGTCTGTTGGCGATCTTCTCGATGACATTGGCAGGAAAAGGGAGGAGCGAGATGGGGCGGAAGTTTTTGAGGTCGGTAGGGTCCGCTGTTGGTTTCTTCAGTAGGGCGCTGAGCTCTGCATGCTTCCAGCTCTCCGGGAAGGTGGCGGTGTCGAAGGAGGTGTTGATGATGTCTCGGAGTTGGGGTGCGATGGTGGAGTCGGCCTTGTTGAAGACGTGGTGGGGGCAAGGGTCAGTTGGAGATCCGGAGTGGATGGTTTTCATCGTGCGGGCTGTGTCTTCGGTGGTCACTGCGGTCCAGGTGCGGAGTGTGGCGGCGGGGTGTGTTGGTTCAGCGGCTGGGTGCGAGGATGGTGCGCCGAAGCTGTTGTGGATGTCGACAATCTTGCGGTGGAAGAACGAGGCGAGGGAGTCGCAGAGATCTTGTGAAGGGGTGATGTCGTTGTTGCCGGTGCTGGGGTTGGAGAACTCCTTGAAGATGCTGAAGAGTTCCTTGCTGTCGTGGGCGTTGTTGTCCCGTCGGTCCTTCAGTGATTTCTTCTTGGTGGTGCGGATGAGCTGGTGGTGCTTGCGGGTCGCGTGTTTGAGGGCGGTCATGTAGTCAGTGGTCCGGTCGAGGAACCAGGCTCTCTCGAGGGTGCGGCAGGTCTTCTTGGAGTCCTTGAGTTTGTCGATGAACCAGGGGGCCTTCTTGCTTCTGGGTTTGCTGGGAGGGTTCTTCAGTGGTGCGAGGTCTTCGGCGCAGGCGGTCAGCCACTGCTTGAAGTTGCGGGCTGCTTCGTTGGGGTCCGGTGTGCTGGCAGGTGGGTTCTGGCTGAGTGAGGTGGTGAGCTGGTCGGCAGTGATCTTGCTCCAGCTTCTGTGGGGAACCTGTTGCGGGTGGTGGTTTTTCTGAAGCTGAAGTGGACGCAGCTGTGGTCGGTCCAGTGAAGTCCGGTGGGGTGGCTGAATGTGATGTGCTTGCTGGATGAGAAGACGGGGTGAAGCGTGTGGCCAGCGTAGTGGGTGGGGGTGTTGACCAGTTGCTTGAGGCCGAGGTTGGCGAGGTTGTCCAGCAGGGTGACGGTGTTGCGGTCCTTGTTGTTCTCCAGGTGGAAGTTGAGGTCCCCTAGGAGGATGTAGTCGGCGGAGGGGAGGGCATGTGGGCTGATGAAGTCCGTGATGTCTTCGCTGAATTGTGTGCGTGGTCCCGGGGGTCTGTAGATGAGGGTACCTCTGAGGCTCATCTTTGGGTCGGTGTGAATCTGGAAGTGGAGGTGCTCGGCGGCGGTGTAGGGGTCGTCGGCGTCGGTCGTGATGCGAATGGTGTTCTTGTGGACGATGGCGATGCCTCCCCCAGTCTGGTTGACGCGGTCCCTCCTGATGATCTTGTATCCATCCGGGATGGCGATGGCGATGTCGGGGGCTGAGGAGGCGTTCATTCATGTTTCAGTGAGGAACGCTACGTCTGGTGATGTGGTGTCGAGGAGGTTCCAGAGTACGACGGCGTGTCTGTGGACGGAGCGGGTGTTGAGCAGGATGCACTTGAGGTCGCTGCTGGGGTTTGGCTTGGCGGGCGCGGTGCATGTTCGGAGGCAGGTGAACTTGCAGGTTGTGCAGATGAAGGGTCCGTGGAAGTGTTTCGGGGCGGCCCGGCAGCAGGCGGGGTTCCGGCCGACATTGAGTGCGTTGATGGCAGTGTCGTCGTAGGTGTGTCGGGTCATCTGGCGTCGGTGGGGGCCAGGGGTCCTGGCGCTGGGCGCGGTCCAGGCACGGACGGGCGCAGACGGGCTTGCCTTTGGCGCGCCTTCGGCGCACAATCGGCGCGCCCGCTGCGCGTCCGCGCGGTCGCCATTTATGGCGAAGTGGGAGGGAGGGAGGAGCAGCTGGGAGGCGGGAGCGGGGAGGGCACAGAAGGAAAAGGGGGCGTGGCCGCTAGCATGGCGGCGGGGAGCGGGGCGGGCAGGCACAGGGGGGCAGAGAGACAGCACAGGCAATGAGAAAAATATCAAGAACTGTAAATGGGAGACAAAAACGGATAACAAAATGCAGGGAAAACAAAAGCAAGCAAAATGAAATTGACAGTATACGCAAATACGGCGGGGGGCGGGAACGGCGAGGCTGGCTCAGCGAGGCTGCTGGCAGCAGCTTGGCAAGTCACACACACAACAGCTGGTGGCCATGCGGTGCAGGGGTGTCCTGAGAACAGGTCACCCTGCCCCTTTTTAACATGCTATGGGTATGACAGGGTCTGTCACTCGAGCTTTGCACGCGGAACCCGTGGGGTTGCGATCCTGGTACAACGCTCCCTTCTTTTCATGGCAACATGTGTCATTCATGATGACCAAGGCACCTTCCTAGCCCTGTCCGGCACCCTGAATGGCATACCCCTAAACTTGGTGTCATTATACTCCCCTCCAGCGTGCTGGCCATGACCCTTGGGGCAGCTGTCAGATTCACGCGCCATCTCATCCTTTTAAACCTAGGGATAATGAGAAGAGTCTTTCTAGCTGACCTGCGATTCCTCGTTGGAGCATAATGTAGAAATAGGGCCCTAATGCCCACCAGGCCATGGCCATAATAGGCATTGTGAGTGAGGCAGAGGGCTTTAAACATAATTCTGCGATCCATAGGGACCCAATGCAGCGAAAGAAGGGAAAACAAGACTGAGTGGTGCTTAACAAGGTCCATCACCAGCCTTGCAGCGGCGTTTTGCACCAGCTGCAGGCGACGCAGCTGTCCTTTGTTAATGCCGAGATACAGGGCATTACAATAGTCCAGTCTGGACAGTATTAGTGCAACTACAACTTGTTTGTGTGCAGTAAAAGAGAAGAACTGTGAGATTTTTCTTATGAGCCTAATTAGCCCAAAGCAGGTAGCCACTGTCCTGGAGACCTGCAAATTCAAAGAAAGGGAATTATCAACCACCACGCCCAATTTTTTGCCATGGGAGACGGGAGTTGCACATGTGCCAAGGGAATCAGGCCACCCCATCACCAGTGACGAGATTGGGGAGGCAATTGCCCTTGTCTCAACCGGCAAGACGCCGGGTCCGGACGGCCTCCCTTAAGAGTATTACACCCTGTTCCACGAGACGTTGACTCAACACCTTGACCAGCTATTCAATGAGGCAGTGTAGAAGGGTTCCTTTATGCCGGAGACTGACATGGCCACCATTGTGGTCCTGCCTAAAACCCAGCCACCCTCGCCTCGGTGCGCGGACTATCGTCCCATCTCACTTATTAACACAGAGCTAAAACTGTATGTCACGATACTCAGTCATTGCCTCAAACCCCATTTACACATGCTGGTCCATCCAGACCAATGTGGGTTCATGCCATCCCGTGGTACACGTCACTGTTTGTGGAGGCTTCACTCAGTCCTGGCCCACCGCAATGTATTCACCCCCTACCTCACACTTCTCCTGGTAGATTTTGAGAAAGCCTTCGATTCGGTGGATTGGGGGGTTTTGGACGACGTCCTGGTGGAGATGGGTTTCGGACCTCACTTTTGTGGTCTCGTCCGCGTACTGTATGCTCACTCGAGGGCTCGCGTCCTGGTGAATGGGGTTCTATCCGAACCCTTCCAGATCTGTGGGGAAACAAGGCAGGGGCTGCCCCCTCTCTCCAATGTTCTTTACGCTGGTGATGGAGCCCCTGGCAGTCTTGATATGCTCTAGCGGACAGGTGCGGGGCTACGAGTGGCCCAATACAGAAGCAGGCAAAATCGCCCTCTAGGCGGATGATGTCTTGATTTATCTGGCGGACCCCACGAGTTCGGGCCCCCACTGCCTCCAGATCCTCCGGTCTTTTGAGCAAGCTTCCGGCCTCCGGCTTAATCCGGTTAAGTCTTTCTTGGTCCCCCTCCACATCTCCAGAGAGAGCTTTGAGTGGCAGTCCACTATACCGCTCCGCCACCGGTCGTTTAAGTATTTAGGGATATGGGTGTCTTTACTCACTGAACTCAGCTGGGCGCTCAATGTCACTCCCTTGGTGAAACGGGTTCGGACTGATCTGTCAAAATGGCAGCCACTGCCTCTGAATCCCATGGGAAGAGTCACGCTTTTTAAAATAATGATCCTTTCCGGATTCCTTTACATGCTTCAAAACACTCCACTTAATTTTCCGAGAGCCTGGTTCCGGGAGCTTGACAGCCTGGCTTCCAAATCCTTTGGGGGAGGGGCAGGTCCAGATTAGCCCTGGGCGTCTGTCAGATCGGATCACTGACATAATATCGAGGGACAGAATATCGACCATCAAGAATATCGTTGAAAAAATATCGACAGACAAAATATCGAGTTTCTATCTAAAAACAGGTAAGTACAAATATATTGAGTTAAAAATATCATCTACTAAAATATAGTTTTTAAAAATATCGACTTTACTAAAAACAATGTTAAATTAAATTAATATTAAAAATTAATTACTAAAATATACTTAAAAATACTTATATTAACTTATAATAATTAAATAATTAATGAAAGTTAAAAAAAAATTTAATTCATATTTGTTAAAACATATATATATATAGTAACAAAATATAATTAAATAATAGCCAATATTATTAACGTACAATAACTAAAGTAAAAAAATTACTATTCCCACTCCAAAGAGTGCAAGCGTAGGGAAAGCGTTGGATAGCGTAGGGGTTAAAACTTACTATTCCCACTCCAGCGGGTGCAACAGTAGGGAAAACGTTGGATAGCGTAGAGGTAAAATTTACTATTCCCACTCCAGTTGGTGCAACAGTAGGGAAAGCGTTGGATAGCGTAGGGGTAAAAATTACTATTCCCGCTCCAGTGGGTGCAACAGTAGGGAAAGCGTTGGATAGCGTAGAGGTAAAAATTACTATTCCCACTCCAAAGAGTGCAACAGTAGGCAAAGCGTTGGATAGCGTAAGGGTAAAAATTACTATTCCCACTCCAAAGAGTGCAACAGTAGGGAAAGCATTGGATAGCGTAGGGGTAAAAATTACTATTCCCACTCCAGTGGGTGTAACAGTAAGGAAAGCGTTGGATAGCTTAGGGGTTAAAATTACTATTCCCACTCCAAAGACTGCAACAGTAGGGAAAGCATTAGATAGCGTAGGGGTTAAAATTACTATTCCCACTCCAAAGGGTGCAACAGTAGGGTAAGCGTTGGATAGCGTAGGGGTTAAAATTACTAATCCCACTCCAGTGGGTGCAACAGTAGGGAAAGCGTTGGATAGCGTAGGGGTTAAAAATACTATTCCCACTCCAAAGAGTGCAACAGTAGGGAAAGCGTTGGATAGCGTAGGGGTAGAAATTACTATTCGCACTCCAGTGGGTGCAACAGTAAGGAAAGCGTTGGATAGTTTAGGGGTTAAAATTACTATTCCCACTCCAAAGACTGCAACAGTAGGGAAAGCATTAGATAGCGTAGGGGTTAAAATTACTATTCCCACTCCAAAGGGTGCAACAGTAGGGTAAGCGTTGGATAGCGTAGGGGTTAAAATTACTAATCCCACTCCAGTGGGTGCAACAGTAGGGAAAGCGTTGGATAGCGTAGGGGTTAAAATTACTATTCCCACTCCAAAGAGTGCAACAGTAGGGAAAGCGTTGGATAGCGTAGGGGTAGAAATTACTATTCCCACTCCAGTGGGTGCAACAGTAGGGAAAGCGTTGGATAGCGTAGGGGTTAAAATGACTATTCCCACTCCAAAGAGTGCAACAGTAGGGAAAGCGTTGGATAGCGTAGGGGTTAAAATTACTATTCCCACTCCAGTGGGTGCAACAGTAGGGAAAGCGTTGGATAGCGTAGGGGTTAAAATTACTTTTCACACTCCAGTGGGTGCAACAGTAGGGAAAACGTTGGATAGCGTAGGGGTTAAAATTACTATTCCAACTCCAAAGAGTGCAACAGTAGGGAAAGCTTTGGATAGCGTAAGGGTTAAAATTACTATTCCTTCTCCAGAGAATACAACATTAGGGAAAGTAAATACTTCATATATTATATAAAAATTTTAAACTGAATATCTATTAATAATTAATTAAAAATGTAATATAATATAATAATTAAAATATTAAAATTACTAATTAACAATAATTATTTCAATTGATCACCTATTAATACAAATTAATTAAAAATTAACAATTAATTCTTTAATAATGAAAAATTATTTAACAATTATTTCCAATTAAATAAATATAAATGAATTAAATTATTTAATTAATTATTAATAAATTACTTCCCATCCTATTCCCCTATAAACCCACAACCCGCTACAGAAAATACATTATTAAAAGTAACATAATTAACAATTAATCAATTAAATTAAATTAATTGGCAAATACATTTTTTATAATTACCCATAAATACTTCATTAATAATTAATTCGAAATAAATACCAATAAATAATTTTACATATTTAATTAATTATAAATTAATTACTTCCCACCCAATTCCCCTATAAACCCACAACCCGCTACAGAAAATAAATTAGTAAAATTTACATAATTACCAATTAATCAATTAATTAAAATTAATTACCAATTAAAATTTAATTAATTAACAAATATAAATTAATTAACAATGAATTAAAAATTACTATCAATAAATAAATTTACATATTTAATTAATTATAATTAAATTACTTCCCACCCTATTCCCCTATAAACCCACAACCCGCTACAGAATTAAATTACGCAATAATTATAGCAACAAAATTCATTAATTAAAATTAATTATAACATAAATACACACTTTTCACACATATTATAACATAAAAATACACTATAAAAAATTAAATATTATTAAAAAATCGATATTTTTCACTATCTATATAATATACTTCGATATTTTAAGTTTCTGTATTTTTAACAGTCGATATTACATCACTTACCTTAAAAACTGTATTTTAGTTATCTATTCTGTCCTGTCGATATTTTGTCCACTCTATATTTAAAACTCGATATTATGTCCAATCGATATTTTGGACTCGATATTATGTCTGTGCACCGTCAGATACCTTCCTTTGAAGGGGTCTAGGGATGACCCATTTATACCTATATTACCTGACAACGCGCTTGCTTGTGCTGCATGACTGGTTCAACGGGAGTTGGTCAGATCCGGCATACAGGTTGGAAAACGGTGAATTGTGCTTGTCCAACCTCCAATGATGTATTGGGCACCTGTTAAATCTCTTTTGCCGGAAATGACTCGCTTGACGTTCCAGGCATGGCGGGCTGCTCTCCGCCACACAAAATAGACCCGCACTCTGACCCAATGCACACCCTTGTGGCAGGGGAACTGGATCAGGGAAGTCAACAGGCTACAGGGCTTCCGGTCGTGGGATCTGATAGGTATCTCACAGCTGAGCGACGTTTGGGTGGGTGATCATATGCGTTCCTTTAAGAACCTTCAGGTAAGATATTCTTTACATCACTCACAGTTTTACCGATATTTACAGCTGCCTCACGCCCTTCAGGTGCACCTCACGACTGGCACACGTCTCCTGGACCACAGCCCGCCTGAGGCACAAATCATGCTGGGGACCTGGGAAGGGGGGGCATCTCCCGCATCTACCGGACACTCATTAACAATACCCCCACCTCACTTCAGTGGCTGCGGACCCAATGGGAGGAATGAGTGGGCTCCCTGAAAGAGGAAGACTGGCGCGATGCCCTTATGGCGCCCAGGACAGTCACGGCCTCTGCCAGACTCCGTCTGATACAGCTCTACTTCATACATGCTGCCTATTTGACACCGGCACGTCTGCACCAAAGCATGCGATCCTGGGCATCACAGACGGTTTGGATGGGTCCAGACATGAAAAATTGTTTTACACTACAGCAATGGCGGTGGCCAAGAGGGATATAGCCTCTGTTTGCATATGTCCTGATCCCCCCACTGTGGGGAAGTGGCGGGCCGGGGTAGACTGGTGCGCCGCACAGTAGAAAACAATGTATGCAGAGCGTGGTTGCCCCAAGAAGTATCGTAGGGTTTGGTGGAAGTGGTTGGGGGGCTTGGTTTAGTTTCGTAAGGGATTCTTCAGATGCTATCCTTTTGATTTTGCATGTACTTTACATTTGGATTGTCCAGACTATTGTATACATCCCTTTGTTATCATGGAATCTTGATGATTGGCTGGTATTCTTTGTTAAAATCAATAAAAATGTGTTTATCAAAAAAAAATTATCTTGCATATGTTGCTGAGTTTGGGCACATTTTATTGCGCTTGTATCAGATGGTGAATGCAAGAATGGGTCAATGGATGGATAAAACGATGCATGAGTGCAAAGATGAGATGCAGGGTGCCTAGGTGATTACATATTTAGTGCCTAAACCCATCAATGACACAAAAGACACTCATTTATAAGTCATACCTACTGACATTGAGAACATCATCTTAGAATTGATAACCTAAGATATGAATGGCTGCCTCGTTCACATTTTATCATCTACTGACGACCCGCTTACTGAAGCTCTTGTTATATTTGTCTATATGGGTCTAACATCTGAGGCATCCTAGCATGTTCTACCAACTAAATGTAAGCTAGTATATTCAATATGTACCAATTTTTAAACACGTTTGCCTATGTTATGTGATTTTCCTGCTGCCAGTTCTCTTACGAGAAATGCTTTTATGGAGTATCTAATATTTTTTACACAAGTAAAGATTGATTAAAAACATGTCTGCTGCCAGGACTATCAATAGAGACTGATATGAGAAGTATCTGATATAAGAAATGGGAAACATCCTTTAGGACGAAGCCGGAATCACGCTGTGCCTTCACAGCACCGGCAACAGAACAAATGCATCTTTAGCACACAAACTTTCTGCACGCAAGTCGTTACAACAACTTGCTTTAGCGTGGCGCAATAGTGGAGTGGTAGAAGGCCTGCGTAGGGTTTTAAATAGAACAGGACGCTGGTGCTCAAACAGATGTAAAAATGGTTGGTCAGTAAGTAATAGGATTGTACAAATTCTCACGGTGCAGTCAGTGTTGAGGAATACCCTAAACCTCACAAGGAGGCATAAATAAAGATCCTTGACACTAGATAAACATATAGCAAGTACTGGTCACACGTGTAAGATAAACAGTGTTAATACTGGGCTTCAATGGGCGTGATGTACAAATCTAAATTCCAACCCGGTCGACGGGTGAACATGGGGCCGTGGGTACGGTCACGCAAAGGTGGAGGAGTAGACACAGGTGGGTACATCTGTGTAGGCCTGACCTAATGGTCTAAGGTCCGGCAATGCTCGTCTCGGCAGAAGTATGGAGAGAGCTCTTGCCATATTTCTGCCGAGACGAGCATTGCCGGACTTTAGACCATTAGGTCTGGCCTCCACCTTCCCGTGACCGTACCCACGGCCCCATGTTCACCCGTTGACCGTTTACATGTGACTAAAAGTCAGTTCAACTATTGTTCGCAAACCCATTCTCCTAATTTGTATTCATAATTTTAGTTCACGCATGCATTCATATTTTATTTCCAACATTTTTATAACAGTCTGAATGCGAGTCCACATTGTTGAACTTTTCACCATTCGTTTCCAGGGTATAACACTTGCGACTTTGGCTACCGGTCAACCTCTAAGTCATCATTCCGGGTTAACTTTCAGTGGACATGCGCAGTCTTCCCTTTATTCAGCTTACTTCAGTTATACATGAGAGGCCCTAATGCGCACTAGTGATAAAGTCAGAAAGACAAATATTAATTTTACAGACAAAATGGTTTCACTGTATATCACCCATCTCTATTCTATTCCCTTTTACTTATTAATACTTTTCCCCGCATTAGCGTTAGTAAGATAGCTCATTTTAATTTCATCTAAGCAGATGCCATGCACGTGAGTCTTCAAACTCCATTTTAGTGTCTTCAGTTCATGCGCAAGATTTCCCTCCAAGAGATAGCTCGTCATACTGCATAGATGCAGTTGACGCATGCACAGTAAAGATTTCCCGTTTAAAGCGGTTTTAGTCCTTCGTTTATGTTATTCAAGTTAGTAAACACATAAGCAAACTTCACTAACCCGCGTATTAATGTGGTGCGCATTAGTTTTACACTTAACATTTTTAATAACTTGTTAGTGAGTAAAAGGAACAGATTGCTTCCGAGCAAGTCTCTTTTTTACAAGTCCTTGCTCCATCAATCCCCTCTCTGATGGCATTTTGAGCCATCACAAAATTACCCATCCCAACCAAATGCCAACTTTCAGCATTTCTCATTCTCATTCTTCCTCTTTTCTTCCTTAATTTCATCTTTTGGTTTCTAAATCTTTCATCTTTTTGTATATTCTACCTTTAATTTCCTCCATTTGTATTGCCTCATATTCCCTCTTTCTTTCCTTCCCTTTTGCATTCACTTCATATTTTCTTTCTTTTCCTTTATTTCTACAATATCTACACCAAATCATTATTGCTAAAACTACTATTGTTATACCAACTATTGGAAGAATTATTTGACCTAAAATACTTTTCCCTAAATCAGAAAACCAAGTCCCTATTGAGTAATACTCTTTGTTAGTCTCTCCCCTACACGGTCAACCTCCATTGGTGTGGTTTATTTTTTTCGTGAAAGTAAGAGCAATAATGTTGAACTTTCAGCATTCCACAGACTCCACCCTCTTTTGCTAATAAAATATCAAGCGCAAGTCGGTTTTGTAAAACCATAGACCTGATTGCAACCATTTCTGTATTTATCATCAAGAAACCCCCAGCAGTATCAGTCGAGAGACGATCAACTACTGTCGACAATTTACAAATTCTATGTGAATTTAGAATGTCTCCCACGGAAGGTATCAATGCACCAAATATTTCACCTACTATTTCTGAAAAACTAGCTCTCTTTCTTCATGTTAGTCCATTAGTGTTTTCATTGTTTCCAGTGATTCTTTGTACCTGATACATTTTCAGAAATACTATCCCAAAGTAGCAGCTTCCATACCACTGTGCAGGCAACTTATAATAAGCATTATTTCCACAAATGTAGTAAACCCCAGGAAGTGCGGCCATTTAGTCCCCAACCTCCCAAAATCACCGGAACCAATAAATACGTTATTACAATCAGTCTTAAACCTCTGGAGACAGGTTTTCCCTTTATGCACAAGGTCCAAGGACATTGCAGCATGAGCTTTGCCAGCTGTAAAAATTCCCTCTTTCCTAGTCCGTGGTGGTACATGGGTTTTCTGTTCAGCAGCTTTCTTTTGAAAATCCTGTTTCCTTCCCTCAACTAAATTTAAAAAAACGTTCTCTTCTTCACATAATATACATGTTACATTATTCTTGTGTGCTTTGACTATATCTATTGATTTTATTGCTAAGAAAAATTCACCCATAAACTGTGCACCTTGGCTACTGAATACTGGATTCATATAATTTCGAATAGGAAGCTCTGCAATTACTACATCTAAGTTTGAATAATAATACTGAAGTTTTCCTGTTGCATAAAACAAACTTGCTAGAACACTACATGATATACCATATGTTAAAGGTAAATGGTGATATGTGATTCCCTCTCATACTAAAGACGTTTCATTATCTGTTACTGTGTGATGAAAATCGGTCTCATCTGCTGCTTCTAATTCTACTTTATCTCCTTTTATTTTTGCTGTTTTCTCATTAGTAAGTGTATCATTCTTTTCATTTGTAATTATCAATAAAGGCACTGCCACTGTTAGAAATAACCATACTGAGATCACTAATAAAATGCTACATATGTAAGCTCTACAAAACCTTCGTGTTAAACTTTGTTTCGGTCGCTCAGCGACTTAATTTTTTGCCATTTTAATCTGAGAAGTTGTTTTCTCCTCTTTCTGTCTTTACTTGGAAATTCACTCTTGTTTTTAAGGTGGTCTCAGTTTTCTTTCATCAATCTGTGTAGCATCTACGTCTTCTGAGTCCTTGCTAAAATTCTCAAGTTCTGCTAATATTACATAGTTTCACTCAGGGGCCTTGTATTTATTGTTCATGATTTTCAGTCTTGGGCTTCTCTGTGTGTTTCTCACAGATGACTGTTTAGACTGAGTTTGGCTTGTAACCTCATTCACTTGCTCTGGTTTTTCTTTTGTTTCTCTCAGATAGTATCTCAATCTTTTCACTCCACCTGGCCAGTTATCACCTTTTCTGACCCTTTTAACCTGAACTGCACTTTCACCCGCTCTGTCTTTTTCAAGGGTTCTTTTATTTTCAGTATTTCTAGGCACAATCTGTTCTTGTTCTGAATCACTCTCTACCTATTCCTGTTCAGGTCTTATTATTATTATTTCATCCGCCTGAACCTGTTCTTCTTCCTCTAGCTGGTCCTGTTCAGGTATTACTACAATTTGTTCTTCTGCTGCCTGAACGTGTTCTTATTTTCCTGTCTGTCCCTGCTCAGGTCTTTGAACAATTCTGTTTGCCTTTGCCTGAGTATATGCTTCTTTCCCTGTCTGGTCCTGCCCAAGGTCTCGAGTAGCTTTTTTTACTTTTCCGGAGTGTGTTGTTTTACACCTATCTGATTCTTACTATTTTCCTGTCTCTCTAATCTGGTTCTTCATCTTGTTTGAATAACAACTTCAGGTATGTCAATTACTGGTATCCATCCCTCCTGACTTGTATTCGGTTGTTCCTCATCTATTACTTCAGAATCTATCACTCTAGATTCTTTGACTTCACAACCTTCAGCTGTCTCAACTGGTTCACTCAGTTGCTGTTCTTCTTCAGTAGGGCCTGGAACTCTTTTAGTATGACTGGCATGAATCTGATTGGGTAAACCTGCACACTTTACTGCTGTAGTAGTGACCAGTATGACCTGACGTGGTTTATCCCACCTGGGTGCGAGGCACGACTTTCTGGCATGTTTCTTCACTACCACCCAGTCTCCAGGATTCAAATCTTGCACCTGTGTTGGCTGCCTGGCAACTGCACCTTCTCCAACCTAATGAGAGACAGAACGCTCTAGGTCAGCCATTCCTTTGCAATAGTCCAATACCAGATCAAAGTTATATTCATCAATTTATGTCCAGGAATAAATGCTTGTCTAATTGCCATTCCCATGAGTATCTCATGTGGACTCAATCCTGTTTTTCTGTCAGGAATACTTCAGAGTCCCATCAACACAAGGGGCAATGCATCTGGCCATTTCAGTGATTCAGTACACATTTTCCCCCTAACCTTGATTTGATTGTGCCATTTAGTTGCTCAATCACTCCAGAAGCCTCTGGACGGTATGCACAGTGCAGTTTTTGTTCAATATTGAATGCTTCACAGATTAATCAAATTATTTTATTATTAAAATGAGGTCCTCTATCTAATTCCAAAGTGATTGGGAAACCGAAATGAGGAATCAACTCTCTTAACAGATATTTAGCAACAGTTAGACTGTCATTTCTCCTAGTGGGATATGCCTCCACCCATCATGAAAACCAACACACTATGACAACGACGTACTTCCTTCTGTTGCTGGGAGGCACCTCTATGAAGTCAAGCTGTAGTCTTGTGAATGGTCCTTCTGTCTTCCCAATTTTTCTCCAACTGACCACAGTCTTTCTGCCTCGATTTAGCTGCTGACAGATCAACCAACTTTGGCAAAGGCTCTCTGCGACTACCCTGTACTTTGGATTCTACCAATTATTTCTAAATAATCTAATCATTGCGTCCCTGCCTATTTGAATCATTCTTGCCATTTGAGAGAGTAACCAGTCTGGCATGACTGGTCTGCCATCGGTGTATACCCATACATCATCTTCTAGCCTTCTTTCACAACCTGACTTTATCCAGTTTTCTTTTTCATTTCTCTCCCCTTCATCCTGCAACTGTCTAACCTCATCCCATGTTTCTAGAGCTGGGAAAAACATAAGTTGGCAGCTGATTTCTTGCACACTATTGAGCAATTTGGTCAGCATATCTGCTACCTGCCGCCACATTGTCATTTCCTGACTGGTGAGCAGCACACTTGACCACTGCTATTTCTTTTGGCAAATGAATTGCTTCCAACAATTCTTTAACATTTTTGCCATTTCTTATAGGAGATCCTGAAGAAGTTAGAAATCCCCTTTGCATCCAGAGCTGGTCAAAATCACGCACAACCCCAAAACCATATTGACTGTCCGTGAATATGGTTATCCTCTAATTTTTCACAATTTTGCATGCCTTTGTTAAGGCCACCAATTTGGCTACTTTAAGATTTGACACCCGGTAAACAGGATGCTTCAATGACCCCTGATATTTTACATACAGCGTAAGCTGCACTGAGTCCTCCTCTCTCTGTTCTCATGCAGGACCCATCTACAAATAGTTCATGATCTGGTTCTTTCAAGGGCACTTCTTTTATATCAGGACGGGACTTGGTACACATTTCAGTTACATCCAGACAATCATAATCCACTTTCTCTTTCACTTCTTCACAACATGGGTTCGGCAATAAAGTGGTAGGATTCATTATTGTACATCTTATTACTGTCACATTTTCCGCTCCCAGAATCACGCTTTCATACTTAGTCATCCGACTAGGTGCTGTGTGTGAGTTCTTGTCACAAGAATCTCAACTGAATGTGGGACCTAAACTTTGACTGGATGTCCCATCACAATCAATTCACTTTGTTCCAGACTCATACAAGTAGGGGCTACTGCTTTTAAGCAGCCAGGTAATGCTGAAGCCACAGGAACCATAGTAGCAGAGAAATATGCTACTGGACATCAGCTTAATCCACGCCTTTGAGTCAAAACTGAAAGTGCACAACTTTCTCTCTCACAACAGAACAGTGCAAATTATTTTGTATAATCAGGCATGCCTAAGGCAGGGGCCTTAAATAGACAATATAGCAATTTCACAAATGCTTCCACGTACTCATCATTCCAGACAATTGGATCTTTTGCTCTTTTCCGAGTCAACTGAAACAATGGTTTTGCAAGCAGGGAAAACCCAACTATCCACTGCCTACAGTACCCAACTACTCCAAGAAAAATTCTTATCTCCTTTTGTGTCTGAGGTAGCTGCATTTTCTTGATTATCTTTATTCTCTCTGGGGTCACATTTCTAACTCCTCTTTCAATTTTGTGGCCAAATATTTAACTTCTTGTTGACAAAACTTCAATTTTTCTGGAGACACTTTGTGTCCTCCTTCAGCCAAATGGTTAAGTAATGCAATTGTGTCAGTAACACAATATTCTTGTGATTTTGATGCCACCAGTATGTCATCAACATACTGAGCCAGGACTGAATTTCTGGGCATGACCAATGTTTCTAGACACTTTTTCAGGATATGATAAAAAATCGAGGGACTCTCTGAATACCCTTGAGGAACTCAGCACCATGCCAAGACACGGTCTTCGAACTTAAAGGCGAACAAATGTTGGCTATCTTTGTGCAAAGGAATAGAGAAAAAGGCTTGGCATTAATCAATTACTGTAATCCAGCTTGCATTCCAGGGTATCTGATAAAGATTCACTGCTGGATTTGGCACTACTGGGCAACAAGGCATTACAATCTTGTTGATCTTTCTCAAATCCTGCACTATTCTGTACTTTCCAATAGGCTTTTTAAGTCCCATTATTGGCGATTTACAAGGACTACCCATTATTTTCTTTAAAATGCCTTGTTTAATCATTCGGTCAATTTCTGGAGCAACTCCTGCTTTCATATCTGGACTCATTTTGTACTGTTGTGTGTTTGGAAAGACTGCACCTTCTTTCACTGTCACTTTTATTGGATCTACATTTGACATCAGCCCAATATCCTTTCCTGTAAAATCCCACACTTCTGGATTTACTGTAGTTCTCAACTCTTCTGGTAGTTCATTTTCAGTCATTAATGAAAACATTTCATCTGCTTCAGTACCTTGTCTGACAAGTATAATTTTTCATACCACATCTTCATCAGGGGGTTGGAATGCAACGCCATCTGGTGTACAGTAGATTGTGCAATTAATTTTGCACAATAAATCTCTTCCTAACAGACTTACTGATCGGGTTCTAATCTGTTGATTCGACACTCCTACAACTTGGATAGATTCTCCCAAGAAGGGTAGGTTTGGAATGTCTGCTGTTCTCACAGTAGACCGGGTAGCACCAGTATCCAATTGAAAAGTGATATCACTACCTTCCAATTTCCCATCAATAAATGGACCTGACTGATCTACCGGCAAGGATGCGCCAAGCACGCACTCCTTTTCCTCCCTCCTCAGGCACCGTCATTGCGCAAAGTCTATCCTGTCATCATCATCCTGTAAAAAATATTGTGTAACTACAGAATCTTTCTTACCACTTTCTCCTTAAAATCCAGGGTTCGCAATGTATTTTTGAGTGTTCACAAAGTTTGGCATAGGAGTTAGTGGCACTTAATACTGTGGGGTAACTACCTGCTGCTGTGGATTTATAATCATAATCACTTAATTCTGTATCTGTGGATTAAAATTTTGGTTTGACCCATTATTAATCTGAATACTCTTATACTCGTTCTTCCAATGTCCAACCTTTCTGCACGCATGACAAGGAAATTTCTTCTTCACTTCCTCTCTATTCATTTGTCCTCTTACTTTACCACCATTCATCGCTTGATCATTCTGACTCTGCTCTTTCACCTGATTATCAGTCTGGGTATTTAATTTATTCTCCTGCTGTTCTGCCAATTTTACTTGTGCCTACATAATTTTCTCTTTTAATTTTCTATGCCTTGCCTCAATATCATCCCCACAATACTTGGCATACTTCAAAATGTTGTCAATCGTTTTAGTCTGCCAGCACAACATGTGCTGCTCAATCATCTGACTAATCTCCGGTTTTAAACCATACACAAACCGATGCACAAAATGTCCCACATTCTTATCACCAATGTCCTCAAATCCACTATACTGCTTAAACACTTGCAGTAACCGCTCATAATACGCATGTACAGACACTTTTGGCTCTTGAGTTGTTCTATATATCTTTACTTAATCTGTTTCTTTAGGAGGGATTTTTCTTTTCAGAAAAGTAATTACTTGGTGATATTTCTTCATCACCTCCTCTGAGGGTGCTCCTGTATTCGAGTCTGTAGCATACTCCTCACTTGGCCAATCAACTGTAATTTTACACTCTGTCCATAAGTCAGCAGGTAGCACAATATCAAACAACCCATCCAGATCCTTCAACAGAACCTTCGAAACTTTCACAAATCTTTCAACCTGTTTGTACCATTCAACGGGCTTCTCTCTCAACCTAGGGAAATCATTTGTAAATGACAAAATATCCTGTCTGCTCCATGGAACATAAACATATCCACCACCAGAAACTTCTCTCATGGGACACAATCTCTCTGCCATTTCTGATTCTTTTAGCAAGAATTCAGATGATGCTTCCTTTGCTTGTGCCTCCTCCTTTTTCTTGTCTACCTAGTCTTCCACTTGTCAATGTCTCCCCATTTCTGCAAAATGTTAATTAACTCGTTTATCTGTAGTCTTTTACCAGACACATTCATATTCTCCAAATACTTGTTGGTAAACTCCACTCGATATGGTTTCTGTAATAATTTAGATCTCCTTATATCTACTCCAATCTCTGATGCAACCTCTGTCAATCTTTCATGAAACAATTTTGCATTTCTGGTTATACTCCAACATATAAACAACGACTCTTCATCATTGTAAAGGTTCAATCTTTCTATTCCTACATTTCCAGCTATCACCTCTTCCAATTCCACTTTCAATCTGTAAATATCTAAGATCTTTGGTGTTGAGCTTTGCTTTTCTATTCCCTATGCCCATCTTTCTAAATCTTCCGGAGTGACCGCTGATGAGCCTCTAGTTCCTAAAGGTACCATAGGCCTTCTTTCATTTGAATTTCCGGGTATAACTCTTTTCAGAGATTCAGTTAAAGGTTCTCTTATTGGAAGGGCCATTAAAGAAGTGACTGAATCCCACTCACTGGCCTGATCATCAGATATTAATACCTTTTTCTGGGATTACTCAAAGGAGTTGTTACGGCATGGGGCTTTGGACAACTCGATTTATCTCCATATAATGGGACAACAGGACCTATAGTGACTGGTACTGTTAAAGCTTCAGGGGCAGATTTATGAGGCCCTTGCGCCACGTTTACGCCGCTGTTGCGTCACGCAAGGCGGCGTAAACGTGGCGCATCCCTACGAACGATTTACAACGTGACGTATCTAGGCAGATGCGTCACGTTGTAAAGCCCTGCGCCGCTTGTGGGCGTTCCGGCGCAGGGTGGGCGTTCCGGGGCAGGTGCGCCTCGCAAAAGTGGCTGAGTGAAATCTATGAGATTTCACTCAGTCACTTTTAAGCCAATGCTGCGTCAAAAGCCTGCGCCTGCTTGAAGCAGGCGTAGGTCTTGACGCAGCATTGTTAAAATGGGGCACCCCCGAGCCTTGCTGGAGCTGCGTCGCGCTTGCGACGCAACTCCAGCAATGCAACACATTTCCGGCACAGATGCGTCACGCATCTGTGCCGTTTTTGCACCATGGTGCGCCGCATTATAAATGCGGCCCACCATGGCTGGCGGAGCTGTGGCGCACTGTGGCGCATGTTAACTGGCGCATCCCTGGGGATGCGCCAGTTAACATAAATCTGCCCCTCAGTATTTAAATCAAATTGACTTATTTTGTGTACTACTTCCTCCCTAGTTCTATTCAAGGCTTCTCTTTCTTTATCTTGAAGCACCCTATTAACTGATGTATCATGTAACATTTTAGGAATTAACGGGCACATGCATCATTGTCAATTGCATTCGCAAACGGGGCGAATCGCAATTTTCGGCCGTTTGCGAATGCAATTGACAAAATTGGGACGCATCATGTTTTTCGCAATTTTAGAAATCGCAATCACGTTGCGATTTCTAAAATTGCGATTGCATTTAAGAAATCGCAATTTCTGCCGACACCCAGAGAGTGTGCCTTAACGTTTGGGGGGCCAACGACCTGACGGCTCAGGAGCTCCAGTGGGCGGCATTGGGGTTCCTGTTGATTAAGTGTTCTATAGCAATGAAGTGGGGATCACCTGACAGGCCATTGGTGGTCGGCTGGGTGGCTGAAATGGATCGGTGTATGATTGCGGAAAAGACAGTTTACAAGATTAGAGGGTGCCCAAAATTGTGAGACAAGAAGTGGGGGCATTGGAATGCTCACCGGGGGGAACTATGCGACTCTCCTACAGCTGAACTGGCTATGTCCCGTATCGGACCTGCGGGTGGGACTGTACAGTAAAAAATGATTGGCTTTACCTATACTTAACGTATCACTGTACTGTAGTGCTCATGTCTGCTTTTTGACTCCGCTTTCACTGTTTTGTTCAATTGTTTAGTTTATATAAAAAAGAAAACAGACCGCCAGTACAGCCTTACAAGAATATGGTAGTTTTGTGTACAACTTACTTCATTACGCCGCCGGACCCCAGGGTTGTCGGCTAAAGGGCTGTGTTTATTTACCATTGATGTGCAGACAGCCGCCGGCCCCTGGGTTGTAGGCGTATAAATGTGTCTTTCGAAACAGTACATTAAAGGTCTTTTGAAAAAATAAAAAAATAAAAATAAAAAAAAAGAAATCGCAATTTCAGATTTCTTAAATTCAATGCATGACCATTTTAAGTTTGCGAATTCGCAAATAGGGAGAGGTAAATTACCATGAAGTTGACCTTCATTGTAATTTGCGAAAACCTTTAAAAATACACAAAAGTGCATTTTTGAAAGTTTCATTTTACACACACACATGCCCTTGGGGCAAAAATGCACTTAAAGTTATATTTCAGGGGTGCAGGGGGGGGTCCTTTGGACCCCCCTGCACCCTTGAAATGGAATTTTGAATATGCGATTCGCAAATTGCGAATCGCAAATTGAAAATAACTTCCCATTCATTCCTATGGGCCTCTAGGCCCATAGGAATCAATGGGAAGGGATTCCTTAATTGCGATTCACAAATTGTGAATCGCAATTAAGGAAATTTAAGAGATCGCAAAAAAAATTGCGAATTCTTGGTGCATAGCCGTTTGCGATTTCTTAATTGCGATTCCTTAATTTTCACAATTAAGAAATTGCAAACGGCAACAATGATGCATGTGGCCGTTTGGGTGTTCCCATTACTGGTGCACTTTAGGTGACTTTAATGGGTCATTTTTGGTATGGTGGAGGATTTTTAGTTAAAATTTCCTCCAATAATTCGTCATCTAATTCACCATATGCTGTCACATTCATATGATTCGTTTTCTCAGTATACCTGCCTCCCAACTGTTCTTCAGCCATTAATACTGGATATTCACCTTCTGATACTCCACCCAAATTCTCCAACCATACACACTTGTGATATCCTTTCTCCACCATCATAAATGAAGCAGGCGTTTTGGGTGACGGAATAGGAAATCCCTCTCTTGTCATTACAGGTTTATCTTTTTTTAAAGAAATTTTAAATTTTCTTCATTTTCTTTGGTCTTCCAAACATTTCAAATAGTAAAAAGTCTTCCGTATATCTTCTAGCTCTATTGCCTACGTCTCGTCCTATGTCAGCACGCCTCACAACCGCCGTCAAATCAGGACTCAACATACAATTATTTTTCGTCCAATTCCAATGCGGCTTCTATCTATTAACCAATCAGTCTCCGGCTCACCCTCGTGGTCTGACCAATGCCAGCACGGCCTTTTGTGATGTCAGTATTGCTCCTTACTACTGACCCTTCTTTGCAATCTGCTTCTGTCTCATGCCAGCTGTTTCAACCAATCCCAGCGTGGCTCTCTGTGACATCAGCACAACTCCAGCGACTGATGCTCCCTTCACAAGGTAATACGGAAACGTATTTCTTTATTTTTCTTAAAATAAAATGTGTTAGTAATAACATAAAAACATTCGCTACTCTGTCTGTTCCACTAATACAAAGGATAATTTCAATTTCGCTCCTTTTCACTACGAGCAAAACCCTTGTTTCCTCTTCATTCAAGCTCAGGAGAACCTGTTACTCATTCAGTGTTACCCCTAATGGGAATTAAGACTAAAGTTTCAACAGCGAACCCTCTGCTATCACTCACACTCTACTTTTATACGAAATAGTGCCTAGTTTAATACTGCCAGCCCTACGTAGCTTTTCAGTATTATTCCAACAGACGAGTACCCTCACTGCGGTGTGGCTTCTGTCATCACCCGCTATACATTTTCCCGGGGGTTTCCAGACAACATAAAACAAGACGCTAATTCTTTGTTAAAATATGAATCAATAGTCAATAATAAAAGATAAATCAATAGTCAATAATCAATATTAATCACCAGACTAGTCAATAATACCCATAACTCTGCTATCTGAAAACAGATCTAGCGGCGTACCAACAACAGATACTCCACTACCATATACTCACCTGGACCCATAAACACACAAAATTTAGTAAACCGCTGGAGTCAAAGTTTATATATTTTTCTATGAATCAGGATTAGTTATTTGGTACCTCTGTTCATCTCAAAACTAACCCTTTCACTGATCAAGTAGTACTTTCCCCTGGTCGATGGACCATTAGTTGAACTAGTTGATGGTGACAATGTACGTAACTCTAAATTTCTATTTTAAAGTAAAATAATCACAGACTCAGGACATTTTAAAATCTTTATCAAAATTTCAAATGCATGTGAACCATCTCAAATACACAGTGCAATCACCATCATTCTTAGGAGAGAAAATTCAATGAAATCATCAAACAAATATAACACAGACTTATTCAATGAACAATGTCTAAGGAAAGAGAGGATAGAGGGAAAAGAACATCTGCGAATAACGTGAAAATATAGTTACCAAGAACCCCTGGCCAAAGGGCTGGTAAGGATCCCCCAGGATAAGGCAGGAGACAAAGTTTTCAGGACAGGAATCAGAACAGGATAGATGACCTCCCTAGAATGCCGACGATTGCATCGCACCACTCTCTGATACTCTCTTCCGCCTCAAGATTCTTCAGCAATCTTCTTATCTAACCAAATTAATTAGGATAGAAGGTTCTGCATTCGGCTCTTCATCAGCATTAGAGAACATCTCTGCTTCGACAAATCACAGCATCTGGACTCTCGACTCACAGCATTTGTGCTTCTCCACTTCTTCATCTGACACCTTCTAACTAACTAACTAAAGCTTTCTCAATTATACCTTTTGTTCTTCATGTTCCAACCACTAAAGTTTCAATATCGTAAAAATACCAGACCTAATTGGTTGGGCAAGGGGAAAGATCAACACACCGTGCTTAATTGTCACTAAAAATCAGTTCAACTATTGTTCGCATCCTCTTAATTTGTATTCATAATTTTAGTTGACACACGCATTCATATTTTATTTCCAACATTTTTGTAACAGGCTGAATGCGAGTCCACAATGTTGAACTTTCCACCATTTGTACCCAGGGTATAACACTTGCCACCTTGGCTCCAGTTCAAAATCTAAGTCATCATTCTGGGTTAACTTTCAGTGGACATGCACAGTCTTCCCTTTATTCAGCTTACTTCAGTTATACATGAGAGGCCCAAATGCGCACTTGTGATAAAGTCAGAAAGACAAATATTAATTTCACAGCCAAAATGGTTTCACTGTATATCACCCATCTCTACTCTATTCCCCTTTACTTTTAATACTTTTCCCCGCATTAGCGTTAGTAAAATAGCTAGTTTTGTTTCAGCTAAGCAGATGCCATGCACACGAGTCTTCAAGACTCTATTTTCATGTCTTCTGCTCATGTGCAAGATTTCCCTCCAAGCGATAGCTCGTCATACTGCGTGTCTACAGTTGACGCATGCATAGTAAAGATTTCCCGTTTAAAGCGATTTAGGTCTTCATTCATGTTATTCAAGTTAGTAAACACATAAGCAAGCTTCACTATCCCACGTATTCATGTGGTGCGCATTAGTTTTACACGAAACATCTTTAATAACTTGTTATTGAGTTAAAGGAGAAGATTGTTTCCGAGCCAGTCACTTTTTTACGAGTACTTGCTCTATCGCCAGTATGAAGAAAGAAATGTCTTCTGGTAGTACTAGCATGAAGAAAGAACTGTCTTCTGATAGTACTAGCATGAAGAAATAACTGTCTTCAGGAATTACTAACATATAGAAAGAAGTGTCTTCTGGTAGTAATAACATGAAGAAAGAAGTATCTTCTGGTAGTACTAGCATGAAGAAGTAACTGTCTTCAGGAATTACTACCATGTAGAAAGAAGTTTCTTCTGGTAGTGCTAACATGAAGAAATAAGTGTCTTCTGGTAGTACTAGCATGAAGATTGAAGATGAAGGTTGCTGACAGATCTTCCAGGAGGCACAGATTCCACACCTATTCTTTGCAAGGAGAGGATGATGCAAGCAACATATGATGCCAGCACTAACAGAGACTGTTTTAAGGGCTGTCTTTTCCAGCAGTACCATATGAGACTGCAACATGAAACCATCTGCTGCCAATGGCACTAGCAGGTTCTGATGTAAGGTGCAATAGGTATAACATGCAGAAGCTGCATGAGGAATTGTTGGCTTACAGTGCTACAAGATATAACTAATAAGAAAAAGAGAAACAAAGCCTCTGTAGCGACCTATATTTCTTTTAACATTAAATATATTCACATAGTTAATGAAGAAGATGCCAAGGCGAGATACTTTCAAATATTATTCAAACATAGAAAATTTTATTGAGCTATTTTATCATTTTCTTAAAAAGTTTTTTGAAAACATTTGTACAGAATTCTATTTCATTGTTACTGTACAGATCAGCATTTTTACATACATTTAACAATCATCCTATCTTTCAAAGTGCCCTCTAGTAGTAGTTGATCCTAGTGATCTAAAACACAGACTCGCACATCAGTCACACATTTTCAAAGAAAGAAAGAAAAAAGGAAAAACAAATCTAACTACATAAATACATGAACATAACATTAGACTAATACAAGTGATAGCTCTAAGGTGTACTTGAAAGAGTACAAATAGGAACCTAGATGGTATGGTTCTATTGGTTTAGATATAATTAACCAGATCGTCTCCAAGGCAGTGGGTGTTGGGCCGACGTACGTTTCGGTGAAGATCACCTTCCTCAGGGCCAAAGACAACAAAACAATACTAGCAAGTGATATAAAATCTTAAAAAGATGAGGGCATAGTAGAAGATTCTGAAAAACAGAGAGTGAAAGAATTTTTATGTAACATGTTCTCTTTTGCTTTTTTCATCATATTTTTAATCTATGGCATCATATATGTACATATCTGCTTTTAAATTTTGAAGTTAAGATAAAAGCACATAGCTAAATACACATCTATTGAGTGGAAGTTGGATAGACCAAAGATATTGTGAGTCCACATAGTGAGGAGGTAAGAGGGAAGGTCATAGACATATACCCGAAGGATCTAGTACACCCTAAGTGTTGGTACAAGAAGTGCCAAGAGCATGCAGTGCTTATAGGAGGCTGTTAGAGGTGTTATAATCTAGCGTTGATATGGGGCAGGAAGGACTTTACCTATAGTATGCAGGTTCTAGGCATATGATAGATAAGTTTATGGCCGGTCTCTTTAAGGCATATGCTAGAAAGACATAAAAAGAAATCTGTAGCATGTTGATAGATCGACATATCATAGATACTGCAGAGGTTGAAAATAAATTACCTCAAAATGCGTGGCATACGTCCTTAGTAGTTCTTACTGTATGATCCACCCGGGAAACTTTATATGGGCAGGGGAGTGATAGCTGTGTAAATACAAATATCGCAACTGGTCAGTGGACTAGGGCAGGGCTGGAGGTCAATTATTGCCAAATAATGGGTTTATTGCCCATTTGCGTTTTTTGCGCTTTGTATTTAAAATAGAGGATGCAAGTATAAGTCTGACTCTGATATAGGGCGCATCGAGGTAGCGGGGGCTGTAAAAACATATGACCTGCGTGAATGACAGAAGTTACATAAAACCGAACACTGTTGGTTTATGAGACAGTTTAATTACGAGTCAAAACACTGAATAGTGATGTGTACTTGAAAAGCGGGGAAAAAAGTGGCGGCGTTGCATAATTGCAGCTCGTTAAAAGTAATGCAGCTACTTCTTTTTTATATACTGCAGCGTGAAGTGATTGGAATAATTCAGCATGGTTAGTCCTACCTGCGTTTTGGCGTATTAATCCGAAAAGCGGCGCTTCCAAAGGTTCCGCTCTTCGTCGTTTGTAAAAATAAATTACCGTATCTGAAAATAGTAAAGCATGGTGGTCAGGGAAATGCTGCTAAGTAAGGAGCTACTATTTAGGGGAGGGCTAATCTGTTCTGAGCGCCCTGGCGTGGAATGAAGTTGCATGGGGTTTTTTTATATAAAAAAAGGAGGGGGGAAAAGCGCGCAGTTTAGGCGTTCGAGTACGGCGTGATCTTACCTCTGTTTTCAGATAGTGCTGCCGCTACCGGGGGTCCTGGGGAAATGTTTCCTCCGTAGAGGGAGTTCTAGTATGGGAGGCGGTTTAAATGTGATCCTAAAGAGCGGACCAGGTGGGGGATCGCTACCAGCGATGTAGGACTGATTCACATGTTTTAAACAGAGACATAGTTAAGGGACTTAAGCTAGATCGGTGTGTGCGGTGGCAGCCATATTGTAATGAGACCCGGAGATTGGGTTAGAAATGCAAGATATTGATTTTTATTGTGATAAAGAGGGTGCTAGAGAAGTGAAGGTGCAGGATATAAAAATGTTTTTATTAAATGGCTGTTGGTTACAGTAGAACTTTATAATTGACACAACTTACCGGGAGTGACTGATAGGCTACAGTAAATGATGTTTGATTTAAGAGAAGGACCGCCTCCCATACCAGAACTCCCTCTACGGAGGAAACATTTCCCCAGGACCCCCGGTAGCGGCAGCACTATCTGAAAACAGAGGTAAGATCACGCCGTACTCGAACGCCTAAACTGCGCGCTTTTCCCCCCTCCTTTTTTTATATAAAAAATCCCCATGCAACTTCATTCCACGCCAGGGCGCTCAGAACAGATTAGCCCTCCCCTAAATAGTAGCTCCTTACTTAGCAGCATTTCCCTGACCACCATGCTTTACTATTTTCAGATACGGTAATTTATTTTTACAAACGACGAAGAGCGGAACCTTTGGAAGCGCCGCTTTTCGGATTAATACGCCAAAACGCAGGTAGGACTAACCATGCTGAATTATTCCAATCACTTCACGCTGCAGTATATAAAAAAGAAGTAGCTGCATTACTTTTAACGAGCTGCAATTATGCAACGCCGCCACTTTTTTCCCCGCTTTTCAAGTACACATCACTATTCAGTGTTTTGACTCATAATTAAACTGTCTCATAAACCAACAGTGTTCGGTTTTATGTAACTTCTGTCATTCACGCAGGTCATATGTTTTTACAGCCCCCGCTACCTCGATGCGCCCTATATCAGAGTCAGACTTATACTTGCATCCTCTATTTTAAATACAAAGCGCAAAAAACGCAAATGGGCAATAAACCCATTATTTGGCAATAATTGACCTCCAGCCCTGCCCTAGTCCACTGACCAGTTGCGATATTTGTATTTACACAGCTATCACTCCCCTGCCCATATAAAGTTTCCCGGGTGGATCATACAGTAAGAACTACTAAGGACGTATGCCACGCATTTTGAGGTAATTTATTTTCAACCTCTGCAGTATCTATGATATGTCGATCTATCAACATGCTACAGATTTCTTTTTATGTCTTTCTAGCATATGCCTTAAAGAGACCGGCCATAAACTTATCTATCATATGCCTAGAACCTGCATACTATAGGTAAAGTCCTTCCTGCCCCATATCAACGCTAGATTATAACACCTCTAACAGCCTCCTATAAGCACTGCATGCTCTTGGCACTTCTTGTACCAACACTTAGGGTGTACTAGATCCTTCGGGTATATGTCTATGACCTTCCCTCTTACCTCCTCACTATGTGGACTCACAATATCTTTGGTCTATCCAACTTCCACTCAATAGATGTGTATTTAGCTATGTGCTTTTATCTTAACTTCAAAATTTAAAAGCAGATATGTACATATATGATGCCATAGATTAAAAATATGATGAAAAAAGCAAAAGAGAACATGTTACATAAAAATTCTTTCACTCTCTGTTTTTCAGAATCTTGTACTATGCCCTCATCTTTTTAAGATTTTATATCACTTGCTAGTATTGTTTTGTTGTCTTTGGCCCTGAGGAAGGTGATCTTCACCGAAACGTACGTCGGCCCAACACCCACTGCCTTGGAGACGATCTGGTTAATTATATCTAAACCAATAGAACCATACCATCTAGGTTCCTATTTGTACTCTTTCAAGTACACCTTAGAGCTATCACTTGTATTAGTCTAATGTTATGTTCATGTATTTATGTAGTTAGATTTGTTTTTCCTTTTTTCTTTCATTCTTTGAAAATGTGTGACTGATGTGTGAGTCTGTGTTTTAGATCACTAGGATCAACTACTACTAGAGGGCACTTTGAAAGATAGGATGATTGTTAAATGTATGTAAAAATGCTGATCTGTACAGTAACAATGAAATAGAATTCTGTACAAATGTTTTCAAAAAACTTTTTAAGAAAATGATAAAATAGCTCAATAAAATTTTCTATGTTTGAATAATATTTGAAAGTATCTCGCCTTGGCATCTTCTTCATTAACTATGTGAATATATTTAATGTTAAAAGAAATATAGGTCCCTACAGAGGCTTTGTTTCTCTTTTTCTGGTTTGTCTCCCCCCTCTGGGCCTAAAAGTATCTGGGAGAACTCTCGCTACTTACAAGATATAACTAATACCCGGATCCTGATGCTGCTTAGTGATAACATTGAGAGCACTATTCTGGCTATCTGGTTCACAGTGTATGGACCTGATGCACTCACAGATATTTTTTGTCATTAAACCTGCGATTCACAAAATCATAGGCTTTGCGACCGCAAAATCCGAATTCGCAATGCACGGAAGACACATCCCAATTCGCAAATGTCTTTGTAAGTTGCAATGTACACTCAGCAATCCATTAAGCATTGCTAGGAAAGGAAGATCTGATAATGGCTTTCCACAGCGTACATCTGGGATGAAGAATTGGTTTCATTTGAGGCAGACTGTGAGCTAATAGGATGGGCCGGGATAAAAGACTGAAAGGAAAGTGCAGGATATCTGATGGTAGTAAAGAAGTGCATTGATCACAGAAGTAGTCACTTCAGGCCAAAGTTCACCCAAGAAACACATCACTGGGCACTTGCACTCTGTTATCTCCCTTGACACCCACTAGTAGATAAGCCCAACTGAACAAATCAAACACTCACCCCCAGTCAACTGATCTGGGTTTAATCCATCATCATTATTTAGCTCACTCCACCACCCCAGTTCAGACATGGTCATATGCACATCAGTTTGACCATGGACCTCCTGGGAACAGTCCAGCCCAAACTGCCAAGCCATGTCTTCCCTGGACTGGAGACAAGCATCCTGGGACTGGTTTCTGGCTAATCAGCCGTCATCAGCCAGGCTAGCTTGAATAAAGTGGCAAAGTGAGCAAGGGACCCACGTCTGGGCATACCCTGCCAACTTAGGGCGAACAAAGCGATACAAAAGAGGATGATAGATGGAGCGCTTGAGCAAATCAAACACTCACCCCCAGTCAACTAATCTGGGGTTAATCCATCATCATGCTTTTGCTCACTCCACCACCCAAGTTCAGACATGGCAATATGCAAATCAGTCTGACCCTGTGCCTCTTGGGAACAGTCCAGCCCGAAATCAAAAGCCATGTCTTCCCTGGACTGGAAACAAGCATCCTGGGACCGGTTTCTGGCTAACCAGCCGTCATGAGCCAGACTAGCTTGAATCCAGTGGCAAAGTGAGCAAGGGACCTATGTCTGGGCATACCCTGCCAACTTAGGGCGAATAAAGTGATACCAAAGTGGATGATGGACGGAGCGCTTAGGCAAATCAAACACTCACCCCCAGTCAACTGATCAGCCGTCATCAGCCAGGCTAGCTTGAATTCAGTGGCAAAGTAAGCAAGGGACAAATGTCTGGGCATACCCTACCTACGTAGGGCGAATAAAGTGATACCAAAGGGGATGATGGACGGAGCGCATGAGCAAATCAAACACTCAACCCCAGTTAATTGGACCACACAGCATCAGATAACTGAGACATGTGTAATTCTTCAGTTCCTTTTTCTTTTGCAGTACATTGACATACATAACAAGATTGAACAACTCCTTCTACTTGTTTGTCCAATCATGGGAACCATAATTTCTCTCTCAGAAAATGTTTTGTTGCTGAGATGCCTCGATGACTTTCATGAGCTAGATCAACTATGCGACGTTGAAGGCTTTCTGGTATCATGATTTTATTTCCTATAAGTAGTATTCCTGAAAAGGTCACAGACAATTCTGAATTTATGTTTTTAAATGCCAATATATCATTTTTGTTAATACCTGGTTCAAATCGACTTCCATTGGTTATTAATCTCCATTTGTTTTCAAGTATGATTTCGTTGACTTCTCGTAAGGTATTCTCTTTTTGCGTTTCTTCAATTAGCTCTTTTTCTTTTACAATTCCTGCAACTGCTGATCTAACTATGAAGCATATGTATTCCTTAACCTCTAATTGTTGCTTATCATCTGTTTTAGATGGATGTCTAGATAAATAATCTGCTGGATTATATTCTTTTCCCGGTTTGTGGATAATTCTAAAATCATAATCCATGAGTCTTATTCCACATCTTTAAATTCTTGGTGGCATTTTTGTTTTTGGATTTCCAAAAATGGAAGCTAAAGCTTGATGATCAGTGATGATCACACATGATTTTCCATGAATTAAATCATGAAAATGTTTGCATGCCAAAACAACAGCTAAACTTTCTTTCTCAGGTTGAGAATACCTCCGTTCTACCTCAGATAAACTTTTGCTAGCATGTGAGACTACGTACCTTGGGGTTTCTCTTCCAGGTTTATGTTGTACCAAAATTGCACCTAACCCACAGGACTGGCATCCACTATGAGATCTGTACACAAATGTGGGTCAAAATATTTTAAGTTTTCCGCATTTGATATTTCCAACTTTATTTGTTCAAATGCTTCCTCACATTCATTAATCCACTGAAATGTTTGTCCTTTCTTTGTTAGTTCTCTCAGTGGTGAAATTACAATTGCAAATTTCTTAGCATATCTTGCGCAATAACTTGCCATTCCAAGAAAAGATTGTAGTTCTGTTATATTTGTTGGTCTTTGCTTTGCAGGTAAAGCTGTTATTTTAATAGGATCTGGTTTCATCCCTTTTTCTGAGAATATGTGTCCAAAAAATGTTAGTTCATTCTTATTTATTTTGCTTTTTTTAATTTAGGGTTACTCCAGCTTCTCGAAGTTGTTGCCATACTATCTCCAGTGCTTGCTCATGTTCTTCTTGTGTCTTTCCAAACACCAAAATATCATCACTGTAATTCATACAGTTTTGTACTGGCCTTATAACATTCTTTATAATTTCTTGGAATATTTCAGCTGCTGAATATATCCCAAAATGTAATCGCTTATATCTGAATAGTCCCAAATGCGTTGAAAATGTATCTGGATTGATTATCAATTTCTAACTGATGATATCCCTTGCATAAATCAAGTTTTGAAAATACTGTTGCCCCATTTATTGTGCTTATCATATCATTCAGATGAGGGTCTGGGTATCATTCTCTTTCAATAGCAGTATTAGGGATACTCATGTCCACAAATATCCTGATGTCATCAGTATCTTTTTTTGATAAATGACAATAGGACTTGCCCAAGGTGTTGGACCTGTTACTTCTTCAATTATATCTTGTTCAAGTAGTAGTTTCATTTCTTTTTCTACTTTTTCTTGCATGTGAACCGGAACTCTTTTACGTGTTTGTGCTACTGGTTTTATTTTTTCATTTATGTGCAAAGGATTTTTTTTATTTTATTTACCTAGCCCCTCAAATAGCTTAGGATATTTTTTTAGAACTGGGTGATTTGTCGTGATATTGCAACTCATTGCTAATAAACCCACGAATAGAGCAGTTACATTGCTTATTAAACAGGGGCCTGGTACTTCACATTTTAATATATGTATCGCTTCCTTACTTGTTATATTTCCATATTGTAATGTTTCTTCAAACTTTCCGTAGCATAAAACCAGATGTTTGGCACCCCACTGAAAAATACTAACATTTGATGGGCTTAATGTGGGTTGTTCTTTCATTTTCATATATTCAGTTATACACATTATGTTGCATGTTGCTCCACTGTCCAAAACAAATAGAAGTTATTGTGACCCAACCATTAACTCCATGGATGTTTTTTTATATTTTCGGTTTTAAACATACTGAGTTGCTGGAAATCACTGTTTCTTTTCTTGCATCATGTAGAGCTTTTCTGATTGTTCAAATTCTTCATCAGACTCTTCTTCAATTTCTTACATATGTCTTACATACTTTGTGTTTCCAATTCGTTTTGTATTTGTGTTACTTTGCTTCAAATTCTCTTTTCTTTTTCCAAAAAATTTCTCCTCTTTAAATTTGCACATGCTTGTATATCTTCCACATTCTTTACATTGTTGTCCTATTGCTGGACATGTTTCTTGAAGTGGAAACTGAAATCCACACCTATAGCATGATCTTTTTTCTCTAAATTTTGTTTCAGTTTTTTTCCTACATTGGTTTTCTTTGACGTCTCTCGAATTTGTGCAATTGCTTTAATTTTTCCTTCTTCCATGTTTGTAGTATGTTTTTGAGCTTGCATTTCTGTTTTTGCCATGCGCAGTATTTCCTGTAAGCCATAAGTCTTTTCTAATATTTTTTTTTCTAAATTTTATTGAGTTACATCTTTGTATTACTCCTAGTCGTATAGCTTCTTCGTTGCTAAATTTATCAAATTCACAAAATGTGACTTTTTTAGTCTTGTAACATAGTTATACATTGTTTCATGTTCTCGTTGACATGCCATAATACAATTATATATTTCAAAGTCTAGATTTTTTTGAGGGTCACATTTTGCATTCAGACATTTCATAAGTCCTTGATAAGTACTTCTTTCATGCTCGGGGAATGTAATTATTAAATCTTCAACATCATCTCCTACAAGATTGAGTAAAAGGTATTTTGCTTGCTGATCAGTGTGTGTTTTTACATGTTGCTTTTAGAAAATGTTCAAACCTCCTTGTCCACTTTTCCCATCTTTATGCAACATTTTCTTGTTCAGACAAATTGAAAGGTAATGGTCTTCTGAATATTGTACTTGAAATGTTCTAATTATCCTCTCATTAGACATGTCTGAATTCATATTTCTAGCTATTTCATTTATGCCCTCTGTAGTCATATTCTCCATTTTTTATGTACATCTTTTAGTATGGTAATATATGTTATTTGTTAAAATAATATTTTGTTTGTTTCTTGAAAACCAATATTTCTCCTTTACAAAATAAGTCTATTTTTAGCCTTTTGTTTTTTTCTTTTTATTATTTTTTTACATGCGTTGGTATTGCAGGTAGCATTCTCCTCAAATTCAACTTTCCAGTCCTGTATGCATGCGTGTTGCAATTTTCTTGTTTAATGCGTGCGCACTTTGTCCTCAGAGAGATTTGTACTTGTCTCTCTCTCGTGGTTGCGCGCACACACGATTGTTCTCCTTCAACCCGGTGCTCGCGCGCTTAAATTGTGACCCTCGCATCTGCACACGCGTACAGTTGCTTTCCTCCAATGCGGCGCACACTTGAATTAAGACCCTCACGCCTGCGCACGCACACAGTTGCTTTCCTTAAATGCGGCGCTCGCACACACAGTTGCTTTCCTTCAAAGCCGCGCTTGCTCTTACTTGCGGTTACTTTAATTTTTAATAAAATTCCCCAGTATTATGGTTCGGCCCCGCCACAGCCTTGTAGAGAGCCAGCTATTCACTCAGAGACAGCTTACAGTAATTTCATGGAGTTTCCTCACAACAAGTTCTTTCAAAGGCTTTCTCATAGCAGGCTAAACGCTAGCAAATCTTGACGCATGTATCTTCCAAATCGTCGCCATTTTGAAGAATCCTCTGGACACGGTAAATGTTTATTATATATATTTATTGGAGCTCCTTACATTAGCTTCCAACACTACTCAAATCCTGAGCTGAACTGCTGTTCTTCTTTGAGAACCCTTCTACCTTCCTTTTAGAGCTTCTACCAAGGCACACTTATAAATGACATAACAGTCATTATGCATCATTACATGCTCCAGAGCATAAAAACTCAATTAGAGATTACTGATCCAAGTTTGGATTTTAAAGACAACTCATTATCTATAATCCTCTTCTTGCTGATTTTTTGGGGGGAAGGAGGCACACCCATTGCAGGTGGCCGGCTAGTAGTTCAAAGGTCTGCTTTGTTGTTAAAACAATTTCAGTTTTTTCAGTGTTTAGTTTTAAAATGTCGTGACCCATCCACTCCCAGATAAAACACAATATAGATTGAAAATTATTTTGTGAAACATGAGAGCCATCAAGTCTGATAATAATCTGAGAGTCATTGGTGTACTAGTAGATTCTACGGTTCAAGAGATCCAAAGCCTGATAAAAAGTCTAATATAATATTCAACACGTGAGGGGTAAGAGAAGAGCCCTGAGGGACCCCACACTCCAACAGAGACACTTGGGCTCTAAAAGGATCCAAATGAATGGATTTGATGCAGTCACTCCAAAAAGATTTTATCCAATTGAGGGCAGACCCTCGTTAGTCTGCAGCTTCCATACGGTCAACAACAGTTTGTGGTTGACCGTATTGATGGCTGCAGACAAATCTAACAACACCAAAACGGAGGTTAACCCATTAAGGTCCTTACACATATTGTGTACTCCTGCAAGCATAACAGACTCAGTACAATGTTACAGGTGAAATCCAGCTTGATGCTTGTTAAAAATTGTATACTTTCAAGATGGAATCAAACCACTTGTGCTACATGAAATTCTAATAATTTAGCCTGAAAAGGCAACAAAGAAATTGGATGGTAGTTTTTTAAAGGCAGGGGATCTTCCTTTTGTGTTTTTCTGTCTATGGATTATCACAGCTTTCTTAAAGAAATTTGGTATGCTTCCCTGTGGAAGAGAAGAGTTTAGTATGGTTAGAAGCAGCCAGAGACTTCCAAGGCAAAATGTTTCAGACATTTAGGATGATCATTAGGTAAGCCCGATTTCACACTGGACATATGCTCCAAGAACCGCTCTTCAGTGATAACTGGAAAGCTGTGAAACTGATGATAATTCTTGTCGAAAGAGGTGGACAGTTCCCTATTACCAGGCACAATACTATCACAATAGTCTTTATTTTGTCAATAAAAAAACTATTATGCTTATTGCGAAATTCTTGTGAGGGAGCAATATTGAGAAATAGTTTTGAAGGTTTAGATAGCACAGTCACTTTTTAGGTCTTGCCTACAGCATTGCTTTAGCAAGGCTTGTTTGGCGAGACTATAGTATGGCTTTCAAAAGTCTACCCAAACTGCGGATTAGGTACAGTGCATGTGAGCCAGGCGCGTGCACATCGCCAGCCACATTGCACATCATTTGTCTGAGCCTCAGCATCAGACTTCAAAGGAATCTGCTCCCCCCACATCAGACTTCAAAGGAATGTGCTCCCCCGCCCCGCCACAGCAATGCCGAGAGCTTGTTAGATAAACGTTCTCCTAAATGCGTTGCAGCTTTTTTCAAAAGTACTGCAGTGTTTTTAAATAAACGTTCCCCTAAATGCATTGCAGCTTTCTTCAAAAAACGTACGCTCAAATGTATCGCAGCATTCTTATATAAACTTTAACAGGTATTGCAACGTTTTAAATTAAATGTTTTCTCAAATCTATTGCCAAGTTCTTAAATAAACTTTCTCTCAAATGTATTGCAGCGATTGTAGCATTTTAAAATAAACTTTCCTTCTCTTTACCTCTCTTGTTTCATTCTTCACTCCTTTTTTCTCCTTTCATCCTTCCTATCCTCCACTCACCTCATTTTCTCCCTCTTCTCTGAATCTTAGTCTCTGTCAGTCTCCCTTTCTCTCCGTCTATAATTCTCCTTCCTCAGATCTTTCTCTGGCCCTTCTACATCCCTTCACACATATCACAATGTTCCTTCATTCCTTTCGTTGTTTCTCCCACTCCCTCCTCTTTCTCCTCGCCATAGCTATGTAGCGCACTTTTCATTTACTTTCCTTTCGCAGCTTTCTCATCACTCCTCGTTTTATTCTCTTTCATAGCTCTCACACACCCACCTCTTTCCGTTCTCCCCGACTCTCCCACCCTTTCTGTTTCATTCTTTCTTCTTGCCCACCTCGGCGCACTCTTCTCTTTCCTCGCATATCTCTCGGACTCTCTTTTACGTTTCCCTCTCACACATCGCTTCGTCAATGGTAGGACGCGCTTTGTAAATACAATTACTATCTTCAGCCACTCTTCCCTTTGTATCAAATCACTTTGCTCGCTTTCTTCTCTCCCATTCTTCATCTCCACTATCATATTCCTTGCAAGCTTCATGTTCGCCCTTCCTCTTTATTATTATTATTCGTGTTCCTATTTCTTGTTCTCCCCTTTCTCCACCCTTGAGCTCACACGTTTTTCCCTCCACTGTCCCTTCTCTACCCTTGTCACTTTCCATATTTCCCTCTTCCTTATCTTCATTTTTGCTTTTCCATTCTCCTCCTCTTGCTGTACTTTCACTCCTGCCACGCTCATCTTTTTTGTTCTCTTGTCTTCAGTTCTTCCTTTCATTTCACCCCATATTTTACAATGCGTCCCTCCTTTCATACCACTCGTTTCTCTTCCTCTTTATCTCTTTTTTCTCCCACTCGTTTTAGCCAGACTTTCCCTCTTTTTAATTTTCACTTTCTTCTCCCCATTTTCTGCCTGAAGCTAAAGTTAACGGGTCTGTCTGAAGTCAGGAAAGCCAATGAAACAATAGCAGTATGGACATAAAGTAACTACAAGGAGTCTACTTGTTTGTTTACAGTTTGTGTCACCTAATGGACTTTGCGCACGAGCCCTCTTAAACGTCATTGTATCTTGAAAACGTAAGGACGTCAAAGTAACGCACGCTCTTGTGTATGCACTCTTGCTCTTCGTCTTGTTTCCGACTAGCCCCCTCTCTTATACACCTTTTTTCTCTCGTTCCTCCTCTGCTTTGCCGTCTACCTTCCACGACCATGCCACCTCTCCCCACCCTGTCCACTTTCCTCTCATCTTGACTCTCTCGCATTTACTGTATCCACCCCCTCTTCACCTTTTCTTCTCCGCCTGCCCTCTAACGCCACCCCCTGGTTTCCACAACTTCACTATCCGCCGCTCTCTCCCTCTCTACTTCCAGCTTCGCTTCTCTCTCCCTTATCTGTCTCCTTTTTTTTCTCTCACTGCCTCTCGTACTCAGCGACCACACCCACCACCACCACCACAACATCCACCACCACCACCACATCCACCACTACCACATCCATCACCACCATGTCCACAACCACCACGTCCATCACGTCCACCACCACCACACCCACCACCACCACATCCACCACCACCACATCCACCACCACCACGTCCACCACCACTACGTCCACCAACACCATGTCCACCACCCCCACATCCACCACCACCACACCCACCTCCACCACCACCACATCCACAACCACGTCCACCACCACCTTGTCCACCACATCCACCACCACGTCCACCATCACCATGTCCACCACCAACATCATGTCCACCACCACTACCACGGCCACCACCATGGCCACCACCACAAGGCCACTACAACGTCCACCACCATCACGTCTACCTCCACCACCACCACATCCACTACCACCACCACGTCCACCACCCCGTCCACCACCACATCCACCACCAAGTCCACCAAAAAGTCCACCACCACATCCACCACTACATTCACCACCACCACATCCACCACCACCAAGTCCACCACCACTACCACCACGTCCACCACCACCAGGTCCACCACCAACACGTCCACCTTCACGTCCACCATCACGGCCACCACATCCACCACCACCAGGTCAACCACATCCACCAGCACCATCACGTCCACCACCACGTCCACCACCACCATGTCCACCACCACCATGTCTACCTTCACGTCCATCACCACCACGTCCACCACCACCGCATCCACCACCACTGCGTCCATCACCACCACATCCACCACCACCACCATATCCACCACCACATCCACCACCACCACGTCCACCACCAACACATCCACCACATCCACCTCCACCACCACCACATTCACCACCACTACCACCACCACCACGTCCACCACCACCATGTCCACCACATCCACCACCACCAGGTCCATCACCACCATCACGGCCACCACCAGGTCCACCACGAGGCCACTACCACGTCCACCACCACCTCTACCTCCAAGCAGGGAGGGTCAGGGTGGGGGGTTGTCGCGGGATATGAACCATTAGAGGTAAGTACCGATAAAAATAAATAAAACGAATTTTGTTGCCCACGCTGCATCGCCAAATGTGATGCAGCGTGGGCAACGAAATTCGTTTTATTTAATTTTTTCAGTACTTGCCTCTAATGGTCCATATCCCGCATTTTACAACCCCCCACCCTGACCCTCCCCTGCCTGACGTCACCGCCCCAGTATAACACCCGGCACGGGCCGTGCCTGCCACCACGACGTCCCCCACCATGTCCACCACCACCACCACGTCCACCACCACATGCACCACCCCCACGTCCACCACCACAACATCCGCCACATCCACCACCACCAGGTCCACCCCCACCACGTACACCACATTCACCACCACCGCGTCCACCACCACATCCACCACCACACCCACCACCACCTCCACCACCACCATCACGTCCACCACATCCACCACCACTACGTCCACCACCACCATGTCCACCACCACCATGTCCTCCACCACCACCACGACCACCACCACGTCCACCCCGAGGCCACCTCACTCTATCTTTCGCCCTCACTCTATCTATCTATCACCCTCACTCTATCTATCTTTCGCCCTCACTCTATCTATCTATCTCCCTCACTCTATCTGTCGCACTCACTCTATCTATCTATCACCCTCACTCTATCTGTCGCACTCACTCTATCTGTTGCCCTCACTCTATCTATCTACCGCCCTCACTTTATCTAACTATCGCCCCTCACTCTATTGATTGTAACATTTAAATGGTAAAAAAATGAGTTTTAGTACAAAGCAATAAGGCTTTATAATCATGCGGAACCTTTTTATAGAGGATTCTGTTATCAAGAGAGTAGCCTCTACGCCAATTAATTTCTAATTGGCAAACCTTCAACTTGGCAAGTTGTATTTCTTCAGAGAACCATTATGAAGATACCTGACACTTGATGGAATTAAACTTAGGTTTATGCAAAGGAGCGTGTTTATCACAGGCTCCAATTAGCCAATTGGTAATGCCCTTGTCCAAAGAGGACACGTCTTTACTTAAAGGGTGCATGGAGTCACAGAGTATAAAACACAAGTTATCTTTATTAACTAGGGACCAGTTGTGAAAAGAATGATACATGTCAGAGCAAGTTCGAGGACTTTAAGGTCCTACAATACTGAATTTTATGAGCTGCTCGGACCATATCCAAGGTAATACTTCTAACCTTATTAGTAAAAGGTTTACCATCCACACCAAATCAAGGGTATGGACTGTAATAATGTTTGGGCACGGAAATACGCTGCTCTAAATTAAGACTCAGAAGGAGTTCCAAAAAGTCCTGCACCCTTAGAGTCATCATTAAGCCAATATTGCAAATCCCCCCACATTTATTGTCTCGAATAATTAACCAAAAATGGAGAACTTGCTTCAAAAAACTGTAGGGGGAAAGGAAGCATGAAGTTAGGGGGGACGCTATACAATTATGCAAATAAAAGCCGGTTTTAGCTGCTCTATTTTTGTAACCTGGAGTTCAGTATCTGGATTAGGATGACATTGTAGGCCTCAGGTGGTTGTAATTTAGTCGATTGCTTTCCAATTTGGGATTTTGTACATCAGGACCTATATTTGATGTTGCCAGAAAAGGCGGAAGTGCACGGCTGCGCCACATTTCATCTCATCGCATTTCGCTGACCTGGGATTTGTTAACTGTTAGAGGCTGGCACAGAATGAAATGCTGTCTAGAGTATGCGAAACGCCTCCTTGTTTATTGTGCGAGAGCGTAAATATATATATTTGCAAGGTAGGTGCGAATGGTGTTCTGGAAACATCGTCCCCCACCTCTGACGTCCGCCCTTTCTGGCTCTTTCCATGAACTCAGGGGGAGCGGGGTCAGGGTGATGATAGTACACACTTACCTCAGCCCCCGGGGCATGGGGGGTGGGGTGGGGGGGGGGGTGTAGCCACTATCCAGTGAACTCAGAGTCCAGTGAGGAAATTAAAACAGGGTCCGTCCATCAGTCACAGGGGGACACGCGAGCCCAACATGGCACCTTCAGACCAGCCCTTACATATGTCCCAGTCACACACTCGGAGCAAGGAATGATTTGTACAGGCCGGGAGTATTCATGGCAGCGGGACTGCGTGCCACACAAGGGCAGCGATGAAATGGGGAGGAAAAATAAGTTTTAATTAACACAAATAGTCGTAAATATTGGGCTGAGTTTATACAGAACCCAGCAAAGTTGAGATTTCTTACCCTCGCAGTTTTCACAACGTTTTAAGCCTTTCCTCACAACTGCATGGAAATTGTGACTTTTACGACAATTTATGGGGTAAAAGGAAACGTGTGCTGACAAATTTTATAAACGATTGTCATTTTTGTTTACACTTAAAATTATCTTGCAAATAGTGAAAATGAACTGACAGTGCACAAAAAAGCTTTCATGGGCAAATGCAACATTCAACCACGAATACTTGCAAATTTTTCAAATGGCAAAAATAATCAACACTACAAAACTTTGCAACCATGAAAAAAGCTTTCTGCACCCCTTAATTACACCCCTAATTTCAAAACACTGAGACACATATGTAGATCACGTGTGCACAAGTCTACATGCATAGGTGTTTGGTAGTCATAGTGATAGTCTCACTATGCAACAATTACTTAGGGCCTGGTTACAACTTTGGCGGACTCACAGTGGACCGCCACGCCAGTGCCCCGCTGCGAGACCGCCAAAGCCATCAGCTCACGGTGGTGCCTTTCTAAGGCTCATATCTCAGCCTTAGAAAGGCACCCCAATGAGAGAGCCAAAGCACGTTCCTGCACGGCATGGACTATGCAGTCCATGCCATGCAGGAACAGGGGGTACATACAGAGAGGGGGGCACCCCATGGCCCAAAGGCAACAGGGGGCACTGTAGGGCCCCCTTAGTTTCCTCAATACCAGCCTATTCACGGCGAGCTCACCACCATGAAAAGGGTCGCAGTGAGGAAACTCGTAATATGCTAAGCAGTGCCGCAGCAGCACCGCCAGCATAATGCGGCCTCACACCGCTGCAACACCACCGAGGGATCGCAGATCCCCGGCAGTTGCAGCGGTCGTTTGGCGGTCCGATCACCAAACACGTAATAGGGCATTCGGATTAACAGTACGGCGGTGCCCGCACCGCCATCACGGGTTCAGCGGTCCGTTGGACCACCAAACTCATAATTAGGCCATTAAACTTCTTATTGACCACATTTCTGAAGTTAAGTGTGCACAGCTGTGAACAGAATGCAATTCTAGGGTCAGGAAAATTACACTTTCTCAAATTATGTTCCTTTCATATTCCCTTTCCTCCTTACAGGCTACACATCCCGAAGCATTTCCTGCAAAATCTGCACAGTTCATTGAACTCTACCACATACGCCCCAACACTTATTCCTAGCTCAGTAGGGTTTAATTTAGTTGTTCAAATAAGTGTAATAGGTGAAGGTCTGAAGTTGCATGAATTCGCTCAAAGCAACTACTCTATTGGTATTATCTATTACACATTACATGTCCATTGCCACTCTACTAGCGCACCCCTTTCTGGACATCCCCGTGGAATCTATTGACTCGATTAATACGTTTATGTCTGAATATAACTTTATTTACAAGTCACCCACCCTGAAAAGGTTACTTTGCAGGTGTAAATGCATACATTACTGTATAACTGTAATGCGGTTCTCCTTGAGAGTTTATGCACACTGAGCATTCATACACTACTCTTTGTCCCTTTCCTACTATGGAAATCGTTGCATATTTGCTCCAGCAAAGGATTTTGAGGGTTCATATGGAAAGTGGTTACTTCACAGGAAAATATGTTTTACCCATTAAGAAAAACATTTGTGGTGCAATGCAGGACTGCTTTGTGCAGTCCAGAATTCTACTGTGTGCATTCCTCAGAATTGGAGTAAAAACATTATCCAAAAACATTACATAGCATTGGCAGTAGTATGCCTGAGATCTGTGACTGGTGCAGCTTTCAAGGAGTATTTTTTGTAATTTTTGTGAATTTAAAAAAGTAGTAAATTTGCAGCGAATAAATAGAGTACTTCTTTCGATGAGTGGCGGTTTACTACTGTTTTTGTAACTCTGGACATATGTGTGTTTAATTCATGCATACCTTCCACAGATAATACGCACATGAATATCACCATGCTATATACTCTGAATTATTAAAAATTGCAAAGGATTTGGGCAATTATCTGAATCCTCCGGTCTGTGTTACAGGTAGAACAAACGTGAGTAGAGGAGAAACCTCTTCATTAAGGTCGCACTGTTTGTTGGTGTGGATGACTTTGTAGGGGACACAGAGTGTCAAACTGGGACAGGAAATAGTCATGGGCAGCAAAATAAAAATAGTTCATAAGTTTTGTTGATACCTAAACAAGTCGGCCATGTTTGCAAATTGGGACAGTTATGAACTTGTAAAGACACGCTGTATAAGTGTTTTGCAAGGTATAGAGAGTGCATGGATTTGAGCTGGCTGCAGGCAATGTTTGTCTTAATATCAGGACCAGCACATTATAAAACAGGCCTACAAACAGCCAAGAAAACTGGCCTACACCAGCCCATCGGGCACTGCCTGCTTCTCCCATAGGCCAGTCCCTCTCGGGTGACGCAGTGATTCTAATGTGGTAGATCCTGGGGAGGAGAGACATTGAATAACTAAGACTCAAACTATGCTGCTTGTAATTGCGCTGGCTGGTGATCAGGCAAGCGGTTGTTAGGAAGGTGTCAATATACCATCAGTGTATGAGAGGAGAACTGCTCGCACTAAGGAGCATAAAATGCCCTTGGCCTGTGGGGGAAAGGCTTTGACCCTGTTTAAGATACCTAGAAGGAGCATGCCATCTGCCATATTCTGGATGTGCTTGTTGAAGTAGAGATAGGGATCATAGAAGATCCCAAGGGTGGGAAATAGGTAGAGAGAGTCGGTAAGAAGACACAAAACTAACTTTTGTACGTTAAGTATGATATTTCAAGCTGTGCCATGCCACTATACAGGCAGTGTCGTAACAAAAGTTGAGGGTGCCCCCCCTGTAAGGTACACAGAGGGGCCCCCCTCCGGATTTAATCCGAAGCTCTCAAACCTGAGTACTGTGCTGTGGGGATCCCCTGCACCGCGTCCTCCCCCCCCTCCCCCCGCACTACAGGGGCCTGTGTTACACCCCTGTATACAGGAGAATAAACTGTCTGGGACAGAATTACTATAATCTATGCAGCGTGAAAATCAGCAGCACTGTGTTTCGCAAAGGGTAATAAGAGGTGCACAGTAATGTTTATCAATACTTTGCAATGATGTTGCCTTCAGCATCACTCGTGCTAAAACAACTGTTTGAGGGAGAGCATTAGAATTGTGCAGTATCAGCAAAGGTAAGCTAGTGCTGCTTTCCAAGAGAAGTGTTCTCAAGGTGAACTCCCCAGTAAAATATCACGGAAGCTGCAGCACTTAATTTGCATCCACAAAGAAAAAAAATATATATATATTGTGGAAAATGACAATGTTAATGCACATAAGCGGCGTTCATTTGCTTCCATCATACCCTCACTGTAAGCAGAATGAATACCGTGAAGCATTGACCGCATCATCTCGCCAGCATAGACCCATGCACGCACACACACAAACAACCATTTTAGACACCATGGCCTCTCTGCCCATTTGTTAAACTCCCGGCACCCCTCCTCCGCGCACTCTGGCTGCCCCCGCTCTCTCCTGCACGGGTCATAAGACTTCTCCTTCTGTGCGACACTGCCCCTGGGAATCACACCCCGCGCCTGACCAACACCTCCCTTCCTCTCTTGAATACCCCTCCTTTGATGACCCCTTCCACTGAGCCCGACTGTCTGCACGGACCGCTGGTCATCCCTTAGCCTGAGGATACAGTTTATTGCCCGCTACTGTATGCACTCGCCCCTCTTCAAAGGAGCTACTATTGATCATGACCTCCGCACCCCCTGAGATCCGATCAGGCGCACACATTCCAAAGGAATCAGCGGGACACTCTGCTGCATTGTAGTCCCCTCCTATTGTATGGGGGGGGGGGGGGGGGGGTGAGGACCTCGTGCTGTAGCCACGTGTTGGAATAAACCGGAACAGGGGGGGGGGTACTGGGGATGTCTTTTCCTTGCTTCACAATGTCTTTATTGTAATAAGGAATGTTTATGCATCATCAACTTGTGTATAAAAGACGCAGTCTCAGAGAACTTGTTAGAGCACCTCCCGAAGACACCGTGTTTCGTGTCTGAAATGACAGGCTCTCCTCATGAGTAATAAAACTCTGTTCTTGTGTCCCTGTTTCCAGCGCCCGTCTCTTTGTTTGGTAACTATTCAAGATGGGAACTAAGGAGGAGGAGCCAAGATGGCGACTGGTGAAGACGTGTAGGCTCCCGGCTCCACCAGCTACCTTTCCTCCGCGCTGATATCCTGAACCCTATCCTGGCACTTTTGGCGGCGGAATGTGCGTTACGCTGTGCTGACTTGCATCGTCTTTCCCAGGACTCTCAACTCGCCCGACAGCCAGAGATAGGTGAGAGACGACTTCGAGCCCTGGCCCCGGGACTACACCGCCATCAGTCCCCGAGTCTGGGAGGCCTAGGGGCGGCCGGGCTGCCAGCGAAACACCGAAACTGGAAGGGTGGCAATATCCTCCCGAGACGGACTCCTGGTTGTGCTGCCTGCCGGGGAACGCTGCACTCTGCGCCCCGTGATCTATTGCCCTTCGAGACGCTCTGCAACTACGGCGTCTTTGTTTGAGGCGGGCGGCGAGAGAGAAGGAGCACACGGCCATGCTTAAAGGGCGTTGGGTGCCTGCTCCCTCGGTCCGGTGTTACGGCCTGCAACGCTACGGTCCTCAGTGAAGATAGCCTGACCTTCATCGATTTTACGGGCCTTGGAGCCCTGTACTACTGGTTGAGCACGCTGCACCCGCCTTGGAGTTCACCCTGTGCCCCAATCATCATGGCGGGGTCTGTTGCTTCAGAGAACAGGGGAGAGCACCCGTCCCTGTCTGCCGGCTGTGCCGCCCGGCGGGCGCTGGGGGTCAGTTCGCGCATTTCTTCCTGGGAGCATGAAGACGAGGGACTCCAACCACCGCTTTCCTACGGAACTATCCTGGCCGCCCTGTCCGACTTTCGAGCGGAAATGTGTGCGTGTTTTCAAGTGCTGGGTGTTTGCTTCGATACAATGGTGTCTGATCTACGGAGGGAGCGCAGTGTGGGGGGCCAGCCAACTTTGGGACTATCTTCATCTGACCCTACTGGGACTGCAGTGCTTTTCTTTCCTTGTGGAGAAGACGTGATTGTCTCTGCTTCTACGGACGCCCGCCACCGGCCGTCCAGTGGATTTGTCTGCGATACTTTGTTTCCCTTATCTCCGGGGCTTGCCATTCTGCTGCCTGAAACAATGTTTCTGCCTCGTGACCGGGACTTGCAGCAGCTGGCCCCCTCGATGGATTTCCCATTGTGGCCTTCGTTCAACGCGGGCTACACCCCCCCCCACCCCACCCCCCATGCCCCGGGGGCTGAGGTAAGTGTGTACTATCATCACCCTGACCCCGCTCCCCCTGAGTTCATGGAAAGAGCCAGAAAGGGCGGACGTCAGAGGTGGGGGACGATGTTTCCAGAACACCATTCGCACCTACCTTGCAAATATATATATTTACGCTCTCGCACAATAAACAAGGAGGCGTTTCGCATACTCTAGACAGCATTTCATTCTGTGCCAGCCTCTAACAGTTAACAAATCCCAGGTCAGCGAAATGCGATGAGATGAAATGTGGCGCAGCCGTGCACTTCCGCCTTTTCTGGCAACATCAAATATAGGTCGCTGGAAGGAGGAAGGCGAAGAACTGTCCACACGGTCCGGTCCGGGTAAGGTTAAGTAGGACGTCTTTACGTCTGATTGGTAGGGTGGCTTTACCCATCTGATTGATTGATTGATTGTTTGTATTGGAATCGGTATTTAAATACTGATATTGCTCATTGATTGGTTCATTTAGCTTTGGTTGCTACTTGAAGTATTGGTTCTCTTTGAGACATTCTCTGTTTGCAAACAGCGACGAATAGGAACGTTCCTCTCTCTTTGCAAATAGTGAAGGATAGGTAATGCAGACTTTTGTCCCCGTTGTAATCCGTCATGCCTATCTTTCTCCCCACTGATTGTTTGTTATCGATTTTATCGATTATTGTTCTTTTGAGATATTCCCTGTCTACAAATAGAGAGGAATAGGAATATTCTGTCTCCCTTTGCAGATAGCGAAGGACAGGTAATGCAGACTTTTGTCCCCGTTGTAATCCGTCATGCCTGTTTTTCTCCCCACTGATTGATTGATTGTCTGGACATTTACTGTTCAAAGAATAGTTCGTTTGAGGTATTCTCTGTTTGCAAATAACGTAGAATAGAAATATTCTGTCTAGTCTTTGCAAGTAGTGAAGGGTAGGTAATGCGGACCTTTGTCCCCCGTTGTAACCTGTCATGCCTATCCACTCCCCACTGATTGATTAACTAGTTCCACCCGGACCATTTATTAGAGGTGGATCGTCTGGCTTAACCGGAGGACACCCACCCTAGTAAAAAGGACATATGTAAAATATGAAGTAAACACCATATCCTGTTAACAGAAACTTTAGCATGAAACACATTAGGAAAGGAAGGAAAAAGAAGTCGAGCGAAATCAGAAGGCCACTGATGAGCTTTCGACTTCGCTAAAAATAAGAAATGTTAGAAATAACCCGCAATAAGAAACATAAAAAATGGCGAGGGAAGCCAAGCTTGACACCAAGGCAGACACGAGGTAGTTAGGCTTCACCGCCCCTCACTGCTCCAAACATGTCTGTCCCACCACCCGCCACGCCCAATAACTGTAAAATGAAATAGATACAAATCAGCAGACACCTACCCCCATTCCGGAAGCTCCCGAAGTGCAACAGGCCCACGGTCACGCCCATCCGGAAGACGAGGCCTCGATGCGTGCAGAGCAGGGCCCGGCTGGCCGCCATCAGAAGGAGAGGCCGTGGGGTGGAAGGCCCGAAAATGTGCTGTTCTCCCCATTCCCTTCTTCTGCCGCCCTGCAGACCACGGGGGGGGGGGATGTCTTGCCTCTGCCTCCGACCCCCCCCTCTTTTCCGCCTGCTCTGGCCATGAAAAACTGGAACTGAGGCCGACAGGGTCCCCTGGCCGACAGCACCTTTTCTTCAATCATTGCTGCCACAACACTCCTTTGTTTAATTATGGCTACAACGGCACTTTCTTATAATGGCTTCAACAACGCTGGACTGTTGGCTGCGACAGCGCCATACTGCGACAACACCGGATTGTTGCCTGCGACAGCACTTCCAATGATGACTGCGACAATGGAGGGGGGGGGGATGTCTTGCATATGCCACCGACCCCCCACCCTCTTCCTTGCCTGGTACGGCCATCCTGAAATGCTGGAGCCGAGAAACGACGTGGGGTCGCTGGGAGGAGGAGGCGGCGTGAACGAGCCTCCCCCACCTCCCCAGGTGGAGGCTTCCAGCGACACCCCAACGCTCCATTTGAAGGGTCCCTATCGAAAAGCGGCGCTTTTGCCCAGGACCGGCGCACGTCCTGTGCTCTTCTCCTCGACCTTGAAGATTCTATAAGAGTCGGGGGGCCCCGACTCCTCCACGCGGGCGCCCCCGTCCCCCGATGGGAACCACGAGACGTCGGCGCACTCATGCCGGCACCAGCCTCAGTCTTGAAATGCCCAAAATCCTGCAAGACTGCCAACGTGATCAGTTCCGGTGGGACACCAGTATTACCCGGTAGGAAAGATTGTTGCCTCCCCCCCACTTTGACTGATGGTTCATATCGCCAGTCCCTTCTGTTACCCCTTTCACGAAACTGTTTGAACTGCCGAAAGAGGTTCTGGTCCGACCACGAGTTGATGGAGACATTTTGACTATACTCGGATATGCCTGACCTCACCCAAAATGGCGCTGGTACAAATGAACCTTTCAGCTCCTTGTTGTACCCCGATTGCTCAGCTTTGATGTTATGAGATGTGTATGCGTTTGGACAAAGAATGGATATAGGATGGGTATTGATTATGCGTTTGGACAAAGAATGGATATAGGATGGGTATTGATCATGTGTTTGGACAATGAATTGATATAAGATGGGTACTGATTATGTGGTTTGACAATGAATTGATATATGATGGGTATTGATTGAACATTTGGATAATGAAGTGATGTTAAGTTTTTACACCCCATGGTTATTGAAAGTTTGAATTCTCGACACTTATGATACTTGCTCGCAATGAATTTTCGATATGATTTCATTGCACTTGCCGCACTTTCCATTATGAAATCAATGACCACCGACTCCGTTCCCCTCATGCACAGTTCCAGTCTGCTCCGTGGCCGGCCCACGGGGTTGTAGGCCCGTATTTGTGCACCAACATTTTTAATTAAAGGTTTTTGAAGAAGCAAGTATAATCGTAGTGTCTGGATTGATAAGCTTCGAATGTATCGCTACTGTCCCCGATATAAGTGAAATATAAGTGGATGAAAGCCGCTCGATTAAGGTTGAAGGTTAAAAGCGTAGTGCGCAGAAGCAGCGAAGATGAATGTTCCAGGTTTTGATATATGTATTTTTTTCTTCTTTGTGCAGCATAAAGCGACCAATGAAGGCCCTGATATTTAGCTTCTACATTAAGTGCCGCATGTATCAAGGAAGTTGTTTTAAAATGTCCTAAACCACCCCGAAGGAAATGCCACCTAGCCCCTTTAGTTTCTGTGCCTGACAGACAAAAAACAAACTTAGACCACTGTAGACCATCCCTTTTCCTCAGTCCATCAATAATTATCTCTCCCACGCAACCGGTCCCTCTGGGCTTAAACGCCGAGATGGTAGAGACCGCATCCTGTGGAGATAGGCCGAGTATGTGGTAGGTAAAAACATTTTCGGGTTTATGCGCGCTGATGTGTTTTAAAACGCTGCCCCCACCCCTTTCTTTTTCCCTTCTTTCTGCAGGTCATGTCAGGACGTCCACTAAAGTATGGAGAAGAGCTAAGCAACACGCCATGGTCCCGCGCGAAAGTCAGGCTACCACTGTGAAGAATCGTGATTGTCTGAGGGAACAGCCCCTGAGAGTGTGACCATTTTTGTGTGATATGAACACACGTGTGCATGCCCTGATGTGTATAGCTCGACTAAATATACGTTGCACACATTTGGATGGATGGGAGAATTATTTTGTGCGTGACTTAAGTAATGACGAACGACCGAGGGAGGGGGGAAAAAGGGAACTGGACATGGTACCTATACACGACGGACAAACAAAGATATAGCATCTCCTTACTTTCAAGTGACTCTCTCTGAACCCAGCAACTGGAGGAGTGGTCCGAAGTAGAAACTTGACGGGGTATTACAGTATGGCAAAATATGACTTCGCCTGATACCCCAAGTAATACAACCAAGCAAGGACGCGCACCAATGAGTAAACTCTGCCCCGTTGTCTTCCCGGTTGATGCCCCTCTGTCGCTTCAGCCTGGAAAATTGTGGTAAATAAAATTACCGTATCATTTTTCCATACAATTATAAGTCAAAGGATAGCTCAATTAATGAGAGACAGAGTCCGTGGAATCTGAGTCATACGGGCTTTAATGAAAATAATACCTCGAGGTATGGACATCGAGTTCCATCACCACGAAGGCTCAGGAAGGGATATTCAACATTTTATTAACATCACACATTATATATAGTAAAACAGTATACTTGATTCCAATGCAGTAGGCGTAACAGGTGAAAAGGGAGAGATAAGAACACATGTGCGTAACAAGAGGCGTGTAAGAAGGCGTACACATGGGCGTGCACTGGGCATGTCAGAGAAACGTCACATGAAACGTCACAAGTGGGTGTATGCTTTAGAGAAAGTTTGCAGAATCAGCAGAAACTCTTGACCTAGATGTGCGCGCAACTGAGCATGACGTGTAACTGGGGAGAACTGGGGGCTTTGACTTTTGCACGAGTAGAGGAGACTGATGTCTGGGGTGTCAGAACGACCTGCACCTATAGCGTATCTGGTATCTCATGTTTGGAGGATGTAGTGTCTGAAGTAAAAGGTCTCTCGGGCAGAGGCCGTTCATCACTGAATGCTAGTGCGTGCATATGAATCTTCATGCAGAGTGCGGGGGCCATGGGCCTACCATGGTAACGGGAGCAGTAAATTACTTGCATGGAGACAGGAAGGCAGGGCCCTTTGCTCTGCAGCCGGGAATATGTTTACCTATTTCACTAGACTGGAATGTGTTTTCGAGGAGGCTGTAGGCAAAATAACGTTTTGGCAGGCAAGCAGGCCGAGCCGGGCACCGCTCGTCTGTGCAGTATGTAAGGTAGAGGTCAGGGATGCATACCTAAACTGTAGCTTTCAGAGGCAGAAAAGAACTTGGAGACTCGTTAAGGGCCTGACTCGACTGGGCCATGAAACATGGAGAAAAACGTGTACTTAATTCAAAAGTGTACCAGGTAAAGACGTTGGCACCATAGGCCTAGAAGCCTAATGAACGGGATTTTCATGCATGACTGGATAGCTGACATGTTAAGGTTCGACGCAAATCAATATGCGTCTTTCTAGCATGAACAGAAAAGAAGTTACACGACATACATGGAACATGGGTACATGGATAGGGTGCGAGTTGGGGGACACATTGGATATATCTATATTCATGAGACCATCTATCTGTTTTCATATAATATCATATGCTCATCTCTCTTCATTCGGGAACGGGAACGTGTACTTGGACGGGGAATACAAGCTGTGGCGCACAAGCCGCAAATCGCTGGCCCACATTGCAGACAGAGACAACAACTGAATAGAATAAGCAGTATTATTCCTAGGAATGATAGCAATTTCCATCCCCAGGCGGACAACACACTCCAGAGCCAACCGGACCAAGTCCAGGTGCCTGGATTCTGGTGAATCAGGTGAGCTATTTCGTGAAGCCTTGTTATGGCCTTATACACGGATGGCGCGTTATTAGGAATGAAAACACAACAACTGGATCCGATCACTCTACAAGCCCCGCCCCTATCGGCCAGTATGACGTCAAGGTCAAGGCGATTTTGAAGAACAACAATCCTCATAGCAGATTGCTCTTCAGTCAGGTTACCTAAAGCAAAAGTAGTTTTGTTCACTACCACTTCAAGTGTTCTCGTTAACCTGCGTATTATTTTACTGTTCTGGACAGGACCTATGAACCAGAAGAATCCTTTAACATAATCCTTATACTGATCCCATGCTGATTCGGAATAATCAATAACAGGAGGAAGGTCTCTTCTGTGTCTGATATTCACAAGGCGTGAGTTTCGATGATAATCAGGCGGGGCTAGAAAAACTGGTGGCAATAGGAACGCAATATAACACGTCCCATCCCAATCAGGGGGCAGATGTACATAAGCTGTAGGACCACAAATAAAATAAGAATGGCGTGAGGCTTTGAAAGTAGACTTTCCTTTATCGCTGAAATCGACCACAGTATTACAATCACTGTGTCCTAGGTGTACTGAACCATTCTTTCTAACACATAATTCACCTTTCACTGGTAAAACTGTTATAAACGGCAAGTTCGAATTAGTCTCGGACTGGACGTTCAGGATCATGAGATTGAGGGAAAAGTTACCTAATTCATACACTTCATTTTCTAGATCAGTCCCTCTCCTTTGAGGGAGACCGTCTGCGTCTGGGAAACATGCTTTATTCATGACTGTATTCAGGTTCCCCCATATCCAATTGCCTTGGGAAACATGGGACTTACTATCTAAGGAAGACATTAAAGCAAACCATGCACCACATGAACCATTATGTGTGAACGGGTAAGGAAAGAGGGGCAGAGCTCCCTTGTATTTCTGATAAGGTGGGAGTCGGCCGCATACCCAACAATTCGTGGCATTGCTGGTCTGATGAGTATGGTGTAACATACGAATGAATGTATTGTTGCGCATTGCTAATCGATAGGATAATTCATGAGGGGGCAGGTCGCTGAAAGTGTGCTCTGCAGAGTCATTAGAGAAAGTATGTACATGTGAATTGAAAGGAGGAAAGAAATCATGTAACAAGAAGCTTACACATATGATCGAAATGCTCAGAATAAACATGAAAATTAATGTTATAACGCATCGACTATGCAGGTCCTTACAGTATTGTTCTCTCTTTTTGATACGCCTATCTCTCTGACTACTGGGGTCTATCTTATTCATGTCAGAAACCTGTCTAACCGCTTCACCCGAGGGGGACTTAAACAATTAAACTCTGTCTGACTTACTAGACCTTAACTTGGAACGATACTCCTGTTGGGGAGTTTTTTCTATCAGGGGAAGTTTAGAGTCAGTGTCCGAAAGGGGGCAGTCTTTAATCGGAGTTTCTGGACACAGTCCGTGAAATTTTTTGATATGGCTGGAGTGTAACCACCCCTTGCGTCCTTCTAGCTTGACTGCGGTCCTCGTTGTCATCAACACCAGTTTAGGCTGCTTCCATCTGGGTTCCAGCGGACTTGCTCTGTCGAAATTTTGGACATAAACCAGCTCTCCAGGGACGACTTCATGCGGTTTCACTTGGGTGTTGTCCGGGAAGGCAGCCGCAGCCTGTGAACGACAAGATTGTAGTGCAGACATCAAGGAAGCTAGGTAATCTGTCAACATAGTACTATCGACATCAGTGATCTTTTTAGGCATAGGCGTACCCCACATATTGGGAGGCCGCCCGAAAACTACTTCATAGGGAGATAGTCCGGTTCTGGAATGGGCTACCATGCGCATATAGAAGAGTGCAACTGGCAGTGCTACGATCCAATCTACACCCTTTTCTGCACAAACTTTGGCTAATCGTGTTTTCAGGGTCTGGTTGTGTCTTTCGACCAAACCAGCTGCTTCGGGATGTCGTACACAGTGAAATTTCCACTGGTAACCTAACAGGAGTGATACCTGTTTCATAAGTTCAGACGAGAATGGCTGTCCATTATCTGAGTATACGACACGGGGCAAGCCGTATCGCGGGAAAAATTCATGAACCAGCTGCTTGGCAGTGGTCGCGGCAGTGTAATCTGGGACTGGATATGCTTCTGTCCATCTGGAAAGGGCACATACAACTACAAGAACATATTTGAATCCTCTACATCGGTCCATCTGGATATAATCCATCTGAAGGACTTCAAAAGGATGATCAGGAGGGTGGAAACCACCTTGTTCCACGGGAACACCTTTGCCTGGATTGAACTGACAACAGATCATGCAGGTACGCACTTTCTGTTTTGCTGCTGCTCGTAAATGCTTGTTGAACCATAAATTCTGGATGCTGTCTAACATGGCTTTTTCTCCTAAGTGTGCTGGACTATGTGCTGTGTTAATGATAACTTGAACCATAGAGTCGGGGAGGAACCATGTGGCTCTTCCCTTCGTCATCCATCCCTGATCTGTTTGGATCCCTCCTTGTTCAGTCCATTTCTTGATTTCGTCTGGTGTGGCATGTGTCTGTATGTCGAGTACTTCTAGTGTGGGATCCTTCACTGTCATACACTGTGTCTGTGTTGGTACTTCAGTCTTTGTCGGGTCTGTCTGAATCTGAGCTGTGAGTTTAGCTGTTCGATCTGCCAGGTCGTTACCCTGGGAAATAGTATCAGTGACTTTCGTATGTGCTTTGCACTTCATGATAGCAATGGATGCAGGTAAGTGTATTGCTTCCAACAGAGCTTGAATAAGGGGACCGTGCTGTATCTTGGCTCCATGAGAAGTTAAAAAACCTCTTTCTTGCCAGAGGATACCGAAGTCGTGAACAACTCCGAATGCATACTGCGAATCTGTATATATGTTTACTTTCAGGTTCTTGGCTCGAATGCAGGCTTGGGTCAGAGCAATGAGCTCTGCTGCTTGGGCAGACAGTGTGTCTATACGATGTGTTTCTATAACTTCAGTTTCAGTGGTCACTGCATAGGCGGCCACTAACTCTCCTGTGCTTGTTCTCATACATGAACCATCCACGTAAAGTGTCAGGACTGGATCAGGCAATGCAATGTCTGTCAAGTCTTGTCTGGGCTTCGTTACAGTATTGATGACTTCTACGCAGTCATGTGGTGTCGGGTCAATTGTACTCGAGGGTAACAATGTGGCAGGATTTAACGTATTGCAACGTCTGATTTCTATGTGTGGCTGAAACAATGTCAATTCGTATCCAGTCAGTCTTGCTATGGTCAAGTGTTGAGTCTGGGTTCGGTTCAAAAGAACTTCCACGGAGTGTGGAACTTGTACTGTCAGGGGATGTCCTAACACTATTGAATCACTTTGTCTGATTGCTAGAGCTGTTGCTGCAACTGATTTGAGGCACGCAGGCAGAGCCTGGGCCACGGGATCCAATGTACTAGAAAAATAAGCACAAGGCTTGTGTTTTCCTGCTTGATCTTGTGTGAGCACAGACAATGCTGTGCCGTCACGTTCAGTAACAAAAAGTGTAAAAGGCTTGCTATAACATGGTGTCGCTAAAACAGGTGCTTGACATAAAGCTTTCTTTAACTCGTCAAAAGCTTGTGTGTGTTCCTGAGTCCAAGGGAGGACAGTCGAAGTCGCTGCCTCCTGATTTGTCAACTGTATGAGTGGTTTGGCTAGATATGCATACTGAGGGATCCATTGTCTGCAGTACGAGGTGAGGCCAATAAAGGCCCGTACCTCCTTTTGTGTCTTTGGCTGTGGCAGATGTGCAATTAACTGAATGCGTTCTGGTGTCAGTTGTCTCCCCCATTTGGACAGCAAGTGCCCAAGGTAAACCACTTGCTGGGCACAGAATTGTAGCTTCGAAGGGGACACTTTATGCCCCTTTTCGGCCAAGAAACATAGGACAATCAGTGACGCGTGCTCGCAGTCACGTTCGGTCCGTGCAGTAATTAACAAGTCATCGACATATTGGAGCAGAGCAGTGTCAGCAGGCATGTGAATACTGTCTAGTTGTCTTTTCAGGGCTTGACTGTAGATACTGGGACTTTCCGTGAACCCTTGAGGTGCACGTGCAAATTTGAAGCTTCGGCCATCTAAAGAGAAACCGAATAAATATTGGCTTTCCGGATGAATGGGGACACTAAAGAAAGCGTTCTTGAGGTCAATTACAGTAAAGAACGCAGCTTCAGAATCAATGGCAGTCAATAAGGAAGAGATGTCTGGCACTACTGGGTACTGGGGAACGATGCATTTATTCAGTTCTCGAAGATCGATCACCAATCTGTAGACTGGTGGTGCATTTGGGTCAGTTCGTTTGAGAATCGTAATGATTGGAGAATTACATACATTGGAGTCAGTTTCTATAACTTCTCCGTGGGCAATCAATTCGTCAATAATTTTTAATAAGGCTGCTACAGCCTCGGGGGGCAATTTGTATTGTCGGATTCGGGGCAGTACAACACCTTGCTTGAGAGTGACACGATAAGGTGTAATGTGCATACAACCTACATCAGTTGGACCTTGTGCCCATAAATGCGCTGGTACATTTTGCAATCTCGGATCAAAATCCCGTAACACATAATGACCTTTGAAGTCACGTCCGGAGAACAACATATTACAGCTCCTAATGCTTTCAACGTTTTAATACCAAGCAGATTTTCAGGACATGCTTTCGTAAGTAACAAGTCTGTAGTACGGGACAATGGACCAACTTCTAGGGAAACTGGCTTTGACACTTCGTTAACAATAGGCTTTCCTGAAAAACCCAGGGAAACATTCTGTGAGCCTGAGAGGGGTGCCCCTGGAACCTCGTCATGACTGATGGTAGTTCTACTTGCCCCTGTGTCAATCAAAAATTTTCTGTCTTTCCCTAAGGCCTGACTATGTACATAGGGACCCTCTTGATCTACAGGAACCTCAATAAGAGGCAAGCCAACCTCCCTCTCTAGGCTGTTTCATGAGTACTGCTGGTAATCGGGGTAATCTGACTGTGCATACTGGTACATTTGTTGCGTGACATGTTGCGTGGCAGCAATAGGCTGTGGTTGGGGTACAGCTACTGTCTGTTGTGCTTGCTGTGGTGGTTGCATGTTCTGTGGAATATGTTGTGGAACATGTTCTTGTCTGGGAGGACGCGGTCTTTCTTTCGTCCTGCCGGTAGCAATATTGTGTTTCAGAACGGCACATTCGTTTATATAATGACCTGGCTGTTTACAGTAGTTGCAGTTCCCTTTAACAGGAGCTGCAGACTGACCTGGAGGTGCTGCACCCTTTCTCTGACTGTCTGCTGGAACAGACTGAGCTACAAGTACTTTCATTTTCGTATCTTTCATACGTCTCTGTTCATGATCATGTTCCTCCCTAATTCGATTCTGGTGATACTGTAACATTTGTAACATTTGGGAAGGTGTATTTGCTTGCCATGTGCTCTCGACTTTCAGGACTCTATTCTTAACTTGTAATTGTAATTGTAATTGTAATTGTAACGGTATTTGTAGAGCGCGATTGCTGCCCGTGGGCGTCCAAGCGCTGAGCTGACCAGAAAGTGACGGAGGAGGTGCTATGGTACAGTGGGTTTGTCAAACAGCCATGTTTTTAAGTTTTTGCGGAATGAGAGAAGATTTGAGTTGGACCGGAGTGAGAGGGGAAGGTCGTTCCAGAGCCTGGCGGTATTCAGCGAGAACATTCTTCCCCCTGCTCTGGCTCGCTTTACTCTGGGAATGACGGCAAGGAAGGCCTCCTTTGATCGTAGGTTCCTGTTGGGATGATAGGGGGTGACAAGATTTTTGTTGATCGCTGGGCTTGTGTTCCAGAAGGTGCGGTGTGCCAGGCACAGTGCTTTGAAGGCTATCCTCTGCCTCACTGGCAACCAGTGGAGAATTTTTAGAGCAGGTTTAGCAGACTGAGTGCGCGGGATTTCTAGCAAGGAACGAGCTGCACAGTTTTGAACAACCTGTAGTTTTCGAAGTGTAAACTCAGGTGCCCCCATGTATAGGGCATTGTTCGAGTCAAGGCGAGACTGGATTAGCCCTTGGACCGCAACCTTTTTGGCTTCAAGCGGCAGCAGCGGAAGAACCTTCCTCAAGGTTCTTAGAAGGCCGAAGCATGTGGCAGATAGTTTTGTGGCCTGGGTGGAGAAGGAGAGTTTGTTATCCAACCACACTCCCAGGCTCTTCACGCTTTCCTTTGGGGTGGGGGGGGACCCAGTGCATTGGGCCACAGGGAGGTGAATGGGACTGGAGAGGGTGGGCCTAGGAGCATGAGCTCCGTCTTATCTCCATTTAATTTAAGGGAGGAGTTGGTCATCCAACCCTTTATGTCCTCTAGGCAGTGTAGCAGATCGGCTGGGGAGCACTTGCTGTTCTCGGTGGCCAGCGAGACCACCAGCTGAGTGTCGTCGGCGTATGACACGATTTTAATGCCATGCGGTTCGACAACACTTGCCAGCGGCCTCATGTAGACGTTAAACAGCACAGGGCTCAGGGAGGAGCCCTGTGGTACTCCGCAGCTCAGGGGTTTGCTGGAGGATACTGTTACACCGTCGAAGATCTGAAACGACCTCCCAGACAGAAAGGATTCAAACCACCTTAAAGCGTCACCTGAAACTCCGATGTTATGGAGACGGTCCAGCAAGGTGGAATAGCTGACCGTATCGAATGCGGCACTTAGATCAAGGAGGATCACTGCCACTGATCCTCCCTGGTCCAGAATCCTTCTCGTATCTTCGGTGACTGCTAATAAGGCGGTTTCTGTCCCGTGTTGTGGTCTAAAACCAGTCTGGGATGTGTGTAACAGTGAGTGATCCTCCAGGAACTGCACCAGCTGTGCATTTATGTGCTTCTCTAGCACCTTGCTCGTCCAAGGAAGGAGTGAGATGGGACGGTAACTTGACAGGTCGTTTGGGTCAAGGCTAGGTTTCTTTAGCAGTGCCCGTACCATGGCCTGCTTCCAAGCTGTAGGGACAGAGCATGCAGAGATGGACGAGTTCAAGAGATCCAAGATTACAGGCAAGGTGGCTTTGCTTGCCTGCATCAGGATGACTGGAGGGGCAGGATCACGGGGAGATCCTGACTTGACCGCACGGGCCACTTTGCTTAAAGTGTCGAGGTCGAGGGGGAGAAAGTGCTCGAGCGACGGCTGGCCTGGACGGGGAGGTGGTCTGAGGAGAGGTGGTTTGAACGCTTCCGGGGGAGTGGCTGCAGGTGGGAAGGTGGAATAGATTTTTAAAACTTTGTTATGGAAAAAATCTGCAAGCTCATTGCATTGCTCCTGGGATTTGATAGGGGGGGAGCCGTGGTGGCGCTAGAGCATTGTTTTATGATTTGGAAGATTTCCTTGGGTTTTGACTTCGCTTCCATTATTTTCTCAGAAAAATAGGTAGCCTGGGCTGCTCTAATCCCTTCTTTATATACCTTGATGGCCTCTTTATAAGAGGTCTTCTTTTCTGGGAGGAAATCTAGGCGCCAGGCTCTCTCTCTTTGTCTGCAAGTGCGTTTAAGCTGTTTTAGAGAGTCAGAAAACCAGGGGGCAGATTTATGAAGTCTCTTGGAGGAGGATTTACGCATCGGTAGAGTGGAGTCTAGTGAGCGGGTGATCCAGTCTCTGTAGATGTCATTTCCCACATTAGGATCCGGGCAGGGTGAGGGGCGAGTGGAGTCCAGTTGGGACAGCCAGGATTCCAACAGGAGTTTTGACCAGTTCCTCCTGATGGTCACTTGGGGGGGTGCTTGGGGATTTTTATGAGTGGCCCACGAGAAGGGGACCAGAAAGTGGTCTGACCACGGAAGGGGAAAGGGTTGATCAACAGTTAGGTCCAGGCAGTTACTGAAAATGGGGTCTAGCAGATTGCCTTTTTCATGGGTCGGAGCCGCCACCAGCTGGGTGAGTTGGAGGGCCTCCAAATCTTCTAGTAAATCCTGTGCGATGTGATCAGCAGGGGAATTAAAATGAAGATTGAGGTCCCCCAAAATCGTGTGGTTGGCTGATGTGAGGGTTCTTTCCGCAATGATTTCTGGCAGGGACCTGTGGAACAGTTTTACAGGTTCTGGGGGGCGATAAATCAGGGTACCTGAGAAGGAGTTGTTTGCATCGAACTCTAAGCAGAAAGCTGCGCTTTCACAATCAGGGATAGTGTCTGCCGAGAAACGGCATTGGTACTGGTTTTTCAGAATGATCGCCAGACCTCCGCCTCTGCCGACCGGTCTATCCACTCTGAGAATGTGATAACCTACGGGTAGTGCTCGCACCACGTCTGGATCGGAGTGGGCAGTGAGCCATGTTTCTGTCAGGAAGATTGCGTCAGGTTTTTTCTCCTCGAGCAATATGGCAATCTCCGTATGGTGTTTCGGTAGAGAGCAGCAGTTTAGTGCAAACATATGGAATACTTGTGCCTTGGCCGACGGAGTTTTGCGGAAGAGGTGCTTGCATCCCTGACATGAGCCGGGTAGTTCGGTGGAGGCATATGTACGAGGGCATTGGGGAGTACAATTCCTACCTATTTTGTGTAAGGCCGCCGAGCTGTAAGTCCTGCTCTGGGCGAGGAAGGGGCCAGGGGTTGTGGCCCTGGGTCCCGGCTGGTCGCGGACGGGCGCAGACGGGCTTGCCTTAGGCGCGCCTTCGGCGCGCAAACGGCGCTCCCGCTGCGCTCGTCCGCTGCGCTTCCTGTAGATGCACATTTGTAGAGCGATGGGGCGTGGCCTCTAGTGGGCGTGTCCGGCGAGCGCGCCTGCTCTAATGGCGGCCGCTTTGTTGTTGTAAGTAGCGCTACAGCGTATGCACCGCTGTGTGCTTCAGGGGGTATTTGGCAATTCAATTTTTGTTTTAAAAAGCACAGATTAACAAGTGACTCCACACAAAAGCTTAAAACTTGGATTAGCCAAGTGTTCTTCGTTCAGTACCTCCAGCTCCCGGCTTCCGCCTCAGGACTGGGTCAGCTGATCGGTCGTTGCGCTGTGGAGCAGCGTTTATATAGTCAAGGGGGCGTGGCCTCTAGTGGGCGTGTCCGGTGAGCGCACCTGCTCTAATGGCGGCCGCTTTGTTGTTGTAAGTAGCGCTACAGCGTATGCACCGCTGTGTGCTTCAGGGGGTATTTGGCAATTCAATTTTTGTTTTAAAAAGCACAGATTAACAAGTGACACCACACAAAAGCTTAAAACTTGGATTAGCCAAGTGTTCTTCGTTCAGTACCTCCAGCTCCCGGCTTCCGCCTCAGGACTGGGTCAGCTGATCGGTCGTTGCGCTGTGGAGCAGCGTTTATATAGTCAAGGGGGCGTGGCCTCTAGTGGGCGTGTCCGGCGAGCGCGCCTGCTCTAATGGCGGCCGCTTTGTTGTTGTAAGTAGCGCTACAGCGTATGCACCGCTGTGTGCTTCAGGGGGTATTTGGCAATTCAATTTTTGTTTTAAAAAGCACAGATTAACAAGTGACACCACACAAAAGCTTAAAACTTGGATTAGCCAAGTGTTCTTCGTTCAGTACCTCCAGCTCCCGGCTTCCGCCTCAGGACTGGGTCAGCTGATCGGTCGTTGCGCTGTGGAGCAGCGTTTATATAGTCAAGGGGGCGTGGCCTCTAGTGGGCGTGTCCGGCGAGCGCGCCTGCTCTAATGGCGGCCGCTTTGTTGTTGTAAGTAGCGCTACAGCGTATGCACCGCTGTGTGCTTCAGGGGGTATTTGGCAATTCAATTTTTGTTTTAAAAAGCACAGATTAACAAGTGACACCACACAAAAGCTTAAAACTTGGATTAGCCAAGTGTTCTTCGTTCAGTACCTCCAGCTCCCGGCTTCCGCCTCAGGACTGGGTCAGCTGATCGGTCGTTGCGCTGTGGAGCAGCGTTTATATAGTCAAGGGGGCGTGGCCTCTAGTGGGCGTGTCCGGCGAGCGCGCCTGCTCTAATGGCGGCCGCTTTGTTGTTGTAAGTAGCGCTACAGCGTATGCACCGCTGTGTGCTTCAGGGGGTATTTGGCAATTCAATTTTTGTTTTAAAAAGCACAGATTAACAAGTGACACCACACAAAAGCTTAAAACTTGGATTAGCCAAGTGTTCTTCGTTCAGTACCTCCAGCTCCCGGCTTCCGCCTCAGGACTGGGTCAGCTGATCTTGGGGTAAGGAATTCTCAACTAATTTGGTCACAAAAAGATGTGGATATGATTCACTACTTGTTTTCAGGCCACTATTAATAATAAAACATTTCTCAAATCTGGAATAAAAATCACTAGTGTCTTCATCTTGTTTCTGTTTGCAGGCTGAGATTGCATCCCAGTCTTCCTTTTTAGTTGTCAATAACCTCAGCAAGACCTGTACTAATAATCCTGGTAATGCTTTAGTTTTGTCCCCAAGACCAGTACCTGGAATTCGTGTATTTTCTTCGTTTTCTAATTCGGTCCAGATAATCTTTTTATCTCCTACCTCCCATTCTTTTTCTTTAAGCTTCTCGTAAATACCGGCTGGTAACAGTACTTTCAACATTTTCATAATATCGGGATATGTGTAATCTCCCATGAGTAACATGTCTTTTAATTCACGGTGAAACCCTGCTGGATCTTTATCATGACAAGGCACTATTTTCTTCATTTCCAATAATTCCATTTTACTTAAGGGTGTATATACGAATACGCGTTGAAGCGTACCCCCTGGAGCCTGGACGGGATGAACTTCTCGTAAGGGATTCTGTCTGTCTATGTAAAAGGGTTTCCTTACTGGAGGTGGAACAGGAACAGAATGTGGAGTCAAAAATGTTCTGTATTTATGACGTTGTTCAAGAATCACATTAATTAAATCAGTACCTAGGCCTCTCCATCTTTTCAGGAGTAAGTCTTCCAGAATATTATATAGGGGACCTGGATCAGAATGCTGACTCTCATATAGCATAATGAGATGCTGGATCATATACATACCAGCCAAGCGCTGTTCAGTTGGAGTAAGACTCAAAAATGTTTGCGCTACTGAATCATCTTTATATACGCTGTTATTATCAGCCCACTGTACTGCGGACCGTGCTAGTTCCTGATCCCACATTGTACTAAGTTCGTTGTAACCTATCCTTTCTTTCAGGATTTTATCAGTGGCTTGGAATAAATGCTCAAGAGAACATTGTTCTGGTATGGGAGAAAGAAAACGTCTTTTATTTTCTGGGCGTATGGGTCTGTCAAAAGGTCTTGCTCTACCTACGTACGCTATCATCTCTTGGCGTTCCTCTGACTCTTCTAACACGTCCTCTTCCTCGGTTTCACTCTCTTTATCGGCTCCCCTAGCTTCTTTCTCTTTTTCGTGTATTATTACTATTTCTTTGCGGATCTTTCTGTACATCGCTTCTATGCAAGTCTGTTTATCATGTTTACCATCAGCTATGTAATTACTCCAATTTATCAATATGTCCTTCTCTTCTTGGCTTGTACCTGGCCGATCTCGTTCCCTTATCAAACAATTAATCAGAAATCGTAGGATCATACTTTGTGTCTCAACCTTCTGATGTGCCATCGCCTCGCGAATGGATTCAGGTCTCTCCCCTGTCCTAATAAAATGATATATATTGTCTAGATGGTTAGTCATTTCTGGCAAAAGAATCAAATAATCCGTAACGCGTCGTAGACGTAGCGAATATAACATCATGTCCCCCTTGCCAGGTACTGAGTCATATCTACAATCTGTAATGTATTGTCTAAGGTTTTCGTATGTAGCCGCTCTAGGTGTGCGTTGCAATGCTAACTCTCTGAGCGTCGTTCGTTTCACTTGTGGCGGGGTGCAAAGATGACTTCCTGCTGCGCCTCCTGTAGCGGAAGCGAGGGCGTGAACTAACTGGGCAGTAGCTGCTGGTGACATAACGGGTAGAGGTGGCATATGTACAGGAGGTGGACTCTGTGTTGCAGCTGTCGCGAAAGGATTATGAGGACCAATAGTAGGTGGGACAGTAACAGTAGCGGCAGCAGTAGCAGTAGGGGTAGGAGAAGTAACAACAGGCGCGGGAAGCGTGACTTGGTGACGCAGAGGGGTCGTGGCTTGGACAGTGGCTTGAACAGACGGAGCAGGCTGCTGTACATTATTAACGGGTGGTACGGGTGCATTAGTATATGCTGGAGCAACATCATCTAAATAAGAAGAAAGGAAAATGTCTGCTGCGGTTTGTTTATGACAGAGTTTAGTCGGGACCAATGGTGGTGGCAAGTTACATGATACTTCCGGGGTCACCTTGGGCAGGCCCTCGGCAAGAACTGGATACAGTCCTGTAATAAGGGCATTTCTTTGTCTGTCTTGTTGTTCTAATCTGGCTCGTTCTCCTTCTTCTAATAACTCTTTTTCTCTAGCTTTTTCGGATTCTTCTCTACTTCTCTCTGCTTTCCTGATTTCTTTTTCATTTCTTCTATGCGCTTATTTACGCCATAATTCTATGGCATCTTTCTGGGATTGTCTGGCTTTCTTCTTCCATAATGCTTCTTCTACTCTCATGATGCAATCCGCATCCCATGTCCCTGAGACAGGCCATCTATACTTCTCTTCCAGACCCTTGGTGTAATCCGCCCACAAATCTAGGTACAATATGGCATCTAAGCCATGCTTATTATACATAAAATGTCCAGGAGTGTCCCTAGACGGGACGGGAACTGCTTCTTTGAGTATCCCTTTCCTAGTTCCTATCTGACGTAATTTCGAGAACAGTGGCATATTGAGACTTTGAACGTGAACACAAAAAACACAGTAATGAATTGCAAACAATCATTCATACCACGACATAAAAAAACACATTAAAACATTTCGAACAGTTACTACCTGGTACATGAAAATACAATACTGGAAAATTCTCGAGATTCTAGAATACAGATTTACTAGATGCACTGAATTACTAGATGCACTGCTAGAACAGTACAGACCGGTCCCATTAAGAGACACGTCTTACCGTGATTACCTAAGTAAACACGTCCGGACCAGGTCTGTGTACCCAGACCTGTCTTGACCGGGCACAAATTAATGAACCCGTCTAGATGCGTTCCCAATAACGGTACTCACCGGGAAGCAGAAACTGAAGGCCTCGGAAACTGGACTGGACTGGACTGCGTCAGGTGTCGATTACTCCTACGCATGCGCTTCGGAACAGGTGGGCCTCTGGATACCTCGGACCTTGCTCTCTCGACTAGGGGCTCTGGTCGGGATCCTCCGCATTCCTCACCGCCTCGTCCGGATGCTGGGTCGCAGTCACCGTCTCCTCCGTAGGCTTGAGGGAGATTAGCAGGAAAACCCGCAGGAGTGCACTGGTTCCATCACAGCTGTAGAAGGGGCCAAGGCCTGCGGTACATCGCCGGCGAGTGGGGAAGGGGGGGTTTCCTATTCGGGCGCCAAATTATGTGGTAAATAAAATTACCGTATCATTTTTCCATACAATTATAAGTCAAAGGATAGCTCAATTAATGAGAGGCAGAGTCCGTGGAATCTGAGTCATACGGGCTTTAATGAAAATAATACCTTGAGGTATGGACATCGAGTTCCATCACCACGAAGGCTCAGGAAGGGATATTCAACATTTTATTAACATCACACATTATATATAGTAAAACAGTATACTTGATTCCAATGCAGTAGGCGTAACAGGTGAAAAGAGAGAGATAAGAACACATGTGCGTAACAAGAGGCGTGTAAGAAGGCGTACACATGGGCGTGCACTGGGCATGTCAGAGAAACGTCACATGAAACGTCACAAGTGGGTGTATGCTTTAGAGAAAGTTTGCAGAATCAGCAGAAACTCTTGACCTAGATGCGCGCGCAACTGAGCATGACGTGTAACTGGGGAGAACTGGGGGCTTTGACTTTTGCACGAGTAGAGGAGACTGATGTCTGGGGTGTCAGAACGACCTGCACCTATAGCATATCTGGTATCTCATGTTTGGAGGATGTAGTGTCTGAAGTAAAAGGTCTCTCGGGCAGAGGCCGTTCATCACTGAATGCTAGTGCGTGCATATGAATCTTCATGTAGAGTGCAGGGGCCATGGGCCTACCATGGTAACGGGAGCAGTAAATTACTTGCATGGAGACAGGAAGGCAGGGCCCTTTGCTCTGCAGCCGGGAATATGTTTACCTATTTCACTAGACTGGAATGTGTTTTCGAGGAGGCTGTAGGCAAAATAACGTTTTGGCAGGCAAGCAGGCCGAGCCGGGCACCGCTCGTCTGTGCAGTATGTAAGGTAGAGGTCAGGGATGCATACCTAAACTGTAGCTTTCAGAGGCAGAAAAGAACTTGGAGACTCGTTAAGGGCCTGACTCGACTGGGCCAGGAAACATGGAGAAAAACGTGTACTTAATTCAAAAGTGTACCAGGTAAAGACGTTGGCACCATAGGCCTAGAAGCCTAATGAACGGGATTTTCATGCATGACTGGATAGCTGACATGTTAAGGTTCAACGCAAATCCATATGCGTCTTTCTAGCATGAACAGAAAAGAAGTTACACGACATACATGGAACATGGGTACATGGATAGGGTGCGAGTTGGGGGACACATTGGCTACCTGAAAATTTCTATTACCTCAAAATCATTCGTTAGAAAAGAAAAAGAGAGATAATTCAAAGGCCCCACTGTGAGTATTAGCCCGACTAGATTAATTCCCGACTAATTGGCAGAGGTGTAGGGAAGAAAAAAGGTAAAAAGCTCAACGCCCAGGTTAATTAAGTAGGATACTAAGAATGCGCAGCATGCAGGAAGAAATATTTCTGGCCAGAAAACTGTTCTATGTTCTGTCTTGGATCATTTGTGTGTAAATGCATGTATTGTCACCCCCACCTGAATTCGTGTGTACGTAATGTATGGATTTATGTCGTCCTTCTGCCTGTGTTTCTATATTACTTGACCCCTGCTGTTCTGTGTTGTGTGCGCACTAAATGGCCTATTATTGTACACGTTTCTCTCTCTCTCTCTCTCTCTCTCTCTCTCTCTCTCTCTCTCTCTCTGTCATGCGTGTACCAAGTGGTTCATTTAGGATGCGGACGACTCTCACTCTCTATGAGAGTCCCCCTACTCCCTCTTCCTTTATGTAGTAACGCTGTGCCCCGCCGGCACGAGCCTAATTGGGTCTTTTTGAGCACAAAGGTGTTCGGCAAAATTGACAGGAACTCAAACGATTGTGACTCGCCATGTTACTACCTCTCCTTTCCGCAAAATGAAGGAACTTGAATTGGCTAAAAAAAGGAAAGGACAGGTGAGATGACTGAAGTCCCCTAATCTGGCCTTTTATAGGGGGACTATACGTCAATGGCCTTCTATTCTCAGTTTTTAGAAAAACAACCCCCAATGCCCAGATTGTCCCACCCCTCTGCGCCCAAGTGCGGATGTCCAAAGGTTCCTCGCCTCTCCCGATTGGCCCCAGCTCCATAACTGTTGCCCCCGAATTATAACTGATGACCCTGATTAACCATTGCTCTCCGGGAAAAGAATGTTTAGCCTCTGTCCCTTTCTCATGATGTTAGATGTTAGTGCACCCACCTGTTCGCTAGAATTAGCCGACTCTGGAGGGAAATGTAAGACTGCTAGGACTTGGGTTAGTAAACGGGTCTTTCCCGAAGGATCCGATTCCGAGTTTGATAAGAATACACAGTCGATAGGAGCCTGACTTCTCTCCATACTTGCCATGAATGAACGCCAAATAAGACTTAGTACAAACTCAGTAGAAATGCCTGCATACATACTACATAGTGATGACTTCTGACTGTGACTGATGAACAAGTCCCTAACCACTTAGGATTGAGGACGGGATTGAAATGTATAAATATCCTCTGTTGACCGGTTCTCTAAAAACTTGTTTTGTACCCATTCAAGGATACACAATCACCGGAGGAGAGGGGCCGGACGTGACACTCAGCCTGGCCACAGATCATGAAGCACGTATGACCTGGACCAAAGGTGGAGCCGCAGAGCAACGAGACGCGGGACGAGGCACCACTTTCAAACACGGAAAATGAAAGAATGAAGGGCTGCCCTGAAGCCCCTGTTTGCTGACCAACCTGTGCCAGAAGTCCCCCGCCCCTCTGAGCCCGATCAATGGGCCTGCCTGCTTGTTATCATTTGCTCCCTGGGTCTGCTTCGGAGAATCTGACTCCACTCCGCCCTCTCTTCCCTCGATTACCCAACGACACCCCCATTCTAACCCCTGGATTTTGACTCAGAAAAAGGAACGACATTTAGGAAGAATAGGGTTTTGCCACGGAAGGAAAAGGAAATGCAGGTGCCGAGCGTGAGGCACCCCTAGAAAGATTAGTTAGAAAACAGGACTGTATTCTAACAGCAGAGGACAGATCGCACCCTGCAACGTGTAAAGTCGGATCCGAGCTGGACTCATAGCTCCACCGCCGGTGCTCAACAGCGCCAACGAAAGAAGACGGACTAAAGCCTACCAGTGATGGCTCGCTGCTAAAAGACACTGTGACGAAGATATCATTCCCCTTTCCCTTGACTGATTGCTTGCACTGAACTGAATTCCTCCCTCAACCACTTTGTATTGTTTTCAAAATGTTTATCGGTCACTTTTACTGTACATTGATACCGCCGAAGAGAAAGTCAGAACGTCTGTAGTATGTAGTATGCTGATCCCTAGATGAATAACCCACCAAATGTAAATTCATATGTACTGTATTCTGCCACCCGTATTGACTGATCATGGTTATACACAATCTGTTTGTATTGACAAACGCTATCTCATTGACCGCACGCGACTATATGTACGTCCATCAATTGGGAAGAACAGGAAAATGAACTAACTTATGTTAAAAAGCGGCGACTGTGGAAAATGACAATTTTAATGCACATAAGCGGCGTTCATTTGCTTCCATCATACCCTCACTGTAAGCAGAATGAATACCGTGAAGCATTGACCGCATCATCTCGCCAGCATAGACCCATGCACGCACACATACAAACAACCATTTTAGACACCATGGCCTCTCTGCCCATTTGTTAAACTCCCGGCACCCCTCCTCCGCGCACTCTGGCTGCCCCCGCTCTCTCCTGCACGGGTCATAAGACTTCTCCTTCTGTGCGACACTGCCCCTGGGAATCACACCCCACGCCTGACCAACACCTCCCTTCCTCTCTTGAATACCCCTCCTTTGATGACCCCTTCCACTGAGCCCGACTGTCTGCACGGACCGCTGGTCATCCCTTAGCCTGAGGATACAGTTTATTGCCCGCTACTGTATGCACTCGCCCCTCTTCAAAGGAGCTACTATTGATCATGACCTCCCCACCCCCTGAGATCCGATCAGGCGCACACATTCCAAAGGAATCAGCGGGACACTCTGCTGCATTGTAGTCCCCTCCTATTGTATGGGGGGGGGGGGTGAGGACCTCATGCTGTAGCCACGTGTTGGAATAAACCGGAACGGGGGGGTACTGGGGATGTCTTTTCCTTGCTTCACAATGTCTTTATTGTAATAAGGAATGTTTATGCATCATCAACTTGTGTATAAAAGACGCTGTCTCAGAGAACTTGTTAGAGCACCTCCCGAAGACACCGTGTTTCGTGTCTGAAATAACAGGCTCTCCTCATGAGTAATAAAACTCTGTCCTTGTGTCCCTGTTCCCAGCGCCCGTCTCTTTGTTTGGTAACTATTCAAGATGGGAACTAAGAGGCGCCTTGCGCCAGCAGCCTGGGCATCGGTAGTAGTTTGGGCTGATTTTCCTCAATATAGCCGCGGTAACAGGAAGTGCACCACTCCTAATGGAAGGACTGAGAGGGCAAAAATCCCGATCTGTGACACAGTGCTCCCTTGCTTAATTAGCATGCAACCCTGAAGTGCCAACCTACTAAAGGATATTACAAAGGTTTTTAATGTTTACAGGGGCTTGGAGCCTACTACAGGAATAACACTAATACTCACCTGAACTGCAAGGTCCCGCATGCATTATGGCGATACACTGCAAGCCAAGCCCAGTGTGGGCGGAGTCATTTAATAAAATAAAAGAAATTGATTGACCAGGTGAGCCTTCCTTGCTTCTGTTTCAAACTCATGATGAACAGGCGTTTGCCTCGAAACGCGTCGAGAGTATCATTGCCAAATGAGGGACAAAGGGCAAACATGCTGCAGAGAGGTCACCAAAAATCCATAAATGTGGAAGGAGCATTGTGGCGTGCATATCCTGAGCGCGAGGACGTTTGTTTTGGAATATGTATATATATATATATATATATCAGCAAAATCTTCAGACCTCCACTCACAGCGGCGAAAGAAGAGACAGACCCCATGCTCTCCAGGCAAGATGTTTATTTAATCCTTGTGCCTTCCAAAATGCAACGTTTCGACTACTGACGTAGTCTTGTGTGTGTGTGTATATATATATATATATGAAGAAACCACTTTCCTGGAAAAGAAAGAGCGGAGGCCAGAGGGGGATTCTTTGGAGGCTCTTTAATTCAAAGATGCATGAATTGATGGCGGCGAATGCATTTCGGCGTGTCAGTTGCCTTCCTCAGCGCCCTGCACCAACTGGAAGTCTCACAGTAATTCCCACAATCCTGCTTCGCTAAATGATGCGGACGGCATCGGACTCCTCCCCTAGTTGAATGAGCTCACCTGTTGGAGGTCATGTGAGCATGAATGAACTCCAACTCCCAGTAGGCAACATGATCATGCTGCTGGGCTGGTGGTGTGGGGGGCAGGTAAGTGATTGCCACAGTTCCAATGTCTTTTGCAGATTGGGGTGATTCGACTCCTTTTAATGCACCAGTGTCCCAAAGCGCCTCCTCGGGTCCCCTCAGACCGCTGCAACCAAGCAAACAGGAAAATCCATGTGCGGAAACAGCCGTATCGCTATACAACATCCTAACGGGGGTAAAGTACCACCCACCACACTTCTCTCCCTCACTTGCTTCGGTGGACACCGGATTTCTCGATCCCTCGAGACAATGATTCACTGCAGGCAGTGCGTTGCCAGTCTTATCCGGGTCACTTACTTATAAATATATGTGTGTGTGTGTGTATATATATATATATATATATATATATATATATATATATATATATACATATATATTACCTACTGGCAGTCGCCAGTAGGTATATATAGTTAGGATTTTTTTGAATAGGGATTTCTGAAAATTCTATGTTGAATAACTTTGGCGTTGATGGACCGAATTGGCTGAAATTTTCAGGAAAATGGCACATTTTGTTTTTAAGCGTCCCCTGAAAGTTTGGGGGGGTTTTGTCAAGCGGGGGCCGAGAAAAAAGGGGGGTCCCATAACCTGTTTTTAACATTGAGTTTTCCATAGGGCGGTTGGACTCACTTTTAGCTCGAACGGCTGAATGGATTTCCACAAAACTTGGCAAAATTGTAGGGACTGGTAGCCCGATGTGCCTTTGCTAGGTCTCAAGATATGTGCTCCAGTGGATTTTGAGAAATTAACTTTCAAAAAAATATATATATCTGTGACAGCGTCCCAGTTAGCGCCCCGGCTCGCGTACCAGACGCGTAACGGAACTTCGCGAGGAGAAGCGGATTGGCTCTCCGGTGACTCTCAATATTCTAAACAGTCTGGATCGGCCGCCATCTTGTCTCTCGGTAGGATCGAGAGACAAGAGGTGGAAATAAACAAAGGGGAAAATGAATGAAAGGGGCAAGGTAGACCCCTCCTGACCCCCTAGGATTGATGTGGGGGCTATTAAAGGGCCCCGCGGGGCAAAAAAATAAAATAATTTATTTTCGATTTTTCGCGATGGAAGCGCTACCCGGTACGCGAACCGGGTAGCTCACCTGTAGCGTAACGGGAGTCCGCCATCTTGTGTTTTGGACTAATTTAGTCACAAGATGGAGGATAAACAATGTTGGGAATGGATATAAGGGGGCACGGGAGACATATCCTGACCCCCTAGGTTTTCTGAGGGTGGCTGAGGAGGCCCATATATGTAAAAAAAAAAAAATTCCGGAAAGCGTAACAAGGGGAAAACCAAGGAAAATAGTAAAATAATATTTTAGAGTGCTTTGAGGTAGGGTAGCTCTGAATAGAGCTGTTGTGTTGTGTGGGTGATGTAAGTACCAACATGTAGGTACCAATGAAGAGTCTAAAATTCAATGTGCACCGTCTCCTCTGTAGATATTTTGTATGTTCTAATATGAGTTATTTATATGTAAATGTGTGGAAAAGCACTTCATGCTTTAAAGCAATTGTATTTTTGAACTGATTGTTCTTTCCTCTTAGTCCTCCTCTTTGGTTTTTTTTCCCCACACTCTTCTTCAGCATGATAGTTGATAAATTCGTTCCCTCAAAAAATTTATATACACAAAAAAATTATATTAAACACATGTAAAATAAATTTTTCCTTTAAAAGAAGAATACATTTTACAGCTTTTGATATTTGCTATTAAAAAAAACATTGAAATTCACTGAAAAAACCATAGGTTATAGATCATATATAGTTAGGAATTAGCATTTACAAAACCTTGAAAATTCACAATACATCTAGTGAATCAACTGCTCACACATCTATGCACAGAGTCATACACCTCCCAGCCACCCACACACACACTCAGTCTCCCATACAAATACTTGGGCAACTAATCAATAACCCATATAGTTACTCATATAGCTACTGATCAACACATGCAGCAGTTTACAGAACAACAGACATAATGATGCACAAATTAAGACAGTTTAGTCACTAACCCATGCACTCAGTGAGACACATTTAATCACTCACTCATACAGTCAGTCATGCACCTACTAAATCCTTCATCCAGACACTTATACATCCACTCATTCTTCAATATGTAAGACATATTTTAACTTTACAGAAACATACAGTCACTGGATGTTGTCATCAGTGATGTCATTAGTGATGTCATTTGAGATGTCATCAGTGATGTCATCAGTGATGTCACTGACCATGTCATGAATGATGTAATATGTGACATGATCAGCAGTGGATTGCGGGTGTGCGATATATAGTTAGTGCAACTAACTATATATGCGAATTTCAATGGTTTTGTGTGAGTAAAATAAGGTTTTGTAAATGCTAATTCCTAACTATATATGGTCTATAACCTATGGTTTTTTCAGTGTATATATATATATATATATATATATATATATATATATATATATATATATATATATATATATATATATATATATATATATATATATTCACTGAAAAAACCATGGGTTATAGAAGATATATAGTTAGGGATTAGCATTTAAAAAACCTTATTTTACTCGCACAAAACCATTGAAATTCCATATATAGTTAGTTGCACTAACTATATATCGCGCACCCGCAATCCACTGCTGATGATGTCACATATTACATCATTCATGACATGGTCAGTGACATCACTGATGACATCACTGATGACATCTCAAATGACATCACTGATGACATCACTGATGACATCTCAAATGACATCACTGATGACATCTCAAATTACAGCACTGATGACATCTCAAATTACATCATTAATGACATCTCATTTGACATTACTGATCACATCATTGATGACATCATTCATGTGATAATACGATGAATCTCTTCAGACTCTAATATAACCTTAGATACACTCAGTGTAAACAGACACTCACAGACTGTCACTCATCCATGGAGTTACTTACACACCTAGTCAGTCATGCAAAGAATCAATCACACCTCCATTTCCTCAACTATACAGTTATACACACCTTACTTATTCAAACATATACTAACACATATTTACTCTCTTATACAATCTTGATACAAGTTCACAATGATCCATACAGCCACTCACACATTCACTGGCTCTAATGCACAGTTATTTATATATGTCAACTCTCACATGTACTGTGTTTTACATATGTACTTACTTTGACATGTATCACTGAGATATCCATTCACTCACCAATACACTCATGCACACAGTCAACCGCCCATACAGCTGTTTTCCATATGCACTTTTGAACCCATACATCTAGTGAATCAACTGCTCACACATCTATGCACAGAGTCATACACCTCACAGCCACCCACACACACACTCAGTCTCCCATACAAATACTTGGGCAACCAATCAATAACCCATATAGTTACTCATATAGCTACTGATCAACACATGCAGCAGTTTACAGAACAACAGACATAATGATGCACAAATTAAGACAGTTTAGTCCCTAACCCATGCACTCAGTGAGACACATTTAATCACTCACTCATACAATCAGTCATGCACCTACTAAATCCTTCATCCAGACACTTATACATCCACTCATTTTTCAATATGTAAGACATATTTTAACTTTACAGAAATATACAGTCACTGGTGTTGTCATCAGTGATGTCATCAGTGATGTCATTTGAGATGTCATCAGTGATGTCATCAGTGATGTCACTGACCATGTCATGAATGATGTAATATGTGACATCATCAGCAGTGGATTGCGGGTGCGCGATATATAGTTAGTGCAACTAACTATATATGGAATTTCAATGGTTTTGTGCGAGTAAAATAAGGTTTTTTAAATGCTAATCCCTAACTATATATCTTCCATAACCCATGTTTTTTTCAGTGAATTTGAATGGTTTTTTAAAAGCTAATATCTGTAGCTGTAAAATGTCTTTTTCTTTATATCCCAAATTATATTTTATATGTTTATGATTATTTTTTAAAAAAATATTTTTGGGGTTCGCTCCTTTTTCACGTACCGGGAAGCTTTCCGTTAGCTCAATTTGATGCCGCGACCCGGTCCGCTAACCAGTAAACGTTCCGTTCACGCAACTACCGCATCAGAAATCAACATCGTGACGCGTCGCGGAAACGCGACATATCAAGTTGTCGCGTAATGCGTCTTATGACGCGCCGCGTTAGCGCTCCCGGAAGTGCTCCGGAACGCGAACCGGAAGCGATCCGAGGCGCGGCGCGCTCCGCGTAACGTGAGCGGAACAGGTCATGTGACTTGTTTATTAAAGTTTTCATTGGTTCATTTCACTTTTGGTTTCCTAATGATGTAACACTAGGTCATGTGACCTAAAAATAACACTTTTCATTGGTTTAGAAATATTTCTTTTCCCAAATGATGAAAGCCCCCACCTTTTTTCTCACTCTGACTTTCAACTTTGAGAATGGAAGACCTGAACATTTTCTCTGATGGCTTCAATAGTAGCTTCAGCTTCTGCACCCCCACCACCACCACCACCATCTCCTAATAGGAAGAGAGGACCCCCTGCACAATTTATTGGAAACATAGAGGAGGAAGAGGAAGAAGAAGACGGAGAGGAAGAAGAGGGACCACAATTTGTCCAAGAGTTACCCCGGGTATCTCATCGGAAAGAAAGCTTTATCTGGCAATTTTTTAGCATTCCTCCTGGAGAAAAAAAAGTCAATGCACGCCATGCTACGTGCCTTATCTGCAAAGAAAAGTTATCCAGGGGAACTAATAAAAAATACAGCTTTGGAAATCACACGATGCACCGACATATGCAGAGGTGGCATCCAATCAACTATAGTCGTGCAGAGATGCGTGAACTACAACAGAACCCCCAAACTTCGGTGGCTAGAACATCTTCTGATCTCTCTCTCTCAGTGGCAGAGGCGAACGAAACAGTGCCAAACATACAAAAAAATGTTGTGCATCTGAAGCTGACATGCTTGTATTGTGGAACACTAATTTCATGCGCTAACATGAGTGTGAAATTGATTAATCTGGCTTTCGAGAAACACCAATGTTCCAAACGCAAGAAGTTTTAATTTTTTTTTTTGCTCCTGTTGAGCCATTTTCAATGCCTCTTTCTGTTCTTTCCCTTTGAAAAAAAACAAAAAAAACAAAAAAGTGTTCAAAAAATACAAAAAAATGAAATAATGTTCAAAAAGAAAAACAAATATAAAAGAAAAAAAAAAGTTCTTTTCAGAACTACCTCCCCTTTTTTCAAAAATTGCTAGAAAGTGTAACACTCTGGCAAGCTGTTTTTTTTTTAGTTCGCTTTCCGGTTCGCTCGCCGGTATGCGAACCGGGAGCTAACCCCAAATTTTTTTTTAAAAAAAAATAAAGGACTAAGTACAAGAGAAGAAAACAGAGAGTGATTACAATTATGAAATTTCTGACAGTGAAATGTTAGAAAGTTTAATGAATTATGAACACAATCAAAATAAAAAGAAATGCTTTAAAAATAAAGAAAACAAAAAAAAATCAACAAAAACAACAATCAATTAACATACAGTATTTGAAAAGTCTATCATTCTTTTATCCTTATAGTACGCTGCCCAGAACGCTTTCCGGTTCGCGGACTAGGCGCTCACCACGCAAAATAAAAAAATCTTTTTTAGAACGTTAATTTCTCAAAATCCACTGGAGCACATATATTGAGACCTAGCAAAGGCACATCGGGCTAACAGACCCTACAATTTTGCCAAGTTTCGTGCAAATCCATTCAGCCGTTCGGGCTAAAAGTGAGGCCAACCGCCCTATGGAAATTAACATTGGAAAAACGCGTTTTGGGACACCCCTTTTTTCTTGGCCCCCCCCTTTCCGAACCCCCCCCCAAATTTTCAGGGGCTGCTCAGAAACAAAATGTGCCATTTTCCTGAAAATTTCAGCCAATTCCGACCACAAACGCCAAAGTTATTAGACATAGAATTTTCAGAAATCCCATAGGGAAAAAATCCTAACTATATATACCTACTGGCGACCGCCAGTAGGTATTATATATATATATATATATATATATATATATATATATATATATATATATATATATATATATACGGGCCAATGTTTTGCTTAGAAGCCGGCCCTTGGCACTACAGAATGCCGCGGTGTCGAATACCAAAGCTGCCTAGTCTTGTTTTGTATCATACCTCTTTCATCTACTGCCAGGCACTCCCTTCTCCTTTTTTCACTCTTGCAGGTTCTTTTTTCGCACCTGCTTTCTCCTTTTGTCACAGTTTTTCCTTCTTTCTTTTCCTCCTCCTTCTCCCCTTTTGTGTTTCCCTCCCTCTTATGATGGGTCCAAGTCAGATGAGGAAAAATAAGTGTTTTGTTCCCCAAAAATGACTGTCAGCGGGCCACACCAGCAGCTACTGGCACCAATTAAGCACTTGGTAATGCACTGTTAACACCACATTAAGGGCACTTTGCAGGCACTAGGGTTTTGAGGTCTGCATCACAGAGTGACTTTGGCGGTGCACCCAAGATAACTTTCAGAGTAAAATAATTTTTGTTCGCAAGAAATTATCAGAGCTGCTGTTTTTCTGCGATGTGTAGTCTTGCTGCATGCGACAGCCAGCTCTAACGTGGTACAATCCAGGCGTCTGTGTGTTACGTTTAATTTCCCCTAGGAGAAGAATGTTAGTGGCTGTTGACACTTTACGATATTGTTGTGTGTCAGTAGCATGATGGCGTAGAGACATGCGGTAAAATAGACATACTTTCACATCTTTACTTTACTCCCGTTACACTCTGAAGTGCAGATAATTTAGTCAAAAATCACACTCATGTTTGGACAACTGCCAAATCCAGGCCTCTGGTTTACAAAGCTATTAACTTTTCATTACAAAATATCTCCTGTAATGGTATTGCATATTAGAGGAGTTGTACACAAATACCCAACTGCTTATTATTTTATTAATCAGCATCAAATTCAAATCCCAAAAATAATACAGCATCATATATTTCAGCACCAACACCCCACGTCCAGATACAACTGGATTACAAAGCCATATACAAGCCTCAGCAACATCTCTGTGATGGGTTTCAACCAATGTGTCTAAAGTCTTTCCATGGACCCCACACCTTGTCAAACTTTCCTGGACAATCCTGTGTTTTGTGCACTGTGTTTTCCGTCTGCATACAGCAGTCTAGGCCGGCCCTCCGCAGGGCCAGTGTTGGAGGCTCTCCGCTTCCCCATAGACAGGCACTGTCTCTTTTGGCCACTGCAAGTGTAAAACCATACGGCATATTTACACCCCCTTGCTCCGCCCAATATAGTTACCACGCCCCTGTCTCAACTTTTTCCTCTAGAACCTCAGAAATGCACAACCCACTGGGGAATGTATGACGTTACAACGCATACATTTACAATAAATGCCTTTACAACGCAGTTTTTACATCTCAACATCTCAACATCCTTTACCACAAATTCTTTTACATAGCATGCCATTACGTCGCATTTTCAGAAACTACCTTTACAACGCATTCAATTACATCACATAATACCTTTACAATGCATACCATTACAATGCATACCATTACATTGCATTTAAGGTAAGTGTTGGATAGTAAAGGGATAATAATTACTATTCTAACTCAAGTGAGTGCAACAGTAGGGTAAGTGTTGGATAGTGTAGGGGTAACAATTGCTATTCTAACTCCAGTGAGTGCAACAGTAGGGTAAGTGTTGGATAGTGAAGGGGTAAAAATTGCTATTCTAACTCCAGTGAGTGCAACAGTAGGGTAAGTGTTGGATAGTGTAGGGGTAAAAATTGCTATTCTAACTCCAGTGAGTGCAATAGTAGGGTAAGTGTCGGATAAGGGTACTCTGCGTTGTAATGGTATGCGTTGTAATGACTTGCGATGTAATGTCTGCGTTGTAGTGACATGCGTTGTAATGACATGCGTTGTAGTGCCATGCAATGTAATGGCTGCATTGTAATTACATGCGGTGTAAAGGGTATTGCGATGTAATGACTGCTATGTAAAGGTAGTGTGATGTAATGACTGCGTTGTGAAGGTTGTTTTTCCCCACAGGGTACCAGTATTCCTGTATGCCAGGGCACTCCCACAAAGAGTGGGAAAATGTCCCTCGGTCTTCCCCCATCTCATACAATCTGGTTCTAGTGAAGTACACACAGTGCAGTATTTTCGGGTGGCAACAGGCCTCTGACTGGTCCTGATCCTCCATTCTTCCCAGAGCACATTCCCATTTGGTGGCTGGCTGTGACTCTGCAGTGTTCTGTAAATCAGTGAAATCGCATGATTATCGAAGGAGGCTGAAAGCACCCGATATTTAAGTGGGGTTTCCTTTGCCACTTCTTGTAACTCCTCGCTATAGTGGGATAGTGCATGGTTCATCTGTACGTATCAAAAGTTTTGACCGTCTGCCAGTTCGTATTCTGCCTGTAGCTTTTCAAAGCAACGAAGGCCATGCGTGTGCCACCCGTCTTCCAAGTTAGTTATCTCAATTAAGTCTCATTGCGTCCTGCCTTCCAGCTTTTTCAGTTCCACAACATCAGAGTCCCACAAAGGAGTCTTGAGTGGCAGCCGTTTACCCCACCCCAGTGGGTTTGTTGCTTTTTTCCAGAGGTGTATCGCCATCACAACCGGTGAGTGAGGTTGAAGAGCGTGAGCTCTGCTATAATGCTGACAGAGGTACCTTTCCAGCTTTATCCCCCTTCTGTTAGCCACCTATGAGTGTTTGTGCAGTGATAAAAAGGCCCAGTCATTCATCACTAGCAGTTGTGTCGCCCAGTCATAGGTCAGGTAGGGCCAGCCCTCCTTTATATGGGTTTCTTCTCAGTGTTTACAGGGCAATGCAGGTATGCCCCCTTCCTACAGTAGTGTCCACATAAACGCATCTACGGCCCTGAAAAACCCCACTGGGACCCGATATAGTATGTTCTGAGGCATGTACAAGAATTTGGGCAGCACTATAATTTCATGGATGGTTGCTCTGCTCATCAGGAACACTACATTCCTCCAGTGCCCTACATCTTGTTTGTAGTCATCAAGGATTCCGATTATGGAAATCCTCTAACATAAACCCCCAGGTACCTAGAGCCACCAGTGGTCCATTGAAGTGGGATCGCCACTGACTTATGCAAGTTAACCCCTATCCCAGAATACCTTCTGAATTTGTCCAGCACCTACAGTACCATTGGCATGTAATTATATGGGTCTACCAGGTGTAATAAAATGTTGTTAGCATAAAGGGAAATGGTGTCTTCCCATTAATTATCTTATTGTAGGCTTTTGATTTGTTCCTCCACTCTCACCCAGCATGTCAGCTGTCCAAGTGCCAGCGCAAACAACAGGAGAGATTGTGGGAACGCCTGTCTCATTCCTCTGCCTAGCCGGAATTTTTCCAACTTTGATCTATTGACCTTGACTACCAAAGTCGAGGTTGCATGTAACAAGCGTGACCTGGCAAAGAATGCAGATCCAAACTCTATCTTGTCCAGGATCTGCCAGAGGTAATCCTAGTTCACCGAGTCGAAGGCCTTCATGGCATCCAGTGTCAAAAAGATCCCCAGTTACCGCATGGTTGGTCTCAGCGCCAGTCAGCCAAACAGTCATTGAGTGGATCACTGTGTCATAAAACCAGATTGGTCTGGTGCAATTAGTGTATGTATCATGCTTATCAATTGATTGGCCAAAACTTTCACTTCTATGTTGAGCAAAAGAGTTGGCCTGTAGGAGGAACATTGCCCAGCCAGTTTGTCCTCCTAATGAATGAGGACTATCATGGCAGTCCTTAAGTCTCTGGGGAGAATCCCTTGCTGTTTGTGAAATAATGCGCTCCAGGGGTCCCCCCGCGTGTCATCCGAGACACATGTAAAAATCCGAGGGGAAGACATTTGGTCTGGGAGATTTCTCGTCTCTAAGTTGCTGTAACGCCTCCTATATTTCTTCCACTGTGATCTCATCATCCCGCATTTTGGAGTCGTCTTGACTCAGTGAGGGTTGAGACCCTCGCGGGTATGTAGTTTGCTTTACAAATGATTGATTGATTGATTGATTGACTGGTATGTAGGTGGTAAACTCTTGTAGGCACTCTGCCTTTGCTCCCCTGTCAGGGTTATACAGGTTCCTGAGGTGTCTCACAAAGGTCTGTACAATACCCACTGCCTCTATCCCCCATGTCCTAATTTACTACTTTGTGGACCCACTGTGCCCCCTCCTCCCTCCTAGCCAGCCATGCCAGCAGTTTACTTGCTTTGTTCCCAACCTCTTACCATCAACGTTGTTTAGAATGGAAGCACACATGTGCCTCTTCCTCCACTAACTGTTGATATTCCTTCCTGAGCATTGTTATGCAGCAAGTCCACCATGAGCTGCTGTATGTATTCCTGTTTGTTAGTAACTAATTTGTCCTCCAAGGCTATCACCTCCTTGATTTGCTTCCTCTTTTTCCCTTCTGCGTGGGAAATTAAGGCACCCCTCATCATTGCCTGAGAGGCCTCCCAGACAACTATCGTTGAGTCAACCGAGCTTGTGTTTTATTTAAAATAGGTTTCCGTATTTTCTACTGCCAGCTTTCTAGTTAGTTACCAGGAGACTAGTTTCCATGTGCCCCCACTCTTTCCTTCTGCGCATATCAATTGTGTACAGACTGAAGGATGATCTGATATGCCACTGGGTAAGTTCTTAGAGTTTTGGAAGTGGGCCCCTTGTGTCTTTGGAACCAGGATTGAGTCAATCCATGGCATGGACTCATTAGTCTCTGAGATGTATGTGTATTGCCTTTCCACAGGATAACCCTCCCTTCACAGATCCAGTAATGTACTGTAAATTAGTTTTATATAGCGTGCAAATACCCGAAGGTGTCTTAGGGCTGGTGGTGACCCATCAGGTGAGGAGCAGGAGGTGGGTACTAAACAGGAATGTCTGACATAATATCGGCAGACAGAATATCGACATGCAAAAATATCGGAGCAAAAATATCGACAGCAAAAATATCGGAATCCTATCTTCATTAATGTAAGTACAAAAATATCGAAAAAATAATATCGAAGTACAAAAATATCGGAATCAAAAATATTGTTTTTTTAAATGTATTAATAATAATGTAAAAATAATATTTAAATACATATAATTTTACAACTATTAAATAAAAATATTAAAATAAAATTAAAACTAATACATATACATTTAAAATAAATAAAACACTTAAAAATTTAAAGTAATTTTAATTTTTTTCATCTAATTTATTTGATTTAATGTAATATTTTTTTGTTTTTACCCTGTACGCCTGTACCCCAAAAACCCAAAACTGACCCTGAACCCTAAAAATATCCCTGTACCCCAAAAACCCAAAACTGACCCAGAACCCTAAAAATACCCCTTTACCCAAATACTGAAAACTGACCCTGAACCCTAAAAACACCCCTTTACCCAAAAACTGAAAACTGACCCTGAACCCTAAAAATACCCCTTTACCCAAAAACTGAAAACTGACCCTAAACCCTAAAAATACCCCTTTACCCAAAAACTGAAAACTGACCCTGAACCCTAAAAATACCCCTTTACCCATGAACTGAAAACTGACCCAGAACCCTAAAAATACCCCTTTACCCAAAAACTGAAAACTGACCCAGAACCCTAAAAATACCCCTTTACCCAAAAACTGAAAACTGACCCTGAACCCTAAAAATACCCCTTTACCCAAAAACTGAAAACTGACCCTGAACCCTAAAAATACCCCTTTACCCAAAAACTGAAAACTGACCCTGAACCCTAAAAATACCCCTTTACCAATGAACTAAAAACTGACCCTGAACCCTAAAAATACCCCTGTACCCAAAATTAATTAAAATTATTTAATTACCAATTTATTATTAATTAACAATAACAATAATGTAAATATATTAGCACATTTGCTGTAATTAATTTAATTTAATAATTAATATTATTTTGCCCAATTAATTAATTAAGAATAACAATAAATTATATATAAAAAATTACTATAATTAATGTAATTAAATAATTAATATTAATTAATTACCAACTAATTAATAATTATAAATATGTAAAAAATTATAATAATTAATTAACTAATTAATAGAAATTAATTACCAATTAATTATTAATTAAAATATGTACAAACATATATCAATTAATTAATTATTATTAAATTACTTCCCACCCTATTCCCCTATAAACCCATAACCCGCTACAGAACATATTTATCAATTAATCAATTAATTAAAAATAATTAAAAATTAATTCTCAATTAATTAATAAATAATTCCTACTAATTAATAATTAATTTAACATAATTAAATTACTTCCCACCCTATTCCCCTATAAACCCATAACCCGCTACAGTAGTAAAAGACAATATTTAATTAAATTACATTAAAAATAAATAATAAAACATAATAAATACAATATAATATACACTAAATTTATTTAAAAATTGATATTAGTAACATCAAAGTTATTAATTTCGATATTATTGACATCGATATTTACAACTTCGATATTACTGATATCATACCAATATCGATATTTAGACTGTCGATATTACTTACCTTCGATATTTTTGTATATCGATATTTAAACTTCGATATTTTTGTATATCGATATTTAAAAATCGAAATTTTGTCTGTGTACCCTAAACAGCTGCACTTAAATGAAAGATTCAGTAAACAGCCAGGTCTTCAATTGCTTCCTGAACAGTAACAGGCTGGGTTGGCAGTGTAAAGTTAAAGGTAAAGAATTCCGGAGTTTTCACACACAGAAGGAGAACATCCTTCTACCCCATCTTGTTTTCTTTATTCTGGGAACAATTATCATTTTAGCGGAGCTGGATCTTATGTGCCTGCTGGGGGGTATACCTAGCGAACAGATTCTGAAAGTAAACAGGACCAGCCTGGTGAAGCGCTTTATAGACCAGGCAAAGTGCCTTAAAAATGATCCTCCTCCTGACAGGTCGCCAATGCAGGCATTGCAAAGATAGGGAGATAGATGCACACTTAGGAATTTTAAAAGCATTCTGGCTGATGCGTTCAGTAAAGATTCCAGTTTTTTCACCTGTTGCTTCGGGCGCCCAAATATTGCTCATTACAGTAATCAATCTTGGAGGTAACAAGTGCCACCATCACAGTCTTTTGTGGGTCCTGGGGAATAAATGGAAAACTCTTCTTAAGGACCCTTAGCAAAAAGAAACCAGAAGAGCTGATTTGATTTAGTAGGCCTTTTGCATCTGAGAATGACCGAAGTCTCGAGTTGTGTACTGGTTGTCAACCACCCCCTGCAAAGCCTGTCCTGCCAGCCCTCCATTACTGAGGTTGAGATCTCCCTCCCAATACTGTTAGGACTTCCGTGAAGCTTTAGCAGCCAATCCCCCATTTTCAGCAACATTGTGAGTTGTAGTCCTGGAGAGAAAAAACAGGAAGCCAGTGCGCTGTTGCGTAGCAGCCCCCCCAGGTCCACCCAGCTGTTGGATATCATTAGTGGGAGGGATTTTCTAGCTATTATACCCACTCCTCTGGAACCAGAAGTGAACCCTGCATGTACCAGTATCCTGTAATGATCAATTCCTAAGAAAGCACAGTCGTTATCGATCAGGTCTCTTGAAGTAGGATAATATCAGGCTTGTGCCACATCAGGTCCCATGTGACCACTACCCTCTTGACCCAGCTTCCCAGACCATTGCAGTTCAATGAGAGTTTTGTCAACTCTCGTCCATGTGTGGTGGTTTGTCACTCATATTCTGGTTGCTGGGTCTGATTCCCTGTCTCCTCTGAAGTCTCTCCCCTCCATTGTGTGTGTCGGTGTGCTCTCATCTGCTTGGTGCTTAATCAAGCCTTGTAGTGTGATAAACAAAAGAACTACATTTCTGTGCCTCCAAACTCTCCCCCTTCCTACTGTTGCAGGTTGCAGCCCTAAAACTGGTCGCCACCCCAATGCCCAAGACATCTGTCGTCCTCCCATTCGCCTCAATCAAACCTTAAACAATAACTGTACCCAGGGGGGGGCGTGGCCGAGCGCGAAGCGAGATGGCCGCCTAGTCCGCGAGCTCCGCTCGCCACGGCACTTATCCTGTGAATATCCTGCTCTTCCCCGGGTCGCACAGGCTCGGGCAGTGCTCGCAAGACGTCGGAAGATGCGAGGATCGGCGGGCGGCAACTCCGATGCTTGGCGGTGACTGGTGACCCATCCATCCACCCTTTCTCGCTAGACGCCGTGGCGGCGTCCGACTGCTGGCCGAGGGACCGGATGTTGGTGCCGGCCGCGGATGCCACTGGAGGTCGCGGCTTTGCGGGCCACGAAGCCCATATCTCTTAGCTGTGGGAGAGACACTGCGCCAACCCGGACGGACGTGGGGACTTGGCGCCACCACAGACACGGGCGCACACGCTGGAGATCTGATCCATCGCCTGGTACGACCGTTCCTTTGTTCTCTGCGCTGTGTGTAGATCTACTGGACGAGCTGAGATCGCCATTTTGGAACGGGAGCAACGTTGCCGGCGCTGGCTGACCTGGGGCAGACCGGTGCATCGTTTCAGACCTCGAAGGTATGGAGGTCGGCGCTCCTGCGCACAGTTGGTGGGTCTGCCCCTGCTATTGAGACTCTGTGCCATATAAGGCCGATGCTGCCCGCGCTTCTTATGGGGCATCCTGTAACTGAGTGTACTGTGTATTGGCAAGGTGTAATGGCGGATCGATCGTAGCAGCTGGAGGTGGCGCCAGCCCCTGCTCTGGTGACTTTTACACTAACTTTTCGGCTGGGCGGTTCGGTGGGGGTCACTGACAGTGGCCGAGGTAGAAGATACCCTGAGAGCGAGTGATTGTATATCGGCTAAGCACCATGGAACCTACGGCTCGCGACCTCATTGCTGCTCTGAGCTCCCTGCGCTTTACCTGTTTGGATGGGGCCGGGGACCTTGCACGGCGCCTGGACGCTATTATCACCCAGCCGTGGGAAGAAGGCTCCGGCGATCCCGTGAGAAGTAGTGTTGTGGGCGGATCTTTGCCGCCATTAGATGTGCCTGCTACGTGCCTACCGGTGGTGCCATGGAGGGCCCTGGATGATGTTGGTCACAGATCCCACCTAACTGGCCGCGTGAATGTGCCATCGAGGCCTAGTGCTACAAAAAGTGCGGATTCCCCTCATGGGCCTGTTTCACCACCCGGCTATCCTGTGTTGCCACTACCGGGTCGCAACCTGAGGGATTTGCTCGGAGCTTTGTTCCTGTGCCTACATGTCCTCAGGAGATTACTTGTCAGTCCCTTGCCTCTGAGATCTCTCGCTGAATTGCTTTTGTTCTACCCGCCTGGCCGTCTTGTTCATCCGGGGCGGTGCCCCATTGCAAACTTTCAGTGGCTACGTATTGACGGAAGGGTAAAGTTGGGACAGGGGTGAACTCTTCCTTTTTGCATCGCAGGACTGATCCCCGGTCACCCATTATGATGTGGACGCTTTGCTGAACTGTACTACGACGCCGCCATTGTTTGTCGACCTGCGGGTCTGTTTTGTGATCGCGCCTGAGCTGCTTTGTGCGAATGGGGTGGGGCGGGAGTCTGCTTGTGTTGACTTTCCCCCGTCTTTTCCCTTATGTGGGTACTCTTGGGGCGACAGGCACGTTAGTAGGGGGGGGGGGCCGTAGCCTCTTCGACGTGCAGGGTGGGGGGGTTGGGGCTTGATTTTCGTTTTCTTTTTGTTTCTATGGCCTTTTCTTCTTGTTCTTTCTCTTGTTTCCTTCTTCTTCTTTCGTATCTCGGGTCAGATGGGGGTTGGGTTTAGTTCTTTCTGGGACGGATTTTCGCGCTTTGTGTCTGTGTCACTGTCGCAAGGTTTATTGATTCACGACCATGATATCGATTTTAATGCATAGTTACTGAATGATTACACATCCTGCTCTTCCTTCCCTCTTATACTACTGTTTGAGGGCGCATTTTCTGCTGCTAATTTTCCCATGTAATAAGTGCCTTTCTGCATGTCGTAGGATCCTTTCATCGTTGTCATAGAATGATCCCTCTTATATCCTACTATACCGTATACCAGCTAGAATGCAACTCCTGATGTGACAAATTGACTGGGCGGGCGCTAACTGGGGTGATATGTATTTCGGTGCTTGTTTATCCTTATTGTGCTGATTTACGCCAGTTTCTTGATAATGATGTTTAACTCGTGTATATCCCTTTACTTGGTCCGCCCTTTCGGCCACCCGATCTGACTTTAGGACGATTTGTCTAAATTACAAAATGAAACCCTCTCTATCCTTCTCCTGTGGCTCCTTGCCAGTCTACCGTAGTGTTGATATTGTTGATTTTTTGTCCTTTATTTGCTGCGCAAGGTACCTTGGAAGGCTATTTATTGTCATAGCGGCTGGCCCGCAGTGGTTGTAGGCAGACGCTGTGTACTATGTTTCTGATAAATAAAGGTTTTCAAAAAAAAAAAAAAAAAAAATAACTGTACCCAGTATAGGGCCTCAGGTGCAGTCCACTTCCAGTGTTTGGGACTGTGGGTGGTGGTATCATAGGTTGCTCGTCGCCCTCATCTCTGTGCCCCCCCGACCTCATGGTTCACTGGTCTAATAAGTAAGCCAATGTTCCTGTCCTCAGTCTGACTCCGTTGATGTGCTGGTCAACTCTCATCTCTCCTCGGTGTCCGGAAAATCTCAGGCACGGCTGTCTGACCCCAGAGATCAGTCTCTGGTGTCCTCCATTTTCCTATCTATCTGGCGACGCTTCCCTTCGACTGGACGCCAGCCACCCAACTATTCCCACACCACCTCTGGTATGTTAAAGAACCAGGAGCGTTCCTCTGAGACCACTTTTTGCTTCACCTGGAAGATCATCATGTAGTTCAATTCCCGCTTGCGTAATTCTAGTTTTGTCTTGTCAAAGAGGCATCCCATCACTTTTACCTCCAGAGCGCAGTCCAGAAAAAATCTTATCTTTGGTTTTTATAACGTAGTGGACCATTCTTACAGTGCACCCTGGGAATTGCATCCCAGTCTCTGTAATTTATGTTTTTGCTGATGCAAGACCTTGGTCTAGGTCCGGGCAGGAGGGTGCTTCAGGGATTCTGTGGACCTTTTGCTCTGGCCTCAAAGTGTTTCAGACAAAATCTTCAAAGAAGAGCTTTGGGTCTTTCCCTTTGTTGCATTCCGGAAAGCCCAACAGAGGAATATTGTCTCTGCAAGACCTCCCTTCTGTGTCCTCCACCCTGGCATGCAGTCTCTGGGGGGCCTCGTCAAGACGCCTAACCTCCCTTTGCAAAGTTTTTAGTGAGTCAGAGTGCTCCTTCAGGAGCTGTTCATTAGTGGGCACTCTTGTGAACGTCTTTTGGAATTCCTCCCAAATCAGGGTTATGTTCAGGGCCACAGTGTCTATTTCCGGCTCTACGATGGTCCGCGTGTCCCTGACCACCTGCATTAAGTCTTTCTATGAGGGCTCCCACTCACCCCCTTCTTGAGCCTCCTCCATATGCACGTCACTCGTGCTCCTCGCCCTACTCCATAATGTACATTTTTCCAGCTGGCCCGCTGGCGGGAGCTGGGAGTTTGTCTCCCACACTGTTGTGTCCTGGCCATTAGTAACGGAGATAGAACGTTTCTTGTGGTCTCACAAACTGAAGCGCTCTTCAATGAGAACTTACTTTTCCACTCTCATTCTACAGGCGCATAATTCCTCCAAAACTCTTTTCTCCATTGTGAAAGACTTTGTTAATCCCCCTGCTTCAAAATCCCAATGTATCCCCACTCAAGATCTGTGTAATGGACTCTCGGATTACTTTCAGGAGAAAATAGTCAAACTCTCCTCCTCCTTTGCCACGGTATCTGCTAACCTCCTTGAAGATAATCCATGTTCTACTCCCTGTTCTTTCAATTCTTTTAATGAGCTGACTCCGGACCTTGCGCTGTCTCTGCTACACAGCGTAAAGTCTGGTTCCCCTCTGGACCCAGTCCCGGCTAAGGTCATGGGCATTCTTGCCCCTGTTCTAGTAAATCCATTCCTCTCCATCTGGAATACCTCCCTGTCCTGCGGACAGTTTCCTTCAGTGTGGAAGCAGGCCAGGCTAATTCCCATACTGAAGAAACCTGGGGCCTTATTTATGAAGGACTTGCGCCACCGATGCGTCACTTTTTCCCATGTTAAAAGTGACGCACCGGCGGCGCAAGTCCTTCATAAATAAGGCCCCTGGTGCAGACCCCCTGCAATTTAGTAACTATCGGCCCATATAGCTCCTGCCCAAACCTGCTAAGATCTTGGAGAAGGTGGTACAGAAACAGTTGGCGCAGTATCTAGAATCTAACCAGCTCCTACATGACTCCCAGTCCGGTTTCAGAACCGGTTACAGCACTGAGACGGCGCTGGTAGAAGTCTCTGAGATCATTAGGGAATCAGTGGATAGGGGCGAGGAGGCCATGTTGGTCCTCCTCGACCTATCCGCTGCATTTGATACTGTATCCCATAATATACTTGCCACCCGTCTGCAACAGTTAGGGGTAGGAGGCACAGTGCTGGCCTGGACTAAATCTTTTTTGTCCAGTCGATCTCAGAGAGTCACGTTGCACCCTTTTGAATCTGAGGACAAACCCCTCTTGTGCGGAGTGCCCCAGGGTTCGGCCTTGAGCCCTTTATTGTTTAATGCCTATGTGGCTCCTCTTGCCAGGGTAGTTGAGTCTTGGGGTGTCAGAGTGGTCTCTTATGCTGACGATACTCAGCTTGTTTTCTCCTTTAGAGACCACTCTGACTCCCTCTTTTCCAACTTTAGAAACTGCCTTGGCAATATTTGCACATGGATGGCATCCAATCACCTTGCCCTTAACACCGACAAAACAGAGGTTCTCTTTTTTAGCAAGAAATCTCCCCCTCCTGCAAATCTTTGGTGGCCCACTGTTTTGAATCCTCCCCCCTCTCCTGTACAAGCGGCTCGTAACCTTGGTTTCACCTTTGACAACGCTTTGTCTGGAAGGGTCCAAGTCAACAAAGTGGTAGGTGCTTTTTTCTCCAAAATGCGAATGATCAGGAAAATTTTCCCCTACCTCCCTCAATCATCTCGCAAAACAGTCATCCAGGCACTCATTACCACTCATCTAGACTATGCGAATAGTCTATATGCAGGTGCCCCCCAATACCTAATTGACCGCCTGCAAATTGTCCAGAACGCGGCAGCTCGGCTCATTGGTAATATCCCCGCTCGTACCTCGGTCAGGGCCTACCGGGATGAGCTCCACTGGCTTCCCATAGCCCGTCGCATTGATTTTAAAATTCTGACCCTGACATTCCGAGCTATCCATGGAATCGGCCCTCTCTATCTGAGAAAACGTCTTATGATCTCTTCGTCAGTTAGACACCTGAGATCTAATAGCTTGCATCTTCTGACGGTGCCAAGATTTAGGCTTTCTCGTAGTGGCGGCAGATCTTTCACCGTCACTGCTGCCAAGCTCTGGAATAGCCTTCCTCTTGATCTCAGGTTCTCTGATTCCGAGCCAGCCTTTCAACGCCAACTTAAGACCTGGTTGTTCACTATTCATTAGGGCTGCAGTTCTCTTAGGTTCAGTATTTTCTTTTTCCTGATTGTGATGTATCCTTGGTTTACTCTTTCTGGGGACTCTCATGTAATCTTAGCGCCGGGACACTTCCGCCGGAGGTAGCCGTGCGCTTTATAAGCTTCAAATAAATAAATAAAAAATAAATGGCCTCCTTGTGGGTTTCTGCTGCCCTTTTATACGAACCCTAGCAGGCGACACGCCTTTCTTCACTATCTATGTTCAGCCCGCTTCCCCCAAGGCTTATCCTCAATCGTGAGTCCCTCTGTCGTCAGAAACACCGCAGACGAGCAGGAGGAGGCAGGTGCAAATGGGGCCTTGAGGCTCCCCCTCTCCCACCCCAGGATTCACTTGACCCTCATCACCATGGGGTCTATGGTGCCTCTTATATATTCAACTTTCCTCCGGGGTCCATTTGGACTCATGGTGCCGGCCCTCTCTGCGGACCGGCTTTCCTCCATCCAGAGTGCAGCTTTCCTTCCCTTTCTCTGATTCCAGGAGCAGGAGAGGAGGGTCTTCTTGGACATCTGGGCTTGTGGTAAGGGCTGGGAGAGTGTTACACGCTGCATCGTTACATAGGCAATCAGCTTCCTTGCATTTTCTGGTTCACTGGGGCAATCTTCCAGCCCCCTCTTTCAGGATTTTCCCTGGGGACGCTGGTCTGAGCAGGAGCACACTACTCAGGCTCAAGAATCAAGTGGCCCCTGAGTACTAATCATAGGAGATGACAATACCAGGGAAAAAAAACTAATCAAACAGCACAAAGAAGGTACTTCTCCATTAACTTTTACATTTTAAATTATTTTAGGCTCCCTGTCCATATCAAACAAAAAACGCAAACTCATACTCACACATCAAACCAATCATACACAGTCATACTAAGTGAAAACATACAATCCATACATGAAAAACACTGTTCAGAATTCCAAACATTTTTTATACAATGTTATTTGGCCAATAATCCGTTGGTGTCACTGCTATTAAATACACATAATGTATAGTTGTTCATTAATCAACCAGTACATATATCAATACAATCCATCTATTATTGTTGACAGCTGTTTTGAACACACAAAAGAGTTGTATCAAACAGAAGTGCGCCAACAGGTTTCGCTGAGAATAAAGCAAATGGAAAAAGTTATGCTACCTTCAACAGGGCGCTGAACACAGTATTTGTGTGATGACAGCAAGGCATCCAAGCTGATAGAACAAAGCATTCAGGGAGCTCGAATCCAATTCTCATACGGTCTACTATGTCAGTAGAGGGACTGTCTCTCAAAGATGGAGAAAACGCAGATACAGATGTTCCAACCAAAATATGGCAAACAATCTGGCCAGAGTGCCCAACAAGAAGCTGACAAAGGTACTTCCCCTAAGTTTTTCCCGGTAAAGACACAAGTCTAACAAAGTTCAATTGAGGCCCATTGAAATCAGAACACCTAGATTTACCTCGCCCAGGAACATCATTCCATGTGTTAATTCTTAGGGGTTTGGAGGAAACGTCCTGTATGAACGGGCGGCAGAGTTCCGTCTTGCTCACGGGCACGGCACGCTACTCTGGCACCATCTTGGAAGGGTGCTGAAACCATGCCCTCTGTGAATACTAATTATTGACTTCTCAAAAGAGCATCAGGATGACCATGCCACTAAGTAAACTGCCTTCTCAATGTCGAAGGGGCACTTTTGAGCATCTTATGGGGTCATGTCTGTGGAATAATTATGGGTCTCCTATTTCCATATTTTCCAGGAATCTTTGTGTACCACTCCCTTGGCTAAGGGTGCATATGTCTCATTGCCCATTTCACTTTCACTTGGTAGACTTGAACAGTTTTGAATCTGTTGGGGGATTTCATTTTCTCTGATGCTCTCAGCCGCGTCAGAAACACTTTGCTCATGCCCTTACCCTTCCTCTGAAAAGATGCAGGATGCTGCAGGAAGCTGACAATGATGATGGCCGGTGAGGAATGTGAAGCCTTGTAGCTGGTCACTGTAGACACTACCATTGCAACAAAACCTGGGGATTTCAGATACAACATCTCTGGCCAAACGTAGACCCTTATTATATAGAACAAGAGTTAGGGGCACACTGGTGCTTATCCATCTGAAGGATGCTCTCGAGGATGTCCTAAATTACACCAACAGCGGTGCTGTAAGATGGGTTTGGTATGTCAGGGATTTTAACACTTTGAGCACTACCCTATTTGCTTTTCCTTCCTTAGGTTGTGCAATCTTATAGTACCGAGATGTGGTCACAGAGGCTAGTTCCCAATGCCAATTAAACACCAAAACTGTCCAGATCCTGAAAAAAGATTCAAACTGTGCCAGCCCTCAGGGGAAAGGGTAAGTGGATTACAGAAGAAGGAAAACGTCTGCTTAGTCTCACTCTCCTTAACGTGAGTACGTTACACTGGTTCCCTCTACAAAAGGAGTGTGTCTGAGTGTGTCTAACAAGAGGGTAATTTATAGAACATAGGGTATTACTGTTACAGGGTTAAAAGGTTAGTATCATCCCCTAAAACCCAGCTTACCTAAGACTTCTCTCTTTCCTGCCTAATACTTGTCACCATCTTTGTATACTGTAATCAATTGCGACTTAATGTAGACTGAGCTATGTGCAATTCTGGAATAAAAGCACGGTGAAAAATCTTTCTGCGCTTGACTAAATTTGAAAGGGCTTTGACACTCATGAAAATTAGGGTGAGGGATGCAGGTGACATAGTACAAGAGCGGGAGAGGGGAACAAATCCTGAAGCAATGAAAATCACCCCCGGAATGTTAGCAGAGAGCACACTGCTGCAGAGAAGACTCCCCAGGCACGGACCAAAAAGGGAGTCCCCGGCCGGGCATCACCGCGGTCCAACGGACAAGAAGGAAACAAGGACAGGGAAGGGAACAACCAGGGATAGATCAAAACAAAACAGAACAGGTCCAGAGACTAATAGGGGACACTACCTTCGAGCTGGGCTCAGGACTGCGCCAGCAGCGCGTGCCGAGCACCTGCCCACGATGCCAGAGAAAAGATCGGAAAAAAGCAACATGAAAGGTGGGCCAAACCCCCGAGCGGAAGCTGTCGGCTTGAACAGGAAGGGAGCCAGCCACAGGTAAAGAGGTACAGGAGACGTAAAAGGCAACCCAGAAGTAGGAGGGCAGAGAGATGGAGAGTCAGGCCATACACAAAGTCGATGATGACAGACAGGAGGAGCACAAACACCAGTCGACCATGAGAAGGGGAGCAAAACCCTCCTCAGGAGCCACCGCAGGAGAAAGGCAAAGAGGAATGAAGGAGTGCCGAGGGACACTAGGCCCAGATGGAGCGAGAGCTTTGCTTGCTTCAGTAATGATCTGGACTTGTGTTTGTCCTTGTGGAGACCTCCATAACACGATGAAGACCCTCTAAATCGGGCTCCCGCCGCTACTAGACCCCTGTGTGGATGTGGTGGGACTGGTATGTGGAAATGTAGACAGAGGCCTACATACAGTGTGCACTGTTCCAGGAGAATGACATTCTCAGTAAGTAAACTCTAATCTTTCAGTCAGAATAAAAAACAAACTAATCTTGAATGCTTTCAAGTTCTTTTTTTAGTGGTAGAAAAACATTGTTTCTTTAATATCACATTTCAATTGTGTTCATTACCATAATTGTTTACTTTGTAATCAACAAATATATACAAGTATCAATATACATTCGACCTCATGACATGATACTGTAGACATTGAAATTGGTCCCATACATAGTCCATAACATACTGTACATCACATCTTATGTCATATATGTACAACAAATCAAATTTGGAGAAGCACCGCCCAATGCATTTGGGAACCGACGTTCCCTTCCTCAGGGGAAAATACCTAAAAAATACAGATAAATAAAGTAACCATCTGTCCTATATGCGTAGTTTTACATAGTAGATGGACACAGGGGGTTTAATCCTATATGGCATACACAATAACCTGCAGTATTAAAACTCGAGGGGTTATCGATCTTGTACATAACACACTGAAAACATAAAGGCTGTCGTTATCATGTCCTACCCTTAAACTTCGGAGATACACTACTAGATGTGACAGCTCTCAAAAATAACATGGGCTTCTATGGTAAGATTCTACCATTATTACACATTTAATCGATTGTTCTAGATGACCTGACAATCGATATTCACGGTATATATCCCTGTGGTTCGACTCCATACTCAATCTGCCACGTAGCATGCTCAGGGATTATTGGATTTATCGTCTGTATGCTTACACTCAACTGTTACTGATACTGTATCAAGTGAGCATAACAATAGTATCACAATCTGACACTGACCTGCAGCGTTATGGAGTCTCAATGACAATTGATGTTCCGTACGATGTTATGCAGTGGAAGATTCTGCAGCGTATAAGCATATCAAATACCAATATTGTTAACTTCGCCTGACCTGACCCAAAAGACACTCTCTATTTGACAAGCGGGTGAATATATTCACATACCTACTAACGTGAAAACGACCGGAGATTCGTCTTTATGTGTCTTGGTGAATATTCTGAAAATCACTGTTTATTTCTGCAATAAACACATGTATCCAGTTGAAGTATACTGTATTGTTAACGCCTTTAGTGAAATACCTATATCAAATCTACTGGTAATTCTGGGACTGGTACATTAGTTCTCACCGGGTGGCTGTCCAGACAGGGAGGGAGAGCCACAGCAATGTCTTCAGTCATGTCCATGGCGGAGTCACCCAAGGAGTCTAGATACATTATGAGCTCTCCAGGATCCGTGAAGGCCCTTGCAGCACCGTCAATCATCAGCATCATCCACGAAGGTTCCATGAGGCCGTATTTGATGCCAGGGCATTGCAAGCGGGACAGAGAGGCAAGAAACTATGGTGTTTGGATTTGGTAGCAGCAGAGAAGTCCATCGAGAAGGGGATGTGGTTCCCATCAATGAGCATGGGTGTTGTGCAGCACCGGGCAGCAGAGAGAATAGCCCTTGTATGTTGATGGCAAAGGGCACAGGAAATGAAGGGAAGTGGGGAGTTGAGTGGCAGGGCCTGGGAGGAGCGAACCCGGTGTGCCCTTTGCAGCCCCATGGGCCCCTGGATGTGCAACAGGTCTGGTAGCAACAACACAAGACAGTCAACCATATCATCCTTCTCTGACCCATTCGGGCACACCATAAATCCGAAAAGTGTCTCGGCTGGACTAATCCTCCATGTCAATCAATTTGAGGAGCAAGAATTCAATAGCCCGTCCCCAGTTTATAATGCGATCATAACAACCCTACACATCATTCATCCAACGGTCCACCGTATTCAGGTCGGTATGAAGGGAGGACATCTCCTGGCAGACTGAATTGATCTCTGCCGTAGTCAAGTCAAGTCAAGTCAGAGAATTTATATAGCGCACTACATACCCAGAGGGTCTCAAGGCGCTTAGAAAGGGGAGGAGGATTATTTGTCAAATATCCACGTTTTAAGTTGCTTTCTGAATGCTAGGTGGTTCTGGGTAAGGCGAAGGTAAGCGGGGAGTGAGTTCCATGTTTTAGCAGCCAGGTAAGAGAAGGATCTGCCTCCCATGGTGGTCTTGTTGATGCGAGGTACAGTGGCGAGGGCTTGGCTGGAAGAACGTAGTTGGCGGGAGGGGGTGTAGAAGGACAGTCGTGAGTTGAGGCATTCTGGTCCGATGTCGTAGAGTGATTTGTGTGCGTGGGTTAACATCTTCGTATGTAAAGCAGTGAGGGGGAGAACCGATAGCCAAGATCTCCTTCAGGGGTGCTCCTTGCCAGCATCGGAAGCAGCAACGGGGGAGGAGGGTGCAGAAGACAGAGCACAGCGCACCACCTCAGAAAATAGGAGTTGGTGGGCTGGCTTCCTCCGCATCAACATACAGCACATCAGGTGCAGAGAGGGGGTGCTAGGCCATCCCCATGGGCAAAGAGCAGCCCCCTTAGCTGGGAGCAAAGAATGGAGGAGTCCAGTCTCCAAACCCATGAAAGTGCAAAAAATACCAAGGCGCCACACTGTTACACTTGGATGAAGTGTGCAGCCCAACCATGAGGTCGAGAACCACAGGACAGCCACGCGGCCACCCCAGAGCACTGGAGTCCGGTCTATAGATAAGATAAGATAAATTTTATTTTGTATAGTTAATTAAAACCAGTACAATCATTGCATTTAAAAAAAAATGAAAATATGGTGAGAATAGTCTGTGCAATTGACCTTATAAAAGTTCATGCCGTTAGGGACCGAGAATGATTGTCTAGCAGAGTTCCCTGAGCCCGGTCGGGCTAGGCGTTTGTAGCCCAAATTTCGTCCGCTAGTCCGGTCTATAGAGACGCCAAGGTCCAGGGACACACACACCCAAGCAGCTAGAGAGAGAGGCCCAATGGGGGAAAGCGGCTCCCAGCAAAGACAGACCAAGTACGATCCACAAGTGCCAACTCCTGGGAAGTACACAGAGGCTTCTGAGATGCAATATTTCTTCTCTTAAAATGTTGGCAATCCAGTTTGGTGTAATGCGTTTTGGTCTGTAGTATTACTTTCGCAAATTAGACTGTCCTCAGTCTAAAAGCTCGTACAGGTGCTTTGCCATGGTAATTTAGTGCTGCTACAATGTGTGTTCTTCATCAGGTCTAGAAGGTCATCTACATTTGCTACTCTTCTTGCCGTAATAGGCTAATCCCTTATCAAACTCTCCCCCGGTCTTGGGCAGGATATACTGCTGAAAGAAATGGCCAGCAAAAAAATAAACTCCTTAGGCACATTTACTTGACTTCACTTGACCTGGCAAAGGAAGGTTAAGCCTAAGATCACACCAAATATTTACTAGGTTGTTGAAAATTATTTGATTTGTGGTCTTGGGGAAAAAACACACTGACATTGGCTGACGAGCATATGTAATATATCCACTGCCTTGCCAGGGTACCTTTAGCCCTCAGAGGCAGTGGGTAAACAGTTGCTGCCCTACAGCCACATATTGATAATGGATGTGGAGTTAAGAATAGTAAATCCACTGTTACCTGCATATACATACCTCCTGTTATTGTGGTAGTTGGTATTTTTGCTATATATTTTTACTAGCAGCCCGCCCCAGCGTTGCCTGGGGCAGAAGGTGGCTGGGGCAGCATGACTCCAGCAACATCCGATATAAGTTAAATAGCAGCTCGCCCCCGACTCCCTCCCGCCCCCCGCCCCCCGGCCCGCCCGCCCCGCCCTGCCTCCCGCCTCCCGCCCGGACTCCAGCAACATCCGATATAAGTTAAATAGCAGCCCACGCGGTGCACCCGCCGACTCCCTCCCGCCTCCCGCCCCAGCAACATCTCCAGCAAAGTTCCTCTCACTGCTCCTCCGCTTCCCGCCGCTCCTCCCCGCGCTGCCACTGCTCCTCCGGTTCTCGCAGCTCCTACCGGCGCTGTTGTCCTCCGCTCTTCCTAGTTCTGGTGAACGCCGCTCCTCCCCTCACGCAGACTTCGCTCATGTCATGTCGTCTGCTCTTCCTGGTTCTGGTGAACGCCGCTCCTCCCCTCACGCTGACGTCGCGGCCGGCGCTAGTTGCAAGGGACTACTTTTTTAAATTTATTAATATTTTAAACAACGTTTTATTTTTATTTTTATGTAGCCTATGTCCTTCTGCTTGCCCTGAGGTTTTCTAAGATGTCTTGGGTGTTTAGATTGGTGCTGTAGTTTTCGAGTTTACCTTGCCAAAAGGTGCAAGTTCTCTCTTGCAGACGTCGCGGCCGGCGCTAGTTGCAAGGGACTACTTTTTTAAATTTATTAATATTTTAAACAACGTTTTATTTTTATTTTTATGTCGCCTATGTCCTTCTGCTTGCCCTGAGGTTTTCTAAGATGTCTTGGGTGTTCAGATTGGTGGTGTAGTTTTCGAGTTTACCTTGTCAAAAGGTGCAAGTTCTCTCTTTATAATAGTAGTATAGATAGGTAGATAGATTTGTACAACATTTTCTGATCTACAGCCCCTGATTCTCTTTTCTCATTGTGGTGCAGTCTCTGAATGTTTGAAGCATTGAATATTATCAGGCAATTTAGTCCCAGCTGCCCTTATGTCTAAGAAGGGAAACATCACTTACAACGCAACTTTTACAACGACATACCATTACAACGGAACTTTTACAACGCAAAAACTTTTACAACGCATGTATTTACAACGCATTTTTTACAACGCAGGTACCTTTACAAACCATACCATCACAACGTAAGTATTGGTAAGTATATAATTATATTTTAAATGTTATATGTTTGGGGTAAAGGGGTATTTTTGGGGTTCAGGGCCAGTTTTTAGTTTTTGGGTTAAGGGGTATTTTTGGGGTTCAGGGTCAGTTTTTAGTTTTTGGGTAAAGGGGTATTTTTAGGGTTCAGGGTCAGTTTTTAGTTTTTGGGTAAAGGGGTATTTTTAGGGTTCAGGGTCAGTTTTCAGTTTTTGGGTAAAGGGGTATTTTTAGGGTTCAGGGTCAGTTTTTAGATGTTGGGTAAAGGGGTATTTTTGGGGTTCAGGGTCAGTTTTTAGTTTTTGGGTAAAGGGGTATTTTTGGGGTTCAGGGTCAGTTTTTAGTTTTTGGGTAAAGGGGTATTTTTGGGGTTCAGGGTCAGTTTTTAGGTTTTGGGGAAAGGGGTATTTTTGGGGTTCAGGGTTAGTTTTGGGTTTTTGGGGTACAGGGTAAAAATAAATTAAAATTAATTAAATTAAATTACATTACATTAAATTATATATTTTTTCAATTAATTTACGATTATAAAATTAATATATATTTACCAATACTTACGTTGTAATGGTATGTGTTGTAAAGGTACCTGCGTTGTAAATACATGCGTTGTAAATACATGCGTTGTAAAAGTTTTTGCGTTGTAAAAGTTCCGTTGTAATGGTATGTCGTTGTAAATGTATGCGTTGTAATGACACCAATCCGTCTAAGAATGCAGCAATTTTATACTTGCCAATTATATATACTGTGGTGTGCCTTCAACACACTAACAAGAAGATGGGCAAAATAAAAGTTTGAAAAACCTTCGACAAGTAGTTGCATTCAGGTCTAGGTCCACTGTTTGTCCACATTGACATAAGGCCTAAATATGCTTCCAGTCAGCAAATGATGGAGAGAGAGGAGTTAGTTGTGAAGCAACCAACATTCTCTCATATCCCCTACATGATCACCAATGGATCTCAAAAAGGCTGACCTGAACAAAATGAAAAACGCGGATCCCAGGATTATCTGTGTTGAGTGAGCAGACAACTACTACTGGGAACCATTAGCAGCTCCAGTTTTTCAAGGGCATGTGCTTCTTTATAAAGGGCAGATATAATGAGTGGCTGTCTTTCAGCAAGTTGCTGTATGGGGTTCCGTATGGCCCCTTGTCCCTATATTACTTACAAGCTGAAGTTGTGGATGGATGCTGCCACACTCCTCATCACATGCCTCTCGGCTCATTACCCTCCATTTGGTACCTATGTTTCCCCTTTGCAGCCCTGAGGACTACTGTATCCTATGGTGGAGTGCAGACCTCATCAAGCTGAACAGCTAACAACTCCTAGATGAAGTCCCTCATTTCTTAAAGTACTCAGAATGTTTTCCCAGTTAGTCCTGAGGTCTCCATGAGGTAGGCCATGATATCTTTCCTAAAGAACTTCAAACATCCTCATAATGCATTTAAGACTCTGGCCATGCTGCCTACATACTGCATAGCTTCAGAAGCAGTGCTAGCCCCTTCCTCCTGCTCATGTTCCAAGTCCAGGCACCACCTCCTCAGAAGGCCACGCAGCTAGTGCTCCGAAAGTGCGGTCTTAAGCGGTCTTGATGAGTCAATGATGGTGTGTAGTAGTGTTCAGGTGGGCTGAATGGCCGGCGAGGAGAAGCATGGCATTGCAACTTATCTCTTCCTTTACAAACTGTGTCTAAATCACCAAAATGACTGGCTGAATTTCTCTATAAACTTCATCTCTTATAAGTGCTTGCATCTGGCGTTGTTTGGAAAATTAAAATCTGAGTATGAAAGAGTTGATATTGTTTTGTCCACTTGTAATGATGCACTTCTTTTTACGTACACATTTAGAGACAAATGCAGTAATGCTAGACTGGTAATACTGAGTGGGACACTCGTGCAGTATCACATGGCGCTATGCTGCACCTTGTATTTTCAATACTATGGGCCCAGAAAAAAGGGAAATCCTAGTGGTATCAAATTTACCAGATTACCAGAGAAATCTCGGGGTCTGGCTCGATGCTGACCTGTCTTTCGGACCACAGATAAACAGGGTGACGGGCATCTGCTTCAGCATTTTAAAGATTCTGCGGAAGGTCCTAGCTCTCCTTCCCACGGCCGCCCGCAGAACGCTGGTGCACGCCCTAGTCACTTCACGCATGGACTTTGGTAACCTACTCTATATGGGAGCTACCTGTAAAGCAATAAATCGACTTCAGGTGCTACAGAATGCTGCAGCTCGCCTCATTTTAAAACTCCCAAAAAGATCGGACTCCAAAGCTGCCCTCCAGTCACTCCACTGGCTGCCAGTGAGGAGCAGAGTTGAATTTAAATCCCTCTGTACCTGCCAGCGTATCCTCGCTAAGAAGGCGCCAGTACCACTCCAGAACCTAGTCACCAGGTATGCACCAGCTCGCGCTCTGCGCTCATCGCAAGGAGGCTTACTTAAGGTCCCTAGGGTGAAAAAGGCCCGTATGGGAGGAAGATCTTTCCGATACCTGGCGGCTAAAAGCTGGAATGCTTTACCTCTCAATCTCCGTCTGGACCCCTCCGAATCTAGTTTCCGGAGGAAACTAAAAACTCACCTCTTCTCAAAATAAGTGGGCCCCTCCCCTACTGCTCCTCCAGAGTGCTTCAGTCAGCGCGGGGACACGCTTCTGCGTAACCAGGCGCTCTATAAATGCCCCTAAAAAAAAAAATTTTTTTTTAAATTGGGCACTTGTACTGGCTTTCTAGTGGTGAATGGCTAGGTGCCACACTGTGTCTGATCACCAGTGATCCTTGGTTTTTCCAAGAGAAGTGCACTCCTAGAACTGGAAGTGTCTGTTTACTGTTACAAGTATGTTTGCTTGCTTTAATTAATGTTTTCTATACAGGTATTAGGAGTGTACTTATTTAACAGTCTTCTCCCTGCGCTTTTGTACCTACATTGATATTAGGTTGACTTACATAAGATCAGGACCAAATACATTTGAAAAGTAGTTGAAAATTGAGAATAAGGTAAAAAGGTTTGAACAGAAAGTCAGAAGCAACCTCAAGGCAGATAATGTCATCTCATAAGACGGAAAGATGCATTTTAAACGTCACCTGGAGTACAGAAGAGAGGTTTTTGTCCTGAGGGAGTGTCAGAAGTCAGAGTGAGCCCCACTGAAAGCCTGGTTTCAGAGAAGCTCCTAAATACAATGAACCTCTTCTTCTGGTTCCTCTTTGACCCCGTGAGATTGTGAGAAGCTTTGAAAAAGTGGTAGGTTTGTTCATGTGCATTTCTTTTCAAGCTAGGCGGCTACTTTCAATTCTGACTCTTGCCTTGATGGGAAGCCAGTGAATCTAGTCAAACTTTCTTGTTGATGATTGTTGGGGCTACTGCATTGGGCTTTCCATGAAACGTACGATGCAGGTGTTCTTGGATTTTTCTTAAGTTGCTGGTTGGTTCAGGGTGAGGGTGCTGGTGGTCGCTTACCTTTCTATCTAAGCCTGAATCAACCTTAAGGCGGGTGCTTCAAAATAGAGGTATTCCTGTCAAAGTATTGTTGCCCAAGGTTGGCATTTAAGGTGACTAGGCTATAGCAGATTTCTAATTTTCTAAAGAGAAAAAAGGTGAATATATTCCTATTTCGCTATCCTGTTTCTGTCAGAGACCAGTGCGAGACAATAATCCAATGTAAAACCTATGAATTTCAGTTTTCGATCGAGATATAGAGAAGTGCTTTAATTTAAAGTCATCAAGAACACCTGTGTTAAGTTTGTTTTTGTTTTTGGGAGTGACGAGAAAGAATTCCGTTTTCTGAAGGTTGATTTTTAGAAAATGATCTGCCATCCTGGGAAATGGTGTTGTGGTGTATATCAGGCATAAAGGGAGTAATGTGTTATTTGTCTTGTTGGGCGTGGTTATTGAAAGGAACTGATAAATACCTGATACATGGCGTCTGTTCAAGGTACCCCCTCTCAGTGGTGCGCTGCATCCCCCACTCTCTGCTTCAGAAAGGGCAGTAGTTAATTTATAAAAGAATTACTTCAAGCGCCCAAAGTTTTGCTCAAAAGCCTACTGAATCTCAGAATGCAGACTAGTAATGCCCTATAGTCTTTATTCCACCAAATGCCTCTTTCATCCATCAACAGGCACTTGCCTAACCCCGTCATCTCACTCTTTCAGCATCTTTTTACTCTGTGCTCTATTTGTTTGCTACTCTTTTTCCATCTTAATCTTTCTCTGTCTTTCCCACTTTTGTGTTTCCTCTGTCTTGTTCTGGGTCAAAGTCTGATTTGGAAAAACAAGTGACGGTCCCCAATAAATGAGGGCCTGTAGGCCCCACCTGCTCAAATTAAGTTGTGAGAAACTGAGACTCTTTACAGACTCCACTGGAGGCACATTTAAAATTATTGTCGGTTACATCAGCGTACTCTCCCCAATAAAGCAGGTATTGATGAAATAGGATGGCGGACTGGTTTCTGTTTACCAGTCACGCCCATGTAGAATAGCCCTTATTTTGGTGCCTAGAGATTGCAAGATTTTGGGGCATATTACCAAGCAATAGCGATAATTATCGCTATTGCTTGGTTAGAGACAAAAATTTACCGCTGAGCTGCGGCGATTTTTACCGCAAATAAACCTTGGTATTACCAAGGTTTATCGCAAATGCGATAAAAATCGCCGCAATGCATGAATATCGCTGAAAAGTCAGCGATATTCATGCATTAGCGAGCTAATGCTCTTAGCCATGTTATCCACCTCCCATTGGATAACATGGCTAAGAACTGCTCAGGGCAGGTGTTAGCTTTTGGAGATATTCGCGCTTAGCGCGAATATCTCCAAAAGTTGGTAATAGGAGATAGCGATGTTAGCGACTGTTTTCAGTCGCTAACATCGTGGCACGCCCACTTTGCATGTCATTAGTGATAAATATCACTGACATGCAAAGTGGGGCCCAAGATGGTCGCTATCTCCTACTAGCTGTCGCTAACTGGTGTTAGCGACAGCTAGGTAATAGGGAGATAATTTTATCTCCGCTTTCTTGGCTTTTAAAGCCAAAAAAGCAGAGATAAACCCCCTTGATAATATGCCCCTTTGTTCCTTGGCTTTATCTGATAACTATCCAACCACTGAAACCCCCTTCTGCTTGTTCGTTGCTTACTGTGTTGCAAGGACAATCCACACACAACCCTGTTTTCCACAACTAAGTCAGAACCAGTAAGACCGCATAGGTGTAGAAGAATTTGTAAATACTTTTAGAATAGTACAAAATCGTAACATTCAGACCATTTATAAGCACGCACAATTAGGCACAAATTCGAACAGTGGTGCAGAGTGATGGCGTGATTTAACCAGAGCAGGACCAGCAAAGCAGAGACCCTACCTTCTCTGGTACCACAATTGGCAGCATACCCAGTAGAGTAAATACTGAAAGCAGGGTGATGGGTAATAAACGTAGGCAATATTCCTTAGGCTCCTCCAGCAAGGTGCAGAGTTAATTCTGACAAGACTCGGAAAGTGGAACCCTGGGAAACTGAATGTGATGGACGTGTCATCATCCTCTGGTAGCCTTGACCTGTTCAATAATCCCCCTCTGGTACTTCCGGGTCAGGAATGAGGTAAAGAACAGCCATCTTAAGCCTGGGGCCCTCGACCGGGGCACCGATGGAGCAAGCAGGAGTGCACTGGGCCTCGCGCCAAACCCCGCTGACAGAGCCGTCCATTTTCTGCCTCACTATTCCTGTCACCCTGACAATGTCTCCGCAGTGAATAGCGAAGGTTTGTTCGGCCCTGTCACATAACACCACACGCTCACCAGCTCAATATTGACGCTTTTGTTCCTCTGTTTAGACAGAATAAAACACTTCCCTGAGGACGCAGTTTGTGTTACACAGACGGCTCAATCACAGCGTAACCGCACACTAAGTTCTGCGGGGCGCTTAGAGTTGTTCACACAATTCAATGCCGGGGTGCTTGACAGAACAAAGGGTCGCGCGCGCACGCACGGGGGCGGCCGGGCTTCCAGGCCTGCAGGAGGGTTGGTGCATAGCTCGACAGGCCGCTCCCTCTGAAGGGTAAGCAGCGCTGAGGCAGGGCATACAGGCACAGCCCGCTCACACACCCGACCTCAGGCGCCTTAGAAGCCCACCGCCCGTAGGAAAAAATCCCCATTCTCTGGGGGTTTATATATCAGGATAGCATATGCATTAATATCTATCTGACGTTTAAAGTGGGCACCATTTTATTACACACTATTTACCGCGCGATATTTGTGTCAGCAACTGACATGGATATTCTAGTGCTAACCTTTCTATATCTATTGTGTCTATTGGATATTGGAATTTGGGGTTTTTCCCATCCACTCAGCTGCCCCGGAAACATTTCGGCGCGTTTAAATTGTCCCTTGATCTGTAATGGTATCTATTAGTTGTAGTTGTTACTTTTCTTTAGAATAGTAGCTGAATATTTATAGGTACACGTGGGTAAATTAGAATGCCAAACTTTGTTTAGAAGTTAGGCGCGTTTTTCATCAGGCAGCCTAATTATATTTCGAAAAGCCCATGCAACCAGTTGACTGGTCAAAAGTGGACGGGGTATTAGGCTGCAATGATTTGTTTTGGCTCCACTTCAACACAGTTCCCCAATACTAGGGTACTTCTCCTTGGGAGGAATTGGGGGGGGGGGGGGGATGGGGGGAGGAGGGGAGGTGTAGACTTTATGATGCGGAACACACGAGGTGAGCAGCACATTCCAAACAAGCAGCACTGTAGGGCAGCGGAAGGATTCCAACTGCAGCTTTGTCCAGGGCTTTAAGTGGGCCGGGTCTTGTCCGTGCTGAACACCGCAGTTCTTAAAAGCAGGTGCCGAGACGGGTCCCTATCAGGCATTCCATTTCTGCCCTCACACTCAGGTTGGAAATGATAATCTTAACTCTGCAGCAGTACCACTGCTCAAAGACTTTGATGTAAGTTCACAGAGACTCGTTTTAGTTCCTTCACAGTCGCATCATTTCAGAACTGAAACATTGTCAGTATTATATACAACACATCCATAATCGCTGCTTACTTATCATATGCAACTAACAACCATTGACAAAGCCAATAGCCCTAGTTTGTTGTAGGTCTAATGTTACTTGTGATATATATCTGGATGAATGGACAGAAGCAGAAAAATACCAATGGAGCAGCACACTATGCTAAGAACAGATTTTTAGTTTAACATGAGTTTTTAAGCCACGTCTTAAACTACATCGGCCACGCCCCTTTGAGATACCTCCCTCCCACCCCCCTGTTTTTTCATCCTACCTAAAGCCGTGGCTTTGTTTATTCTTTCTTATAAAAGAATCTTCACCAACTTTATGTTTTTACATTTAGTGAATCTTCTGAAATTGTTTTTTTTGATTGCACAAAGGTATGAACCGGCAGATTTAGTGTCCAAAATCCCTATGCCACAAATGGATACAGAAAGTATCATTTGTAAACGGCCTATTGGAATTTACACAACGAAACTCAGCACACAGCTTCTGTTCCATAGTCATTCAATTTTTTTTATTAACTTACCTTATAGATGGATCTTTCAAACTATAATCCAATATATCTGAAATACACCAGGATGAACTCTGATTTCACTCCTTGGGACACCGATCCTCACGAACGTTAGGTCCATTGACACAGACATGTAAAGGAGTGAAAACATGGGGGAAGCTGATCCTGACTATATATAGCCAGGTCACATTAGCAAGGCATCACACTGATTCAGGAAAACATACTATCTTGTCCTTGTGATCCTCTGTCTCTGCTTTTGGAGAAGTATGGCTCACTGGTTAGAGGAGGCAGACCCTGAAGCAGAGGTCAGACCCGGGACCAGGGTTCAATTCCCGACGCGGCAGAGTCTTGAGCCCAAATGTCCACGCACTCGATAATTCTCGCTCCGATGCCTACTCGAATCACGGGTTCACTCTCTGCAACTATGGGCATTAGCTTGCTTAATCTCCACTACGGCCCCCCGCGGCGGGATGCCTGGCTTTCACCTTAGGGATGCCCAGTACGGGTTATCTCACAGGGAACAAGCCAGGGCGGGTTCCCAAAGCAAGCGCCGCGATGCCTCACGGTGATTCGAGCGCTATAAAAGAAGACATAACATAACATTACATAACATAACATTATGCTCTGAGGATGGGGTTCCGCTACTCTTTCCTCCGTTCATGAGGGTCCGGACATAACTATTAGTGAGGATGTAGAGGGCATATGACCCGGTATCAAAGTCTAAGTCTCTAGCATCTGATAAGGATTCATCGAAATGACAGTCTGTGCTCGGAGTCCCTGGCCACTAAGTCCATCTGAAGGCCGGGTCTGAGGGCCTGGTCTGGAGTGGAGTCCCACCTGTATCCTATCTCTCCAACAGATGATCGTAGCTATAATAAATGAGGATCCTCGACATGGCTCCCACCTTCTGTACCCTAGGAGTCTCAGATCTGGGGTTTGCTCCAGCTACTCTTGATCCACTGCACCTCGATATCTCTGAAGATGTACTGGAGATAAAACTGGCTCCAGGGAATCTGCATGTTGGGGTCTCTGAACGAACGATTAAGCACATTGGCCTCCTGCGATCCGGTCTCACCTTCACTTGAAATTGGAAGTAAATGGGTGTTACTCTTCAGGTAGCGTTTATCTAAACTTTTTGTTTTTCCTACTGGGATTTGCTGATTCTCTTGTAGTGGCCTTAAGGCTCTGGGAACTTTTCCACTGTACATGCAGTGTGAAAGTGCTCACCGCCTTCTTACGCACGCTAGGAAGAGGTGCTTACATGTTGTTTTAAAATGTGTCCAGCCTGCCTTCGCAGGGGGGTGTGTGCACTTGCACCAATGATGCACTTGAACACATGTCCAGCCTGCCATTGCAGGGGGAGTGTGCGCACTCGCACCCATGGTGTTTCTAAGCATGTGTCCAGCCTGCCATTGCAGGCTTTGTATGTGCAATTGCGCTTCTACTCAGGCTGGCCTTTCTAAATCACTAGCCATACTGAAAAGACATTTCATTACCACTACAGCATCCAGAAGGTACATCTTAAGGAGTAAAGCAAGTGGTAGATGAAAGGCCGGCCAGGTACACACATGTGTTCCATGTGCAGGTAGTGAGGAATTCCCATGTGTGCTTTCACTACCTATGAGGTTTGCTCTTCCCATAGGCTAATATGGGGAAAGGGTTGAAATTACTTCAGGCTGCAATAGTGGATTGCAGTGCTGCAGCCTCATAATGTTTCTTATAATTGAATTCTCAGTGACAAACCCTTTCCAGTGGTAAAGGTGGTTTTGTCATGACTATCTTAGAAATACCACTTCTAGAAAATGCAAAAAGAACCGTTGATGGACAGAATGCAGACCAATGTCATACATTTACTCCTGTACAGAAATCTGGGCCTAAATACATATTTTGTTTGCAGCCCATGCCATTCCAGTTTAAACCCAGCCATATGCAAATCAGTCTTGACCCTGCTCCTCATGGGAACAGTCCAGCCCGAACTGCCAGGCCAGGTACTCCCTGGACCGTAAACAAGCATCCTGGGACCCGTTACCATTCTGAATGCAAATTTCATATTAAATCCACTACAAACTTCTACAAACCATTTGTGCTAACCTATTGTGGACTTTAGTATCTTGATCTAACTCTGTCCACCTATGCCTGAGTTGAATGTATGTTATAAATAAGTCTCCCAAGTTTGTACTGATTTCCACAGATAATTACAGACAGAAAACCATTTATTTTCTTGTCTGTATTTATTTTTAAATGTGGACCAAAACAGAAATTGGGTGCTTTCTGAGTGATTCTAAATACACTTTGCCATGAGTTCCAGACCAATAACTGTGTGGATTAATGTATCTTTTGCGGGTGTTCATATCACTGAAACCTGGCAGGCATTCAAGCATGACTGCATATTTATTGGTTAAATACATGTGGAAATATATTAGTTTCAGCTTTATTTTTTTCACAAAACCCATAATAAATATGGACAAAAACAGATAAAGTTGACAAAAAAGAAATAAGGATAAATCCAGATGGAAATGTCAAAAAAATAAATACCATAAAACCGGGAGCACTAGGTATAAATGTAAAAACACTCTCTTGATTTTACACTCTTAGAAAATTACCTGCCCTGAGTAAAGATTGCACCTTTAAAATCTCTCTCCAAACAAGTCTGTTCTTAATTCCCTCGATTTATATGGCAATAGAGGGCAAAATTATACACCATGGCTTACTAAATTAAGTGGCAAGCAAAGGCAAATTATATGGTTATCATGTGATTAAAGACAAATTATGTGGTACGCTTTGTGGCATTAGTTTATAGCTCTTTGTCATATTAACACAATAAGTTATTGATAGAGGGTGCCAATGGTATAGAAGAATTACAGGTTTCTTAAGAAAGAGCTATACACATTCAGCAGATTCATCACCTTATTTGAGAATAGTTCATGATTTGTATGCAAGCACAGAAACTCCGTTTTATTAATGCCTTTCTTTCTCACCCCCAGGTTAAAATTGTATGTGTAATACACTGATGACAATGCACTCCAAATAAAACAGAGCTATATGTAGACACTCCCTGCAGTAAAAGAGGCACCTCTTTTATTCTTATTATACCTCATTACGCGCATCCAGATTATAGTTTAAAATCTGTCCACAAGAGCTGTTTAAACTCACACTTAAGAGACTCTGGAGGCATTCATTTCTAAAATAAAACCACCCTGCTGCACATTAATGTGCGCTACATGTCTATTATCTACGTCGCTCACGCACAGCCCCTTTATAATTTAATACCTCAGGCCTCCAAAAACGATGCGATATTTTGGCGCTACTCCCACATTCTAAGAATCTGCTGGAAACAAACGCAACTTCACTAAAACTGTAATGTAAACATTAATTTGGATGAATAGTGAAGAAAATCGTTTTATGACAAAGATAGAATCATATAAAGGGATGTTATCCTCTTGTAGATTAAATCGCTTTCTTCAGAATAGCATTTCGGGTTATCAACACAATCTGTGGAAAATTCCTAACTCTTTAATGCATGAACACAGTAATTAAGGGATTAAATAGAGTAATTAATAGAATAAAGGTGTCAATTTAACTTGTGTAAAGTGTTGGAAGCTGTGTTACATTCGATCTGCTACAGTGCTTACTAACATTTGATCCATTTCAACTAGAACTACATTTTTTTTGTAATCTGCAATTACACAGATGGTAGATTATGTGCAAAATGCATCAAATCCATAAGTACACAGAAATCTCTGCATCCTAAGTATTGCTTAACTGCAGGGTCCTGTCCTGTGTATGCTCTATGATTTGCATCTCTTTTTAAGTTCTTGCAACATCAGTTGTCTTGCCCATGCTAAATACACTTTATTCATAAATAAAATAAAAACTGTGTGCAAACCAGAAAACCCAGTACACTTGGACAACTGAGTACACATTGGTGGTAAAGACACTCTGGGGCATATTATCTACAAACTGCGATAAATATTGCAAAACGCGCTTAGCGCATTTTACATTATCGCTGAATTACATCGCCGTGTTAGTGGCGTATTAGCAACGCTTTGCTAACAGGCGAAGTGCAATCCAGCGATATACTGCGATAATCCTCATTAGCGTGTGAAATCCAGCGATGACTTCACAGCTCTAATGAAAAGCTTGGTAATAGGGGAGTGTGTACTTAACCATGCAATCCACCTCCCATAGGCAATAATGGTAAGTCAGGTTTTATTCAGGCGTTAGGATCACTCATTAATGGGGGCTTAGCGTGCCTTTTCTCATCGCTACGCTGGTCCGGGGCAGTGCTGATAATACAGTGAAGTTGTGTTTGCAACGTTTTTCAGTGCAGTAATTGTAAGGAACGCCTACTTTGCATCTCATTAGCGATGTATATCGCTAAGATGCGTAGCGTTAGAAAATCAGCTGCTAACATGCGCTGATGCATGTTAGCGCCACCTTGTTAATAGGGCGATAAGAATATCGCCGCTTTAGTGGCAAAAAGTGCCTCTAAAGCGGCGATACTACCCTTGATAATATGCCCCTAAATCCTTTCTTAATGGGTGAGTGGTAGAGTATGCTGGTAGAGAAATCCAACAAGGTGTACATGGAAGGCATGGTCACCACCCTCCATCACTCTTCTCCTCTGTGGCTAAATTCTGAGGAAGGCCCAATTCACAGTGGAGACGTTTATCAACGAGGCACTGCCCTGACTTGTGAGTCAGCTCTCACTGCTGAATATATACACAATTTTTGTGCAGTTGTCTGATTTGCACACTTTGCCTTACACATGGTGAAGTGGGGCAATTGCTGTTTCTTGCAATTTGAATAAATTAGTTGTACATGTATAACTTGAATGTGTATTTATGCATTTCGTTTCCAAATGTTCCCCCTTGCTTTGCCTAAATTTGGCACAACCTCAGTGTCACACACAACAAAAGAAACATATTGGTCCATTGAACCTTTCACTGACATTCAATATGGAAAATCCATACTACAGTTCTGCACTGGCGACTGGTGGCCATAACAGTAGCATCATGTTCAGCTTTAGAAGGAAAACTCGGACCTCTAGACTAAACAATCAACAACATAAACACTAGATCACAATACCGTGCTTATTATGATGGGCGACAAGTGCCACCAAATACTGGAGTACACTGACGTCGAACACACCCTATCTTGCAATCACTCACAATAGCTCCTTCGATTATTAAAGTTAATATTAACACCTCTTTGTTGCTATTTTCAGCTCATACAAGAGATCTAAAGTTCAAATTCCATTAAAGGCAACCCAAAGTTTTCCACTTCATTCCCTGAAAAGCTGATTACAGCCCCTTATGCACCTGCATACTTTTCAGCAGCAGCAATACATTCAAATGCTCGTTGGCTGATAAAAAAGTCTTGGAATAAATATTTTGTGGACTGAGATTTGGAGTGAGGCACTTAAAACTTTTCTTTTTCCCAAGGACCCTTAATTTTTGGTTTCTTCCTCAGTCTGCTTTTTGTTCTATTTTCTGTTAGCGCTGGGACGCTTTCGGGCAGCCATGCGCTTTATAAATATAATTTCATTTCATTTCATTTAATTTCATCTCATTTCATTTCATTTTCCTTTCTCAGCAGAGACAAAGAAGTGTCTGCGATTTGATTTCTCAGTCATCTTGATCAGTTGATGTAAGGGACATGGACCGCCAAGGCTTGAGAGAAAATATATTGTAAGACCAGCGATAAATGTGTTTTCCAGATGCTCTTTTCTGGCCCAACCTGGGAAGCTTTGCAGATGTATTTTCATGTGAATGCTGTTAGGACGTATTATCAAGCCACTGTATTCCTTCTGAATGAATGAGATCATCTGGATGGTCAATAGTTTTGGTATCTGGTCAGCGCTGTTGTCATGGGACCAGAGGTAAATAATTTTAAAATTATTGTTATTTCAGCTGCTTTGCCGAATGTTTCTTTCAAGGTATTTATTTACCTGTATTTTGATATTGGTGTTCGTTATTTCATCATTTATGTTAATGTGCAGATGAAGTTTTTTGAGTTTAATAACCATGTTACTTAGGCTTCAACCACAATTGAAACTTTAATACGCTTTGCAGCGGAGGGAAGGGACGACCCTTTATGCTTCTATTTTTACAGAGCAACAACCCTTTGAGCCTGGGGTTTCCCTTGCTCTCCTATTATTGTCATTGCCTTTAGTTTCTATCTGGCCTGCCAGTTGCTTTGTGAGGCCTATATCATTTCCCCAGTGGCAGACATACAACCACGCATAATGAGGCTTTGCATATGTGGGGTTGTTCATTTTACATGCCAAGATGCCACTGGCAACAATTAGAATGGATATAATGCCTGTTCCCTATGGCTTTATGCCGCTACACACCATGGAGAGCTCACCTGTCGCCACCAGCATCCTACCTTCTGTGCCAAGGAGGATGTATTTAGGGTAACAGCCTTAGACAACACTCACCCCCAGGAAAATCTAGAAACACCAGAGTCTTGGCTGAGGTTTACAGCTGTAAGACAGACAGCCTGGATATCGACACTTACATTATTATAAACTACAGCACTCTGCTTGCTAAATGGTTTAGAATAAGATTCCCACATCTCCATGATCCGTCAGCAACTTCACATGACAGTTACATCACATAGCCTTTTCCACTAAAATCAATATAGCAAAGACATAGGGGCATATTACCAACAAATTGCGATAATTATCGCTAGGTTAGCTTAGCGGCAATATTTATATCGCCGAGCTGCGGCGATTTTTATCGCTTAGGAGCCTTGATATTATCAAGGTTTATCTCCTAAGCGATAAAAATCAGCCAAAATGCATGAATATCGCTGAAAAGTCAGCGATATTCATGCATTACCGAGCAAATGCTCTTAGCCATGTTATCCACCTCCCATTGGATAACATGGCTAAGAACTGCTCAGGGCAGGCGTTAGCTTTTGGAGATATTCGCGCTTAGTGCGAATATCTCCAAAAGTTGGTAATAGGAGAGAGCGATGTTAGCGACTGTTTCCAGTCGCTAACATCTTGGCACGCCCACTTTGCATATCATTAGTGATAAATATCACTGACATGCAAAGTGGGGCCCAAGATGGTCGCTATCTCCAACTAGCTGTCGCTAACTGGTGTTAGCGACAGCTAGGTAATAGGGATATAATTTTATCTCCGCTTTCTTGGCTTTTAAAGCCAAAAAAGCGGAGATAAACCCCCTTGATAATATGCCCCATAGTTTTTTAACGTACTTTATTTTTTAGTTTTTCGCTCATCAACATTACAGCATACAATAGTACATTGGCATCTTGCACACGATCCCAGAGGCAATCAGGGCAACGTTTCATATCGAGCTACATCAAGCAAAGACATTGTTAATTGCAGAACAATAGACCAGGTGAAATATGGCACCAACAAAGATTTAATAATGTTATGCCACCCATGCAGCATTGCAGCAAGACAGAACTTTCAGTGTGGGGCATAGATACAGAATGAGTCACCTCGTCTAATAAAGGCAATGTCTGCCCTACTGTATTCAGTTGCACTGTAAGAAAGGGACTCTTCACATTTTTGTAAGTACCTGATGGCAACACTAGATGAAGATTGGATTAACTATCCATCTGCCTGTGCAAGATCTTTGAAGTCCTGAGTCTTTAAGTAGCTGTCGTTGAGCTCCGTGTAGCCTCTCCTACAAAGATTAGTTGTTTGACCAGATCATACTTAAATGACACTAACAGCGTATCTATCCATACTAATATAATAAAGAGAGAGCCCAAACCTTTGAGGTGGGTAATCTCAGGAACCACAGCACCAAACACAACACCCAATACAGCGTTGGAAAGGGCAGTTACAGCAGAAGGACATAGGCTATGCAGACGCCCACCATATACATTTAAAAATTAAAAGAACCGTGCCAGCAAAGTAGTCCCTTGTGGGCGTGTCTGCGTTGTGATGTGGGTGTGTGCTGGGGGCGTGACAAACGCTGGGGACGTGTGGTACATTCCGCCCTTCATGCCATGTCTCATATCGTGTGCTAATCCCACCCTGCTCCCTTTAAATACCCCTTCACCCCATAATCATAACCCACCCTTACTCCTTAAAATACCCCAACACGCTTAAACACTAACCCATCTTAACCCTATAAATATACCCTGTAACCCAAACCTAACCCTAAAAATACCCCTGTACCCCAAAACCCAAACCTAGCCCTGAACCCTAAAAATACCCCTGTACCCCAAAACCCAAACCTAGCCCTGAACCCTAAAAATATCCCTGTACCCCAAAACCAGCCCTGAACCCTTAAATGCCCCTGTACCCCAAAACCCAAACCTAGCCCTGAACCCTTACAATACCCCTGTACCCCAAAACCCAAACCTAGCCCTGAACCCTAAAAATACCCCTGTACCCCAAAACCCAAACCTAGCCCTGAACCCTTACAATACCCCTGTACCCCAAAACCCAAACCTAGCCCTGAACCCTAAAAATAACCCTGTACCCCAAACCTCAAAACCCAAACCTAGCCCTGAACCCTAAAAATACCCCTATACCCTCAAACCTAGCCCTGAACCCTAAAAATACCTCAGACCCCTGTGGTCTGGGTGTTTGCACGCAGTAAAGGAAAAGAAAAAATGTACCAAAAGCATGAAACTTGTATCATATATTTAGATGCAATGACGGAAACAGCAAAATACAAGTCGGGCGCCACAGTTTGTACTTGCGTGTCTTGTATCACATATTTGGATGCAATGACGACTTGTATCACCTAAAAGAATAGCACGCAAGTAATGGAGTCTGTGGCCTGAGTAATGGGTTTGGAGAGCGAAGAGCGTGCATGAGGGATGGGGGGGGGGGTGGAATAGACGAACGTGCAGCTTTCTGAGAGAGAGGCTGTGGTCTGCGTGTTTGTGCGCAGTAAAGGAAAAGAAATACATTTTACCAAAAGCATTTGTACATTTGCAATTTTTTCTGTTTGTATCCTTTATGTAACGCATGTAATCCTACATCCTTATGTTTCTCAACTGGTTCTTATGTAAAGCGCTCTGACACCTTCGGGTAAAGTTCGCGCTATATAAAATCGCATAAATAAATAAATAAATAAATAAAATTGTTGGTCAGGCGCTCCCAGGTATATACATCTCAAATAATAAAGAGAGAAAGGTCGGTTTCTCCTTACTTTACCTATTTTAGGAAGAGATTAAAGAAAAAAGAAGCAGGTTGCTTGTTAGTGAATTTAGAAGTGTTCTGCAAAGATATAGGCATACAAATTAAAATATGTGGAGATGTAAATGAACCAATATTATTATTTTAAGATTTTCCTAAACCTGATATTTTAAGTGTATAATATGTAACATAGCCAGTCACCTTTTAAATGTTAATGATCATTATAAATGCTTAAAACTATTATAACACTCCCATACTAAAACACTGCTGTCTGTATCATTTAAAAATTGTAACTAATATATATTTGGAAGCATCGGGTTACATTTGAAACTCATTTATGCTAGATATTATGGATGAGAAATTTTAGATACATTATGTTATTGTATAGGTTGTCTTATATCCATTCAGTGAATTCTGTAATGGAAGGGCAGATTCAAATCTGCAATATACCACACTAGTTAACATTCGGGGTGCCACTTCTACAAAGGAAGATGCCTTCCATTTTCAGAAGCCAAAATATGCCTGGGTGAAAATGATTTTGACATAAAATATACCCATGATAAATAAAAAATAAAAACAATAATTAGGTGAGGTATCAATCAGCACCGGGCAGAATACCATTGGCAGCTGTTTTTAGGTTGGTTTTTAATGATACACCAGATTGATATATTCGAAATGTACTGGTATCAGAAGATGGGTCTCATTCTGAGACTGGAATATTAAATTATGATCTTTGTGATTGCTGTTTGGTGGGGAAGGGGCCGGTGCAGGGCAAGCAGGAGTTAACTGCCGTCCTATTAAATATAGGATTGCCGTCGTTTATCGCTGCTTCGTGTTAAAGAGGCACTCGCACCTGCTCTCGGAACGGCCATGCTAGTGGGCATTTCAACAGTGCCCTGACTGAAAGAAGAGCTTGCCTATGTTTTTCCTTCTCACAGCCCAACGAACGTCTCCTTCAGAGGCCTGTCTCGTCTCACAGTGTTGACTTTCACTTGACATTGGCTTTTACATCTGTCCCATTCCATTAAACTGATTTGTTGCCCGATTTCATTGCTCCGTTTACTACCTGTAATATTATTCCCCCAACGCATACACTTGTGCACATTTCAGACTTCAGGAAAAAGATAACAATTTTCCTGTAGTTTGTTGCCACTGTCACAACGAGAGCTATGCTAAATGAAGCCACCTTAATTCCCACTAAAACCATCAAAACAAAAATATTTGTTTATTTGTACTCACCTTAAAATCGTCCCTTTACTATGCATATCAGCATCCATACCAACCACTCATCTGTGCAACCCCAAACACATGAATCCATTGGGTTCTTCATTCACATGCTCATTCTTCTAATGTTCCACCGGTATGCATGGTGTAGTGGACTGCAGTCTGTGCGTCTGCTCGTGCATCTGCATGTCACCTGCCTGCATGCATGGGTGCAGACTGTGTAGTTTGCTGTCTGTGTGCACGTGGCTGCCTCATTCTACGGTGTCTGCATCCATGTGCGTGCATTCACTGATGCGGGACTGTGTTTGCTGCATCTGCTTGTGACCTCTTTTGTTGTGCACCGCTCACACATTGGCTATACACGCTCTAAAGTGGACTGCAGTGTGGCTTAGACGAAGCCATCAGTGTTTTGGCCTCCACAACCCATTGTCCATAGAGAAGTTCCGCCAAAGGTAAACGTGCAGACCGCATACATCTTCCAGCTTGGCAAGGCAAGTCGTTAAACCTGTCAAGATTCGCCCACTGCGAAGAATAGCAAAATACCCGGTTTATCCAAAGCCCTTCCTCAGAGAGCTGTGCTGTGATCGGGCTCCCTCCAAAATCGGAAGTAGGGCCCTTAGTTTCCAATATATTACAGATACTCTTTTGCTAGGGCTGAATGGGAGCCCTCTGAAGGGTTGGGGCCCCCTGCGCTGCAGGAGCTGCAGGGCCTGCATTACGCCCCTGCGCTGCAGAAGCTGCAGGGGCCAGCATTACGCCCCTGCGCTGCAGAAGCTGCAGGGCCTGCATTACGCCCCTGCGCTGCAGAAGCTGCAGGGCCTGCATTACGCCACTGGCCGGACGCTTCCTATGTCGTGCCACCCTTACTCTCGTCAGAACGTTTCCTAGAAATAACATTCAGCCACAGAACAGTCCAGGAACCCTTTATGAAAGCCTGGTGCTCGTTTCACAAAGTGAAACATTAAATACAAGGTGGTTTGCGTGCACTCAGCTCGGCTCTGCATTTCCTGCACGCGCTGAAGACGCGGCTGTTTCAGGAAGGGCCTGTTCAACATGGCCGACAAGCAGACAGAATGCTTGGTATCTGGGGTGGCATGCAGAGCGTCACCAATGATGCCTTTGTTTCAGTGGTTCTATTGTCCTCTGCATCTTCTGCTTTGGAAGAAGACACCTTGTTGAGGGTTGCCTTGGAAACGGGGCACCCTTTGACCCCTCCCCTGGAGCCTTACCTGTTTGACAGCTCACGTGCACACAGATCTCATTGAGCTCTCGCGCTTGGCTGCTTCCCAAAGGATACGGTGACAGAGTTCGGTCCAGCCCCTTGCTCTGTGCGGGCATTCAGTCGGGCTCCGCCGCTCAACTGTACCGAGGACCGCGCCACCTCCCAGGCTGGCCTCGGGATCTTCATTTCTCCCACTGGGGCACTAAATGCTGGCATTGTTTGAGAGCTCAGGCAGGGAAAATTGACGGTGGCTGCGAGCAGCACGTCACCCTTCACTGGTAGGTGCTGCACACATACGCCTTTGTCTTCTGTTTGGAAGACACCCATGGCCAACCAGGAATCTGGGACGAGAGTGACCTGGTCACTCCTGGTGGAGCATGCAACTGGGAACTGAAGTCCAGTAGGCTCCCAGCTGCGGGAGAATCACCCGCCTACAACCAAATCATCAGCGGAGGGGGACACCCCCAGTGATCAGGTCTGCTAGAGAGTTTCATCATGAGAGAAATTTGCTGTTTCTTAAGCACTTGTTAAATAATCATTTGTGGTCTTATACATTCAATGGTAGGAAATAAAGTTCCAACAACTCTTACATACATGTTTTTTTAGCGGGAGCTCTCATTACTCACATCTATGCGTGGCATTATCGAGCACCGCCTCATTGGAGAGCCTGTCCCAACCATGACAATCTTGAACACTGCCTGAGCAGGAGGGATGCTTAGAAAAATATCATACCCAGACCACTGAAGAAGGAGCAATTCACAGTGAGCACAGGAAGGATGGGTGGAATCATAGGAGCGGCAAGCTCGTTGGGGGAGTAACGATGTGGCAGACGCGTGGTGGAGAGGGTAGGGTTGTAGAAGGAAGGAAAGTGCGTGATCGAAGCCTTAGGAGTGTGATGGGGAGACAGTAATGTGATATACGGGATTGAAAAATTACGGGAGACAGTATTGTGATTGAGGGAACAGAAGAACAGTGAGGAGGCTGGAGTGTGATGGAGTGATAGGGACTTATGGGGATGGAGGAGTAGAAAATGGTGGGGATGCAAGGATAGTGAACTAAGAGAAGACTGGAGGGCAGAGTTGTGATGGAGGGGTAGGAAAGGGACTGGATAGGAATGTCATAAAGTGTTAGAGACTGACTAAGTAGTTAGGAGAGTGAATTATGGGCGGGGTTTAATGGATGGGTTTGAGAGTACTGAAGTGTCAAGACTGGCGCAAGTGTTAGGACATAACAGGAATGCAGGCATGGTAGGTAAATTGAAGCGCGATGGGGAGGAAGGAGCGTGATGGAGTAAAAATGAAAAGCCTACAGAAACTAGACTGTATTTGGGTGTGGGAGACAGAAATTGGTTGTAAAAGGTGGGTGGAAAGTGAGGAAGATGAATCAGTGGGATGGGGTGCATGTGAATGCAAGGGAGGCAAGAGTGCGTTTTTGGTGAGAAAGCAGGAGAAAGATAGGTGGAAGAATGACAGGACAGGCAGAAGAGGAATGACTTAGGGCCACATGTATGAAGGTACCCATTTGCGAATCTCAAATAGCGATTTTTAAGAAATCGCTATTTGAGATTTGCAAATTAGTATGTATGTAGAAAATCGCATTTTGTTTGCGATTTCTTAAAATTCCATAATTGCGATTAGCAAATTGCGAATCGCAGTTATGGAATACTTTCCCATTCATTTCTATGGGCCAGGAGGCCCATAGGAATGAATGGGAAGTTATTCTCAATTTGAGATTCGCAATTTGAGAATCGCAAATTGAGAATAATTTCAAGGGTGCAGTGGTGTCCAAAGGACACCCTGTTGCACTCCTGAAATTAGCATGGGTGCACATGTGGTGCACATACATGCACTAAGGGCATGTATGTGCTTCACAGTGCACTTTGAAGAATGCAAAAAAGTGCATTTTTCAAGGAATTCGCAAATTACCACCAACTTGAAGTTGGTGGTAATTTGAGATTCCTTAAGGTCAATTTGCAATTTTTTTTCTCGAGCCAGAAACTGGCGGGGAAAGTCATTTTGGGGAGGATCTCACAATGGGTGGACGATAACCACATCCTGTCCGATATGCAAGCCGGGTTCCGTTCAGGCACCGGAACTATCGAACAGGTCTTTAGGCTCCTGCTACTACACTGGAAGGTGGTGGAGCTAGGCAAAGGCAGTCTCTACTTGGCCTTTATTGACCTAAAGACTGCCTTTGACCTGGTTCCTAGGGAGGAACTTTGGAGGGTGCTACACGGTCTAGGGATGCCCCCGTATTTACTAAACCTCCTTATCAAATTGCATAACAACACCTATGCCCAGGTCAGATGGGGGTTGAATGGGGAAAAGACCGACAAGATCAGGGTCGAGAGGGGAGTAAGGCAGGGTTGTGTCCTGGCCCTCACCCTATTTTCCCTCTATATCAATGGGGTGGTAGATCATCTACTCGGCGAACCAGCAGACGCTCCCACTTTGGGAGGCGTAAAAATTCCAACTTTGCTGTTCGCCGACGACACCCTCCTCATCTCTAAAACCCCCCAGGGTCTCCAGACACTACTGAATCGCTTCCAGGACTTTTGCACCACCAAGGGACTTGTCATCAACGTGGAAAAAACTAAGTACCTAGTTATGCATCCACCTCGCAAACTTGGCCGCCCTCCCACTCTGAACTCTATACCCCTTGAAAGAGTGGCAGAATTCGATTACTTGGGAATTCGACTTAATGACGCGATGAGTTGGATCGCCCACATCAATAAAATGACAATGGCCCACAAAAGGGTGGGGGGGGCCCTCCTTAAGGAGTTCAACAACTCAACAAAACACTGTGTTGCCCCTCTACTTGACATATACAAAGCACGTGCGGTCCCTGCGTCACTTTATGGAGCCGAACTGTGGGGCCTGGGCAAAGTGGATCTACTGAGCAAGGCCGAAAACAAATTCATCAAAGATCTCCTTGTCATTCCATCGAGTAGTCCGACTATCCCAGTGCTCATGGATACTGGCTGTAAAGCTATAAGGGATCAGGCCCGTCTTCGACCCCTCTTGCTCTGGGCTCGCCTGTGGAGGGTACCGGAGCTAAAATCTTATGCCGATGGCCTAGCTGAGGTGATGCACTCCGACGGTTGGCACAGGATTAAATGGCTGAAGGACATTAAACATCTTTTAGGGGACCTAGGCCTGGATTCCTGCTGGCATAGCCACTCCGCCCCCCCGAAGGAGACCTTAAAAAAACTTTTTTGGGAGTGGGTTCGTGTGAAGCGCATCAGTAATCAGCAGCACTGCAAAACCACCGCAGCTTTTCTGCTGATAAAAGATGTCGTCGCCTACGAGCCGTACATGGACATAATTACAATCGCCATGGACCGGTCCTTGTACATCAAATTCCGCTTAGGAACCCTACCCTTGGCCGACCTCTGCTCCAGGTGGAATAAATCCCAGTCCTCATCACGCTATTGTGCTCTTTGTCCCGATAAACCAGAGACGGTGCCTCACTTTCTCTTCGAATGCCCGGACTATGGTCGCCCCAGATCACGTTGGCTTGGACCTATCTGCAGAGAATTGGGTACCCGCCAGTACTCTGTTGCCCTTCGGATTCTTTTAACCAACACAGCCCCTCCTATTGTTTGTGCTGTTGCCAAGTTTTTAAAATGGGCTTGGTTGATTAGACTTAGAAGACTGTCCATATCAATTTAATCCTTTTTTTAACTAATTTATGCTGATCAAATGTGTTTTACTCTTTTATCTAATGTACAGTCATACTTTTTTTTTGATATGCTGTTTTTATTTTTTGTACCGCTTTTATGATATATGCATATCGAAATAAAGCAATCAACTAACCAACCAATTTTTTTTTGCTTTATACATTGCATTTAAGGAATCGCAAAATTTGCGATTCCTTAAATGCAATTGCAAAATAAGGAATCGCAAATTTTGCGATTCCTTATTTAGCACCCAAATTCTTTCATACATACCATTTAGCGAAAATGAGTTCGCAAACGCCGAAATTCTGCGAATTTTGGCATTTGCGAACCCATTTGAGCTTCATACATATGGCCCTTAGTAAGGAAAGGGCTCTGTGCACTAGAGTACTGGAGTAGGTAGGGAGACGTAGGTATGCTGGAGGTGTAGGCAAATGTAGGGAAAGCGCTGGTAGATGGAGGATGGTGTCGCAGGAAGTGAGGGTGATGCTGGTGGCAGGATGTACATTATTATTATTATTATTATTGGACATTTATTAAGCGCCTGGTTACGCCACTGGCGTGTCCCCGCGCTGTGATAAGTGAAGTGGCTGTCCCCCCTCCTCCCACAAAGGCTATCTGCTGAAAAGATGTGTTTTGAGTTTTTTTCTGAAATGGACTTCGGAAGGTTCGAGTCGAAGTTCTAGCGGGAGATCATTCCAGCGCTTGGGAGCAAGGTATCTGAAAGATCTACCTCCCATACGAACTTTAGATACTCTGGGGACTTTTAACAGCCCAGTCTGAGAAGACCGAAGACTGCGTGTGGGCTCATAATGGGATACTAGGCTCTGGAGCGGAAGAGGTGCTTTACCGCTCAAGATACGGTGACATGTGGTAAGGGCCTTAAACTCCACTCTCCTCTCAATGGGGAGCCAATGGAGGGCCCGCAGAGCTGGTTTGGCGGAAGACCTCCTAGGGAGCCTGAGAACCAGTCGCGCTGCCGCATTTTGAAGAACCTGCAGGCGGCCCATGACCCTGCCTGTGGCCCCCAGATAGAGCAGGTTCCCATAGTCAAGTCGGGAGGTGACCAGGGCATGCACCAGCGTCTTTCAAGCAGAAATGGGAAGCAGATCTAACACTTTCCTAAGGGCTCTCAGGACACTGAAGCATACCCCCGCCACCCGAGCGACCTGTGAACCGAAGGTGAGGTCCTTGTCCAGCCACACGCCAAGGTTCCTGGCCTCACGGCAGGGAACGGGAGCTTCACCCAGACAGGGTGGCCACCACGCCGACGACCACGCAGACGGTACACCCCCCACCACGAGCACCTCGGTCTTGCTGCCGTTCAACTTTAAACAGTTTGCGGACATCCAGGCAGCGAGGTCTTGCATGCAATTCCTGAAGATGTCCGCTGCAAGGCCGGGCGCACGCGATAGGGAAATGACCAACTGCGTGCCATCGGCGTAGGACACCAAGCGAAGACCATATCCTTCCACAATGGCCGCCAGGGGGGAGACGTAGATATTAAATAGGGTTGGGCTCAGGGACGAACCCTGAGGTACGCCCTGGCCCAACTCAATCTCCCTGGAATAGCAATCACCCAATCTGACTTGAAAGCACCTATCAGACAGGAAGGACTTGATCCAGCCAAGCGCAGCTCCTGTCACCCCTCCTCCATTCAGACACTGTAGCAAGGTGGAATGTGCTACAGTGTCGAATGCTGCGCTTAGGTCAAGTAGGATCAATGCCATAGTTTGGCCCTCGTCCACTCCCTGTCTAAGTGCTTCCACCGCCACAAGAAGAGCAGACTCCGTTGAGTGACGGGGCGGAAGCCAAATTGCGAGTCGTGGAGTAGCGAAGACGTCTCCACGAACTGCATAAGCTGTATGTTGGCTATTTTTTCCGCCACCTTCGCCATATAGGGCAGGAGGGAAATGGGACGGAGGTTGTCCAGTTTTTCAAAGTTGACGTTGGCCTTCTTTTGCAGAGGAAGCACTACTGCCTGCTTCCAGGCCTTCGGGACCACCTGAGACTCAAAGGAGGAATCCAGTAAATGACGCACATAGGGCTCCAGTACTGGCAAGCTGCCCTTTAGCCGACTAGGAGTGGTCGGATCTCTGGGGGAACCGGATTTTATTGATTCACAGATACGGAGAAGTTCCGTAGTGGAAGGAGTAACAAAAGTGGTTAAGCGTTGTTCCCCTTTCATTCTGGAGGATTCCGAGTGAGCAGAGCCGCTGTCTGTCCTCTGGGGGAAGGAGTTATAGATGTTAGTGACCTTGGTTGCAAAGAACTCAGCAATTCGGTTACAGCCCTCCGTGGTGCAGAGTTTCTTAGGCACCGCGGCGGGTTTTCCTATCGCAATAGACTTATAAATAGAGAAAAGCTCCTTGGTGGACTGCTCTGCTTCCTCTATCTTATTGCAATAGTACAATGATTTGGCCTTCCTAATCAGCGTGTGATAGATGCGCCTGCAGTCTATGTAATCTGTTTTGGCCTGAGTAGAATAGGCAATCCTCCATTGCCTTTCGGCACGTTTACATGCTGCTTTGGCCGTTCGCAAATCCTCACTGTACCAAGGTGCCGATCTTTGCACTCGGCCCCCCATTTTCGCCATACCCAAAGGTGCCACCAGGTTCAGGGCTTCCATGATGCGTTGGTCAAGGTTGGAATTAATTTCATCTACCCCATCGCCCCCAGGATGACCCTTCTCAGTAAGTGCCAGATTGAATTTGGCCTGAGAGAACGCTGCCCATCTCCGCCTAGGGTGTTTGTCAGCGGTGGGGTCACTGGGGCGGGGTCCCTGCATTTCGATGGTAAAGGGGACGAGAAGATGGTCAGACCATGGGATGGGAATCAGGTTTGGGCGTCCACTTGGTTCCAGTTTGCGAAAACTGGGTCCAGAAGGTGGCCCAGCTTGTGGGTAGGGTGCAGTACCTTCTGTTCAAACTGTAAGCTAGCCAGCGTATGACATAGATCACTCGCCACCCTATCCGTAGGGGTATCTAGATGCAGATTAAGGTCCCCTAAGACCAGGTATTTATCCGAGCGTAGTGCGGCTTCTGTGACGCCTTCCACTAGCTTTTCAATAAAGGCTGCAGTGGAGCCCGGAGGGCGGTAAATTAGAAGGCCTTTCAGAGTGAAACAGCCATTAATAGAGATGGAAAAGGCACCAGCCTCGCTGTCATCAATCATAGTGCGATCTAGCTGACATTGGTATTCTTGTCTAGCAACTATGGCTATGCCGCCCCCTCTCCCCCGAATCCTGTCTAACCTTTGCAGACAGTAACCCTCTGGAATGGCTTCAATGATCTCCGGCATGGAGTCTTGGTCAAGCCACGTTTCCGTGAGGAAAAACAGATCCCATCGTTTTCCATTAAGGTAGGTAAAAGAAGGTAAAAGAGCAAAGTAATCCAATGTATCCAAAGTCGTGCTGCTTCCAGAAGCCATTAATGTTTTCCTAGTGAATTGGCATCATTGACAATGTCCACTGTCCCCTACTCCTTCACTCTTGTCCTTACAATTTCAAGCAGATAATAATTTTAGGCAGCATTAACACAGCTTGTGTCGCTGGGGTTGCCACCCCAACTTACTTGCTTAATGTTGGACAAGTATACTACATTTTGGTGGCAACCACTGGAAAACGTTGTGTGGTTTTAAAGAAAAATGCATCTTCATTCATAATTAGGATTGTAAGCTGTAGTTGTGCACCACGTGAATGTCAAAATAGTGCTTTAGGGCACATGAACTTACCCATTGTGAAGAATGATTTGGAAAAAATGCTAAGATTATTTGGCAAAAAGCAGTATCTTAAGGGCAGTTTTTATGAGGCTCAAGTGGTTGCAAAGTACAAGTCGCTGAGCCTGGTGACTGAGGGGCATATTACCAACAAGTCACGTTATTTATAGCTAAATAGGCTTAGCGATGATTTTTTTTATCGCTGAGCATCGCCGGAATTTATCGCTGAGATAACGTGCTATTAGCAACGTTTATCTCCAAAGCGATACATTTTCCGGCGATAGCGGCGAAGCGACGAAATGCTCTTAGCCATGTTATCCACCTCCCATTGGATAACATGGCTAAGAACTGGTCTAGTCAGGTGTTAGTATTTGGAGATATTCGCGCTTAGCACGAATATTTCAATCGCTACGCCTGCCTTGCTAATAGGCGATAGCGATGTCAGCGACTGTTTTCAGTCGCTAACAGTTTGGGTACCCCCACTTTGCATGTCATTAGCGATAAATATCGCTAACATGCAAAGTGGGCCCCAAACTGCTCGCTATCACCTAAAATCTGTAGCTAACTGCTGTTAGTGACAGCTTGCTAATAGGGCGATAGAATTATCGCCGCTTAGCGGCCGAAAACGGCGGCTAAAGCGGCAAAAATTCCCTATCGCCACCCTTGATAGTATGCCCCTGAGTGCTTTTTGGATCTTAGGCTCTATGGGTGGGCCTGACTCGTGTTGGATCAGCTGACGTCAGAGGACACAGGTATGTCTTGAATTATTTTTAAAGTTGTGAGTAAGGGCTGATACTTTGGATGCCCAATGCATTGAACAGAATGCTTTCATTTAAAAGGAACCGACAGAAGGAAATGCATACACTTAAGGTTGTAAACAGGAACCAGTGTTTGAGTGAGTTGGTAGGTATTTAATTTGAATGTCTCTGAAAGCCAACTTTGAAAAAATTATGTAAGAGTAATTTTTGATGTCCAGTTGATGAGATATTACAAATGACAATTTAGATAAATCAGTATGTGTTTTGTGCTTGTTAATGGGGGAATTGACGATGAATACAAAGTCTTTGATGGTTTCAATTAGCAGGTAGCATTGATGTATTACATCAGGTCAGGAGAGGTGGACCAGTAGTGCAGTTGGTTTCTGAAGAAGACTATCTCATGTTTCCTAGGATTAGCTCGGACCCTTTAACGAATAGGTGAATTAGAGAGAACAAAAGTGATGATGGAAATGCTTAAATCAGTCTGAACCACTTGTAATTACTCTAATCACATTCCACCACATAACGTTTTAGATGTTCTTTGCCATTGCAGACATACACCAACTAAATGCAAATTAACCTGGGATCTGCAATCCATGGAATGGGAGCTCAAGAAGACCACCAGCAACCAGAGAAAAAGTTTCAGTCTTACTGGACCTCATCAGTGAGGTGACGCTTTGGTACAGTGAGCTAATGCCCACGTTTGGGTAAACCCTTACATACTGAAACCATAAAGACATAGACAGAATGCAGAAACTTGATTAAATGAGCTGCAGTCAATTCAGCAGAACATTTAAATGACATTGACATAGGAGTCGTAGAGTAAATCAGAGGATTGGATCAGATCATTGAGTAGGCTTGAATGTGCAATCTGATTCTGCGAGTTCAAGGAAATAGGGTATGAGCATACAGAATGCAACTTGCGTGAGAGCAGAAAACTGCTGGAGTACAGTGAAATATGAAAGAAGCTTGAGAGTAGATAAGAGAATGCTTTGGAAGTTGATTTATGGATGGACTCCATGGGGAGTGTCTCATAGACACTCCTTTGTCTCTGCCAGTGTCTCTGTTAGTGTACAATTGACACACATATTTTTCCATTAAGAGCACATTTCTGTGCACTGAAAACAACTGGCTTTCAAATATGTGTGCTTAGAACTGAAATCCTTGAAACCTACTACTAGGCAAATTTCTTCTTCCATTCTTTCATACTACTCCCCATCGTACCCTTGCACCTCCTCCTTACTACTTATACCCAATCGTCAACATTTGCCAACCCTCTTCTGCCCAATGATCCCCTCCTTCCAGAAAAAAAACTTTTCAAACTCGTTGGGTCCGATTCACAGAATGAATCTAAGACTAAATCCTAAATTTACTACTATTTGGTATTCACAGAATGCACTTACTACTTTCGGGATTCACAGAATGAACTTACTACTTTCAGTATTCACAGAATAGATTTAAGACTACTAATTTTACGTCTGCACTCGGGCCGGAAATTCCGGCCCGGAGGCAGAGCTTCTGCTTGTGGCCGGGGCTTGCGGCCCGGAGGCGGAGCTTCCGGCCCAGAGGTGGAGATTTCAGCCATGGCTAAATCCCCACCTCCGAGGTGGAAGCTCTGCCTCTAAGCTGCAAGCTCCGCCTCTGGGCCGTAAGCTCCGCCCCAAGCCTGAAGCTCCGCCTCTGAGCCGGAATTTCCGGCCCGAGTGCGGACGTAAAGTTAGTAGTCTTAAATCTATTCTGTGAATACCGAAAGTAGTAAGTTCATTCTGTGAATCCCGAAAGTAGTAAGTTCACTCTGTGAATCCCGAAAGTAGTAAGTGCATTCTGTGAATACCAAATAGTAGTAAGTTTAGGATTTAGTCTTAAATTCATTCTGAGAATCGGGCCCAGTATGTTTATCAGGGTATGAGCCGTTATTTTGGCCATCAAAATGAAGCGGAGCCTTGCTCTGTACAACAGTCCGGACACATGGTGCAAAGTGTCTGAAGTGAGCATATGAAGGTGCCTAAGACCACGATTATGAGGGCTTCTGTACTTGTGAAATATTTATAGCATCCATCACTTAACAACACCCAGGGAAGCGTTTTTTATCAGATGCGACAAATGGTGAAAATGTTTCTTGCAGTATTACTGCACAAAATTTCTCTGGTCCCAATGTTTTCTGCGTTTTCCCCAGTAAATAACAGAAGGTATGACTTACCAATACTTCCTAAAGAAACCCTGGAAGGACCAGAAAACTCCGCCTCACTCACCTGTGCAAATAGTGGTTTTCACAGGTTTCACAATTTTTTTTCACAGTAACTCAAAAGACAAATACATACATTTATCTTCACCACTTTAACTGCATACAAACTAAACTCTAAATGAAATAAATTATACATCTTTGCCCTCCATCGTTCGAAGGAGGGAGGTTCAAGTTGTAGCCATTCCACCTCAATACAGAGCCGGGCGACAGTCATAGCTATAAAAATCAAATTTCGGTGTTTATATAAGGGAGTACCCTTCCCAAGTTCAGGCCCCGTACCCAAGAGCAAAGTTGAAGATGTTAAAACAATCGGAGCCCCAATAACTCTAGGCAAAAATTGCTCTATACCAGTAATATAATTTGACATATGAACACAACTAAAGAAAATATGCAAAATATCTGCGCTATCCCCCCACACCGAAAACATTTGCCGTCTTGTCATGTCCCCCATTTGAACAAGCGTGCCGGCGTATAATACAAATTACAGAAAGTTTTAAAACATTGTGCTTTCAAGTTGGCGGAGAACAGGACTTCCCTTGATCTAATAATGGTACACAGTCTAAATGTGATCCTATGGTAGGCCCTTTCAAATGTCCTTCATGTAGAGGAAACCTCTCTCTGCTAGTTCCCCCCAACCCATTTTTGGCTGCACTCATTAATGCGCGCTTCCTTCCAAAACACAAATTAGATATCTCAGAGCTTATCTCCGCCCATAATTTAGATTTTCTCTTTGTCACAGAGACTTGGGGTGATACCTCATCTGGCCCAGACTTTAGAACTGCCCTACCAGACGGCTATTGCGTAAGTAGACAAGATAGAACCGTCAAAAAGGGAGGTGGCATTGCCATTATTTATAGAGACTGCTATCATTTAAAAAACTGTAGCCCTTAACTACAGAGGTTGTGAAGCCTTCTCTTTTTCTATTGGTCTTTCCAACAACCAGTCTTTTACAGGTATCTTGCTCTACCACCCCCCTGGCCCTCGAATCAATTTCCTCTCGAGTCTCAATAATCTCCTCGAGACCGCAGCTGGAGCCCCCCACTATACCATACTAGGGGATTTCAATTTTCATTTGGAATCCCTTACTGACAATGACACTACCTTCCTCATCAGTGAGTTGCTGGCAGCAGGACTTCGCCAACTTGTCACCTCACCCACGCATAAGGCAGGACACACCCTTGATGGGATATTTACCAACAACCCTGAAATCATGGTATCCACCCCTATCCCTCTCTCCTGGACAGATCATTCTGCAGTATTGTTTACCATCAAACCTAGATGGTCCCTTCCCTCACAAGCCAAACCCTTGTCCCCGTCATTAACCAGAGATTGGAAAAATATCGACATTCCCTTCTTACCTCTATGCTGACAAATTCACTCAATGTGGTGGAGTCGGATCCGGTATTAGCATCTAGCAATTACCTCACCCACCTGGACACTGCCTGTAGTGCTTTGGCACCCTCCAAGACCGCTCTCCGTAACCGGAGGTTTCCTTCTGCCCCTTGGTTTTCCGAATCCCTTCGTTTACAAAGACAATACTGCAGAAACCATGAAAGACATTGGCGCAGGCATTATAACCCTCTTGATAAACAAATCTATAAATGCGCCTTGGCCAAATACAAAACTCTTATCTTTTCTGAAAAAAGCAACTACTACATTACCCAAATCAACTCGGTACACAATTCCGGAAAAAAACTATTTCAGGTGGTCAACCATCTTTCAAATCCCCCTAACCCACCCCCTGACACTTTCCAAGCCCTTTGCAATTCCCAGGCAGAATTCTTCTCGGACAAAGTTACCTCTATTTTCACTGCCTTTGTTCACGAACCTCCCCCTATACAGAATACATCTAGGCACATTCCCCTTCTTTTCTCAATTTTAATCAGGTCTCTCATGAACAGATCTCTCATTTAATTTCCACAATTGGATCAGGCTCACCTCTGGATCCTTGTCCTCCTTCCATTCTTAACCTCATTCCGGAGGCCATTACCCCTGCCATAGCCAACATTTGTAACACCATGTTCCTCACAGGCTCCTACCCCTCAGTTTGGAAAAAGGCCATCATCAAGCCACTTCTGAAAAAACCCACCCTGGACCTCGCATCATCCTCCAGCTATAGACCTATTGCCTGTCTCCCGTTTCCTTCTAAGATTTTTGAAAATCTAATGAACAGACAGCTTTCCGAATTCATTGACTCCAATCATCTGCTTGATGACACACAGTTCGGTTTCAGGCAAGGACACGGAACTGAGACCGCTCTCATAAAAGCGGCTGACGAAATTAGGATGACCTTAGACAAAGGCGGGGCGGCAGTTTTGATACTGCTTGACTTGTCCGCGGCCTTCGACACGGTCGCTCATGCTACCTTGATCGACCGTGTCTCAGCGATGGGAATCCATCACAAGGCTAAAGATCTTCTTGTCTCTTTTCTAGCCAATCGCACCCAATATGTAAAATTAGGCCCTTTTTTCTCTCCCACCTTCTCCCTTCCGTGTGGAGTGCCGCAAGGCTCCTTGCTAAGTATGACCTTGTTTATCATTTACGTTTCGGACTTAGCGAGGGTGATTAAGTCATATGGCATCAGTCTCACAACTTACGCTGATGACACCCTGCTGGTCCTATCAGTTCATCATGATGGAGACACAGTTGCAGCTAACTTTCGAGAGGGAATGCTTGCCATCAGCTCCTGGATGACCTCTAATTGTCTAAAATTGAACTCTGGAAAGACGGAGGTAATGACCTTTGGGAAGCTCGAGCCTAGCTGGTCCCCCCATTGGTGACCTAGCGAGATGGTTCCTCCACCTCAACCCGTTACCAAAGTTAGAAATCCTCAGCAGGTAAAACTCTGATCACCACCCTCATTTTCTCTAGAACCGATTACTGTAATGCCCTCCTCCTCAACGCGCAGGAAAAGGTTCTTAACAAGCTCCAACTGGTACAGAACGCCTCAGCGGGAATTTTATTAGGTATCCCCAAATTCAGCTCCATTACCCCTTTCATTCGCTAGCTTCATTTGCTCCCTGTCAAAAGCCGGACTAAGTTCAAGGCACTGTGCATTGCCTACAAGGCTATTAACAATTCTGGCCCGCAGTTCCTTAAACATGCTTTTCGTCCACTTGTACCATCTAGGACACTTCGCTCAGCCTCAGCACACCTTCTTAACGTTCAACGAACAAGAAAAGCTAACTGGGGCGACAGATGCTTTGTGATCTCCACAGCTAGACTGTGGAACTCTCTCCCCCTCATCATCAAAACCTGTCCCACCCTCCTCAGCTTCAAGAAGCAATTAAAAACCTGGCTGTTTACACACTAATGTGTACTCCACTTGTCTATCCTCTGAATCTTAAGAGACACCCCGGGTAGTTGCACGCTATACAAATTGCCAAAACATAAACATAAAGATAAACAAATATCGAATCCTAATTGTCGACCTACACAAATATCGAGTTGGAAATATCAAAGGTACAGAATTTTGATGCCAAGAATATCATAGGAGAGAATATCGACCCTAAGGTAAGTAATATCGAATTTATTTATATCGATGTAAGCAATATCGAAGTTAGTAATATCGAAGTTAGTAATATCAATAGCATATATATCGATGTAACTAATTTCAATGTTACTAATATCGATATTTGTATTATTTTTATGTATTTAATTATGTATGTGTAATATGTTTTTGTTAAGTATTTTATTTTTTTAAATTATATGTGTAATATTTTTATATATTAATAATGTTATTTTTAAGTACATTTTATGTTTTAGTACCAGAGCGGGTTGTGGGTTTATAGGGGAATAGGGTGGAAAGTAATTTAAATATACTAAATTTATTAGTAATTTTTAGGAAATTATAAATTAATTTTAATTAATTTTTTGTTTTTATTTCTGTAGCGGGTTGTGGGTTTATAGGGGAATTGGGTGGGAAGTAATTTAATTGATTTATAATTTTTTTGTTATGGATAATTATTTTATTTATAATTAATTATTAATTGGTAATTAATTATTTAAATTGATCATTTATTTTTTAATTGGCAATTAATGTTTTTAATTGTTATTTAATTTTTTTAATTGGTAATTCATGTTTGTAATTGGAAAATACTTTTTGTAATTGGTAATTAATTATTTAATTGGTTAATAATTTTGTTAATTGGCAATTAATATTTTTAATTGGTAATTATTTTTATTAATTGGAAAATATTTGTAATTCATTGGTAATCAATGTTTTATAAAAAGTATTATTTGGTATAAAAAAATTTTTATTGTTTAATAATTTTTAAATGTGAATTAATAAAAAAAAAATTGTAATGAAAAATATTGTATTGTTTAATATTTAAGATTTGGTGAGTAATATTTATTAATTAATATTAATTGGTATTTGTTGTAAATTTTTTGTTAACTAATTAACAAATTGGGCTGTGGGGGAGGAGCCTAGCTAGCAACCACGATGGCCGCCTGATTCCTCGGCTCCGCGGACCGCCTCGCTGTTCTCCCGTCTCCTGCCTTATCCTCCCAGATATCCTGCCTTTCATCTGTGATTTCGGAGTCGGGAGACGAATCCGGTTCCGAGGGTGTGCCAATCTTCGGAATCCGTGCAGTGACGGTGACGGGGCGCCCTCGCCCTTCCCTGATGCCTCGCGGCAGAGCCTAGGTCTTTGTTCTGCGCTTGTGGCCGGCCCCGAAAACGGCAGCGGCGGCCATCTCGAGCTGGGCGGCGCCGGCCGCTGAGGAACGACTGCTGCCTATGATTCCCGGCCGCGGCAGCCCAACTTGCTGCGTTGTCCCTCAGGCTGCTTTCAAGCATGAGAATGCCACATTGTATCGTCATCCCGGCCTTCCTTGATACATTCTATCTTCCTCCGTGGTGAACGCCATCTTAGAAAGCCGCCATTCGCTACTGGCGAGAGATTGCCTCACGGTGCCGCTGGACCCCGCTTATTGTTTTCATCGCCTGCTATCGTGGGAGTTGCAGGAAAGGACTGGACTGCCCTAGTGCCCCCTGTCTGGTTATGTTGCTGCGAGCGCCGGCGGAGTGCTCGGCTGATTGCAAGAGACGGTGGCGTCCGGCTTCTGGACATGGCGCCCGCCTGTAAGCGATGTGTGCAGCGGCAACTTCAAGATCGATTCGCTCCCTGGGATGGTGGCATTTATTCTCTAACACCGACTACGGAGGATTTACCCGACGTACAGGGAATCGCTGCACCTTTAATTTCTGAGACGCCCCTGCGGATTGTTGACATCCTCGTAGCCCTGAGTGATCTGCGTGCTGCCCACTGTGCTGCTGCCAAAGACCTGGAGGACCGGCTGGCCGCCATTTCCCCCAGTCTGCAACGGTCCGACCAAACTTGTCCGCGAGTGCTGGGCGCCGCGCCACATCCTATGCCCTGTTACCGCGGATTACCTATCCAGTTGCCCACGAGTGCGCCGCTGGCGCAGGATTTGACCCCCACCGAGTCAATGCGTACGCTAACTCGGAAGACGTCGGCTGTTCAAGGTCTCACGCGGCTGCGAGGGACTCTCCTACAAAAGCCGCGTCCGGCTACCTCACTGTTGTCCACTGATGGATCTTGTCATCTTCCCCTGGAACAGGCGCTATTGCTCGGCTTGACTTTCTTTGGCGGCCTAACGCTACGTGGTATTCCTTTTGCTACACTTCTTTTATGCTGGGCTCTGTGTTGGACACTCCATGGCGGTCATCGCTCCATCTTGCCGCGGCCGTTTGGTCTGCCTGCTCCGTCCGGGATGGCTATCGTGCAGCTGGACTCTGTCTACACATTGGACCGTAAAGGGCTGGGTTGAGGCTGCTTCTTTTTCCCTGGCCTGCTGAAACTCTTATTGCTGACATTGTACTACATGAACCGGGAATTCGAGTGCTGGTTTGGTATTGGTCTTGGGGCTCGGGGATGGCTGATCGTGGTTGCGCGTATTGATTGCTTTATATTTCTTTGATATGTCCTCCTCCGCTCTTACCGGGAGGTATAGATCAGGTTTCTCTGTTCTTCCTCCCTAACTCTTTCCCTTCTGTGGGTTCTCGGGGCGACAGGCACGTTCTTGGGGGGGGGGGCCGTAGCCTCTTCGACGTGCAGGGTGGGGGGGTTGGGGCTTGCTTTCTCTCTTTTTCTTTCTATGGCCTTTCTTCTTGTTTTCTCTCTTGTTCTCTTCCTTTTCTTTCTTCATATCTTGGGTCAGACGGGAGGTGGGGGTTTAGGGTTTTTTTTATTTTTCTGAGAAGTTCCTTGCGCTTTGTGCCTATGTCCTTACCATATGTTTTTTGACTGTAAGACCAGGATACTGATTTTTATCCATAGTTACTGTATGATTGCATATCCTGCTTTTCCTTCCCTCTTCTGCTACCAATTGAGGGCGCAGATCCTATTACGCAGTTCCCCATGTAATGAATGCCTCTCTCCATGTGCAGTCGGATCCTTTTGTTGCTAACTTGTAGTTATCCCTCCCATATCCTCTCCTATCGTGTTAAGCTAGGTTGCAATCTCTGACATGTTATATTGATTGGGCGGGCGCTAACTGGGGCGACATGTATCTTTATGCTTAGCTATCCTGTTCGTAATGATCCACTTCTGTATTACTATAACGATGTTCACTTGTGGTTATCCTTCTAAGTAGTTCGCCCACTCCGCTACCCTGTCTGACTCTAGGACGATTCGTCAAAATTATAAAACGAAACCCTCTGTATCCTCCTCCGGTGTTCCCTTGTCAGTTTATTGCAGTGCTGCCCAATTTTTTGCCAACTGTTACAAGCAAGGCGCTCCGGAAGATTGTATATTGTCATAGCGGCCGGCCAGCAATGGTTGTAGGCTGACGCTGTGTACTATGTCTGTGATAAATAAAGGTTTTAAAAAAAAAAAAAACAAAAAAAAACAAATTGGGCTGTGGCAGGGCCGCTTACTGTTGGATTGCTGTGTAAGCCTATGTTCAAAAATTCACTTCGCTTTTGTTGTCTCAAAACAGGAATTAATGTGTAACCATGAATTATTAAATGTGTTATTATTTTTGTTCTGTGCTTTTACGTATTCAATGCATTGTTGTTTATAATTGTTTGCATTTGTATAATCACTGTGTTGATTGTGTGGGTTTATCTTTTTCTTGTCCTTAAAACTTTTTCTAAAATATAAAAATTACGAGGAGTGGGTATAAATAAAAGTACCTATACATGTGTCATCGAATTACACTTGTATCTTCTTTTTGAATTATTTTTCATTCTATGAGGTTTGGGCAGTCTCCATTTTTCCTCATTATATTACGGTCCAGCCCCCCTCAGTCCCGCCTAGGACCTGACTCCTTCTGTTCGCCACCCTCAACAAGGTGGCACCGCTGATCCTGAATAAAGACAGGGGGAGAGGGCATAAATCCGCCCCTTGGTTTACTCCCACCTTACAGCGGGCTAAAGCAGATTGTAAATGATTGGAGAGGCAGTGGAGAAGGGGATTTCGGTCCCTTGACAGGCTGCTATATAGAGAGGAATAGAGGAAGTATCAAATTTTACTCAGACGCGCGAAAGCCACTCACTACAAGGCCAGAATTAGTAGGGCTGAGAATTCTACGAAAGAACTTTTCAAAATTTATAAGGAAATATCCATATTGGATACTACGACAGGGCCAAGCAATGGCTCATTGGAAGAGTGCAATCGGTGGCAAATTACTTCTCGCAGAAGGTGAAGAAAATGTATTCATCCTTCTCAGGAGAGGTTACCTGTGGGACTGTTTTTGAAGAACAGTCGGAAGTAAGCAAGACAGAGCTGAAATTGAACAACTTCACGGTTCCCTCTCCAGAGTCCCCCAGGAAGATCTGCCTTAGTGTAAAATCATGCTCTCCGAGAGACCCGGCCCCTCCCAAGGTGATGGGGGATATCCTTGAGCCGTTTATTAGACATGTGCTAGAGGTGTCGTTCACCTCACACACAGTGCCAGCCAACTGGAAACGAGCTATCGTTCTCCCTATCAGGAAGAAACCTAATGTTAGTCAAGACATATTAGAAAACTTGAGACCCATATCGCTCTTGCCCCTCTTGGCCAAGGTAGCGGAGAAGGTGGCTAATCAACAGCTTATGGCTCATTTGGAAGATGCTAATCTCCTCTATCCCTCTCAATCGGGCTTTCGGTTAGGTCACTCTACGGAAACTGCTCTACTATGTGCCACGGAAACCCTCAGACTGGGGGCTGATGCGTAACACACCATGGCACTGATTATGTTAGACCTTAGTGCGGCGTTCGACACTGTGGCACATTACACCTTGCTACAATGTCTGAACAAGGGTGGTGTCTCGGGGTCGGCTCTGAGTTGGCTAAAATCTTTCTTAGTAGATCACAGTTTCCAGGTCAGAAAAGGTGCTCATCACTCCGAGGATGTCAAACTGGAACAGGGGGTTCCTCAGGGCTCCGCCCTAAGTCCCACCCTGTTTAATCTGTATATGTCTCCTCTGGCGGAGATAATACAGGCCTTTGGAGTAGATGCAGGGTCCTATGCTGATGACACTCAGCTGCTGATTTCCCTATCTCAGGCACCTAAGGTAGCGGCATCCAATTTCAGAGCATGCATGCAGGAGCTGGCCTCCTAGACGGAAAGGAACTGCCTGAAATTAAACCGCAGCAAGACCGAGGTGTTGGTGGTGACACCTCAAGCTGGTCCTCGGAATGGTGGCCTCCTAGTCTGGGTCCCACTTCTCAACCCTGTACTGAGACAAAAAATCTGGGTATTTGGGTGGACTCCACCCTTGCTTATGACGGTCATATCCATTGAGTGGTTGGGAAATGCTTTGGCGTACTAAAGAAATTGCGTAAAACGCTGGATCTCCTTCCTTTAGGGGCTAGGAAGACAATGATACAGGCTCTTATAACTTCTCGACTTGACTATGGGAACATACTCTCTCTGGGAGCCTCGGCCAGGGGCCTTGGACGATTACAGGTCCTACAGAATGCCGCCGTGTGGCTGGTTCTCATGCAGCCTAGGAGGGCGGCTTCAAAGAAAGCCTTGGACTCCTTGCACTGGCTCCCAGTTAAGAAAAGAGTTATGTTCAAGTCGCTACTTACCTGTCATCGAATCTCTCAAAATGCTGGCCCGGTATATCTGAGAGACCTGGTTACCAGGTATGTCCCTACAAGGTCTCTCAGATCCACAGGGACCGGCCAGCTGATTATACCTAAGGTAAAGAAGGCTAAAATGGGAGGTCGCTACTTTCGAAGATTTAGTGGCTCAGCACTGGAACAAGCTTCCTTTAAACTTAAGATTAGAAAATTCGGAAACTAATTTTAGAAAGATGCTCAAAACACATCTGTTCACGGCCTAGCTCGTTACAGCCCCCAGTAGGCGGTAATCTGCTCTCTCTCTCACCCAGCGCGGGGACACGCCAAGATGGCGTAACCATGCGCTTTATAAATATCTTTATTATTATTATTATTATTAATTATTCAAATGTAATTGCTTTTAATAATTATTAATTGTTTGTAAATGATGTAGATGTATTTTAAAATTTAATTATACATTATTTTAAATATAAAAATTATTTAAAAGTATGTTATATTTAAATTCTACGCTATCCAATGATTTCCCTACTGTTGCACCCTCTGGAGTTGGAATAGTAATTTTTACCCCTATGCTATCCAACGCTTTCCGTACTGTTGCCCTCTCTGGAGTGGAAATAGTAATTTTTACCCTTACGCTATCCAACGCTTTCTCTACTATTGCACTCTCTGGAGTGGGAACAGTAGTTTTTACCCCTATGCTATCCAACGTTTTCCTTACTGTTTCACTCTATGGAGTTGGAATAGTAATTTTTACCCACCCGCTATTCAACCCTTTCCCTATTGTTGCACTCTCTGGAGTGGAAATAGTAATTTTTACCCCTACGCTATCCAACGCTTTCCCTACTGTTGCACCCTCTGGAGTTGGAATAGTAATTTTTACCCCTGCGCTATCCAACGCTTTCTCTACTGTAGCACCCTCTGGAGTTGGAATAGTAATTTTTACCCCTACGCTATCCAACGCTTTCCCTACTGTTGCACTCTCTGGAGTTGGAATAGTAATTTTTACCCCTATGCTATCCAACGCTTTCTCTACTGTTGCACTCCCTGGAGTGGGAATAGTAATTTTTACCCCTACACTATCCAACGCTTTCACTACTGTTGCACTCTCTGGAGTGGGAATAGTAATTTTTACCCCCAGGCTATCCAATGTTTTCCCTGCTGTTTCACTCTCTGGAGTTGGAATAGTAATTTTACCCCTACGCTATCCAACGCTTTCCCTATTGTTGCACTCTCTGGAGTGGGAATAGTCATTTTTACCCACCAGCTATCCAACACTTTCCCTACTGTTGCACTCTCTGGAGTGGGAATAGTAATTTTTACCCCTACGCTATCCAACGCTTTCTCTACTGTTGCACTCTCTGGAGTGGGAATAGTAATTTTACATTCTACGCTATCCAATGTTTTCATTGCTGTAGTTTTTTTTGGACTTTAAATAGTAGTTTTATTTATTTATGTATTTAATATTTTTTGTATAATTTTAGATAATGTTGTATTTAATTAAGTTTTAAAATATTGAAAGTATATATATTTTTTAATTTATTAAATATAATTGTTTATTTTTATTTATGTTATTATTTTATGTCTGTAGATATTTTTGTAATTTATAGTATATTTTAATAATTTATAAGTAATTAAAATAATTAATACAATTTATTATTAAGTATATATTATATGTTATGTTTATTCTTAATTAAAGTTTTATTATTCAATATGTATTATTTATTAATTTTAAACATTATTAAATATGTTTAAATATGTTTATTTGATTTATAAGTATTGTTTACTTTATTTTACTTTTTTTTACAGAAAAAAACGATATTTTTAATTACAATATTTTTAACATCTATATTTTGGTTTCCATATTTTTGGACTTACCATGTTTTAGATAGGGTGTCGATATACTTGCCTTCGATATTCCAGCGTCAATGTTTTGTAGGTCGATATTATGTCCGTCGATATTCTGTCAGAGATTCCTAATAATGACATCTTTTAAACATATATTTTCAGCTCCCAAAATCATAGCCCATTCATCATTATGTTTATCTAAGTCATCCTTTCTATATGACAATAATAGCTGATAAACCGCACCAATTTTAGCATGGCGTTGAATAGCCATAACTACTGTATTAGAAACCAGTATAATTTTTTTCCTGAAAATAAAAGTCTCAAATTCGAAGAAACTTAAAAAAATGGGATTTAGACAAATTACGTTGTCTAGATAGCTCTTCAAAGGACATAAGGGAACCACCAATATGGAAGAAATCCCCAAGTTGAACAATGCCCTTTGACCTCCAGCCCAAAGCAACACTGTACCAAAAAATAGGGGCAAGAAGTTTTACAGCATTTGTAGGGGTATACCTGGACAGTTTCTCAACTACACACAACTTCCGTATTCTTTTCCATACATTGAAAGCGGATATCAACACCTTAAACCTTGTGCGTTTATAGTAGCTACCATCAATTTCTTTAAAAAAACATTGGCGTGCCTCTGGTCCCAACAAGATCTGGAAATTTGAGGGGTCCTCTGCAATATTGCCAATATCTTCCCCAGTCAGTAAGATCAGCATTTTTAACATAAAACAAGCAAAAAAATACAAAGCAAAGTCCGGGATGGTTAATTCCCCATGTTCGATTGGTAGAGTAAAAAATCTCATAGCCCGTCTAGGTTTGCCTGGTGCCCAGAGAAATTTAGAACAAATGGACTGCAAATGTTGAAGTTGGGCCACAGAAATTTCTAACGGTATAGCTCTAAGCACATATAAGGCTTTAGGTAAAATATTCATCTTAATAATGTTAGTTCTACCAATCACGGTGAGGTGCAGTCTAGACCACCTATTCAATGATTCCTGAACATTACGCAGTAACGTAGTCCAATTGGCGTCCACTAATTTGTGTAGAGATAATCTAATTCTGATGCTGAGGTAAGTTACTTCTTTTACCACTCGCATATCATTCAAGATCACCTTTCCAGAGATTAAGACTTGCATTTTGGTAACATTTAATTTATAGCCAGATACCTGGCCAAATAAGAGAGAAAGCCGCTCAATCTCTTGAAGCACTAAAAGAGGATCCAAAGTGGTTACTGTAATGTCGTCTGCATATGCAAACGTCGAATAGGGGACATTATGCACCTTGAAGGACTTGATCGAAAAGTTATTACTAATCTGTTCAATAAACGGATTTATGTATAGCGCAAAAAGCAGTGGTGAGCAGGGGCAACCCTGCCTTGTGCTCCAAGTAATATTAACTGTCTTGGATAATAGGTCCATTGAAGCAATTTTAGCGGCCGGTGAAGTGTACAAAACCTGAAGGGCTGTAATAAACTGTTTACCAAAACCCAAGCGTAGCATCAACTCCCACAGGTATGTACACTCCACAAGGTCAAACACCTTTTCTGCGTCCAATAGAATTAGGCCGAGTTCCCGCTTTTCTGTCTGGGCAACATCGAACAGCGACACCACCTTATTGACATGTGTTACTGTGCTACGTTCAGGAATAAAACCATGTTGAGTTTGCGACACTAAAGGAGTAATAATTTTAGACAATCGGGTGGCCAAGATCTTTGAATAAATTTTGCCATCACAATTCATTAATGAGTTCGGCCTATAAGAGCCCACCAATTCCGGGTCTTTGCCCTTTTTGCAACAAATTACTGCAGTGGCTTCTGCCCAAAATTTAGGGGCATATCCCTCCTGTGCCGCCATAAATGTCCATAACATATCATATTTTATTAAACTGAAAAAAAGCTTATATATCTAGAACGGGATCTTGTCTGGTCCAGCTGCCTTACCCAGAGCTAATCCATTAACCGCTGCTTTTAGCTCTTCCATCCTGATTGGGTCGTCCAACATTGCCCTCTCACTGGAATCAAGCTGTGCTACAACCCCCTCCAAAAAATGCAAAGTGTGAGCACTATGCGTTGCCTGTTGAGTATATAGCTCTGAATAAAACTGATAAAAAAATTGCTAGAATCCCTTTAGTATCCTGACAAACTATCCCTAACTTATCTTTCAAAGCACCGATACGACTCCAAGATTCTTTCATACGTAGCCGTAATGCCAGACACCGACCAACTGCTTCCCCAAATTCATGATTCTGTTTTTTATGGGCCAAATATTTTCTAGCATTTTCCGTGTTCCATACTCCTTGAATTCTAGCCCTAGCTAACTCTGTAACTTCCTCTAGCTCTTGAATGTTACCCGCTTGTGACATAGCTCCCTGAATTAGTTTACCCTCCGCATCTCTAAGGCGTGAATACAACTCCGCCATCTCCTGCTTTCTCTTCCGATTCTGCTGACAAACAAACTTAGCAACTCACCTCCAAAACATGCCTTAAACGAATCCCATACTATAAAATAATTGGCAGAATATCTATTGATAGAAAAAACTCAGCAATCCACTAAGACATACATCCCCGAAAATCTTCATTCAGACAGAGTTTCCGGTCAAATGAAAATGTTTTTAACGGCAGATGATGGGCAGTGGCGGTAACAGCAAGTACGATTGGAGAATGGTCAGATGACACCCTTAGGAAGATTTTGAATTGAAGCCCCACCTAATGACAAAGCAGATAGAAAAAAATAATCTAAACGTGCAAACTTTTTATGGGGAAAAGAATAATAAGTGAACCCAGGATATGTCTGATTTAATGTACCCTAAACATCAATCAGACCATGATCCTTTAAAAAATTATATAAATCTTTAAACACTCTTGGTCTCCGACCATTATAATTGCAAATCTACAGAGGATAAATTGATATTTATATCCCCACATACTATCAAAGGTGTCCCCCAGGTTACTAGTTCTAAATTTAAGTCTTCAAAAATAGAAGCATCGACTAAGTTGGAGCCATATATTGTACAAACTGTATATTTAATATCCCTGATCATACATTCAGCGATGGCCCATCTGCCTGCTTTGTCTGCTAAACTACATCCCACACTAACCATATTGGATTTGGCTAATATCACCACTCCTCTAATCATAAAAGATTGTTTTGAAGCCACCACTGGAGAAAAGCCAAGTGTTTCTAAAATTGCCCGTTGTGACCAAGGTATATGTGTCTCTTGGAGACATACCAAGTCTGGTTGAATACTGCACAGCCCTGCTGTGACTCTATTTCTCTTATGCCAGCTGTTAGGCCAGAGACATTTAGTGAGCAGATCTTTACCCCCTTAACTGTCATAATGATAATTAAAGAACACATCTATCCGCACCATCATATCAAGCATGACAACAAAACAAAAGACACGATAAGCCAGAGAAACAACTCTAACTTTATTTTCTCCTAGAGGTACTGTGATTTTTTTTACCCTTTTTACCCCACCTAGGAGACCCACCCCAAACATCCCCCTCTTCCCCATGCCAGCCCTCCCCACCCACCCCCCTTTAACAAGGCTTTACGACACATGGTCCTGTAGATGCAGGTGATCGTACTCCCCCTTGCCCCTACTCCTGACTCTACCCAATTCTAGTATGTCAAAAAAGAAAAATATAAGACTCTACCAATACCAAAATATATACCCAGACTAAATACTCTGCTACAACATTGTTGTTTCATATAGCCCCAGCACTCACTAAACCGAATTCAAAAACTCGTTAGCAGGACCTTTGCTAGAAAAAAAGTGAGTGCGATCCTTGAAGATCACCTTCAGCTTTGCTGGATTTAACAAATAGGCTTGAGTGCATTTAGCCTTAAATCAAGGAATCAGTTCACGCAGCTGCCATCGGAGCTCAACCGTGTGACGGCAAAAGTCCGGCTGCACAAAAAACTCAAAATCCCCCCCAGATCTTTTTTTGTTGGGCTGGGCAAGGTGAAATGCACCTTCACGTGCCAGAAAGCTATTAAGTGAAATCAAAAAAGCTCTAGGCCTCTCAACTAGCTGCACAGAACCACTACCCGAATGAACACGCCTATTAAATGGAAAGCAATGAGCTCTCTCACTTTCACGGTCCCAGTCCCATTTAGACAACTCCGGGAAGGCTTTTGTAAATAATTCAACAATATAGCGCTGAGAATCCTGTCCTTCCTTCCCGTCAGGAATCTGAATCACTCTTAAATTATTCCTACGAGCACGATTTTCAATATCTGCCATCTTCCAATGTGTGTCGTCCTTAACCGATTGGATAGAGGCAGTCTTAATCTTTTGTTGAGTCAGTCAATCCTCCAGATTGGAGATCCGTGCTTCAGCCTCATTAAACCTCGACACAAAATCCGCATGCGATTTTGACATCCGTCGGACTGAATTTTGCAACTTCCTGCATGTATTCTGGACTCTCGGACTCTCTTCCCGTGTTTCGGCACGATGAGACATGATTGACTGATAAATTAGTGGGGGAGGTATCTCATCTTCACCAAGAAGGTGCAATTGTTCAGATACAGGAGGTTCTGCGGTCCTACCACCATTGCAGAGAGTTAACTCTATTTTTTTCCGAACATGGAGGGATTGCCCTTCGTTAAGCTTCCCTGCACAAACAACCAAGCTGAATCTGGGATAGCCAAAAGTCACTATTTCGATTTTTGTTTCTCCCCAGAGCTTGACAGTGTCCGCAAATGATAAATTGTATCACTGGAGGATTAAACCGGCAATATTGTAGCAGATTTCCTAGTCGCCCTGAGTAGGAGCAAGACCAATCGACCTACGCAACCACAACGGGCGCCTTCTTGCCTTTCCTCCTCTTTCCGGTTTCACAATTTTTAATGACCTTGATTACAAGTGCTATTAAAAAATTGTGGTTTCACAATTTTTAATTGCACTTGTAATCGAGGTCATAAAGTGTACTTATTTTCAAAACATCCTTAAATCTGGACTTAATATAAAACAAATATTCTGGTAAGGACTAACCAAAGAAAGTATAAGAGAAAAGAGACCTCTACACTCACAAGGCAGACCACGAAACACTTGAGAATGATAAGCACTCAACTATTCACTAATCTGTTCACCCTACAGGGGATACTCCTGGAGACCAAACTGGGTGATTCAAGATGAAAAGTTACTTCATTGTACCTCCTGTTCTTTTTCCTTTCAAGATGTGCGCTGTACAAAAACGCCTTATGTATATGATTTAAAAGATGGAACCTCCAAACCTTTCTATCATATGAGCTACCTACTTAAATCCTCCCGAGCTACTAACACAAATTACCAGTGTGACAATAATGACCACTTAAAACAAGCTTCCATCAATGGTCATTGCATATAGATAACATAACATAACATAACATAACATAACATAACATAGCAAAAAAGCTTTATCAATTCGAAATCTGAATGCCTCTCATGTCATAGAAGTGATATACACCTTGCCCCTTGGTACCTAAGAAAGATCATCAGTAATAAGACTACACACAAATAATTAATTACCCTTTAAACATTGGCCTTCAAACATCAGCTAATCAATTCTGAAAATGCACACATTTTACTTTAAATATAAAAAAACAGTTTTGCAAACATACCTAATTGAACCAACCAAAAGCCATTCTTTTCCAGGCTGGGCTGCACTTAGAGGAGCAACTCACAGGTAGCTGGAGAGATACTAGCAGCTCCCGATTTATTCAAGGGAGAACCCTAGTATGATAGATTATGTGGTTACGCCAGTGAGAGAGCGCAATTTGAATGAAACATATGTCCGTACCATATTTACAAGCATATCGCATAAAGTTAGAAGTTGTAACGTGAAATAGCACTTGTAGCATAAAGTTAGCCGATGTAACCTAAGTAATAGGAAATGTATCTGTATTTACTCTAGAATATGCATTAGAATTAGAAAGGCCCGTATACATAGTGGGCTAATATAGAAATGTGTGAAAATGCTTAAACGTGCTAAACTGAATATATGTATGTAATCATTAGACGGAGAAAGCGGCGAAATATAAAGTGAAGAAATGTGCAGACTATATAGCACTATGTAAGAAACGAGAGTATAATGTTGTATTTTATGTAACATGGATTCAAGTATAATCAATGATTTGCTAATTCGATTATATATATATATGTGTGTTAAAAGTCATACTGTGTAGAAGAAGTTTGTAGGAATTTTAGAATAGTGTGGTCATATGTGATTTTAACCTAACGGACCAAGGGTTCGCAAGAGTGTAGTCCGCTGTATGTAATTTAGTGGGCTCACAGGAATAGGGGATAGCCTTGATCTGAACGTGCGAGCCAAGAGTCAAAGGTCTTGTTAAATTTAAAGTGACAATGCTGGACGAAGTTTATGGCCGAAGTGAGATAAGAGACGCTTGGAATTTGGGGTCTTGTTTAGAAGTGACTGTTCGCAGGACCAAAGGAGGTTATAATCACAACCGTAAAGAATAGAGTTCTGTTGAGGTGATGGACTTTGTTCTGAAAGTGTCAACTGGAATGTCATGAGGTTACCAGCAAGATGACGAAGATGGCGCCTAAGAAGCAAGGTCAACTTAACAGACGACGCGAAGAGATGAAGCTATGGAAAGAACCAGAATGAGATCACGTGAAATGTGTACGTGGTGGGCGTCACAAGGGGCGTTCCACCCATACTGTGATTTTGTATTTAGGGACAGCACCCCGGGGAGAGGTTAGCTCAGAGCAGATGGCCTGAAGACAGAGCGCAGAACAGAAGATCAGAGAACAGAGCGCAAGGGAGCAGTAGGCCGAGGACCCTTAGAGAGCGGATGGGTAGGCAGAAAGGGTACTGCTTCTCGACATAGAATTCCATCAGAGACTAAGAAAGTTTGAATTTCTTTGGAAGTCAAACTGCTGACACCTTTTTAGGTAAAGAACTTGCGAAGTAGGGATGTCACTTAGCATAGAGTAGGGACAGATTTAACTTCTTTATTCTTTTAGGTAAATGACGCATCATATTCATTTTGTGTCTATGCTATTCAATTTACTAATCCTGGAATTGGTTAATTGTATTCTTTTGTAGACTTAGATTCTTTAGGGAATTTGTGTTCCTTTTAGTTCCTGTATATTTGTTGAATCTTATCCTGAGAGGATTGTATATGCAGTTAACTTTGATTTTATATTAAACTTTTTAAACTTTACCAGTCGTAAGTGGTTCTTCAGAGTTGCGTCAGTCTATGGGGTTGATTTAACTCATGTGGGTTTGCCTTTTACTCAATGACAGTCAATAATCGATCCAAAATTGGATGAATGAGATAGGTATCAAAGTAATCAGAAAAGATATCCAAATCTCATTCCCCGCAGTTGGTAGCAGAGAAAGATGGTTGGCTTCTTGAGGAAGGCAACCTAGGTCAGGTCTAGATTACCCCAAGGTCCCTAGTCATCGACGACAAGAAGAAGAATCCCTGCCGAAGAAGGTGCTGACGGTGCGAGAGTAAAGCAGCAGAGTCGGTCGAGAGTGAGTATAAGGGTCATGCGTTGCCAGATTGCGGTGTTTTGTGTTGTACCTGTGTTGTAATGTCAAGCGGAGTTGAATGCCTGTAGTGTGATTGTGGGAAGGTTGTGAGCGCGCGCAACCGGATAAAATCTTAAGTCCAAGGAAGGGCTTAAGTGGTTCGGGTGTATCGAACACCCAGAGTAATTGTCTACCATTGTAAAGGGGGTCATGAGGTACCATTGATCGCCCGTAGGACCGATGATAGGGGGAATGTCTGAGTGAGTGTATGAGTAACGGACGCTGGTCGGACGTTTACTGTGTGTAAGTAACCTATCAGTTAAGGAGAGCGTCTGAAGTGAGAGGAAGACGTCTCGCCAGTTGAGGTGACAATTACAGTTAGACTGTGGACGTACAGTCAAGATAAGTGATCGCTTGGTCGGAAGTAGTCATTTTTCGGCGTATGAATGAAAACGCATGCAAGACCGTGAAACGAGCTGAGAAAGGAGGGGAACTGCTGCAGAGGGGACGAGTGACGTCAGCGTAGAGCCGCGCTGGGATTGGCCGGTCAGCGTAGAGTCGCGCTGGGATAGGCTGGTCAGCGAGAGCCGCGCAGGGATTGGTTGTTTGTCATCAGGAAGTAAATAAGGAAGAGAATTAAAGAAAATCGTAGATTTTTAAAATGAAGTGTTTTAAGCGTTTAAGGGCGATCTTTAAGAGAGATAGAGGAAGCTCGTATGCAGGGGAAGAAGCCCCACCAGAAGGCACACCAGCTTATTATATGGCTGTGAATGTAGGGTTACACTCAATACTATGGATCTCTGAGTGGAGTAAGCTAACAGAAGGAAATGAGGAACTGACGTTCCCGAGATACGGGACGTTTAAGTTAGAAGTATTGAACCAACTGAAAGCGGTAATGCTCGCAACGAGACCTCTACCGAGGCCAACACAGTTCGAAGCCCTTAGTGCATGGTTCAGGGCGGCACACGACAAGAGCTTGAATAGGCGCCAAGAAAGAGTGAGAGGATCGGTAAAAGCAGTGCAGGATGCTAAATGGGACGACGAAGCTAAAAAGTGGAGGGTGCAAAAGATAGAAGCAGACAAACTATACCCAATGCTAGAGGCTACGGGAGAAAAGAAACCTTTAGAAGAAGATGAGGACAGTGAGCCCGATGATGATCTGATAGAGAGGCTATTAATGGACAGACCACCTCCGTACAACAGAGAAGCCGAAAGTCCCGAACTACAGCAAGGGGACGGGGCTAGGTGGGGGGAATATAAACAGCTCCCCACATCAGAGTGGGAACCCAAGAAAGGTGAGGAAGTATCTCAATCTAGTCCCGTACAGAGAGTAGTAGGAAGATTCGTGGTCCAGAAGGTGCCAGAAACGCAGCATGCAAGGTCGTATCAATTGCCGGATGCTCTACAAGTACCTGTTACCATAGGTCCTATAGTGTCAATCTACAACCCAGAGGGAGCCCAGCAGGAGGAACAGGCACGGTGGGACAGGGAAAGGGCAGAGATGGAAAGTAGGAATAATACGATCAATTCCCAAAGGCAGTTGCTAGGACCAAAGAGTCGGAGTACCCCATTGGATCCAGTTACGGGTCCCTGGATAGAACAGGGGGGTCAGAGAGGACAGATGGATCTGAGGGGACCGAAACCGAAAACCTTTAAGGAATTAAGGGAGTATTTGAAAGAATGGGATGCTGCCGAAGAGACTCAGAATAAAAGAATAGAAACAGAAGCAGAATGGAGAGATCAGGATAACAGGATCCTCTCTCACTGCGGAGCTGGCGAAAGCAGCCCGGAGTGGGAGGGAGGGAGTCAAGGAAGCAAAGGAGATACTTGCCATACCACCAGTGGCAATAGACAGATGTGTAATGACAAGAGTACAGGGTGTGGGGGAGTGCCTCGCCTCATTCTTAGTGAGGGAGAACGAAAGACACAGGAATACCGAGATAGTTTCAGGTGCACTCACCATGCCCCGGGCGAAAATGTGCGACATTGGAGTCACGAGAATATGGAGAGTCGCGAAGGGTCTCGCCATCCATCCGGTGATCACGGACGGGATCGCGGGAACATGGAGGGCCGTGAAGGACCTTTCCGTTTATTAAGTGACACCAGACAGCAAGGGAATAGCAGTGATTTAGAACAGAACGGAGGATCTTATCTTGCATCTAGAGAGACCGAGCTAAAAAGACAGGATGCAGTGATGGGGAATAGAACATTGTTCCACCATACCCCAAGGGAAGATGGAAAAGCTTGGGACCTAGAGAGGTGGGAACAAAGAGAAGCAAGGAGGACTCCTCGTAACTCACCTGTGCCTAGACGTAGGACTCGTAGTGGGGATGAGAGGGATGTAAACGAACCACCTAGGAGTGAGGTACTGAGAGCTGAGATAAAAGCGAAACGGCTCGATGTAATGAGTTTAAAATCAGATTTGGATGAAATAATAGATGGCACATTGCCAATGGAAAAGATAGAGCTGTATGATCAGGATGAAATACTGTTTATGTCTAAGGATGTTACTCGGAAAGCGAGGTCCGTTCATGAAAACTTATCTGAGTTGGCAAACAGGTATATGATAGACCTATCACGAACTAAAGCTTTACAGGGTAACCATAGGCTAAATTGCACGGATCAGGATCTAGATGAGCGTAGGACGATTGGGCTGAAAATACACATAAAGGAACTGATCCTGAGTATCAGATTGTGGAGGAATTTGGATAAGTGGGAGGAAAGATGGTCCAAGAGGGGATCCGTCAGAAGGAGTACACTTGCGAGGTCCCCGGATGGAGAGCTAATGCGAATGGAAGCTTTCCCTTTGCGAGAAATCGCGAACGGAAGCTACGTGCATGTGCCCTGGAGTAGGGGGGATTTAGCGGCATTTACCAATTCCTTTCCAAAGCTTAGAGAGAATCCCGTCGAGTGGTACAAACAGGTAGAGAGATTCGTGAAGATCTCTAAGGTGCTGTGGGTCGACTTGAACACCCTGTTTGATATTGTAGTACCCGGAGATTTGTGGACGGCATGAAAGCTTAGTGTTGAATGGCCCATTTCCGAACCGGATAGAGATGCCCGGACGAATGGTCCATCAGAGAGAGTCATGGAAAAGTACGAGAGGGTAATTGCATGGTTAAAAGAGAAGGTGCCGTTGCAGGACATAGACTGGGTTAAGATAGATCGAACCACTCAGGAACCTAAAGAGACCGTTCACGAGTTCTATGAGAGATTGCTGAAAGCATTCAAACAGTACAGTGGATTGGATGTGATGGATCCCAAAGACATAGGACAGTTTGTGTCGAAGTTTGTCCTGGGATTGCGACCAGACATAAGCTTAATGATTCAACAGCATTTGATCTGTTGGCAAAACAAACCGTTAGATGAGATCCTGAGGTATGCAAGGTACTGTAGCGATGAAATAGATTCAAAAGCAAAGAAACTTAAGGAGAAGCTGATGTTGGTACAGATGCAGTCAGCTGGAAAGGGTGGACAGCGGCAACAGGGAACAGGAACCCTAGGAAAGAAACAGAATAATCAAAGCAGAGATGAGGAGGAAAAACCGAGACCTAGGGTAGATATCGCGACGCTGAAAAAGACAACGAGGTGCCATCAGTGTAACGAGGTAGGACACTGGAGACGCGAGTGTCCCTATAATGTTGAGACGGGGGAATTAGAACAGGAGGAGGATGAGGTTCAAACCAGCATGGTAAAGGGAACAGCAGTCCCGAAGGGAAAGTTTATCAAAGGGGGGACTCAGACTCCTCGAGCCCCGTTCCCTCAACCGCCTCGGATTACAAATGGAGGGAAAACCTATAGACAACTGCCATTGTTCATAGGAGGAGAAGAATGCTACTACGTTGATCCTCTTACGGGGCAACGAGTGAATAGGGAAGAAGACTGTACCCGAGGGGCAGCCCTGGAGGTAGACCAGAGAGGACCATACGTAGAAGCTGAGGTGGCTGGATGTCCTACGACCTTTTTGGTAGATACGGGGGCCACTCGATCCACTTTGAGATCGGCGGTAGTCCCAGGCCTGCCAATGTCGGGAGAGACGATCCAGGTGATAGGAGTCGCAAATAGGAGAATGACGAATCCTCTGACAGAACCAGTGTCAGTGAAGATAGGAACGTACAGTGATGAACATCAGTTTGTGATTTGTGATTCTAGCCCTGTGTGTCTGCTAGGAAGAGATCTGTTGTGTAAACTAAACTGCACCATATATTGCACACCTGAAGGAGTAGAAGTGCAGACTAACGATGATGATGCCGATTTTAAGGTTGTAAACTCGCAGGGATGCGTGGAACTATATCCTACCTTAACGGTGGAGGAGCTTCCACAGGACTTGAAGGAGACAGTGTCAGCTGAGGTGTGGGATTTTACTGGAGAAGAAATAGGACTGATCAAAGGGGTAGAACCGGTAAAGATCATGGTAAAACCCAATGCCGAGTATCCAAGGACACCACAATATAAGTTGACACCGGAGACAATTGCAGGAATAAAGCCTGTGATCGAATCCATGATTAAACAGGGAATACTGAAGGAGATCGTGGGAAGTCCATGTAACTCCCCGATTATGGGTTTGCAGAAGCCTAGTGGAAAATACAGAATAGTGCAGGACCTTCGAAAGATTAATAATATCGTTGTTTCATGTTGTCCAGTGGTACCGAATCCATCAGTGATATTGTTTCAGATACCGTTCCAAGCTGAATGGTTCACAGTGATAGATTTGTGTCAGGCTTTCTTTTCAATCCCCTTAGATGAGGAAAGTCAGTATCTGTTCGCTTTTAAGCTGGAAAATCGCGTTTTAACATGGTGTCGTATTCCCCAGGGGTATACAGAAAGCCCATCGATTTTTAACCAGCTGCTGAAGAAAAATCTTGATAGTCTAGTATTGCCCAAGAACTCGGTTCTGGTCCAGTACATAGACGACCTTCTAGTGGCGTCAGAAACTGAGGAAGCTTGCAAAGTAGACACCATCACCTTACTAAATCACTTGGCCGAGAACGGACACAAGGTGTCTCCAAGTAAATTGCAGTATTGTCTGACCGAAGTGCAATACTTGGGCCATAGGATTGAAAAGGGAAAACGGAAGGTGTCTCCAGACAGAATAGAGGCGATCATGAAAATGAACGCGCCTAAAACACAAAGAGAAGTCAGGATGTTTCTAGGCATGGTCGGTTATTGTCGGCAGTGGATAGCCAACTTTTCACTGAAGGCAAAACCTTTACAAAAACTGACGCACAAGGGGGTGAGTGATCCGGTACCATGGGACAAAGATTGTTTGATGGCATTTTTGCAGCTGAGGGAGGACTTGTGTCGTGCCCCGGCTTTGGGAATGCCTGATTACGAGAAACCATTCTTGCTTTACTGCTGCGAGAGGGAAGGTTGTGCTTTAGCAGTTTTGGCCCAGATACACGGAAATGCGCGTAGACCAGTTGCGTATTTTTCGGCTACATTAGACCCAGTAGCCGCAGCGTTGCCCGGATGTCTCAAATCCGTTGCTGCAACGGGTGTCAGCATTGAAAAGTGTGAAATTGTGGAGATGGGACATCATTTAGTGGTGTACGTACCGCATTCTGTGGAATTGTTAATGACTAGGACCAAGACTCAGCATCTGACGAATAGCAGGCTCACACGCTACGAGCAAGTCATATTGGCTGCTGAGAATGTGACCCTAAAGAGATGCTCTGTCTTGAATCCTGCTACTTTGATGCCACTTCCAAATGATATTGATGATGAAATTTGTACAGATCATGACTGCCTTGATGTGACTGAACTATGCACCAAACCAAGACCAGATATCGTAGATGAACCATTGACTAACCCCGATGAAATATTCTTTGTTGATGGTTCATGCGTAAGGGACGATATCGGTCAGCTGAGAGCAGCATATGCAGTTTGTACTATTACCAGAGTTGTGGAAGCCGCCTGCCTGGAAGGAGTACATTCCGCTCAGGTAGCTGAAATCATTGCTTTGACCCGTGCCTGTTTGGCAGGCAACAAACTTCGAGTCACCATATACACCGATAGCCAGTATGGTTTCGGGGTAGTTCACGACTACGGGCAGTTATGGTCTCAAAGAGGTTACATGACCTCCTCGGGTTCTCCTATTAGGAATGGAGAATTCGTGAGATTATTGTTAGACGCATTGCAAGGTCCAACAGCCATAGCGGTTGTTAAATGCGCCGCGCACACAAAGAATACAGATTTTGTGTCACAAGGAAACCGATACGCAGATGAAGTTGCACGTTATTGTGCGGAACAGGGGTATTCTCACACCAATGTAGAAGTGGGGGGAATACAAGAAAGAACTGAGTTGACTATGTTATTAGACACTGTAGATACGTGGGACGAATTGAAGAGTGTCCAGGAAAATGCACCAGAGTTTGAGAAAAAAGCATGGGAAACAGCTGGATGTACCAAGAGTGAGATGAATTTTTGGATTTCTGCAGATGGGAGAGCAGTTTTACCAAACGAACTTGTTAGTCCAATGGCAAGGAGATTGCATGGACCAGCACACATAGGTAGAGATGCCATGGTGAGAGTATTCAGACAAACGTGGTACAATCCGAAGTTTAGAGTAGCGGCAGAAGCAGTATGTCAGCGTTGTGCGATCTGTCAGCAACTAAACGTAGGAAAGAGAACACCAGTCACATTGAGTCACATAGGGAGGTCTGGGGGGCCTTTCAATAGAATGCAGCTGGATTTTATTGAAATGCCCAAGTGCAATCGACTCAGATACGTCTTAGTGATTGTCTGTATATTTTCCAGATGGGTTGAAGCTTACCCTACACGTAGGTGCAATACACTCACAGTAGCAAAATTGTTGCTTAGAGAGTTGATACCGAGGTTTGGGGTGCCAGCCTCTTTGGAATCGGACAGAGGAACTCATTTCAACAGCGAAATAGTGAAGATGCTATGTTCAGCTTTGAGTATAGACCAGAAGCTCCACTGTAGTTATCGACCAGAAGCTTCGGGGATTGTAGAACAAATCAACAGCACAATTAAATCCAGACTCGCCAAAGTTTGTTCATCGACATCCCTGAGTTGGCCTGATGCACTTCCATTGGTCCTTATGAGCATACGTAGCACACCAGATAGAAGGACAGGTCTCTCTCCACACGAGGTGCTAATGGGAAGAGCTATGAGACTGCCATCGGTTCCGACTGCAGCATTATTGAACATCACAGACGATTTGATCTTGGACTACTGCAAGGGACTATCTGATGCCATTCATTCTGTGTCCCTCCAGGTCCAGGCTGCAGAGGTTCCATCTGCACAAGACTTGTGCCATGATCTGTGTCCAGGGGACTGGGTCCTGGTGAAGAAGCATGTCAGGAAGAACTGTCTAGACGTGCGCTGGCGAGGACCGTTCCAAGTCATACTAGTTACGAACACTGCAGTAAAGTGTGGAGGCTTGCCCAACTGGATACACCCCTCACACACCCGAAGAGTTCCAGCACCTCTGGAAGAAACAGCTCCTCTCTCGGATGAAAATCCAGCAGAAAGCAGAGAAGCCACAGAGGGGGAAAGTCAAGCTGTAGAGGTGATCGAAGAGGCTGAGCCTGTGTTGGAACAGGCTGATGACGGTCAGGACACTAGTGAGACCGAAGTTGCCTCAGAAGAAGAAAACAGCTGGGAGTTCGAGTCAGATACCGAACAAGCTGCAAGTGATGAAGAGACGAGTCCAAGAACAAGGAATGGAGAAGCTAGTTGGCCGGAAAGAAGGAGAAGGTCAACCTTGAGAGCAAATCCAGAGAGCACCCTTGTCCCGATCTCTGAAGATTCAGATCTAGACGAAGAAGCTACGGATTCAGGATCTGAGAGTCCGAGAAGATCAAGAAGGGTACGTGTGCCCTGCAGAAGATACGCCACCCCATAATGGACTTATCTAGCAGATATCCTGGAGACAGAGATCTGGGAGAGTGAGAGACGTACAGGTGACCAATCTCGATCAAATTGTGATAGTGGAGAGATGGATGTTGACTCCTGGAATCGAGTCTGAAGAATTACTGATCTTTACGAGAATTGTTGTAAATGCATAAAGACTTTTATAATTAAGATAAAGAAGAAGATAACCTAGCGCCGAGTGGAAAGAAGAATAAAATTAGGGATTACATTTAGAGGACGGAGAAGGTTAGGGTTGTCTATTGCTGAAGATAAAAAGACATTGTTGTGAAAAAGAGACTTTTGTTGATGAAGAGTGCTTCACAGACTGAGGAATCAAATAAAGCAAAACAAAGACCTGAAAAAGAAAACTTTTCCTCATAAAAGAAAGAGCTACGCTGTTTGATAACATGGAGAATGGCAACCCAAACCGAAAAGCAAAATGCATAATAGGTACACTAATAGCAGTAGTAATTTTTCTCATTATTACAGTAGTTACCATATCATACATAGTAGGACATACAAGCGTAAAGGAGACAACAGATGTAAAGCCTGTAACGACTTTGAAACCTGCTCTTGTTGGGAAGAAGGAGGAGAGCAATGTGATCCGTGAAAAGGCGTTACTGGCAGATGAAGCTCGTAGGTTACACGTAGACGAGTCGCAGAGAAATTTTAGGTCAAGCGCTTATGCCAAGCTATTGTACGAGTATATTGATGCCATGGAGGCCAAAGATTGTTATGTTTGCATGCAATTGCCGGCTTCCGTAGATGAAGGCATCAGATATCATCATCTCCCACTGACATATGGGATAACATGTAGTATTGCTCAGTATATTTTATGGTAGAGAAGGGTTCGAGTACTACTTTTCAAATTATAATTCGGTACTGCCTGAAGTCCCGAATTATAAGCAAATGAATAAGTGGGACTATCACAAAAAGGAAGATAGATTAGCAAAATTCTTTCTTCCTTGGGATACATTAGATACTTCATATGCACGCAGAAATAATCTGACTTGCAAAGTGTCAGAGGTAGAGAAGAAATTTATTGGACAGGTAGATGACCGGTACAGAAGGCAGAAGATTCTAAAAATGTCAGGACAGTGGAAAACTGATTGGACCGAAGAAGAAAAAGCACACAAGAAGAAGGGTAGCAATGGTCCAATAGCTTTGGATAGAACGCAGAAAGGAAAGTTATGTTTAACTCGAAGCAAGACATATTATGAGAGTGTATTTGTAGGTGAAGTTAATTGCGAACATGCTTTTAGGTTAGAGTACTATACGAAAGATTTTATGAAAGGGATGCAAGCGATTCCTAATGTATATTTTGTATGTGGAAGAAATGCCTATGTGAAATTGCCTGACAATTGGTATGGTTCGTGTTATTTGGCAATTGTCTTCCCCAAAATATATCATGCAAAGGATTTAGAGATCATAGAAGGAAAGACTTCGAGAAGAGCGAAAAGGGAAGTAGGAGATGCTGAGGTAGTAGGAGACATTTTTGGAGCAATGTTTCCTCTTTTAGGTTTAATACTTAATGATGTTAAGATCAGGAGACTAGCTACAGTTGTGGATAGATTATCTGCAAGTACTGCAAGGTCATTGATGCTAGTAGAAGGAGAGATGCAGTCGATTAGGGCAATGGTTCTTCAGAACCGTCTTGCTTTAGATGTTCTGCTAGCGAAAGAGGGCGGAGTTTGCAAGGCTTTGAAAGTCCAAAAATGTTGTACTTACATTCCAGACAATTCAAAACCACTTGAGAAGGTTATATGGAACATTACAGAGATACATCGAGAAATAGAAGATTTAACAAAAGTAAATGTTTGGGAAAAAGTAGGTCATGGAATGGGAAAGATTGGAAGTTGGTTTGCCAATCTTGGTAAAAGCATTGTTTGGTACATATTGAAACCTGTCTTAATAATATTGATTTGCATAATCACACTGTTGGGTTTAGTGAGACTGTATAAATGGTATAGGACAAACCGGTTACAAAGGTCCATGAGAGAGCAAGAAAGGAGATTAGCTGCTTTACAAGATCAACAGTATAAAAGTTTAAGAGCTCTCGAGACGATAAAAAGAGGGAACCTTGTAACTAGTTCTGTGTAAAGTATCATTCAAATTGAAATTAGTGATGACCCCTAGAGGTCATCAAAGGGGGGAACTGAGAGAGCGCAATTTGAATGAAACATATGTCCGTACCATATTTACAAGCATATCGCATAAAGTTAGAAGTTGTAACGTGAAATAGCACTTGTAGAATAAAGTTAGCCGATGTAACCTAAGTAATGGCTCAGGGGTGGAGAAGTGTGGCTCAGGGGTTAGAGGCGGCAGACCCGGAAGCTGAGATCGGTCCTGGACCAAGGTTCAATTCCCCGCCTCGGCAGGTCTTGGGCTAAAAATTCCACGGACTCGATAATTCTCGCTCCGGTGCCTTCTCGACTCACGGGTTCACACTCTGCGACTCTGGGCAATAGCTTGCTTAATCTCCACAACGGCCCCTCGCGGCGGGATGCCTGACTTTCACCTTGTGGATACCTGCTGGGGCTATCACACAGGGGAATATCAGGACGGGTTCCCTAAGCAAGCGCCGGGACACCCACTGCGGGTAGCTGTGCGCTATATAAGCTCAACTACATTTACATCTACAATAGGAAATGTATCTGTATTTACTCTAGAATATGCATTAGAATTAGAAAGGCCCGTATACATAGTGGGCTAATATAGAAATGTGTGAAAATGCTTAAACGTGCTAAACTGAATATATGTATGTAATCATTAGACGGAGAAAGCGGCGAAATATAAAGTGAAGAAATGTGCAGACTATATAGCACTATGTAAGAAACGAGAGTATAATGTTGTATTTTATGTAACATGGATTCAAGTATAATCAATGATTTGCTAATTCGATTATATATATATATGTGTGTTAAAAGTCATACTGTGTAAAAGAAGTTTGTAGGAATTTTAGAATAGTGTGGTCATATGTGATTTTAACCTAACGGGCCAAGGGTTCGCAAGAGTGTAGTCCGCTGTATGTAATTTAGTGGGCTCACAGGAATAGGGGATAGCCTTGATCTGAACGTGCGAGCCAAGAGTCAAAGGTCTTGTTAAATTTAAAGTGACAATGCTGGACGAAGTTTATGGCCGAAGTGAGATAAGAGACGCTTGGAATTTGGGGTCTTGTTTAGAAGTGACTGTTCGCAGGACCAAAGGAGGTTATAATCACAACCGTAAAGAATAGAGTTCTGTTGAGGTGATGGACTTTGTTCTGAAAGTGTCAACTGGAATGTCATGAGGTTACCAGCAAGATGACGAAGATGGCGCCTAAGAAGCAAGGTCAACTTAACAGACGACGCGAAGAGATGAAGCTATGGAAAGAACCAGAATGAGATCACGTGAAATGTGTACGTGGTGGGCGTCACAAGGGGCGTTCCACCCATACTGTGATTTTGTATTTAGGGACAGCACCCCGGGGAGAGGTTAGCTCAGAGCAGATGGCCTGAAGACAGAGCGCAGAACAGAAGATCAGAGAACAGAGCGCAAGGGAGCAGTAGGCCGAGGACCCTTAGAGAGCGGATGGGTAGGCAGAAAGGGTACTGCTTCTCGACATAGAATTCCATCAGAGACTAAGAAAGTTTGAACTTCTTTGGAAGTCAAACTGCTGACACCTTTTTAGGTAAAGAACTTGCGAAGTAGGGATGTCACTTAGCATAGAGTAGGGACAGATTTAACTTGTTTATTCTTTTAGGTAAATGACGCATCATATTCATTTTGTGTCTATGCTATTCAATTTACTAATCCTGGAATTGGTTAATTGTATTCTTTTGTAGACTTAGATTCTTTAGGGAATTTGTGTTCCTTTTAGTTCCTGTATATTTGTTGAATCTTATCCTGAGAGGATTGTATATGCAGTTAACTTTGATTTTATATTAAACTTTTTAAACTTTACCAGTCGTAAGTGGTTCTTCAGAGTTGCGTCAGTCTATGGGGTTTATTTAACTCATGTGGGTTTGCCTTTTACTCAATGACAGTCAATAATCGATCCAAAATTGGATGAATGAGATAGGTATCAAAGTAATCAGAAAAGATATCCAAATCTCATTCCCCGCACCAGCATTAAGATTAATACAGGCCACATATAAATGGAGCAAGACACATGCATTACTTTGGATCATTAAAGCCATTGTCCTTGTGGAGGGGTTCTTCGTGAATATTTCTAAATTCATGTTTAGAAACAATTGAGTCTAATAAATTCTGCTGAGTGCAGTGACATCATCTAAAGTACCAAGGCTAAACCATTTCGGAACACACGTCTTTAAATGTTGAAGTGTCTTGAGCATATTGTTTGGATGAACGTTTGTTGCACGAGTTATATGTCAACTATTTGGATAGCGCAGCTCATGCTCTGACTCTTAGGGCCAGCTCAGATCCCTGGCTTGGCTGTCCTCATTAATTTGCTAGCTTGCCCGCCCTTTTTTTTACAGTGTACAAATATTCAATTTCCTGTAGCTGTTTTCCTTTTGACATATTCCCTTTCCATCTGCTTTCAAATCTCGTTCATTTTTCGGCCTTACAATTCAGTTTTAGGCCGGGCATTCCATGACTTGCATTACTTCCCTGGATTTACTTCCCTAACACATTAATTGACTATTTCTACAGCGCCTTAGATCAAGATGCTACAAAAAGCACTACTATATTACTACTATGTTAATTTGGCATTTTAGGCTAGTTAGTTTGTATAGGGATGCGGCCAGGATTTTATTACTAGAAGTTCAGACCTGGCCAGGGCTGTTGTAGTGACCTCCTTAGAAAGACAACATCCCACGAAGCTCTTCTTAAGTATTTATTTGTAGTTAAATTCAAGAGGAGAAAAGTGCATGCAGCAGATCAGGCAGGTAACAGCAATATGATCTAACAACATTCTACCATCTGCAGAACACATAACGTAAGGTTCTATTCCATAATACAATTCCAATGCTAATTAAAGAAACATACAATCACCACAGCTGTCCTAATAAAGCATGGCTTTTTAAAATTTGAAACAACTATGTGATGTATTTTTTAAAAAGGCGCCTAATCTAATTTCCTACAACCCTACTTCTTTCACCCTACGTTCGGCTGCCTCAGTGCGACTTGGCCTGCATTGTGTGTATTAAAGTTCACAGAATATAACTTTCTTTAGTACTCTGTGACGCAGTCATGTGGTATACACAGATTCACAAAAAAGACTCACGTTCATTCAATAATGAATGTATAGATAAATAAGGACTGAATTCTCCAACAAGAAGGCTCACTGCAATGGATTATACTCTGTCTATTGACAGAAGCACTTTACCATGATAACATTACAAGGTGCGTTATTACAAGCGCAATGCTGCGTGTCACGAGACAACAGATGACGTCCCACCTCTTCCAAAAGCCGGGCGCTCCATAGACCAGGCACCTTCTTCCTTTCACTTCCGTCACCTCGCCCTCCATCCTACAGATACACTCAGAGCATTGTGACGTCAGGAAAGTGCAGGACCAATCAATCGTCGGCGTATCTGCTACTAATTTCTGGCTTTGGAGCGACCACAGGGCCCGAGGACCTGATTGTGCCTGTCAGCGGCGCCAGCCCGGGGCGTCATCAGCTGCCAGTCACCTGAGGAAAGCCCGTCATCAGGAGAGGAATCTCGGTGCAGTGAATCAACGCCCACGAGACGCTGGCCTGCGTGCGACAGAGCACCAAGCCCAGGGGCAGGATGCACAGCCACCAGTCTTTCATTTTTGCACAACAAAGAGACAAATTACACACTGGGTGCTCTAGGCCGATGACAGAAGAATGAGGGGGCAGTAAGAGTCATCAGTGGCTGGAGGGAGGCTGGAAGAAGAGCACTCAGACACACACATATACATATTTTTTGTCTTCAGAAAGTCCCCCTTCCTAAGAGCTGGAAGGTGAACAGTCACAATTATTGTTATAGCACAGCGGGACTCACCCACACATTATATGTGGTGCGTGTACACATATATACATTCAACAAAGGAACCTTCGCTCTAGACTGGCACCTTGCCTCAAAATCCCACCTTACAAGAAAAAAAAACATAGGTGGCACATCCTTCTCTGTTCAAACAGCCAAACTATGAAACTCTTTACCCCCGAACATAAGATCCACAGATAGCCACCTTATCTTCAGAAGAATTGGCTCTTCCCCACATAATCACCATACTCAAACATAAATATACAGCATATCCCTCTGTATATGCGTATTTATTTGGAATATAGATGTGTACCTACATATGTGTATTGCTTTGTATAAACGTGTATAATAATGAATTTTTAAAGATATAGATACTCAATAGTTCTGCTTAAATTCTTTTACATATTACTTATAGTTACATTAGTCTATGTTTAACAGGTATATAAATGACTGCATAAATAAGTAAATCTTTTATCATAACTTTATCAACAACTGCTTCACTATTGAATTACAAAAATAAAAACAAATAAATTAATTCAAAGTACAACACTTGAAAGTCTGAGTTTCATTAATGCAGCTTTAATCTACATATATTACCTTCCTTATGTATATGTACTTTCCATGTACTTATGTATCTCCATGTATTTATGTATCTTTATATTTATTACTTTGCTTCAAATTCAATGTACTACCCTATATATCCTGCAATATATCCTCCCTGGCTCATCTCAAACCTCATTCTACTACTCTTTCCAATGTACTACCCTATTTCTCACCCGATACCTCGATCAATACATCCTCTACCTCCACTCTCCCATTCACCCCAAAACCCACACCACTACTATGATCCCCAAAATAACTCTATCTAGACTATTCCCTCTTTGCATCACCTCATCCCTCTTTTACTATTCAGATCTTCCAAACAAGCCTTTCTAAACCTTTCCCTCTGACTCTTCCCCAGCTACCTCCCCTTTACTCTACCCAAACCCTATCCTACTGCTATGAACAAAAAAAAAGATAGACCTTTCCCTCTTTTATTCTGCCACAATTCGTATTCAAACCAAATAATAGACTAACATGTCCACCACTCAAATACATTTCATATTTCCCCAGACTAATTCACCACTAATCCTTTTTTGGTGTTTGTTTTTTTGTTTCTAGAGTAGTGTGCTGCTCACCAAGAAGCACTTCAACACCTCATCATGCGTAGCAAGCACTATATAAATGTAAACCCTTCCCTCGTCCATCCCTCCACTATCCTTTTCAATCCAAATAACACAATAGAATGTCCAACACTCAAATTCATTTAATATTCCTCCAGACTAATGCACCGCGAATCCTTTTTGGGTGTTTGCTTTTTGTTTCTTTGTTTCCGGAGTAGCATGCTGCTTGCTTAGAAGCGCTTGGATACCTCATCGGGGGGGGAGGGGCAAGTGCTATATAAATGCAAACCTTTTTCCTCCTCTATCCCTCTACTATCCTTTTCAATCCAAATAACAGACTAGCATATCCACCGCTCAAATAAATTTCATATTTCACTATACTAATTTCACCACTAATCCTCTATAAGTTCTGGAGTAGCATGCTACTTGCCAAAAAGCAATTTGACGCCTCATCAGGGGTAGTAAGTGCTATATAAATGCAATTACAATACAATACAATACAATATATAAATAGTATATGTGCGGAGTACAATATGCCATTTATTATCATTGCTGATTGTGGGAGGGGCCATGACTCACAAGAATTGAAGAATTGAAGCCTAGAGCTGATCATGGTGCCCTTCTCTCAACAAATGCAATAAATCATATGGCCTGCGGCCAGGCCCTTACAGGGAACAGACTAGTCCTGCTGGTGGCGCAGCACAGAGTTGCCCATTCTCAACACGCCACAACGTGCACCTTGCACATATACTCCGTATGTGGCATAATTATGAGTAATACAAGTTAACTCGACATTGCGATTGAAGAATGCGTTTATTGTAGAATGTGTGGATTAACTCATAGTGTTTAACAATGCTAATTTATATACTGATATATGAACAAACCAATGAATAGATATGCATTTGAAATAGACAATTCTGAAAAATAATTTGATGTAATGAAATAAATCGTTTTCTTTTTTTAAACGATAAATTAAATCAATAAAGAATTATCAGCAGAGCATCATAGTACATTTGTGCATGCCACTTTTAGGGTGTGGGGCTCATCCAGGTAATACAAGTAGAATAAAATAGCTATATAAGTTGTTGTGGAGGCTCACTCTTTACAGAATTGTCTCTTAAAGTCAGGGGAGCCCTGCTCTGGATCTTCATGGATCAAAGTGGATTCCATACTTAAACCTCTATGGGAGCACCATCCTGCTCAGACTTTCTCGCACTTCCGCTGACAATGTCTCCCCAAATAAATATATATCTCATTTGTCATGCACCAATCCACGTCCTGCTCCCACTCCAACACCTTTGGGACCCCCACAGCCCCCTAAAGGCGTGTAATGTTTCGTTTGGCAACCATAAGACCCAATGACAACCATATCTTATTGTATTTTGGTGGTGGGTCATCTCCCCATATGTGTAAAAGACATATTTTCGCCGTGTCTATGGGTGCCACTGCTGTTACCTCTCCCATGATGCTCTATAGTTTTATCCAGAAGATTTTTACAATAGGACATGACCATATAATGTGGAAGTAAGTGGTACATTCCCCAGAGCCACTGAGACAGAGATACGTTTGAGAGTGGCCGATGGCTCAAATTGCGCTAGATGAGTAGTAAGAGCGGTGCAATATACGTAAATAGATCAGTCGAAACCCTGCATGTATGGCCACATTGTGGTTCCGTGATTCCGAAATGGGTTCGATAGTGCTGAAACCCGATTTATAAAGATCGTCGGAAATGGACGATTTTGGTCTCTACAGACCGCAAATGCCGAGTGTAGCGTGTCTGAGTGTTTTCATATGAACCGATATAGGAGAACACTTTGTATTTGAGGATTTAGTTTGAACCCTTGGGTTCCATTTTGTAATGTGGCATCCATTTTTTATTTATTATTAATCTTATATGGCGCAACAGCTACCCGTAAGGGTTTCCCGGCGCTGATTGACAGTAATAGCATAGTAATCCCGAAAAGGAGTTATTGGGCAAAAAGCCAGGTCTTTACGGCTTTGCGGAAGCGAAGATGACAATGCTCCACTCGTAGGTCCAGGGGAAGAGAATTCCAGAGTTTGGATCCTAGTACAGCAAAGGAACGACCACCCACTCTGGTAAGCCTAAACTTAGGCACACAGAACAGGTGTTGGGAAGAAGAGCGGAGAGAGCGTGCGGGTACATAAGGTTTGACGAGTGATTGGAGATAAGTGGGGGCAACTTCGATTTTAATCTTATGCATAAAGCATAGTGCCTTAAATTTTACCCGGTTGTCAATGTTAAGCCAATGGAGTTGCTTGATGCGTTCAGTGATTGGATCGTATTTCCGGCATCCACACAGAAGCCGTGCAGCGGCGTTCTGGACTAGTTGGAGACGGCGCATGACCGCCCTGGTAGCCCCCAGATAGAGCACGTTACTGTAGTCCAATCTGGAGGTCACCAGGGCCGTCACGACAGATCTCTGGGTGTCGGAAGGCAGAATCCAAAAGATTTTTCTCAGCCATCTTAGAATAGTAAAGCAGGTGGCTGCAACTTTATTAGCCTGGTCTTTCATCGATAGATCCCTATCGATTAGGACCCCAAGATTTCTCGCTCGTTCCGATGGAATGGGTAAGTCGCCCATGGTCGACGGCCAGTGTCTTGAACTCCATAGATCAGGCTTGTTGCCAAAGACAAGCACCTCCGTCTTGTCGCTGTTGAGCTTGAGAAAATTACGGCTCATCCAGCGGGAGATGTCACTAAGACCTGATTGCAGAGAAGAAGGTGATGAAGGGTCGGCTTGGGATAGGGAAAACACAATCTGAGAATCATCAGCGTAAGTAAAGAGATTAAGACCAGAGTGGTGTGCAACATGTGCTAGAGGAACAACATAAAGATTGAAGAGAAGAGGACTAAGGATAGAACCTTGGGGGACACCATGTGGAGAAAGGTAAGTGTTGGAAGTGGAAGTGTTGGAAAAGATTTGAAAAGTTCGGTCAGTGAGAAAAGACGAAAGCCAGTGCAAGGCTTTGTCACATATGCCAAAAGAGGCAAGGCTACTGAGAAGGATACTGTGCGAGACAGTATCGAAGGCTGCACTGAGGTCGAGCAATATCAGTGCAGCCGTTTCACCTCGATCCAGTAGTTGGCGAATATTCTCAGTTACTCCTAAAAAGAGTGGTTTCAGTGGAGAAGCCTTGACGAAAGCCTGACTGGGAGGGGTGAAGGAGATTGTTGGTGGTGACAAAGCGTGATAGATGTAAATAAATGTGCCTTTCCAAAATTTTCGAAAAAGCCGGCAGCAGTGAAATGGGACGGAAGTTGGCGGCAACATTTGGATCTGCAGTGGGTTTCTTAAGGAGCGGGGTCACCATTGCATGCTTCCAGCTGTGGGGGACCGTGGCTGAGTCAAGAGAAGCATTCAATAAAGTACAGATCACATTAAGTTGAGAAAACTCAAGTTTACGTAGAACCGAAATAGGTAGGGGGTCCATAGGTGAACCGGATTTAATATTGTTTAAAATTTCCAAAAGGGTAGCCATCTTGTATGGTTGCCCTAACATAGGCCCTATGATTGTGGCCGAACGAGTCCTTGACACGTACGCCTTAGCTGACTTCTGGTTGACCTGGCCGAACTGACTCTTCGCCTGGGGCGAATCCTGCTGAGCCAGTTCCTTGGTTAGCAGCTGCACTGATAAAGATCAAAGAGCAGGACGTGGTCCGACTTTATGGCCCACCATTCCCACTCCTCCATCTCCTTTCCATCTGTTTCTGCCTTTCCTTTACGACATGTTCATCGATCTGAGTTGAAGATTTTATGATGGGTTTGTCCGGCCTGATCGAACAGGAAACTAACATATGTGCGATCGTTTTGGTGGGCTGGACAATGGAAAGTGGGATTAGCTTTGACTGTTGTGATTCATTACTTTTTGAAATGCTACTTGTTCATTGGTTCATTTTGTATGCACCGAATGTAAATTGTGAAGTTGCCAGAAGCGTAATTTTTGGCATTAAAGACCGAGTTTCGTTCATTGAGGTGGTGCAGTCTCTTTCGAACTACCCGTGTGTACTTCGTAGACCTCTGTCCCTGGTTGCAACCATTAAACTTTGGTCTTTGACGTCATCGAGAAGTATCCCGTGTCTCTGTTTGCCAAGACAGGGGAATCCGGGGTCTTTGGGTGTTGCCCTGACACCGCTGGGTTTTTGTATTAGTATTGGTTCCGAGAAAACCCAGTACCTCATTTGGCGCCCAACGTGGGGCGACTTCAGCGGTACCGGTCCAAGCCAGAGGTTCGTGAGGAGCGTTGTGTGAAAATTCCGGAGGTTGGCCAGCCACTTCAGCGACCCCTGTATGTCGACGTGGTTCCGAAGGTCTTTGCTGCGAGGCTTCCCGCGTCCCGACGACTACGAAGGACTGCTGCCCTGACTGTCGCCCTGTTTTGGAGCCTTAGACGTTTGTAGAGCGAGACGATTGACGGGTCTTCTGGTGACGCCATCGACAATTCAGTTAAGTATTAAGGGAGCGTCTCCTAGTTCTTAGTTCTTAGTTTGGTTTTATATCCTTTAGTGGATAGCTTTGATTTGGTACCTGAAGGCCCCAAAGCCAAGGGATTCGTGTATTCACGAGTTTATCGATTTTAGATTACCCTTGTTGTTTGAAGCTAGACTAGTGAGAAAGATGCCTGGTTTTAGCAGTTTTAGAATTTGTTTAGTTGTGGAACTATGAGGGATTCCCGGTTAGAGGATTCGTGTCCGGTTCCTCCGATCGGAACTCCTACATACGAGTTATACGTGAAGCATGGAGTAGGTCCTATTAGCTATAATGAGATTTGGATTAAATACACGAAGAACGACGGTGTCCTACAGTGGCCCCGTTAGGGTAGTTTTGAGACAGAAGTCTTGGATAATCTCGAAGTGAAGTTGTTCAAGAAGAAAGCCCGGCCGGCGATGTTTGACTCTTTCCGCATATGGCGCAAGGAAGCCAAACAGAAAGAAATTAAGTTAGCGAAGAAGGATAGAAAGGGTATGTCAATGGTGCAAGCCGCCGTTGCATACAGGAACGATGAAGACGAAAAAGACAGTGAGCAGATGCTTAGAGTGAGGAAGTTAGCGGTAGACAGATGCTACCCAGTTTTGCCAGCTAAAGAGCAGAAAGACGAAAAGGATCTTGTGAAAGACCCTTTGATGTCGCATTTGCTAAATTCGCCACCACCCTATATGCAGAATGCTACGGCACCACCACAGCCTATTGTGGCCGTGCAGGCTCCTAATGTTTTGCCTCCTGTTATTCCTCCACAGCCAACTCCTCCGTTGGTTGTTGCTCCTAATGCGCAGCCTTCTCAAGGGTTGCCCACTTTGCCTTCTTCTACTACTGCTGTTCCTATGTCTGTTCCGACTATGGATCCTACTACTACTGCTTCGTCTTCTCTTGTCCTTCCGACTGTTCCTTCTCCTAGACAGCAGATGACTGCTGTCTTTTCAAATTTCCTAACTCCTATTTTGGGACAAATGGGTATGTCTCCGAAGAATTAGCGTAGACAATTCCGTAGTCAATTGCCCGATACAGATGAGCGAGTGGTTCTAGACCATATGACACGTAGATGGGTGACGTATAAGTCCCAGTATGATCTGGAAGGTATTATGGATGTTTTCCGACAATGGGAAGCACCAAAGCAGCGATATGTTTTTGAACTTATGTGTGCATTCCTCCATGATCAATGGATGGATGAAGTGGGTAGAGTTCCTGTAGAATTGTCCCGATTGCGTTCAGAGTTTGCCAAAGGAACGATTGTGAGTCTACCCGATGTTGAGAAAGCGGTTTCAACGTTACTGTTGCTGCGAAGTGATGTTCCTGTTGAACAGTTGTTTGAGCCAGATTCGCCAATTAGGAGAAAAGCGCGTCAATATCCGATGCGAGAGGTTCCTCCAGTATGGAGACCTGCTGACCCTGCTGCTCAGCCACCGGTTTTAGCGCATTTGCAGCGTGTGTGGGTACATGTACCATGGAAACGTGCAGAAGTTCTAGCGCTTAAGCAGACTTTACCAGATCCACGAAAGAACCCAGCTGGGTATTATAAAGAACTTACGCAAACTGTGAGTTCGTGCGTCATGAATTTAGCGGACATAGATATGCTTTTTGGGAACGTTGTTCCACAGTCCATTTGGAATGTCATTCGACATACAGATCATGATAATGAATTGGGCGATACGTGGGTGAATCTCGCTGCAGCAAATGATAGACAAGTTGGAGGTGCTAAGCCTGAAGATGTTATTACTGAACTTCCTGGTAGGATTATTACTCTTATGAAGACTTTAATGCCTGAAGTCCGTGTTAATTGGCATCCAGTAAGCAGAAGAAAGAAGAGTCTGTTTCAGACTTTTTCTCGCGTTTCGAGGAAACGTTTGTAGATCATAGTGGTCAGGATATGGCTACAGAAGGTGGCCAGAGATTGTTTGTTGATAAATTTGTGCACAATCTTCTTCCCGAGTTGTGTACTAAGTTGAAAGATTCTGAGAGTTCTTGGCCCGTTTCTACTTCAGCGCAGATTCTTGCTACGGCTCAGTACTACGAGAATAGGCGTAAGGATGAGTTAGAGAAAGCGGATAAGAAGACTAAGGAATTGAAGACTAAAGTTCTTCTACAACAAGCTTATCCACTCCGTGTTAATAATCAGCGTGACTATCAGCAGCCTCAACAGTGTTTGAGGAACTCGCAAAGAAACAAGACTCCTCAACAACAGCGTATTCCCTATGGTCCTAATCAATGTGCATATTGCAGAGAAGAGGGTCATTACAAGAATAGTTGTCCCGTTCTGCTGCAACGTGCAAATAGTGCTCCTGGTATTAGAGGTAGAGGTGCTCAACAAACGCCTAGAGGTAGAGGTCGCGAACAGAATGCGCGCCCTTTGCCTCCCCAAAATTCAATGAACAGTTTTGATCAGCAACAGAATTCTTCCGGTAGATCTACACAGTACTACGTAGATGATTACTATGTTGAAGGCGATGGAGAGCAAGGTAATGATTATTAGGACAGCCATGGACAAAGAGAGGGAGTTGTTTCAGTTCCGGTAGATCAGAGTGGACCTTACGTTGAAGTGATTGCATCAGGTGTGTCAGAGCCTTTTCTGCTAGACACTGGTGCTATGAAGAGTTCTATTAAGCATTCGAAACTCCCTGGCGCACCTTTGTCTGGCTTAAATAATGTTTCTATAGGTTTTTCTGGCGCCCCCGTTATGAATCCGATTTCCGTTCCATTGCCTATTTCTGTTGGTCCTCGAAGACTTGAAGCACCCCTTCCTTTGACAACAGGTTGTAATGAGAACTTACTAGGCCTTGATTTGTTGAAAAGATTGTATGCGACTTTGTACTGTTCTCCGTCAGGACGTACATCTTACGTTGGGTGAGAATGTGATTTCTCCGATATATGTTTCGAAAGATTGTCTTCCATCTGAATTGTCTTCTTTACCAGACTCGTTGTGGGCTACGGGTCCAAATGAAGTGGGCCTGTTAGACATTCCTCCATATGTTGTGACGTTGAAGGCGAATGCTCAGTTGCCTCGCATTCCGCAATATCGTATTTCAAGCGATAGTGAACGAGCGCTTTTAGCGATCATTTATGATTTGATTGACAAGGATGTTATTGAAGAGACTCGAGGTAATGTGTGCAATAGTCCGGTTTTGCCTGTTCTAAAGAGAACTGATTCTTCACAGCCTCCTGTATATAGGTTTGTTATCGATCTTCGTGAAGTGAACAAAATAGTTGTTCCGCAATTCCCTGTTGTACCCGACATTACTGCGTTACTGACATTGATTCCGGCTTCTGCCACTTGGTTTTCGGTGATCGACTTGAAGAATGCTTTCTTCAGCATCCCGATTGCCATAGAGAGTAGAGATATCTTTGGATTCTCTTTGGGAGGACGAAGTTTCCGCTTGAAGCGCGCTCCTCAAGGTTATTGCGAGAGCCCATCAATTTACAGTCAAGCTCTGAAGACGCAACTTGACTTGTTGGCCTTACCGGAAGGTGCGGCCCTTATCCAGTATGTAGATGATTTGTTAGTCGCTGCCGATACTAAAGAGATATGCCACTGTGTTTTTGTTGTCTCATTTGTCTGAATGCCATCACAAAGTTTCTCTTTCCAAACTACAATTTTGTCGCCAAGAAGTTACCTATCTAGGTCACCTCTTATCGAAGGAGGGAAGGAAACTGACCCCAGAAAGAATCCAGACCATTGCGAAAATGAGTGTCCCTACGACACAGAGAGAAGTACGTGCGTTTTGGGGGATTACGTCGTACTGTAGACAGTGGATCCCAAATTTTTCTCTTTTAGCGAAACCTTTCATAGCTCTTACGATTAAGGAAACTCCAACTCCAATTCCTTGGACTGAGGAATGCCAAAAGAGTTTTTCTGAACTATGAAATGCGTTGTGTTCGGCTCCTGTGTTGGGTACTCCCGACTACAGCAAGCCTTTCACATTGTATGTCCATGAAAGGGAAGGATGTGCGTTGTCGTTTTTGACTCAACAATTTGGCGGGAAGCAACGCCCATGTGTGTACTTTTCGTCAACTTTGGATCCTGTGGCTAGAGCGTTGCCGAGTTGCTTGAGAGCAACTGCAGCAGCGGCTGTTTCGATTCGACAATCTGCTGGTTTGGTTATGGATAATACGCTAGTGGTTATGGTTCCACATGCAGTGGATACCTTGTTGAATCGGACGAAGACACAGCACTTGACTAGTGCTCGGTTGTCAGGGTATGAGCTTACGTTGTTAGCAAGCCATGTGCACATCAAGAGGTGCAATACCCTAAATCCGGCTACATTGTTGCCGATTTCGCTTGAGACAGACGATGATAGCGAAGAGCAACACGATTGTTTTTTGAGAACTGAAGAAGAGACGAAAGGGAGGATTGATCTGAAAGATACTCCTCTCCCTGATTGTAATGATGCCTTGTGGGTTGACGGCTCATGTTTTAAATTAACGAATGGCGATACCACTGCAGCATATGCCGTGACGACTTTACATACAGTTGTCGAAGCTGCGCGCATACCATACAATTCTGCTCAAGCGGCAGAATTAATAGCACTTACAAGAGCATGTGTGTTAGCGAAAGGGAAAAGAGTGAATGTATATACTGATAGTCAGTATGCGTTTGGAGTGGCCCATAGCTTTGGACGATTGTGGCGTGAACGTGGATTTTTGACATCGCATGGGACGAAAATCCAGCATGGGCAACTGGTGAATGAACTTCTTGAATCTCTTACGTTGCCTTTGCAGATAGCGATTGTGAAGTGTAGTGCCCATAAAAAGGTCACAGATGATGTTGGTCGTGGTAATGCGTTTGCGGATGAGGTTGTGAAAGAAACTGCAAGGAATGTGACAAGTCGAATGTATGTTGTGGGTCCAGCTAGATGGGTTCCGGAGAAAGGCATGTGTGAAGACACTATTGAGAGCGTGAAAATTATTCAGAGTGAGGCCACTGAGAAAGAGTTGGATGAATGGAGAGAGAGGAAGGGTAGGTAGGATTCGAATGGTTGTTGGACTGATTTGTCCGAACATCAAAGATGGTTGCTGCCGAATGCGTATGTGCTTCCAGTTGTTACAATGGCACATGGATTGGCACACATTAGTGTGAAAGGGATTTGTAAGCTGTTGGCTCCGGTTTGGCAGAATGTGGGAATACCTAGATGTGCAGAGAATTTGGTCAAGAATTGCATGGTGTGTTTGATGCATAAACTTGCTTCAAACAAGGGTTCCCTGTCTACACAAATGAAACAAACCCCTAGGTCAGGGAAATTGCACAATGGAAAAAACAACCTAGGCGGAAGTCTTAAAATGCCTACACAATGGTTACAGGACACAACCAAGAAGGTGGGGGAGGGGGGGGGTTGAAAAGGTTAGGGCCGCAGTTTCCAATAAAAATTATACTAATTGTATATATACTCTAAATAGATTTTATTTTTAGACAAACAGTATAAAACCACATATATTTCAATACAAAGTAAAAATGCAATTCATGAACAAAACAACTTAATAAAAAACACATATAGATTTCTTTTGTAAATTCCAAAAGGTGGTGTGTCAAGTTGAGTGTCAACGCGTTTCGGCGTCCTGCGCCTTTATCAAGACAGAGAAACACTCCCTGAAAATAAAAACACATTTTAGTACATAAATTTAAACCAGGCTTTAGCTAATTCCTGTTACATGTGTCAAGTCATTACATCAAATATAGTACAAATAAAACCTGTGGAAACTGCGCAGGAATTAGGAGGGTTTTTGTCCTGTTATTTCAGGCAATAAAGGCGCCCTAAGGATGAGAGCAACGGTTGATAGTAGCCTCTACTGTGGCATCACGAACCCAATGGTTCGCAAGACAATGATGAACAGAGGTATGCAGTGTACATACTTTACATCAAACATTTTGAGAGTTCATATTAAGATGTATCTAGGTTGATAGAATAGCAAACAGAAGCATGAGAGGCACATAATTTACTTCAAACATACTACTGTAACATGTTGGAGCGGATAAAAGTGATGGAAACATGATACTATATCGTTTATATAGTATCATGTTTCCATCACTTTTATTCAGATTATCACAAGATGAGAATTGCTAGAGGTGTCTTTAGCCAAGAAGACACTGCAGGACAAGAATTGGGTGATTTCTTCAAGGGTTTTCTGCCGTTTTGGGGACCTATGGCTAACAGTAGGAATATTCGTCAGCTTACGAAAGTGGTTGAGTCCACCATAGTTGAGACTGCCGGCGCCCTTGGTAATTTGACTGCTGAGCTCCAGTCGGATAGACTTATGACACTTCAGAATAGAGTTGCCCTAGACGTTATTCTAGCAGATCGAGGGGGAGTTTGAAAGATTGATTCAATCGAGCTGCTGCGTTTTTATTCCGGATAATGCTCCGTCAGTCTTCCAAGCCATTTCCAAATTGCATAAGATCTCCGATTCTGTCCATCTGGACAAAGGGGATTGGTCTTTGATGGGATGGTTATGGGGATTGATATCCACTTGGGGTTGGAAGATTTTGATGGTCATTGGTATGGTCTTAGCGATTCTGTTCATGTTCTGGCTCTGTGTACAGTGTGCTCCGGCTATTTGTGGCCTTTGTGCTACTCTATGCGAACGGAAGCCTGTCCGGAGGGAGATTCATAGTAATAAGATAATGCTACAGCAGCATATCGATGATCTGATGAATATAGATCCGGATTTAGATTAAATTGAGTCTGGGTTTGTTGCCTATGATAGGGCAAAAGGAGGGTCTGTGGTTCCGTGATTCCGAAATGGGTTCGATAGTGCTGAAACCCGATTTATAAAGATCGTCGGAAATGGACGATTTTGGTCTCTACAGACCGCAAATGACGAGTGTAGCGTGTCTGAGTGTTTTCATATGAACCGATATAGGAGAACACTTTGTATTTGAGGATTTAGTTTGAACCCTTGGGTTCCATTTTGTAATGTGGCAGCCATCTTGTATGGTTGCCCTAACATAGGCCCTGTGATTGTGGCCGATCGAGTCCTTGACACGTACGCCTTAGCTGACTTCTGGTTGACCTGGCCGAACTGACTCTTCGCCTGGGGCGAATCCTGCTGAGCCAGTTCCTTGGTTAGCAGCTGCACTGATAAAGATCAAAGAGCAGGACGTGGTCCGACTTTATGGCCCACCATTCCCACTCCTCTATCTCCTTTCCATCTGTTTCTGCCTTTCCTTTACGACATGTTCATCGATCTGAGTTGAAGGTTTTATGATGGGTTTGTCCTGATCGAACAGGAAACTAACATATGTGCGATCGTTTTGGTGGGCTGGACAACGGAAAGTGGGATTAGCTTTGACTGTTGTGATTCGTTACTTTTTGAAATGCTACTTGTTCATTGGTTCATTTTGTATGCACCAAATGTAAATTGTGAAGTTGTCAGAAGCGTAATTTTCGGCATAAAAGACCGAGTTTCGTTCATTGAGGTGGTGCAGTCTCTTTCGAACTACCCGTGTGTACTTCGTAGACCTCTGTCCCTGGTTGCAACCATTAAACTTTGGTCTTTGACATCATCGAGAAGTATCCCGTGTCTCTGTTTGCCAAGACTGGGGAATCCGGGGTCTTTGGGTGTTGCCCTGACACCGCTGGGTTTTTGTATTAGTATTGGTTCCGAGAAAACCCAGTACCTCAACTTGATGAAAATTTCCCATTCCCTTTTCCCATTCTCCGTCATCACAGTCTCCAACATCTCACTCCCATTTCGTCTTGAGTGCAGTAAGGGTTTTGGATGGTTCGCAAGATATGAGTAAATAGGGTAAGTGTCACGGGGGTTAGTTACATAAATTAGAATGTCATCTGCATAAAGAGATTTATTTATTTGAAGGTTTTATATAGCACGGACAAGACCCTTGCAGGTATCAGAGCGCCTAATAAGGTAGATATAGAAGAGACTTAGGCATATGTTAAATAACATAAAGATCCACACAAATCAAGCATAGTATAATCACAATATCGAAGATACATAGGTAAGTTCTAAGTAATATATAGTTCCATAAAGATCAACAATAGGAGCGTATAATATACAACATACGTTCTTCTCATGATTCCCCCCAGGTAATGCCTCTCATGAGTGGGTCTTGTCGGACTCACGCCTCCAAAGGCTCTAGGGCAAGAGCAAATATCAACTTGGAGAGTAAGTGCCTTAGTCTGGTCCCCCTACCGAGTGTCAAATTGCAGCACATGATGCCATTAACTTTGACATGGGCTATCCGGTCTTTATATAATAAGCGCATCCAACCCAGAAAGTTGGGTCTAAATCCCATGCGTTCAAGCACTTCAAACATGTTGGTCCATTCCAGGGTGTCGAATGCCATAGAGGTACCTCGTCGTTTCTTGAACCCACCATTTCCCCATACAGCCTGCGCAGGTGGAGGCGTGTTCATCGTTCAGCATGAAGCCGGATTGGTCAGGATGGACCAAGGAGGTAATTGTCAGAATCAACCCGTTCGGGACGCTGTCCGCGCAATGCGTGGGGTCCTGCAGCCTGCTACACTGGACTACAATCCCCATGGGGCAATGGGTGACGTAGCGTGAGAAGTTAATGCGCAAGCCCGGAAATATAAGTCAAACGCAAAGCACAAACTGAGCCGATAATTCTGGTGAGCCGATGTTTTGTGGGAGGTGGTGCTTTGCAGAGAAACCGTGAGTAACGAGTTTGGGTGTTTCCGGCTGGGAACATTCTACGCAGAAGAAACAGTGGAACCGCTGTTTGATCTTGGAGGGTATTCCGGGAGAGACGGACACGGCTGTGTACGTCAGTTTCCTCTCTCGGTAAAACCGTGCCGGAGGATAAGAGTTTGATTCTCCAAGTTATAGAGAAACGCGGCGGCGTTTTTTCTTCTGGATGTTCTTTGTTTGTGTTGGATAAACGAACGTAATCACTTTCAGTATCAGAAGGGTTACGGAACGAACTGAGACTCTTAGTTTCCCTGAGAGACACAAGACTGTGATACAAAAAATGAAGAAAGGTTTAGCGTGTTACCTTGATTGCAAAACGTAACACTTTTGTGTGCTGAACTGAATATTTTATCTTAAAGGTGCCATTAACCTTCAGCTCATTCTCAGTTGATTTTTCATGTTTATTTTCGACAACTTGTTTGTGCTTTCTTTCTGAACTGCAGGAGAGGAAAACAGGGGGGTACCTAGCAAAACAGTGGAACACGATAACCTATGGTCAAACATTGGTATGTGAGGCGTAAGAACCTATCTATGGTGTGTGGTACAATTGTGGTATAATACATGTACATTTGTGTTCTTTCTTTGCCAGATTATAGCCACTGCTAGGACCTTCTATCTCCCTCCTGCATATAAAGCCTTAGAATTTTCCTTTACAGGTAGACTTAACGAGCAGTGGGGGAATAGGGGACTTTTAACCTATAGAGTGTCCTTTGTGTATCCTGGAATAGTTAGGGAGGGGTGTGAAACTAAATCCCTTGTTCTTTATCATTTCAGATCTCCCTCCCCGCTGTCCCCTTCCTTTCCCGCGGTTGCGGAACCCTCCTATTGGTCTGTGATTTCTGCCGGGTCACGGGTGGGTTGCGTGAGCGCGTGTTTGGAACTTTCAACACAGCCCCGAGGAGAAGAGTGTCGGACCTTGACAGTAATCACCTGATGAAGCCTATTTGTGAGAAGCTTGGCAAGGACTTTGATTTCAATGTAGTGGGGGTAAATGGGACGATATGAGCTGCTGCGCTCCAGTGGCTTTCCAACCTTATGTATTACGACTATTGTCGCAAGTCATTGATCCTCAAGGAGCACACGCACCTTCCACATTTACTTTCACATTTTAAGCATCTGAGGTGTCAGTTTGGAGGCGAGACATTTATAGAGTTCAATAGGGAGGCCATTGGGTATATATATATATATATATATATATATATATATATATATATATATATATATATATATATATATATATATATATCCGCTCCAAAGTCCACCTAATGGCAATGCACACTTGCGGACGGGTGCAGTAATAGGGAAGTGGGTCCCTATAAATGTCAACGCTCCTGTTCCATAAAAGAAACACACTGCTCTCGCCGGGACTCTTGAAGGTGCTTTAATACAAGGACGCGTTTCGACGTTCTGCCTTCCTCAGCTTGTTTCCAAATACAGCGCAACCTGTCATGATGGCTTTTTAAACAGGTGAGTATTCTCCCATTGGATAGTGCAGCTTCAAATCAAAAGAGGACTAAATGTCTCAGAACAAATGTTCTCTTTACCATCCAGATGCATTCTGAGATATCGAGTTCGAGAGTACTTTTCCCCATCCTCTTTGAAGTGTGCCGCTTGTTGGATACATAATCCCGGATAGGGCTGTTAACCATCACCCTCAGGGGGGCCACCTCGTCCAGCCATGGGTCCTCAAAGCACTCGGCGCGGGAGCAGGTCAAATGGCCGGTACTCCCACAGCAGTGATGGCTGTCAACATTAGTCAGCGACGGTGGCTGGAATCCTCATAGGCGGTGCAATTGCCACAAAATGCCCGCTCCAAAGTCCACCTAACAGCAATGCACACTTGCGGACGGGTGCAGTAATAGGGAGGTGGGTCCCTATGAATTTCAACGCTCCTGTTCCATAAAAGAAACACACTGCTCTTGCGGGGACTCTTGAAGGTGCTTTAATACAAGGACGCGTTTCGGCGTTCTGCCTTCCTTAGCTTGTTTCCAAATACAGCGCAACCTGTCATGATGGCTTATTAAACAGGTGAGTATTCTCCCATTGGATAGTGCAGCTTAAAATCAAAAGAGGACTAAATGTCTCAGAACGAATGTTCTCTTTACCATCCAGATGTATTCTGGGATATCGAGTTCGAGAGTACTCTTCCCCATCCTCTTTGAAGTGTGATGCTTGTTGGATACAAATTCCTGTTTAGTGCTGTTAACCATCACCCTCAGGGGGGCCCCCTCGTCCCGCCATGGGGCCTCGAAGCACTCGGCGCGGGAGCCGGTCAAATGGCCAGAACTCCCACAGCAGTGATGGCTGTCAACATTAGTCAGCGACGGTGCCTGGAATCCTCATAGGCGGTGCAATTGCCACAAAATGTCCTCTCCAAAGTCCACCTAACGGCAATGCACACTTGCGGACAGGTGCAATAATAGGGAGGTGGGTCCCTATAGATTTCAACGCTCCTGTTCCATAAAAAAAAAAAATATATATATATATATATATATATATATATATATACTTCACAACTCTTCCGTGGTCAGTAAGAACGGAACAACAATACTCGTAGTCTTCCTTCAAAGTTTATTCATACAGCGAATTTCACGCAGATGAACAGGAGGAATATATATGCATGTATATATATATATTTTTTTTTAACAGCCTTTGCTTGCTGTGGCGTACATTTATTCGGTACTTTTCGAGAAATAAGCATTAAAAAATAGTTTCATCTTGACATGAAGAAGTTACAATATGGAGCTAATGTGTCAGCTGAAATGTGCATTCTCGGTTTGCCTAAACCTTTAGGGTGTTTTGATGAAGTTGCACAAAATTTGGTAGATACTTACCATGTTTAGCTTACTCATGGGGGCCCATTAGGATGTCGGGCCTGGCGGGGGCAATCCGCCCGACATCCTTTCTTGAATTCCCCCTCCAAATTAGAATGGCGGGGGGGACGGCGGGGGACCACTTTTCCGCCCCGGTCGCCTTGCGGCTCAGGAGGAAAAGGATTAATATGGTGGCGGTGTCTTTCAGACACCGCCAGCCATATTACAATGGGCTTCTGGTGATGCCCGTCATCCTAATGAGCCCCATAGTATTTGTAAATTTGTGCAGATTCATGAAGGTGGAGGCAAAGTTAAAAGGGGCGGTGAAAAAAAGTGTTTATTTGCTAGTAACTTAATAACTGTAGTATCATTTGTCAAATTCAAGTGATATTTGGCAGACATCTAGCATATTTACTTTTCAATTGGTAAAACAAATTAAGTACAGATCGACTGGGGCGTGGGGGGTACAACAGGGCGGGGCAAAAATGTTTTGCAAGTATTAATAACTTGGTACTCTTAATAAATCTACAATACATTTTTCAAGCTGTTAGCAAATTACATCCAGTGCAGGAATTTCAAGCTTCAAACAGATCCAACATGAGAGGGCAAAGTTAGATGGGGAAGGGGATTAAAAATTATTTATTTCTTAATAAACCTGGCATAGGTTTGTGATCTTCCCAAAACTTGGCAAACACTTAGCATGTTTAGCTTACTCTCGATAGTTTGAGTTTCATACAAATAAATCAAGGAGGGACGCTTAATGTAGCAGTCCGTTTTTAGGTCTCGTAGCGAAAACACAGCGCGTCAGCGCTGTGTCTCGCTAGAGATCTATTGTTAGCGACTGTGCTTCCCAGGAGACAGTCCCGGCCGCGCGCATTGCCTTGGAGCGGATTTGAAACTGGAACGCGCACTGTGGCCAGGCGCTGTCTCCTGGAAAGATCAAGCACCACACACGCATGCGCATACACACACACACAAGCGCCCATGCACGCACGCACATACATACATACAGAGACACCCCCCCTGACACATACACACACGCGCACGCGCACACACACACACAAGTGCACCGAGGCCCCCCTCCCCCGCCATCACCGTCGCACACATACGTACACACACGAGCATACACGCGCACACACACACACAAGTGCACCAAGCCCCCCCAGCCTTTTGGAACTTACCTGGCCAATGTCGGGGACTCTTCTCTCAGCACGCGGTGCCCAACCTCCTGCTAGCGCGGCCCCGGGGCTCCACACTGCTCACAGGAGCCCCGGGCCGCGAGACACATTGACTCTGCCTGCCTCCTCTTCCGGTCTGGACGTGGCCCCGCCCCCGTCACAGGCGACCGTGCCTGACTTCCAGGGCGGACGCGGCGGGATTCCGGGATGCAACCTGGGAACGGCGGAGGCGATGCCATATCCTGGTAATTTTTATTTATTTATTATTTTTAATTTAATTCAGTCTCCCCTCCCCCGCGTGTACCCCCTCCCTCCGTCATGCCTGCCGTGACTGCTTCCCCACCCCCGGGCGTGCACCCCCTCGCCCTTCATTCTCATTCCTGCCACGACTGCTCCCCTCTGTCACACACTAAAGACGTGCAGCGGTCGGAATTTGCACGTGTGGATGTTCTTGTGGGAAATAATACTTGTTCAAATAATGCAGAAGGTGACATGCTGCTGCTCAGTCTGAACTACCGCGAAATGAAATAAGTTTTACAGCTACTTTACAACGCCAAAGAGAGTGAATGTGTCTGATAGGCTTGTGGATTTGGGCTGCGTTATAGCAGTCAGTGCCTGATTTTTTTTTTTTACATGGAGTGTTCTGTGGCGTGTTTGCTGCACAGTGTGGTTTTTGGCGGTTCGAATCGAAGTGGTGATGCTGTTATAATTTTCAACTTCAGAAGCCCTTTGATTCTTCATTTTTCAGACTGGTGGAATATGTGGGTCATTACTGAATGCCGGATGTTCAGTCTTTTAGTATGTGAGCACGAGCACGTGTCTGTGTGCTTATCTTTAATTATATCTGGCGCTGGAGCTACAGATCAGTTAGTTTGGTTAACAGAAAACACGACCTCAAGGTGTCTTTAGCAGATTAATTAGAACAAGAGGTAACGGGATCCCCAAAGCGTCTGTTTGTCATTCTAATGCAGAAACAATGCCGCCTGCAGTGCAGTGTCGGTCGAGTTTGCGCTATTAATTAAAACTGCAAAAAAACAACTCAAGAGCGGTAGGGTAGGGTCAGCCCAGACGTGTGTCAGACTAGCAGGAGGGCGGAGGGACTTCACAAAAGGGCATTCGGGGAGGAGGGAGGTTTACAAACAGCATAGACCTCGCAGGCAAAGGGTTGGTAACTAAAGTGCAGCAACAGGAAAGCACTGAAGTAAGGCCCTATATTGTTACTGTTTTCAAAGCTTGCCGGGTGCATCGAGGGGTACCGGTATACACGTGCCGTCAAAGAACGGTGGTTTCAAAAAGAAGCATTATCATTTTGTTTTTATGTAGCACACATATCGTTTCTGGGCGCTATATATAAGAGACGGTGCTATTTCTGTAGGTTCGTGTGTGTCCTGATACATTTGTGACACGAGGACCCCCTTCCGTCCTAGGTTGAAGTATTGCTAATTTATTATACATTCATTTATTTACGTCACTGAGTGACACCTCAATGCATGTGTGGAAGAGGAAGACATGAAATTGTATGTAGCTTCTTGCTTCTAAAATTTGCTTGAAGATGCACGATTTGCCCACTCATTTTTCAAAATGTTCTCAAGGTAGACCCCCCCATCTTTAATTATTCGGGCTTATGATCATACACTGAAACTTTACGCCCCACCACTTTACAATCTCACCAGCCACCACTGGTTGGCACGTTCTGTTCCGGGACAGCACGTTTTTTTGTCGCTGTGAGCATATGTGCGCGGGCGTGGATCTGACCACTGGCAGTACCGGCTGAGTCCGGGCACGGGGGCTGCCGCCGGCACAGCGGTCGCCTTGGCTTTGTTCAGCTGTGAGATGCAGCGTGAGCGCCTCCTCGCTCTGTGAGGAACCCCCAGGGGAGCGGAACGCAAGATGCTTATTAGAAACATGTTCACACACGATACAATTCAAACACGCAAATCCATGCCAGCACGTGACTGTATATGCGGGGCCTGGCGTATGTGGATAATACGTATTGTTGGGGCTAAACCAACCAGTTACTGCCGGCAGCACGTGGTCAACTTCCGAGAGGAACTGAGTGTTGAGGAGTGCAGTAAGCACACGTGCACTTAAACGCTGCACCATTTACATTACATTGAATTAATGGACACAGTGACAAGGGTCACATATCTGATTGTGTAGTAAAGTAGGGGTATCTGTGGCAGTAGAGGCGCTACCCAACAAAGTGTCAAACAGCATCCATGTCATCGCTGCGACTTTCGGCCAGTCCTGTTTTTACAGCCTACGACACTAAGCATGCTGGGACTAGTAGTTTTACTCTACGTATACCACGCTATCAGCCCGCGAGTCTCGGAATGTTCATTACAGTTACTTGAAATAAGGAAGACTGAAAGTCATCCCCATTACTCGTGACGTGGGGCCATTTAACAGCCATGACTGCAGCCTAGACACGGGCTGTGCTGAGACTCAGTCGGAGCCTCAGCCGCCAATTCCCACCCTCCCTATGTATTGTTGGGGAGGGCGGTGGGGGTGCTGGTGGGGGCAGGGAGCGAGCGGAGATTCAGCGCTGAGGCATGGGTAAAGAGAGGGCACGGGCGCCGTGAGCGGGGGTATCATTGACATAAGCTTGCACTCTCACAGACTGCGGACACGGAGCCTGATGGCCTGCTGCCGCTGAATCCGGGCCATTATGTCATGGTGTTATAAAGCGATTACCGCCTCCCCAGGGGAAGGGGCGCTCGGGTCATCCAGCCATTCACACGTGTCATGTAAATACAACTCATATTGCATTACAAATGGAAAGGGGCGACCATTCGGTCCCCCCGAACGTATGGCAGAGTACCACGATCCCCCCGGGAAGCCATCATGGGCGGGAGGCGAGTCTCGGCTGGTATGCCCGAAGCGGCGTAGCCGGGGCGCGCCTTTTCCCGCCCTAGAGTGGGTTGGCCTAGACACGGACGCGGCTGGCCACGCCCTTGGGCAGGCAGGGGCGGGTTTATGCCCGCCCTGAAGACGGATAAAAGGAGAAGTAAGACCAGAAGGCATCCTCTTGTTCCTGTGCTCTGAAGCTGCACCTCCTCGCTGCACGTGAGCTCGAGACGGAACGAAGAGCCAATTTTGAGCGTTGTAATCGTTCTTGTTTGTTTTTCAGATACTCTGTCGGAGAATGCCGAAGAAGGCGGGAAAGCGAATGACTACCGACCAGATGCTGCGTGTTCTCATGAAAGAGGTGACCGACCTGAAGAGGCGAATGGATAAAGACGAGGAAGGGGGGCCGAAACGTCCTTTGGCGGGAGCAGCCCCGGGAGGAAAAGGCAAGAGGCCCAGGAGGGGAGCAGCTGGGGGAGACATCCCGGGTCCCAGTACCCCGCTCGAAGCACCCACTCCCGTGCCGGAAGAAGGGAACCCGATTCCCGTAGTGGTCACTCCCGTGTCCGGGGAAGATATGCCGCCCGAACTGGCAGCACAATTAGCAGCGTGGTTGGGTAAAGGTAGCGAGGGCGCCACGGCTGCCGACGCGCAGGTCTTGATGAAGCAACTGCGTGAAACTCGGGAAGCAGCGAAGGTATCCACGCCGGCTGCGGCAGTAGAGAAGTCACAGGGGACTGGTTCAGTCGCAGAGACAGCGTCCGGTTCAGGTAAGCGGCCATTGCCGATTGCGAGGGATGAGTCAGCACCCTCTCGAAGGGAAAAGTTGGGTCAGCATGTCCCTGTAGCTATTAAAGAAAAGATATGGGCAGGGGAGTATGTAAACATCTTCTCGTTGCTTACTGATCATTATGAGATGGAGCATGTTAAGGGCCAGAAAGACCTCATGCATCCGAGTGTTTGGCGCGCAAAGATGGCCGCCTTTAAGGTAAATGAAAACATTGGCAATTGGGGCAAAGCGTGGGGGATATTTACATCGATCTTGGGGGAACGAAGGCCCGAATTGCTACCCGAATTGCCGATTTATCAGTCACGGATCATGGGGTACTCTGTATCACACGAGGGTAATCATTGGTTCTGCTATGATAATCTGTTCAGAAAGGCAAAAGAACACGATAAGAATTTAACTTGGGATTGTTATGATTCTGTGTCCTGGTCCAAAATGGAGGATACTGGTATGTTGAAATTGCCATTGGTAGGGAGTAGCGTTGGCGAACCCTCCCGCCAATATGCGGGGACGCCCTTTCGATCAGGTACGGGTACCGACAGTCACTCGAGGCCTACCGGCAATACAGGTAAAAGGGGGGTCTGTTGGAACTTTAACAGGGGTAAATGTACTAGGCCCCAGGGGTCGTGCAAATTTAGACACGAATGTAGTGGGTGTGGGCAATCATCCCATCCTGAGTCCACGTGCAGAGCCAAAACGGGTGATAACGGGGGTAGAGGAAGCGCCAAACAGGTCTAACATAGTCCGAGGGGCGCCTTTACCTACCCCGATTGATACCTTGGCAATGATTCCCTGGCTCAGCGAATACCCGGATCGTACTTCCGCTGGGGTGTTACGAAACGGTTTTTCATATGGTTTCCGCATCCCAGTGGGGGACTTTCAAGGAATAGAGAAATGTAAAAATCAGATATCGGTCTTGCAGCATACGACCGTGGTACAGGAAAAGATCCGGAAGGAGGTTACTCGAGGTCGAGTCGCCGGTCCGTTTAGTGTACCCCCGGTGGCTAACTTTGTTTGTTCTCCTTTAGGGGTGGTCCCCAAGAAGGACCCGGGGGAGTTTCGGCTGATACATAATTTATCAGCCCCACGTGGTGCTTCCGTAAACGAAGCGATAGACCCGGAAGTGTGTTCGGTGCGGTACGCATCCTTCGATGAGGCCGTAGCCATTTTGAATCGCCTGGGGCCAGGTGCGCTGATGGCAAAATCTGATATCGAGTCAGCGTTCCGGTTGCTCCCGGTACACCCAGACGATCAGCGTCTCCTAGGTTTCATGTTTCAGGGTCATTATTACATGGATAGGTGTATGCCGATGGGGTGCTCGATATCTTGTGCCTATTTCGAGAAATTCAGTAGTTTCCTACAATGGGTCTTCACAAAGAAGACGGGTTTCCAACATGTGATGCATTATCTTGATGATTTTTTGTTCCTGGGGGCAGCCGGGGATCCGGAATGTGGGCAGGCTTTGGCTGCATTTTGTGTCTTAATGAATCAGTTTGGCGTGCCATTGGCACCAGGTAAGACTGTTGGTCCTTCGACTTGCCTCGAGTTTCTGGGGATCGAGTTGGACTCCGGAGAAGGTTGTTTCCGTTTACCAGGTGACAAAGTGTTAAGGTTCAGGTCATCCCTGCAAATGTGTATAAGTGAATCTAAGGTTAAGCTGCATCAATTACAGCAGTTAGTGGGACAGTTGAATTTTGCCCTGAGAGTTATACCAATGGCCCGTCCCTTTTCCCGCTCGATCGCTCAAGCCAAGGTCGGCCTGAAGGAGGGCCATCATCGCACAAGGCTCTCAGCAGAGGTCCGCCAGGACATGCGCATTTGGTTGGCATTTCTGGCGGATTTCAATGGTCGAGTCGTCTGGAGCAAACCGGCCGTGTCCTCTGAGGAGCTGGGGCTGTGGACAGATTCGGCAGGGAGCATAGGTTTTGGTGCCATTTTTGGCACTCGATGGTCTGCACAAAAGTGGCCGGCATGGTGGCATGACAGTGGACTGACAAGTAACATTGCTTTCCTGGAACTTTTCCCCATTTTGGTGGCCCTGAGAACATGGCCCGAAGGGTTCAGAGATCACTCTGTGGTATTCTGGTCTGACAATATGACCGTGGTTGAGTGTATCAATAGCCAGGCAGCACGATGCAAATGGATTTTGAGGCTGCTCAAGGAAATCGTATTACTGTGTATGCAATTGAATGTGCTATTCAAGGCAAGACATGTCCCTGGGGTAATGAACCAGGCGGCTGATGCCCTTTCTCGTTTTCGTATGCAGGCTTTCTGGGGTTTTCTTCCCACAGCGGACCCGGAGCCGGCACCCTTTCCCGAAGCTCTCTGGTCTCTCGGTGCCCCGAAATTCGTAACCTCGTGGGAGAGAGTTTAGCACCCATGGCAAGGAAGGCATATGAAGGGGCGTTCCGGTCCTATTTTGCCTTCTTGGGGACTGCTAGAGAGGAGCTTTGGGGTCAGGAGGAATGGGTAGTGAACTTTCTGATGTCTTTACATCTGGCTGGGAAATCGGTGGCCACGGCCCAGAGGCATCGGGCTGCCATTTCCTTTGTTGCTAGGGCTCATGGGATCCAGGACCCGACAGCGTCTTTCGTTGTACAAAAAGCGCTACGTGGGTGGCAACGCCTTGAGGGTCGCAGAGTAGATGAAAGGCGCCCGATAGGTTTGGATAGGTTGGCCCAGTTATTATCCAGACTCCCTGCAACTTGTTCATCTCAGTTTGAGACAGTGTTATTCCGAGCCGCTTTTACGCTGGCATTTCATGGGGCTATGCGGGTAAGCGAATTAGTGGCAAGGAACAAGCAGGATGTGACGGGAGGGCTGTGCGCAGAGCACGTACAGATCAGAGGGGAGACAATGACTGTCTCGTTTGTGAGGTCCAAGACCGATCAGAGTGGGATGGGTGACTGCATAATCATACGCAGGATTCCCGGGTCCTCCATGTGCCCGGTGAAGTGTTTAGAGGATTATTTAACACGAAGGGTGGAATTATGGGGGGGGACCTTGTTGAGACACGCTGACGCCACCCCACTGACAAGGTTTCAGTTTCAGCGGGTGCTTGCGATGTCGATTACAGCTGCGGGCTTGAACCCGGGCGAGTTTGGGACCCATTCCTTTCGGATAGGGGCTGCTACAGAGGCTACAGCCAGGGGTCTGAATGTGGAACAAGTTAAACGGGTGGGGCGTTGGTCCTCCAATTGTTATAAGAGGTATGTGCGTTTGCACATGTTGTGAAGCTGTAATGATGTACTCACGCTTCTTGTTTGTTTGGTTTTCAGTTACGCAAGCCTACGAGGCGGGGCGGACTATGCAGTCGACCCAACACCGGGCCAGCGGTCAGACATCACCGGCTGTGAAAAGGGAGGTGTGGGTCGTGGGCCACTCATACGTGAGGCGTGCCGCGGACGTATTCAAGACAGGTGACATGATTCACATGGCTGGGGAATACGGGTACAGTGTGTCCTTCTACGGAAGGGGCGGTCTCTGTATTGACCAGTTTCAATCGTTTTTCGAGGGTTTGCTAGGGCGGATGAGGTCACCGCCGTCTGTAGTCATAGTACATCTTGGGGGCAATGATTTGGTCACCACTGGTAGACGACTTCTCCTTGAGGCAATGCTTTCCACTGTAAGTTGGTTAGCAAGGAGAGTTCCAGGGTGCACGATTGCGTGGTCCCATATGATCCCACGAAAAGTGTGGCGGGGGGCTTTTTCTGTTTCAGCTTTGAATCATTCTGTAAGGAAAATTAATAACAAAGTGAGTAGGTTGTTCCGTTCCAGTACACTGCATTCTATTTCGCATGGTTGTATTAATGGGGACAGTATGTATTTGAGGGATGGTGTGCATTTGTCTCGGGTGGGGAATGAGTTACTCATAGGAGACTTCATAGCTTGGCTAAAGACGTTAAAACATGACCTTTAGGTAGAAGTGTTGTGGGGGGTCCGGATAGCCGGTCAACTATCCGGTCCTGTGGCGGTAAGGTCATGATCGGTGAGCACTAATTGGAAGATCCCTATGAGTGGGCGTCACCCATTACGGATGGGAGCGCGCGGGGGAGGTGGCCATTGGCCCCTCAACGGGGAGGCGGTCCCTTCTAAGGATGGGTCGCCGAAAGGAAAGGCGGTCAAGACCCCTTCCTGGGTAGGAGGGGTTACAGCCCCCTCCTGGGGAATTTCCCGGGGCCAGGACGTCTGCGACGGCAGATGTGGTAAGTTGTGTGGGGTTTGGGGGGGGGTCTACGCTACCTTCTAGATACCTCACACGAGTCCTCGTACGACCTTTAAGTGGCGTCGAGTTTTATGGGGGCCCCCGTCAAGTCAAGGGAAATTGGTAAGTTGCACTTGAGGTACGCCTCTGTGCCGCCCCTCACAAGTGAGGGGGATATTTCTGGGTTAGGGATCTTGACACCGGTTACGACCTTGCCGTTGGCCCTTAAACGTTAGGATGTACAATTTCAAAATTTCAAGTAAATGTTTTGTAGGATGTTAGTTCGGCTAGGAGGACCTTTGTATTAGAGAATATGTTAAGGTTAGCCAAACATCGCAATGTGGTTATGAAATTGTACATAATATGAAACTGTTAATTTTGTTTTAATTTTGTTTCATATTTTAATAAATACGGCCGGGAGGGTCACTCCCTCCCGTCTTCCAAAAACTTCAGAATTGTTTCCGGTTTCCCATCCTTGGGGATTTGTGTTGAGAGGGGGTGGCGGGTATCTCAGCCATATGGAAAGGGGCGACCATTCGGTCCCCCCGAACGTATGGCAGAGTACCACGATCCCCCCGGGAAGCCATCTTGGGCGGGAGGCGAGTCTCGGCTGGTATGCCCGAAGCGGCGTAGCCGGGGCGCGCCTTTTCCCGCCCTAGAGTGGGTTGGCCTAGACACGGACGCGGCTGGCCACGCCCTTGGGCAGGCAGGGGCGGGTTTACGCCCGCCCTGAAGACGGATAAAAGGAGAAGTAAGACCAGAAGGCATCCTCTTGTTCCTGTGCTCTGAAGCTGCACCTCCTCGCTGCACGTGAGCTCGAGACGGAACGAAGAGCCAATTTTGACCCACCCACCAGCCCCTGAAGACAGCGATTGGTTTTGAATAAAGTTTGATGTTAATTCTGATTTTTTCGTTTGCAGGTTGTCGTATTATCGTGATGACTTTGAGTATGCAATAAAGAATGGTCGATTGGTGTTATGTTTCGCAAATAAAGTAATTCTGCTTTAGTGTCCCTGAGTAAGCATGCATTTAATAAAGTTGTTGTTGCTACTGTCTTTTAGAATTAGTCATTTGTAATTTAGTTAGCATTGTCGTATTTATTTTGGTCGGGCGGTAAGGTCATGATCGGTGAGCACTAATTGGAAGATCCCTATGAGTGGGCGTCACCCATTACGGATGGGAGCGCGCGGGGGAGGTGGCCATTGGCCCCTCAATGGGGAGGCGGTCCCTTCTAAGGATGGGTCGCCGAAAGGAAAGGAAAGGCGGTCAAGACCCCTTCCTGGGTAGGAGGGGTTACAGCCCCCTCCTGGGGAATTTCCCGGGGCCAGGATGTCTGCGACGGCAGATGTGGTAAGTTGTGTGGGGTTTGGGGGGGGGGTCTACGCTACCTTCTAGATACCTCACACGAGTCCTCGTACGACCTTTAAGTGGCGTCGAGTTTTATGGGGGCCCCCGTCAAGTCAAGGGAAATTGGTAAGTTGCACTTGAGGTACGCCTCTGTGCCGCCCCTCACAAGTGAGGGGGATATTTCTGGGTTAGGGATCTTGACACCGGTTACGACCTTGCCGTTGGCCCTTAAACGTTAGGATGTACAATTTCAAAATTTCAAGTAAATGTTTTGTAGGATGTTAGTTCGGCTAGGAGGACCTTTGTATTAGAGAATATGTTAAGGTTAGCCAAACATCGCAATGTGGTTATGAAATTGTACATAATATGAAACTGTTAATTTTGTTTTAATTTTGTTTCATATTTTAATAAATACGGCCGGGAGGGTCACTCCCTCCCGTCTTCCAAAAACTTCAGAATTGTTTCCGGTTTCCCATCCTTGGGGATTTGTGTTGAGAGGGGGTGGCGGGTATCTCAGCCATATGCTATAGGTGTTACATTTGCAAATGTTATAGCTATTGGCATTGTCATACACAATGCCAATAACTCAAACTTTAATGCTGCGAGACCTATTGCATTGTAAATGCTTGTTCTCACTGTAACTCCCATAGGAATCTTTTCTCTCAGCTACGCAAACAAACCCTGAGCGGAACTGGACCACGAGATTGCATGGTAATTGATGACTCTTGGAACAGAGCGGGAGGGCAGTTTGCAGAATACTGTAATATCCTTAGTATGTCTACTCTGGTAAGGGCTACTAAAGAGGAAGGTCAATCTTTGCAGGAACACAGGGAATATGTAACTTTTTTCTATGTTTCCACTAAGCCTTATAGAACTGGGATGTAGAGCTGCCAATGTAATTTCATAATTATCATGGCTCTCTGTAGAAAGCACTGTTATACCATTACTATGTCTACTCTCCTAGGGCTACCTAGAAATGAAAATAATGTAATGCTTGCAGTCAATGTTCATGGGTATGTGTCTTACCTAATACATCCATCAAAATACAAATGTAATTAAACTGCCCTTGATCCTTCGGAACTGATTACTTCTCTGCTTAAGTGGGCAACACTAATATTCCACGATTGCACCACCATGTAGTAGGTACGTGCTTGAATGCCCGCTTGCATATCTGATATATTATTGCGGGCCTGACGGATTGCATGAAAGATTGTAGGATCATCTGCAGGACAGGTGCAAAGGTTATCCCTCATTTCACTACAAGCAGTGGCAAAAGATAAGAGCACAGAACAAACACTGCCCTTGTAAGGCACAACGCATAGCACTTCCACAGATTAGTGTGGTACTCTAGCCGCAAGTGCTTCAGTGCCTCGTCAGAGGTGAGAAGCAGTATATAAATCCATACTAATATAATAAAGAGAGAGCCCAAAACTTTGAGGCGGGTAATCTCAGGAACCACAGCACCAATCACAACACCCAATACAGCATTGGAAAGGGCAGTTGCAGCAGAAGGACATAGGCTATGCAGACGCCCACCATATACATTTAAAAGGTAAAAGAACCGTGCCAGCAAAGTAGTCCCTTGTGGGCGTGTCTGCGTTGTGCTGTGGGCGTGACAAACGCTGGGGGCGTGTGGTACGTTCCGCCCTTTATGCCATGTCTCATATCGTGTGCTAATCCCACCCTGCTCCCTTTAAATACCCCTGCACCCCATAATCATAACCCACCCTTACTCCTTAAAATACCCCAACACCCTTAAACACTAACCCATCTTAACCCTATAAATATACCCTGTACCCCAAAACCCAAACCTATCCCTAAACCCTAAAAATACCCCTGTACCCCAAAACCCAAACCTAGCCCTGAACCCTATAAATACCCCTGCACCTCAAAACCCAAACCTACCCCATAACCCTAAAAATACCCCTGTACCCCAAACCTAGCCCTGAACCCTAAAAATACCACTGTACCCCAAAACCCAAATGTAAATGTGTAATGTAAATGTGTGTGTCTTGTAAAGCGCACTGCTACCCGGAGGCGTCCTGGTGCTATAGGCCGCTGGGGAACCCGTCCTGGCTTTCCCTGTGAGATTTTCCCTCCTGGGTATCTCCAAGGTGAAACCAGGCATCCCCGGTATTTGTGGGGGGCCGTTGTGGAGATGAGGCAAGCTAATGCCCAGAGTTTCCGAGTGTGATCCGTGGTTAGAGTAGGCACCGATGTGAGAATTATCGAGTCCGCTGACCCTGGTTCACGACCCTGCCGCGTCGGGGATTGAACCCTGGTCCCGGGCCATCCTCTGCTTCTGGGTCTGCCACCTCTACCGGTGAGCCACACCAAACCGAAACCTACCCCTGAACCATAAAATACCCCTGTACCCCAAAACCCAAACCTAGCCCGAACCCTTAAAATACCCCTGTACCCCAAAACCCAAATCTACCCCTGAACCCTAAAAATACCCCTGTACCCCAAAACCCAAACCTAGCCCTGAACCCTAAAAATAACCCTGTACCCCAAAACCAAAACCTACCCCTGGACCCTAAAATACCCCTGTACCCCAAAACCCAAACCTAGCCCTGAACCCTTAAAATACCCCTGTACCCCGAAACCCAAAACTACCCCTGAACCCTGAAAATACCCCTATACCCCAAAACCCAAACCTAGCCCTGAACCCTAAAAATGCCCCTGTACCCCAAAACCCATACCTATCCCTAAACCCTAAAACTACCCCTGTACCCCATAACCCAAAACGATATCTGAACCCTTAAAATACCCAAACACCCGAAAACATATACCTCAGTACCCCAAAACATATACCCCTATACCCATACTTACCTTATCCAAACATTAAAAAAAACATGCTTTTACCATTCATGCATTTACAACGAATTTCGTTGTAAATGTTTGCGTGGTAAAAGCATATGAAATGTAATGCCATGCGTTATAATGGCATTGCGGAGTCATGGTACTTTCGTATTGAAAGTATGCGGAGTGATGGTATGCGGAAAAAAAGTTGCGGTATAATGGGTGTTTACCCTCCCCCGATAAGTACATTGGTGGCACGGCGGCCCACATCTCCACCCATTTGAAAAATGCACAGGTCTCCCTCATTGATGGCCAGCACCGACATACACTTTTAGACACACCTCCCTCCACACGTTCTAGAATTGCGAACGTTAGAGCTGGGGAGCTACGTTTGAATCTCTGCATCAGCTCAACATCCTGTGATTCCAGGCAAATCGCTTTGTCTCCCCGTGCCTACCACAAATGAATGTGTTCTTCTGTAATGTAAATTGTGCTCATGCCATGTTGTCGAGTTTGCGCTATATAATATTGCAAGGAAAAATAAAGTAGGGAAACTTGAGTTCACACACTACTGAACGCGCACTCTTAAGTGCATCAGCAGTGCACTGTGAATTGGAGCGTTTCACAGGCCTATCACAGATAAGAAATGCTATCAAAACGAAATCCTACAAAATAATATACTACTGGCCGGCAGCAATTCATACCCGGACAATGTCGGGACAGGCTGCTAGTGTAATTATATTACAATGCAATAAAGATAATTTACACAATTTAGAACCGTTAGAACTGTACCTCAAACTGTGGGAGCCAGATTACCTTGGGAACTGCAAGATGATGCCCAGAGAACTGTGGGAGCCACCAAGAAGCAAACCTGAGGTAAGATGGAGAACTTAGAGGACTTAGACTACATCACAAGTGTTGATAGACTGTACCACGTGTTGCTTTAAAACAAGAGCATTTTGGCAATGAACTTCTCAATAGTCGCTTTTAAAAGGAACAATTAAAAAGCAATTTAATATTTAGAATGGAAAAACATTATGTTGTGTAGAAAAAAAGGGAACACTGAATATGATTTTTGTCCAAATTCCTTTCTTGGTGGAATTTCCATCCACCCCATCGCTTCTCCCCAAAAGACCCTCGGACGGCACAGAATGTTATTTTTAAGACAACCCCCCAAACCTCCTCCAAAAAGCGTTTATTTCAATTGCAATGTTTTTTTATGGGTAAACAACCTTTACAACGAAACTTTTACAGCGCACTACCATTACGACGCAACTTTTACAACGCAAACCATTACAACGCATTGCGCTGGGGGGTGCTCTAGGATAGGGAATAGGTTTAATGTACTATACAACACCTTCCCTACTATCCACGGGGACTGGAGTGGGAATAGTAAATTAAACTATTCACTATCCAGCGCCCCAAAGCACTATGCGTTGTAAAGGCATGCGTTGTAAAAACCGCGTTGTAAAGGCATGCGTGGTAAAAGCATGCGTTGTAACGTCATACATCCTTTTTTATGACATATTTGTATTGTGTTTGTCTGCATTTCTTGGAGGTAATGTCCCAGGGACCTACTCTAATGTTAAAACTGGCTAACAATATGGGGCATTGTAAATATTAGTTGTCAGCAAACATTAGCTCACTTGTCACTTGCTGGCTCTGGGCAATCTCTGTCAGTCAAAGAGTGACTTGGCATGGGAAGTTTGAAAAAACACCCGGAATAAAATTGTAGGCAGAGGCTCAGTGGTTCAAAGAGGGCTACAATGGGGGAACCAAAGTAATCTACAGAGACAGCTTAAGTTCCTGGGGCCTCATTTATGAGAAGTGACGCATCGCTGCGTGAAAGCAGCGGTGCTTAACTTCTCAATGCGCCCTCCTTGCGACATGATTGATGCGTCATATTTATAATGACGCATCTTGTCGCAAGGAGTTACAGATACGTCTGTATTTCTGACGTATCTGTATGGCGCAAAAGTGACGCATTGCTGGAGTGTGTCACAAAAGTGACGCAACTCCAGTAATGTGTCCTTTCACATGGGGCTTGAAAGGACCTGCGCAGTCTTATGTCTGCTGTGAGGCAGGCGTAAGATATTGATGCATTTGCGTCCTAGAATTGATGCAGTGAAATCTCATAGATTTCACGGCGTCACTTCTACGACCCTTTCTTGCGTTAATACGCCCCCCTTGCATACATTATACCTGGCGCAGGTATAATGTGGTGCAAGGGTTTACAAAGTGACGCATCTACCTAGATGCGTCACTTGGTAAATATGGCGCAACAAGGCACAATTTTTACGCCACTGGTGCGTCTCAAAAAGTGACGCACCGGCGGCGTAAAAGTGACACACAGCCTCATAAATGAGGCCCCTGGTAATCAGCTGCTTGTACTCTCTACTACATCCAGTTGCACAACAGGGGCTTTTGGACATAAAAAACATCCAACAGGAAAAAGTACAAGGGACAGTAATACTTGTTGAATAGAAATACCAGCAGAGACAATTAGATCTGTTTATGAGTTGAGGGAAGCAGAATTCCTGGGTGGAATCCACTCTTCTAAACCATGAGTGAGCTGCATTGTTTCTGGATTTACAAGGTGCGTGAACAATGAACCCGATTTTAATGGCAGTGTCTGGTAAAATAGTCTTAGATTGGCAGTGCATCACAACCCAGACCCGTTCCCTGGCCCCCACTGGCCCCCCACTGGCCCTCAGACAAGGCACGGGCATGCTCCCGCCTACCAGCAAACCTTGTTGCCTTCCCTCCACCAACCTACCCATCCCAATCAGTTGAACCACGCTTCACACCTGTCCCCCAAACACATTTACCAACTGCTCAATGCAAGTGTTAAAAGTGTGCGTGAAAGCACACGGACCCAGGTCCACACAGTTATTATTCTCCATATCCTGGGATCTAACTCGTAATTGCACAGCACTGGCTGGTTGTAACCGCGCGTACATGTAATTAATGGCACGAAGATTGCACACGGCCAGTACAACGCAACTATTTAATGGGGGCCTAAAAGAGGTACCTTGCTGTTCTCCATAGGGGCAGAAAGGAAGCCAAATATAGCATCTGATAAGTGATTAATCTGATTTCAGTGCTTTACAGATTATTTTAATCTTTAAAGTATGTATTATTTCTGCATCATGGGAATTTGTGTCCGATAGCAAACGGCTAGTTTAGCTTCAAACGTTAGTAGCAGAAAAACATGCGGAAACGCTGTTTCCACATGTGATTCTCCGGTTCAAACAAAAGTTGTGGTAATATTGCGACTGCAGGCTGCAGTAATGCAATTGGAAAATCATGCGTGTCTGTAATGCTGCTGTCCTGCTGTGGGTGCGTGGGCTACAGAATTCTTTCCACAAACTTTTTTGACGACTGCTGGAGCCTCGCCACCATCCACAGTGCATCGCATTTCGTCAGCGCGTACCACCCCAGAGCTGATCCATGTGGAAACCTAAGGGTGGGTCTTCGTTATGTATCACGCATTTTTGGAGACACCCATACTTCAGGATCTAAAAATATCCATTTCCAAAATGAAAAGCAAACTCAGTCAAGGATATTTTATATATTTATTAACCCCTTGGATGCTGATGACGGAACCGCTCCGTCATCAGCTGCGGGTGCGCTGTGCTGATGATGGAGCGGTTCCGTCATGGCCCGCTCGGAACGCCTCCGCGGCGCGGATTCCGTGCCTGCTCTGAGCGTTCCATTGAGCGGGGCGGGCCATGACAGAACCGCTCCGTCATGAGCACAGCTCAACCGAGGCTGGTGACGGAGCGTTCCGTCACCAGCATGCGGCTTCCGCGCGGCCGCCCCGCCCCCTTAGCACTGCGGCGGAATAGCCGCCGCAGTGAAGGGGTTAATCTAGTTATTCTTGTTTTTGATATTGTATAGTTTCAACATGTCTCATCTCACATACATTAGGGATAAAGTACCCTCTGTGGTACATTATAAAAACACTTGAAATCACTAGGGAGATCCATGACCATACAGACTAGAGAGGAATGAGGCAAAAGACCGAGTTCCATTTTAAGGACATGGAACTCTGAGGTAGCTTGCAATATCCGTATAATGTATGACAGGGGGTAGTTTATTCCTTAAAATACATGACTACATCATCACCCTTGCCACAAAATGTTCAAGGTCTTGGTGTGTTGCTCTTTCATGTGAAAGAGATAGGAGGTTTGTAAACATGAAGAGTAAAACTAAAATCGTTGGTGCAAAAATGTTAAGTGCACTAAAAAGCAGTTAGAGAGTTATTACAAAAAGATTTTAGAATCAGTTTAAAACTCTGTTGCTCAGAATGTGCAGAAACATGCAGAGATATTTTGTATTTCCTATAACTACCTAAAACATGGAAAACGGAACAAGTTGCCATATCTTCTTTTGCTTATCACTGTTCAGCATCAACAGAGCAGAATTTTTGTCAAACTGCAGCTTTAACTTGATGGCAGTTGGTACTTATAGCTAAGACCATGTTTCTACAGTAAAAACATTTTTTGACTTGCCCATATCTTTGGTGCCATTTGACGAATCTTCACGAACGTTTACAAAAAAGTGACCCAGTGATTTTAGTTGTGCACGGAAAGTTTCTGGGTCACCCGTCTGGGTCAATTCCCATAGAGTCTTTAGACACACCTGCAGCCCGAACCGCTCAACTGAATTGTCCCAAATTTGGCAGAAACGTAGAATTTGTTTTAGAGATCATGAGCAATGTTATTTGGTGCAAATTCACTCAGTAGGTTTGGAGATATTGAAGATAAACCAAAAGTGTACATCTGGGCGGAGCCTAAACACAGTTCTCATGGTAGGATCTGTTTGGCTGCCAATAAATCAACCAGTAAGTGTTGGCAGCCATCTTGGGACCAATATACATTATAGCAACCCAATGAAATGCATTGTACTGAATGGCAGGTTTTGAGGGTACCAACAACAAGAAAAATGTATAAAGGGTGATAACAAATTTTGGTTACAATTTAAATCATTTGTTGATGGTACCAATTACATTTTAGGAATTGTGGTGTGTTCAAAGGTGATTTTACTCGGTGACAAAAGCCTTCTGCTGGGATTTCATGAATATTGTTTGAGAGGAAACTGTTTTGCATGATTTTCCCATATAGGTTATGGAAAGTGCTCCATAAGCTAAAACGAGAGCATATTTTCTGTAAATTCACTTTATCTTTCTCATATGAAAATGAAATCTGAGATTTTCAATAAACCATGCACTTCCAACAGGAGCAGCTTGTTAATTGATTCCCTTGTCTTCTACAGCAGCCTCTAAGAGTGTTTTAAAGAACAACTAAGGTGCTAACAGTATTACTTATGAGAAAAGTATGGCACACCTAAAACCATGTTGATTGAATCAAACTGGTAACATTTAAAACATTTAATTTAGAAAGGAACAAAATGAGGGGGTTCAGTTTGTCATTGAAATTATGGTTAGTGCTGTAGAAAGAAAATTTAGGACACATTTTAAGTGAGTTCTCAAATATCCTCTACTATTTCATTGAAGCATTCTGACATGCAGACTGAAACATGCACTTTCAACACCAACAACAGACTGCCAGTTAACTCCCTGGTAATCAGCAGCTTTACTGCAGTTTTCTAACAAACAACTAGACTGCTAACATTTTGAATTTATGCTAAAAGTGTGGCAGGATCAGGATACTGTAGTAAATGAGGAAATTAGGGAGCTTCATAACAAACAAGTCTCCCAAGATGGCCACCAGAGAAAACAAAATCCAAAATGTAGCACAAATTTCACCTAAGTATAGCCCGATAACAAAAGTGTGCAAAACACGAATTTAAATTAAAAAAAAAAATAGTTTTAGATAGTTCAGACTTGACTAGAAGGTATAGAGGTGCTTTACATGAGCATCGAATACATTACACAATGACATATTGATTTTAGGCATGGGGCGTTTAAGTCAATCGCCCAGAATCACAGGATGTCGAGTGACATCGATACTAGAACCTGTTTCCCTAGTTGCAAAGTCTGCAGCTCTGGCTATAATTCTACATCCTCTAAGTGTAACACATAATCAAATGATCGGCTGAATAAAAAAATAAAAAAAGATAGCAAATTATTTCAAAGTACTTTCTTGCTATTTGAGAACACAGAAAATGTGCCCTCATTTTAGTCCTTTAACACACTAACTGTAATTTCAAGAGAATAAAACCCTTTCATAGAGAAGGGTGCAGTGGCAACAAGTGGACCACTCTGTGCAGGTGGGAGGGCAGTTGCAGCACAACGGACCACAGGTGGGCAGGAGATAGGGTGGCAGGGGCAACAAAATAACCATGCGGTACAGGTAAGAGAGGCTGTGGCAATATATAAGACCATTGAGGGCAGGGGGAAGAGGCAGTGGCAGCACAACCATACATGCCAAAAACCCATTTCAAAAAACACAGTTGATGGACAGAATGTAGAACAATGTCATACATTCACTCCAGTACAAGGATCTGGGCCTAAATCCATCGTTTTTGTACACTCCACACCACCCTGGGTTAGACACTGGCTATATGCAAATCAGCTATGACCCTGTGCCTCATGGGAACAGTCCAGTCCGAACTACCAAGCCATGTCTTTCCCAGACCGGAATCAAGCATTCAAGGACCGGTTTCTGGCTATCAGCCTTCATCAGCCTGGATAGCTTGACTCCAGTGGTGTGGAGAGCCTGGGACTCACGCCTGAGTATACCCAGCACACTCGGGGTGAAAATTGCAAAAAACACAGTTGATGGACAGAATGTAGAACAATGTCATACATTCACCCCAGTACAAGGATCTGGGCCTAAATCCATCGTTTTTTTGCACTCCACACCACCCTGGGTTAGACACTGGCTATATGCAAATCAGCTCTGACTCTGTGCCTCATGGGAACAGTCCAGTCCGAACTACCAAGCCATGTCTTTCCCAGACCGGAATCAAGCATTCAAGGACCGGTTTCTGGCTATCAGCCTTCATCAGGCTGGATAGCTTGACTCCAGTGGCGTGGAGAGCCTGGGACTCACGCCTGAGTATGCCCAGCACACTCGGGGTGAAAATTGCAAAAAACACAGTTGATGGACAGAATGTAGAACAATGTCATACATTCACCCCAGTACAAGGATCTGGGCCTAAATCCATCGTTTCCTTGCACTCCACACCACCCTGGGCTAGACACTGGCTATATGCAAATCAGCTCTGACCCTGTGCCTCATGGGAACAGTCCAGTCCGAACTACCAAGCCATGTCTTTCCCAGACCGGAATCAAGCATTCAAGGACCGGTTTCTGGCTATCAGCCTTCATCAGGCTGGATAGCTTGACTCCAGTGGTGTGGAGAGCCTGGGACTCACGCCTGAGTATGCCCAGCACACTCGGGGTGAAAATTGCAAAAAACACAGTTGATGGACAGAATGTAGAACAATGTCATACATTCACCCCAGTACAAGGATCTGGGCCTAAATCCATCGTTTCCTTGCACTCCACACCACCCTGGGTTAGACACTGGCTATATGCAAATCAGCTCTGACCCTGTGCCTCATGGGAACAGCCAAGTCCGAACTACCAAGCCATGTCTTTCCCAGACCGGAATCAAGCATTCAAGGACCGGTTTCTGGCTATCAGCCTTCATCAGCCTGGATAGCTTGACTCCAGTGGTGTGGAGAGCCTGGGACTCACGCCTGAGTATACCCAGTCCACTCGGGGTGAAAATTGCAAAAAACACAGTTGATGGACAGAATGTAGAACAATGTCATACATTCACCTCAGTACAAGGATCTGGGCCTAAATCCATCGTTGTTTTGCACTCCACACCACCATGGGTTAGACACTGGCTATATGCAAATCAGCTCTGACCCTGTGCCTCATGGGAACAGTCCAGTCCGAACTACCAAGCCATGTCTTTCCCAGACCGGAATCAAGCATTCAAGGACCGGTTTCTGGCTATCAGCCTTCATCAGCCTGGATAGCTTGACTCCAGTGGTGTGGAGAGCCTGGGACTCACGCCTGAGTATACCCAGTCCACTCGGGGTGAAAATTGCAAAAAACACAGTTGAAGGACAGAATGTAGAACAATGTCATACATTCACCGCAGTACAAGGATCTGGGCCTAAATCCATCGTTTTTTTGCACTCCACACCACCCTGGGTTAGACACTGGCTATATGCAAATCAGCTCTGACCCTGTGCCTCATGGGAACAGTCCAGTCCGAACTACCAAGCCATGTCTTTCCCAGACCGGAATCAAGCATTCAAGGACCGGTTTCTGGCTATCAGCCTTCATCAGGCTGGATAGCTTGACTCCAGTGGTGTGGAGAGCCTGGGACTCACGCCTGAGTATGCCCAGCACACTTGGGGTGAAAATTGCAAAAAACACAGTTGATGGACAGAATGTAGAACAATGTCATACATTCACCCCAGTACAAGGATCTGGGCCTAAATCCATCGTTTCCTTGCACTCCACACCACCCTGGGTTAGACACTGGCTATATGCAAATCAGCTCTGACCCTGTGCCTCATGGGAACAGTCCAGTCCGAACTACCAAGCCATGTCTTTCCCAGACCGGAATCAAGCATTCAAGGACCGGTTTCTGGCTATCAGCCTTCATCAGCCTGGATAGCTTGACTCCAGTGGTGTGGAGAGCCTGGGACTCACGCCTGAGTATACCCAGTCCACTCGGGGTGAAAATTGCAAAAAACACAGTTGATGGACAGAATGTAGAACAATGTCATACATTCACCTCAGTACAAGGATCTGGGCCTAAATCCATCGTTGTTTTGCACTCCACACCACCCTGGGTTAGACACTGGCTATATGCAAATCAGCTCTGACCCTGTGCCTCATGGGAACAGTCCAGTCCGAACTACCAAGCCATGTCTTTCCCAGACCGGAATCAAGCATTCAAGGACCGGTTTCTGGCTATCAGCCTTCATCAGCCTGGATAGCTTGACTCCAGTGGTGTGGAGAGCCTGGGACTCACGCCTGAGTATACCCAGCCCACTCGGGTGAAAATTGCAAAAAACACAGTTGATGGACAGAATGTAGAACAATGTCATACATTCACCCCAGTACAATGATCTGGGCCTAAATCCATCGTTTTTTTGCACTCCATACCACCCTGGGTTAGACACTGGCTATATGCAAATCAGCTCTGACCCTGTGCCTCATGGGAACAGTCCAGTCCGAACTACCAAGCCATGTCTTTCCCAGACCGGAATCAAGCATTCAAGGACCGGTTTCTGGCTATCAGCCTTCATCAGCCTGGATAGCTTGACTCCAGTGGTGTGGAGAGCCTGGGACTCACGCCTGAGTATACCCAGCACACTCGGGGTGAAAATTGCAAAAAACACAGTTGATGGACAGAATGTAGAACAATGTCATACATTCACCCCAGTACAAGGATCTGGGCCTAAATCCATCGTTTTTTTGCACTCCACACCACCCTGGGCTAGACACTGGCTATATGCAAATCAGCTCTGACCCTGTGCCTCATGGGAACAGTCCAGTCCGAACTACCAAGCCATGTCTTTCTCAGACCGGAATCAAGCATTCAAGGACTGGGTTCTGGCTATCAGCCTTCATCAGCCTGGATAGCTTGACTCCAGTGGTGTGGAGAGCCTGGGACTCACGCCTGAGTATACCCAGCACACTCGGGGTGAAAATGGGAAAAAACACAGTTGATGGACAGAATGTAGAACAATGTCATACATTCACCCCAGTACAAGGATCTGGGCCCAAATCCATCGTTTTTTTGCATTCCACACCACCCTGGGTTAGACACTGGCTATATGCAAATCAGCTCTGACCCTGTGCCTCATGGGAACAGTCCAGTCCGAACTACCAAGCCATGTCTTTCCCAGACCGGAATCAAGCATTCAAGGACCGGTTTCTGGCTATCAGCCTTGATCAGCCTGGATAGCTTGACTCCAGTGGTGTGGAGAGCCTGGGACTCACGTCTAACCCAGGGTGGTGTGGAGTGCAAAAAAACAATGGATTTAGGCCCAGATCCTTGTACTGGGGTGAATGTATGACATTGTTCTACATTCTGTCCATCAACTGTGTTTTTTGCAATTTTCACCCCGAGTGTGCTGGGTATACTCAGACGTGAGCCCCAGGCTCTCCACACCACTGGAGTCAAGCTATCCAGGCTGATGAAGGCTGATAGCCAGAAACCGGTCCTTGGATGCTTGATTCCGGTCTGGGAAAGACATGGCTTGGTAGTTCGGACTGGACTGTTCCCATGAGGCACAGGGTCAGAGCTGATTTGCATATAGCCAGTGTCTAACCCAATGTGGTGTGGAGTGCAAAAAACGATGGATTTAGGCCCAGATCCTTGTACTGGGGTGAATGTATGACATTGTTCTACATTCTGTCCAGCAACTGTGTTTTTTGCAATTTTCACCCCGAGTGTGCTTGGTATACTCAGACGTGAGTCCCAGGCTCTCCACACCACTGTAGTCAAGCTATCCAGGCTGATGACGGCTGATAGCCAGAAACCGGTCCTTGAATGCTTGATTCCGGTCTGGGAAAGACATGGCTTGGTAGTTCGGACTGGACTGTTCCCATGAGGCACAGGGTCAGAGCTGATTTGAATATAGCCAGTGTCTAACCCAGGGTGGTGTGGAGTGCAAAAAAACGATGGATTTAGGCCCAGATCCTTGTACTGGGGTGAATGTATGACATTGTTCTACATTCTGTTCATCAACTGTGTTTTTTGCAATTTTCACCCCGAGTGTGATGGGTATACTCAGACGTGAGTCCCAGGCTCTCCACACCACTGGAGTCAAGCTATCCAGGCTGCTAAAGGCTGATAGCCAGAAACCGGTCCTTGGATGCTTGGTTCCGGTCTGGGAAAGACATGGCTTGGTAGTTCGGACTGGACTGTTCCCATGAGGCACAGGGTCAGAGCTGATTTGCATATAGCCAGTGTCTAACCCAGGGTGGTGTGGAGTGCAGAAAAACAATGGATTTAGGCCCAGATCCTTGTACTGGGGTGAATGTATGACATTGTTCTACATTCTGTCCATCAACTGTGTTTTTTGCAATTTTCACCCCGAGTGTGCTGGGTATACTCAGACGTGAGTCCCAGGCTCTCCACACCACTGGAGTCAAGCTATCCAGGCTGATCACGGCTGATAGCCAGAAACCGGTCCTTGGATGCTTGATTCTGGTCTGGGAAAGACATGGCTTGGTAGTTCGGACTGGACTGTTCCCATGAGGCACAAGGTCAGAGCTGATTTGCATATAGCCAGTGTCTAACCAAGGGTGGTGTGGAGTGCAAAAAAACGATGGATTTAGGCCCAGATCCTTGTACTGGGGTGAATGTATGACATTGTTCTACATTCTGTCCATCAACTGTGTTTTTTGCAATTTTCACCCCGAGTGTGCTGGGTATACTCAGACGTGAGTCCCAGGCTCTCCACACCACTGGAGTTAAGCTATCCAGGCTGCTAAAGTCTGATAGCCAGAAACCGGTCCTTGGATGCTTGATTCCGGTCTGGGAAAGACATGGCTTGGTAGTTCGGACTGGACTGTTCCCATGAGGCACAGGGTCAGAGCTGATTTGCATATAGCCAGTGTCTAACCCAGGGTGGTGTGGAGTACAAAAAAACTATGGATTTAGGCCCAGATCCTTGTACTGGGGTGAATGTATGACATTGTTCTACATTCTGTCCATCAACTGTGTTTTTTGCAATTTTCACCCCGAGTGTGCTGGGAATACTCAGACGTGAGTCCCAGGCTCTCCACACCACTGGAGTCAAGCTATCCAGGCTGATGAAGCCTGATAGCCAGAAACCGGTCCTTGGATGCTTGATTCCGGTCTGGGAAAGACATGGCTTGGTAGTTCGGACTGGACTGTTCCCATGAGGCACAGGGTCAGAGCTCATTTGCATATAGCCAGTGTCTAACCCAGGGTGGTGTAGAGTGCAAAAAAACGATGGATTTAGGCCCAGATCCTTGTACTGGGGTGAATGTATGACATTGTTCTACATTCTGTCCATCAACTGTGTTTTTTGAAAAAAAAACATTTCAGGCAGGAGATTCTCAATGTTTTTTGCCCAAAAGGGCTTTATTTTAACTGTCTCCTCCCTAGAATCTTTTATTTTTCAATGTAAGTCAATGGGGAAAATCACTTCCCCAGGTGTTTTTTTTTCAAAATTTCCCTCTTACCAAGCTCAAAATGTTGGCCAGTAAGGCACATTGGATGATGAAGGGCAGGAGGAACGGGGTAGGGACATGGACTCGATAAGAGAAGGCAGGAGGGGGATGGGCAGGGGCACCAAAATTACCTTTAAGGGCAGGCGCAGGGGTTGTAGCAGCACAACACGCTACACAGGGCAAGCAGGACGGCAGTGCAGCTCAACGGACTATGAAAAGCAATAGTGAGGGAACAGGACACAAGAGCGGACCAGGCAAGGCAGGAGTGAACGGATAAGGGTCTGGAAAACTAAGAGCAGGTGGCAAGGGGGCAGGGAAGGGGCAGCGAGAGGACCACGGAGGGCAGGTGGGATGGGCACTGGACGCACACTACACCATGGAGGACAACAGAGAGACTATAATGGCATACATTTAGTCAACAGAGAAAAAGTGAGGGGCAGCAAGCTGACCACATAGGACAGGTCCGAGAGGCTGTGGCAGCACAGAAGACCATGTATGGCAAGTGGAAGGGTTAGTGGCAGCACAACAGCCATGGTGGGCAAGAAGCACAGCCATGCACAAAGGACCTTGGAGGACCGAAAGGAGTGGTATGGGCAGGACACAGACAAAAGAGAAAAGGGGCTTCACAACAGATCATGCAGGGCAGACAAGAGGAGCAGTGGCAGCCCAACAGAGAAATGGAAGGCAAAAGGGAGTGGCAGCAAAATGGATCATGGAGGATAGATGAGAGGAGATAGGGACATGGAACTTGGACAGGGAGAATGGACATGGCAAGGACAGACGGCAGCCATCTGACCATGCAAGGCAGGTGGAAGGAGCACTCATCAGAGCACTCAGAGTAGATAGGAGGGTTCCAGGTCCATGGAATATGGTGGGCAGAAAGGAGGGAGCATGGGCATTCACACAGACTTTGGAGGACAAGGGGAAGGAGAGTAGGGGCAGCAAGGTAAGCACAGACACGAAGTCAGAGTGCAATGGAGGGCAACAGAGGGTAGGGGGAGTTGGCAGGAACATCAAGCTAAATGGAGACCAGTGGCAGCACATTGGACCATGCAGGGCAGGAGGGAAGGGGCTGGTGCATGGACTCAACAATGGTGGATAAGGAGATGGTGCTGCTAACTAATCTGTTCAGGGCAGGCGGGAAGGGCAGTGGCAGAACAATGGCCATACACTGCTGTAATGAAGGAGCAGGGCCATGGACTTGGACAATTAATAGAAAGGAGGAAGGGGCAGTAGCAGCAAGCTTGGGTAGGGCAGCACAATGCTAGGCCAAGCCCTGAGTGCAAACGCCCCCGCACTGGGCATTGTGATGGGCAGCTACTTAATGTTAAAAAAAGCCTTAAAAATTCCCGGAAAAAAACCAAAGGTGACAGGAAGGTTACAGTTATAGTTACGAAACAGAATTAAAAAAAAACTTAGAAATTCACTGAAGAAAACAAAGGTCACAGGGATGTTATAATTAGGCTCAGATTTCACTCGTACAAAACGAGACATTTGTCGTTATAGTTACCTGAGCTAACTATAACTTATACCACTGCAGTGTACTGCTTATGACCTCACATATTACATCACTCATGACATTGTCAGCGACATCATAGATGACATCTCAAATGGCATCACTGATGACATCTTCTATAGAACCCCTAACACACCAACTCAACCCCCTATACAGCCTCTCATTTACTCACTCAAACACCCAAACAACCACTCACATGCCCATTCACAGGCGCATATAAGTACTTACACAAATTCTCACTCTTCCATAGAGCAACTCACACCCCGACTCACTCATTCAGCCACTCACACAACCATTCACTCACCCATAAGCCACTCATACAATCATTCATTCACCCATTCAGCCACTCCCATAGCCACACATGCATCCATACAGCTACTTACACACAGACTTATTCACCTACATAGCCACTCATACACCCACTCACTCACCCATACAGCCTCTCAACAGTCACCCACTCAACCATGCAAGCACTCACACACACTCACATACTCACACAACCACTTACATACCCTTTCACACATCCATACAAGCACTCCCATATCTGCTCACTCACCCATACAGCCATTCACAAAGACAATCACTCTCCAATACAGCCACACACACACCAACTCACTTAACCAAACACCCACTCAAACAGCCACCCACAGTACCATACACCCACTTGCACACCCAGTCACTCACTCATACAACCATTCAGACACTCAATCATTCACCCATACAGTCACTCACATACCAACTAACCCACCCATACAGCCACTCACACAGCCAATCAAACACACATACAGCCACTCACACATCCACTTACACACCCATGCAACCACTTACACAGCCACTCACCTACCCAAAAAGCAACTCACACACCCACTTATACACCCATACAGCCACTCACATACCCACAAAACCACTCACACACCCATACAACCAGTCATACAACCAGTCACACACAGACAGAGCTAGTTAAAAACCATCTCACTCACCCATTTAGCCACTCATGCATGCACTCACCCACCCATACAGCCTCTCAGACACCCACTGACACATTGATACAGTCACGCAGGCAATCAGATCACATATGTTAGAAATTGAATCACTCATTAGTAGTACACCTAGCATACTAATCTAACTTTTGCAGTGGGTTAGTATATATGTTTAACACTCAGAAACTCTTAGAAAACACTTACAGTTACTTGATATCATCAGTGATGTAATTTGAGATGTCATCATTGATGTCATCGACTGTGTCATGAGTGATGTAGTATGTGAGTTCATAAGCAGTGCATTGCGGGCCATACGGTATAGTTAGCTCAGGTGGATGCAACTGCTGACTTTCAATGGTTGTGTACGAGTTAAATCAGAACCTAACTATAACAGCTCTGTAACGTTTGTTTTTTTCAGTGAGTTTCTGAGTTTTGAAAAAAATCTATTTCGTAACTAGAACGTCCCTGTAACTTTTTTTTATATATATCCATTCCCTCGATATATTTGGTGAACTTGTGACCACTGAACTTAAAATTTAAATCTGCAAAGTCACAAAAGAAATACAATTATCAACAACATGCATTAACAGATTGACCAAAAAATTGCAAAAGAACAAGCAAATTATTGTTAGAAATCTGACAAGGGAGGGAATATTGTCATTTGGCCTCGCAATGAATATATGAAGGTGGCACATCAACAATTGGAGGACGCAAACTGCTATAAAAGATGCATCATGCAACTAGTTTGTATATCATGGAACAAATATTATTCTAAACTCAATGCATAGCGAAGTGCAGGTTTGCTGAGTATGGATGAACTAAAATTCTTTAAAAAGAACATTCGGTGATGCCTGTCATATATTTTATCCCAAAGTTGCATAAAACATCATACCCCCCTGGCAGACCAATATTCGCAGCAAGAGGAGAATTGTTTGAAAATACATCTAAATATATAGACTTCTTTTTTTTCAAGATTTTGTCAAAAACCTACCTTCCTTTGTACAGGATTCAAGACATTTTATGAGACTACTAAAAACCTATAAATGGGACTCAAGTTATTCATTGATGTGTCTTGACGTAATATCAATCTACACCAGCATCCATCATAAGGATGGAATCAGGCCAATAGAACATTATTTGAACTTTAGACCACTACACTTGGCCCACTATAACAAAATGTTGATTGCAATGATCTTGTATTGCCTTAATAACAACTACTTTTTGTTTTCAAACCGGGTATTTCAACAAATAAGAGTAGTAGCTATGGGTGCTTGCTTTTCCCCTAGCTACTCATGCCTCCACATGGGCTGGTGGGAGGAGATGGTTTTAAACAGAGAGCACAAGGCAGCTGTAGATAGCCATGTGAAAGTTTGGTTACGCTATATTGTTGACTTATTCGTAATCTGGCAAGACACAGAAGAATCAGACAGCAAATTTGTAAGCAACATCAATCAAAATAGTGTTAACCTTCACTTTACTGCCACCATCAGCAGCACAAGCGTATACTTTCTTGATGTGGAGGTTTACATCAAAGATCAAAATATTGAAACCAAACTTTACTGTAAACCAACTGCTGGCAATAGTTTGTTGCATGCAGCAAGCCATCATCCATGGCATTTCATCCATAGTATGCCATATGGAGAGATGCTGAGGATGCTACGCACAGGCAGTACCGAATTTGTTCTTGCAGAGGCACAGCAACTGAGTAAAATAAGATTTTTGGAGTGGGTTACGATGAAAAAACTGTAAATATAGCTATCTCAAAGGCCAACAGGTTGGACAGAAATTAGTTATTCGCTAAAAAAATCCCCAACAGCGCTAGCCATTCCAATGTAACTGACACTGAAACCTGACTCATTTTAACATACAGTAAAGAACAAAATACTTTGCGAAAGATCATTAATAGGAACTGACCAGTGGTCAAAAGTGATACCATAATTGGGAAACTGTTGCCCAAACATCCCATCAATACATTCAAAAAATCCAAGTCCGTGAGAGATTTATTGGTCAGCAGTAGTCCAGAGATTTTAAAATCGTCCAATTGGCTTACTACCCATAGGGGGGTTGTAAAGTGCAACACTTGCATGGCCTGTAAATATGGGGCAAATAGAACATCTTACAAAACCCCTTTCTCAGAGGATCCTGTCAAATTTACAAAATTACTTACATGGCACACGGAATTTGTGGTATACGTGCTAGAGTGCTCTTGTGGGTTGCAGTATGTGGGCAGTATCAAGTTACAGGCCCACAAGTGTGTACTGCAACACATGAGAGCGATTACCATCAATGACCAGGCATATCCTATTGCACATCATTTCAAAGAAATTCATGCTAGTGACTTAAACAATCTTACCTATTTCATAATGTACTCCAATACAATGTCAAGGAGAGGGGGAAACATAGAGGCGAAATTCAGATGCCTTGAAACACAATATATTGTGGAACTAGACACCAAGACCCCTAATGGACATAATTCTAGTGGGGATTTTTATATGTTGTTATAATGAATATGTTAGATAACCATAACTTCCTCACTTGATACCAGTGCAACATCCCCGATTTTCCTCCACCATCCTGATTTATTATCATCTTTTCAGCATGCTGTAGAAAGCATTTAAGCTTGAATTAATTTACTATGATATTTTAATTCAATATTTTATTTTAGTTATTTATATTTTAGGAACATGGGTTGTTGCAGGGTAGCACACTTTTTTTACATTTCACTTAGCACTTTAGACCAGTATAGAAGAGAATACTATAAATGACATATTTGTTTCACAAATGTATTCTTTGTGCTACCATAACCATCTTATAAGCATTGGGTCATGTTAAAGAAAATGGTAATCACATGATATGCATGAAACTGTATTATACAGATATTATAAAATGTGTTTACCATAAGAACATGTGACTTTACAACATTACGTTTTGACAACAGTTTTTAAATATTTTTATAACAAATTTTTATGTATTTTACATACATTTGGTATTATATGTATTTGTCAACATTAACCCATTATGTATTTATTGCTGATTTTGCACAGTCTTATTCAAGACATAGGTAACGACTGATGTATTTCTTCTATGTCTATACTGCACTTTATCACGTGTAATGACACCTTGCACTTTAAAACAAGTAATGTGACTCCCAGAGTGCGTCATGTGATCAAGGTCGTGTCAGGCCGAAACACGTCATGGCGATTATGGTGACTGAGCAATATACAACAACAAAAAATAAAAGCGCAAAAAATTGGGTTTGCTTCTGTCTGTTCCTGTGGAAGGGAAGTCGCAGAGAATGGTGGAGAGAAATACATATATATATATATATGTAACTAGCACGACTCAAGTAAACAATTTGGCGCAAACACTGGACAATGGCTTATCTGTTATTAATCTGACTGATACAAATTTCACTGATTTAGAAATCAGCATCTTGTCTAAAGGACTGTCGTACAGCCCCCCCAGCAGCCCCCCCAGCAGCTTCAATTACGTGGACACCAGAATAGACCTTTTTAAATTCACACGGAAATTGAAGCTCAAAAAACATTTTGCCAATAATAAATCTCGCAACGTTGGTAAAAAATCGGGGGCTGAAGACACTACCTTGGGATTAGTGGTGAATGATGTCCCTTTAATGCAGGATCTGGCAGCTCTACGAGCAGAAGCCCCAAACTCTCAGAATACTCAAGGGCAGGTTAACATTCAAACTGGTGGCCTAAGCAATCTCAAGCCCCGTTCCACGTTCACCCCTGTCACCTCTCACGACAACATAGACATAGTTCAGGATGCTGTTGTAAAACAGGTGAAGGCATTACATGTTAAAACTCTGAAATCTAACTATGGTAAATATCATGGCAGCAATGAATATCAAAAATTGGTCAAAAAAATAAAAGCGGATGGAAATATGATAGTCAGGCAATCTGACAAGGGGGGCAACATCGTGCTTTGGCCCAGAGCACTATATCTGGAAGAAGCCTACCTCCAGCTAAACGATCTGGAATGCTATAGACACTGTGACATAAATGCACTTAGGAAAGTGCAAACAGATTTTCATTCTCTCTTGATGGGATGGCGTTCCAGTGGACTCATTAGTATGGATGAGCTAAAATGCCTTAAAAATGATCATCCCATCACCATCACCCCTGTGCTGTACCTGATCCCTAAGGTACATAAAAATGCGATCAAGCCGCCAGGTAGATCCATCATATCGGCGTGCGGGGGTTTGCTAGAGAAAGCCACTACCTACATTGACTTGTTCCTCCAAGAGCATGTGTTGGCGCTGCCATCATATATTCAGGACTCTAGTGATCTGATGAGGAAATTGAATGATTTCAAGTGGTGTAATGATTACTGGTTAATTACCCTTGACGTGTCATCACTATACACAAGCATAGTACATGCAGATGGGTTAAGGGCTACAGAGTTCTTTCTGGGCAAGCGACCAATAGAACTATTTGAACATAATAAGATGCTGCTCTCCATGATCAGTTTCTGTTTGCATCACAATTATTTCATGTTTCTGAATCGCTATTACCAACAGGTCAGAGGGGTTGCCATGGGGGCCTGTTTCTCTCCTAGTTATGCCTGTCTGCATATGGGGTACTGGGAGAGACAGGTCCTCAATGGTATTCACCTAGACATCTGTACTCGTCATATCATTCGATGGTACAGATACATCGATGATATTTTAATGATATGGCGAGGTACCTATGAGGAAGCTGCCAGTTTCATTGATGTTTTGAACATTAACTCATTTAATCTGTCCTTCACATCCCATATCAGTCAGGAAGTAGCACATTTCCTTGATGTTACTCTGGAGGTCAGTCAGGGCAAGCTGGAAACCAAGCTTTATAGGAAGCCTACCGCGGGCAATACTATATTGCATGCTGAAAGCCACCACCCCCCGCATCTGATTCGAAGCATTCCCTACGGGGAGATACTTAGAATCCGGCGGGTCTGCAGCACAGAATCTCATTGCACAGTGGCACAAGCAGCTAGCAAACAAAGGTTTCTTGCTAGGGGCTATGGTGAAAATCTGATTGATACAGCTATCAGGAAAGCCAATGCCCTATCCCGTACTGAGGCACTGACCCATAAGAAATCCCAGAGAACTACCGCAGCCAGCAGTGAACAACCAGTTAGACTTATCTGGACCTATAACAGCCAACACGGGGCACTGAGAAAAATCGTTAACCAACACTGGTATCTGATTAAATTGGATCCAGTTATAGGAGAACATATGCCCAATAGGCCCGCGATCACCTTCAGAAAGGCGTTTTCGTTGCAAGATGCTCTGGTTAAATCCAGCCCGGAGGTGATCCCACCCAAAAACTGGCTAGCTGCCAGCCGCGGGTTCAGAAAGTGTTCTAGCTGCAAGGCATGCTCCCAAGGGCTCAACAAGACCGAGTTCTTGACAGCATTCTCTACAGTGCCCCGCAGAATCACCAAGCAGCTAACCTGCAAGTCGGAGCATGTGGTCTACGTGCTGGAGTGCCCTTGTGGCCTGCAATATATTGGTAGTACCAAATTGCAGGTTCACAAAAGGGTGCTCCAGCACATCAGAGCAATCAATACAAATGATGCCACATACCCTGTAGCCAGGCATTTTAAGGAGTTCCACAACAATAACAGTGGGCTCCTTAGATATTATGCCATTGATGCTATAGGTCCGCTCAGGAGGGGAGGTAACCGAGATGGGATCTTAAGGGCTCTTGAGACCAGATACATCTTGGAGATGGACAGCAAAAGCCCCAATGGTCTGAACTCCACGGAGGACTTTTATACATGTCTATAGTTTTATCCATCTCTTTAGCCTCGATAAGTACCCCCTCTCCCTGTGCTCTATGTTGCTGGTTTTTGCGTTTATATCTTCTGCCATCTTTTGAGTCTTATAGGTGTGAGTAGATTAAATATTACTATCCAAGAGAAGAAAGTCTAGGATATTTAATCAGCCACCCTATAATCTATTGCAATAGATCCTCAGCAGGTGTGATTAACTGTATCTTAAAATTTCAACTTCAGTAAGAACTGTTTTTTAATTTTCACTTGTTTATTAGGGTGTTTGTAACAACGGTATTTGTTCATGTGGTAACAGCAACCCTAGCTGGGCATCAGAAAATGCTGTAAGGCATGTACTAAATCGGGCCTTGTTTTATCCGTTCATCAACTACCAGTCAATTGAACAAATTGATTATGGGTAATAGTACACAAGATGTTAATTGTATATAGTTGTATATATATGACATTTTTGTATATATTTTACAAGGAAGTTTGAGGACTTTCAGTCTGTACATTAGGCGCTATTTGATACATGGCATTTATGCAGTTATCACAAAATAGCCACACCATATACAGTATTGCGGCTGCAACATTGCACAGATTGTAAATATATGACATTTTATAATTTTATGAAATCTTATAAGTATATGATGTACTTTAGGAATACCTAGAATGTCCTCTATTTAAGCTTCGTAATCATTATCGGATAATCTAACTGTATTTAAACATGTATTATTAAGACGTGGCCCAGTATTGCCTACCTTGCCTGTTTTGCACTTGCAAATGATTGTTTTTACAAATGTGTTGAATATTGCCACTAATTAAGTTGCAACCAATCAATGTCACCGTTGTTACTGCACTAGCACTTTAAATACACGCAACTCTTTCAGTGCGTCATGTGACCAAGGCCTCTGTGCAGGCCGAAACGTTATCCTGGCGTGGTGTACTGGAAAATAAAAACTCACCTGCACTCTGGGTCTTCCGTGTTCTTACTCGTTTGATGGCTGAGGATTGATAGCCTGTCGTGGTAGCGGGAACACAAGTGTGGATATATATATATATATATATATATGTATATATATATATATATATATATTTACCTACTGGCGGTCGCCAGTAGGTATATATAGTTAGGATTTTTTCCCTATGGGATTTCTGAAAATTCTATGTCTAATAACTTTGGCGTTTGTGGACGGAATCGGCTGAAATTTTCTGGAAAATGGCACATTTTGTTTCTGAGCAGCTCCTGAAAATTTGGGGGGGGTCGTCAAGGGGGGGCCGAGAAAAAAGGGGGGTCCCAAAACGCGTTTTTCCCATGTTAATTTCCATAGGGCGGTTGGCCTCACTTTTAGCTCGAACGGCTGAATGGATTTCCACGAAACTTGGCAAAATTGTAGGGACTGTTAGCCCGATGTGCCTTTGCTAGGTCTCAATATATGTGCTTTAGTGGATTTTGAGAAATTAACGTTTAAATCAAGATATATATCTGTAACAGCGCTCCGGGCAGCGATCCGGTTAGCGAACTTTTCGCGTATCGGAACTTTGCGATGCGAAGCTGATTGGCCCTCCGGTGTCTGTCAACATTCTAAACAGTCCGGAGCGGCCGCCATCTTGTCTCTCGGTAGGATCGAGAGACAAGAGGAGGCCAAAACAAAGGGGGAAATTACCATAAGGGGGCATAGTAGATTCTCGTTGACCCTCTAGGTTTTATGTGGAGGTTTTAAAAGGGCCCAGGAGGGTCAAAAAAAAAAAATTTTTTTTTTTTTTGCGTGATAAGCGCCAAGTTCGCGAACCGGAAAGCGTTCTGGGCAGCGTACTATAAGGATAAAAGAATGATAGACTTTTCTAATACTGTATGTTAATTATATGTTGTTTTTGTTCGTTTTTTTTTATTTATTTATTTTTTTTGATTATAAAAAAATTTATGGGTCAGAATTTTCATAGTTCATTAAAACTTCCAGCATTACATCATCTGGAATCTCCTCAAACATGCATGTTTCTATGTCTTGTAAGCTTTCAATAAATTGTTCATCAAAAGATTCATCCATAAAATCTTCATCCATATTTTCTTCAGGTAAAAAATCTCTTCTGTTGTAATGTCGAAGGAAACATTGATTTTTTCGTGCTCCCCTTCCATTTTTTTGCTGTAAATTGCATAAAAAAAATAATTATATTAGAAGAGTTAGGGCACTGTTGGGTTTAAGTTCAGACATGTAGTTCTGTTTTTTTAACAGTGAAGTTAAAGTAAGTAAATTCATAATTATAGCAGAGAAGTGTAAGTCAATCAATAAATATAACAGAGGAGCTTATCTGTATCTATAACTATAGCAGGGGGACAGTAAATAATTATCAAAAAACGTTTTTATAAATTAATTTAAAGTGCCACTTACAAAATTATCAATTTACTTTACAGGGAGGTGAAAAGGCTCTTGAAATGTAGTTCAGGAAGTAGCAGTGAAAATGGCTGTGTTTCCTTTTCTTCCTTTATATATATTCAGGTATATAACCAATCAAATGTCAGGTAATAAAAATTGAAAATGAAAGTAAAATTTTCATTGGTTGTCAATTCCAATACTTTAGATGTGTTTTGTGAAGTAATTTACCTCAGGGTATTTAGATAGGTCTACAGGCTAAATGGCTAAATGAAATTTCAATCAAATTTGTGAGAATGAAAGGGATTGTTATGTAGTATGAGCTAATCTATATTTGGTGAGAGTGTCTCTAGTCGTTTTTCTGTAAATTACTTTCCCACCTTTTTTTAGGACCGCTTTCTGCAAAGCGGCCCGGTTAGCGAACCTTAAGCGTCACGGGAGTCCACCATTTTGTGTTTCGGTCGGTTTAAGATACAAGATGGAGGGCAAATAATGTTTAGAATGGGTAGAAGGGGTCATGGTAGACTTATCTTGACCCCCTAGGTTTTCCGAGGGTGGCTGAGGAGGCTTATATGTGCGGAGAAAAAACATTTTTTTTAAAAATTCCGCGAGGTTAGCTTTCGGTTAGCGAACCGGGTAGCGCCCCGGGGAGCGTATTTTGTGGAAAATTAGTGAAAAAAGTTAGAAAAAAAGAATAATTGTGAGTGATCAGATGAAGGGTAGCTCTGAGAAGAGCTTTTGGGTTTATGGTACATTTAGGTACTTATAAGTAGGTACCAATGCACAGTCTTAAATTCAGAATGAAAATTCTGTTGCCCTCATCTGAGAAGTAAACTCCATCTCCTCTGTAGATATCTTGCATGTAGTAACGCAAGTTATTGTTGTATAGGGAGCCCATTCCATGGTCTCTCATGAAAGCTGAAACAGATTTGTTTACATGCTTCCTCGCTTTCTCAATTTGTGGAGAAAATTGGTTGGACCACCTCCATTTCTGTCTTTGGCATATATTGGAATATACCAAGGCAGTTTGAGGAAAAAGTGCCATTAATTGCTCAAAGGTGTCCTTTAAAAGCATTTCCAGACCTACCCCTGCCAAAGTGCCCAAATCATTACCTCCACAGTGCACTATTAACAGGTCAGGTTTTGGCAAATGCATAAAGGTTTTCACCAATGGTATCAATTGGTGACATTTTAATCCTCTTTGGCCCAACCACTTAATTTCCACATCTTGTAAATTGAGGTTGTGTAAATTTCTGTTCTCAGCATACCTTTGAGCCCAGTGGATGTAACTATGTCCAACAATCCAGACGTTAAACATGGTGGGAGAAGGTTGGGCTGCAGTCAGATGAAGTGTGGTAATGAAAGGGCAGTTGAAACAGTAGGAGTTTGTAAAGAAAAAAAACTGTGGATTTCCAATGCTAATGATTCATTAGCAGTGATTGGTGCATTTCCATTTCTGAAAACAGAAAGTTAGGGTGCATGGATGTGTTCTTCGAAAGATGTAATTTTAATGGTCAAGGAAGAAACTTTTAATGAAAGATTGCACTGCATACGCAGGTGCACTGAGAGTTCAGAGTTCAATTGAAACATTGTTGTGTGAACTTGCAAACATGAGAGGTCTTCCAGGAGGTGGTTGCTATGGAAAAAAGGCAGAGAGGGCAGAGGGGGGAAGGGTTTTGATTTGAAAAAAGTGAGGGAAGAGTTATGATTGGCTAATATGAGAGATATGTGAAATGAATATCTGTATTTCTGTGCTTTCAATAGCTGCAGCCTCTGGAGTGCATCCTTTTTCTTCTGCTGAAGACAATTTGGTGTATTTCTGAGACTGTTTTCAAAACTCAAAAAGTATTTGCTAAGGTGAGAAAAGATTTATTTATTTTAGATAGAGAATAGTATGAATTAAGGAGAAAATGATGAAGAAAGCTGTGTTTTTAAACTGTGGCTTTGTCTGTAGTGATATAGAAATAGATTTTGTTACTTTGAGAAATTGTAATTGCATATTCGGTGTAGCATTCTGGAATACAGTAATACAAGTTATTGTTGTATATGAAGCCCATTCCATGGTCTTTTATGTAAGCTGAAACAGATATGTTGTTTTTAAAAACTATTTTTGAAATCAATTACATTTCTGGATATGTACTGCTAGAGCTTCATAGGTTGTTTTGGGTGATATTTATAAGGCATTTGAGTGTCTTTGATGTTATTTTTTCCTTTTTAAATGGAAAGCATTCCTCATGGGGCAAGTGTCTTGTAAATACGCTCCCACCTGCGCTTGGCAAATTTAGATTTTGATTATGGGAGTTACATAGCCATGTTAATAATGTCGAAAAAATGGTGCTAGGGCATTCCAGAAAACGCTTTCATGTGTCTCAAGGACATTTTCAGTCATTTCCTCTTGAATGCAGGTATACAATTGATTTATATGCTGTGTTTAAAAACGATTCTTTTCTATGATGTTCTTTTTTCCTTTTTAAATGGAAAGCGTTCCTCATGGGGCCCTGAGCACTTCTTAGTCATGTTATTTAATGGGAGGTGGATAACATGGCTTAGAGCATTTGCAGGATAATGCATGAATATCGCGGACTTTTCAGCGATATTCATGCATTGCGGCCGTTTTTTTTCGCATTTGCGAGCAGTTCTTAGCCATGTTATCCAATGGGAGGTGGATAATATGGCTAAGAGCATTTGCTGGATAATGCATGAATATCGCTGACTTTTCAGCGATATATATTCATGCATTGCGGCCGTTTTTTATGGCATTTGCGATAAACCTTGCTAAGGAGAAAATGATGAAGAAAGCTGTGTTTTTAAACTGTGGCTTTGTCTGTAGTGATATAGAAATAGATTTTGTTACTTTGAAAAATTGTAATTGCATATTCGGTGTAGCATTCTGGCATGCAGTAACACAAGTTATTGTTGTATATGAAGCCCATTCCATGGTCTCTTATGTAAGCTGAAACAGATATGTTGTTTTTAAAAACCATTTTTGAAATCAATTACATTTCTAGATATGTACTGGTAGAGCTTCATAGGTTGTTTTGGGTCATATTTATAAGGCATTTGAGTGTCTTTGATGTTATTTTTTCCTTTTTAAATGGAAAGCGTTCCTCATGGGGCAAGTGTCTTGTAAATACGCTCCCACCTGCGCTTGGCAAATTTAGATTTTGATTATGGGAGTTACATAGCCATGTTAATAATGTCCAAAAAATGGTGCTAGGGCATTCCAGAAAACGCTTTCATGTGTCTCAAGGACATTTTCAGTCATTTCCTCTTGAATGCAGGTATACAATTGATTTATATGTTGTGTTTAAAAACGATTCTTTTCTATGATGTTATTTTTTCCTTTTTAAATGGAAAGCGTTCCTCATGGGGCCCTGAGCAGTTCTTAGCCATGTTATCCAATGGGAGGTGGATAACATGGCTAAGAGCATTTGCTGGATAATGCATGAATATCGCTGACTTTTCAGCGATATTCATGCATTGCGGCCGTTTTTTATCGCATTTGCGATAAACCTTGCTAATAGCAAGGTTTATCTGCGATAAAAATCGCCGATGTTCGGCGATAATTTTTGTCTCTAAACAAGTTATCGCTAGTTTTTGGTAATATGCCCCCGGGTTTTTGTTTGCAGGAATCGGGAGGCGGGAGAGTAGCACTGAAATCAGTAGTCTCACGCCTGAATCGGGTGGGTTGGCATGTCTGGATTCTCTACAGCTGGGGCCATAAACTACATCCGCAGGGCTAGGTGATAGCCTGGGACCGGCCTGGCATGTAAAATGGCTGCCGTGCACAACAAAATTGTGGCATTGTAAAAAAGGCAAGATGGCGCAGACAATGTTTATCAATAAGGATTCATTTATAACAAAATATTTTATCGCACTGACAAATTGGTGGTCAACACTTCCTGATTTCCTTCGAATCGAACGTTAACAGACGTCACGCAGCAAAAAAAAAAAAAAGCTCACGCACAGCCGCTGGAACACATGTATCAACATATATGAGCCTCCTCAGCCACCCTCAGAAAATATAAGGGATTAGGATACGTCTCCCGCACCCGCTTATACCTAGTAATTTAATTAAAACGAAGCACAAAATGGCGAATTCCCGTTTCGCCAGCAGTTTGCGGCCCAGTTCGGTGTTTGGGAAGCGCTTCTACCGTGAAAAATATATATTTTTTATTTTCCCCACGGGACCCTTTAAAAACCCCAACAACATTCCTAGGGGGTCAACAGGGGTATACCTTGCCCCCTTTCATTAAATTCCCCCTTCGTTTTTCACCTCTTCTTCTCTCTCGATCCTACCGAGAGATAAGATGGCGGCCGCTCCGGACTGTTTACAATGTTGACAGACACCGGGGAGCCAATCAGCTTCGCATCGCAAAGTTCCGTTTTGCAGGTGGGAGCGTATTTACAAGAAACTTGCACCATGAAGAACGCTTTCCATTTAAAAAGGAAAAATAACATCATACACACTCATATGCCTTATAAATATGACCCAAAACAACCTAAGAAGCTTTAGCAGTACATATCCAGAAATGTAATTGATTTCAAATAATGACTTACTTCATTGGTAGGCCTTCACATGTATTATCTCCTTTGTTTTGTTAAGTGAAAATCTTATCTGCAACCATGTGTTGGCCTCACCTTAAATAAACAAAACAGGCGATGGACTGAATGAGGATCAATGACACATTCACCCCAGTCCAAAGATCTGGGCCTAAACAAACCTTTAGATAGGCCACACCTTATCGTCATCCTGAATTTATCATTTAAAATATTAGGGAGAGATTTATGATTGTTTTATGCATGTTTTGTAGCACTGTGTGTCATTTTTGTGATGCAATGCTGGTGCAAAAGATTTGCTATGTTAAATAATAAGTAGGGCATTAAGTTTTTTATGACTGTTATTCATTTACTGTTTGGTAATAGTGGTTATTAACATTTTTTGTTATATTTTTCCACAGATTCAACTGCAGATTTTTTCCTATTTTGAAAAATGCCTACGAAAAATAGAATTAGAAAGGCTAGAAAACGTCAAAGACAGCAGGATGATGTTTCATTGCAGCAGTCCTCTTCCCCAAATACTTATCAAAACACCAAGAAAGCTCCGGGTAAGAGCACAAAATCATTCTTAAAAAATATTTTTAGTAAAAAAAGTATTTATCGCAACAATGTTTCAGTTCAGAAAAAGAAGAGTAATTTAAATGGAAAGGAAAGACACATCAAAAATGTTACTGGTAGAGGAAGAGATTACTCTGTGCATGATAGTAGAAGGAAAGAACAGTTTAGGGACATTCGAAAACGAATTTTCCGTGACAGGATAATAGTTAATTTATTAAAAAATATTAAGAAATGCAAACAGAAAGTGGCATTTTATAAGAAGAAGAAAAATGTAGAGAAAATTATTGATCATGCTTTCGAAATTAAGCGAAAGTTGTTTATTTTGGTAATCAATAGAATTAGGAAACTAAGCAAGGTCATTTCTGATTTCAAAACAAACAGTAGATGGAAGAGAGTAGTAAATCGTAGTAACTTTTGTGAAGTTTTTTCCGGAGAATGGATGCATAGTTCAAGTTGCGAGGCATTTTTTAATGAGGAGAGTTATTTTCAGGATAATGATTTGGTGTTTGCAGTTGACACCAGTGGTAGAGCTTATGAAGTGAAGGATGGTTGTCCTGTTGAAAAAGAAAAACTTGTGACAACAGAGACAGAAGAGGCGGTAAGAGATGAGGTTTTAGGAAGACGTCCTAAGGGTCCTGTGTACATTTGGAAGTGTAGTTCTATTTGCAGTGTGCGACAGGTTTCCATCAATTTGCTTTGTGATTTTATACGGACATTTAATAAGAAAAGTTTGAAGCAGAAAATGAAGTTGTTGCAAGATTTAGATCCTTGCAGAGTGAGACAAATGACAGGTTTGCGTGGTCATTCACTGGCTTGTCTTTCCAGGAGAGTATGCCAGAGTGTTTTTCATCATTTCAGGATGCTAGCAGTGCATCATAATAAAGTGAGAAAATTAGTGAGGATGTTGTATTTTGCTAAGAGTCCAGCAATTATGCTTAAACAATTATGTGCTGCTCTTTTGCATGGTTCTGAAATAGATGTGAAGAATATTTGTGAAGAAATTGAGTTTTGTTACTTTAGTAGTAAAGATGAGAATGTTCAAATTGACCCTGAAGTAGAGGGTAATGTTGAAGATAATGTACAGGTTTCCAGTACAGATAATTTTCAGAAGGAAATTGCCACGTTTCAGATCAAATCAAGTGAGAGGCCTAATTTCACTTGTGTATGTTGTCGACGCACTTATTATAAGAATCAGACTAAGGTAGTGGGTTTATATGCAAAAAGTGAAAGGGAAAATAATAGTGAATGGAAGGATTTTGCCACATACTTGATGGTAGAAAATTATTTTGATTTGGGATCGGATCAACGTGTGTGTACTTATTGTTGTAATAAATTAAACCAAAACCAGATGCCTGCTAGGGCAGTTCATAATAATCTGGAATTGGTTGAGATTCCTTCTGAATTGAAGGATTTAAATACTTATGAATCTATTTTGATTCAAAGTATCCATCCCTTTCAGGCTATTGTAAGAATGGAGCCAAAGACAGGGAAGTTGCCTCCAGCAGATTTACAGAGAGGATTAAAGGGAAGAGTTGTTTATTTGCCTCTAGATTTGAACAAAAACATTAACACAATTGGAGTAGAAAAAGTGGAAGAGGAACCTCTGGTTATCTTGGTTAATGGTGTTCCGACAAAGAATAAGAAAATATGGCAAGATTTAGTGGATGTTAGGAAAGTCAAAAAGGCAACAGTGTATTTGAAGAAAAATAATAAGTACTATAAGAATGTATATGTTGCAGAAGAGGAAGTAAGTGAAGAAGAGGACAGCGATTTGTGTGCTGGCCAAATTGAGAAAGTAGAGGCCTCTAAAAGTGAAGAAATATATGAACATTATAGTGTTCATCCTTTGCATTCCAAGGAAGTCATGGGGAATGCTATTGAGGTGTTTCAGATGAAACAAGCCAAAGGGAGTCCCATTAGTGTTTGGGAGGAAAGTTTGGAAGCTCTGTGTTTCCCACAGCTATTTCCTACAGGTCGAGGAGGACGATATGATGAGCGACCTGTTCAAATTCCTGCTTCAGAATACCGGACTTTACGATTGTATGCAGAAGATGCTAGGTTTCGACAATGCATTCCCTATTTGTTTCATCTCCTGTTTGAAAGCGATCTGTCTGGACTGTCATATGCAGTGAACCACATCTTAAAAAGTGGTATACAGATGCGAAATATCTCGGCAAGGGACTTTATGCATAAAGTCAATGTCCAAGACAGTATTTTGGATTCTCACTTAATTAATCTCATGGCGTGTCAGCGTGGTACTAATGAGTACTGGTACCGTCGTCATGGTGATTTAAAATGTATGCTGAGGAACTTAGGAACTCCGACATGGTTCCTCACTCTGAGCTGTGCCGAGTATGGCTGGGAAGACTTACTTGAATTTCTACGAGAGGCAAATGGAAATATTGAAAACATTGAATTCAAGACACCTGGAGAACTGTGTTCTTTGGATCCTGTGAATGTATGCAGGTACTTCAATCATAGATTTGAAGCTATGATGTCTTTCATCACAAAAAAGAAGAATCCACCTCTTGGAGAGGTGTTGGATTTCTTCTGGAGAAAGGAGTACCAAGCAAGAGGTGCTCCTCATATACATATGTTGTTGTGGATCAAGGATGCACCTAAATTTGGAACAGATCCGGATGACTTAGTGATGAATTTCATAGAACAGTATTCTACGTGTGCTGTTCCAAACGCAACGGAGAAGAAAAGCCTAAGAGAACAAGTTCTACGTTTCCAAAGCCATCGTTGTGGAAAGTACTGTCGTCGTAAATTCAGAAACAAGGACAAGTTCTACACCAAATGTCGTTTCAACTTTCCACGACCGGTGATTTCTAAAGGAAAAGTGAACAGTTTGATGTCTTCACTGCGACATAATGTGACAAGGAAATCACCCAAAATTACATACAATTTGAAAAGGAACGAAGAGTCCAAGTACATCAACGACTACAACCCAGTGATTTTGTCCATGTGGAATGCTAACATGGATATACAGTTTGTGGGTGACAACTGTATGGCTGTGGCTCGGTATGTGACATCTTACATCACCAAAAAAGAAAAGACAGAACTCAAGGATATGTGGGAGGACATTTCCCATGAAAAGAGCCTCAGCAAGAAGTTGTACAGTTTTAGTCTGAAGATGTTGTCGCATCGAGAAATCGGAGCTTACGAATGTTCAGATCGATTGTCTTCAGCAAGTCTCTATGCCAAATCCAGGAGTATTGTTTGGGCGAGTCTTGGTCTTGCTGCAACGCGAAATCGGGTTCTAAAACCTGTCCGGGAAATTGAATATTTGGCAGAAAAGGAACCAAACAGTACCGACATTTTGAAGACCAACATGTTGGATACATATTATCCAAATCGAAGCAGTCACCTTGAGAATGTTTGTCTATATGAGGTTTTACAAAATTATATATTCAAGAGGAACATTAAAGAAGATATTGAGAAAGGAGTGTATGCTGTAATTGGAAGTGAGGGATGCCTGGTCAAGCAAAGAAAATGCCAATTAGTAAACCATCGAAAATTGAGTGGCGAATCTCCAGAAAAAAAGGAGTTTTTCTATTTAGCACTTTTGCAACTTTTCAAGCCTTGGCGTGCAGAAGAGGAACTGCTTGGAGATTTCCTCTGTTACGAAGACTCTTTCACTGCTGCTAAGGAGACCATAGAATGTCCTGCTTTTCCCAAATATCAAGAAATGCTAACTTTGGAAATTGAGCAGGAAGCAACGATTGCAGCCGAGATTGCCAGAGACAGTTCTCAGGACAGTCAGAGTTCTGTTTCATTGAGTCAAGATCCACTTGGAGGACCTATTATCGAAAATGAAGCTGCCACTGCTATGAATGAAGTGGAAAGAGCCATGGCACATGCTCATGAGGATTCAGTTAACTTAGAAGACTTGGAAAAACAACTCAACGTTGAGCAGAGGAAAATATATGATGAAGTTACCAAGCAAATTGAGCATGGATTAAGTCATGAGAAGAAAGAGTGCTCATGTACATCGTTGAAGCCTGTCCGACTGTATGTGAGTGGAGAAGCGGGAACTGGAAAAAGTTTCCTCATTAAAGCAATTTCATGCTATCTGCAGGAAAGGACTGAGTCATCGCTGTCTTGTGTTGTCACCGCTCCTACTGGACTTGCAGCACATAACATTAAAGGTATTACTTTGCATCGTCTACTGATGCTGCCGGTGGAGCATGACAACAAATTACAATACCACAAGTTATCTGGGGATGCTTGCTGTGAAGTTTCAAGAGTCTTGAGGAAAATGAAACTACTTATCATTGACGAAGTAAGCATGGTTTCCAATGTCATGCTTGCCTTTGTGCATTTGAGAATGCAAGAAGTACTTAAAACTGAATATGATGTGTTATTTGGTGGCAAACACATCATTGTTTTCGGAGATCTTCTGCAGCTGACACCAGTAAAAGGACAACCTGTGTTCAAAATACTCACGCATGAAGATACCAGGAAGTGCCTAGGGAGCATTGGCAACGTCAATATATGGTTAAACTTCAATTATGCTGAACTGCATGAAAATATGCGTCAGGCAAAAGATGAAGATTACAAGAATATTCTACAAGATATTAGAATTGGAAAAGTGACCGAGCATGGAAAAGAAGCTTTAAATGCACGATTACTTTCAAATTTATATCCCGAACAAGAGATTGTGGCTGAGAATATTTTTCAGAAAATTACTGAGAAGAAATCCGGAATATGTTTGATGCCAACTCTTGCAGAATGTGCCATCTTCAACAACAAAATGTTGAATTTAGAAAAGCAAGAGATTGTGAAACTTGAAGCTATTGACAAAATAGAGCATATGGGATCAACAATTATTTTGTCTGAGAATTTGAAATCAAAATTGGATTCATTAGAGAAGACTATATCTAAAACAGCGGGTTTTGAAAAGACTTTGAATGTGTGTTTAAATTGCCGAATCATTTTGAGAAGGAATTTACATGTTGAAAGAGGTCTGGTAAATGGATCAATGGGTAATGTTGTTGATTTTGAGAAGTACAGAAATAGAGATGGAATAGAATTTTTAAAAACTAAATTTGATGGCATTGAGGAAGTACAGCTAATTGGTCGTTGTTCTGCTAGGTTTTTGCTTGTTAAAGACTTATATGTTCGCCGTAAACAGTTTCCTGTTTGCTTGGCATATGCGGTAACAATCCATAAATCGCAAGGTTTAAGTGTAGATAGTGCATTGGTGAATATTGGCAGTTCTGTGTTCAAGGAGGGTATGGCATATGTGGCATTGTCACGAGTTAGAACTTTATCAGGATTGTACTTGATTGACTGTGATGTCACAAACATTTGTGCGGATCTAGATTGTGTTAAGGAATACAATAGGTTAAGAAGAGAGTATGCGCCACATTTGCCTCAATATCCTTTGTTTGAGAAACGTGTGGTAGGCCGGAAACGTAGAAATATCAGTAATAGTAGGGAGGTTGTTGCAAAAAGACTAAAAGTCAATGAACCGAAAATTGTTAGCAGAAAGAAAGTGGATTCTGTTGAAGATGTTGTCGGTTTTCAATTTGAAAACAGTTCTGGTGTCAACTGCTATGCAAATGTAGTGGTTAATGTTCTCTTTTCACTAGAGAGTTTAAAAGAACAGATTCTGTTGAATTCAGAACAAATTTTATGCTGTTTGTTGAATTCTGTTTTCGAGAAATGTAGCACTGATCGAACAAAAGTAGAAAGTGTGTCTGAAGTTCGTTATCTGTTAGATGAATGTTCAGGTCAAACAGACTTCTCTGAAAATAATCAGCAAGATTGTCAGGAGTTTTTAATGTATATGCTTGATGTATTGCAAGATGAGGGTGTAGATGTAGATCACTTGTTTGGGCTTTCTTATCAATGGCAGCATGACTGCGAGAATTGTAGTGTATCAAGTACTACTAGTGTAGACTCAGAAAGATTTATATATTTAACTTTGCCAGACAGTAAATCAGTCTCCTTTAATAAGCTAGTAAATGCAGCGGATCACAACATGGAGTGTAGCCAATGTAAATCTGAAATGATGTCAACATTACTTATACGTAGATATGGACAGTATGTCATTTTAATGATCCAACGATGTAGGCCTGATGGATCAAAATTGTCAACTTTAATAAAAAATGTTGTGGCTTCTCAGCTTTCAATATCAGGAAGGACTTTTGTAACTGTAGCAATTATCTATCACGATGGTCCTTCAACAACATCAGGACATTATACAGCTTATTTAAAGTCTCGAAACGGCTGGTCATTCTGCAATGATTCCGTTGTAACTTTCAAAAAAAAATTGCAGTTTGACCTTAAAAATTCTTACCTGGTGTTTTTAAAACCAAAATTTTAATGAAAGAATCTCGGGATTTCCTGTGAAGAATTGCAAAAGGTTCATGAAGTAGAGGGAATGTAAGTCTGCAATGCTGTCTAGATTATTGGTCCAAAACTTTTAATTATAATGTCATTTTAAAAATCCAACTATATAAACCTGATGCAAGTAAGTCTGCTTCATAGTAAGCAGTATCAGTGTCATAGGAAAAGGAGAACATGAGTGACAAAGAAGGGTAAGATATTAGTAGTCCAGGATTGTGAAAATAATCTTAAATGTATTCTTTTTGAAAGTTGCGAAAATAGAAAATGTCGGGATTTGATTGGAAGAATTACAAGAGTTGCGAATCGCGGCAACATGATTTGGCCTAGTGGAAACATGTGATAGAATGAGAGAAGTCTTTTCTTGTATGTAACATATTTTTCGAATCGATGGAGGTTTTCTTTCAGAAAGTGGCGGGTTGAAAATATTTATAGCACAACAGAGTGGACGCTGTTCATAGGAGATCCTTCGACGTCATTGAAAGTAAGTTAATTTTAAGGAGTTTTTAATTCAGATTTCTTAGGTTGTATGGGTTTTTTAAACACAATCATTTTGATTGTGTTTTTTTTTTTCCCCGCTGTTACATGATGAATACCTTCAAGTCACTGATTTAAGTGAAATTTGATACATTCTGAGAACAGCAAAAATAAACCATTTAACATGTATAATTAATGTTCTGCTTTTTGTACTTATGATATACATTTAGAAATATGAGGTAGATATGGAGAAACTGAGTCTTCTGTAAGTGTCAATTTTAATGCTAACAGTGCTGTACTTCTGGGTACTGTTTTTTTTAAAAAAAGGAATAGGCCTCACCTCAAAGAAAGCTCTTGAAAGCACACATCTTATTTGCATCCTGAAACACTCATTTAAAATATTAGACACAATTTTATGATGGCTTTACATCTTTTTTGCGCTGCTATTGCATCACTATTGTGAGACATCAGCAGTGCAAAAGTAGTACCATGTTCCAAAATAGGTCTCAGTTCATCAGCATGAAGATACTGTTTGTTTAAAATATATATCTTTAGGATTGTGTAGGGGACGTAGAGAAGCAGAGGCTTCTGTAAATGTCAAAGTTGTTGCAAAACTGTTTCTTCTTGAACCTTTTCCCTTTTCTTTTCTAATTTTTAAATACATGTTGTAATATTTTTGGAAATGTTTGTTCTCTCTTTTACAGATTGAAAGTATGAAAAAATATTTAAAAAAGGTAACAAGAATTATAAGGTAAATGTTTTCTACTCTTTTTACCCGCAATGCACTGCTGATGATGTCACTGACCATGTCATGAATGATGTAATAAGAGGACATGACTTACTTCATTGGTAGGCCTTCACATGCTTTATCTGCTCTGTATTCTTCAACAAGTGTAAAATTGATCTGTAACCCTGAGTAGGTCTCACCTTAAACAGACCTCAGGAGACATCACACCTTATCGTCATCCTGAATTAATAAATAGATCTATTAAACAGTATCTCTGGTTTACTCCCTATAGCTGTCTTTCTTTTTACATTACTCTCTGTTTACTTCCCTTATACTAACTCTTCTTTTTTTTAAAAAAAATATTTTTTTGGCTCGCTTCAAGTTCGCGAACCGGGCAGCGAACTGGAAAGCGAACCAAAAGAAATAGAGCTTACCAGAGTGCTAAACATTCTAGCAATTTTATTTGAAAGGGGAGGTAGTTCTGAAAAGAACTTTTTTTTATGTTTTTGTTGTTTTATTTTTTTTTGTTTTTCTGAACATTTTTTGTTTTTTTGTATTTTTGCACAGTTTTATAATTTTTTTTGTTTTTGATGGAGGGGAAACAACAAAAAACAGGCATTGAAAAAAGCCCAACAGGAGCAAAAAAAAAATTACTGTTTGGGTGGGTTAGGGCAATTGTGATTCTCGTAAGCAATGTTCATTAAGTTTACGCTCATGTTCCCACATGAAAGCAATGCCCCACAATACAAGCAGGTTAGCTTCATGTGTTTGAAGTTCTTTTGAATATTTGGCACGGTTTCCTGTGCCTCTCCTCCAGTCAGAGAGATATGCAAGGTTGACCTGGCCCCTGGAGTTGTTGAGGGATTATCCTGCAGGTCACGCAACTCTGCACGGCTGTAGTTGAGAGGATGCCACCTGGTCATATGGCGATGCATGGTATAGTTTCCCATGCTATATTTTTTTTCAGTGCCTCTTGATAGCCTTTTTTTACAGATAAGACAGGTGGCATATTTTGCGTTGACTTTCTTCTCCCCTCGAGGGATTGAAAAAAACTGCCAGATAAAACTAGTTTTCCGACGGGAAACACGGGGCAACTCCTGTATGAACTCTAGTTCTTCTCTCTCCTCTTCTTCAAGTTCATCCTCTTCCTCCTCCTCTGTGTTGGCAATGAACCGAGATGATGGTCCTCTCTTCTCATGAGGAGGTGAAGGTGGTGGTGGGGGTGCACCAGCTGAAGCAAGTACAGAAGCCATTGCTCAATTATAGTTAATTGGTCTTTCTCTCACCAAGATGAAAGTCAGAGTGAGGAAAGAAGGAGGGGTTTTCATCATTTGGAAAAAGCAAAAGTTCTGAACCAATGAAAAGTGTTATTTTTAGGTCACATGACCTAGTCATACATCATTTGGAAACCAAAAGTGAAATGAACCAATGAAAAGTTTCATAAACAAGTCACATGACCTGTTCCGCTTACGTTACGCGGTGCGCGCCGCGTCCCGCATCGTTTCCGGTTCGCGGTCGGGAGCACTTTCTGGTGCGCTAACGCGGCGCGTCATAAGACGCATTACGCGTCAACGTGATACGTCGCGCTTCCGCGACGCGTCACAGTTCCGCTAACGAAACGTTTACCGGTTTGCGTACTAGATCGCTGCATCAAGATGAGCTAACTGAAAGCTTCCCGGTTCGCTTACCGAAAACGAAGAAAAAAAATATTTAAAAAAAAATTATCAATAAACATCTAAAATATATTTTGGGTTTTAAAGAAGAATACATTTTACAGCTACAGATGTTAGCTTTTAAAAAACCAATGAAATTCACAGAAAAAACCATAGGTTATAGACCATATATAGTTAGGAATTTGCATTTACAAAACCTTGAAAATTCAATGAAAAAACCATTGGTTATAGAACATATATAGTTAGGAATTTGCATTTACAAAACCTTATTTTACTCGCATAAAACCATTGAAATTCCATATATAGTTAGATGTGCTAACTATATATCGCGCACCCGCAATCCACTGCTGATGATGTCACATATTACATCATTCATGACATGGTTAGTGACATCACAGATGACATCACTGATGACATCATCCAGTGACTGTATGTTTCTGTAAAGTTAAAATATGTCTTACATATTGAAGAATGAGTGGATGTATAAGTGTCTGGATGAAGGATTTAGTAGGTGCATGACTGATTGTATGAGGGAGTGATTAAATGTGTCTCACTGAGTGCATGGGTTAGTGATTAAACTGTATTAATTTGTGCATCATTATATCTGTTGTTCTGTAAACTGCTGCATGTGTTGATCAGTAGCTATATGAATAACTATATGGGTTATTGATTGGTTGCTCAAGTATTTGTATGGGAGACTGAGTATGTGTGTGGGTGGCTGGGAGGTGTGTGACTCTGTGCATAGATGTGTAAGCAGTTGATTCACTAGGTGTATGAGTTCAAGAGTGCATGTGGAAACAGCTATATGGGCGGTTGACTGTGTGCATGAGTGTATTGGTGAGTGAATGGATATCTCAGTGCTACATGTCAAAGTAAGTACATATGTAAAACACAGTACATGTGAGAGTTAACATATATAAATAACTGTGCATAAGAGCCAGTGAATGTGTGAGTGGCTGTATGGATCATTGTGAACATGTATCAGGGATTGTATAAGAGAGTAAAGTAAATATGTGTTAGTATATGTTTGAATAAGTAAGGTGTGTATAACTGTATAGTTGAGAAAATGGAGGTGTGATTGATTTTTGGCATAACTGACTAGGTGTGTGAGTAACTCCATGGATGAGTGACAGTCTGTGACTGTCTGTTTACACTGATTGTATCTAAGGTTATATTAGAGTCTGAAGAGGTTCATGGTATTATCACATGAATGATATCATCAGTGATGTGATCAGTCATGTCAAATGAGATGTTATCAGTGATTTTATCAGTGATGTCATTTGAGATGTCATCAGTGATGTCACTAACCATGTCATGAATGATGTAATATGTGACATCATCAGCAGTGGATTGCGGGTGCGCGATATATAGTTAGCACATCTAACTATATATGGAATTTCAATGGTTTTATGCGAGTAAAATAAGGTTTTGTAAATGCAAATTCCTAACTATATATGTTCTATAACCAATGGTTTTTTCATTGAATTTTCAAGGTTTTGTAAATGCAAATTCCTAACTATATATGGTCTATAACCTATGGTTTGTTCTGTGAATATATATATATATATATATATATATATATATATATATATATATATATGTGCATATTACATATACATATATACATATAAAACCTACTGGTGGGCACCACTAGGTAGTTATAGTTAGGACCTGGTTTCCATAGGAAACGCATTTTTTGATTATTTGACTTGCCTATAACTTTGACGTTGTTAGACCAATCTTCATGAAATGTTCCCAAAAAAGTGTCAAAGTAGGTTCTGTGTGTCATGGAAAGTGTGGGGGTGATCCATGCAGTGGGGACCAAGAAATAGGGGTAAAAAATAAGGGTGCATTTGTAATGTTAATTCCCATAGGAACGCATTGTCGGACCTGCAGCCCTAACCACTGGACGGAATTACACCAAATTTGGCAAAAGGTAGATGTTGTTATGCAGATTATACCTTTTGTTATTTGGTGCATATCCTTTCAGATGTTTTTGAGAAATTTAAGAAGAAAACGATATAAATATCTCTGGTCGCTAAACCTTCTCAAAAAATGACGAGCTCGTATAGGGAAATGCACCACTCTGATTGGCTGCCAACACTTCAACCAGAAAGTGTTGGCAGTCATTTTGGGACTCTGTTGCATAAAGTCACCCTCCAAAATGTGAAAATAAAGAAAAGGGGGCAGAGTAGGAATATTCTGGGACCCTGCCATGGCATAAAAACCTTTGTTTGTAAAAATGTTTTTGCAAAATTGTGATATTTGTGAATTTGCCTCAAATTTTTTTTTTTTATAATTTCTTTTTATTGTTGCATCAGAAGTATCACAAATGTAAAAAATTTTGCACAGGTAGAGCGTCAACATTCCGCCCTGGCCGCCAGTCATGCAACTTTTCTTTTGTTACTGAATGTCATACCCTTCATTAGAACTCTTTGCTTTTGAACTAGCAACATAAGGAAAATATAATGAACCAAAATAATCCCCTAAACAGCAGCCCACCAACCCCCTCTCCCTCTTCCCTCTTCCTGGTCCCCTCTCCCCTCCGCTTTGGAGCACCCGTCAATTCCACATACAGGAACTGGGCATTAAAGTACACGTACATCAAGCATGGATCCCCAACGTGCATACTATCTCGTCTAGGGGCTCCTTGACCTCATGGAACTATTCCGCAATGTCTCATTCTAGTCCATGGTATTGTCTCCACTTGGCCCATACTTTCCGAAATTTTGTGGGGCAACCTCTGGCTTTATAAGTCACTCTCTCCGCCGCCATGTACAGATCCAGCCCTCTCCGCCATTCCTCCAAATCTGGTTTTTCAGACGCCCCCCAGCGTCGTGCAATGTCCCTTTTCGCCACCACTAAAGCCAATAGCAGAAAGATAATCAAGGGGCGGGTTAGGTCTACTTCTGTAGTCATGCTCAGCAGCGCCAATCTAGGGTCCCGTGGTATGTCCACCCCCAGTGCCTCCTCTAGTTCCAGGAATACACCTTCCCAGTATTCTTGAATGACTGCACATCCCCAGATTGTATGGAAGAAATCGCCAGTTTGCTGATGACATCTAAGGCATGCCGTGTCGATAATCCTACCAATTTTAAAAAGTCTCACCCTGTCAAAGTAGGATCTATGGAGTACCTTAAATTGTATGAGACGGAGTCTTGACTTTATCGCCACCTCACGAGGGTGCATGAGGGCGAGCTCCCAGTCCAGATCCTCCATGCCTCCCACGTCTGCCTCCCACTTGTCTCGTAGGACCTGTAGGTCTCCTAGCATATTGTTGGTCAGAGTTTTATACGTTAGGGATATTGCCCCCCTGTATCTGTTCCTGCAGCAATCTACCCTCTAGTGGCGCGTATTCTGGGATGTCTGTAAGTGCAATGTTTGTGCCCTCCATGCGGGCTTCAGTTGAACGTATTTGTAGTACTGGGTGTTGAGTAGGCCAAATTTATCCTTGAGCGCCTGAAAGGTTTTCAATTCCCCCCTTGCTATCACGTCTCCCACTGTGGAAATGCCAATGTCATCCCACCTTCTAAAGCCTTTCAGCTTATTAAGCTCCCCTAGCCACTTGCAGCACCATAGTGGTGTCTGTCGAGTGGGCCTCTTGTCCCAACCCATTCTTTTTGTCGCTCTATGCCACGCCGTTAACGTAATCCTGGTGGCAGGAAGGAGCTGCTGACCCACCGTCTCTCCATAGAGGTAGGGCAGTATAGCCTTGCTTGACCATTTAGATCTCTCTAGTGCATAGGTAGGGTGATCGGCAGCCGCATGCAGCCACTCGTTAATTGGGGCGAGGTGTTCCGCCCAGTAGTACGCCTCTAGGTTAGGAAGCGAAATCCCCCACTGTATTGGTGTCGCTGCAGTGTGGAAAGAGCCACTCTTGACTGTTTCCCCAGCCACAGGAAGGTGCGCAGGTCCGCATGGATTTTATTCAAGGTCGTAGTCGGCAGAGGATAATATTCGTTCGGGAGAGCATAGAGAAACTTAGGCAATAGGACCATTTTATATAGTGCGGCGCGACCCAATATGGTGAGTGGGAGCTGTCTCCACCTGTCCATCTCTGTCGTCGCTTCTACCATTATTCGGGCTATGTTGTTAGTGAAAGAGCGTTCCCTATCTAACGTTATGAATATTCCCAGGCATTGAAAGCCATCCTTAGTGTGAATAAGTAGCTCTGGTAGGCACTCCCTCCGCTCATTGCCATATGGATCATAGAGGACCGATTTGTGCCAATTTATCGTGTGTCCCGCCCTCGCCCCGAAGTCGCCTAGCTCTCTGAACAGTGCTGGGATTGTCTTGTCTGGGTCCGTCACGAACAATAGTACGTCGTCGGCATACAGGGATATTTTTTCCTGTGTTGCGTCCGAGTCTCCCCACATAAAGCCTCTGATTTCCTGATTATGCCTAATCCGTATCGCCAAGATTTCAATTGTAAGGGTAAATAGAAGGGGGGACAGAGGGCAGCCCTGGCGTGTTCCCCTTCCAATTGGAAATTCGCGGGAGATCCTTCCATTGACCCGCACTCGCGCTCTCGGGTCTGAATACAGGAGCTGAACCCATTTCAAGTACTTGGGTCCAAACCCAAACCGTCGGAGGGTCTCCATCAGGAAAGGCCAGTGGACTGCGTCGAATACCTTCTCCGCATCCAGGGAGAGGAACCAGTGGGGTTCACTTCTCACACGGACCTCCTGTAGCCAATTATGGGTGCGGCGGAGATTTAATTTGGTCGCCCTGTCCGGAAGGAAGCCGGATTGGTCCATATGTACCAGCTCTGTAATGACCTGTCTCAGACGCCTAGCTAGGACAGTGGCCAGAATTTTCGTCTCTATATTTAGGAGGGAAATTGGGCGGTAGGAGGAACAGTCGTCCCTAGGCTTTCCCTCTTTGTAGATTGGGACAATAGTGGCCAAGGCTAAATCTGGCGGGAGACTCCCCGTTCGGGACGATTCTGTGAATAAGGTCCTCATATGTCTCTGCAACAAATCCGCAGTTCGTTTAAAGAATTCCGCCGGGAAATCGTTGGGCCCCGGAGTTTTCCCCGGTTTCAGCCCTGTTACGGCTTCCGATATTTCCTCTAGCATCAAGTCCGCCTCCAGGGCTACACTGGCCTCTGTAGACAAGGTCGGCACCTCCATGTCACACAAGTAGCGTTGGGCGTCCTCACTGTCACCCAGGTCCCTGGCCCTATAGAAGTCCTCATAGTAGGTCGCAAAGGCGTCCGCTATGGCCACATCCGTGTTCACCCGCCTGTTCCCTGCTAACGTGATCTGATCCACCCACCGTGCCGCTCGTTCCCTCCTGCTCAACCAGGCTAAAAGTTTGCCGGACTTGTCACCTACATCATATAACCGGTGTAGTGTTGCCAGTGCCTGAGTGCGTGCCTCGTCCGTGACTAGTTCCCTGTATTGTCTCTGTGTGTCTAGCAGTTTCCTGAGGCGCGCCTCTCCCTTCTGCTGATGGTATTCTGCTTCTAGATTCAGGATGGTCACCTCTTCACTCGCTATCTTGCCCTGACGTTTCCGCCTAGTGTCCCCTAGCCTACTCTGAATGCGGTCTCTCAGGACTGGTTTCATTGCTAATTTGCCTCAAATTTTGTTTTACAAAAAGCAAGCGCGTGCACCCGCGCTTGCTTTTTGTTAAAAAAAATGTGATTTCATAAATAATAACCAGGTGGGTCAGGTCCTGGGGGCATATCATAAATATAGGAGGGGGTGCACGGGACACTTTTTATTATGTATGCCGGAGGGCCCATTTGGCCCGCCCACAGCCACAGCCCCGAGGACCGCAACTTCCTCAGGGCTAATTACAGTCAAATAGGGGGGCCTCGCGGACCATCCCTACCCCAGCGACCACCACCTCCTCTGGGTTAATTACCATAATATGGAGAGTCTCACAGATCCCCCATGCACTGGGGACCACCAACTCCCCAGGGCTTTGTATATTTGGTTTGGAGGGCCTCACCCTCCCCGGACCCCCACCTCCCCTGGGCCAAATTCTAAAATGGGAGGGGGCCACAAGGCCCCTCCTCCTGGGCCATACTCGGCCCTGGGGAAGGGAGTGCGGCAGGATGGCCCACCTTCTGGAGCCCAAGATGGCCCTGAGGACCGCCACCCCGGGACCGGCTCCAGCAATGTCCTGGTGTGCCCACCCCCGGGACATTGTAGTTTGCTACAGCTTGGCAGGAGCACCACACCCGCCAAGCCATAGCAAACGTAGCGCTGCTTTCAGCAAGCTAAAGCAGAAAATGTTCTTGCTTGCTGAAAGTAGAGGATGTCTGTTTCCCTGCCTGCTGTCAAGCAAGCAGGTAAACAGACACATTGCTTTGAGATCATGGGAGCTGCATGTCAGCAGCTCTCTGTGGCTCAAAGCAATGCCGGCTCCCGCAGGAGACGGGGAGCCAGCAGGGACTGCGGGGGCCTTTAGGCTCCATCTTTAGTCCGAAACCTGAAAAATCTGGGTACCCTAGGTGGAACCAGGGCACCCAGTACTGAGGCCAGGCCCCGGGGATGGGGTCCCCAGGCCATAATCGGTCCCCTTTCCATTATTTAAAAAGAAAACAATGGAAGGTCAGGCCCTGGGGGATGTCATCTCCGGCTCACAATTGGCCCAGGGAAGGAGGACTATGAGGCCCCCCTCCCCTAGAAGAAAAAGCATATAATAAAGCCCAGCAACTTACCGGGTGCCTCGTCCCCTTCCTCCACTACTCTGCAAATGCTCCTCCAAAGCCACCTTGGCTGCTGACAGTCCTTAGGGACCAACAGGAACTCCTGTTACCTCCAGTAACCTCCACACAGTGGGATTGCTGAGAGGTGGTCACAGGCCATGCCCACATTCTCCACTGCTCTGCAAACGTGCCTCTTTGTGCACTGCTGGTGGGGGGATGACTTCCTCTTGCCTTCTGAGGGCCTCAGTACGAAAATGGACTTCTTATCCCACCCAGCAGTGTGGCATGAGGAGCGTTTGCAGAGTAATGGAGAAAGGGGGCAGTCCTTTTCCGCTGCGGTCTTGTGGTACTTTTGCAGTGGTGAGTCACGTTGACCCAAGTGTCGGTCCTCACCTACTATGGTTTGTGTGCCGATGGACACCAGGGACTAGAGCCTCTAGCCAAAGGGAGTTTCGTGGAGACTGATTGAAGGCTGGAAGGTCTCCAGAGTTTCTTAGAGGCCTTGCATGGTTTCTGGAAGGACAGGAGAACCAGTTTTCGAACCAGCTGCAGGTGGTGGGGTTCTTGCTGAGTTCAGTCTGCAGCAGTTCAGTTCCTTGTCTGGCAGCAGTCTTCTTCCAACTTCTTCATTGGTCCATCGAAGCTGAGGGAAAAGGTTCAGGAAAGCCACTAAATACTTAATTTAATGGTGTTACTGAGGTTGGGGGGCAGTAGCCAATGGTTACTGTCCCCTAGGATGACTACATCTCCCTTTGATGAGAGGGGTATATCCATATCCTTATTGGCCTAATTCTCCAAACCAAGATGGAGAATTTTGCGGAGAGGGTTTCACCTCAGCTCCAGGATGCCCTAGGGGGTGTTCAAGGTCAAGGTGGACACTCCTACTTTGTTTCCTAATTTTCCCACGGGTTCTGCCACCAAAAAGTGTGGCGAGGACAGGGGAGCGGGTATCTCCACTAGTTGGAGCTGTCCAAATCGGCATAACACAAGGGGAGAACCTTTGTGGCTCACCGCCAAGTGTTATTGTTCCTGCTAGGTGGAGGCGAGAAGCACCTGCATCCAGAGCAGGATTTGTTTCTGACCTCCGAGAGCACAAAGGCTCTCACCCCATGAGGTAAGAAACCTGTCTGGTGGTGGCTGGCTGGCAGGGATCGGTCAGCCAATACATTAGTAGTTGGTCATTTTCAGGGGGAATCTCTAATCTGCCCTCTGAGTACACTTTATAAAAAATCCAAAACTGGCATCAGTGTTAGTTTATTATGCTGAGAAGTTTGGGACCAAACTTCCCAGTCTTTATTAAAGCCTCATGGAACTGTGGATTTCGTATTGACAAATTCCCAGCCCATGTACTTAAAATGGCTTCACTGCGCTTACAGTGTCTAAGAAAGTACTCAGACACTGTAGGGGTCACTTACCTATGCCACAGGCAGTGGTGGGTAATCATGGCACCCAGGTATGTGTGCCTTGTCGACTCTTGTAGTTTAACTACATCAAAACACAAAGCCTACAATGGCGTGCATATGTGCTTGGTGTGGGGTCCTTTAGGGTGGCATAGTACTACATGCTGCAGGCCTAAGGGACCCTCTCTGGTGACAAGGCCCTTGGTACCACTGGTTCCGTTTACAAGGGACTTATATGTGGGCCAGAGTTGTGACAATTGTGGGAGAAATGGTACATGGATGGGGAAAGAACACAGGCCCTTGAAACCTGATTGGCAGGTACCCAGGGCACACTCAGTCAAAGTGCATCAGAAATCTGGTAAAAAGTGTGGGGGGTTACTGCAACAGAACCCCTCTTTCCTACATTAATTGACTAGCGAACTTCTTTTTGCTTTCTGCAATGATCATATTTTTGTATACTCAATGAGGTTTCAACCTGGAATCTTGCCTCATGCAGATTTGTTTATTAGACCTGGACTAAGTCCTATGAAAAATCATTATGCCTCACAAAGACTCACAAGGTCCGGATTTTGCACATCAGTCCTCTTAACTAATTAGTGAATCAACAGTGTTAAAGAGGTATTCTTTTAAAAATTGACATTGGACTGTGACTGAATATTTTTTCATGAATTATGATAGATTAATATTGTGTCTGGTATTTCTTTCACATAAGGGTTGATCAGTTGAGTGACTCTGAGTCTCACATTGTTCTATTCATACTTTCCAATGCTCATAGAGTTTCCAAAATAATGAAGGGGTTCAACTGTGAGACCTGGCATGTCACCTGCTTTCCTGTCCATCCCATTCTTTTTAGCCCCATCTTACAGGACATGGTGCCTCTGCAAGGTCTCATTTAATTCCTCTCACCACCCCCATGTCTCCAGATACTTCTCATCACTCAGTTGTTCTCCCTGCAACACTAGGAATCCATCCACTTGGATCCATTTTCAAGCGACAAGATGTCCCATGCATCATGAGCCTGGCATCCTACAGCTCGGAAGAAGTCTAGTTTTGGTGGTCAACAGGAAAGGAAACTTCACATTGATGAAGTTAGACAAAATTATTAAACACAAAAGGAGAGGGATAAGGAGCAGTATTAAGCTCCAGCAGCCATGCCCCTTAGTAAAGATCAACAGCAAGGTATGGCAGGTGAAAGGGGGACAAGTCACATGGTCAAAATCAATAGAATTCGAAAAAACGGCTGATAGAATTCGAATTCTATTGATTTTGACTATGTGACTTGTCCCCCTTTCACCTACATAGCCGAATTACATTCCCTTTTGGGTTTTCTTAGACACAAACTGAGTTTAGTACGCCATCTCTACTTGCATTGTCTTTTTTCATGATTATTATTCTTTGTCTCCTCGCTACAACCCGTCGTTACATTCTATTGTATATTTACTTGCATATACAAGTGTTGTTTCATCTCCCCCAATCATCACGGTGGTCACATTATATATATTTAATTTTTTTTTTTTAGGTGTTTTTTTCACTAGATATATGTCACTGTTTTCCTATGAGGGTCTCCACGTTTTCCCAACACACCGCTCCCCATTCCCAATGTACCTTTATTTTATTTCTGTAGACATTGTCGTCTAACACTTTCACTTCTTTGTCCTTCCCCTGCCCTGATGAGTCCCAGCCGCTACACGCTGTGACGAAACACGTGTCGGCTTTATTATTTATCGCGAACAAATTTTACTTGGATGTACTGACCATTCATTATGCCATTAAAATCCTTGATATCAAACCAGACGAATCTTTTTTTGAATCTTATTTGACACCATTGCTTAATTAAGGTCCCCACCAGGGTGCCACCCAGTTTTATCGTGTGCACAGGACTCCTTTTGTATACTTTGGAACAGGAGCTACGTCTCCCTACCTTTGCTGGGGCTGGTTTTACGTTGGGTTTGTTCCCCTGACCTGAATGTACCGAACTTTTACGTTTGTAGCTACAATCTTAATCTAAGGAACACACTGAGCGCCAGGACTTCCTTACACCTATTCAAACCCATTCTCCCACGTTGAATAGGCTGCGCAAGTCCCTGGATCAGGAGGTGTGTAGTTGCCTTCATGCAGAGTGCCTGCGTCCTACCCTAGAGAGTAAGGTCGCAATCACACCCAAAATAGATCCAAAGATGTCCAACTTTTTGACAAAATTTGTAAAGGACCCCAAGAAAGGCATAGATCGCTCCTGGAGAGCGTGCCAAAATAAGCTCTTGTACACAGCGGGGCCTCTGGCAACATTTTTATATATGGCGAAGGACGCCAAGGCCTCAGGCACTCTAATTTCCCCGGACACACTCTCAAGTTGGGCCCAGAGAGCAATTATTTTTCTGGTAAATGCTAATGTGGCAATTTCGACTGAGAGGCGCAGGTCCATACTCATTAAAATTGACCCCAAGCTAGGGGAGCCAGCAACTTCTGAGGCAGGCCCAATTGCGGAGAGAAATCTCTTCGGAGTTCCCTTTGTCAAGGAACTTGGCAAGTTCATCAATACATTCAACCCATTAGATAAGGCCCAAACGTCAATCAAAAGCATCTTTACCCCACGTGTTTTGGCGCAGCCGGTCATGGCAGGGGGTGCTCGGCCAGCAGACCCTACAATAGAGCCTCCTATAAACAAGGCGAGTCCCACAGAGGGCAATATCAAGACCCCGACAAGTTTGGAAACTTCTACCCGACGAGGGGTTTCTCCAGCCGCGGTGGTGGCAGTGGCAGAGGCGATGGTGGATACAACAATCAGAGAGGTGAGAGTTCAGAATGCGAGGGATGTGAGGTTGGGGGGCAGACTTCAATGTTTTCTTCACAATTGGTCTTTGCTTACCTCCAACGCTTGGGTTTTGCAAACTGTCAGTGGGTTCTAAATAGAGTTCTTAGGCCTACCCAAGCAATCCCTTCGTCCCCGGCCTATAGCCTTTATTCAGACTCAGAGGGTGCTAATAGACAACAAAATCCTAGGCTTACTGCAAAAAGAAGCCATTGCTCTCTCCACTATTTACCCGCGGGAGTTCCTCAGCACCATCTTCTTGGTAGAAAAGCAGGATGAGGGCTATCGCCCGTGATGAATCTCAAGGAATTCAACGGGTGGCTCACTTACCGCCATTTCAAAATGGAATGTATTCACCTCCTACGGGATCTACTTCAGGAAGGGGACTGGATGGTCCGCCTGGATCTGAAGGATGCCTACCTTAAGATCCCGATTTTGGCCCCACACAGGCGCTTTCTTCAGTTTCAGTGGGACTCTCAGATTTATGAGTTCACCTCCCTTCCTTTTGGGCTGTCCTCCGCTCCGTGGTGCTTTACCAAGGTGATGAAACCGGTGGTGGAGCTCCTCCGGGCGGAGGGCATCCGGTTGATAATTTATCTGGACGACGTGCTCATCATGAGCAAATGTCCGAGGAAGCTGGTGGTCTACCTACAAAAGGCGGTGTCTCTCTTGGAGTCGCTAGGGTTTGTTATCAACGAGGCCAAATCAGATCTTCTTCCTTCACAGAGAATGCAGTTTCTGAACTTTATGATAGACTCGGTGGCGGTCACCTTATCCCTACCCTCCCGGAAATTATCCAAGATCAGACACAAGCTAAAGCGCACTCTGGCAAGGCCGACAATTTTACTATGACACTTAGCCAGGGTGGTAGGCTTTCTGTCGTCATCAATTCAGGCAATATTCCCGGGTCCTCTGCACCACAGGGCCCTTCAACGTCTCAAAAATGTTCACTTGCGCAGGGGTCTCACCTACTTTGAAGGCATTCCTCTCACAGAGGTGGATCGAACACATGGAGGCATAGAATGGCCGGGCGATATTCGGTTCCTAGCCAGATCTAGAAGATGGTCATCTTCCAAAAAGACCCTTCACATCAACTGCTTGGAGTTGATTACGGGTTCGTTTGCAGTGAGGTGTTGGACAAAGGACAAGGTCCAAAGCTGTGTTCTTCTCAAGATGGACAATATGGCAGCAGTACGCTACATCAACCATCTCGGCAGGACTCGATCCAAGGCATTATCCAATCTAGCCCGCGATCTTTGGGAGTATTGCCTATCCAACCAGATATCCCTGTCAGCGGAGCATCTTCCAGGGTCGTCCAACCAGGTGGCACATTGGTGCTCTCGTCACTGAAAGGACACCAGCCTTTGGCAGCTTCGTCCCAATGTTTTCAGGGAAATCCAAGCCCGATGGGGTACATTCTTAGTGGATCTCTTTGCCTCTCTGCTAGACACCCAACTGAAGCGTTACTACAGTTGGAGACCGTATCCGAAGGCATTGTCAGTGGATACTTTCCTTCAGGACTGGCGCAAGGAATGGGGTTACACGTTTCCCCCCTTTGCGATGATCATGAGGTTATCCACCCAGGTGAGGAGACAACAGGCGGATCTGGTGGTGATTACCCCGGTATGGAGATCGCAAGCCTGGTTTCCAGTTCTGATGGAACTTTCCTGGGATTTTCCAATCCCTCTACCCCTAAGTCCCGATCTCCTCAAGGATCCTCAGAGGAATCCTCACCGCCTTCTGACCACAGGCAGTCTACGTCTGATGGCTTGGCGGGTTACAGGCAACGCTGGAAAGTCCCGGGCCTTTCGGAAGATGCTGTCAGGTTGCTTGCTAAATCCTGGGCTGACAGCACCAATAAGAGATATCGATCAGCCTGGTCACAGTGAAGCAGTTAGTGTCTGCGACAACAAGTTGATCTGATGGGGGCGAACATTGTCCACGTCCTGAACTTCTTAGCCTCCTTGGTGAAGGACAGATTGGATTATAGGTCAATTAATACCTTTCGCTCAGCGATCTTGGCGGGCCACGTTCCATTGGTTAACCGCCTGATCGGGGAACATACTTTGGTCTGTAAACTATTGAGGGGTATCAGGGTATCGGTCCCGCCGGAGCCCCGTTACTCGGTTTTATGGGATGTGAACAAAGTTCTGAACCTGTTTCGATCGTGGCCATCTAACAAATATTTATCAAGGAAACAAATGTCGGCTAAACTCGCAATGTTGCTGTGTTTAATATCTTGCCCAAGAGTTTTGGATGTGAGAGCTTTGGATCTCACGGGCCGGGTTTTCACTCCGGATGGAGTTACCTTCCACATTTCTAGGCGTACTAAGTGCAATTCCCATTCGGTATCCTATCCTGCATTTCTGGACGTCCCTAAGCTGTGTGTGGTTAGAGCGCTCAAGGCTTATGAGGTTGCAACAATAGATATACGCCCACAGGGCGTCAAACAATTGTTTATTGCTCTTACAAAGCTACACTGGGCAGTTTCGTCCCCACCATTGCGAGATGGGTCCGCTGGGTAATGCAGGAAGCGGGTGTAGATATCTCTTGCTTTGGAGCTCATTCTGTTAAGGGGTGCAATGGCATCCAAGGCTTTTTCTTTGGGAACACGGCTCGAAGACATTCTCAATGCTCGGACTCGACCTTTAAGAGATTTTACTTCAAACCAGTGGTGTCACTAGCTTCTTTGGTGGTGCACAAGCTTTAAACTAGCCTAATCAGAACCCTCTGCTCCTGACATAGAATTTCCTAGCTAATGTCAAGAAAGTTTTAATTCTATTAAGGAGGCGGAGGCGAGGATTAGCCCACCCGGTCTTCATTCGAACCCTCCCAGAATTCTGCGTTTGTATCGTAAGTAAATTCTTTGCAAGAACAGTACTTTGCACTGTTGATGGTGATATTGTTACGCTTTGCCAGTGAACAAGTTAAGTAATGTTATGTGGTTTCATATGAATTATTCCCCATGAGCTTACTGGATTTCTTTATACCCTAGGTTCGGATACTGGTAAACAGGAATGATTTGAAGACGGCCATGAAACGGTCGCAGGAAGAAAGAGGATGATAGAGCGCCCACAGAGGAAGATATGAGGCGTCTTGCATGGGATTGGCTGATGCTGTTTGGGACATTTTCATTTTTCATTTTCCCTGTGCTCATGGGAAATGTGGTTTTATATGTAAATCATGATCCTTTGAAAGGCTGCTGGAGTACAATAAACGGAGAAAGTGACAGCCCAATCCTCGCCTTTGCCTCCTTAATAGAATTGAAACTTTCCTGCACGTTAGCCAGGAAATTTTGCATTACACACATGATACTCATGCAACAGGTTCTGACTGAACCCTGAATCCTCGTTTCAGTTTTAAAACCATATACATTTTGAATATCTCTAAGCAATTTTAAGAACATAAATATCCTTTTAGAAAGTACAAAAATCCCAGATTACACCACAGCACTACTAATAGACCATCACAAAGCAGAAGAACACAGCACACATCAGCATATCACTACAGCTGTAAACCACAAAAACACAAAAAAAGCACAACCACAACCAGTGCTACAAATGGGCCGGTACTGTCAAGTACGGAGTACAGGCACTTTTTTATTTTGAGAGGGAGAGTACTGGCACTCCACAAGAGAAATGTATACTTTTAATTGGAGAGTACCTGTAACAAGCAGGAACCAGCGGCATAGCTAGGGGGGTGCGGTGGAGGCGGTCTGCCCCAGGCGGCACTATTTTGAGGGCGGCAGCCATGGCACTGGCCCGTTGCAGCGACCTTTACCATTTATTTGAGGTCACTACTGTCAGTGAGTGTCCTCGAATAAATGTTAAAGGCCGCCGCAACGGGCCAATGCCGCAGCCGCCGTTCAGCAGTGCGTCACGTGACTTCCTGCTGCTGCCCTATGCGTAATGCGAGTGCGAGGAGGAAGTTGTGGCAGCAATGAGTGCACCTCACACCGAGAAATCATTTAAAAAAATGTGTTCAGACCGGACCCACCCGAGCCAACCCCAAGGATGTCAGTGGCCTGCATTCAGTTTCTGGTGAGGCCCTACCAGACCTGTACAAGACTTCCAAGAAACTAGATTATAGGAATAGTTAAAAAGAAAAACGAGAGGTGAGAATGTTTAAATCAGTCTAGGCTAATAGTAATTACTTTAGGTGCGTTGCTTTATATATTAGCTCCTCTATACCGAAGGGACACTCTGTAAAAAAGTAAATCTTGGCACTTCCTTCAAATGGATAGTGTGAACCTTTTATTGGGAGCACATGCAAACCGTGGACATATTTGTCGGTTATTGGATATTGTTAGTGATAAAACTATTTGAAGCAATGGTTTTGATTTTGCTTCCCCCATTGTTGCTTCTTTTGGATCTACTGCAAAATGTGCTTATCTCGTTTCTTTTGTTTTTGTTCTGAAAAATAAGCAAACATAATTGAACTCTAAAAATACAATGTGCAGGACATGCTTCATTCTCTTCTGGGAGACTTTAATCACATATTTCGGCAAACACAGTAGCTGATTGCATAAGGAGCGCTGTGAGGTAGCAGTCGCTGATTCGCTTGTCAACTTGAAAGGCCCACATTCGAGGCTGCATTCATAGGTGATCACTAGATTGGACATATGAATAAGATTTTAGAAATAATTACGCTCCATATTTTCTAAGACGTAAACATATCTCCATTCCAGGCTTTTTGCGAGCGCAGTGGCGTGCACAAAGAGCACATAGTCTGTTTTTTTTTAACTAAACATTATTAGTATTAAACCTTGGCAAATGCACATGTATCTTTCCACACTTTTAATTTTCGTTCCTATTTGTCCTTATTTATCACTTTGATTCATATTACTGTTGTAAGAGTTCCCAACCACTCCCCCAGGTTAGGAATAGAAGAGACTGGATACTTTTGTAAAGAGGAACACCCCATCTGTGAACACCGCATGTCTCTTGGGCCGGTCCACCCCTACAATCTGGGATTTTGTTGAGCAAGTGCTGTCAGTCGTCTCAGAAGAAGCCAGAGTCATAATCTCCCAACCTATTGTGCCAGCTTTGATACTGAACCTGAAATTATTCATGCCTGGGCGGCATGGTTTGCCCCTGGAGTCAGTGGGGCCACGAGGCGGCTGTGCCGTGCCATATTGATGCTCGCCTAGAGTGAGGTAATTGTATCTCTCTCTCTGCAAGTTTTTAATTAAAGATGTGCTTGTCTGTTAAAACTAGCAGCACCTAGTACCTTCAGCTGCCTGCTCTACATGTAGTATTGCAGTCACTCACAGACGGTGTCTGACTCCATTCGGACCTCATGCCAAGTTAGCTGAAGATTTTTAAACACTTTTTATTTATTTTAATTGTAAGGTCAGATGAAACACTAATAATTGTGTTGATTATCGTAGATGACACTTTCGTCTACCACGTTCTTGCAAAGATATGAGAGAAACACATCTTTATCTTCCAGTCCGGTCAGAAATACATGACTTGAAGCATTGTCTTTAACGGAGCCTGTCTTAAACTTTAACCACAACTTAGCGCTTATAGGTGAACAAACAAAAAGATAGTTAGAAAACTCTATTTGCTCAGCTCACATGATTCATGGTCCCTTACTTAAACCCATAGCATGTTATCAATTTATTTTTGTTAACCCCTTCCCCTTTTTACCAATCTCTCCACAGCAATACACAAGTCCACGTTCCTTTTTTTAAAACTCTTTTTATTGGATTTTATATAACAAAAAGACAATACAACACATAAGAGAACCCCCAACCCCCCCACAGCCCTCTAATCGGGCAGATTAAATGTGGAACAAAAAGAAATTCAAGAACTTATAGATAATATTAATACATAAAATTGAATATTTAAATTAACAGATAAATCATCAAGATACAAATAAACATTAAGATAGATGGGTATACATTACAACTAGATATTTTTGACAATATTATTGTTAAATGAATGTCTAAAGTTCAGACCATTCTATTAAAGGAGACCAAATTTTTAAACCTTTTATTCTACGTTTCCTACCTTTAGTTTTATATATTGCCATTTCTAAATTAAAAATTGCTAACAGTCTAGAGAACCACTGTTGATATGAGGGAGCGATAGGATCTAGCCAAGCCAATGCTATACAGATTCTTAAAACGGCCATCAAGATAAAAATCAGTTCGTGACCAGCATTCAGATTAGTATAATTTACTACGCCTAATAGAATTGTTTGATCAGATAACTTAACCACCGTTTTTAGGATTAATGAGAGGAAATGTTCAATTTTTGATTTGAGAGAAGTTAAAGCAGGACAAGATGAAAAGATATGTATACCATCCGCATCTTGTAAGTTACAACGAAAGCAACATGTTCCTCTCCCATTACCCCATTTGGCAATTCTGTCTGGAGTATAATACATGAAAAAGCATATTTTATAAAATTGTGTTTGTAATTTGGTTGACATGAGTACAGTTTGTGAAAGCTCATTTACATACTCAAATTCATCAGCTGAAATTATAAATTTCTTTTGCCATTTCTGAATAATCTTCTGTCTATCATCAGGTAAATATGTAAGTAATAATTGGTAAAAACCCCCAATCCGTATTTTTTCCTGATAATGGCTAAGAGTTTCAGCTATAATGTTTTTAGGCATGGTGTCTTCTCTCTTCATTCGTCGTAATAGAAAATCTCTAATTTGGAGATATTTAAAAAAATCTCTCCATTCGAGATGATAATTGTCTTTCAAAAATTCAAAAGAATATATCCCTTCTGCAGAGAAGAAGCAACCTATATTAGTAATTCCAGCTGTGATCCATCTATCAATATAAGAGTCTTTGAATATGTCTGGTAAGAGAGGATTATTTTGTATGGGAGTATAGACAGATAACAGTCCCAGACCGATTATTTTCCTCACAGATTTCCAAACTTTAAACACGGCTAAGAGTGTTTTTAGTTTTATTTTTTTGTGATAGCTATCAAAGAGATATCTCCAAAGATAGCCGATACTTCTATCATCTAATATTATTTGATGAATAGTCGGTGCATCTTTATCCCGAGATATCCCTGTTCCATCAAGAAGAAAAAAAAAAAAAAAAGCTCTTGATTATATAGCAAGACTGTTGTCCAATAATATAACCTAAGGTTTGGAAGACTTAACCCTCCTCTTTCTTTAGGAAGTGTGAGAAGTTTATAGGCCCGGCGGGGCTGCGTATATGCCCAAATAAAATCCGTAAAGATACGTTCCATTATTTTAAACCATTGATCTGAGATTTCCAGATTAATCGCTCTAAATAAATACAGGAGTTTTGGAAAGTAGACCATTTTTAAGGCATTTGTCTGTCCTATCAAAGAAAGATGTAGATTATTGATACAGCGAAGGTCTTTTTGTATTATATTTGAGACAGGTTTGAGATTGAGATCGACTAGATTCTCTAGTTCAGAAGTTATTGTGACCCCTAGGTAAGTGGCTGAATTTGTTATACGTGAATCTATCATAGCACATTTGTTGTTAATAATTATTTGAGTTTTCCCTCAATTCAAAGCGTATCCTGAAATAATGCCAAATAATAGTGCCTCCTGTTCGATAATTGGCATAGCCAAATTTGGGTTAGCAGTGACAATAGCAATATCGTCTGCGTAGGCAAGAATTTTTGTTGAGTATTTATTTGTCCGAATGGGAGTTATAGTACTAATATTTTGTAGTCTCCTAATAAAGGGATCAATATAGAGAGCGAACAACAGCGGGGAGCAGGGGCATCCCTGCCGTGTTCCTCTCGAGATTTTTAATACTTTAGAATTCTCTCCATTAACCATCACCATCGCCTCTGGATTAATATAAAGTTTTTGTATTGCCTGTATAAATATATGTTTGAAGCCAACCCTGGTCATTGCCTGCCACAAGAATGGCCAGGAGACCCTATCAAAGGCTTTCTCGGCATCAAGTAAAATAAGTGCCATCGGGTCTCCTGCCACCTGGGTGAAGTCAAACAAGCTAATTACTCTTCGTGTGTGGTCGGTAGTATCTCTCCCAGGGATAAAGCCGTGCTGAACTTTGGATGTAACTTTATGAATTATTGACGAGATACGATTGGCGAGTAGTTTGGAGTAAATTTTAGAGTCTACATTTATTAAGGTGATGGGCCGATAGGAGCCCATCTGATCGGGAGGTTTGTTTTTCTTAGGGAATATCACAATTTTAGCCGTAGACCATGATTTGGGAGGTTGCCCTCCTCCAAATAAATGTAAGCATAGGTTCAACAAGATTCCTTGAAGTTGATCCAAAAATGTTATGTAAAATTCAAGTGGAATGGCATCTACTCCAGTTGCCTTCCCACGAGAAAGATCTTTCACAGTTTTTCTGATTTCCTCGATGTCAGGGGCCTTTTCCAAAATTAGCTGGTCTTCGGTGTTAAGTTTATCACAGGTATCTATATCTAGATATTCAGCGATTTTTGCTTGATCTACTTCTCCCTCTCCTGTATAAGGAGCACTGTAAAATTGCCAAAATGCTTCTCGGATCTTCTCTGAGTCAGTTACTCTACCAATTATTGGGTCTTGAATTTCCCGTATTAAATTTTGTGTAGTCTGCTGTCTCATCCGAATTGCTAATTGCTGGCCAACCGATTCATTAATCTCATATATTTTTTTTTTCTGGATGAGCAGTAGCTTTTTTAATATATTTGTAATTGATGCCTTAGCTATTGCAACCTGAGTTTGTGAATTACTAATCTCTTCTGTAATAGAAGAGTTTCTTGTTACTCTTATAAGCTCTTCCTCCAACCTCATTAGAGTTTCTTGTGAGGATCTTAGTAGTTCTCTTGCACATTTGTTGCTCCATAGCGAATATTGTATAGTTTCATCCCTAATACCTGCTTTTAGAGCGTCCCAGACAAAGTTAACCGTTGTACTGCCGTTATTAACCAACAAAAAGCTTGAAATCCAAGTCCACGTTCCTATTAAATTCTACAATTATTGGCAGTGCGCCACAGTACTCCACAGTTGTGTTATGCCATGATGTTAGTATCAGCCCTGGGCTAACAAACAGTTACTGGTATATATTCACTTCATCTTTACCTCAAATGCCAATCTGCACGGTAAGCACCTCACCTCCCGGGTAAACTTTCTGCAAAACCGCCTAGACAGATTTGAAGAATAGACAGTAATGAACGCCGTATTGCTGAGCTTGAAGATGGCATGGGTGAGCAACCCAAAACCCTGCAACTGATTGAGAAGCAAGAATGAGCCTTAGAAGCTGATTTGGACTGTGGAATGTCAGAAGACCTTTAAAGACCTGAAAAGAGCACTATATGATGCACCTGAGTGTGGTTCTTCCTTACATTATGCCAAATAAAGGAGTTTGAACAGTCCTGGCTCAAATTGACATTAAGGGAAAAGTTTGTCCAGTGCCTTTCATTAGACATAGACTATTTTCTAGGAAACAGAATTAGGTGACCATTCAACAAGACTGCTTTGGATACAGAAGTCATTAACCACCACTCCTTACGCACCACCAACAGGAATCTATTCCTTTACTGTCTGGTTACACTCATCTGTAGTGACTGAATTAATCAATAAAATATCATAATGCAAACAAGTGCATTTCCTACCAATTACTTTAACTTGGATTTATATTTAAACATACAGTGTGCCTTTATTATATATGCTCTTACCCTCGTCCCCCTCATGTGGCCTGGTACTGCTCCAACTGCAGAACTCAAGTTGGTCTAGTGATCAGGTGCATTGGACTCACCTGTAGTATCCTGAAGGTGCTGCCAGGGGAATTGTGGTCAAACCCAGTGTGGTGGACCGGTCTGCAGACATTGCTGAGGTCATGGACGGGGCAGATAGGGGACAAGGATCGTGCACAGGCTGTGATGTTATGAGTGAGATGTCACAAACAGGGTAGGTAGAACTGATGCAAGTTTTGGGTCTCCTTCTGCTTTTCCTTCAGCGGCGTAGCTAGGTGGGGGCAGTCCGCCCCAGGCAGCACTATTTTGGGGACGGGGCTGTCTAGACCTGGACTGTGTCATGTATGTGCAAGTAACTTGCATGATCGAGGTAACTATTAGCGGCGATACTACGTGTCTCTCGGACCTCTTTCAGGTGCTCGCCGTCCTTTTTTCCCAGCACCCCCTCAGAACCCCCCCACGGGGGCGGCAATCTGAAGGATAGCCCCGGGCGCCACAAGCTCTAGCAACACCTCTGGCAGGTACTCTGTTACAGAGTACCTGCACTTCTATTTTTCCATTTCAAGTACTGACCACAACACAATAACAAGACAAAACAACATTCTCACCTAAAGTTCGAAGGCACAGACATGCTCAAATAATCTTGTAATCTTTTCCCACTACCTCTATTTTCCTGGCACGGTGATAAAACGCGTATGCCTAAAAGACATGGCACTATTAAGAGGAAATACATTTTTCAAATAATGCCCTCAGTGTTTCAACATTTATAATCGAAACTCACATGTTTTAACAAAAATGTGTTTGCGCTGTTTCATTTTGGTCTGTCACTGGAACAGTGAAGGGCTCGACAAAGTCTTTAAAGCTGCCCGCTGTGCAATTCTATACTTCAAAACACGAGCTTTCCTTGAACTTGTGAAAGAGGCCGTGAAGTTATCAGCATTTTCTTTCAAAACAAGCGTGGTACCCTACAGGGCATGGCGACTTGCCTCACCTGTTCTGTAAAACGACCCGCCCCAATGTAGGAGGAAGTTTTGGGATACAAAAACAGTCGTGCCGCACTGCTGGCGTAGTACGGCACATAATGAATTGCGCGCGGCCTTTGATGGTGAGTCTGTGCGCCACTTCCGCACTTAGAAACTGAACCATTTTAATAAATCTATAGCCCCTATTCCATAGCCCCGTTACCAGGACACAAGTCCTATCAAAAGAAGTGGTGAGACTGATAGTATGCAAATGACCTTGTGACGTCACGTGCTAAACGTGTCAAGGGGTCCGATATTAACACCGGGACATGTTCAGCATATTTCTGTGGGGCCCAACTTCTTGGCAGGGGGGACGGCGTCCACCCTGTGAAAAGAGTGGGGGGACGCCGTCCACCTGCGTGGACCCCCAACTCGAGCCCTGCCCGTTACACGACACCCCCTCTCCTCCCTGCTCCCACTGCTCACTTTTCTGAGTGCATGTGCCAATTTAATAAAAGTGTCAACTGTTTTCAAAGTCTTCTGTATCTTGCACATAGAAAGAGATAAAAGGCTTTGGAAGCGGTGAACATTTTTAGTGAATAAGTACTGGGCCGAGTAAGGAAGAATAGGAGCAAAGACAATTACTGGTAAATTACCGGCAAATTATCCAAGCAATAGTGCGTAGGCATAAGTAGTACCATAGCTCTGGAATCGGGGCCGTACCGCCTTAGACACAAATGGGTCCGGCAGCAGCACGTGTGCAGAAAACCGCACTCTCATTAAAAGCAAAATAAACCATTACCAAGCGTGATTACATCATCATGCAGCATCCAAGAGCGAGATTTTCTGTGTACAAAAGTTAAGACACATAGAAATGGAACAATTTCATATCGTATGAGTAGCTAAACGAATGTAAATCTATTGCATTCATAGGACTGGTAAGGTAAAAGAAATGCAATACTCATAGCCTTGGTGCCATAGGGATGTGCAGCATACATAAATTGGAGTGGGAAGAAGACTCTCGAGCAGCAGTAAAGCAAAACTATATTATTTTAGGCATAAACTAGAGAAGGAAAGAATTAGACAAGAAAAACAATTCGCCATTTTTTGAAACGTCACAGCCTGAAGCTCAACCATAGTGATCACTTACAAATTCGAACCCTCAGGAAAATCAGAAATAGGTTGGTCCGATTAAGCCATCATCATAAATCACCTATTAGCCGCACCATGATGACATTCTACATTTCTGAAATGGTGCAATAGGAGCTTATTTGTATGAACAAGCATTTGCAATGCAATAGGTCTCGCATCAGGAAAGTTTGAGCTATTGGTATTGTAAATGACACATTTTTTATGTTTGTGTTGGTTTTGAAAATAGCGAAATTAATAGCTTTGTCATTTACAATGCCAATAGTTATAACTTTCACAAATGTGACACCTTTGCATGTGTAATGCAATATGTGTTGTATTTACGTGATTTAGATGTATTGATATTACAAATAAAAATGGCTTTTAATTTTTTTTAATAATTAATACTTAAATAAAAGTTACTGTAATATATAATGGCAATAGCTTAAACTTTTGTAAATACCTTTTGTGAAGATTATGTTCAGTGTATTTTATTGTGACGAAAATCCAAGAAAGGAGTGAAATATTAACATCTTTTTGTGACATTTGTAATAAAGCTTGAAACATTGAGAGAACATATTTGAACCAGTTGTTGTTGAATGGTTGCACAGATTGATGCTGTGGTGGCGCTGAGTGATGTTGTGGTGGCGAAGAGTGATGCTGTGGCATTCAGTGATGCTGTGGTAGTGCATAGTGATGTTGTGGTGCACCTGAGTGATGCTGTGGTAGTGCTGAGTGATGCTGTGGTGATGCGATAGAGTGAGTGCGATAGATAGATAGAGGGAGGGTGATAGATAGATAGATGGATAGATAGATAGATAGATAGATAGATAGATAGATAGATAGATAGATAGATAGATAGATAGATAGATAGATAGATAGATAGATAGATAGATAGATAGATAGAGGGCGATAGATAGATAGATAGATAGATAGATAGATAGATAGATAGATAGATAGATAGATAGATAGATAGATAGATAGATAGATAGATAGATAGATAGATAGATAGATAGATAGATAGATAGATAGAGTGAGGGCGATAGATAGATAGACAGATACAGTGATGGCGATAGATAGAGTGAGGACGATAGCTAGATAGAGTGAGGGTGGTAGATAGCGTGAGTGCAATAGATAGGGTGAGGGCGATAGATAGAGTGAGGGCGATAGATAGATAGAGTGAGGGCGATAGAGTAAGGGCGATAGATAGATAGAGTTGCTATGTTTTGTTATGCTATGTGTTGTGTTTTGTTATGCTATGCTGTTTTATTTTGCTATCCTATACTTTGTTTTGTTATGCTATGCTATGTTTTGTTTTGCTATCCTATGCTTTGTTTTGTTATGCTATGCTATGCTATGTTTTGTTATGCTATGCTATGCTTTGTTATGCTATGCTCTGTTTTGTTGTGTTTTGCTATGCTATGCTATGCTTTGTTATGCTATGCTATGTTTGTTATGCTATGCTATGTTTTTGATGTTTTATTATGCAATGCTTTGTTTTGCTATGCTATGTTTTGTTATGCTATGTTTTGTTATGCTATGCTTTGTTATGCTATGATTTGTTATGCTATGCTATGCTTTGTTATGCTATGCTGTGCTTTGTTTTGTTATGCTATGCTATGTTTTGTTGTGTTTTGCTATGCTATGATATGTTGTGTTTTGTTATACTATGCTTTGCTATGCTATGCTATGTTTTGTTGTGTTTTGCTATGTTTTGTTATGCTATGCTTTGTTATGTTATGCTGTTATGTTATGCTATGCTTTGCTATGCTGTTTTGTTATACTATGCTATGTTTTGTTTTGCTATGCTTTGTTATGTTATGCTATGCTTTGTTTTGTTATGCTATGCTTTGTTATGATATGCTATGTTTTGTTTTGTTACGCTATGTTTTGTTGTGTATTGTTATGCTATGCTATGCTTTGTTGTGTTTTGCTATGCTATGTTTTGTTATGCTATGCTATGTTTTGCTGTGTTTTGCTATGTTATGCTATGTTTTGCTGTGTTTTGCTATGTTATGCTTTGTTATGCTATGTTTTGTTATGCTAAGCATATGCTATGTTTTGTTGTGCTTCATTATGCTATGCAGTGATGTATGCATGCAAATAAAAAACAACACTCTAGACAATTAATGGACTAATATGGTAATTTGAGTTTAGTGGTTTGTTGCCTGTGTTTCGACTTCTATATGAAGTCAGATCATCGCCAGGACAGGGATCACAGCACTCAAGCTATAACTGAATAGGAAAGGTAGTGGTTATTGTGAATATCAAAATAGAGGTTTGTCAGCATTAAGAATTGTATTTTGTAAGATAGAAGAATAACTTGCAGTAGGCCAGAAGGTCCCCAGTGCGGGATACTCATGATCACTGGTTCTCACTGAGTTGGAGTGAACTGTAGAAACAATGTGCATTGGCATCAGATGTAATTCTTGGCTTAAGGGACACTAGTGGCAAAATGCTGGTATACTAGGGGACCCTATGGCAAAAGACGTATACACTGGAAGTAATTACTGGCATATGGGACACCTGTGGCAAAATTCTGGCACTGGCAGAAGGAACCCAATTTGTGGAATAAAGGGGCACTCTTGGGAAGAGAGAGGTGCTGGCATACTAGGTGAAATTCTTGGGATAAGAAGTACCCAGAGTAGCAAGCATTTGCAATGCAATAGGTCTCGCATTAGGAATGTTTGAGCTATTGGTATTGTAAATGACAATTTTTTTATTTATGTGGTGGTTTTGAAAATAGCGAAATTAATAGCTTTGTCATTTACAATGCCAATACTGTTAACGTTTGCAAATGTGACACCTATAGCAATTGTAATGCAACATGTTTTGTATTTACGTGACTTAGATGTATTGATATTACAAATAAAAATGGCTTTTCCTTTTTTTAAATAATTAATACTTAAATAGAAGTTATTGTAATTTATAATGGCAATAGCTTAAACGTTTGCAAATAACTTTTGTGAAGATTATGTTCAGTGTATTTTTGTGACATTTGTATTAAAGCGTGAAACATTGAGAGAACATATTGAACCAGTTGTTGTTGAATGGTTGCACAGATTGATGCTGTGGTGGCGCTGAGTGATGTTGTGGTGGCGACGAGTGATGCTGTGGCGTTCAGTGATGCTGTGGTAGCACATAATGATGTTGTGGTGCCCCTGGGTGATGCTGTGGTGGTGCTGAGTGATGCTGTGGTGATGCGATAGATAGAGTGAGTGCGATAGATAGAGTGAGGGAGGGCAATAAATAGAGTGAGGGAGGGCGATAGATAGAGTGAGGGAGGGCGATAGATAGAGTGAGGGAGGGCGATAGATAGATAGAATGAGAGCTGTAGATAGATAGAGTGAGGGCAATAGATAGATAGAGTGAGGGCGATAGATAGATAGAGTGAGTGCGATAGCTAGATAGAGTGAGGGCAATATATAGAGTGAGGGCGATAGATAGATATAGTGAGGGCGATAGATAGATAGAGTAAGGGCGATAGATAGATAGAGTGAGGGTGATAGATAGATAGAGTGAGGGCTAAAGATAGAGTGAGGGCGATAGATAGAGTAAGGGCGATAGATAGAGTGAGGGTGATAGATAGATAGAGTAAGGGCGATAGATAGATAGAGTGAGGGCGATAGATAGATAGAGTGAGGGCGATAGATAGAGTGAGGGCAATGGATAGAGTAAGGGCGATAGATAGAGTGAGGGCGATATAGAGAGTGAGGGCGATAGATAGAGAGTGAGGGCGATAGATAGAGAGTGAGGGCGATAGATAGTGAGGCAATAGATAGATAGTGAGGGCAATAGAAAGATAGAGTGAGGGTGATCGATAGATAGAGTGAGGGGGATAGATAGATAGAGTGAGGGCGATAGATAGAGTGAGGGCAATAGATAGATAGAGTGAGGACGATAGATAGAGTGAGGGCGATAGATAGATAGTGAGGGCGATAGATAGATAGAGTGAGGGCGATAGGTAGATAGAGTGAGGGGGATAGATAGATAGAGTGAGGGCGATAGATTGATAGAGTGAGGGCGATAGATAGATAGAGTGAGGGTGATAGATGTACCCTGAGTCTGAAACCTTCCTTACACCTACTTTGCAGCCTCGCGTTACAGAGGGTCTGAAACATGTAAGTTAGGTATCAGGTAGGGCATACATGTGGCCCGGAGCCCGCTGCCTTTCAGTTGGATAAGGCCAGGAGTTTTTCACAACAGCCCACAAACTTCTGGTTACATATTACGGGAAGGAAAATGGCCCAGGGACACCGTAAACAATAAGCCTGCACTGATTTTTAGACGGTGCGCGTGAAGGTCCCAAATAAAGTTTTACTCTACCTAAATAATCCTGGGGACAAGTACTTCCTATGGGTAAATTGTGTCCACCAGTAATGACTAATTTGTAAATAAAAAAAGTATCTAGGGCCGATGTCACGCACTTCTTTCACTGGAGTGGCCAACTTCCACCACTCTCGCTGCAACAACTAGAGGGCGTCGCACCAACAAATGACCAGGTCTGACCAGTGACGAAAGTGCCACACTCTTAATGCAGCTTGCAGCGCTCCTGAGGACTGAATAGTCCTGAAGCCAATAGGTCTGACAATGCAACATGGTGACAAGCGTCCGGGTTTGCCCGGGGCAGTCCGGATTTTTTACAATCTGTCATGCAGATTTTGGGAAATATAACCCCTGGCCCTGTTATTAAAGAGGGTTGACTGAAAACAGTGGGCGGTGACTTTTTATGTTTTCGAAAGCAGGGGTAATTCTGGTCAACCTACAATGCAAGAGCAGTTGTCTATGTCAATGTTAATGTTTTTTAACGGTCTTTGAGCGTAAAGGGGCGGGGGGGTGCATCACCAGCAGCAGTGGGGGAAGTGGTGATGTAGCAGGGGCAGTCTGAACTGGGAGCATGATCCGCAGCCGTCGAGCTGGGAGGTAAAGTGACAGGGCGACGACAACCGGCATATCGAATTAGATATACACTTCTATACAATCACATACAGACACTTTTACAAAGACACGTAAAGCCAACTTACCAAATAACGCACCCATGCACAGATAGAGGCAGTGTGGCTCAGTATCAGAATTAAGAGTGTTTATTTTATAGACCTTAGAAGGCTTAAGGGCAGAGTCGGCACTGCGAGGAGCCAAGAATGTGACTGACTGGTTAGGTAGATAGGAGAAGCGTTCACCCTCATTGGTCGCCGAGATGTCTCATTGGTATCATATTAGAGTGTGACTTTTAGCGACAAATCAATGCGCTGTAACTCTCCAACACCACCCCTTTACCTCTCTCGGGAGGATAAGAGCCTGATCAGATCTGCTTGGAGTTCATTTTCTGACTTTCATGTATTGCATACTTCTCTGCAATGAGGACATTAGTCATTGAGCTATCTTGCAAGGCTGCATTGGTTCTAGCACGGCTTTGTCCAGTTAAGAGGGAGACAGAAGGAGAACGGCAGAGACAGCCTGAGTAAGCATGGGCGAATTTGCGAATTGGCAATTCGCAAATTTGCGGATTTGTGAATTGGCAATGCACAAAATTCGCGAATTCGCGCGAATTTGTGGATTTTTTTATTTTCGCGTGTTCGCGAGGCGCTTTGCGTGTTCGCGGGTGTTCGCGAGGCGTTTTGCAATTTCGCTGGGGTTTTTTTTGCCTGCTTAATCACTGCCACCCTCTCGTTTTTTATGCTCATCTGCCCTCTGTACCACTTGTTTCTGTGCCCTTCTGCCCTCTGCCCCACTAATTTTTTGTCCCCTTCTGCCCTTTGTCCCACTTTTGTGCCCTTCTGCCCTCAGCCCCACTTAGGATGGCGCCGGCAAGCTGCCAGCGCCATTCTAAAATGGCTAGAAATAGCTTCAACAGGAAGCACTAATAGATAAAGTAAAGCAGGCGCTCCAGTTGAAGGTCAAATTAAGTTACACAATCATTAATCACCCCAAGTTTGGGGTGATTATTGATTGTGTAACTGAATTTGAGCAGCACCTGCTTCACTTTATCTATTAGAGCTTCCTGTTGAAGCTGACTTTTGTAACTATTTTAGAATGGCTCTGGCAGCTTGCCGGCGCCATTCTAAAAGAGTTACAAAAGTCCGCTTGAACTTTTGACCCAATCCCTTCCGTTCGCGGATTTTCGTTCGCGGATTTTGTGAGAAATTCGCGAATCTCGCGGATTGCGAATTTACCGAAAATTTGCGAAATCCGCGAGCGGAACGGAAGTTCCGCTCATGCTTAAGCCTGAGAGTGTAAGAGTGAGAGGCATAGAGGAAGACAGAAAAAAAGAGGAGCGCAAGAAAAACAAACAAAATGAAGAAAGTAACGGGACAGAAAGAGCGAAGCAGACAGTGTGAGAAAGAGAGAACTTGCGGGGGACAGAGGATTCAACAACAGACAGCGAAAGAACGGGGAGTGGGAAAGCAACAGAGGCATTGCGAAAGGCAGAGAAAACAATTTGAACCTGGGTGCGATGTCAGGCCCCGGTTGAAGCTGAGCAGAGGAAAGGCAGTGCTGGGAGGGGGGCTGGGCAACCATGCCAGCATTCCGATTCACGAGCAGATGGTCCTGTTTATGACCTGCGGAGCTCGTGAAGTGGCTGGTGGCAAATGGAATCAAAGCGGCCGGTCGCTTTGATGTTCTTGGCTTGTCTTGCTTTGTCGGAGGGGTAGGGGGAGCGAATTCCTGTGCACGAGCCTGGCTCACATGAACTGTACGCGATCCGATCCGCAGTGGGTAGACTTTTTAGGTCTGCTTACTATAAATCTCGCCTACCATCCCTTCGGGATGGAATAGACGAGACCTAAAAATGCTGGCACAGTCGAGGGAGTTTTTTGGCACATGGAACAGCCGTAGAACAATGCTGGAGAAGGTCCTTGGCATTAGGGAGACAAAATGCTGCCATTGACTCACTAGACATAATGTTTGACATGGATCAACCATGGTATATGTGCAGTCAATGGCAAAATGCTGGCACTGTCATATTGCATGTAGTCCTTGGCATAAGGAAGCATTCAAGACAAAATGCTAGCCCTGACGTACTAGAGGCAATTGTTGACGTGTGGGTAGCACATGGAATATCGAGGTAGTAAATTTTGGGACTGTCATATTGTATGTAACTATTGGCATAAGGGGACACCGATGGTATGAGGGAGATCATCCATGGCAAAATGCTGGTCAAGACACCATTGAAGTAATTGACAAATGGGGCCTACTGCATATTTTGAAATAAATTGGGTCAACCCCTGGGGAGCGTGAGGCTTTACTGACATGGGGCACCATGAAAGCCAGTAACTATTTAATGGGTGCTCTTTCTGAGCCTAACGGTTTTGAGCAAATGTAGGTGAAAATTGTTCTGTATAAATTCAGCACAGTTTGTGGGATTCGTTCACATTTTTTCAAAGCATTCGTGTGAATAGGTTGGAGGGGGGAGGTGACAAACCTTTCCCAACCCCTCTTACGAGAGCAATTTGGGCTTGCTGGCATGACTAGGCGGAGTTCAGGGCAAGTACCAAGTCCCACCACTTCCAAAGCTCCAGCGGCCGCTGGTAGCAGGATCACAGAGCAGAAAGGTTAGCTCTGACCATTAACAAATGTGAATATGTAGCAGAATAAAGCATACAATTTAGCCATCCACAGATGATTGCTTTAGCCTTTGCTGCCCGCAAGGGTTTACGAGATGGTATAAACATGGTAGCTTTTCGTGATGTTTGACAAATTACCATTGAGTTAATGCACATTTTGTTAATTTACTGGTATTCTTCCAACGAACTGCAGTATTAACAGGGCAGGGCAGGGTGCTCAGCAAAGCTGTTTAAGGACTCCGCGCGATGTACTTTATCGCATTAATTTGTTTGTGTAAAAAACTGCATTACCAAATCATATACCGCATAACAATGTTTCTTAGGAGTTACCGAGATGGTAATGCGTGCTTTCTTCACAGGAGCCATGAGTTTTCGCTAAGAACGGCTCCCGCTGATGCTGTTCCATCTCAGCAGTATACCCCCGCCGCCACCACCCACTCGAACACTTTGTCACGAATTCTAGCTGCATCTGAATAAGAGAGGTTGAGGAATGAAAGGACCATTAATCTCACACAAAAGAAAAGACTTTGCACGAAAGCAGCACACCAGCACGAAAGCAGCACATCATTCATCGCAGGCAGGGAAACCGCCACTGCAATAGGAATGTATTTTAAGCACCAGCTCCAAAACCATAGAGCAAACGCACAAATCACCAACATCGGTCATGAACCACAAGGTAAAATGTAAGCATTGTGCTAAATAATTTTGTCCTCGTGAGAAAAAAAAACACACGAAAAAAAATAACTAAGGCTAAATGCAGAAAATGCTCCCACTCTTGTGGGTTCCTAGATGCATTAAAGTCGATTGTCACAGAAAACGTATTTTAGGTGCAACACGCCTGCTTTTGGCACAAAGGGATATTCGTTTCGAAGGAGCACATGAAAATGCAGCTGCCTCCATTTGGAAAGAGAGCATGCCCTGGCATCTGACATAGCTAAAAATAGCACTCTCGGTCTGCACCGTGCCCTACATGAGCAAATCATCCAGTTACATTTCGGCTTTAATTCCGCGGCTCACAGTGGAATCTGGTTGTAGGTTTGGTTAAATTCGGCTTCGTAGCACAAGATGATTATAAAGCGTTAAGCTGCATTGTCAGAACAAGCTCTCGGCATTGCGTGGCGGGGGGGCGAGGAAGCGGCCTCCTTTGAAGTCTGATGGGGGGGCGGGGAGCGGATTCCTTTGAAGTCTGATGCTGAGGCTCAGGACAAATGGTGTGCGATGTGGCCTGCGATGTGCACGCGCCTGGCTCACATGAACTGTACCTAATCTGCAGGTTGGGTAGACTTTTGAAAGCCTTACTATCATCTCGACAAACAAGCAGTGCAAAAGCAATGCTGTAGTCGAGACCTAAAAATGAGGGCAAGATTTTTTGTAGGAGCCTGCTGGCGCTTGCTTTCCTAACCATCAAAAGTGACACTTGCTTACTTCTCATCCACTGCATTAATTATATTGCTTATATTGTCTTACCCTCCACGGCTGTTAAGCTGGACCCTGTCAAAGTTTCTGACATCAAAAACCCACCCGTGTCCTCAGTGGGGATCAGACTGGACAGTTTCATGGGCTCTGTCAAACAGTTTTGCCAGTTTGTTCAAAGCACTTAAATCTTGAAAACATTAGAGCCTGACCACCTCTACACAACCAAGCAAAAATTCACATCACTTGGTCCTTATGCCAACAAATAAACAGACTTGTTAAATCATCAATACTCTCATATCCACTAATGGCCAGAAACAGATCCAAAAACACTCACTTTGTGAAGTGGGTCCTGTCCAATTTAATCCTCCTGGAATTCTTTCTTTTTGAACTACCTTATTAATGGATTTCTGCCTGGAGTGAGTCTCACTACTAGAGTCTCACTCGCAGTGACCTCAATTATAATAGATTGAGAGTGCTAACCACCAAGACCTGCCTTTTAAGATAAGGTCCGCATCTGCGTAGCTAGGGTAAGAGGCTCTGGATTTTCACACGCATATGGGTGGAGCATGTGAGACTACCAGCTAACTCAGTCTGGTATCTACGCACAGGTAGCCTGTCACAGAATGGACCCTTCATTGACTGGTGCGGACTTGGGCAACTTTGCCCAGAGTAACAGTTTCAACATAATTAGGCCTTAAAATGAGAATGACACACTAATACAATGATAAATTGGGAAACTGAATGCAGATTCAATATTCATCTCTACATATTTGCACTTCTATGGCACTTCAAGATTTATCATTATTTTCTGGCTGAGCTCCTAATTAGATTTGGCCCTTGGGATCACCATGTGGTGTCAAGTTAATTACTCTGCTGGTCTGCTGGAGGGTCAAAGGTCATCCCACACAGTAAGGCCATTTGCCAGTAATTAGCCACTCCTGGGAGAGGAGAGAGTGGCGAAGGAATCTGCATGTGCTAATTGCTTTCATACTGAACCAGGCCAAGGACCGCACAACTTCTCAGTAATAAAGGTAGCCATCCTTCTGGAGCCAGCAACAGGAAAGGCTTTTAGAGGGAAGGGATCAGGCTGATTTGACAGTTAAAGATGGGGTTTGGGCTCTCAGAGAATGTCTTTCAAGAACCCACTTGTCTGCACCATTTTGTTAATTCAGAAAATGCTGTGTAGGAGTATTGGGGCAGGGGTTGAGTGGCGATGTGTCACCCTAGGATTAGGCAGATATGCATACCTTCTGGAATTTTTCACCCCATTTAAAACCCCGCCAAAGGAAAGACTTTTGAGAACAGCTTAGACCTAGGTGAAGAGACACCAAGGGAATGCCCAGCTGCAAGAAAGGATGCACCTGACCCCTACTGAAAGGATGGATTCAAGAACTTCTGACTTCTGTTGGCAACCAGGGGCTAAATGTGTTAATCTGGGACCAGTGGCACTGACCCCCTTACACTGTCTGGGGAGCACTGGAGGGAAGGATCTGCTTGGGGGCCTTGGAGGGTTCCCCTGGATATTCTGTGCACTGGCCCTGCAGGAGTGTGACCTCCAGAAGGAGGAAGTCCATGACTTCCACCACCCCAGGCGCTCTGCTAGTAGTCAAAGGAGGCTGTGGGATGTTGCGGGTGCATGCAGGGAGGACACTCAGACTTGAGGACTCTGAGTTGCTGCTGAGGAAAACCTTGGTCCCAGGTGACGTCCCAGGTGCCCTGACAAGAGACAGGTCCTGTGTGTGGAGGAAGAGCATTAAAAATCAGGCTCCCCAAGATTTGCAAAATTTAAAGGGCAGGGGGTCTGAGGAAACCACTCCTGGCGGTGAGAGAGCACTACCAGCAGCGCAGCACAACTTTCCTGTGCAGGGAATCATTACAGGCATTAATTCATGTTATTGTAAGACTGTACTATGCATAGTAATTTTATATTTCTGCTTTTAATAATGTGATGACACCCTGTAGTAGCTAGTAGGCCTGTCTTTTGATACCAACATCCCATTATATTGTGTGTAGTATATATGGATGGTAGTGTGGTTATAGTGTTCAGGGCTCAATAGGGTTGTGATCTATTAGGAGGGTGTCAGCATAGGTATTTTCACCAGCCATTATGTATATATTTGAAAATGAATGTGCAGTACTGAGTAGTGTGTGAATAATAAAGTACCTTTCCTTTTTACAAGTAACAGGCACTGACTGGGCAATGGTTTATTGGGTGTTGTTTGCTGTTTACCTCCAGCCTATGGTACTAGCCCACCTCTCCTTCCCTGAGTAGACCTTGCACTTCTCTGCCTAGCTACCCTGAGAGAGTGCTGCAAAGGGGCATCTGGTTTCCAGTCAACGTAGGATTTGCTGGCTTATTAATTTTATTTGTGAAAGACACACATCCATTGTAACTATTAACCTACTTTCTTACACTCATCATTCTCTGGGCATGCCAGTGCTATGACAAGTAGATCAGAACCCTCAATTAATAGTTATCCCAGATCACATGCTGCTCATGATTTACATGTAGTATGGCCAACTCCATGCGTTCCTCATCAACAGAGCAATAGGAGAAAACATACCAACATCAAATATACAAAATACCATATACACCGAGCACGCCAAACACCGCTGATTACTTCTCGTAACAGCGTCGCCCTAGAACACTACAAGGGGCCCACAATGCAGGAGTCTGATAACCATATTGTCCGATTGTGAATCCTTCATAGCACAAAACAGTCACAAAACAAGAAGACAGAAAGTATTTCACCTACTCTGGTTCCAGAGAAAGAGTGAACCAGCTACATGTTCAATGCCAGACGCCTGTCTCCTAATAAATCAGTAGAAGAGGCCTTCCCGTCCAACCCACTCATATTAAGTGAAAGCGACATTCGTTGCACCATTCGCCATACAGAAGTGTGTGCCTGTTCTCCCATGATTTTTGCACTTGCATAGTGGTTTACAGCTGCATGCTTTTTCAAATCTAGCCTAGATGTGTGCCTAATTAATGTCAGTTTGAACTGGCTTATGTCATTTACACCAGGCACATTGAAGATCAAAAACTGGAGAGAGGTAGATATGTTATACCCATGCTGACAGCACTCCCAAGAACTTACCGAAGCCTATTTTCTTTCAAGAAGAGACGAAGCACACCAAGGACTGCCAGGCAGCATGTTCCTTGATGGTGCCTCAGAGCGTGGTTTAGCAGCTGCAAGGCTTGGACCACTCTGGCATCTCCATGCTCCTGGTCACCCTGATGGGTGTCTCGCAAGCTGCATGGAGCACGCAGCTTGAAGGGCAGCAGCGGGGCAGCAGCTGGACTCTGGTAATGAGTATGGAAGGAAGGATGGCAAACTTAAGATTTGTGGTTCACCAAATGAATGCCATGACTTTCCGGAAAAGGGCATGGACTAGCCTTACAGGCGCCCTTCCCAAGATGGTGCTCTGTCCCAAGAGGTTATTTGAGGTTTCCAGTCCAAGATGAAGTAGAGCTGTTTCCTGTGATGTTAGTCCCTGTTGGAGTCACGTAGAAGGAGGCAAGCGCGAGAGGAAGATGTTGTTCGAATGCATTAGTTCCTTTATTTTTCATCACATTCTTGGCCCTCTTGCTACTATTGTTTACCCTTACCTGAGATTGCCTTCTGGATTTTTTCACTTGAAATTCTTGCTTGACTCTAACTCTCCTACATGTCATTGGGAGTTTGGCGCCGTGCTGGTTTATTCAATATTATTCTCCATTTTCAATCGTGATCTATATGTTTACTGACAAGGTTATTTCGCCTATGTTGATTTTTCTCCTAACTGGGTCCATCTTAAAAAGACAGTTGAGACCATACATGTATCCTTCTCTGCGCACAGTGGCACTTCGAGTACTAGGAGGAGTCGCCTTTCTTTCAGGCACTCAAGAAGGGGACTAAACAGACCTTCTCAGCTTTCAGCCTTTTACAAGATATTATAGAGGTGCCTCCTTCCTACAGTTCTCTCACTGCAGTGACACACATATACCAGAGACCAACTAGCTGATAATGAAACGTGTCTTTAAATAGTGCTTCATGCTGTACACATGTTCCAGAGTAGAACTAGCTGATCATAAAACACTTTTTGAAAGAGTGCTTCATACTGCACTTCTGTGGTTTCCAAGCAATGTATATTGCGGGTGTCACTCAATATAATGGTGCGCAGTCTCTGTCCTAAGAAGGGTGGATGGCTACGTTTGTCTCGCTAGGATTTGAACTTTTGAACTCCCGAACACTACATATCTCAGCTGTGAGCATTTGTCTCACTCAGTCATCGTGCCAGCATCCAAGCTACATTCTTTTTACATTTCAGCTTTTTTCGCATCTGTATATGTAGGGTTTAGAATGACGGGGATCGCATTTCCAGCTCTGACCAGACTCTTGTTTTCTCAGGTAGACATCCTCCCCACCAACCCCACAGTGGAGCTTCCAAGCGGCTCCATGACATGATAAACAGCTACATTCAGGACTGACATTTTTGTCTCCTGCACTGAATGCTGGGACTTACAGCTAATACTGCAAAAATAGTAACCACAAGCACCATGATATATAATGTAAAGGCGTAACCGGACAAATCTTATCCTGATGATACTGCGCCAGGTCCAGATCCATAACTGTGATAACATGTAACGGAACTGGTGCTATGTAAAGCGCTCTAATCGGTTCGAGTTCGCGCTATAGAAAACTCTAAAAATAAATAAATAAATAACGGGCAACAGGCTTCCATCCCTAGCACCCCCCCCCCCCCGTGACTCTTTTTTTTTTATTGGGGGGTGGTTTTGCAGCAGTGCTGCAGTATCCAGCCCACAGTAACAAAAGCAGCAGTGCTTTACACTTGAAACATCAATCAATCAATCATAGTATTTATAAAGCGCACTACATACCCCTGAGGGTCTCAAGGCGCTGGAAGGGGGGTGGAGGGGGCGCTGCTACTGTTCGAAGAGCCAGGTCTTGAGAAGTCTCCTGAAGGTTAGGAGGTCTTCGGTCTGCCGCAGGCGGATGAGGAGGGTTTTCCATGTCTTGGCGGCGAGGTGGGAGAATGATCTGCCGCCGGCGGTCACTCTTTGGATGCGGGGGACGGTGGTGAGAGCGCGGTCTGTGGAGCGAAGCTGGCGGGTGTGGATGTAGAGGCCGAGTTGGTTGTTGAGGTACGCTGGTCCGGTGTTGTGGAGGGCCTTGTGTGCGTGGGTGAGGAGCTTGAAGGTTATCCTCTTGTTGATGGGGAGCCAGTGCAGGTCTCTCAGGTGGGGTGTGATGTGGCTGTGGCGAGGGATGTTGAGGATCAAGCGGGCCGAGGCGTTCTGGATGCGTTGGAGCCGTTTCAGGAGTTTGGCCGGGGCTCCTGCGTAATGTGCATTGCCGTAGTCCAGTCTAATGCTGACAAGTGCCTGGGTGACCGTCCTCGTTTTGGTGGGATCCACTTGAAGATCTTGCGAAGCATGCAGAGGGTTTTGAAGCAGGAGGAGGAGACGGTCTTGACCTGCTTCGTCATGGAGAGGGTGGAGTCGAGGATGACCCCTTTGTTGCGTGCCTGGTCAGTGGGTGTAAGGGGTACCCCTTGTGCAGTCGGCCACCAGGAGTTGTCCCAGGCCGAGGGGGTGGGTCCAGGGATGAGGACCTCCGTCTTGTCCGAGTTCAGCTTCAGTTGGCTGTTTCTCATCCAGTCGGCGATGGCCTGCATTCCTTCGTGGAGGTTGGTTTTGGTGGTGTGGGGGTCTTTGGTGAGGGAGAGGATCAGTTGCGTGGCATCGGCATAGGAGATGATGTTGAGGTTGTGTCGTCTTGCTACGTGGGCGAGCGGTGCCATGTAGACGTTGAACAGCGTTGGACTGAGAGATGAGCCTTGGGGGACGCCGCAGATGCTCTAGGTGGCTTGGGAGCAGAAGGGAGGGGAGGCGGACACTCTGAGTTCTGCCGCAAAGCAAGGAGGTGGTCAAGTCCAAGGCCTTCTCTTGGATTCCGGCGTCATGGAGGCGTGTTCTTAGTGTGCGGTGGCAGACTGTGTCGAAGGCAGCTGACATGCCCAGGAGGATGAGGGCCGTGGTTTCTCCGTTGTCAAGCAGGGCCCTGATGTCGTCGGTGGCGGTGATGAGGGCAGTTTCGGTGCTGTGGTTGCTGCGGAACCTGGACTGGGACGGGTCCAGGATGACGTTTTCCTCGAGGAAGCTGGTCAGTTGTTTGTTAATGGCCTTTTCGATGATCTTCGCCGGGAACGGTGGCAGGGAAATGGGTCGGAAGTTCTTGAGGTCCTTGGGGTCCGCCTTGGGAAACATCCCTCCCCCCAGCGGGCTGGTGGAACAAAAATTGCCATGGCTACTTTGGGTTCCCAGGCCATCACAGGCCAGTTCACAAGCTTCTTGGAAATGAACATGTGAGAGTTTGGTCCTCATCTTTAGCATCAGTGACTGAAACAACCGCAAATGCATTGGGTAGGCACCCCTAGCGAACTTCAAAGGCCCAATAAAGAGAGATCTCTAGTTGTTGCATGTGAGTTGTGAGAAGTTCAAACAATTAAAAAAAAATATTCTGCTGTTTGAAGTATTTCTTTACATATTATAAATCAAGAACTGCAAGAATGTAATGACAAACACAGGTCTGTGTGATCAGTGTGAGCCACTAGGCAGGGGTCTCCGGCCTTTTCTTTCATATGAGCTACTTATGTTAAGAAAAAGTCACCCTGAGCTACTAACAAATATTGTTGTTGTAATAGTGACCACATCAGACAAGATAACATTAGTGGACGTTTTGTACAAGATTACCGTTACCAAGGGCCTCAGTGCATCACTAGTATTGTCAAAAATGCCTCATCATGGGTAACACATAGCAACCATAGATGCAATGCCCTTATCACCAACGTAAAACGTTTAGCAATGTCTTCCTAATGCAGAATAATTTATTACTGAAATATCGGCTTTGAATATTTTTCTGAAATTCTAATATTTTCTACAAATATCGGCCTATGAGTTCTGAGAAAAGACATTTTAAAATATTGTATACATATCTTAGTTAAACCAAGCAAAATCTTCTATTTTAATTGGCTGGGCAGAACAGAGGGGAGCTACTTATTAGCAGCTGGAGAGCTACCAGTAGCTCACAAGCTACTGGTTTTAGTAGCCTGCACTAGGGTGACCACATCATTCATAAAGCACATTGTCTCCAGTCCTCTACTCTTCATGTATAAATCATTGTTTCAGGTGTGTAAGTCCAATTAGTTGAATGGAAACAAAACAATACTACAACACCCAGAATGCATTAGGCGATCACATGAAAGTTAAGGACTGGAAACAGTGTCCATAATGATCTAAATGGAGGTGCTAAGCTTACGAGCCACACATGTCTTATGTGGAATAACTTGATTCCCCTTTGTTGGTGAATCCAGAAACTATGCAGTTTCCATTATTTGCTATTACTGAGTTCAGATATGTATATAGCAAAGACCCAGCAAAATAGTCAGAAGAGTTTTTTTTACAGGTAATAACAAAATAGAATAAACTATTCACAAAATCAGAGTGAAAGCAGGAGAGGTAAACGGGGTACGGTGAACATTATTCGCCAAGCGTCAGGGGTACTTTGAACAGGCAGGTTTTTATACACTTTCTGAAAACTTGAAGATTCACATTGTGTCCAAGTTCTCAAGACTCTGGGAGCTTGGCATAAGAGAGTCTGATTGAGATGGTTTGATCTTGGTCATTGTGTTGGGAGGATGGACTTGCTTCAGGTGTCTCCCTCTCCTCCACTGGTGTAAGGATAATGAAATGAAATGAATGAGACTTATATAGCGCACGACTTACCCTGGGGCATCTCAGCGCTTGCTTAGGGAACCCGTCCTGGTATTCCCCTGTGAGATAACCCTGGCAGGGTATCCACAAGGTGAAAGCCAGGCATCCCACTGCGAGGGGCCGTTGTGGAGATTAAGCAAGCTATTGCCCAGAGTGTGAACCCGTGAGGCGAGAAGGCACCGGAGCGAGAATTAACGAGTCCGTGGAATTTTGAGCCCAACATCCGCCGAGGCGGGGAATTGAACCCTGGTCCCGGGCCGAACTCAAGCTCCAGGTCTGCCGCCTCTAACCCCTGAGCCACACTTCTCCACAAGATAAGGGCAAGACACGGTGAACTGAGAGTGAGACAAGCCATTATAAAGATTATTTGGTGTTGAGTGGGAGCCATTGGAGGTCTCTCTCTGAATCGGGGTGGTATGTTCTGATTTTTGGTTATTTTGACCATGGGTCCTACTGCTTGGTAAATGGGTTTGAGAGGTGCCAAGAGGGTTCTTGTGGGGCAGCTTATAGGGCAGTGCCACTGTCAAGGTTCAAGAAAACGATTGTTGTAATGATGCTTCTAAATCACAGTAATGGATGGTGGGTTGAGTTTTAAGAGTAGGTAGAGGTGGAAGAACATTTTTGTGTAAGTTATTATTTCGGTAAATGTTATTGTTTCTATTATTTAATAGATTCTATGTATTATTTCTAGATTGTTAAGTTACTTAATTGTATTGTTGTCATTAATTATGTTTGTCCCTTCAGCTCACGAATCACTTTAACGCAATGCATATCTATGCACGCGGCGGTTAAGCTGTCACATTATAGGAAAACAGTAATGTGTTTGCATACAACTGTGATTCTGGTCCTGTCTGTAGGGCACCACATGAACCACAGGAAAAATGTAAGTTCAAGGATTGGTATTGCAGGATACCTACCACCTGACAAAAAGAATTTTGGTAGAAACGCTTCAAGAACGCAGCACATGATTAGCAGCCTGTCAACGTATAACCAACAAACACTGCTTTACCTCTGAAGGAATGTACCCTCATGCCCTTAGGTTCTTTTTGAGTTCGCAGCGGAGCAATGGGTGACATAATATGTTTTTTGTAACTAACAGAGCCAGCAAGCATTAGAAAATAGTCAGAGAGTTTTATGAACATCTCACTAGCTTTAGCATAAAATTGACAACTTTTTCCAGAGTCCCAGGCAGTATCTGGATAAAGTTTAGGAAATGTAACAACAATAAATACCTCCTTACTCAGATGGAGTTCTGAAGCCAATCTGAGGCAAACACTCTTTGTTTAGTACACAATACTTTATGACACATTTCTTTATGACTATGAAGTACTCCTCATGGGGCTTGCCGCCATGGGCAGTGGATACAAGCGATTTACAATTTTCAGGTCAAGGGGCTTCTACTTATAGAATCAAATGGGGACATTGTGAAGTGCCTTCAGAGCACCAGGTTGAGATACCAGTTACTGAAGCATGGACAGGGACTCGTCAAGTAAAAGTAGCTTTTATCATGCAATGGAGAGTCTTGTGTGTCAGGTGATGGTGAGTCAGTTCATTTTTTTAAAGACAACTTTGGAGGATGCCAGAAACTCATCTGTCACATGAGCATTTTGAGTTGTATACAAAAACCATAAATCAACGAATAAATAAATTAGTCTTGTAATGTTACAGGATAGCTGAATAAATATGTTTGAAAACACCCCTGCTGATTTTCAAAATACTGGAGTAAGATACTTTTGCCTTGAGAGTGGGTGGTTTGAGCTCATAACCTGTGCACTAGTTTATGTTCATGCGTTCTGCAGAAACAAAATACAGGAAATCTGCACAGAATTATGACAGTAACAGGTTATGCAGCCTGTGTTATGTAAGAGAACTGTTCAATGAGCGACTGGGTTGGGTCTCAGTATAACCAGCTTCCAAGGATTTAAAGTGTCTTGGTAATGGGAGAGAGGACCTGATGCCAGCATAACCAGTATTCGGGGAGCAAGAACCCTGAGCAGACGAGAGAGAGAACAGACAGCCAGTGCAATCAAAACCCAAGGAGGGCAGGAGGACCACCTACCAGACCAAACAATATCGTAGGCAGACTGACGGTGTAGGCCATGTGACTGGAGTAAAGAACAGAGGTAGACTTCACATATGCAAACACTGGGTTGGGAATGATATTTGAGGCCTGGCCCCTGGGGATGAAGAGCACGCCCTATTGGAGGCCATATTATCAGCCTGAAAGTAACGCGTCTTGCATATCTGTATAGGAAAGGGCCAATGTTTGCATTCGTGGCATTTTGATGTACACGTTTTAAAGAGGGGTTCGGGTTTAGAATTATAACATAGGAATATTTTCGCTCGGCCATGCTGATTGTTTGAAGGAAACCGGATGTTGCTGTCTGCAAAGATATCACATTATCATGCGTATATACTGATTGTTTCTTTGGAAAAACTTTAAATGTGCTCTCCTGACTCGCTGTTAAATTAACAAGGGATTGGAGATGCTTGGAAATAGAGGTTGAAGGCATATAAAGATGTTACAACCCTGGTGTTAGAAGAAGTTGTGAAATGAGTATAACCATTTTTGGGATTGTAATTAGCCCTGAAGAAGCCCTCAACTTCTTGCCTTGAAACACGTTGTTGACAATCATTGTGCATTTTGTGAATACTGAATTGAACACAACTGGAAAGCAATTAAACATTTCTGGTGTACAATGCAAACAGGATTACAAAATTATATAGAATACTAAATTAGAGGTTTGTTTTTAATTGATGAATTTAAAACATAGAAAATATTTTTACTTTTGTACAAAAAAATGCAAATGATTTTGTGATTGTAAAATAGACTCCCGTCGCATAGTGTAGCATCCTTGCAATGCAACTTTGCATGTAATAGTTCTTACCATGAAGCTGAACGTGAAGTTCCTAACCTGCTCACTGACATCCCTAAAGGGCATATACAGTACTGCAGAAAGATTTGGCGAATCAGTATTGGTGTACTAATGGTACTAAAGGTTATTCAGCTACAAACTTTGCACCTACGGATCCAAATAACCTGAGACTCTGGGATGCTTCATGAATAGGAATGTGAGGGACATCTTCCTTTGCAAGTGCTGTGCGTGCACTGTGTATATGCTGGTCTCCTGGGCTTTATTTTGACTGCACCTCTTCCTTCACCCAGCCCCAATCCTGGAAGTCAAGCCCTGCAAATTCCAGGCACACAGAAGAAAAGTAGAGCAGCCGAAAATAAATGCAGCGACTGTCAGGTTGGGCATCAAAGGAAAGCTATATTTGGAGTTCAGTGGCCTCTCGCCTCTTTGGGCCTCGGTGCTACTGCACCTGCTGCAATAATGATAGCTAGTTCTTTACTTCTAATGTTTTTCCTACTTCTGGCTAGGAAAATACTATATTGTAATTGCATGTATATAGCGCTTAATCCAATACTAACCCTGACGAGGCGTCGAAGCGCTTTACGCCGGGCAGCACGCTACTCTGGAACCCAAGTATCAAAATTAATTATCTGTATTTTTACTATCGTTTTTTCTTTTTTTAGCTGCATCCGTTTAATAGAATACGTGCATCCACTCTAAAATTGGAAACGATGCGTCACGTGTAATAAAAAACGTGTATAAATGAATTAATGAAGATAAATAGAAATGCGGCCACAGCGTGATGTTGAACTCACAACCAAGCGTGATGGTTGCAGAGTTGTTTATCCCGCAGGTCGTGTTTACGCCATACGTGCGCCTGGTGGTGTTTTCAAGAGGGGCGCGCGCGGGAGGGGGGCAGCGCACAGCCCTGTCAAGCAAACCCTCCCCACTGAGACTTGTTGCTGAGTGGCAGACAAATAACAGATTGTGTGGCCCAGGTGAGAGCTTCTGCGGGAGCGGCAGAGCTCGAAAACAGCGGCGGCAGGAGACTGCAGCCTCTCAGGACAACGGGAACCCCCGCGGCACCTGGGCCGGGCCTCAGGTGGGGCCGGATTGAATTACAGCCCTCCATGCCTGTGGAGTATGCGCGGCTGTTTGCTCCGAGCACGCATCTGTCACAACACCTGAGTGAGCTGTTGCCCCACAGGGGATGGGTGAGAGGTGCTTGTGTGTGTGGGAGGGGTGGGTGGCAGTCTTCTTTCTGCCCTGGAAAAAGAAGCGTGCGCGGTGAGCTCGCGCAAAGGCAGGGCAGGGGCCTTCCATTGTGCCATGCGAGGCCCAACATATGGGACCATGTGGGACGCGCGCAGTGCACCCTGAGCCGATGCACAAATGGCGCCCGGTCTCTGAGCAACAGGCAGTTATCTGGAAAGAAATGCTCAGAGGAGCTGCCTCTTTCCTCCACAGTCTTGTAACAAGAGACAAAGGGACAGGCTGGTGGCAGGTGCGGCCACACCATGCAGCTTTAGCAAGAAGAAAAGATTTGCTGCAATAAAGGTTATTCTGGTTTTTGCTGTGATCAGTTTCCAAGCTGTGTTTAAATACTAATCTTTACATGCGAGGTAAATTTATTTAAGTAGTTGCACCTTTTAGCAACAGGGGAACTTATCTACTAGCGCCACAATTGCTGTCCTTCCTGTAAATGGAGGTCAGTGTTAGGTTATGTGGGGTTTTGGTACCTGAATGTGAAGCAGGAAACTGTCTGTCTTGAACACTGCTTAGTTTGCCCAGGAAACACACGCACTAGCAAAGCCAAAAGTTCTCGCCTATACACGAGCTATTGGCTTTGTCAATGTGTTTTTGTCATGTTGTACAGCAGTGTGGGTGCTATTCAGCATGTCTAAAAGTTAGTGGAATGCAGTACCCTAGAGTAGAGTGTCATAGACTGGATTTGTTGGAGTGGAGTGTCACAGAGTGGAGTAGGGGGTTAGAATATCGTAGAGCTGAGTAGAGGGGAGTAAAGTTCAGTGATGCAGTAGCAGAGAGGGTCATGGAGTGCAGGTCATATATTGGAGTGGCATAAAGTGGAGTATAGTCGGGTGGAATTGGGTGGAGTGGGTTGGAGGGGATTGAGGTACAGGGATGAATAGGACTGGAGTCGATTGGGGGATTGGCTTGGGGTAGAGTGGGTTGGATTGCAAGAAGTGGAGTGGGGTGGGGTGGATTGGAGTGTGTGGACTTGATGGGGTGGATTGGACTAGAGTGGGGTGGATTAGATGGGTATGAGGAGGGTGGGCTGGTGTGATAGGACTGGATTGAGGTGGATTGGATTAGAGTAGTTTGGTCTGGAGGGGGTGAATTAGAGTGGAGTGGTGCAGGGTGGATTAGATTGGACTGGAGTGAGGTGGATTAGAGTGGACCAGATGGGGTGGACTGAACTGGAGTGGGGTGGACTGGATTGGAGTGGCCAATTGTTTTGGATTGGTGTGTGGCCAATTGTTTTGGATTGGAGTGGGGCAGACTGGAGGGAGGCAAACTGAAGTGGGCAGATTGTTTTGGATTGTAGTGGGGCCACTGGAGTGGGCAGATTGGAGTGGGGCGAATTTGTGAGGGGTGGGTTGGGAGGATTGGAGTGTGGTGGGTTGGAATGAAATTGGGTTAGGACAAGTGGTTTGGATTGGAGTGGGTGGATTGTATTGGTCTGGGGTGGATTAGATTGAGTGGAGTGCTGTGGTGTGGGGTAAAATGGGTGGGTGGGAGTGGATTGCAGTGGGGCAGATTGGAGTTGAGTGGATTGGGGTATACTGCACAGTTATGTGATAGAGCATCATTGTTAGAAATGGGGATCTCTGGTTGGCTAAGGCTGGCGCCAAAGCCAGGCAGAGACCACCAATCTAGTAAGGGAAAGGGAGTTACACGCCAAAGATAACCCCTGCTCACCCCCTTGGTAGCTTGACATGAGCAGTCAGGCTTATCTCGGTGGCGATGTATAAGCATTTGCGCAACATACACAGCAACAACATACTAGGCACACCACCAAAGGAACTCCACACAAGGTTATATATAAAAATAGCCTTTGTATTATCATATAACACATTAGATGGTAATCACACAATATACACTGTGCCAGTTGGCACTGGGCAATATTTACAGGGGATTATTTACACATGACAGGGTCACGTGGGCCACTGTCAGAATCATCACTTGGTAAAAATAGTAAAAGTAAGAACATATCAAAAACGTAGACCACAACAAGTAATTACTGGTAAACTCTATACTCAGCAATCTATACCTGCAGTATACATCAGCAGCAGCCTCTCTTGGACATGGACAGCCAGCGCCGGGACGCCCCTTGGCTGGGGCAGCCGTGCGCTATATAAACACATATAACATTAACATTAACATTAACATTACCATTAACATTAACATTGTCCTGTAACATAAATCATATTAAGCACAGTATCACATCAGGCGAGAAATCTATTCTGTGCCAACCTCATAAGCCTAAACATAGTAGACCATAACCTCCTAAACATAACTCACATTAGGAAATAAACTTACTAATATGAACCGCAGTAGGGAATAAACCATACCTAAACCACAGTAGAAAATAAGAATAAAACATAACACAGTAAGTAATATCTCATAATCATAAAATCACATCTAGAAGCATAAATCATGGTGCGTAAATCATACTACATACATTACATTTCTTAGTATCCTATAATCACACTATGGCCTGGCGCCCTATAAACCTAATAGTCCCCCTGGCCAACTGGCCATCCACAAGGGGCTCAAATGCCCTATGTCCAAAAGTCAGGGCGCGCTGCCAATGCAACAGGAGTCAGGGGTGCGCAATTGCACAAACCTAAACATTGCAGCTGGCTCTAAGTGCTGGGCAGCTGTGAAGGAAAGTACTGGGGCAGAAGAGTGCATCTCACTCCCAGTGTAGAAGACATGTCCCCAAATAAAAAAAACCTAAACGGTGCAGCTGCCCACTACTTGCTGGGCAGCTGGGAAAGTTAAAATGAGGCATGCGCTCTCAATGGCCCTTAAAACAAATGTGCACACCGTTGCATCTGCCCTTTGTCTGGCGTGGCAGCTGTGAGAAAATAGCCAACACGGAAGAGCACAGGCACCACTGGCCCTTGGGACCCCCACTGGGTCCTCAAAATGAATAGCCCTTCGATGGAGCGCACTGGCGCTTTAAATCAACATATGCCCACGATGGAGCCACTGGCGCTAAAAATATACATGCCCCCAAAACGTGGCAGATTCCCTCTAGTAAGCGGGGCTGCTGTAACTGGGAATAGTAGTACACAAATAAGGGGTCCCAGTACAGAACCGTTTGGAAAGAAAGTTAAATTAAAGAAAAAAGTTGTTGAAGAAAAAGTACATAAAGCTTTGATTCATTGTTATTTAATCACAATAAATCTGAACATGGAATTTACACACATTTATTTAATCATAAATTGTTTGTTCAAAAGTGACAGAAATAAGTGCACCAGGGAGGGTGGAGAGGGGAAGGTGGGGTCAGTGCAAGGTAGGTGTGTGGGTTACTGGGATTTTGGAGAAGAGTGACGGTCAGTGTGACCTAATTCCCTAGATATATACAGCTGTGTTGGCTTAGAAGTACAGCCACACTCATAACATAAATGTTTATGCAATTTCATCACAAGCCATTATTGAAACAACCATTGTAAATAAATCGGCACTGTGGTCAAATGCTGGCACATAGGATGATCGTCAATGTTTCGACCCCAAAGGTTCTAGGTAGCAATGTGACCTTAGGAGGGGGTCTTCTTTAGGACATGGGGGATGAGGAGGGGGCCGGGAACCGTGATTGTCAGTTTCACGGTGAAGGACTGCATGGTATCAATGGGCACATAGGCTCCAAATACGAGATGAGACGACTCAATTGAGTCTTGGACTCCTGAGCGTAACAATCTCAATGAGTTAGTGATGCGGGTGCCACCAGGAACAGGACGGAAAACAACGTGATCTGGAAATCTTGGTCAGTATCGGTGTCAATCTCCCTAATGAATGGGGAGCGGCCTGAAGAGATTGAAGATAAAGCCGTCTGTGTTGGCTTAGCACGTGGACGCCACCCCACGCTGGATGCGTGCTAACTGGGAATAGGGCCTGGCACCACGGTGCCCTCTGGCCCCCACGGGACCTTTAAAATAACTTTGCCCCAGGTTGGACCCATCCAGGCTCTGTGAACAACAATGTGCCCCCCTTCGTTGGAGCGACCCCCTATCAGGCGGGGGCCGCTCAGGATCTGTGCCCCCAACAGGCACCACACGGAGAGCCAACACTTACCAGCTCTCTCCTTCATGCAGCCGGACTCTTCTCCTGGCGGCAGGCACTGTGGCTGCACACGGGGCTCCCTCTTCACCACGGGAGCCCTGTCCGGCATCGCCGGCCTCTCCCCTTCACCCGGGCCCCCCCTGGGACCCGGATCTTTTAGATGGAGCCTGCGAGGCTCCGGACGGCGAGCGGGACTTCCTTTCCTCAAGCGCAAGTCCCGCCCCACTCCAGGCATCGAGCTGCCTGACTTCTGGTTGTGCCGCGACTCAGGCCGCAGCAGTGTTATTTCTTCGGGCACAATGAGGGGTAGGCTCCCTCTTTACTAACAATATAAAGCGGGGTGGGCACCCACTCAATCAATAAAAGCAAAGTCGCGGGGTGGGCACCCGCACAATAATTAAATTGAAAGTGATTAGATAGGGTGGGCACCTGCTCAATAAAATAAAAATAAGCGGGGTGGGCACCCGCAAAACAATGATAAATGCGGGGTGGGCACCCGCCGCTGCAGGCGTCATGGGGGAATCCCTCTGGTGGAGGTTCCTTCCCAAAGGGGGCTGCAGCTCAGCACTGCGCAGCCCCCAGGCTCTCTCTCTCCTGAGGAAAAGCAAATAAAAAGTGTGCCCAGTGCACAGAAAGGCTGAATAAAGTCTTGGTAGAGTCCTGGAGATCCTGGAGGAGGAAAAGCAGCAATAGGGTTCAAAATGAGAGGGTCTTCCAGGTTCAAGGGCAAGGCAGGGCCCAGGGAGGCAACCCCCCCGGGCCCCAGCAGCAGCACGCCCCGCAGGGTCAGGATCCAAAGCAGAACATCTTCATGGGGTCACAGCCCCTATATTTATACTACTAAATCCTTTGTGTGACAGCATAGGGCTGGAGGATACCAGTCAGAACTGGTATAGGGGAGCTTTGGAGCACTTTGTTTTGCTCAGGTCCTCTCTTCTTTGTCAGGTGGGGGCTCTGTGCTCAGACGCACCGCAGTAGGTAAAGCCAGCATTGTGGAGGGTAGGCACAATACTATTCAGGTCCCAGGTGCAACTCCTCCCTCCCATCTACATGCAGATCTCCCTATCACCACTGGGCAGACCCATCCTGGCTCCTGGAGCCACCTACATCAACCAGCACCTGTCACTACTCACAAGCCATACATGCAATTCACATCATGCAGGCAGATACACAGCACACATAAATGCCAACTTCTAAAAGTGGCATTTCTAAAATAACCACAATAAATCTGCACACCCTATTGCGCAGCATTTATTCACACGAGCTCGCACATACTAAACCTGACCCTGCACTCCCCTTATACCAGGAAATACCATGGGCACACATATCCCCAAAGCATTCCTATGGTAGAGCAGGCCAATCTCACCACAAGCACTAAGAGAGCGCACACACTTTACACTGAGCCTCAGTGCTAAAGTGCGCAGAGGCCCAAAATCACTACCACCATGTCAGAACGTAATGCAAAAAGTTCAGGGGTAAACCTGCCAAAAAGGGCCATGTCCAACAATCATTTAAAAAAATGACACATAAGAAAGAAACAATGTTGCTTTGCAATATTTAGAACCAGATAATCCTCATCTTTTGTCAAACAAGCCCACGAGCATGAAATCAAAAGAAAAAATGAGTGCAAAGAGAGAAAAGAAGATTTAGCAAAATAAAATAGTTAAATATAAAAAATAAATCTTTGCAATTTTGTTTGTCCTGTTGGGCACATTTTTGCCAGTCACACACCTTCTGTTTGCAGGAGACTAGGAGTTCAAAAGAATGAAATAGAACCTCAAACACGTCGGGAGCAGAGGACGGGCACTGAATTAAGTTGAATAAATCAGTGCTCGGTCCCTGCTCCCCTGAGAGGAGTAGAAATTATGCTAGGCCTGCAGTGATGAGTTATTTATTTATTTATTTATTATGCAATTTGTAACGCGCAAACTAAACCCGAAGGTGTCAAGGCGCCTATCCAAAAAATCTAAAATGCTATGAGTTACGAGGCTGTAAAGAAGCGTGCCACGCAAGCCAATAAATGGTAAGCAATGGGTGGGCTCCAAGCCCTTATTTGCTAACAACAGTGTCTCACAAGCGAGACGCATGCCCTAGCACAGCTCTTGCAAGCTCAACCTCAAGAACCAGTGCAAGAGCCTGAAAGTTTTTCTTAGGATCCCATAGCTGTTCTTGCCAATATCAGTGCTGCCAAATACCACGCCTACATAGTCTTGATTCCATCTGTTTCCTACACGTTCTTTTTCATCCTTGCTTTCTCACTGTTTTCCTGTCTTTCTGTCCATCCTTCCTCTTTTCTACCTTTCTCTTTCTTGCTATTAGTCAAAATTTGATGATGAAAAAGAAGTCTTCGTCCCCTAAAACCAGAAAGCACTCAGTGGCACATAGTCTTACGCTTTAAGCATTGGTCTTGTAATATCTTGCTTTTAAACACTTTTTCATTTTGACCCAAACCATTAATATGCACTATTTTTTTTCTCTCTTCTATCTCTGAATGTTGTGGTCCCATTTCAACTATAACGAATGTCCTAAACACAGAAAATATTATTGTATCCATGCGCTTCCAGATCACTATTTTGACTTTTGCGACCAAATCCTACACATGGACCTTGCCCCAGGAATAACCAGGACTTCTTTCTTTAACAATTCCTACATTACTTGTGTCTCGAAGGACCCCACAGGAAAAAGCACATTATTCAGAAGCTATCACAACTGCATTTGACTACTAAACGATTGTTGCTTAGGACTTAAAAATTACCCAGGCCTATAAGCCAACAGGGGCTGTACCTTTTTGAGCCAACCATTGGAGAAAATATCGAAGAATAAAGAATTTAGGGGCATATTATCGCCGCATTAGCAGGACTTTTTCCCGCTAATGCGGCAATAATTTCATCACCCTATTACCAAGCTGTCGCTAACACCAGTTAGCGACAGCTTGTAGGTGATAGCGGGCATTTAGGGGCCCACCTTGCATGTCAGCGATAATTATCGCTAATGACATGCAAAGTGGGCTTGCCAAGATGTTAGCGACTAAAAACCGTCGCTAACATCGCTATCTCCGATTACCAACTTTTGGAAATATTCGCGCTAAGCGCGAATATCTCCAAAAGCTAACGCTTGCCCTGAGCAGTTCTTAGCCATGTTATCCAATGGTAGGTGGATAACATGGCTAAGAGCATTAGCTCGGTAATGCATGAATATCGCTGGCTTTTCAGCGATATTCATGAATTTCGGCCAATTTTTATCACTTAGGAGATAAACCTTGATAATAGCAAGGCTCCTAAGCGATAAAAATCAGTGAAGCACGGCGATAAAATTATTGCCGCTAACCAAGCATAGCAATAATTATCGCTTATGCTTGGTAATATGCTCCTTAAACCTCTTTCTATGTAATCCTCGTTTAGCTATAAGAAATACTTATGCATTGTTTTACGAATATAATCATGTAAACCCTTGTTTGCTAATGTTCAGAATACTGCAAAATACAGCAATATGTTGTGTATGGAGCTTTACCTACAACATGAGAATGCTTAAGGAAGTGTCTTTGTATTAATTAGACATTACAGTAGAGTCCCTAGGTCCAGGCACCCCATTTGACTTAAACATATAATGTAAAAGTTAAGTGTTGAAGTCTAATTGACTTGATTACTCGACTACCTTGGCTTGTGTAGTTTCACAGTTTTCCTACGTTTATGCATCTGTATAGATTTATTACCCCCAAAACTGCAATATTTCCTCTTAAGCAGTAGTTTTGTGCTGAAAACGATGTGCCATTTTCTTGTGAGTTAATTTTAAATGTACTTCCCTCATAACAATAAAAATGGGTGGATTTCGGCAATATTTTCTTCCAACAACTTATAATAGGCACTGACATCCTGAATTTTCAGGTGAAAATCCACATGCAGAGAACTCCACGTGGCATATGACTTGTAATCATAGCACTTGTAAGAATTACAGGAAATTGGCAGAAGATAAACGTAATTTATTTGCATAGCCCCTGTAAATACCTTTTGGCCTCAGCAACATAAAAATACTGTTCAGCAGCGTTAGTAGGTATGGATGTGCGAATATGTCAAATTTAATACCACAAGATTTCTAAAGTGTTTTTCAAAACTTTGCAAACATTCAATCAATCAGTGAACTTGTAAAGCGTGCTACTTACCCGTGAGGGTCTCAAGGCCCTGGGGGGGGGGGGCATGGGGGGAGTGCTGCTACTAGGCGAAGGTCTTGAGGAGCCTTCTGAAGGTGAGCAGGTCTTGGGTCTGCCGTAGTTGGGTGGGGAGGGTGTTCCAGGTCTTGGCAGGAGAAGGATCTGCCGCCGGAGGTCGTTCGTTGGATGCGCAGGACGGTGACTAGGGCGAGGCTGGTGGAGCGGAGCTGGCGGGTGAGGGTGTAGAAGTTGACTCTGTTGTTTAGGTATGCTGGTCCGGTGTTGTGGAGTGCTTTGTGTGCGTGGGTGAGGAGTTTGAAGGTGATTTTCTTGTTGACTGGGAGCCAGTGCAGGTCTCTTAGGTGGGAGGTGATGTGGCTGCGGCGGGGGACGTTGAGGATCAGTCGGGCTGAGGCGTTCTGGATGCGTTGTAGTCGTTGCAGGTGTTTGGTCGGGATACCTGCGTAGAGTGTGTTGCCGTAGTCCAGCCTGCTGCTGACGAGGGCTTGGGTAACTGTTCTTCTTGTTCCGGTCGGGATCCTCTTGTAGATCCTGTGGAGCATGCAAAAGGTGTTGTAGCAGGAGGAGGAGATGGCGTTCACCTGCTTCGACATGGAGAGGGAGGAGTTGAGGATGAATCCTAGGTTGCGTGCGTGGCTATGGTTGTTGGAGCTGCTCCCAGTGCGGTCGGCCACCAGGAGTCGTCCCACGCAGAGAGGGTGGGACCTAGGATGAGGACTTTCGACTTGTCCGAGTTCAGTTTCAGACGGCTGCTCCTCATCCACTCGGCGACGGCCTTCATTCCCTTGTGGAGGTTGGTTTTGGTGGTGTGCGGGTCCTTGGTGAGGGAGAGGATGAGCTGCGTGTCGTCAGCGTAGGAGATGATGTTCAAGATGATGTTCAAGTTGGGTTGGGGGCCATTTGTGCGAGGGGGGCCATGTAGACATTGAAGAGGGTCGGGCTGAGGGATGAGCCCTGGGGGACGCCGCGGATGCTGTCGGTGGTTGCGGATAGGAAGGGCAAGAGGCGAACTCTCTGGGTTCTGCCAGTGAGGAAGAACATGGTCCAGTCCAGTGCCTTTTTCTGGATTCCGGCTCCTTGGAGGCGTGTTCTTAGTGTGCGGTGGCAGACAATGTCGAAGGCGCCTGACAGGTCCAGGAGGATGAGGGCTGAAGTTTCGCCATTGTCTAGCTGGCGCCTGATGTCGTCTGTGCGGCAACAAGGGCATTCTCGGTGCTGTGGTTGCATCTGAATCCGGACTGGGATGGATCTGGGATGTTGTTGTCCTCGAGGTGGCGGGTCAGCTGCATGTAGCAGGTCCCTGAGCTCGACGGCTTGTTTGCGGGCGGAACGGGTGTTGAGGAGTATGCAGTGGAGGTGGTTTGGTGTCCTTGATGTTTTGGTGGTTCTGTCGCATGTGAAGTTGCAGGTGTGGCAGGAGAAGGGTCCGAGGGTGCGTTTCGGGGTGGCCTGGAATCAGCGGTGGTCTCGGGTGTTGAGAGCAAGGAGAGTGTTGGTGTCGTATCGGAGTCTGGTGTTGTGGCGTGTGTGGCATCCATGGGTTCTGGTGCTGGGCGCGGTCCAGGCGCGGACGGGCGCAGCGCGCCAGCGGTGCACTTGCTGCGCGCATCCGCTGCGCATCCTGGCAGCGACAGGCATTAAAGGCGGGGAGGGAGGGAGGAGCAGCTGGGAGGCGGGAGCAGGAAGGCGAAGGGGTGTGGCCGCGGGGTCAGCGGCGGGAAGAGAGCGGGCACAGAAGACAGACGGGAGTGGAGAGGAACAGTACTGGGCTACAGAGGGAGAAGAATACAGCAATAGGGGCACAAAATACAAATGCATAAGAAAGACAAAAAATGAAAGGCAGACCAGACTCGGCACAACGGTCTAGGGACACACGGGTCTGGAACCCAGGCAGGAGCGGTAGCAGCGGGGCGAGCGCGCACAGATGGTGCTGTTCGGCATTGGGGGCGTCCGACCAGGCTTGCAAGCAGGGTCAGGGGCCACCAACTCTGTCGGGCAGTGACCGGTTAATAAGGCGGGGAGGGAGGGAGGAGCAGCTGGGAGGCGGGAGCGGGGCGGCGAGGGGGTGTGGCCGCGGGGTCAGCGGCAGGAAGAGAGCGGGCACAGAAGACTGACGGGGGTGGGGTGGGAACAGTACCGGGCTACAGAGGGAGAAGAATACAGCAATGGGGCACAAAATACAAACCCACAAGAAAGACAAAAAATGAAAGGCACACCAGATTCGTCACAACGGTCTAGGGGCACACGGGTCTGGAACCCAGGCAGGAGCGTTAGCAGCGGGGCAAGCGCGCACAGCTGGTGCTGCTCGGCAGTGGGGGTGCGACCTGGCCTGCAAGCAGGGTCAGGGGACACAAACTTTAAAGCCACCACACAAATTGCAACGTTTACAAATTAAGATTTTTTTTGTGCAATAGTATGTTTTCCAGAAAAAATCAGCAACAAATTCCTTTTCATTGCAGAATTTACCAACGAAAATACTTTTTGCAGGAACATTATTCTGCAAGTGAAGTTTACAAAACTTAAGAACTTTCTCAAAATGCAGAATCAGTTAACATTACAAAATCTTTGAGAATAAATTTAAAGTTTGCTGCACCTTTGCAGCTGTTGGTATAGGAATCTAAGCAGGAAATCCAAACTGGCTAATTTAACCCCTCTACCCCAAAACTCAATATCCAGAGCACATTTCAGAAATACCTAGATTTCCATCATGCCCATTTTGTATTCATTTGACTTTATCTCAAGAATTGATGCATGCAGGTACACAATTAAACATCTTGATATGTTACAGTTATGTTGTTGGCTCTGGGTATCACCTGATTTAGGACAGCCCACAAATATTATATATTCCTGGAAACAAGAGGGTATGCTGGATGAAATTATGTATTACTTTTGCAAATTGGCCATCCAGCAAACAATTACAGATGGACATTTCACCAATTACTATTTTTTTCCTACTTATATGCATTCTTTTTTTATTACAATGAATGGTTTAATTGGGAAAACAATACGTAATCTATATAAATAACCAATCCTTAATTCTGAATTGTGTCTATTTTTCAAACATGTATAGATTTCCAAGTTCACCCATGGGTTTCACACGTGTTTCCACCACAAACTAAAAATAGATTAAAAAAAAAAAACGTAAGAAAAATGGACTAACTTCGAAAAATGTAAAACTGTGGAAAAAACATGTTTTTTGCCAATCTGTGTGCTCCTGAATTCTGGGAAGATGTTTATGTTCGCACAAACCTTTTGTTGGTTTGATGTTCATTTCTACCCTGGCTCTTCCAGCGCCTGTGACACTTTCTATGCTGGCTTATCACCCCTTCTCGGAAGGACGGCCCTTTAAAGTCTAGTCAATAGATGAAACTGCGAGCCTCTCCAGCTGTCCACGGCCAACTGAGGTCGAGACGTCAAAGGCGGCGCGAGGCTGACTCACCCCGCCCTCTGCTGCCTCTGGCTGCTGCCGGCTCCTCTGCAGGTAGGGCTGGCTCCCCGCTGCGGCGCGCCGCTTTGAAGTGCCTGTTCTGCCCTGGGCACTCTCAGGATGCACGAGTCTGTGGCAATGTGAGAATCCAGAGCAGGGAGTGCCTGGACCCACCTGTCCCCACCCAAACCTCCCAGAGAACTACTGCCGAGAGAGAGCTAGGCCCCTCTTCAGACGCACTCAGAGCGATGAAAGGGGAGACGCCTCGACTGCGTCCCTGCACACGACACAGAGTGGCCCTGCTGAATTTATGGGATTTAGAGCCTGCCACGATTACATCCGGGCCTTAGAACAGGCCCGAACGTTAGTTTTGTCTAGGCACTTGAGTGGTGTATTCTGAAAGTTTTGCTAAATACGAATCCTTTGGCGGAGTTTTTTTTTCCTGAAGTGTCAGGAATATAGGAAATTATCTGACAGTAAAAGTATGTCTTAGAACACTCTAGCTCCAAGAATAGTTTACTTCCATATTTATCTGGGTGACTCGCCAGGCGCTATATGCCACCCGCGAGGCTGCTTCAGGCCACAAGCAAATGCTTTGCAAACTTGCAGTGATTTGTACGTGCACCACAGTATGCTGTGGTGCACACGACCAAAGAGGGTCGTGCAAACCATTGGCCGACTATCCTAGTCGGCGCAGTGCAGACTGGTCTCCAAGCAGGTGGCGGGAGATGGAGGTGAAGGCCTGAAGGAAGATGGTCTAAAGGTTTAAAATAAACTTCAGTATCAACAGACGTGCATTAAGACTCTCCTAGAAACACATCTCTTCTTCACTCAAATTGCAAAGACAATGTTTGTTGAACACTTGCTTTTTAAGTGGCCTGGCTCAGTGGCACAACGTTTTCGATTGCGTTTCAGGCTTTATTCATGCTGAATAATGAAGGAAGCAGAGTATGCCTCAGCCAGGAACACATATACAATGATACAAGATCTAATATATTAAGAAATATCTGTAAGGCCTAGATATGAATATAGGGAGAACCTTTACAGACCCAAAAGGAGTGAATAAACCGCTGGCTTCCTTACTGGCAATATTCACTACTCTCATTCTCTCTTCTTCCTCCCAGTAGTCACGCTATAAGAAAGACAGCCAGCACCATTTGCAAGCTTAGCTGAAGCTATTACAAGAGTCGATGTATTTTCCTATCACAGCACAGGCTCTCCTCCTTCAGTGGCCCTGTGAGAGTGGTCCTGTTTTCCATTTAGCATATGTCATTCCAAGCTTTAAGCAGGAATATGGACAAACCATGATCAGAAGGGGCTGAGGAACTTCTATACCAAGACGAAGAAGAAAGAATTTTGTCAAACCGGATTAGGAGTAAGTGATTTGGTCATTTCCTCCAGCCCTTAACTCATCCCATTTCTCACACTAAGAGGAAATAACAAAACAGCATATCTTCATCTCGATGCATCATAACGAAGAATAAAACACACCATTAGACTGAGGCAAGGCAATACTGAACAACTCTATGCTCCATCCAACCTCATCAGAAGTACCGTTAATCGTCAACCGAGGGCAACAGTTCATTGACTCTGGTGCAGAAGCCACCGGGGCTTCGCTCGCCACATGCAACCTCTAATGTGAGCTGAATGTGGCCTGAACCACCCTGGTAGCGTCTCTAGAAATAGCAGCATAGTGACTCCACCTTGGATGCCATCAGGCAGGCTACTGTTAAGTGTCCGTGAACCTGCCCTGAAGGTACAAGCCATCATTGTCCACATGCCAGCAAAATGACATTACATGCCCTTCTACGATGAGGTCAAGCAAAATCCTCTGATACGGGTGCCCATGTTGAAGACTTGAAGATTGGTGTCCATTCTATGGACCAAGGCACACAAAGAAAACAGGTTGAAAGTTGGTCAGACTATGCTTTAGGAGGGTTCCCATGGAAGTGGATTCTGTATAGGCACAGAGATAAACAACAGCTATTTCTGGAATGTATTAAGTGATGATTTGTAAGGTGTGCCTCTCCTGAAAAGGAAGACTTCACTCCTCATTGGCCAGGGCTAGGGGGGCCCTTTTCCTACGAACTGTGTCTGATGGGCGGGTGGTGACTCGGGATGGGACACTTCCTCAACGCGTGCTGCTGTGCTATGTGATGTCTTTGATGATCTTGGATTTTGTTATTACGTGTAGGGTGGAGGGTATCTTATGGCCGGGGAGTCCGGGAGACCTAGAATTTGGCCCTCCTCGGGTATTACAAACTTCTCTTTCTTTTCCTCCTTTCCTTTGTCTCTATATTTCGGGTTCTTTATTGGGCGACAGACACACTGCCGGGGGGGGGCGTAGGCCGTAGCCTCTGCATGAGTGTAGGGTGGGGGGGGGATTTAGTTTTCTCCATTTAGTTTCTATGGGCCTTCATTTTTTTCTATTTACCTGCGCTTTTCTTAACTTATTTCTGTTCTGGGTCCGCGATAGGGGTTAGTAGGGAGTGGTTGGCGATGTACATGGTGCGCAAATGCTAGCTGACGATCCTGTTGTTTCTACTTTGAACCGCCATACTGCCTGGGGGGTGTTAGCTTCCACTGTTGGTTTCACGCGATGATGTTGCCTGCTCATGTTGTGAAGCTACTGTACGGACTCAGTTCTCCTTGGTTACTATTCTTCACTGTTTTATATTTAGAACAAAAAAAAATTAAAAATTAACCTTCAATGCTCCTGCTTCTCGGTGACACGGTTCTATTCAGTGTAACGTTAATTGATTGTCGTTTTGTAACGTGGTGCCACTGAGAAACTGTATTGATCGCACTTGTGCTCCAAAAGTATCGTGGCCGGCCTGATGGTTGTGGGCCCGTATTTGTTCTTTTCTTCATGCACAATAAAGGTTTACAAAAATTAAAAAAAAAAAAAAGTAGACATCCTTACTCAAAGTAAAAGTTGTGAATCGATTTAGAATGGATGGGGAAAGTACACCAGCACCTTTACTAGAACCAAGAAAGTAGGGGTGGGTATGAGCGATCACTCCGACATTGAGCATCAAGCATCTGTCTGATACTAGTCACGCAGGAAAGTGAAGAGTATTTATTTGTGAAAATATATTTATTAAGAATTGCAAAACCCCAAACTGCTGCAAAGACGAGGGCGAGAAAACAGGAGAACAGAATCATCAGCGTAAACCCATGATGGAAGAGATGAGTAGACGCATGATGGAAGAGATGAGTAGACCCATGATGGAAGAGGTGAATAGACCCATGATGGAAGAAATGAGTAGACTAATGATGGAAGAGATGAGTAGACCCATGATGGAAGAGGTGAATAGACCCATGATGGAAGAAATGAGTAGACTAACGATGGAATAGATGAGTAGACCCATGATGGTAGAGATGAGTAGACTAATGATGGAATAGATGAGCAGACTAATGATGGTAGAGATGAGTAGACTAATGATGGAAGAGATGAGTAGAGCCATGATGGAAGAGATGAGTAGACCCATGATGGAAGAGATGAGTAGACTAATGATGGAAGAGATGAGTTTTCAAAGGTCTTCTAAACATGTAGTCATGTTCAAGTTGGAAGGAAGGTGGGAGAGAGTTTCAGAGAGCCTTGGGTATGTAGGGATATTTTTTCTTTTATGTAAGGAAAGAAGACTGTTTTGGGGGGAATAAGGTATGAACACTTTGGCTAAATAGCCCATCGTAAGGTTACTGATTTCATTATGGGTCATTCCGCAAACTTGAAGTCAACTTGGTCCGTAATGGGGGGTTGCAGGGGTGATTGCTTCTCTAGTTATACAGCCACCCTGCAAAGATTTGGGCCCTAGCGGCAGAAAATCTTGCAACTGCACCCATACACTGACTCCTAGTTTCCAGCATAGGAAGCAGGGCACCAGTGGCATAATGCAAAATGGTAGGCTCCTCTGCAGAATGTGATGAGGGGTCGCTGAGTCTCCCCTACTGCATTGATAATCATTGACCTTAGCCTTTAATGGGTTCGGGGCACCTGAAAGATGGGTGACTCCCTGCACTGCAGAAGTTTCAGGGGCTTGTGTTACACACCTGCAGACAACAAGAGTGGAGAAGTGTGGCTCAATGGTTAGAGCGGCAGACCCTGATGCAGAGGTCTGGCCCGGGACCAGGGTTCAATTCCCCGCCTCGGCGGGTCTTGGGCTCAAAATTCCACAGACCTGATAATTCTCGCCTCGGGGCCTATTCCAATCATGGAGTCCCACTCTGCAACTCTGGGCAATAGCTTGCTTAATCTCAACAACGGCCCCCACAACGCTAAGGATGCCTGGCCTCCACCTTGGGGGTGCCCAGGAGTGGACGCCTCACAGGGAAAGCCAGAATGGGTTCCACAGCGGTATTTGTACAAACGCCTTGAGACCCTTGTGGGTGAGTAGTGCGCTATACAAGTATCAATTTATATTTCCAAGAGGAGAGTGGCCGGGGTTGTCAAGCTCCTTCCTACTATTCATTTAGAGACAATGACAACCCTTGATGTAGAGAGCAGTGATGTGGTGTCTGTCCCCTTTAATGTGACTGAGCATAGGCACTGTTGTGGCCGCATCAACCCTGTCTCTGAAAAGGTGCAGGGGGCGGGGCACCTTCACAGCTAGTTTATGGCTAAAGATTGGTCTGCACTCTATTTACATTTTGATTGATGCGTTCAGACCTTATGGAGGTGAGAATATATCTCACAGAGAATGTAGACAGTTTCTGGATGGCTGTTACGTGGTGCAAGTGTACCTGGACTAAAAAACAATACCAGCGGGACCTAAAGAGTCATACAGTCACATTGCATAGAATGGTTAATTTATTTCTCATAAGAAAATATTGCTGTGCGGAGAAATTGTTTCATACAATTATTACATGTGAGTTAGCTCTCATTTTATTGACCTTAGAAGGATAAAAGGCTGAGTAAATCATGCCAAGATATGAACTTGTGATTTGCAGATCACAAGTAGTGGGCATTTAACCCACTGAGCTTTTGAGTGGCTTATATGAAGAGTTTCAATGCTAGGATCAACAAATAGATAACATGAAGAGAAATTAACTGATATGTATAGACATATCTATACCTACGTGACAAGAGTGCCTTGTGTGAATACACTAAATAGAGAGAGAGATAACCCAGCAACACATGTAGTGCCAAACACATTTTTTTTGCAATAAATTAAAAAAACAAATTTCCCTTAAACCCTAAAGTCTAATTGAGATGTGGCATTGCTTCTTGTGGAGGTACATCAAACACTCAAAAGGTGATGGGAGAAATACTATGTTATAGCTACCCAACAGGCCTCCCAGCGCTAGGAACATGTTTGCCACAAGAATCAGTGCACATCCGGGTGATTGACAGAAAAAGAAAGGTTTTCAAGTGTTTCCTAAAATTAAGTTCTGACTTGTTCATTCTGAGTTCCACTAAGAGGGCATTCCAAAGTTTGGGGGCTAAGCAGGCAAAGGAGCACCTCCCACTCCTCCCCTTCCTGATCCTAGGGATCAACAACAGCCTTTGATCCACGGAACACAATGATCTCCTGGGAATATAGGGATTCAACAGTCGCCGTATAAGCTGCGGACCTTCCATATGCATAGCACAATGCTTACAATACTTGTAACCACTGCCAATCACTGGGGTAGCATTTCAACTGTATGAAACTGGGCTTTGTTGCAGTAACCCCCCCACTTTCTGTCTGTTTTTTTAACACAACTTTGACTGAAGTGTACTGGGTCCCTGCTAACCAGGTTTGCAGTACCAGTGTACTTTCCCTAAAATCTGTACAATTGTTCCCCAATTTGGCAAAACCTTTAACACATTTAGTACCCTGTGCATGTCCCTAGTAAATGGCACCCTGGTACCTAGGGCCTGGGGTACTAAAGAGTAGTCCCTAAGGGCTGCAGCACAAATTGTGCCACCCTAACAGACCCATCACCAAGCACTTGCAAGACTTCTGCATTGCAGGCTGCTTGACTTGGTGCAGACAAAAGTGGAAACGTGACATGCCACACATCCCTATGTGCCATGTTCAATACCACTGCATGTCCGATTTGTAAGTCACCCCTTCAGCAGGACTAAGGCAGGGTGCCGAGTATCACATGTGAGTTCATACCTTCATGAACCGATATGTCCCTGTGCTGGTCAGTCCTAATACTACCAGTACAAGGGCCCTGGCAAACCTTTTTAAAACATGTGCTCGATAACCCTGGGAGTAGTTCGCGAAGTAGCGCTACGAGTAGTTACACGAAGTGCACTTCGCACTAAGCGAGCTACGCGTAGCACTATGCGAACTGCTTAGTGCGCTGTGCGCGATGATTGCACAGTGCCGGATGCTAGTCCGCACTGTGCAATCATTGAAAACGGCATCTTGCACAGAGCGAGCTGTCTTTTACTGCCGCTCAAGTAGATTTTTACTCGAGCGGCAGCTTTCTCAACGCGGACTGGTAGTTTCTTATTGCGAGTGGTCGCGAGCATACTCGACCACTCGCAATGAGAAACCTGACCTCCTCATGTTGAGAATCTTGCCGGGAGGTTTATTTTCCACGCTCGCGATCGGCAACTTGATGCTGTTGATCGCGAACGAGGAAAAAGTTTTGTGTCATTTTGCTTGCTTGCTGTCGCCAACTTGACGTTTAAGGACCGCGAGCAAGCAAAAATGACCGCTGCACTACGCTACGGTAAGCTACACGTGTTTGCACTGTACTACATGCCGTTTGCGTATTGCAAAGTAGCGCAAACTTCGCAAACTACGCAAGCGTAGCGTAGTGCTTTGCCCAGGGTTAGTGCTGGACACTGGTGAAAATAAATTCCTCAGTTACATGAGGGCTTCACTGAAAATAGGGATGTTTGGTATCAAACATCTCATGTTGATACCCACACTGATGTCAGTGGTGGATGTACCAAAATATGTACGCAGAGGGCACCATACTACCCACCAATAGAGTAGTTTGGGTTTGCATAGCAAACCACTGTTCACTTATAAGGGATCCCCTGGGCTCTTTACACGGTATATCAACTTTTTGATATGACACATAAAGAGCCAGCTTCCTACACACGCCTATTGCTCCTTTGCCCACTATGTCACCACAGTTTAGACCCAGCCATGCGCAAATCAGTCTTCAACCTGCTCCAATAAAAACAGTCCTGCCTGAACCGGAACATAAACAACCCAGGAACAGTTTCGCCCTGATTGGGGCTCTTCAGTCCAATATAGCTTAGTTCTAATGGCACAGTAAGCATGGCCGAATCCGGCTCAGACTGCCATCTTTTCTACACACACCTCTGCATCTGATACACCCCTAATATTTCTTATAGCCATATTCTACAGAATTCCAATAATCTGACTTCTTGGTTTAAAACAATTTCCAGGAAGCAGTACTTAGGGCCTGATTTAGATATTGACATACAGGTTACTCTGTCACAACGGTGACAGATATCCCTTCCGTCGAAAATATAAATCCTATTGGATATCATGATATTTATATTTTGGCGGATAGGATAACCGTCACTGTTGTGACGGAGTAACCTGTCCGCCAACATCTAAATGAGGCCCATAGTTCCAATCTGTCTGTATGGCAAGGAGTTCTTCCTCAAAATCACTGCCACTTGCCCTAGTAATTGCATCGCCAAAGAAAGTTATTACACTTCCATCTACATCTGTTTGGAACCTGACAGAAGGGTGAAGATCCTTTCAAAAAAATGACTGATAATATGATACACAATGAAAACATAGAGGTAACTTAACTAATATATCGTGCAAGCCTGTGCAGCACGCAAAGTTAGGCATTTTCCCCGTGACATTGGCCACTGAAACACGAAGGAGAAAGAATAATTAGGGTGTACTATACCACACGGGCGAGAGACTGATTCCTTGTGAAGACATTGGACTAGAAGCTCCCTTTTACACCATTTATGAATTTGACAGTTTTGGAATACACAACCCTGATGAAGTCCTAAGGGGCAAAACATATTGGCTGGGCTGATTGGAAAAAGTTTCTTTGAAATCAGTTGGACTCTGAACTCATACACAAGACTCCTGAAAATTGAATTTCATCAAACTATCCATATTTGATATGTTTTGGGACATTATAATGCTTGAACCTTGGCTGGAAATAGAGTTAAAAAAATCTTTGTGAGACAGTTAATGCTTATTTTCAATTGCCATGTTTGCGGTTTAATATGTAGGGCTTCTAAGCGGTGGGGCCATGAAAAGTAGAGCGTATGAATATTTAAGATATCAATATTTATTTATTTATTTATTTATTTATAGAGCTCAACATTGATCCCTAGGGATATCATGGCGCTAAGCAGAGCACATCATAAGTGAGTAGTTCTTAGGAGAGGGTCCCTAGTACCTGGTCTGGTCTTAGGAAACAGATGCGTTTTTAGTTTTTTCCTAAATGCCAGATAGTAGTAAGCCAGCCGAAGTTCTAGTGGAAGTTTGTTCCATAGTGTTGCCACAAGATGAGAGAAGGAGCCACCCCCTACTCTGGACTTCCTGATACGTTTGGTTTTTGCCTGTGCCTGGTGGCGCGACCTCAGGTTCTGTGTGAGTGCGTAGAATTCAACTATGTCTTGAAGAATTACGGGTCCCAAATGATGTAAGACCTTGTGAGCATGACTCATCGGTTTGAATTTGACCCTTTGTCTCACTGGGAGCTAATGAAGTATCCTCATGCATTCAGATGCTGAGCTGTATTTGCTCTTATTGCATACCAATTTGGCAGCCGCATTCTGGACTAGCTGCAATCGAGTGAAGAGATAGTCCCCCATGCCCTCCAAAAGAGCATTCCTGTAGTGCAGCCTGCTTATGAGCAGGGCTTGGACAGTGGTTCTCCTACACTCAATTGGGATCCATTGAAAGAGTCTTTTTAGCAGTTTTAGTGTCATAAAACGTTTCGCACAGAGAGCACGTACATGGTCCTGCATAGTGAGAGCACTGTCAACAAGATTACCCAGATTTTTTGCAACTTGTTTGGGGGCAGGGGCATTGCAATAACGATGCACAAGTGCGACTTTAGGGCCTACACTGCTGGTGCTCATTTTTGTGCAGCAAGCAAAGTTGCTTAGCTGTATTGAGTGACAGCAAGAGAGCATGACAGCGCCCTATTTAGTAAGATAAAGTGCTGATTTCTTCCTTGGTGCTGGTGCACAAAAAGGCCTCCTCGTGCCACACAAGCACATTTGCAAAGCAGTACAAAAGTGCCTGCGTCATATCTGGCATAGAGTTTGTACAGGAAAGGTACCATTCTGGTACAAAATACTTTAAGACAATTTTTTAACTTTTCTGACTTTGGATGTCTGCTGTACAGTGCAGGATTTAACACGTCCCTCAAAAAGGAGCTATTTTTTGGTAAAAGCCCTGACTACCATTATTAGTAGATAGGGTTTTGCATTGAGATCAATGTTTGGTTGCATGGGATCGCCCATGTACCACTCATGGGACATCCTCTTGTTTCAAAGCACAACAAAGCTGTGCATAACCAGTTTTGTGTTACTTTAGGGCTACTTTCCAGCACATATGAAGTTTTGCGCTGGAAATAAATCACAGATCAACACTTTGCACTTGTTTGTTCCACTTTTGCAATGCAAACCCGGTGTAAAGTGTTAGTAAATCTGTCCTTGCGTTCTTTCTGAATACTTGGATAACAGTTGATATTATGACCAAGTCGATCAACCTAGGAAGGATGGAAGGTAGAGTTGATCATGCCACAGGCAAAGCAGTGACCTACATGCCTCTGGGTGGCTTCTCAGCCCACTGAACAACCTTACCAGCAGCTCAATCTCCACGCTACATATTGATGGATCACAATTATTTTCCTAGACCCTCCCACAGGAGAAAACGTAGCTCCTGAACTATTACCTCTAGCACATATATTGACACCAGTGTTTTGACATAATTGTTTTATCCCCAAGAGTGGACAAAAATAGTTGCTACTGGCTTTAAAAGCCATCTTCACATGACATGCTGGTGACTCTACAAATCTTCTGTGTACAACATTATGGGGGTCATTGTGATGGCTGACAGACTTCAATCTCTCCACCATCGACCCGGGGATGGGAACTGTCCACCTATGAGGCGGCGGTTCCACACATGTAATTACGATGGGACCGCCGCCATGGCGGTCGCAACTGCAATATTTAACATTGCAGTGGGTGCTGCTACCTGCAGCACCCGCCGCAATGTTAAAAATGCACCATGAACATTTCCCTGCACTACGTGGCAGGCACCATGCGGTGCCTGCCACATTGAGCAGGGAAATGTAGGGGAGCACCATAGGTGCCCCCCAAGTGGAAGTTCAAAGTGCCCGGGGGTAAGGAGGGGTCCCGCTATGGGCCCCAAAAGTCCATCCCCACCAGCCTTTCCATGGTGGTTGAACCGCCATGGAAAGGCTGGCAGGGATACTGCATCCTAATGAGGCAGGCGGAGCCAGCTAAGCACCGCCACCATTCTAGGGATGCGGGCGGTCCGACAGGCAATTGAAACGATTGCAATTGAAACGATTGCAATCCGACAGGCAATTGAAACGATTGAAACATAACAACAGCACACCATCACAATCTGGCGGGTGGAAAATGGCCGCACAATGGCGGTGAACCTGCCACTGGTAGTCTGCTGGTGGCGGGTTCACCGGCCTCGTGATCAGCCCCTATATTTGGATTATCTGTAATTTAGATAATCCCTACATATGAAATTGACCTGTGTATCGATTGCTTTTAAATTGAAACGCTCAGTGAAACAAAATGTTGTTGTAGTAACAGATATGTAGCCTAGACACTGGAATATCTTTCAATTTTTATTTGATATTATGCTTAAATATTGTTCTTGTGTAATAATCTTTTTTGTTAATTTGACCATTATTATTTATGTATACTTGCATCCAAAATATTGCTACTTTTAGTTTTAAAATGAATAGTTAGAGCAGACTATAATTGCCTTTGTATTAATGAATAGCTAAATTCACTTGTTATCCCATCAATCTCATGAATACTTTTTCATTACAATGACCGTACTGTATTCCTCTACATACTATTTTTGTTATCAAATGTAAATACTTTTATAATTATAGATAGAAATTCACCTGATTACATCCTCATACATATATTTTCCGTGTATCACATTTCCAACAATGTCTTAGTAGTTAATCAAGCCTAATTGAATCATTATTTTCTAATATGAGCCGTTAACCAATCAGTAGTTTCTCAGTATTCAAAATGTGATCAATGTTTCCGAAACCTTTTAATCATGCTTCTAACACACACAGTGTGCTTATCTACTTTTATACTGAGGGAATGTAATTATATCGACTATTATGCTGTGGATTTTGGGGAAATAATGTGCATGAATAATTCTAAATGTTTTTTGTACCATGACTCACTAATATATTAACTGGATCATTTAATACTAATTAATAACAGATTTTGCTAATTTGTACAAATACCTATTCAATGTGTGAGCATACCAGTGAATCCAAATTCGTAAGATTTTTTTGCAGATATAAAAAAATAATGTGTGAAAAAAGGCATAGCAGACTCCCTATTGATATTAAGTATTTATAGGAATGTTACATGTACCTGATTGCATAAACAGTCATTCATTTTAAGACTTTAGGACTAACTTAAAGTTTGTTGGATTGTACTTTGTTGATCTGGATGGCGGAGGATATTACCTTTACCATCCTGATGGACTAACATCAGATACATTTAGAGATGATCAGTGGCCTAGCAGTCATCTCTGTACCATGAAGGGAACGGCTGAGAGTTCCCTTCAGGTGGGCAGCCGACATCAGTTTTGATGGCCGTCCACCAAACTTGTAAAATACTTTTGCTTTTCAAAAACAAACTACCAAAGGGAGAGTTTGTTCTTTTAAAGGAAAAAAACAAATGATTCCCACACCTTGGATTTTGATCCAAGGTGTGGAGGGTCATTATTGCGTTTTGTCTGTCCGTCACCACTAGGATTTTCCTGTCAGAATTGGACAGAAAAAAGAACATTACACCGTCCATCCTACATAAGCGGTCATGATAAAGCCCTTCCTCCACCTGCCCCTACTCTACCGCCCACCGTTGCCTTCATTGAAGGACATAAATGAGGCGGGCGGACTGAGAGTTTGGTGCACAGGTTACTCAGTCGCATTAGCAAAGAGGTACCCTGTCCACCAAATGCTAAATCAAACTCTTTGTATAAATATTTTCACTGGGTGTAACACAAATAGTTAATAGAAACGTGTCACTGAACTAATTCGCCAATTAAAGTTTGCTGTTACTGAATAATGTACAGAGGAAGGTGAAGAATGTGGCTCATGCATCTCTCCATTGCAGTGCATCACTATATATGAGTGAGTTAGTTTCTTGTAATAACCATAACTGCTGAATTTCAGCATTTGTTTGTTTAAACTGTTAAGTTTAAAGTGAAATTTTTACCTAACTATAATATCACATTAACCTTTGGTTTCCAAGTGTATTCTGAGTTTAAAAAAAATGCAAAGTAAGTTATTATCACCATAACTAACTATAACGCCACTTTAACCTTAGTATTTTTCATTGAATCTTTAAGGTTTTAAAAAAAATGTAAAGTAACATTTTATTATCATACGTTAACTATGCCAACCCCGACTGCACATGACATTTGGCCATGAGCAGCCTGGGATTGACTACAGGACCTGGCCTGCAGTCACACCCTGTACCCTGCCCAACTCCCCCTTTGGGTGTCCAGCCTGTGCTGCTGGTAATGGGCAGCATGGTGTTGGTAGCAGGGTCTACCGCCTACACGTGGTTAATTCACCACAGTCACTCATGCCCCCTCTTCTTAAATATATTTTTCAAGAGGTGCCATGGGATCATGGTAACCACCAGTATTTTTAAAAATGTGTCCCTGGGGGATAGGGGTGGGAGGATGGCTCTTGGGGACCCTCAGTACAACTTCTAGGGGTTCAGGGTACCCTTACCCTATTCCCTACTATTTTTACAATTTTCTGGACACAGGGATTGAGTCCCCATGACCTGATCATCTTGCCGCCGGCCAGCATGAGGTCCCACAAGACTCATGGAAGCCTACAGAAACAATATGGCCTAATGAAGAGGACCTCTAGGCCAATCAGATTGCTCTATTAGTTAAAGTAGCAGGGTCTCTGAACTCCGGCTAGAGTCCCAGGAACCCAACCGTTCAGATATACATACATTGTGAACCTTAATATCTAAAATCAATTGATTGGATTTATTCCAAATCACATAAAGCACGTGGTAAAGATCTAGTTTTCTGCCAAATTTGGTGTAATTCTGTTTAGTCTGTTTAGTCGTTTAGTCTGTAACACTGTTCAGAAATCTTTATGGAAATTTCATGGGGATGTTGCATTTTGGGAAACCCCTGTTTTTCTTGATCCCCCCACCCCCGGCAAATCCCCCCACTATGTGTGTGTGTGTATATATAATATATATATATATATGACAACAGATTCTCTCCGAGGCAAGATTAGAGTCGCACTCTTTACAGTGACACATTCATTTATTGAACTTCTAGTGCTGGCATATCCTGACGCGTTTCTGTCAATCATTTGACTTTTATCAAAGGACGGCCATATATCATAAAATCTGTATATATATATATATAGTATCCAAAGAACCGCACTCGTGGAAACCAAAAGATTGCAGTGCTCACACCAAAAGTTTAATCACACTTGTTGACAGACGCGTTTCAGCAATACGCCTTCCTCAGTGTCAGTTACATTCATTAATTGATGGGTGAAGGACGTATGGGGACACTGTACATATTAAACACTAGAGTACTTGCCAATACATGGCAGGATGGACTTTGGAAACGTTCACCAGGGGCCTTATCTTAGAGCACCCCGCATCACCCCGGATGTGGATACACGGGGTTCCATGCCGATCCACGGCTTGATTTAATTTGTTTCCTTAGTGGGTAATATGCACCTTACTGTGAACTGTATTAACATGTTCCAAGATGGCGCGCCCGTTAGACTGAGGTAGTCCATCTATCATGTTGATGATTGTGTTGACGCTATATCCCAGGCAGGTCCTCACAGTGTAACTGACACTGAGGAAGGCGTATTGCTGAAACGCGTCTGTCAACAAGTGTGATTAAACTTTTGGTGTGAGCACTGCAATCTTTTGGTTTCCACGAGTGCGGTTCTTTGGATATCACATTTCCGAGGCTGAGCTGAATACTATTGCGGGTACCCATTACCGCAAACTGCACCCGCTCGCGAGTGCCCTGACTCTTCAGTGGGACAGGGAGCACCATATATATATATATATATATCTATATATATACATATATAGATATATATATATATATATATATCTATATATATATATATATATGGATTATCTCCTATGCTCGAGTGCAAGCTCTCTTATTACTGTTGAGACGCGTCGTTTGAGATGTATATATCCAAATATATATATATAGATATATAGATATAGATATATAGATATATAGATAGATATATATACAGATATGTATCAATCAATCAGGATGTATAAACCTTGCAGATCCCAGAAGGCTCATTCAAGCAGCCAGGTCTTGAAGGCCCTTTGGAATTTCAGAAAGGAGGTGATGGTCCGGAGCTGCATAGGGATGCTGTTCTAGGTCTTTGTTGCGATGTAGGAGAAGGAGCATCCTCCACTTCTGTATTGGTAGATGTGGAAAATGGTGGCAAGTGATAGGGAGGTGGAGCGTAATCTTTTCAATAGTTGGTGGAAGTTCAAGCGGTAGCTAATGAAGGCGGGTCCTTGCTTGTGAAGAGTGTGCGTGGGTCAGCAGCTTGAGCTGGCATCTCTTTCGTATGGGGAGCCAGTGGAGTTGCCTGAGGTGGAGTGTGATGTTGTTTCATCGGGGGAACATCAAGGATGAGTCTGACTGCGGTGTTCTGTATGGTTTGAAGTCCCTGCTGGGGGTGTTGCGATTCCTATGCTGAGAGCGTTGCCGTAGCCTTTGTCATGGTGCAGGGGTAGCCACCTGAAGATCTTACGTAGCCTGCGCAGAGTGAGGAAGCTGGTGGATGAGACGGTGTTGATCTGTGATTTCATGGTGAACTTGGTATCAATGATGATTCCGATGTTTCTGGCGTGGTTGGATGGGGTGGGTTCGGGTTCTAGGTCTGATGGCCACCAGGTTTTGTTCCATGGGTTGCTGTTATATATACAAATATGTATATATATATATACACACACACACACAAGAAAGAAGTAACTGAAACAAATGAACTCACCAAAGAACAAAAATATATTTCCATTTAAATGTTTCGGCTTCCACCTTCCTAAGTTAGTACAAGATTATTTGCTCAGTGACTGTACAGCGGAGACTGATGGATTTCTGGATGCAATGATTTTAAATGGTACAACCAGAGGTTTTATCTGGAGTTCAGTAGTTCTTTCTTAAAAACATGTTCCAGATTAAAATGATTGGCTACAGGCTGGTCAAGTGTCATATTAATTACTGCTGCGTTCTGATTCCTGAATTGTGTACAGAGGTCATTTATTGTTTGACCTACATGTTGTTTTTAACAGCTTTGGCATTGGCAATGAAATAAATCAATCAGTGGTATTAACCTGTGATCCAAGGATCTCTTGTGGTCCGCCAAGCCAGGAGATCTTCAATTGCATAGAAAATAAATACTATTAACAGATTATTAAAGTGTATATAAATAAAGAAGCTAAATGTAAATTGAACATTTGAAAACATTCTGTAACTGTGAAGAAATTTGAAATAGGAGGATAAAAATTAAGTTGGTATCTTCTGATTGGCTTGTGGGAGCAGTGTAAGTGCATCAAACAGAATATAGTATGGACAATAGGTGGCCTCAATTGAATTTATAAAAGCTCTAACCTTCATATTTAAATAAAAATGTTCTATTTTTTATTTGTGAATTAAATCAAATATTTCACCATTTGTGTATTTATTTGATAAATGCTTGTTTCTCTATTTTAATGCGTTGTTTTGCGGTTCAAATCATCAAAACTGCTTAAGTCAGGCTCCTCGGCTTTCAGTTATAATTCTGTAGATGTCCCCGGTTTCCAATAATGATTTAGTGGAGGTCCACAGGTTTCAGTAATGATTAATGGGGTCCACTTAACTTCTTTGCCGCTGCGGACATTCCACAGCGGTCTGGACGAATCTGACGCGTATGCAGATCGGACGGCCACCGGCCGTCCTCCACTCTTCCGACCGTGATGTCTTATGGCCGGGGGGTCGTCTGACGCATGGAAGTGGTTAATTCAAAATGCTAAGAACCACTGACATAAATAATGCATGTTGATTAACAGAACTTGTTACTGATGACGTTTGTAAAAGATATTCATTCACATGATACACCTTTTAGAACCACAACAATGAATCCCTACATTTGGTAGCTGTTGCTTGAGTTCAGTTCTAACAATAAGGGGCACATTAGGATGGCGGGAGGACATCCTGTTGTAAAATGGGACCGCCTGCCATAAGGGCGGGGTCCCGTGGGTGCCATTAGGATGCGCCCGCCACAGTGGCGGGCACATCCTGCATTCCTAACATTGTGGCGGGCGGTGCACTCAGCTCCGCCTGCCACAATGCCAGGAAGGCATGTTGTGCACTTCAATGCACAACATAGAAGGCACCGCACCGTGCCTGCCATTTTGTGCATGGAACTGCAGGGGGGTACCATAGGTACACCCCATGTGCACCCTCACCCCCCAGAGTCCCAGGGGGCCTGCAACGGGCCCCCACAAGCAATTCCCACATGCCTTTTCATGGCGGCTTTGAAAGGCATGCTTCCGCCCACATAGTAATATGGCTGGCGGTGTCTAACAGACACCACCACCTTATAAACTGCTTTTCCGCCCGGTGGGCAATCGGGCGGATTGCCAACCGGCGGATGGTCTTCCTGTCCACCGGGCCCGCCCGCCATGGTAATGTGGCGGGGTAAATTGGTAGCAGACGGAGGGTTTTGGCGGGCAGACTGACACCGCCATACGGGCTGTGGCGATCCGCCCGTTATCCTAATGTGCCCCTAAGAGTCTATACATTTGGAGCCCTGCAATAAGCAATAACTAGCGGGTTTGGAAAAACATTTTGTCGTTTTTTGCAGGTGGATAAAAGGGAAATGCTTTTTTAAAATCCAGCCGTGTAGTCACTGGGCAAACAAACGTGCACTACCTGAGGAAGGCAGAAGCCAAAACATTGTTTGGAAATATATTTGTGTTCCTTGATCTCTTGGTGAGTCTATCTGTTTGAGTCACACACACACATACACACACACACACACACACACACACATACACACACACACACTATGAAAGGTTAAAGAGACATTATACTTAGGAAATGTAATAATATCTTACATTATGTTAAAAAAAACGTAGAAAATCACTGGAAAAAACAATGCTTAAAAAGATGATATAGTTAAGTGAAAGTGTCAGTTAAACAAAACATTTTAAACTACCAAAACCATTGAAATTCACAAGCTATAGTTATCTTAAGTAACTAGAACTCATGCCCTAGAAATAACTATAACTCGCAACCCTCGCTTTACACAGTGTTGTTATCAATATGTAATTTCAGATGTCATTAGGAATGTTATTAATCCAGTCACTGAACATGTCATGAGTGATGTAATATCTGAGGGCACAAGCGGTGCAATGTGAGCGTTTTACAAAATTGTTGTCAACGTTTCAGGCATAATGTCTGAGTTAAATTATTCATTCTATAGGTCTAATTTCAGTTTTTATCATGTTTTTACCTACCTTGGAATTATATTTTGCTCCATTTAGTGGTCCACCTGGTATAATCGGGCATCTCTTTATAGACCTTGAATTCATCAAGTTGTACATCCTTACGCTAGTTGCACCCCCAACTACAAGTGCTGTATTCAAGAAGTTACACTAGTGGCTTGTTTGGTGCAAAGCAGCGACTATTGATCAGGTAAGCTTTTAATTTTTAAATTTCTATATTGGTCTAAGATGCTGTCCATGGTCCTATATATCTAAATCATAGGCCACAATGTGTCGACATTACATCAAGTGAGAAGTTTATGTTGAAAACATGAAAGAAACACAAGAATACATACCTTGCTCCAAACACTTGGGCCTATAAAAAGATGTGCCTGGAATATTTCTTTCTATAAATACCTCACAGTGTATTAACGGACACTTAACCTATGTGCATACACCCAAACTAAAACACTTAAAAAGGACTGTCATGTTTTGTTTGGTTATCGCCCCTATGAATTTTGCACTTTGTGATAGAGTGAGCAATGGCTGCATTGTTGAAAAAGAACTCAGATAATAAATCTGTAATACATCTCTAAGAAACAATTGGTTTGTTTACAAGAGGTAACCAAGTACGAAAAAATATCCTTGGCGTTGCTTAGGGAGAATGGGAATTACATCTAAATATTTGACGTAAAGAAATGTCAGTGTTAATTACAAATAATGATACATTCATTAATGTGTCTAGTTGAATGCCGTTTGGCTTCATTTTTCCCATAGGGAACCACCCTTTTTTTTTTATTACATCCTACTTTCTTAGCACTTCAATATTTCCATTACATAAAAACTTAAATCTTTCTTGTATGTGATATGGCAGCCAAGGTAACATACTAATGCATTTATGTGGCCACTGCTGCATGAAGCAGACTCAACATGCGAATACATTCAAACAGTCTGGCCACCCTTCATGGCCTGAACTATAGGCTTACTGCTGCGACATCTCCAAGCTTCCCACAGGCAGAACATGGCATGCCAGTCACAGGGGTTAGAAGCTCCGTCTAAGGCAATGTGCTTATATCGTGAGGCACTGAAATGCATTTTTGAACACTTATTAAACTCCACTGCGGGGGTAGGAGCTTGGTCGGTAAAGGGTTGTGCTTGCTGCAACCATATGATTGTATTTATTGTATGTACTAGCTTTTAAAACCATTTATTTTTTGTATTTATGTACTTGTCAATTTTAAAGCTACATTTTAAAATTATGTATTACCTATTATATGCATTATTGAATTTTACATTTCTATGGATTGTGCTCTTGTACCTTCTGTTTTTTGTTCATAATTGATAATAATGAAATTATTTAAAAAATAAATAAGCATATGTGGGAAGTGTTTTGGTGTCAAGCGCGAGTGGCCAGAGAAGAGCTTTTTTCTTGTCTTGGTGCACACAACGGTGTAATGTGGAAACATATCAGTTGGTAAGCCATGCATAGACCAATATTTAGAATTAGCTGACAGCAATACTTTGCTCTGCATGTCAAATAACTTTGTTTTTTCAATCTACTTCCTTTGATGTATTCCATATCCTTGAAGACTTGTGGGACAAATTTTATCTGTATTTATCCATATTTATTTTGGGTTTTGTGAAAACATGCAGCTGTAACTTGCATGTTTCCACATTTATTTAACCAATAAATTAGCACTCATGGTTGCCAGGTTTCAGGTATATGAACTCACTTATGTGAGAATATGCAAATTTCATTATCAACCTTGTGCATATCTACTGCTGTTAAAGACTATTTTTTAACCCCCTTACCTATCAATCCACAAATCTACTTGCCTGGCAGTCATGGTAGAGAGTATTTAGAATCACTCAAAAAGCAACCCAATTTCTGTTTTCATCCACATTTAAAAATAAATACAGACAAGAAAATAAATGGTTTTGTGCCTGTATTTATCTGTAAAAATCAGTAAAAACAGAAAATAGGGAGCCTTATTTATAGTACAGTCAACTAACTCCAACACGAATATTATAAGAAGTCCAGTTTTTATTATAGCGTCTGATGAGGTCGGGTGCCGCACTGGTGGATTATATTAATATTAACATCCTCCAGGAAGGCTGGTATATGTGACAGATCTCTTCGTGTGTTTACTGCCTGCCCTCATTTATGCAGAGTGCAGACAGACAGTGTTGACCTGATAGTATAAGCATTCCCTGTGGGGGCACCAGTTTGCTAAGGTAGCAGCCTACCAGGCAATAGGTGCTTTATGTGGTGACCTGTTCCCAGGACACCCCCACGCCGCACGGCTCACCTGCTGTAGCGCGTCCTTGCCTGGTACCTCTAGCTGCTGCTCGTCCTCTCCCCGCTACTGCCCTCATGATCCCCGTTGTGCCCTTGCTGCCTTGTGTTCTTGTCACCTTCGTGTCTTATCACTCTCCCTCTCCTGTGACTGCTTCCTGGTCGTGATTCCGCTGTGCCCTTTGCTGCCTTTTGTGTTCTTGCTACTTCGTGTTTTTAGAAGAAGCAAAACCTGCTGCACACTTATAAAAAAGTTCAAGCACAAAAGATGTCTCAATGGACATAAAGTTCAATTATGAACTAGGAATAAAGGGTACCTCTTAAGAGACCTATATTGCTTTTACCAAAGGAATATATCCAAAAAACATTTACATGTGAAGGATGCTAAAGACAGAAGCCAAGACATATAGATATTACTAAAACATATTTTTATTTATCTTTTTTTTGGCTTTTGATTTAAGCTATTACTTTATAGAGATTTGTGCATCTGTACATTTTATTTTGTCACATAACATCACTGACAGAAATTCGTAAATATTCATTATACATTTTATGGATTTCAAACAGTGCAATTAAATAAAGTGCAATTAGGAAAATGTGGTGCCCCTAACAATATAGTATCTTACTAGCATACATACACTCTCACATACCAGTCATACATCTACATTCATTTAAAAATACATGGAAACATATAAACAGAACTTAACAGAATAAGACAGTAACCCGAAGGTACAGTTGGTGGTTCACTGTTGGAACATACATTTGAAAATTCCACCAATTAATCATTGATCTGTGTGTTGTTGACCAATCTTTGATTCATTGTCCAGGTCTTATTTGGATGTACGGCCTACGTACGTTTCGGTGATAGTGTATTTTTGGATCACCTTCCTCAGGGCCAGGAAAATTAAACAACAAAAAAAACTAACATGTATACTCGATCAATATATAAAGGTTAAAAAAGCTGGGGCAGTGCGATTTTTTCTTTTCTATTTTTAGTCACATATGTACAGATGGGATGTACATGTACAAAGGCGGAGGTTCTTTTACCCTCTTACTGCTACAGGTAGGATAATGTCTGCTAAACAAAGTAGGTCGATATTATAAAGTGATCCAGGAGTTGGTTGTGGGGTAAGGAACTCCGTATATTTGTAGATAGAACGGTGTACTTTTTTTTAGTAGTGTTATTTCATCATGTGGTTCTGGACATTTGGCTTTAAACATTCAGATGCCAGAATTTAATAGAGAAGATTGACCTCTTCACCTTTGGTGTTTAGAAAGTCACTGCAGCAAAGGGTCCCAGGCGTGTCTGCACAGCGTACGTTTTGGAAAATGTCCTAGTTTGCGTGTTTCAAACGTGAGAAGTGTAGAAAATTCTACAGCAAAACGTCCCTGAGATGGTCATCAGTATATCAGATGGACAGTCCACGTGGAAATGGTGTGAAGAAGAAGGCAAGGGAAAATAATAAAGCGCAAAAATGTAAATGAAACGGCCTTTCTGACCTATCAATCAAAATCACGTAAACAATAGTTAAGTCTTCGGTAAGGTTAGAATTATCAAATAAGTGGGGCACAGGTGAATTAATCAGGCAGGAGGCCTGAATACAACTGGACCTATTGGACTTCTCGCGTTTAAAACATGCAAACTAGGACATTTTCCAAAACTTCATCACCTGAAGAACGCAAAACTGAGATATATTACTTAATATAGGTGAGTCACACAATAACCCATTTCTTGCTCAACAAGGTTCTAAAAACAAGAACACTCAACCCTATCCCAGCAAATTTTTAACCCTTGATGACCAATTGTCTTCACAGAATCTTCCCCGCGCACCCGTTGGAGAAGAGCACTTTGAAACTACAAGGCATTTTAGAACCTGGTCTTGAGCGGAGCCGGGTCGGAATTATCACCGGCACCGCGGTGAAAGTCTATATTTTTTCTCTGTCTCCACGTTGTATTTATTGTGCCCCCAACGGGACGCATTTCAACTAAGTGTGACCTCCTATACCTTTATCGGTAGAACTTTTTTCTTATTGTTTTCTTTTGTCTCTTTTCGCCCCTTTCCCCTTTTGTGGCATTACAGACCTGTGGTTATATATCTATTTCCTACAGGTAGGATGCACATTTCCCATCTAACCCCTAGGCCTGGTTTGACCTTTCATCCGCTCCCGGATATCATCACCCACACTTCATTCAGGATTTCCATGGCCTTTATCTTCACTCCCCCATGCGTCACGTTAATATGCTTATTTTCCTTATGTTTAGTTTATAACTATTCCAGACTTCACAAATGTATAGTCGCCGTCGACCCACTTCCCTCCTTGCATTTACCATTTTTGAACTCACAGATATTTGGGTTGGTGTTGTGCATCCACTCATGTGTTACTGTTTAAACATGTTCACCAGTCACCCACCTATCACTTTCACCTTTACGGTCACCATTTGAATTCATGTCATGTGAAGAATACTGTGTATTCCATCCAGTATTTTGTATCCTCCCCAGCCCTGAGGAGTCGCAGAAACTGTGTTTTCTGGCGACTAAACACGTGTCGGCTGGCTTTTCGATGAACAATAAATAAAAAAAGATTAACCGAAGCACTGATGCTCCAATCCTCCGTCTGTGATAATTGAACTTTATGTCCATTGAGACATCTTTTGTGCTTGAACTTTTTTATAAGTGTGCAGCAGGTTTTGCTTCTTCTGTATACAGTGTGCTCACCAAGCACACTTTGAGGGGTTTCAGGGAATCACCCCTTACCTGCATGCACCTTCTGCTTCACTGCGTTCTCCTGCGCGTCAACCAGAGCAGTGCGCCTAGCATTTCCCTTACAACTAAAACCCTGTTTGTTGTTGTCGTATACTTCGTGTTTTTAGCACTCTCCCTCTCCCGTGATTAGCTTCCTGGTTCTTGTGCCCCCACCCGTTCCCGCAACCGTTTCCCGCCGCCGATCCCTCGCAGCCCCGACCCCTTTTCTCCTCGGAACCCCATTGGCCGCCCCGCTTCCGCCTCCCAGCTGCTCCTCCCTCCCACTTCGCCTCATATGGAGCCCGTGCGAACGCGCAGTGGGCGCGCTGATTGTGCGCCGAAGGCGCGCCAAAGGCAAGCCCGTCTGCGCCAGTCCATGCCTGGACCGCGCCCAGCGCCAGGACCCCTGGACCTCGAGTATGCCAGCGCACCCAACGAACTTACGACGACGCCTCCCGCCACGCACTCAATGCCAGCCGGAACCCCGCCTGCTACCGAGCCACCCCGAAACGCACCCACGGACCCTTCACCTGCCAAGCCTGCAAATTCACCTGCCTCCGCACTTGCACAGCACCCACCAAGCCAAGCTCCAGCAACAACTACCTCAAGTGCATTCTGCTCAACACCCGCTCCGTTCACAGACACGCCGTCGAACTCTGGAACCTCCTCGACACAACATCACCAGACGTCGCCTTCCTCACAGAAACATGGATGAGCGCCTCCTCAACCCCCGACATCGCCATAGCCATCCCGGAAGGCTAGAAGATCACCCGGAGGGACCGCGTCAACCAAACCGGAGGAGGCATCGCCATCGTCCATAAAAACACCATCCGCATCACGACCAACTCCGACGACACCCTGACCACCGCCGAGCACCTTCATTTCCAGATTCACACCGACCCCAAGACCACCCTCAGAGGCACCCTCATCTACTGACCCCCAGGACCACGCACACAATTCAGTGAAGCCATCGTAGACTTCATCAGTCCGCACGCCCTCATCTCCTCAGACTACATCTCAACTTCCACCTGGAGAACAACAAGGACTGCAACACCGCCGCTCTGCTGGATAACCTCATCAACCTTGGACTCAAGCAGCTGGTGAACACCCCCACCCCTATGCCGGACACACGCTGGATCCCATCTTCTCCTCCAGCAACCACATCTCCTTCAGCCACTCCACCTGACTACACTGGACAGACCACAGCTGCGTCCACTTCAACTTCAGGAGATCCACAACCTTACCACCACCCGCAACAGGTTCCCCGCAGAAGCTGGAGCAAGATCACCACCGACCAGCTCACCACCTCCCTCAGCCAGAACCCCCCGCCAACACGACGGACCCCAACGAAGCAGCCCGCAACCTCACACAGTGGCTGACCAACTGCGCCGACAAAATCGCACCAATGAAGAACCCTCCCAACAGACCCGACAACAGAAAAGCCTCCTGGTTCACCAATGACCTCAAAAACTCCAAGAAAATCTGTTGCACCCTCGAGAAAGCCTGGCGCCACGGCCAGACAGCAGAGAACATGACAGCCCTCAAGAACGCCACCCGCAAACACCACCAACTGATCCGCACCACCAAGAAGGCAACATTCACAGAACGACTGGACAACAACACCCACAACAGCAAGGAACTCTTCAGCATTGTGAAAGAGCTCTCCAACCCCAGCGCCTGCAACAACGACATCATACCCTCCCAAGACCTCTGCGACTCACTCACCTCATTCTTCCACCGCAAGATCGCCGACATACACAACAGCTTTGGCGCACTGACCACGCACCCAATCACCGAACCAGTGACCCAGACCACCACCCTCTGCACTTGGACCCCCATCAGCACCGAAGACACCTCCCGCCTGATGAACACCTTCCACACAGGCTTCCCTACCGACCCCTGCCCACACCACATCTTCAACAAAGCCAACGCATCATCGCACCCCAACTCCGGAACATCATCAACAGCTCCTTCGCATCCGCCACCTTCCCGGACAGTTGGAAACATGCCGAGCTGAGCACCCTTCTGAAGAAACCCACCGCGGACCACACGGACCTGAAGAACTTCCACCCCATCTCGCTCCTCCCCTTTCCAGCCAAAGTTATAGAGAAGGCCGTCAACAGATAGCTCTCTGCCTTCCACAAGACCAACGGATCCCTCGACCCCTCACAGTCAGGCTTCCGGGCAAACCACAGCACCGGGACCGCCCTCATCGCAGCTACCGACGACATCAGGTCCCTGCTCGACAACGGGGAAACTGCAGCCCTCATCATCCTGGACCTCTCAGCAGCCTTCAACACCGTATGCCACCGCACCCTGATTCAGCACCTAAGCAACACCGGATTCAGAGGAGGGGCCCTGGACTGGATCATCTCGTTCCTCGACGGAAGAACCCAGAGTGTATGACTCCCCCTGTCCGATCCGCGGCCTCCAAAAGTCATCTGCGGCGTTCCGCAAGGATCCTCACTCATCCCCACCCTCTTCAGCGTCTACATGAGCCCCCTCGCAGCCATCGCACGCCAACACAACCTCAACATCATCTCCTACGCCGACGACACCCAGCTGATCCTCTCCCTCACCAACGACCCAGCCACCGCCAGAGCCAGCCTCCAGGAAGGGATGAAAGACGTCGCGGAATGGATGAAGAACAGCCTCCTGAAACTGAACTCAGAAAAGACGGAAGTCCTCATCCTCGGACCATCCCCCTCCGCCTGGGACGACTCCTGATGGCACCGCACGCAAGCCAACAGACCACGCTCGCAACCTGGGCTTCATCCTGGACTCCTCCCTCACGATGGCCAAACAAGTCAATGCCGTCTCGTCATCCTACTTCAACACCCTGCGCATGCTCCGAAGGATCTTCCGATGGATCCCCACCGAAACCAGGAAGACGGTCACCCAGGCCCTCGTCACCAGCCGCCTGGTCTATGGGAACATCCTCTACGCTGGAACCAAAGCCAAATGACAGAAAAGACTCAAGCGCATTCAAAACACCTCAGCTCGACTCATCCTGGACATCCCTCGCCACAGCCACATCTCTGCTCACCTGAAAGACCTGCACTGGCTCCCCATCAACAAAAGGATCACGTTCAGACTCCTCACCCACGCTCACAAGGCTCTCCACGACACAGGCCCGAAGTACCTCAACAGTCGCCTCACATTCTACACAGCTAACCACCAGCTCCGATCCGCCAGCCTCGCCCTCGCCACCACCCCACGGATCTGCAAAGCCACCGTTGGAGGAAGATCCTTCTCCTACCTGGCAGCCATGACATGGAACACCCTCCCCACACACCTACGGCTGACCATGGACCATCTCTCCTTCAGGAAACAACTCAAGACCTGGCTGTTCGAGCAGTAGCGACCCACCACCCCCCTCAGCGCCTTGAGACCCTTACGGGTGAGTAGCGCGCTTTACAAATTCTGCTGATTGATTGATTTATGTGGAGCACCTGTAGAGTATAGTTGTTATCCAACTAGCACTGTTTTACAGTCAGCTTTTGTAGAGACCAAATATGGCATTGCAATGGCTTTTGACACTCTTGAGCAGTGTTCTGTTGTGATCACAAATGCTGTTTGGTTTTGTTTTCAGAGTCCCTAGTTGGCCTGGATCTCTATCCCAAGTATTTCCAGGTTTTTATGTACCTCCTAGATATTCCTGTATAATTTGCACCTTGGCTGGCAAGGAGGTCCATAGCTTTGCCACCTGTCCTGAGAATGAGTTTCCACCAATGGTCTTTTTCTTCTAGAAAGGAACAGGGGTGTTGAGGTTGTAGTCTTGAGCACAATGTCCAGTTCTGCCTATGACTGGAATTTCATTTGTTGGTGCCACAGCCATATCCCTTGGATAGCTCAGTAGACGTATTCTGCTTTCATCTAGAGCATGGATGTCCAAAGTCAATCCAAGAAGGCTATATTGTTGGCAGAATATCTGGATAACGCCTTGAAAATAAGTACCATTTAAATTAGTTGTATGTTCATTTATTTTATGCGGATTTCCAGAAACTCTGACATGTATCTTGCACTTCGAGACCTCCATGGGACGCCTGTGCTCTGGGCCACCCATGTCGACGCTCAAGCAAGTGTTCTACTTGCCTTTCTGGCACTTTAGCACTGTCCTATGGGCCAGAATGAAAGGGCCAGAGGGTGTTTTATTTGGTACTGTGAACCGAGACCCAACGAATAAAACAGGCAACATACTGGCCCTTTCAAGTGAGCCCATCTGGCAGTGCCAGACTGCTCGAAAAGCTAGTTCAACACTGGGCAACGTCTGCCCTTACTAGCTACTTATCCTCATGCCAGTTCTACCCATGATCTGCATTCTTGTTAATTTTATTTCAGGTTTTTCCTGGGAGTCAGTGATTGTCTCCTGTAATTAATTCGTTCTAGGTCTGGCTGCTACGAGAGAGCAACATGGAACGAAGTCATATCTCTAGACAGGTGAAGAGTCAGTCGAGGCATTAGGAAAGAGGCTCAGGTCTGCCTAGGTAAGACTGACATGTCGAAAATGTGTGGCACTTGGCACCTATCCAAGAGATAGCTAAGAGTTTATCTTAAATATGAAACTTATTCACTATATACAGTAAGCATGCAGTAACCATACAAAAGCGCGGAAGGATTCTTATATGGTATGCAGGAAAGAAGTGCACATCCTTGCAAAGCATTGTTACGTTACTGTACGATAATGCTGTTGAACAATCAATAGTATTGTTGTTGCACATCGCTCTCGAGTGCTCATTTTATCAACTTGGTAAGGATGAAAGTTAGTTCGCGCTGCAGGGATTCTTCAATTACGCACCAGAGGACATATTAACACAATAAGGGACCTAATTACAAATGGATTTTGTGGTCTCAAAACCTGGGATTTGGGTGGACCCCCAAAAAACGTATGTTTATTGATTGAACTGAATTGGAAATAATGGGCTTGTCTCACGAAAAATGTCATAAATCAATACTGGAGATGTATGTCTATGTGAAGATGGGAATTTACTATATTTTAGTATTCATCAATACTTGCAATAGTACACCTGGAAAGCTGTTCTAGGCATAGATTTCCATGTGTACTACTGGGAATGTCAGCTGACACTTCTCTCAGGACCTATTTCCGCTGTGCCGAGTTCTCCATAGCAGATACCTCCGCTAAGGAGAATAGAGCCCCCTGTGCAAATGCACACCTTTTGCTACCACATAGTGAAAGCCCCTTACCTAAACCTCCACCAAATCGTGTTGGATTTTGGAAATGCCTACATACAAGTTTGTCGGTGTACCCACACTTCCAAGGAAACCCATACCTTGAAATATCTAGTCCCCACTGCTGAGTGGAATTTAAAAGGGCTGATTTCTGCCCACTTGTGGTGGAGATGTACACACAAGCAAAACCATTTACGCTTGTCAGGAATCCTTTCGTATATTCTTGGCAGTCATAATAAAGGGAAATTCAGTTATGAACTTATGTTTACGACTAAATTGACCTTTGTGAATTGGACCTATATCTTATGGCCAACTTACATGAAGTACTTTACCATTGACCTGATCTTCATAAGGAATAATCTTGAACAACAGGAGAGCAATGCCTTTGCCATTAAATTCTCACTATTAACTAACAGTTGAAATCATTTATTGCTACCTCTGTGCCGAGAGTAGTGTCACAAACTTACCAAAGATTAAATTCAAAGAGGGAAGAACCACTCCTTGCCCTGTCGTCCAGCATGTTCCTGAATGCTGTGCTCAGACCGCTCTTGCATCTACACAAGAACAGCCACTCTGAGGGGTGTTCCACGAGTTGCACTGAGTTGTAGTTAAAGAATCAGGCTTTCAAAGGTGACAGAGGGTCTCTGGAATCCAGAGAGGAGCAACTTTGGAACTTACTTCATTTACAAAACAAAAGCAATCACTTTCTAAAAAGGGGCATGAGCAAGTCTTATCAGGAGGCCTCCCCAATACGATGGTCTGTCCACAGCATGTTGTACTGAACTGAAGTAGTATCTTCTCTTGTGATGTCAGTACCTGTTTGAGTCATGTATAAGGTGTTAACCATGAGATAAAGATGCATCATAATACATTTTGTTCCTTATTTGTTTGTCCCATATATTTTCGGTATGATCTTCTTCTGGATTCTATACCTGGAATTCCTGTTTGGCTCTTCTGACATTCCTAATCTCAGTGGGGCTTTGGTGCATTTGCTGATTTCTCCAGCATAAATCTTCATCTTCAATCAAGAGTTACAATATTGAAAAGGGGTTTTCCCCTTAGAAAAGTTTTCCTTCCAACTGGGATCTTGTTACGATGATGCCTGACACCTTTCAAATAAACTATACTGTGCAGGATGGCATCATGTTACTAGGAAAAGTCCTTTCCTTGGGCAATCACGAAGGGAACTCAACATACCTTCTCAGCATCTAGTTCTTGACACATCGTATCATTGCCTAAAATCAATTTCTGAAACAGAAATGGAGCCAAATACCAATTCTGAGATTATATCACCAGTTGGAGACAGAAATAGCTACTTTTTGGAATACTGTAATGAATGGGTTAAAAATTTAACAAGGTTCCTTAACACCATTGATGTACTTTCCAACTAGAAGAATGAAACCTGAATTGATCTTTTGCTCACACCAGAGTTGGCGCAGGCAGTACAATACAGGTACTACACAGCATGTAAACTGTTATCCAGTTATATGGCTGCAGACAGATTAGTATGTCTGCAGCATGCCCGCTTGTTGCAAATTTTATTTCTGAACCAAAAGAAAGCTCATTTCACAAAAAATATTCTAGAAATGGCATACCCACAAAAATATATTTAGCATTTTTCAGTGTTTTTATCCCTGTAGCATTTTATTCATTTATCATGCTTACCTGAAAGCGACGCGATAACCTTGCCACATCTTTGTTAGTAAAATAAGATCAAATGTCAGAGAAATCCTCAATGCTGATAACCAAGATCTGCAACTTGTAATGAAACGCTAATACGTATAAAACAATCAACTAACAACTATACACCACAAACATCATCATAGATTCTAAACAGGCAATGATTTTGACCATACTTAAAATTTACCCAAACACTGCAATTCAAGGGTGTGCTACTGTCACTTTAACCAGAGCATATGCAGGTGCCTACCTGTGCAACAGTAGGACAAGCACTGGACTTCAGAGGTGCAAAATGTACTATTCCCCATCCAGGCTACACAGCAGTGGGGAAAGTGTTGGCTTTGGAAGGGCTTAATGTACTATTTCCACTCCAACAGCTCAACAGTAGGGAAAGTGTTGGACTTTGATGAGGTAAAATTTACTATTGACACTCCAATCCGTGCAACATTAGAGAAAGCACTGGACTTCGGACGGGTGACATTTACTATTCCCACTGTAAATAACGCAACAGTAGGGAGAGTGTTAAACTTCGGAGCAGTTGAATTTACTATTCTCATTTGAAACAGGCAGCAGTAGGGAAAGCATTGGATTTCAGAGGGGTAAGATTTACTATTCCCACTACAATCAGCGCATCAATAGGGAAAGTGTTGGACTTTGGAGGAGTAAGATTTACAATTCATACTCCAGTTTGTGCAACAGTAGGGAAAGCATTGGGTTTCAGAGGGGTAAGATTTACTATTCCCACTACAATCAGTGCATCAATAGGGAAAGTGTTGGACTTTGAAGGAGTAAGATTTACAATTCACACTCCAGTTTGTGCATCAGTAGGGAAAGTGTTGGATTTTGACGGGGTGAAATGTACTATTACCACTCCAGTCTCTGTAAAAGTTGGGAAAGTGGTTTATTTCAGAGGGGCGAAACGTACTACACCCACTCCAAACAGTGTAACAGTAAGGAAACTGTTGCACTTAGAAGGGATAAAATGTACCATTTCCACTCCAGACTGTGCAACAGTAGTGAAATTGTTGGATTTCGGAGGGGTAAAACTTACTATTCCCACTACAGTCAGTGCAACATGAGTGGCGAAGTTTTGTACTTTAGAGTGGTAAAATGTACTATTCCCACTCCAGTCTCGTTAAAAGTAGGGAAAGCATTGGATTTCAGAGGGGTTACATTTACTAGTTCCCCCTCTAAACAGTGCAACAGTAAAGGAAGTGTTTGACTTTGGAGGGGTAAAATTTACTATTCCCACTACAGTCTGTGAAACAGTAGGGAAAGCGTTAGATTTCAGAGCAGTGAAGTTCAATATTTCCTCTCCAGTCAGGGCAACAATAGGGAAAGTGTTGGACTTTGCAGGGGTAAAGTTTACTATTTACACTCCAATCTCTGCAACAGTATGGAAAGCGCTTGATTTCGGAGGGGTGAAATTTACTACTCCCACTCCAAACAGTGTATCAGTAAGGAAAATGTTGGACTTTGAAGGGGTAAAATGTATTAATCTCATTCCAGTCTGTGCAGCAATTGGGAAAGCATTGGTTTTTGGAGGGGTGAAATTTACTAATCCGACTCCAGCCAGTGCAACAGTAGGGAAAGCGTTGGACTTTGGAGGGGAAACATGTACTATTCTCCCTTAGTCTCAGCAACAGTAGAGAAAGCGTTGGATTTCAGAGAGGTGAAATTTAGTATTCCCAATCCAAACACTAGGGAAACTGTTGAACTGCAAAAAGGGTTCATTTTCAACCTCCTACTGCAGTCTAAGCAAGAGTAGGGAAAATATTTCACTTCAAACCCATTACATGTATGAGTAACCCATGAATGTGGAAAAAATATTTAACTGTTAATAAAAAAGAAAAAATCTTCATAACTATATATATATATCCATACTAATATAATAAAGAGAGAGCCCAAACCTTTGAGGCGGGTAATCTCAGGAACCACTGCACCAATCACAATACCCAATACAGCGTTGGAAAGGGCAGTTGCAGCAGGAGGAATAAGCTATGCAGACGCCCTCCATATACATTTAAAAGGTAAAAGAACCGTGTCTGCGTTGTGCTGTGGGCGTGTGCTGGGGGCGTGACAAATGCTGGGGGCGTGTGGTACGTTCCGCCCTTCATGCCATGTCTCATATCGTGTGCTAATCCCACCCTGCTCCCTTTAAATACCCCTGCATCCCATAATCATAACCCACCCTTAACCCGTTGCATGCTCATGACGGAGCCGCCCCGTCATGAGCCGCGGTTGCGCTGTGGTCATGACGGAGCGGTTCCGTCATGGCCCTGCCGCCGCGCCTGCGCGGCGCTGATTTCGCGCCTGCGCGGCGTGTTCTATTGAGCGGGCGGGGCCATGACGGAACCACTCCGTCATGAGCACAGCGCAACCGCGGCTCGTGACGGAGCCGCTCCGTCACGAGCATGCGAGCGCTGCTCGCCCCCCCCCCCAAGCCCTGCGGCGGAATTGCCGCCACAGCGAAGGGGCTAAAATACCCCAACACCCTTAAACACTAACCCATCTTAACCCTATAAATATACTCTGTACCCCAAAACACAAACCTATCCCTAAACCCTAAAAATACCCCTGTACCCCAAAACCCAAACCTAGCCCTGAACCCTAGAAATACCCCTGTAACTCAAAATCCAAACTTACCCCTGAACCCTAAAAATACCCCTGTACCCCAAAACTCAAACCTAGCCCTGAACCCTAAAAATACCACTGTACCCCAAAACCCAAACCTACCCCTGAACCCTAAAATACCCCTGTACCCCAAAACCCAAACTTAGCCCTGAACCCTTAAAATACCCCTGTACCCCAAAACCCATACCTACCCCTGAACCCTAAAAATACCACTGTACCCCAAAACCCAAACCTAACCCTGAACCCTACAAATAACTGTGTACCCTAAAACCCAAACCTGCCCCTGAACCCTAAAACACCCCTTTACACCAAATCCCAAACCTAGCCCTAGCCCTGAACACTTAAAATACCCCTGTACCCCAAAACCCAAACCTACCCCTGAACCCTAAAAATACCCCTATACCCCAAAACCCAAACCTAGCCCTGAACACTAAAAATACCCCAGTAACCCAAAACCCATACCTATCCCTAAACCCTAAAACTACTCATGTACCCCATAACCCAAAACTATATCTGAACCCTTAAAATACCCAAACACCCCAAAACATATACCTCAGTACCCCAAAACATATACCCCTATACCAATACTTACCTTATCAAATTTTTTTTTTAAACCATGCTTTTACCATTCATGCATTTACAACGAATTTCGTTGTAAATGTATGCGTGGTAAAAGCATATAAAATGTAATGCCATGCGTTATAATGGCATTGCGGAGTCATGGTACTTTCGTAATGAAAGTATGCAGAGTGATGGTATGCGGAAAGAAAGTTGCGGAATAATGGGTGTTTACCCTCCCCCGGTAAGTACATTGGTGGCACGGCGGCCCACATCTCCAGGAACATACTCATATTTTTTCACCACCTATTTGAAAAATGCCCAGGTCTCTCTCATTGATGTAGCACCGACATACACTTTTAGACACATCTCCCGCCACAAGTTCTAGAATTGCGAACTTTAGAGCTGGGGAGCTAAGTTCAGATCTCGACATCAGCTCAACATCCTGTGATTCCAGGCAAATCGCTTTGTCTGCCGGTGCCTACCACAAATGAATGTGTTCTTCTGTAATGTAAATTGCACTCATGCCATGTTGTCGAGTTTGCGCAATATAATATTGCAAGGAAAAATAAAGTAGGGAAACTCGAGTTCACACACTACTGAACACGCACTCTTAAGTGCATCAGCAGTGCACTGTGAATCGGAGCGTTTCACATGTCTGTCACAGATAAGAAATGCTATCAAAACGAAATCCTACAAAACAATATACTACTGGCCGGCAGCAATTCATATCCGGACAACGTCGGGACGGGCTGCTAGTAAATATATATAAACGAAAGTATGTTTGTCTGTTTGTCCTTCATGCATTACTACACCATTCATCCGATCGACATGAAACTTTGGGAAGTTGTTGAGTACACTCCTGCGAAGGTTTCTGGCCATAAAAAAAAACTTGTTTTAAAAATAAATTTAAAAAAAAATCTTAAAAGTTGTTGAGTACACTCCCATGAAGGCCTCTGCCAAAAAAAAAAAAAATGTTAAATATCGGCCCCCCGGCCGCCCAGGGCCCTCATAATCTTTCCAATACTGAACTTTTACAGTTTACGGTGCGACTCGCTTTTGCAATCACCAGCAACAAAGCACAAGGACAATCGCTGCAAGTGTGTGGACTACATTTGGAGAATCTGTGCTTCTCACATGGACAACTGTATGTGGCCAGCTCACGCATTGGAAAACCTTCTGATTTATTCGTGTACACACCAGACGGAAAAATAAAAAATATACTGTGTATCCACAAGCAGTCGAATAAATAAACAGAATTAAAACAACACTTTAAAATGTTTTCCATATTAAAATGAATAAGTCTCAATCAAAATGACACAATGTAAATTGAATGTTATCATAACAAGTTTCCTTACATTTCCTTTCTTCTAAGATCGCAGCAACGCGCAACGGGTAAGCTAGTATATATATATATATATATATATATATATATATATATACAGTCCTTGCAGCTCCTGCTGGGAAATCCGCCCTTTGTACAGTGGCGCGACAAGCTGGTAGAGCTAAACCGGCATCTTATTTTTGAAAAACTCTTCAGTAAAACGTGCTCTCAGGTTGTGTTTAGAAAGGCAAGATTTACCAAGAGCAATAAATCTTGCCTTTCTAAATGCAACTTGAGAGCGCGTTTTACTGAGGCGTTTTTCAAATATATGTATATATATATATATTGAGAGAGAGATATTATGCAAATGGCTGCCTCTTGAATGAAGACACACTCCCAGGTAAATTCACCCACTTTAATGAACACTGGTAGCGTTATCAGCAGCAGGACCGGAATCCTTACACAATGTCCAGACATGTTTCGGGCCAACGCCCTTGTTCACAGGCCGAGAAAGCAAACTGTGGCAAGATTACAGCACCTGATTTAAAGAGTTCCACTCACAGTGGACCTCACTGTGAGTGCAAGGCAATACACTAAACTAACACTCAATTACAAAGTCTAGACTAACTATTTTTAAAAGCCTCCCCATCACTAAACCCTAATAATTTTAAAATAGTTTATCCAGAACCAGAAACTAGCAAACAGAAACGACGACCACAAGCTCCAAGAACAGTACAAAATGACAAAGAAAGACTACAAAAAATAAAAAAGGGGAAAAAATGGAGGAAAAAATAGCAAAAATATTTCCATCTCATATAAATCAGTGTTAAAATGTATTTCATTTTTCATTGTTTTGAAAATATAACCAATATGTGGTAAAATATGTTCCATATACTGATAATAATTTAATACCAATTTATTTTTTAGTACTTTTTAATTACAGTACAATGTTTATAAAAATAAAAATAATGTCAATTCTTACACATTTGTTACAAACTACTTTACTGCTGTTTAAAAAACATTACATAACTGCAAATAAAAATATATGTTCAGTACAACTATGTAAATACAAACATGTTTTTCTTGGAAAAAAAAATACAAAGAGCTTGTTTTAATTATTGAAAAACAAAGCACAGTAAAATAAGGTGTATTTTTAAGAGATTGTTAGTCAATGTACATAACATTACAATGTAAACCAAAAAATATACATTACAAAAAATACATTAAAAAAGCAAACAAACAATTTACACTTTAAATTTACTACTCTCAATACAAATTCATTCACACCGGGTAAAGTGTTGGACTTTGGAGGGAGTTAGAGATTTACAATTCTAACTCCAAATTCAAAACCAGCAGGGGAAGTGTTCAGATTTACTATTCCAACACCAAACTTAACCACATTAGGGAAAATGTTGAGCTTTAAGTGGTGCAGATTTACTATTTGAACTCCAAACGTATCTACAGTGGGGAAAGTGTTAGACTGTGAGGGGTTCAGATTTATTATTCCCACTCCAAACTTAAACAAATTGGAGAAAGTGTTAGACATCAGGGTGGTCCCATTTACTAATCCCACTCCAAATGTAACTACATTAGGGAACGTATTGGGCTATGGGGAAGGAGGTGAAGATTTACTGTTTCAAACTTTACCACATCGAGGAAAGATCTTGACTTTGGAGGAAGGCGTTCAGATTTAATATTCCCACTCCAAACATAACCATACTGGAGAAAGTATTGGACTTTGGACAGTTTAGGTTTATTATTCCAACTCCATGCTTAACCAGACTGGAGAAATGTTTGACTTTAACCCCTTGCATGCTGATGACGGAGCGGTTCCGTCATCAGCTACGGGTGAGCTGTGCTGATGACGGAACCGTTCCGTCATGACTCCGCCCGCGCAAGGCGGAGTCAGCATGGGCGGGGAATTCCCGCCGCACGCAAGGGGTTAAGGGGATTGAATATACTATTCACACTCCAAATGTAACCACGTTCGGGAGATTGTTGAATTTTGGATGGCCACCCAAAATGTAGCCACATTTTGAAACATATTGGACTTTGGGGGTTCAGATTTCCTATTCCCACTCCAAACTAAACTACACTAGGGAAAGGGTTGAACATTGCAAGGGCAGATTTACTATTTCCATTTCAACAACAACCACATTGGGGAAAGTGTTGGACATTGAGGCGTTCAAAATTACTATTCCCACTCTAAACTTAACAAATTTAGGAAAATGTTTGACTTTGGGGGTAGCCGGATGGCAAATTTATCATTCCCACTCCAACCTTAACCACATTGGGAAAAGTATTGGACTTTGAGGGGTTTAAATGTAGTATTCCCACTCCAAACCTAACCACACTGGAGAAAGTATTGAACTTTGGACAGTTTAAATTTATTATTCCAACTCCATGCTTAACCAGACTGGAGAGATGTTTGACTTTAAGGGGATTGAATTTACTATTCACACTCCAAACTTAACCACGTTGGGGAGAGTGTTGGATTTTGGGTGGTCCCGATTTTCAAATGTAGCCACATTAGGAAACATACTGGACTTTGGGGGGTTCAGATTTACTATTCCCACTCCAACTAAACCACACAAGGGAAAGGGTTGAACATTGCGAGAGCAGATTTACTATTCCCATTTCAACAATAACCACATTGGGGAAAGTATTGGACATTGAGGGGTTCAAAACGACTATTCCCACTCTAAACGTAACAAATTTTAGGAACATGTTTGACTTTGGGGGAGCCGAATGCAAATGTATTATTCCCACTCCAACCTTAACCACATTGGGAAAAGTATTGGACTTTGAGGGGTTCAAATTTAGTATTCCCACTCTAAGCTTAACCACTTTGGGAAAAGTGCTGGACTTTGGCAAGAGGAGGGTCAATTTTCCATTCCGATTCCAAACTCAGTCATCTAGGAGGAAAGTGTTCCACTTTGAGCAGTTCAGATTTATTATTTTAACTTCAAACTTAACAACATTGGGTCAAATTTGCTAGTCACACTCTAAACTTAACCATACTGGGTTAAGTGTTCGATTTTGGGGGTTCAGAGTTACTATTCCCACTCCAAACTTAACCACACTGAGGAAAGGGTTAGACTTTGGGGGGGAGGGGCACATTACCTATTACTATTCCAAAACTTAATCACATTGGTGAAAATATTGGACTTAGGGGCTTTGGTGCCGCGGTGGTGGTCCTGCATCCGCCTTCATTACGAGACAGCTTTTAGGACTGGCCATTACTGCACTGGCTGTGCCAGAGAGCTACCGTTCCCTGACAGAGGAGCAGCGAAGAGGGCCAAGATAATATGCAAGGTTGGACCCCCATGGTCCGCCGAGCATATTATGAGTTTCCTCTCTGCCAGCCTTTTCATGGCAGGCTCACTGCTATGAAAAGGCTGGCATAGGGGAAATAAAGAGGGTCCTACAGGGCCCCCATACCCCCACTGTCAGGGGGGCATTCAGGGAGGCACGACATGTGCCCTCCTGTTTGCTTGCACCTCCAGTTCCAACAGAGCATCGACTTCACAGTCCATGACCTGCTAGAACATTTTTGCCGTTCCCATAGCGGTGCCCTTTTTCAGGGCACCTCCGTTAAAAACAGCAAAAGGCCAAGGGGCCTGCATAAGTTCAACTCATAACCAGGCGGGCGGTCAGCCGGCTCCGGAGTGCCAAAGTCTAAATCAGCCCTTTTGTTAGGTTCAGATTTACAATGCCAACTCCAAAAATAACCACATTGGGAAAAGTGTTGGATTATGGGGGGCATGTTAGGGGCAAATTTACTATTCAAAATATCACCACATTGGGGTATGTGCTAGCCTTTCTGCGGTCAAATGTGGAATTCCCAATCCAAACTGAAAGGTAAAGGATAATGCTATTGTTTTAGTAATGCCACAAATTTATAACAGAACCTAAAAACTAGGACAACCTGTCCTAGACAAAATCTGCACTACCGTGATTCACTCCTTCCGGAGTAACACAATTTTTTTTTAATTTGCTGAATTTTTTCTTCTAGAAATCCTCCAGTTCAGTTTATTCAACAGCTATTTCAACTGGAAAGAGCGGTTCTTTTTGCAAACGAATGGAACCTCTATGGGTTTTTCCGGGGCTCCCAGCTACGCCAACATTTTCATGATGAGATTCGAACAGGAACACATTCTCAATGACCCGACATGGACAGAACAGCTATAAATGTATCGAAGATACATTGACAATATATTTATTATTTGGCGGGGATCAAGGAAAGATCTAGAGAAGAAACTCACAGAACTTAATGACAACAATTCCAGAATACTGTTTACGTTACACACTTGACACACCCAAGATCTCATATCTGGATGTGCCTCCAGAAATTAAGGGCACAGAAATAGTAACTAAAGTTTATCACAAGTCCACCGATCGTAACAATACCCTTTTGTACAGTAGTTTTTATCCAGAATCTCTCAAAAACATCTTCCTTTTTCGCAGTTCTTGAGGATGAAGCGTATTTCATCTGCTGAAGCTGTATACAGAGAAGTGCTACTTGAATCTAAGAATAATTTCCTAGCTCGGGATACCCGATAGAGGTAATAGACGCATCAGAGTGATGCACAGACAACTTTTCGAGAGAACAGTTATTGAAGAAAAAAGAGAAACCCCAGCTGAGACGAGAAGTTTATGTGTCCACATTTTCCACCAGGTCACCAGCTATCAAGAAGATAATCTTAAGGCAATGGAATATTTTGCAAACTCAACCAGACTTCAAGGATCTTTTTTGGGATCCTTCAATTTTCACTTACAAGAGATCCAACAATCTCCGCAAAATATTGAATAAAAAACTTTGCCATCCACGGACTCACACAAAGGCATGCAAAAGTGTTATAATTGCTCTCATTGCAATAATGTTATGATTGGATCACAGATCTCACATCCCTGGTCTGGGAAATTGATATCTCTCAAATTCACAGCCAATTGCAACACACAAAATGTCATTTACATGATTTGTTGTCCCTGCTTGCTCCATTATGTAGGGAAAACTGAAAGGGCACTGAGAACTAGGATAACTGAACACAAAAGTAGAATAAGAACACGCACACTGAGCTCGCCGTTAGCCACTCATTTTGTGGAGGCAAACCACACGGTAGCACAAATACAATTTACCATTCTTGAGGTAGTACCACAGAGGAGTGACAGAGACATGTCAAGATACATAACAGAGAGAGAGACATTTTGGATTTAACACTTAAACACGTTAATCCTGCATGGACTTAACGATAAATCGGAATTATCATGTTTCTTATGAAGGGCTGTTTGGTACTGTACGTACACGTGACATTCAGGTTGAACATGTTTTAATTTAGGCATGGAGATAGAACCTTGAGCACCCTTAGTCCACACCCATACACACTAGGGTGGAGAAGCAGGGCATTATGGGGATACATAATGTTTGGGGGAGCTGTTAGATGGCTCCAGGAGGCGCATCACACACTTTTTAATTGCATTTGGGTATGTATTTTTGTAACCATGTATAGTTCACAATGGTTTACATTTTGTTCTTAGCCTGTCATTTTGTTGATCTTCCAGCAATGTTGTTACTTGTTGTAGAACTATGGTCAGATTGTCGCTACTAGCAGTACAAGTCCAGCATCTTCACAATGCCAATTTTGATGTAATTACGAGATGTGATGTTATTAATGACAATAGTTCAGTACATTCCACATTTGTGCTAAGTCCATTGCTATCACTTTGTTTTTTGTTATGACAACCAAGCTGACCATGTTATGAGCATGTCTTATCGCAATGAAGCCTACTAATTGTTGAATCTTGGTTCAGACAGTATTCTCTAGCAGACCGGCATCATCTCGCTGCCCATCTTGAAGTTATCACAGGATGTTACATTACACCGCTACCACGGTTGAATGTTATTATTATTAGATTTTTTGGCACAGTCTATTATCTTGCTTTATTAGGCGCAGTATAGTCACTGTAATCATTCTTTATTTTTTGTACTGCGAATTAACATGTTCTATTAGATGTTGATTGTATAAGGTTTGTGTGATTTTGCTATTGAAAAATATGTGCAATACGCCCACGTAGTGGGACTTTGGAGCATTATTGTGACCTAGACGAGACACAATCACACATATATCTCTATGCAACACAGTTCCTCTCTGTCTTTACATTTCTCAGTACCATGCATCAGTAGAGATAACATGATTGCATACTCTTGTTGCACGGTTTCTTTTTTTGGTTCACATTTTTCTCTATAACTCGACATGCGGTTACAGACACCTCGCGCCACTATCACCAGCCTTTTTTGGCTAATTGGTAGTATTATTCACTATCCAGATCCGTGCATGGGCCGGTTTTCTTTTAATCATCACTACTGGCTACTTATTGTACTTATTGTATGAACCCTCTTATTTTCACACCCGGACACCACTGCAAGACTGCCGGCGCATGGGCACAGGCAGCAGAGTCCATTTTTTATTGTGTTTACCTCCAAGCCACACGCCGGATCGCCTTACTATTTAGAGCAACATACACGCTGCAACTCGGGCACAGTTAACAGAGTCTTTCCGACAGAGTTTTCCCACAACTAAGCACGTTTATGGCTGGTTTTCTGCATTCAGACTTTATCGCTTTGCTGTGAAGCCTACTCCTTATTGATTTGGCAATTTCTCTTTGAATAGAGATGGTCCAGCGTTGTGTTACAATTTTCTTCTCAGCAAGTAGGCATCATCTCACTGGAATTGAGGTGAGCTGAAGTAAATGAGTCTTTACACTATTTAGAAGCATTGTGTGCATTGACGTTTTTTACACATTGTATTTTCACTTACATTTTCAGCGGAAATCAGAAGCATTCATTGGCACACAGTGACACTACGCAAGAGCCAGTCAATTCTGTGGTTACATATTGTTTTCACATCGGAACATTCTCCTTAGAGATGAGAGTAGTAATGATTGTCTTGTGATTCGGTGAGTTGTATGCAGGATTCTCTCTTAATTTCTTACAGCCCTTTACTCTTGTGTTACAGAGCATTCTCTAGGTACACAAGTTCAAGGGTCATATCCGGTTCCACTTTTGAGGTATTCTTTCATATGGTTGATTTTTCACAGTTCAGAGCGAGGATGCATGCTGAGAGCACTCACAGATTGTCACACATTGTTTTGCGGCGTTTCCATAGAGCACCTTGCAGCTTGGTCCCAGTGACTGCACTATTCTAGAGTCTCAGTTCACAATCTGCACAGCCTTTGTTTCACCTTTGATTTCTATATATCTCAGTCACGTGTACCACACACAATTTTAAACAGCTGAGTTTTTTTGCATGGTCTGACAATGCAAATTCTCCCGGTTAATTTTTGGCCTTAACAATATTATAATCCCTTGATTGACATGCAATACACATATATGATTTCTGTTATATGTTCTTGTAGATTTTCCCTGAAGAAGGGTGCATGTAGCACCTGAAATGCATTGGGGTTTGCTAACATCAAGCTTGTAGCTCACGCTACACGGAATTTATGAAGTTCAAGCAACTGCATCTTTCGAATAAAAAGAAGCAATGTACTATGTTGGATAAATCAATTAATTTTTTGATACAGTATTTAAGTTGAATTGGTTTTCAATTAATTGTACTAGGTGTTAACCTAATGAATGTTGGTCTTTATTGATTCAGCAAATTAAGAAAAAATTGTTTAATTCCGGAAGGAGTGAATCACGGTAGTGCAGATTTTGTCTAGGACAGGTTGTCCTAGTTTTTAGGTTCTTTCAGAATTAGTGGCCAGGTAGAGCCACTGCAGAATCTGCACACCAGCTTTAAATAATTTTGATTACTTGGGCCAGAAGATTACTGTTATATTTGAGTGCATCACAGCTATGTCATGACACGTTTTACAAATTTATAATATACATTACTCGAAAAAGAATACTTTACAGAAATACATTTTAATTATCCCCAAAAAAAACACAAAATGTAAACTGAAAGAACTACCCAAAAATTTAAAATCAGGCTGTTATTTTCTATAATCTTCAAATTAATAAGTATAATTCTTGAAAAAAGTAATGAACATTTTTTAAAACCTGCAAATTTTGAAAATATAAAATAAAATAACACATATTTAAAATCCCAATGTAGAAAAAAATACATTAAACACTTCGTAATTTTAAACCAATAAATATATGAAAGGTAATTAAATACAATTATTTAAATGCATAAAAATACATTTTCAGTTATCAAGGAATCAAAAACTTGTAATCAAATTATATACCAAAACATTATTAGCAATAATATTAAATGATTATTTTTAAGAAATATTTTAAAATACATTACATTAGAAATCTTTTGTTTCACATAATCAAACCCATTTTTTAAAATAAATCTATAGTTTCATTTTAAAAATTACATAAAAGAAGAAAAATAATTTGAAACATAAACGTAAAAAACATAATAATTGTAAATGTGTTACTGCCCACCTAATTATCCCATAAACATAAAACCCTGCTACTAAAATTGTTATGCCAAAAAAATAAACAAATCCAGAAAAACAATAATAACACGAAAAATTACAACAACAAAAAGAAACTACAATGGTATAACACACATTATCTTTCATTATTTTGGAGAGCGATAATCTTACCTGCAATATTCTGACTCACAAAATACATATAACTGTGTGTGTTTGTATGTATTTTGTGAGTCAGAATATCGCAGGTAAGATTACACATGACATCACTCTATTTAAGAAACACTATTTGTGTCCCATGATATTCTTTCCAAAATAATTTTGTCAGAGAACCTGTATTCGCACTTATGTGAATGATTTAGGTTAGAAGGGTCACTTTTATATTTCCATACGATTTCTTAATAACAGCCATTTTTCAGTCACTTTTAAACAAGAATCCTGACCTATATTTAGATTCAGTCTCAGATGCCTATTAAATGCCATTGTGAATTGGAATTTGTGAAGTACGGCTGGATTGTTGTACACTTAGGACCAGGGTTCTTTTATGCTCTCATTAAAATCTAAAAGGTTAGCACTAGCCGGTAGTGGCATGACTGCCCACGCTGTTTTAGCCTACAACAGATTATAGAGATTACTATATCCCTGCACTGAATAACAGAACATTTTGTGGTACGTTACCTTTCTATGGATTACTGAAGAGCATATTTAATATTCAGCCTGCATTAGAATGAACTATATAACAAAATGTGATTTTCTGCCTACTCTTCATTTGATTATTATATACTGCATTCAATTATAAATAATTACTTAGGGCCTGACTCTGAGTTTGGTTGTTTGAGAGTGGTCTACCATGCCACCGCCACGCTCCCACACCGCCAAACCTCACCCCCGCCCACTCACCAGATTACAAGTTATTTTGTGGTCGGGTTGGCAGTCCATCTGCAGTGCAATACCAAAGCTCATATCTGAGCAATAGAACTGCAACGCCACTGGACTGCCAATGCATTTTCCTGCTCAGCATGGACTATCCAGTTCATGCCGTGCAGGAACAGGGGTGTATGCACAAAGGGGGGCACAACATGTGCACAGGGCAAGATGAGATCCTGTAGAGCCCCTTTGTTTCCTCACTGCCAGCAGTTTCATGGTGTGAGTACCACCATGAGTCCGCTGGTGGTAACGTAATATGTTTGTCTGTGCCGCAGAGGTACCAAGGTACCACTGAGGTACTACTAAGCATATTGTGGCCTCAAAACCACTGCACCACCGCCAAGGAGTGTGGGTCCATGCCGATTGCGGCAGTCCTAGGGAGGATATACTGTACTCTTATTATGGCAGTCGAACTGCTGGTGCGGCGGTCCCCGACCGCAACCGCACCTTCACTGCAAGTTTGGCCATCCCAGGGACCGCCAAACTCGTAATTTGCCCCCTAGCCATTTACTAACACGCAGGTGGGGATAGCCATGATTACCCTGCTCTGCACTAAAGTGATCTATTCAGTGCCCTATGGATTTATTTATATGGCTGATTTTGTCTGTGGAACAAGGTAGTATAAAGTATGTATATGGACAGCTCCAAGACGATAAGGGCTTAACATTCTTTCTGTGATCCCCAAGTATGGGTCACCAAGGAATATGTAAAAAAAAGCTGTAGCAGAAAGGTTAACATGCATCACAGCAAAAAAAAGAAGATTTGAAAAGAGATTACTTGGGGAGCATGGCTTGCGCCCGACGAGGATGGCGGCTGCTCTGTGACTCTCCGGGGCCAACGGGGACGGTAACGACTTCATTTGACGCTTTGTATTTCTGCGTTGTCTTCAGATCAAGGGACATGGCGTCTGAACCTGTCGGGATCCCTTTGAATCCTCTTTTGGTCCCTGGCGTGGTCTGCTGTAAATTTTATGTGCCGAAGGAGCGGCAGCGTGGTTCACGGCGGTTGCGCCCGCCATTTTGTGCTGCATGCTGACAGGACTGTAGCTTCTCTCGCGGTCCCCATTTCGCTATATATGCGGTAAGCATTTTGAAGACGAGGGGAGAGAACTACCAGGCTAGCAAAATATTCTCCTCAGAGTTCCTCTCAGGTTTGCAAATCTACCTCAACCTACTTTGTGAGTGGCAGCGCGGTTTTAGGAAGGGTGCGCCCGCCATTTTATGTTGCCCGCTGACGAAGCTGTCTCCTATGCGGTTTTTGTATGGCAGAGTCCGACGCTTGCCCATAGAATGAAGTACTTGACCTCCATGCCTGTTGCAGAGACTTTATTTTAAACATCAATTCAGGCATATCACATTTTGCACCTTCGAGCAGTATGCCTTTTGATTCTGTTGAACTTATGCCTGCTTTCACGTTCCCCCCTCACTCCTACCGCTGACGGAGTCTCCCTCCAATGCGGTACATCTACTCTTCTCTACGTGATACCAATGAATGCTCAACAGCTCTAATTAAATGCCTTTCACGCAGTTCATTTACCTTGGGGTCCAACAACAACTTTAACTCTGTGATGTTTGCTGACGCAGCTCCTTCAATGTGATGCCTCTTGCAGCTCTTGGTTTTTTTTTCACGTATGATCTACACGCTATTTAAGTTTACTACGAAAATCCATATTAGCAGCATTTTCATGGCCTGCAAGACTCTTTTTAAACTGGTCATATAACAACTTTGCTGTGACTCTGTTTGCCATTTTTGCTTTCTACTTCCTTCTATTGTCCATGGCGCCTTTTTTGCATTAAGACATTTTTATGCCTTCCTTATAACACAAAAGTGTGCTAGTTAAATGATTTTTCACAAGTTATATTGAGAACTAAAGCCACCGTTTGCATCTGTGTGGGATTCTGTAATGTTTTGTACATGAATTTGACGGCATACCCTGCCTGCCTTCTTGTCTCAGCTCTATCTTATTTCGACCAGGCAGTCAACTAGTGCTAATGTTTAAATGATTGCATGTTTTTTTAATTATTGATTGTTTCTTTACTCCAGCAGTGCATACCCTCTACTTTTTGAGTCTAATACCTGCAGCGGCTTTTCAGCATGCCTATTATCAATGTGGTACTAGTCATATATAGGTCAATTTCAGCACCAGTTTGATAAGTGTATGCTTTCTCCTTGAAGGACCTTTAGTGGCATAAGTATATAGTACCTTCTCTATACTGTTGGTTGATGTTATGACTTAGTGGGTGGCTACTTGTTTAACTGTTGATCGTTTCTCATTTGGGCATTGCATATTTTCCACGTTTTCACATATATTACATCATTTTACTTTTGGAGGTATTCTTAGCTAGTACATCTCATACATTATATTACGTGCTACTGTGTCCTCCTAAACTGAGCTATATATAATTCAAGGATTATATGTCACTAGACGCTTGCTACTGTTAACTCTTTTGCCTTTCAGGTCCTCACTTTGCCTTCTATATGGGAAGGCAACTAAAATCTCTATCTCAGTCCTAGCCTGTACAACGTAAGTTTTTACCTCAAACTAGTTCACGTTATCAGTGCCTAGCTATGGATGATTTTGCTACTGACTCGTCTAAAACCTTAACGAAATCAACAACTGCTGCTTCTTCAACTATAATGAAGATATCCACCAAGAGATTGAAGAAAGACCCTCCTTCTTCTCCGAAACAAAACTCTTCAGTCACTATGGATTTACTGTTAGAAGAGATCCGAGCTCTGCGTCCATTTATTGAAGAGACCAACTCAGCGCTACAGGTTCTCACTGATAAATGGTCTAATATGGAGGAGCGTGTCCTCACACTGGAACAAAGCGCTGACTCCTTGTCCTCTTCCACATACAAAGTGGAGTCCCTACCTTTTCAGGTACTAATGCTCCATAAGCAAGTAGAAAATTTGGAGAACAGAAATAGAAGGAATAACCTTCGCATTTATGGACTGCCTGAAGAGACGGAGGGCTCGGATTATATCACTTATTTTAAGTAATTTCTCCCGCAGCTTCTTAAACTACCGGAAAGCCCTAAAGGGCCCATCGCTTAGGTTCAAGACTTCATACATCATCATCCTCATCTTCAGTCAGTAAACCAAGAGGTGTGATTATATACTTTCTGGAGTACACTGATTTGTTGAAGGTCATATCTGCAGCTAGAGCACTTAATAGAATCACCTGGTCTGGTAACTTCTTATTTTTCAGGCAAGATTATGCCAAATCAACAGCAGATCGACGTAAGGAATTCCTGTTACTACGGCCCCAGTTACGATTGATAGGGGCACGTTATGGTCTTTTTCATCCCTGCCTTTTTAAGGAGACCATAAACAACAAAACTAATACTTATGAGGATCCAATGCAATTAAAAAGCTTCCTTTACTCGTTTCAGGCTCATCCGATGGAACCGGCTTCGTCTTCACATTCCAAATAATTGTTTGTATCTGAAATTTTCTCTAACGCATTTTTCTCTCCCTCAGGCATGAATTATAGTTATATTTAATTCATAGAGTATTAAGTTTTGGGTTGCATAATAACTTACCTTTCTCTTAATGTCTTCTCTATCTGTTTGATATCTCTTCTTTTTCATTCACAGACCAATTCGGCGTCCTTCATTTTCACCCCCATGTTCCTACAGCTCACTGGCTGTGTGTTCTCCTCTCTGTCCCTCATGGGTCTCGAGTACGTCATTATTTGCTGTGGCCTTCTATCCCTCCACCTCCCGTATGTCTTGGATTTTTTGTAAGTCTTTTGACTTATTATCTTTTCTCTTTCTGCATGTTTTATTCTCCTTTTCTTTTTTTTCTCTCCTATCATCTTGGTCTTTTCACTCACCTGTCTCGGTATTTTTTCTCACCTTTTCTTATTCTCCTACTCCTTATTACGTGATTCTTCAAGATTACTCCTTTTTTCTTCTCTTTTCTTCTTCATTATCAATATCTTTTTTCATATGTAATGGTTCATTGTTCAATATGGTTCTATTTGCTCAGAATGTTGTTTCTTTTTGTATGCATCATTTTGTTACGGTTTTAATATATGCCTTTAAAAATTATTTCATGGAATGTCAGGGGTTTGCATTCACCTATTAAGAGACAAGGGGTGTTAACTCATTTAGCCAAATTGGACACAGATGTCGCATGTATACAAGAGTCCCATTTGTCAGCTGAGGAATCTGTAAAGTTAAAAAGAAATTGGGTAGACAAAGTTTTCTTTTCTCCAGGTGATGGCAAACAAAATGGTGTCCTTATTCTTTTTCGTAAATCCCTTCCCATTAAGATACTCTCCCATTGCTCTGATCCAGCAGGTAGATGGGTATTTGTTAAATTTTTGATAGATAATGTCCCACTCTCCTTGTTGATCATATATGCGCCTACAACAAATGATCCTTCCTTTTGGAAATCTCTAGCATCACAAATAACACAATGTTATGATGATAACTTTATCCTTGCAGGTGATTATAATGAAATCTTTGATCCCTTTATTGATCGACATTCTTTATCTTCTTTTATTCCTCACAAATCTCACAAATTATCCACACAAATTGAAAGCAATACAAACTGATAGACGCTTGGCGACTTTGTAATCCCACAATAAGGAAATATTCTTTTTCATCTCTCATAATGTAGCTCAATCACTTGTAAAGGCAGATATTGGCTCCATTTTAATATCTGACCATGCACCGGTCTCCATGTATCTTGATGTCTGAGGCAAGCCTAAACTAACTCGTAAATGGTGTTTTAATAATTCTCTGATTTTAGATCCAGTTTTTACATCATCTTTTACCTCCTTTTTTCATGATTTTTTTCTCTTTAATCACACAAATAGTACACCTATGCATGCAGTTTGGGACGCATTTAAGGCTTCAGCTAGGGATTTTATTATCAGATTTTTTTCCAACAAACGTCCAAAAGCGCGACATACTACTAATGATCTCTTGGCCAAAATTAAAGCATTGGAACATTCCTATTATTCATCCAAATCTAAGGACTGCTTATCCGACCTTCATAAGGCCAAATTTCAGTTCAATCAGGATACGACCAACAATGCTTCCAATTTTTTGCTACGATCCAATGCCAAATACTACAGAGGCCAGAATAAAGCCGGTAAATTGCTAGCTAATTATTTAAAGATTAAAAAAAATAAGCTCAACGTTGAATCTGTTTCTGGTCAAGATACTCAATTGAAATTTAAAGATGGAGATATCTTGAATGAGTTACTTCACTTTTATAAATCACTTTATACATCTGAAACTTCTTCTTCTGACCATGACATAACTCAATTTCTATCTCCAATACAATTCACCCCTCCTATTAATTTGGATCTTTCACCATTAGAAACTGATCTCTCGCAGAAAGAACTTTCGGAGGCTTTAAAGACACTTAAGTAGGACAAGGCTCCGGGTCGGATGGGTTCACTGTTGAGTTCTTTGCTCATTTTTCAAATCTACTCTTCCCTAAATTATGTATCCTTAGCTTTGCTTTTATGCAGTCGGGTCAATCTTCTGGCTCATCTGCTTGTCTGTCTTATACCAAAAGAAGGTAAGGATCCCCAACATTGTAAAATGACCGCCCTATTTCTCTAGTCAATATTGATTATAAGATCTTCTCAAAAGCATTAGCTTTGCGGCTAGAATCTCATTTGCCCGATCTACTGGGAGCAGTACAATCCGGATTTGTTAAGGGACGTCTTATTACAGATAATACCCGTTTATTTTTTTAAATTTTGTCTAAAGCCTCGCACTCCTCTCATCCTCTACCGGCCATAGCGCTTGATGCTGAAAAAGCATTCGATAGAGTTGAGTGGCCTTATCTTTTCCGTGTCCTTCATTGGTTTGGTTTTGGCCCGAAGATTATCACTTTAATCTCTCTTCTCTATTCTAATCCTAGAGCAGCGGTGTCAGCAAATGGTGACCTTCTACTTACTTTCACCTACATAGAGGTGTCAGGCAGGGATGTCCACTTTCTCCTTTTCTTTTTAACCTTGCTTTGGAACCCTTTCTACCACAAATTCGCCAAAATGCTGATATTCATGGTTTCACTTTTAAGGATACTACTGTCAAGATGGCAGCATATGCTGATGATGTTCTTATGTTTTTATCCTGACCTCAGACTTCTCTTCCTGCTTTTCTAGCAGAAGTTCAATCCTTTGCATTTGTCTCTGGTTATAAGTTAAACAAGGATAAATGTGAGATTTTACCTCTCACACTCAGTGCTGATTTTGTCTCTTCAGGTTTCGCTTGGAGCCCCCAATACATTAAGTACTTAGGTTTACACTTCTCTCTGACCATTTCAGAGACAATTTCTCGCTGTTTGGAAAACTGCATCCAAAAATTATCATCTTTGACGTTGAAATGGCATCCTCTTTATATCGTGATGGGGCCGTCTGGATACCATTAAAATTATGCTCTCGCCCATAGTCTTATATACGATCTCTAATATTCCATTAACTATTCCATCCAATATATTTCAAGAAGATTACTTCCATTCTGTCCTCCTTTTTATGGATCACTAAAAAAGCATCTGTTTCAAAATTAATTTGTTCAAAATCAGAGGGTGGGGTGAATTTCCCTGACCATCCTACTTTAACTCTGCAAACAGAGACATAAACACAGCCTATGATGCTTTCCATGAGTGGATCACCACAGGACTTGACTCCCTAATCCCAGCGAAGTGGACCAAAACCTGTAGCACCTCTACTAACCCTTGGTATAATGAGAACCTAAAAACCATGTGGAAAGACTGCAAAAGAGCTGAACGCTGCTGGAGGAAAGAGTATAAAGATACGGATAAGGCCCTCTATCTGTCAAAGCTAAGGTCGTACCATAAGGCGGTACGCACCACCCGCGCATCCTTTTACGCTAAAGAAATCAGCTTAAGTACAAACCCCTCCAAAACCATCTTTAAGCTAGTACAAAAACTCCAAAACAGCTCTAACCCAGCCCCATGCATTACCTCCTCACAACAATGTGACGACCTTGCTACTTTTTTCATAGAAAAAGTGAGGAAAATCTATAACGCTTTTCCACAGGACCTCCTGGAACTCCCCACTCCTTGTAAAATCTCGCCCGACAGTCCCAGTTTGCCATTTATACCTAGCATAACCCATGACGATCTAGCCAAGCTATGCACACAGATTAAGTCCGGCTCTCCTACTGATCCTATGAGACCAGCCAAATTCCTAGAATCCCTGGAGTTCTTTCTCCCCCCACTGGCCACCCTACTCAACCTCTCCTTCTCCTCGGCGGTGGTTCCCACATGCTGGAAGCAGGCATGGGTCTCCCCGATTATCAAAAAGCCCACGCTAGACCCCTATAAGCCAGAAAATTTTAGACCAATCTCGCTGCTTCCATGGGTTTCAAAACTGGCAGAAGCCCATGTGAACAAAGTACTGTCCAATTACATGGCGCAAAATCAATTCCTGGACCCCTCACAGAACAGCTTCAGGCCAGGATTCAGTACTGAGTCCGCCCTGCTGACCACTATCGAACACCTCCGGAACATTCTGTACGCCGGTCAAAGTGCTGCGCTGATTTTACTTGACCTCAGCGTGGCCTTTGATACGGTCTCCCACACTCTGTTGCTAAAACGTCTCGAGCTATAGGGGTCAGTGATCTGGCCCTTGAGTGGTTTCGATCTTTCCTGAAGGATAGATCCTTCCGGGTCTCAGCCTCACTCCATAGAGCAAGGAGTCCCTCAGGGGTCGGCGCTTAGCCCTTCCCTTTTTAATCTCTACGTCCAGCCTCTCGCTGAAGTGGCAAAAGAATGGGACCTCACGCTGGTGTCGTACGCCGACGACACGCAGCTGGTCATCTCTCAAACTGAAGGCCCCTCAATCTCAGCTGCGAAATTTAAGAATGCTTTAGCGGCAGTCGCGCAGTGGATGACACACAACTGCCTACAGCTGAACGCTGGAAAAACAGAGGTGTTGCTCCTGGGTAAAAATCCCTGTTACTGGAGCGAACACTGGTGGCCGTCTCTACTTGGCCCCATCCCTTCCCCCAAAAAGGTGGTGAAAAATCTAGGTGTCTGGCTGGACTCCTCCCTCAATTTCCAGACCCACACCAGGAAAGGGGCTGCTACTTGTGTGGGCCTGCTGAGGAGCCTTCATCCGATACGTGGCTTCTTCGACCCCAGCACGCGCCAACTGATAGTTCAATCTATCATTCTGGCTTGACTGGATTATGCCAATGTCCTATTTTTAGGCATCAACAAAGCAGAGATGGCTCGGCTGCAACGGATACAAAATTCTGCAGCCAGGGCTGTGGTAGGCCTCCCTCGCAGATGCTCTGCCAGAAACACCATCCAGAAGCTACACTGGCTGCGTATTGAAGCCCGGGTTCAATTCAAGGCTCTCACCACTGCTTTTAAAATTCTTAGTTCTGACTGTCCTGGACTCTTACGCCCACTCCTGGTACCTTACACCCCCCAGCGTGCCTTACGCTCCTTAGGTAAACATCGTTTACAACGATGTTTTCACAACGCAGTACCTTTAGCACGCATCCCTTACAACGCAAGTCGTTACCACGACTTGCGCTGGAGGGCGCTAAAGGTTTAAAAATAGTTAATTTACTATCCCAACACCTTCCCTAGGGTCCACGGGGACTGGTGTTAGAATAGTAAATTAAACTATTCGAAATCCGCACCCCAACGCAAGTCGTGGTAACGACTTGCGTTGTAAGGGATGCGTGCTAAAGGGATGCGTTGTGACGGTACGCGTTGTACCGTCATACATCCGCTTCTTAGGACAACACTTGGTGGTTGTCCCTCGTACAAGGCTCAGCAGAATGGGTGGCCGGTCCTTCAAAGTTTTGGGGGCGAAGCTTTGGAATTCCTTGCCACCCCACATCCGCTCCATGACCAACTTGTTGGCCTTTCGTAAAGCAATTAAAACTTTTCTGTTTTCCCTGACATAATCTCCTGCAGCTCCTCTCACTCCCTTCCCTCCCTTCAGGTATCTGTTATGGTTCAGCGCCGGGACGCCTCGTTGCTGGGGCAGCTGTTTTGCGCTTAATAAAATATTAACATAACATAACATAACATACCACAAATCATTCCTTCTGAACCAGTAATCAAAATGGCTCTCTGATTCTGACATCTATCTCCCTAAATGGGCCTTACTTGAGAAATCTTTTCTTTCACCTTTCTCATTTCAAGAATACCTCTCTTTTACACGTATACCACAATCCATTTCCACTCCCATAATTAAACTTACTTCCAAGATGATCCCACCTGCTGCTGTGACCTCATTCTTTAACTCACCTATTTGGCATAATAAGAACATTTTAATTAATAACAAACCTATCTTTTGGAAAGCTTGGAGGCAGCGTGGTATAATATGGGTCTATCAACTCTATGATCAAGATCATATCCTGTCATTTGAAAGGGCTAGCTCTTTGTTCACCTTACCTCTATCCTTTAAATCTAAATATGCTCTCCTGTTGGGAGCTTTTCAAAATGCCCTCTCAAAATTTGCATCAACCCAACCAACTGATCCATATAAGCTATTGCTTAGGACTCTTGTTCTTACTGCTTTCGCAGCGTCCTCTATGTATAAGTTTCTTCATACTTCCTCGCATCCAAGAGATAAAACTAAAGTAGAATTAGCGTGGAAAACCGATTTAGGAACCTCCTGGCCGATGGACTTTTGGGGTAGAATTTGGCTTAAAATTCGTAAATCTTCTAGGGCGGCTAATACCACACAAACACTCTTTTTGTATTTACAATAGGCTCCCACTTTCTCCACTCATACTTCATGCTAGACATGCTCATATCCCAGATCTATGTTGGTCCTGTTCGTTACCACAGGCTGGCCTATTTCACATGCTCTTCACATGTAATTTTGTTCAGGCCTTTTAGAAAAAAGTATCGGGTCAAATAAACTCCATATTTAACTCTACTCACCCTTTTACCCCTTCACATATTTTCTTAGGTGGTCTATCCCCCATATGGGAAAATTGCAATTCTAATGTTAAGATCATAGACTTATTGCTGGCAGTGGCCTTTCAGCAAATTACAAAGAATTGGAAGGACTTCACCAGACTATCATTCCAGGCATGGTGGTATGCAGTTTGTTATAATCATAGACTTGACACATCTTTTGTATACCCGTTACACATGGCATCCAAATGTCTCAATCTATGGTCACCTGTTTATTGACAAAAGCGCACGTCGCTCTCTTAGTTTGCCTCCTTCACAACAAGAAGTTGCTAAACCTCCATGACATTGTTCTGAGTTATTATTACATGCTCTGTTTTATCTTGTATTGCACTCTCCATTTTATACTTGCATATTTTTCATATGATGTAATTTTGTTTTATATTGATATTTATCTATTTTGGTATGCTACCTTATAATGTTTTTTTTTCTCTCTCTCTTTTTTTTTACTTTGAACAATACTTGTTTTCTTGGCTACACAATTGATACATTACATGTAACTTTTCTATTATATGATGTTCTCCTCTTATTTGTATTGCTAACATATTTACTTCCAATAAACTTTCTTTAAAACTTAAAAAAAAGAAAAAAGAAAAGAGATTAATTGTATTTCTTTGTCCTCAATTTGATTCTAATAGATCATTACAAATGTTTTACTCATCAATGAATTACAGAAGGAGATTACTCTGATGTATTTCCACTTTTCCCTGGATTTCATTATAGAATGTGATAACATCCTTTTATTTAAATGTATTTAAAAAGGATATTATTATGGTTACTGTACCCTGAATAAGATTAAAGGTGACTACTTTATTTCCTTTAACCTGCATTAAATTACAAAATTACTGGTACTATTCCCAAAAGACCAAATTGCCCCTTTGGTTTGATTCTGCTCCTGTGGTAGGCTACAAGGCAGACCATATGAAATAACACACAGGGTCTCAGTCACCAAGCTATCTTCTCCACTTAGAAAATTACAATCCTAGGTTTTATAAATAAGACGAACTTAGAGTTTTAAGCGCATCCACATACGATTACAGTTGTAAATCATTATTTGTAAAGTAGGCCCTCAGCTTACTACCCCATCGGCTTTCCAGGTACAACTGAGCCAGCAAGTCAGAAAGAAAACTAGCCAGCAAATATGCCACAGGCAATGTGCCTAGTTCTTACAGTGACGCACATTCTCTGCCTGCATTGTGCTGAGCTTTCAGTTCCATTTGTGGAAAAGTAAATAACCAGTGTGAGACTTTGTGTAAGAAATGCTTGGGGCAAAAATATTTGTCTTTCAGTGCTACAAAGTCTTATCTCGTTAATTATAATTAATACTAAAGTAACTAAATCGCAAAACTAAAGACATATTGTAAACTAAACAATATTATAGGCATCATTATGATAATTGCTATTTATACAAATCAAGTAGCTTGATTTTCTGTCATTTTGGGTGGAACAAATGTAGCCCTTTTCTTGTACCATTGGCTAGTGGCAATGTGTAAGCAATTTTAACCTGAGATCCCCAACCACTTTATCAGTACTCCCTTGAATACCAAGATAGAAGCATGCCCAGATACATCAAGTACCGGGATTGGACTCGATGATCAAGCATGCCACCAGTATCCCTTGTGGCTGAGAGGTTTTATACAAAAAGAGAAATGCTCCTTTTGGGTAAGATCAGAGAGTCTTTGTTGCAAAGTAAGGGGCCGATTACGACTTTGGCGGTGCGGCACCAGGTCCGCCCCGCTGACGCACCACCAAAGCCGTTGTCAGACCGCCTGCCAGATCAAGAATTTCCTCCTGTCTGGTGGGCTTTCTTTAGTGTTCCCATGGCAGTGCCTCAAAAACCAGCCACCGCAATAAGAACACCAAAAACAGTTCCTGCACTGCATGGACTGTAAAGTCCATGCCATGCAGGAACTGGAGTGCGTGCACACAGGGGGTGCATGCTGTGCCCCCTGTGTGTATCCTCAGGGCACAGAGGCTCCAAGGGTCTCTGTAGGGCTCTGTAGGCCCCTTGGTTTTCTCGCCACCAGGGTTTTCATGGAGGAAGAACAGCCATGAAAACCCAGAAGGAGTGGAAACTCCTAAATGCTTGGCGGGCTTAAGGCTGTCCGGCAAGACATATGGATGCCTCTACACCACAGCAACACTGCCAGGGAACGGTGATTCCCTGGGGACAGCGGCGGGGCTGTGGCTGTCTGACTGCCTGACTTATAATGGGAAGGTCGGTAGACTGCCACCACTACGCCCTCACGAGTCTGGCAGTACACGTAATCGGTCCATAAGTAGGTTGATTTATTTTTAAGGGATGGGCTTGGCTGTATGCCAAACAAGCTTCGGGTGGGGAGGGCAACACAGAGAATGGGGGACAGTGGGGATGTTAGGGAGAAAGTGACACCATTAATGGGGGTATGAAAGCGAGAAAACACTATGCACTCCTATGGAGTGCTAAAACCGAAAGACATAATAATACCCTGAATGTGAAAGGGGTGGTAAAGAAGCTATGCTCCAGGGAAGGGACAACACAAGAAGAGCAAGGAGAGCTAACAAATAAGATGTAAGTGACTGAGATTGACAAGAAAGCCAGCCAATGGTAATTAGTGGACTGACCTAAATAAATAAAAATCACTATTAAGGAGTTATGCCTCCCAACCCCTTCCAATGCTTTTCTATGGTACCAAGAACCAAAGCGCAATGGTGACTGATGTTTTCAGCTCTTCTCAACGACCTTGAGACCACTATGGAGTTTTGCTATTGTTTACTTTTTTAGGTTCAGCCAATGAAACAAAAGGTGCTAGCCGTAGCAGGCTCTACTGGCCATTAAGGACCCGCTCCAGCGTTATGGCCTATCACAAGAGAGCGGGTCTTTAATGGCCAGTAGAGCCAATTATGGAAGGCTTTAACGGAGCCTGAGGGGATGAAATCCCCTCGGGCTCCGTGAGGCCTTTGTTAAACATTGGAATGTTGATGCTCCAGGCTTCTACCAGCCATTATAAGCCCGGAGCACTCCATTGTTTTCAATGGAGCTCCCAACATTCCAATGTTCTAATAAAGTTTGGTACAACAGTTGTTATGCCTCTTTGGACCAAGGCAAGCTCTGTGTGCATAGGGTCCTTGACGATGAACATAGAAAAGGGTACCAACCTAGTCAGGTACCAACCTAGGTAGGGGCCAGTTAGGTACCAACTCTTGCAACACCACAAGCCATGAGATCATTTTATGAGCCTTTTCACAATGGTATGTAAGCAAATGTTATATCAACAGGATTCTAAGAACCCGGAAACCATTATTTACTCTCAGTAACACGTGGGGCCATCTTGAAACAATGAAGTGCTGTTTTTTTCAAATAGGTGAATGCTACTGGGATTTTATTGTGGCCCTGGGTATTGTTTCAGCAAAAAGTTTCATCTCAGAAGGGGTCGGAGCCTTTGCCAGTACTCCACACATACTGCCGACAAGATCTACAGGAAACACGTAGGTCCCAGTATCTAGGGTGCAAACAGTTTTATGCACCGACTCTATTTTATAAAGAAGGTCTAGAAAATCATCGAGTTGGCTGCCCACAATCAATTTAGACAGGCGCGTTGGTTGACTCGAATTAGTATACCACCACTTGCCCCATCCATTAATTGGCAGCAAAATTACTTCTTGGGTGTTGAAAAGAGGAGTGCTTTTAGTGTTTAGTTTAGTGGCAACTCCATAGGACTAATTTCTGATTGGTCAGTACCCCAGTGACAGCCAGTGAAATAAAAACATGCAAACAGGGATTTTCCCGATCATGTGCTAACTAAACTGACATGGAACCAGGCCCTCTTGTTCTGCCATCAGGCAACGCCTAACATGATAAAAAAGCAAAAGTCCTTGGAAGGTACATCTGCGACAAGAGCACCTAATAACTGTTATGTTATAATCGCCCAACAACGTGTGGTACTCTCGTATTAACCTCGCTGGCATTTAAATACACCTGCAGGAATCTGAGCAGGTGGGAGCTAAGACTATTGAACTATCCTTTGGCATTATGGAGTGAATACAGGTGAGGAAGTGTACCTTTGGTGATGCGAGCCCCTCGGCAATGGACTGTGAACCTAGCTTTTGATTGGTCAGTGGACATGGCCACTAGACCTAGAGCTTACGTCGAGTGCCAGTATAAAACGAGCTAAGAAAGCAGCCTGTGGCACCCAGAACATAACAGCTAGGATAACATGCTTGCAACTGGGAGCTGTAAAAACAGCCTTTCGGCTGCTATGCGCAGCGTCACGAGTAGTAAAACAATTTCCGCCAGTGGCGTCGTTAACTCTTGCGCCATTTCCTGCAGGGGCTGCTTGTTTCAGCTTCAGATTCCTGGTCACCAGGTGCGGGTGCAAACAATGGCTTGCCAGGCAGGTAAGGAGCGGGAGTTCACGGTACGCTATGACAACGTGGGCTAGTTTTGCTACTACCAAAGTATGCGTCGGAAAATATCAGATCCTGAATTGAAAAAACATACGGCAACTCACCCCGTCCTCGCCCACTACAATTTCTTGCATAGGCTGGCCAAACCTGTTTTTTGTGCACTATGGGGATCGTATTATATAATAGCAGTTACGATATTTCGAAGACTCCTTGTGGTAGCCCGTTCAACCCTTGAAGGGGAGAAAAAAATCTGAGTTCTGCTTTGAAGTGAAAGATCTTGACAGGATATGACTCTATGGACGGCAAAGGAATGCAGCGATTCCAAGGGACACCTGAAGCCAGGTGAAGGGTCATCCAAGCCAGGCTTTCATACTCAGGTTTGCTTTGATCTCTGAAGACAGACTAAAGCCCCTTTGATTGCAGACCATGGCTAGTAACGGAGTCCAGCTGGAACTTGGAGGCCTGTGCTAGGATGAAACTTCGGTTGCCCAGGCTGTGGTCCAGATAGCAGCACGGTACGCACACATTTTCTTGCTTTGGACAGATAAAATGTACTGGGGAAAAACTTCGAAGCTGTGATGCTTCCTTGAATCTCATAATCCAGATGAGGACAGCATCTACCATTACATGTCCAATAGTGATTGCTGGGGCACGCGGAATGAAGCCCCGGTGTAGTGGCTAAGTGGGCCATTAGTAATGGGCTGGTATTCTGCTACGAATCCCACCCTTCCCCAAAATTACCAAAAAAACAGGCATTGGTAATTCTGTAACTCTACCATGGGGGGTAGGGGGGAATGCCTCCCAATTAAATAAATACTATACAGTACAATACTATATTATACATGCTCCCAATTACAGGATATTGGGAATAACATATAGGAATCAGTATTTCTGTACTGATTCCAACATGTGTTACCCCATCTCCATGTGGCTTTTCACCCAGCATTTCAATTGCTTTGTGGAGGCAGTGTCCAGGTGGAAAATTATGAATTTGTTGTGTTTTCCTGTTGCTCTTACTAATCTATCTATCTATCTATCTATCTATCTATCTATCTATCTATCTATCTATCTATCTATCTATCTATCTATCTATCTATCTATCTATCTACCTATCTATCTATCTATCTTATATATATGTATATAAATACATATATATATATATATTGGGGTCTTTTACTGAAAAAACAAAGGTTACAGGGGCGGTATAATGAGCCTCAGATTTCACTTGTACAAAACCATAGAAATTCAGCAGTTACAGTTACCTGAACTTACTATAACTTACACCTCCGGAATGCAGTGCTATGACCTCACATATTACATCACTAATTACATGGTTAGTGACATCACTGATGACAGCATCCAGTTATTGTGTTTTCTAAACGTTTCTGAGTGTTAAAGGTGTATGGTAAAATACTACAAATGTTAAATTAGTAAATGTTGTGTCCTACTAAGGAGTGATAGTATGTGTAGTGACTGTGTGACTGTGTGTATCCATATGTGAGCAGGTGTCTGAGTGGCTCTATGGGTGTTTGAGGGGTTGTATTGGTGAATGAGTAGCTGAATTGGTGTAGTAGTGGGTGTAACTGACAGTATGGGTGAGTGAGTGACTGCATGTGAGGCTATGTGGGTGAGTGAGTGGGTGTGTTAGTGGTGTATGGGTGAGTTAGTGGGTATGTCAGAAGCTGCATAGGTGAGTGGTGGGGTGTGTGCGTGGCTGTATAGGCGAATGAGCATGTGTTAGTATATGTATGAATATGTGAGTGGGTATGTCAGTAACTGTATGGGCGAGTGAGGGGCTGTGTGAGTGACTGTATGGGTGAATGAATAGGTGTGTGAGTAGCTGTATGGGTGACTGACTCAGTGTGTGAGTGGCTATATGGGTGTATGAGTGGGTGTATAGTAAGCATGAGCGGATTTTGCGGATTGGCAATCCGCGAATTTGCGGATTTGCGAACTCGCAATCCGCAAAATCCGCGAATTCCCGCGAATTTGCGGATTTTTTTTTTTTTTTGTGTTCGCCCGTGTTTCTGCCAGTTCGCGAGGGTTTTTACAATTTCGCAATTTGCGAACTTACCTGTCGGGTCGCAAGTTTTGCGAACTTGTTGTTTCTACGTGTCCAACCTGTTTGGGACACTCTTCTTCATCACTGCCACTCTCTGTCACCACTGCCACTCTCTGACTACTCATGCCACCCTCTGGCCCACCCATGCCACCCTCTGTTTCATCACCACACCCTCTGGTTGTCCAGTGTACATTATTTTCGGCAAAGCAAAGCACACCTTCCCTGCCTCAAGTGACCTGAATTAATTTGGGGCTGATTAATGTGTCACAGAATATTTTTTTAGCTGGCACCTGCTTCCTTAGTGCGCCCTGATTAGTGATCTTTTGCACTTGCTAAGTGCTTTCATTGTTGCAAAATTAGTTACAACACCTGCCCTGCCCCAACTGACAATAATGAATTAGGGGCTGATTAATGGATTTTAACTTCCAGCCTGGCTCCTGCTTGTCTCCCTTAGCTGTAATTCATGACCTTTGTGGCATATGTGTAACTATTCTGAGGTTCAGAGCAGGGTCACATAATAGTTTCAACTGGCAACTGAACTCTGGAGGGGCCCCTCAGGAAGCACTACAGGAAATGGCTACTAATGATGTGCCTGAACTTTTGAACCTGGTAAGTAGTTACTTTCAGTTTTGCTTAGATCGTATTTCTGCAATTTCGCACTTATTCGCGGGGCGCGAACTCACGCGAACAGTGCGAGCAGTGCGAGCAAAATCCGCTGCTCGCGGATTTGCGGATTTTGCAGGAAATTCGCAAATCTCGCGGATTGCGGATTTCCCGAAAATCCGCAAAATCCGCGAGCGGAACGGATTTTCCGCCCATGCCTAGTGTATAGGTGTCTGTCTGTATGTATGACTAGATGTGTGAGTGACTGTACTGGTAAGTTAGTGGGTGCATGAGTGGCTGTATGGGTGTGTGAGTGGCTGAGTGATAGGATGTGTGAGTGGCTCTATGGGTCAGTGAGTGGGTGTATGAGAGCTTGTATAGGTATGTGAGTGGTTATGTGGGACTAGGAATAGATGTATGAGACATTCTATGGGGGTGTGAATGGGTGTGTGAGTAGTTCTGTGGATGATATCATCAATTATGTCACTGACCATGTCACGAGTAATGTAATATGTGACATCATAAGCAGTGTATTGTGGGGGAATAAGTTATAGTTAGCCCATGTAACTATAACTGCTGAATTTCTATGGTTTTGTATAAGTACAATCTGACCTAACTGTAACATTCCTGTAACTTTTTTCAGTGAATTTCTATGTTTTTTAGAATTCTATTTCCTAACTATAACATCCCCGTAACCTTTATTTTTTTTCAGTGAATTTCTACATTTTATTTCTTAACTATAACCTGTAAACTTTGAGAATGGGTGTGTGAGTGTCTGAGTGGGTCTAGGAGTAGCTGCATAAGTGTCTCACTGTGTGTGTGAGTGGGTGTGTGAGTGGGTTTGTAAGTGGGTGCATGAGTGTCTGAGTGGGTACATGCGTGTCGGAGTGGGTCTTTAAATGGTTGTGAGAGTGTCGGAGTGGGTTTGCGAGTGCCCCCATGAGAAAGTGAGTGCATGAGTTTCTGAGTGGGTCTTTGAGTGGATGCATGAGTCGTTGAGTATGTCTGTGAGTCTCTGAGCGAGTCTGTAAGTCAGTGCGTGAGTCTCTGAGTAAGTCTGTAAGTGGGTGTGAGAGAGTGTAAGTGGGTCTGCAAGTGGGTGCATGAGTGTCTGAGTGGGTCTGTGAGTGGGTGTACATGTCTGAGCATGTCTTTGAGTGGGTGCATGAGTGTCTGAATGGGTCTGTGAGTGGCTGTGAGAGAATCCAAGTGGTTTTGTGAGCGGATGCATGAGTGCTTGGGTGGGTTTGTGAGAGGGTGTGAAAGTGTCTGCATACGTGAGTAGGTGCAAGAATGGCTGAGTGGGTCAATGAGTACATGTTAGAGTGTCTGAGTAGGCCTACAAGTGTGTGTGTGTGTGTGTGTGTGTGTGTCTGAGTGGGTCTGTCAGTGGGTGTGTTAGTGCCTGCGTGTGTGAGTGGATGCAATCTTATTGGGTAAATGTCCAGGACGTATTCTACACTACATATGTGTAATGGACCACGAGGAAATGTTTCCAATGACCTTGTATGGATTTTGCCAATGTGATTTTTGGTTCTGTGTCTTTATCCAGAAATCTGTGATAACATGAATCTGCTATTGCGAGGACAACAAGACTACAAAGAGGTTAATCTCCACCAAACAAGGGTACTTTCTTTTCACTATATCAAGAAAGTGCTTCTTTGTTTTGTGGAGATGTCCTCCTTTTTCACCGCATTAACGTTTTACCAAAATTTTCAGGAAACACACTGGAGAGCCTCTTCATAATGTGCACATCACCCTGGCAAAAGAGAGGAAGACTTTTACATACTACTAAGGTGAATGGAGAGGCCTGGCCAATTATTAGAAGGGGAGGGGGGGCACGCAACCCTCTCCCTGGGCCGTTCCGGTCCCGGGGTCCCCGTAACCCGGGACCTGGCCACAATTGAATGGAGAGGGTCGCCAGGTAGCCGCCCTCCCCGGGCCCGGAGACCCCATCCCCTGGGGTCCGGCCACAATTGAATGGGGGAAAGGGGCCATGCAGTCCCTTCCCCAGGCCAATTATGGCCTGGGGACCCCGGCCTTGTTATGTTGTTGTGCCCTAGAGCTCACCCAGGGCACCAAGTCTGCATTGTTGGGGACAGTGGAGTGAGCCTGAAGGTTCCCACGGTCACTGCCGGGTCCTTGCCTCCAGTGGAATCTGCCATTGCTGCCTCACACAAATTTGTTTTTCTTGCAATATCTCAGAAACTACTAAATGGATTTACATCAAATAACAACAAGCATTTACAATGCAACTGTCTCGCCTTTGCAAAAGTTAGAGCTATTGGCATTGTAAATGTCAACATTTTTCTTTATGTGTTGGTTTTGAAAACAGATAAATAAATGTCATTGTCATTTACAACGCCAATAGCTTAATCTCTTGCATATTCGAGACCTATTGCATTTGCAATGCAATAGTTTGCATATTTACGCAAGTTTGAGCTATTGACATTGCAAATAACAATGCGTTTAGTAGTAGATAGTAGTGATTGATTAGCAGAGTGTGAGTAGGGTATAGAGTAGTAGAAAGTGACTAGTAGAGAGTGAGTAGGAAAGAGTGAGTAGTAGAGTGAGTAAAAGTGAGTAGTAGAGAGTGCGTAGTAGAAAGTGTTTAGTAGAGTAGTAGAGTGAGTACTAGAGAGTAATAGAGTGATTAATAGAGAGTTAGTAGTAGAGTTGTAGAGAGTACTAGAATGAATAGTAGTGAGTATAGTGAGTAGTAGAGAGTGAGTGGAGAGTAGTAGAGTGAGTAGTAGAGAGTGAGTAGGGAGTATTAGAGTTGTAGAGTAGTAGAATGAGTAGTGGAGTGAGTAGCGAGAGTATTAGAGTGTGAGTAGTAAAGAGTGAGTAGTAAACAGTGAGTAGTGAAGAGTGATTAGTAAAGAGTGTGCAGTGGAGTAGTGGAGTGTAAGTAGAGTGTGAGTAGCAGCGTGAGTAATAGAGTGAGTTGTAGAGTGAGTTGTAGAGTGAGTGCATGTCTGCGCAGTCTTTCACAGGCTGAGACCTAAGAAGGGCGGTTTCTACAAATCTACACTAAATCCCGTATATTCACCCTGCTGCAGACTCACTGCTGCAGTTCCTGGAGTCTGGCCCATGGTTTCCTTCCCCTGCCAAACCCAAAGATCAGATGCTGGGGCTCCAGGAGGCAGAGGTGGCATGCACAACGTGCAGAGCCGGATCGGCAGACCTTGGTGGTCCCCGTCGGGCAGGTCGGCGCTTCGGACCAGAATCCCTTAAAGCATTGCAGCCGCCAGCCACGCAGAGGAACATCTGGTAGAGCTTGAAGTGCGAACCTGTTGAGTGAGTGAAGCAGCAGCTTGTGACGTGGGGGTAGGCCCCGCACGGCCCTTCCGGTGCTGGCAAGGACGTGGCTGACTTGCCCCCCTCCCCCAGGCTGACGATAAAGATCGGGCGCTGCTCTCTCCATTCACACCTCTGGGCTTCTTTTTTGCTCCATATGCCACTTTCAGTCGCACATGCGTGTATTAAAGCGCTGCCTTCAGCAGGCGTACAGAAATAGAGAGGCAATTCAACCGGAAACAATGCAGAGCCTTCTGTTATTTTAACTGATGTTCTCTTGTTGTGGAAAACAAGGCAGATCCACGGAACGTGGCCGAAAAGGGCGAGTTCAATTACATGTGTTTACATTTTGCTGCGGCCTATAGTTTGGGAAACGCTGCACTGGACAAACGTGTTTCCCCTATATTCCCTGTGCTTAGACGAAAGGTCGAAAGAATCACAGGGGTCCCTCCCACATACTGAGAGGGGCAGGGCCAGTCCTAGAACTCCTGGAGCCCCAGGCGAAAGAGAAGATGTGAGGCCCCTCTAATTTGCATATATCTTCCAGTCGCAGCTGGCATGACTCGCGGGTGGAGGATCTCGCGGGAGTTCAGAAGGGGGGGGGTGGAGAACAGGAAGCAGGCAGCCTCCCTCCCCTCCCCTAAGCCAATCATAATGCTGCAATGGCAGCGTTGTGATTGATCAGGAGGCCGACCAGCCAGGCGCCTATGGGGAGGCCATTTTCCCCATGTAGGCTGCATTGCAGCCTACATAGAGAAAGGCCAGAGTGCGCATGACTGGATTGGCCGAACAGTCAGCGCTCTTAGCAGTTGGCAAGGCAATCCTCTCCTGCCCTAAAACAGACCCGCCCGCCCCCAACGAAACCCTTCTGCTTTCTCGCAGTGCTAGAAGCAGAAACATAAAATGGACGTTTTAGCATTTTGTGTTTCTGCTTTTGCGAGAAAGTAGTGGGGCGTCGCTCCTCCGCCCTAGTGAAGGAGCCGCCCTTGGTAACATCACAAGAAGTGACATCATAGAAAGTGACATCGCAGGACTATTGATCTTATTTGGCATCCCTGAAGAGACCTAACATGGATATCAGTAACATGGACAAAAAGATAAATATACAAATGAAATAAGTCCATATATTTTAAAACTGTTAAATGGATTACATTTGTCTCATTAGATGGAAAAGCTAGGTGCAGGTCGCACAAAGATGTATATTATTGATCACCGGAGTTTCATGACATTTTTGTTGTTGCCGAAAATTCCTGGAGACCAGGAAGGAGGCAGCAAGTGCTTTTAGAAACATAATATATTCGCAAACATGACCCAAAGTCAGCGCTCAATGCGACCTCACCGTTTGCACCGCCCTAGAGCCTCCCTGCTCAAGGGCCCTGTGACCTCAATGACAGAGTCACTGTTGCTCTAGGGTGTGCTGCTTCGTAGGCCTGCCCAAAAGACTTGCGGTGGGCTTCAATAGGGATTGTGGTAGACAGGCCTTCAAGGTTAACCCACACTTGCCACTGCTAGGGTTCACCTGCTGGTGCTAAGACACCAGGGCTTCTAAGGTCGTGCGGATCCTTCCAAGGTCTAGCATGGAAATTTGCTCCCTCAGGGAGATTGGTCTGGTGGACTGGTCATGAAGGCTGAACCTGTCTCTCCAGTTCCAAATTCGGCAGCTCTGACCATAGTGCCACATCCTCTCTCCACTGAACACCATACTACCCCACTGAGAGAAACTCGCACTGCCTTCAACTACAACCCAATTGTGCCCCGCTACTAACACCTAGAGGCGACTCATTTCAAATTACGCACTAGACAAGAGCAATATGCTGCCTAAAAAAAAAAAGTGACATCATTCTGGAAAAAGCAAACACTCATAAGGAATGTAAGATTAATTAAAGCATGTGAAATATAAGCAGGAACAACATGGTTACCTTAACGCTTTAGCACTTATTCAGAAATGAATGAGTGCTTTTGCATGAAAAGTTAAGGCCATGACTACAGGGCCGGAACGGCCCTGCTTCAATGCCCATTGAATATATCCTTACAAAACAAAAGCAATATGGTTTAAAAAGACCACATTTGTGAATACAGAGCAGTGGTATGCACTTTATTTTCCAGTCCACCCATCAAGGAGGTATTGCAGTACATCCAGAAATGGTGTACATCCCCACCTGGGGAAAAACAATGCTGTTTAGAGAAAGACAAGAAAACAAAAGTAGCGCTTTACTGGTAAACTCGGTGTAGTGGCACTAATGTGATTTAGGTGTGAATAAAATCAATCTGGCCCCTTTTCAACCCACTCTGTCTTGCTTTAGTTATTTTTTACAGTTTGAATTTTTTATTTCTCTCTTTCCCAAGGCTGCACTTTGGAAGTGAGAAATGTCACAAAAAAGATGACCTTTCCAGCAAAAAAGTTTTTCTTTTTTGGATTCATTTCACAGGGGAACAAATAAAGGAAAGGAAAAGAAAGAGGGAGTAGTGGCTACAAGGCGCTGGGAAGGGGGCCCCCACACCCTGACCTTGCAGATTTCTATAGTGCTTAGAGGCCCAGTGAAAGGGGGCCCCACACCTGGACCTTGCAGCTTGCTCTAGTGCTTCAAGGCCCAGGGAAAGGGGGCCCCCTCCCCTGGGCCTGAAGCAGTAACAAGGCCTTTCTTAAAACACTGCCCCTGCACCAGTTTCTCTGGCTGCTCCCTCCTCCCCTCACCCACTGCTCCTAACCTGTGTCAGGCTGGTCCTGGAAACAAAGGGGCCTTCTGTCACCTAGCAACAAAATGCAGACAGAGAATGGCTGGTACTTAAGAGAGGTGTTGCCTCGCCCCTGACACTCTGAGCCCTAATTGATGGCCCTGCCCTGTGACTTCCCCACTCTGTTTGTCCCTCCCCCCCACCCCTGCACCCCCAGGAATGCCACCACGCGGTCGGACACCAGACATCTCTGATGTGTATTGTAATGTGTGGGGAGGGGGCCCTGGTGGAGCAGGGGGGCCCCCTGCCTCTCACCTGAGCGCGAGGCCCTGGGCGGCTGCCCATACTGCCCATGCCTAGCGCCGGCCCTGGAGAGGGGTATTGGCATCTATGACATCACCAATGCCTCTAAACTTTTGTCAGCATCGCGAAAGTAACACCAACTATGCAAATGGTTGACATTTGCTATATAAATGTGTAAAGAGTAAAACGATGCATGAGAACTCCAGCAACTAAGAAATTACCCGAAAGCACCTAAATCATTATGGAGGGAGAGCTCTATTTATCCCCAACTCAAACAAGCCGGTGTTCCATTTGGCTGAACTTCAGTCAGCGCTGCAAACAGTATTCAGGAAGTGAAATTAGAATCAGAACAGGAAATATACCCAGAATAAAATACCCATAGCATGCTAATTCACACTTAAGTGTTAAAGTACATATGGTATTGTGTTAAACATGAAGACGCCACAAACTCCACAAAGCACCACCAAATGCAGAACGCGTACTACACGTTTGTAATCACCTATGACTTAAAAAACAAGTAAGCTGTTATTTAAACATTTGTAGTTTAAGTTGTATTCTCAAATATGGCATGACAAAAATACATTAATAAGGATAGCACAGGGGCCCAGTGGCCGAAGGAATGTGGTGCACTTATCAAGACCGCTCGGACATGGAAACTAAATAAATAATAATGCGCAAGTAGGAATAGCAAACAAGCTGCGATTCGGGAGAGAAGTTGTTCGCTGGCAAGTTCACACAACTTTTTTTGTTTTAAAATAAAATAATAAAAAGGACCGCACAGGCACCCGGTGGTAGAAGCAATGTGATGCAGTCATCAACACAGCTGGGGTATACAAGCTGCGATCCGGGAGGGGAGAATGCACTGGCGCATTCACGCAATGCGATTGCAATAATAAAACAAGAACAAAACAGAGCTGCTCCAGCAACAGGAAGGAGGGGGCCACTCAGTGAAGCTTTTATGAGCGCCGCGCGCCTCTCTGCAGACTCCCCCTGCATTCCAGAGAGGCGCGCGACGCGATCCGGCCTGCATTGGCATGCCGTGTCGACAAGACCTGGCCGCGCGCACAATGTTATCCTATGGGGAAATGCTGCGCGCGGCCAGGTCTTGTCGAAAGACTGCTTTTTGAGCTGAGACGACAGCTATAGTTCTCGCTTGCGAGAACACGCTTTCAGCGCGTTCGTCGTAGGCGGGACCTAAAAGGGTGCTTTTTGGACCAAGAGTTACCTTTCTGTCAAATTTGGTTAAATTCTGTCCAGCGGCTCGGGCTGTAGTGGTGTCTAGAATTTCTATGGCAATTAACATAGGAAACACACTTTTTGACACCCCTCTTTATTGGCACCCCGCTTGCCAGATCGCCCCAAAACTTTCAATGCTCAACTAGAGTCCCTTTCTCACTGCTCCATCAGGATTCAAGCAAGCCGGGCCGAAGAAGGCTGAAATGCCAGAAACCGGTCCCCGGTAGCTTGTCTCCTTTCTGGTGAAGAATTGGCTTGGTAGTTTAGTCTGCCCTGTTCCCATGATGCACTGGGCCAGGGACAGACTGATTTGCATATAGCCAGGTTCTGAGCTGGGATGGGGCAGTGAGATAAATACCGGTGATGGATCAAGCCCTGATCTTTGGACTGGGTAAGAGTGGTCTGTTTAACTCAGACACTCTGTTCATCACCACCCCCTTTTCTAAATCGTTTTTGGCCACTATAGGTGTGGCAGGGTATACTCAGACATGAGTCCCTTTCTCACTGCTCCATCAGGATTCAAGCAAGCTGGGCCGAAGAAGGCTGAAATGCCAGAAACCGGTCCCCGGTAGCTTGTCCCCTTTCTGGTGAAGAATTGGCTTGGTAGTTTAGTCTGCCCTGTTCCCATGATGCACTGGGCCAGGGACAGACTGATTTGCATATAGCCAGGTTCTGAGCTGGGATGGGGCAGTGAGATAAATAACGGTGATGGATCAAGCCCTGATCTTTGGACTGGGTAAGAGTGGTCTGTTTAACTCAGACACTCTGTTCATCACCACCCCCTTTTCTAAATCGTTTTTGGCCACTATAGGTGTGGCAGGGTATACTCAGACATGAGTCCCTTTCTCACTGCTCCATCAGGATTCAAGCAAGCCGGGCCGAAGAAGGCTGAAATGCCAGAAACCGGTCCCCGGTAGCTTGTCTCCTTTCTGGTGAAGAATTGGCTTGGTAGTTTAGTCTGCCCTGTTCCCATGATGCACTGGGCCAGGGACAGACTGATTTGCATATAGCCAGGTTCTGAGCTGGGATGGGGCAGTGAGATAAATAACGGTGATGGATCAAGCACTGATCTTTGGACTGGGTAAGAGTGGTCTGTTTAACTCAGACACTCTGTTCATCACCACCCCCTTTTCTAAATCGTTTTTGGCCACTATAGGTGTGGCAGGGTATACTCAGACATGAGTCCCTTTCTCACTGCTCCATCAGGATTCAAGCAAGCCGGGCCGAAGAAGGCTGAAATGCCAGAAACCGGTCCCCGGTAGCTTGTCTCCTTTCTGGTGAAGAATTGGCTTGGTAGTTTAGTCTGCCCTGTTCCCATGATGCACTGGGCCAGGGACAGACTGATTTGCATATAGCCAGGTTCTGAGCTGGGATGGGGCAGTGAGATAAATAACGGTGATGGATCAAGCCCTGATCTTTGGACTGGGTAAGAGTGGTCTGTTTAACTCAGACACTCTGTTCATCACCACCCCCTTTTCTAAATCGTTTTTGGCCACTATAGGTGTGGCAGGGTATACTCAGACATGAGTCCCTTTCTCACTGCTCCATCAGGATTCAAGCAAGCCGGGCCGAAGAAGGCTGAAATGCCAGAAACCGGTCCCCGGTAGCTTGTCTCCTTTCTGGTGAAGAATTGGCTTGGTAGTTTAGTCTGCCCTGTTCTCATGATGCACTGGGCCAGGGACAGACTGATTTGCATATAGCCAGGTTCTGAGCTGGGATGGGGCAGTGAGATAAATAACGGTGATGGATCAAGCCCTGATCTTTGGACTGGGTAAGAGTGGTCTGTTTAACTCAGACACTCTGTTCATCACCACCCCCTTTTCTAAATCGTTTTTGGCCACTATAGGTGTGGCAGGGTATACTCAGACATGAGTCCCTTTCTCACTGCTCCATCAGGATTCAAGCAAGCCGGGCCGAAGAAGGCTGAAATGCCAGAAACCGGTCCCCGGTAGCTTGTCTCCTTTCTGGTGAAGAATTGGCTTGGTAGTTTAGTCTGCCCTGTTCCCATGATGCACTGGGCCAGGGACAGACTGATTTGCATATAGCCAGGTTCTGAGCTGGGATGGGGCAGTGAGATAAATAACGGTGATGGATCAAGCCCTGATCTTTGGTCTGGGTAAGAGTGGTCTGTTTAACTCAGACACTCTGTTCATCACCACCCCCTTTTCTAAATCGTTTTTGGCCACTATAGGTGTGGCAGGGTATACTCAGACATGAGTCCCTTTCTCACTGCTCCATCAGGATTCAAGCAAGCCGGGCCGAAGAAGGCTGAAATGCCAGAAACCGGTCCCCGGTAGCTTGTCTCCTTTCTGGTGAAGAATTGGCTTGGTAGTTTAGTCTGCCCTGTTCCCATGATGCACTGGGCCAGGGACAGACTGATTTGCATATAGCCAGGTTCTGAGCTGGGATGGGGCAGTGAGATAAATAACGGTGATGGATCAAGCCCTGATCTTTGGACTGGGTAAGAGTGGTCTGTTTAACTCAGACACTCTGTTCATCACCACCCCCTTTTCTAAATCGTTTTTGGCCACTATAGGTGTGGCAGGGTATACTCAGACATGAGTCCCTTTCTCACTGCTCCATCAGGATTCAAGCAAGCCGGGCCGAAGAAGGCTGAAATGCCAGAAACCGGTCCCCGGTAGCTTGTCTCCTTTCTGGTGAAGAATTGGCTTGGTAGTTTAGTCTGCCCTGTTCCCATGATGCACTGGGCCAGGGACAGACTGATTTGCATATAGCCAGGTTCTGAGCTGGGATGGGGCAGTGAGATAAATAACGGTGATGGATCAAGCCCTGATCTTTGGACTGGGTAAGAGTGGTCTGTTTAACTCAGACACTCTGTTCATCACCACCCCCTTTTCTAAATCGTTTTTGGCCACTATAGGTGTGGCAGGGTATACTCAGACATGAGTCCCTTTCTCACTGCTCCATCAGGATTCAAGCAAGCCGGGCCGAAGAAGGCTGAAATGCCAGAAACCGGTCCCCGGTAGCTTGTCTCCTTTCTGGTGAAGAATTGGCTTGGTAGTTTAGTCTGCCCTGTTCCCATGATGCACTGGGCCAGGGACAGACTGATTTGCTTATAGCCAGGTTCTGAGCTGGGATGGGGCAGTGAGATGAATAACGGTGATGGATCAAGCCCTGATCTTTGGACTGGGTAAGAGTGGTCTGTTTAACTCAGACACTCTGTTCATCACCACCCCCTTTTCTAAATCGTTTTTGGCCACTATAGGTGTGGCAGGGTATACTCAGACATGAGTCCCTTTCTCACTGCTCCATCAGGATTCAAGCAAGCCGGGCCGAAGAAGGCTGAAATGCCAGAAACCGGTCCCCGGTAGCTTGTCTCCTTTCTGGTGAAGAATTGGCTTGGTAGTTTAGTCTGCCCTGTTCCCATGATGCACTGGGCCAGGGACAGACTGATTTGCATATAGCCAGGTTCTGAGCTGGGATGGGGCAGTGAGATAAATAACGGTGATGGATCAAGCCCTGATCTTTGGACTGGGTAAGAGTGGTCTGTTTAACTCAGACACTCTGTTCATCACCACCCCCTTTTCTAAATCGTTTTTGGCCACTATAGGTGTGGCAGGGTATACTCAGACATGAGTCCCTTTCTCACTGCTCCATCAGGATTCAAGCAAGCCGGGCCGAAGAAGGCTGAAATGCCAGAAACCGGTCCCCGGTAGCTTGTCTCCTTTCTGGTGAAGAATTGGCTTGGTAGTTTAGTCTGCCCTGTTCCCATGATGCACTGGGCCAGGGACAGACTGATTTGCATATAGCCAGGTTCTGAGCTGGGATGGGGCAGTGAGATAAATAACGGTGATGGATCAAGCCCTGATCTTTGGACTGGGTAAGAGTGGTCTGTTTAACTCAGACACTCTGTTCATCACCACCCCCTTTTCTAAATCGTTTTTGGCCACTATAGGTGTGGCAGGGTATACTCAGACATGAGTCCCTTTCTCACTGCTCCATCAGGATTCAAGCAAGCCGGGCCGAAGAAGGCTGAAATGCCAGAAACCGGTCCCCGGTAGCTTGTCTCCTTTCTGGTGAAGAATTGGCTTGGTAGTTTAGTCTGCCCTGTTCCCATGATGCACTGGGCCAGGGACAGACTGATTTGCATATAGCCAGGTTCTGAGCTGGGATGGGGCAGTGAGATAAATAACGGTGATGGATCAAGCCCTGATCTTTGGACTGGGTAAGAGTGGTCTGTTTAACTCAGACACTCTGTTCATCACCACCCCCTTTTCTAAATCGTTTTTGGCCACTATAGGTGTGGCAGGGTATACTCAGACATGAGTCCCTTTCTCACTACTCCATCAGGATTCAAGCAAGCCGGGCCGAAGAAGGCTGAAATGCCAGAAACCGGTCCCCGGTAGCTTGTCTCCTTTCTGGTGAAGAATTGGCTTGGTAGTTTAGTCTGCCCTGTTCCCATGATGCACTGGGCCAGGGACAGACTGATTTGCATATAGCCAGGTTCTGAGCTGGGATGGGGCAGTGAGATAAATAACGGTGATGGATCAAGCCCTGATCTTTGGACTGGGTAAGAGTGGTCTGTTTAACTCAGACACTCTGTTCATCACCACCCCCTTTTCTAAATCGTTTTTGGCCACTATAGGTGTGGCAGGGTATACTCAGACATGAGTCCCTTTCTCACTGCTCCATCAGGATTCAAGCAAGCCGGGCCGAAGAAGGCTGAAATGCCAGAAACCGGTCCCCGGTAGCTTGTCTCCTTTCTGGTGAAGAATTGGCTTGGTAGTTTAGTCTGCCCTGTTCCCATGATGCACTGGGCCAGGGACAGACTGATTTGCATATAGCCAGGTTCTGAGCTGGGATGGGGCAGTGAGATAAATAACGGTGATGGATCAAGCCCTGATCTTTGGACTGGGTAAGAGTGGTCTGTTTAACTGAGACACTCTGTTCATCACCACCCCCTTTTCTAAATCGTTTTTGGCCACTATAGGTGTGGCAGGGTATACTCAGACATGAGTCCCTTTCTCACTGCTCCATCAGGATTCAAGCAAGCCGGGCCGAAGAAGGCTGAAATGCCAGAAACCGGTCCCCGGTAGCTTGTCTCCTTTCTGGTGAAGAATTGGCTTGGTAGTTTAGTCTGCCCTGTTCCCATGATGCACTGGGCCAGGGACAGACTGATTTGCATATAGCCAGGTTCTGAGCTGGGATGGGGCAGTGAGATAAATAATGGTGATGGATCAAGCCCTGATCTTTGGACTGGGTAAGAGTGGTCTGTTTAACTCAGACACTCTGTTCATCACCACCCCCTTTTCTAAATCGTTTTTGGCCACTATAGGTGTGGCAGGGTATACTCAGACATGAGTCCCTTTCTCACTGCTCCATCAGGATTCAAGCAAGCCGGGCCGAAGAAGGCTGAAATGCCAGTAACCGGTCCCCGGTAGCTTGTCTCCTTTCTGGTGAAGAATTGGCTTGGTAGTTTAGTCTGCCCTGTTCCCATGATGCACTGGGCCAGGGACAGACTGATTTGCATATAGCCAGGTTCTGAGCTGGGATGGGGCAGTGAGATAAATAACGGTGATGGATCAAGCCCTGATCTTTGGACTGGGTAAGAGTGGTCTGTTTAACTCAGACACTCTGTTCATCACCACCCCCTTTTCTAAATCGTTTTTGGCCACTATAGGTGTGGCAGGGTATACTCAGACATGAGTCCCTTTCTCACTGCTCCATCAGGATTCAAGCAAGCCGGGCCGAAGAAGGCTGAAATGCCAGAAACCGGTCCCCGGTAGCTTGTCTCCTTTCTGGTGAAGAATTGGCTTGGTAGTTTAGTCTGCCCTGTTCCCATGATGCACTGGGCCAGGGACAGACTGATTTGCATATAGCCAGGTTCTGAGCTGGGATGGGGCAGTGAGATAAATAACGGTGATGGATCAAGCCCTGATCTTTGGACTGGGTAAGAGTGGTCTGTTTAACTGAGACACTCTGTTCATCACCACCCCCTTTTCTAAATCGTTTTTGGCCACTATAGGTGTGGCAGGGTATACTCAGACATGAGTCCCTTTCTCACTGCTCCATCAGGATTCAAGCAAGCCGGGCCGAAGAAGGCTGAAATGCCAGAAACCGGTCCCCGGTAGCTTGTCTCCTTTCTGGTGAAGAATTGGCTTGGTAGTTTAGTCTGCCCTGTTCCCATGATGCACTGGGCCAGGGACAGACTGATTTGCATATAGCCAGGTTCTGAGCTGGGATGGGGCAGTGAGATAAATAATGGTGATGGATCAAGCCCTGATCTTTGGACTGGGTAAGAGTGGTCTGTTTAACTCAGACACTCTGTTCATCACCACCCCCTTTTCTAAATCAACTAGAATCACTGGCACACTTCTTTTGGAAAATTTTGTGGAGATTCGTCGAACGCACCAAAGATAAAGGCAAGTCAAAAAACGTTTTTCCTATGGAAACATGGTCCTGTCTATAACTACCTATTGATGACCATCTGTAGTTATAGTTGGCATTACCCAGAGATAGGAATTCTTCAGATTTTTTTCCCCTAATAACTTGCACCGATTCACCAAATCTCCACAAAACTTTGCAGACCTATTGAACCTGTGACATTAGTGGTGATTGAAAGTTTTGTGGCGTTTGGTCAAGGGGGTGCAAAGATAAAAGGGGGATCCAAAACACACTTGCATTTTACATAGATGTTAGAAATAGGGGTCTCTAGTTGCCAAGGGCTTGCACCTTTGTCCAAGTAGGGACCCTTTTTCCTAGTCAGGAAAAGGGAGTAAAACTCCTAGAATAGCCCCTGCTCACCCCCTTGGTAGCTTGGCACGAGCAGTCAGGCTTATATTAGATGCAGTGTGTAAAGCATTTGCACATAACCAACAGTAATACAGTGTAAGCACTACAAAAGGACACCACACCTGTTTAGAAAAATAGTCAATATGTTTACATACAAGACCAAAAACGATAAGAATCCACAATACAGTACTTAAAAATCTACAGTTATCAAAATACGCTTTAAAAACAGTTCCCTGATGTCGATAGCTCCGTCCGGGGCTATCACGGTGTTGTGAGAAAACAAATCAAAACAGTTCAGGTGGTCGCGGCGTCTCGGACCAGCTACAGTGTCGGGAAGTCCCGGAAACAGTACTTGTTAGAGATGCAGAGCGCCGAGGCCCTTGAAGTCACTCGCGTTGTAGGTTGAGCTGCTTTCTGTTGGGATCAGGAGCGCTGGTGTCGGCAGGCATCAGGTGCTGCGGTGTGGAGTGTAGCGGTGCCCTCAGGTCGCAGTGCGAGCAGAGGCTCAGTGGTGGCGTCAGATGGCGTCACCGGTGAGACCAGGGTCGTGGTGCGAGATGATGAAGGCGGTGCTTGTCACGGTGCTGGAAGGTCACGGTGCAAACAACGGTGCAAGTAGCGGCATCATTGTTGCTGAAGCGCTGTCATCAGCTACCAAACGGGAGCCGATGGTACCGGCATCAGTAGACCAAGGCTGCGGTGTGGGATGAGGGCGGTGCAGCATGTAACTTTATGAGTGGTGCCCTCGAACCACGGTGCAAGCAGCGGCGTCGAATTCGGTGTGGAGCGGCAGCGTCGGGGAGGCCAAGGCGTTGTTGTGAAGCGAGGCGGTGCGGAGTGCATTGCCTACAGGTCACGGTACGAGCAACGGCTCAGTGGCAGCGTCAGCAGGCCTCATCGTGAGACCAGGGTCGCGGTGCGGCATTGCGGCGGTGCCCAGGCTTTGGTGTGAAGCGAGGCAGTGCGGAATGCGTTGCCCACAGGTCGCGGTGCGAACAGCGGCTCAGTGGCGGCGTCAGCAGGAATCGTCGATGGGACCAGGATCACTTTGCGGCATTGCAGCGGTGCCCTCTGCGGTGCGGAGCCGGCAGCAGTGTCGTAGAGGTCGTTGAGTTGCATTTCTTCTGGCGCAGCACAAAACACACGGTCCCCAGTGCTGAGGGCAAAAGAGCTTGAAGTCTTTGCTGTTCCTGAGAGTTCTTGAATGGGGGCAAGCTCTACCTCAAGCCCTTGGAGAAACTCACAAAAAGTAGATTGCAGAAAGTTCAGTCCAGTCCTTTCACTGCCCAAGACAGAAGCAGCCACTGTAGGCCAACACAGTAAAGCACACAGCAAAGTGGTAGTTCCTCCTCACAGCTTCTCCAGGTCTTCTTCTTGGCAGTCCTCTTGATCCATAGGAGTTCTGGGCCCCAGTATTTGTATCCAAAAACCTTTTGATCCTCTAGACAGAGGGTGTCTGTGCCAAGCCAGAACCAGTTCTGCCTTCTCTGGTGTGATTTCGCGGTGGGGGGAAGGGGGGTGGAGATGGCATTGTCAGAGACAGACGAGGCCCATTGAGGTGCAAGAAAATCTACCCCTTCTTCCCCTATCGCAGCCCAGGTCTATTCATCCCTTTCCTGACCTACCTAGACTATCGGGAGCCACCCTTGCTTCCTAGCCATCTGTCGTTTAAAACCCAGACAGGCAATCCACATTCCAACAGAGGCTTCGGTGTGAAGCGAGGCAGTGCGGAATGCGGTGCCCACAGGTCGCGGTGCGAACAGCGGCTCAGTGGCGGCGTCAGCAGGCATCGTCGATGGGACCAGGATCACTTTGCGGCATTGCAGCGGTGCCCTCTGCGGTGCGGAGTCGGCAGCAGTGTCGTAGAGGTCGTTGAGTTGCTTTTCTTCTGTCGCAGCACAAAACATACAGTCCCTAGTGCTGAGGGCAGAAGAGCTTGAAGTCTTTGCTGTTCCTGAGAGTTCTTGAATGGGGGCAAGCTCTACCTCAAGCCCTTGGAGAAACTCACAAAAAGTAGATTGCAGAAAGTTCAGTCCAGTCCTTTCACTGCCCAAGACAGAAGCAGCCACAGTAGGCCAACACAGCAAAGCACACAGCAAAGTGGTAGTTCCTCCTCAATCAATCAATCAATCAAAGCATTTATATAGCGCTCTACTCACCCGGAGGGTCTCAAGGCACTTGGGGAGGGGAGGTCCGCTACTGCTCGAACAGCCAGGTCTTGAGCTGCTTCCTGAAGGCGAGGTGGTCTTGGGTCAGGCGGAGGTGGGTTGGGAGGGAGTTCCACGTCTTGGCGGCCAGGTAGGAGAAGGACCTTCCTCCTGTGGTGGCTCTTCGGATGCGGGGGACGGCGGCGAGGGCGTGGTTGGTTGATCGAAGCTGGCGTGTGGGAGTGTAGAAGTTGAGGCGGTTGTTGAGGTATCTTGGGCCTTGGTTGTGTAGGGCTTTGTGTGCGTGGGTGGGGAGTCGAAACGTGATTCTCTTGTTGACCGAGAGCCAGTGCAGGTCTCTCAGGTGTCCGGAGATGTGGCTGTGTCGGGGGATGTCCAGGATGAGTCTTGCTGAGGCGTTCTGGATTCGGTGCAGTCTTTTCTGGAGTTTGGCGGTGGTTCCGGCGTAGAGGGAGTTGCCGTAGTCCAGTCGGCTGGTGACGAGGGCCTGGGTGACCGTCTTCCTGGTCTCGGTGGGGATCCACCGGAAGATCTTACGTAGCATGCGCAGGATGTTGAAGCACGACGAGGAGACGGCGTTGACTTGTCTGGTCATGGAGAGGGAGGAGTCCAGGATGAAACCCAGGTTGCGTGCGTGGTCTGTTGGTTTGGGTGCGCTGCCCAGGGCAGGGGGCCACCAGGAGTCGTCCCAGGCAGAGGGTGAAGATCCCAGGATGAGGACTTCCGTCTTATCTGAGTTCAGTTTCAGGCGGCTGTTCATCATCCACTCGGCTACGTCTTTCATCCCTTCGTGTACGTTGGCTCTGGCAGTGGCGGGGTCGTTGGTGAGGGAGAGGATCAGCTGGGTGTCGTCGGCGTTAGCGATGATGTTGAGGTTGTGTTGGTGTGCGATGGCCGCAAAGGGGCTCATGTAGACATTGAAGAGGGTGGGGCTGAGCGAGGAGCCTTAGGGAACGCCACAGATGACTTTGGTGGCTTCTGATTTGAGGGGGAGGCGGACTCTCGGTGTCCTTCCGGCGAGGAAGGAGATGATCCATTTTAGTGCCTTCTCTTGGATTCCGACGTTGCTGAGGCGCTGCACTAGGGTGCGGTGGCAGACAGTGTCGAATGCCGCGGAGAGGTCCAGGAGGATGAGGGCCGCTGTTTCCCCGTTGTCGAGCAGGGCTCGGATGTCATCGGTGGCTGCGATGAGCTTCTCCAGGTCTTCTTCTTGGCAGTCCTCTTGATCCATAGGAGTTCTAAAGTTCAGGGGTCTGGGCCCCAGTATTTGTATCCAAAAACCTTTTGATCCTCTAGGCAGAGGGTGTCTGTGCCAAGCCAGAACCAGTTCTGCCTTCTCTGGTGTGATTTCGCGGTGGGGGGAAGTGGGGTGGAGATGGCATTGTCAGAGACAGACCAGGCCCTTTGAGGTGCAAGGAAATCTACCCCTTCTTCCCCTATCGCAGCCCAGGTCTATTCATCCCTTTCCTGACCTACCTAGACTATCGGGAGCCACCCTTGCTTCCTAGCCATCTGTCATCTAAAACCCAGACAGGCAATCCACATTCCAACACAGGCACACGGGATGACTGAGCAAGAAAATACCTACTTCCTAAAAGTGGTATTTTCAAACACAGAAAGTGATAATCACCTTTACTAAAAGATGCATTGTTAGATTCTGAGTTCAGGCATACTAAATTGTATTTTCCCATCTAGTTCCCAGGGCCAGTTATGTTTATAAGATGTTATAAACAAACTCCCCATTCTGTCCTATGGGGAACAGGTAGCCTTGCAATAGTGAGAAACGAAATGGGCTATAATTCACTATCAGGACATGCCACACACACCAGGGCATGTCCTACCTTTCACATACACTGCACCATGCCCACAGGGGGACTTTAGGCCTATCTTAGGGGTGCCTGACATGTAAGAAAAGGGAAAGTTAGGGATTGGCCAGTGTGTGCACAGGCCAAGTCGACATGACAGTTACAAACTGCGCGCAGACTCTGCAATGGCAGGTCTGAGGTACCTTTTCCGGGCTACTCAGTGGGTTGCACAATCCGTGCTGCAGGTCCACGCGTAGCATTTGATTCTCAGGCCCTGGCACCCTCAGTGCACTTTACTAGGGGCTGACAAGAAAACCAAACAGCCAATCATGGAAACAACAATCCATAGCATACTTTACCACAGGAGCACTTGCACTTTACCACTGATCAGCATTGAGAAAAGTGCGCAGAAACACTACCCCAACGAAAATGGAGCCAAAGAGGGCAGAAAGCCAAAACTCAGGGGAAACATGCCAAAAGATGTCAAGTCTAACTATAGACTTTTGTATTGGACATAGCGTGAAAACGGCTGAACGGTTTACATGAAATTTGCCAGGATTAGACATTATGGTGCGCAGATGATTCTTTTGGGTAGTACAGGTAAGTAGAGTAAGTATTTTTTAAGTCATACAGCATTTTAATTCAGTGATATATGTTGTTGCTGTACTTTCACAAAATTGTGCACTATTTCATGGCAATACCGTGGTACATAGTGATGATAAGTCATCAGGTGATTGCCTCATGACTACCTTTACAAAGTTAAAGGCAGCCATATTGTTTTTAGGAGAGTTTATCTGTGTTTTACGTTACTCCTTCAGATTTAGGTAAGTATTAGGATTGATATATTTCTCCTACCTATTACAACTCTACTAAAGTGGTAATAGGTAGGGGAAAATATTTATAAGTTTCTATATATTTAATAAAAATACGGAATACCTCGGTACTACCTCAAAAGTACTGTGGTACCAAAAAGAAAAAGTTAAAAAGAAAATACAACACAATACCCTATAGTTTACAAATATAGAGTATTAAAGTTTATTTGCTATTTATAACATATTTAAATATGCATAAAAACGTCTACAGAGTAGTGTTTTAACACCTACAATTTACTGCACTATTAAAAAAAATTCAGTTCTCCCTTAAATAAAGTGGTAATATATAGTGAAAAACAATAAACCTAGTGCTTACCTATATTTAACTCAGAACACAATGAAATGCAGACTGCGGGATGCTGCAAAACTGATAAAAACTACAGGGCTGGCTTTTACCTTTGGCAAACACAGCTATTAGCCAAACATATACTGACTTCTCATCCCCATGTACTGCTGTATATCGCAAACTTACCACGGTATACCGTGGCACAATATATAACTACATTTTTTACAATTTAGAACTTTAACACTTCTTACACTATTTACACATATGACCATAAAATTCATCATAATGTGTATTCCAACCACATAACATTTACATCCATTCACACACTTTCAAGCTACACCTCTTCCAATTAACACACTCCACTCTACGCCATGCCACTGTAAGCCACTTCACTCTACGCCACTCCACTCTACGCTATTCCACTCTACGCTACTCCACTTTATTTCACTCCACTCTACACCACTACAATCTACGCTAATCCACTATACGCCTCTCCACTCTACTGAAAATCCAATCTACACCACTCTACTCTAAACCAGTGTCCTCTATGTTACTATACTGTACGCCACTCTATTCTGAGACACTCCAGTCTATGCCATGTAAATGTACAACCCTCTGCTGTACACTATTCCGCAATATGCAACACCACTCTATGACACTATACTCTATGCTAGTCTACTCTATGCCATTCAACTGTGTGCCGCTTCAGTGTACACTACTGCACTGTATGTTATTCCACTGTACACCACTTCACTCCACTCCACTATACTCCACTGCAGTATAAGCCACTCCACTCTAACACAACACTACATTCTACACCACTCCACTGCAAGCAGTCCTCTGTACATCACTACACCCTACGCTTCTACAGTCTTCGTTATTCCACTGTATGGCACTGCACTTTACTCTATTCCACTAAATGCCACTCCACTGTACATCACTAGACTGAGCACCACTAAACTCAATGTTATTCTACTCTACTCTACTTCAATGTATAAAATGTAAATTGATACTTGTATAGCGCACTACTCACCCGCAAGGGTCTCAAGGCGCTTGTACGAATACCGCTGTGGAACCCATCCTGGCTTTCCCTGTGAGGCGTCCACTCCTGGGCACCCCCAAGGTGGAGGCCAGGTATCCTTAGCGTTGTGGGGGCCGTTGTGGAGATTAAGCAAGCTATTGCCCAGAGTTGGACTCCATGATTGGAATAGGCACCGAGGCGAGAATTATCAGGTCCGTGGAATTTTGAGCCCAAGTCCCGCCGAGGCGGGGAATTGAACCCTGGTCCCGGGCTAGACCTCTGCATCAGGGTCTGCCGCTCTAACCATTGAGCCACACTTCTCCACTCCAATGTATGCCACTCCACTGTACGCTACTACACCGTATCCTCTGCACTCTATGATATTCCACTGTATGCCACTACACTGCACACCATTCGACCCCCTCCACTGTAAGCTATTCTGCTGTACCCCATGCCACTACCTTACTCCACTCTGCGCCAGTCCACTCTACACCACTCCACTGTATGCCGCTCCACTGTATGCTGTTCCACTGTACACCACTCCACTCTACCACACTCCACTCTATGCCGCTGCACTACGCTACTTCACTAAACTGTACAACATTAAAGTCTATGGCACTGCACTGTACTGTACAACACTACACTGTACGCCTATCCACTATACACTACTCCACTGTACTGTCCTCAGACCGGCGGACAAGTAATTGGGCCCTGAGTGATCAACACCTTCGCCTGATATGGTTGGATTGGAGTGGGAATAGAAAATGACACCATTTTGGTGTCCACCACCTTCCCCTAATAGGTTTAGGTTTGTGCGGCTATGGTAAATGTCACCCCTTTAGTGTACAACTTCTTCCCCTTAAATGGTTAGATCGGAGTCAGAAAAGTAAATGTCACTCTTGTAGTGTCCAACGCCTTCCCCAAATTGGTTTAGATTGTCGTGGGAATAGTAATTGATGCCATTTTAGTGCCCAATACCTTCTCCAAACTGGTTTAGATTGGAGTGGGAACAGTACATGCTACAGCCCAACCAAAGTGAATAAAGGAGCAAAAGAAGTGGCAAAATGTAGGTTACAGGGTAATCAGCAGAAGAAACAACTGCAGCCACATTAAAATGCTTGACAGAAAAACTCACGAGAATTAGACCAATCTTTATTGTAATTATGGCTCAATGTAGGGAAAATGCCATACTAATGAAAGACCCCGTGAGTAAATGCGTTGTTAGGCAAAATACAATGACAGTGTGACCCTGTTACCCATGCCAATGGTCAGTGCAATATGGTAGATTATTCGCCCTTCCTCAGCAAAGTAGCCATCGCAATATGATTCTTTCACTCATGCACTTCTGTGGCACTGCTGACGGCATCTCAGTGCGTACTTCCACCCATCACACAGCAGCCAGTGACAACAAGGCGGGGAGAGGGCTGTTGGCGCGCGCACGGTGTCATCACAGCCTCAGTAGAAGAGGGCCTCTAGGCACTGCTCCTGTCACGATGGTCCAAGCCTCTCGTGGGACCTGTTTGCTCAGTCCGACATGCTTTTTTGCGCTTTCAGAAGGTGAGCGCTCTTTCGTCAGCCCGGGCCCTGCGTGTTTTCTGCTGAGCCCCGAGGCCCCGCGTCACCTGTCATCAGTGGGAGTATGACAAAAGCATTTTCTGCCCCTCTGTCAGAAATCCAGCCTTCTCCCTCGCCTCTGCTCACGCAATCCTTTCAGCCAGGCCGTGACACCTGACGGCCCCAGAAACTGCAATATACAGTATGTCAGCGCCCCAGGCGAGAGCAGGAGCCACCTAGAAATGGAAAGGTGTGCAGTGCACTGAATGCCTTCAGATTGCTATCAGCTCAGGTGTGAGTTGCCGAGAAGGCCTTTCAATGGAGTAGCTCTGCTGGGAACAGGACCTGCCAGTTAACACTCCAAGCATCGCCTAGCTACAGGTAGTCTGTTTTATGTAGGTCTCGGACAATGGGTCACCGTCTGTCAAAACACACCTGTAGAGACAGTTTTAAGCAGTGCTTAATTTGTAAAAAACATAAGTGCCAAGGTTCCGTCAGGAGGCCTCTTTAGCTTGCACCATCCATTGCCAGAGCGGCCAGTGACAGTATAAACATGCCTAGGAACATCACACTCCTTCAGGTCTCCCACTTCAGACTATTCCAGACCCCCAAAGCTATACGAATGGCTTGGGTGGCCGGTATTAGACATTTTAATATATATTGAATTAATAAACAGCTGTTGTTGTGCTCATCTCTAAAAAAAACACAAACAGCGCCACCATGTGGCAGACTGTCATAAGACCCGGTGGGGACAATTAAGTGCCAGTGCCGAGCACCCGAAACCACCTGCTCAAATTAAGCACTGGTTTTAAGAATGAACTACTGGAGAAAGATTGATCTGCCAGCAGATTTAGAGAAATCATACTATGCCTTGCCTTCGTAATGGACAGAGAGTCACCCTAAGGTGACCTCTTCACTCCAGCTCATTATGTACACTGTCTCCAGTCCTTAACCTTTCTCCTACACATCAATGATTGCAGGTGTGTTAGTCTAATTAGTACAGTGGACAAAAAGCAAGGCTACAACACCCAGATTGCCTCAGGCTATCAGACAAAAGACAAGGACTGGAAACAGTGTCCATACTGAACTGGAGGGAGGTGGTGACCCTGCTTCATCCAAATAATCAATCAGGTGTCAAGCTGGTTAAGAAGGCTCCCTGGTCCTGTTTCAAACAATCTGCTTCTGTTGACCAGACTCAATGGGCCTGATTCACAAAGTAAAAATATAGATAATTTGGTAAATTGCACATACTAATGTGAGCAAGGTACTGCTCTGCTCTAATTCACAAGCATTTACAAGGACTCCTAATCTAACAATACATGCCTCAAGCTGTGCATAAACTATGCTCATGGCCGGTTTTTTTTTACAATAGGAGTGTGTGCGATTTATATAGCTCAAACCTAGCTACAACACAACAGAACACTACGAGAAGGGGACCACACAAATTGTAGTGAACTTGCAATGGGGTCAAGAAATTAATCAGAGCAGAGAGGGGGCAAGGGCAAGATTACAAAAATAGAGGGGTCAGTCCAGGGCAGTGCCTACCCACTGGAGGTAGATAGTCTCATATACAGCTGTTTTTTAACTTCCTTTTCCTGAAGCCCATCTGAGTCGTGCCATCTTCATTCCTTTACATAGGCAGGGAAATATTTAGGAATTACAACTTTGTTGTGTTTCATTCTTGTTTTTTCATATAACCAATTTCTTATTTCTGACACCTTTCTCCACACAACTGTTAAAGTTTGGATTGGTTGGGTCAATCTAACTTTCTTTTTGACCCACTTAAGCTAGGTCAATTTAGGTGTAAACTAGGTGCTTCTCACACTCCCACAGTAGCGTTTCAAAGGTTTGAGGAATGCCTTCAATTCCCTCATGCCAAGGTAGTTGGAATCATTTGGCAGCACATTTGCACGGGGTAAATACAGAAACCCCACTGTTGCAGTATTACCAGGTAAATCCCTGACTCAGATTAAAAAAAAATCCCAATGGGCAGAAGTCCCCTCCGGTGCATTTAGAGTATGTATACAGTCTCGATACGGCGGATGGGGCAACCACCAAGTATTGTCAGATGTTCCTCATCCTCCAAACTCTAAAGAACTACCTTATACAGTTTTTCACTTTACTCATGCATATTCAGCAGAGTCCTGTTTTTGATATCTGTATGTAAATAACACATGCATATACAAGAAGTTCTGTCAGAATAAACCACAGTTACGGGTAAAAAACTATGTGAACGAGGTCCAATGTGCCATCCAGCCAATGGTTATCTCAGGGTTACATTGAGAATGCCTAAACTCTCCCTTGCAGGAACTGCGAATGCACCGAAATTCTTGATAAACAAACATGGTACAGGAAAGTCAATTTGCCATTAATCTGAAACCCAGACTATGAAATGACACCATAGGTCATAATTGATAACATGATTTAATGCAGCAGTATGTAATCATACTATCGTGAATGTGGCACACATAGTCTATTCTGTGCTGCTGGTGGGCTCCAGAAGAGCAGTGGGGTGTAGTACAGGCATCATTTCACTGGCACAGCAAAAAGGAACCGCATATTCATGTCAAGTCCTCAGACAGTTGTATTATTATACCACATGCAGACATAGAACACGTCCTGTTCATGTCCTACCTGGTGTGTTGGTGCTGAAGGACTGGGTTTTTCTAAGACCCAGCGGTGCCAGGGACAACACCTGAAACCTCGTGGGTTACCTGTTCCGGCGTACAAATGACAGAGACACGGGACACTTCCTTCGGCGTCAAAGATTCAAGGTTTATTTACTGCAGGGAACACAGAAGTCACAAGAAGTACATAGCATGTAGGTTCATGGAGACTGCTACGAATTGTATCTGTGGATCGCTCCTTTTATACAGTTTCTTGTCATACGACAACATGGCAAACAAAAGGTTACAACCCGGTTCCCACAGTAAATTTCATAGGGGGTCGCTTTCATGTATTCAGGGCCCCGGAACATAATTACAGTAGCATTGCCGGTTCCCAATTGTAAAAGTACATCTTCTCACCATTAGTGCATTCCATTCCGGCAGTAAACGAATCAAGGAAGAGTCAGAAACAGGTGCAGAGGAAGACGGGGACAGTCAAACAGATTGAAAAGAGTGTAAGGGCGTGCTATCGGAAACACGATTGCAGGGATCAAAGGAGACGTGCCTAATGAATGCACAACTGAGACAATAAACCGGCACGGCAAGATGAGCCTCGAGCGAGGCCATCTGCCTTGCAGTGTCATCCTCCTTGTCATAAAGACACCCTCAAAGGAACACGTGTCTTCCACAAGAGTTTGGGAATCCCAGGGTCACGAAGCGGACAGTGTCCGTTCGCAGGCTACTTGAGGGCTAGAAACAAAATGGATGCCATATCTAAAATGGGACCCGTGGGTTCAGATGAAGAAACCCACGAAACAGACGAACGGTTTAGGTTAGCACAGCGAAAACGCGTACACCCACTAAACTCGTCATTTGCGGTTCATAGATACCAGACTCGACCATATTCGAGCGAGGCGAAAACACCACTTACAATTGTCACAGAACCTCAGACGCTCCTTTTGCCCTCATGTAGGCAAGCACTAGTCGGAATCAGAATCGATCTCGATATTCATCAGACCATCCAGATGTTGCTGCATCATTATTCTATCCATTAATGCTTCCTTGGTAACAGGTGGCCGTCTTATACACGTCGTAGCACAGAGGCCACATAAGGCAGGACCACACTGCACACAAAGACAACACGTGAACAGAAATGCTACAACAACCCCAATGATCATCAGAATTTTCCAACCCCACGTCGACATCAGGCCCCAAAACCACCCTAGTAGCGTCCAATCCCCTACGTCCACGTGTATGGACTCGGAGATCTTATGCAACTTCGAGATGGCTTGATAGACAGTTGGAGCGTTGTCAGGAATGAAAATGCAGCAACTCGAATGGATCACCTTACATACTCCACCTCTATCTGCTAGGACAACGTCTAAAACCATACAATTTTGTAACGTCATAAGCCTGTCAGCCTGAAGCTCTGCTGTAATATTACCAAGGGCGCTCGCAGTGATATTAGCGGTCGATTCCACCACTTGAGTCAACTGTCTCAGGTTCCTACTATTGATCATAGGTCCCCAAAACGGCAAGAAACCCTTAAAGAAGTCTTCTGCTTCTTGACCGGCAGTGTCTTCTTCGCTAATCACGCCTCTCACAACTCTGGTCTTGTGATAATCCGACCCAACAGTAAAGGTCGGCGGCAACAGATTCGCAATATAACATGTGCCTGAGAAGTCACGAGGCAACCATGTATATGCGCGGTCGTAACAAACAAAGTAAGTACCCTTGGCAGTCAGAAGAACAGGGGAAGAGGCCATCGGCAAAACATACGTTTCGGTACAGGCACTCCTCCCGAGCTGAGCTCGCGGGCTTCGGCCAAGGCCTTTCAGACAGAAATTACCTAGATGGGGTACGATCCAGATCGGAGACGAGCTTTTAAGCTGCCGATCACCCACTGACATGCTATATTCAGCCTCACTCAGATCTCTGTATGCTCGCACCTCTTCCTCTGGGATAAGCGATGCGTCAAAGATATCCCTATCTAAATCGGCAATCGCTCTTGCCAAAGGCTTATGGTACGGGCCGGGACCATGATCTGCAGTGCGTGGCTCTCGATGGGGGTAGGAATCTAGTGCGCTACGAAACATTGTTTGAAATGCTCGAGCTGAACCCTGGGAACTATAAGGAAGAACCAAGTACGGAATTCCCCTATCAGTGGTATGTGGCATTAACCCACACACCCAACAATTGGTAGTGTTCATCACCAACTGATGTTGATGAAGGAGCTGAACGAAGGAATTATTCATGAATTCCGCACGTCTAACCTGCTCGTGTTGGGGTAAGATGTGAAAGGAATGAGGAGAAACAGTGGAAGTAGGTTTGGGTTAAGAGGAAGGGGTAGGTGAAGCCGAAGGCAATAATGATTGTATCGCATAGTATACTCCACCCACCAGTAACGAGGAAACAGTTAGGAACAGTAGGAACACCTGAAACATAAAACATTTGGTGCGTACAACCCTATGCAGTTCGAATCTTTGTGCTTGAGTCTTCTCCACTTCCAACAACTTTGAGAATGCCATCCCCTAAAACCGTCCGCAACGTTCTTGACGCACTTCGTTCTGTGTAGCAATGGTCAATCCCCAGGAGTTCCTAGGAATCAACGGCCTCCGACCTAGTGTCAGGACCTACTAAACAGAAGGAAGTACCCGCACGGCCCTACGGTTAACCCGGATGTGGAAAAACACACATATGTGGAAAAGAACTCAGGAATTTGATACAATACCACAATTGTTCAAAAATGTTCAGAGTGATAATGGGGGTAACGTGAATTTCAAAAGGAAAAAGCAAAAATAATTTTTATTAGTCTCTAGTATTGGAACGGAGAAAATATCTGCTTCTTCCAGGATGAGTCTGCTCTTCAAACAATGGATCGGATTGTGGAACAGAGTCCTGTCGATCAGACAATAGTTCAGATCTTGAATTCTCCAATGGCAAAGGTTCAACAACGTTGTCTGGCTGCTCTGAAGTATCTCCCACAGGCTGAGCGTCACTGAACGGCACAAAGTTCGGCAAAGCTTCTGTTTCTGTTGCAGCGATGCCAGTCCTCACCCACGAGTCCGCTGGTAAAGGTATTGGTACCTTTTTGGTGTGGGTGGCGTGCACCCAATGCTTACGGCCCTCCAAACGAACAGCGGTCCTCGTGGCGAGCAACACTTGGAAGGGTCCAATAAACCTTGGCTCGAGGTTTCGCTTCCGGCCAAAGTTTCTGGTAACCACCCAGTCTCCGGGTTGGAGCTGGTGGCCTGGACCCTACGTCTGCGCCGGCAGTGCTTCAAAGACCTGTTGATGAATTTACCTCAGTTTAGCAGTCAGATCATGAAGGTAATCAATTAACATTGGATATTCAAGACTTGTAAATGCACTGGGTCTAGCAACCCCCAAATATTTGCAGGACGGCCGAACACAATCTCATATGGGCTAAGCCCTACTCGAGAGTGTACAGTCGCCCTAGTGGACAAAAGAGCCAGAGGTAAAGCGTCGGGCCACGAGAGACCAGTCGTAGCCTGAATCTTTGCCAGTTTTAGTTTTAGAGTACTATTGTACCCCTCAACCAAACCTGCTGACTGGGGATGATTGGCACTATGGAATTTTTGTGTAATTCCAAGGCCCTTACACACACTCTTCATCACACTCCCCACAAACTCACTTCCGTTATCAGACCATACAATCCGTGGCATTCCATACCGAGGAAAGTATTCCTTCAGTAGGACTTTCGCTGTGGACAGGGCAGTGTTGTCTTTAAGAGGATAGGCTTCAATCCATCGGGAGAATGCACAAACCACAACTAAAACGTATTTCAGGTTATTACATCGCTCCATATGGATGAAATCCAATTGTATTACCTCAAAGGGACATGTAGGAGGAGCAAAATGGCCAGGGGGTGTAGGAGTGCCCTTGCCAGGATTGTACATCATACATACCATACAATTCTTGACCAATCTCTCAGCACACTTAGCGATACCATCATTCTTCCATACAGGGGACAACAACTTGCAGATACCTTTCGCACTAATATGTGACAAACCGTGTGCCATGGTCACGACAGCTAGCACATATGCATCCGGCAACATCCATCTTTGATGTCCCGACAAATCAATCCAACATCCATTCGCATCCAACTTTCCTGTGCTCTCCTTCCATTTGGTCTTTTCAGTTTCGGGGGCCTCATTCTGAATTGCTTTCACACTTTCGACAGTATCCTCACACATACCAGTTTCTGCAGGCCACCTTACCGAACTTGTCACATACATTCTGGTTGCAAGGTTTCTCGCAGTTTCCTTAGCAATCTCATCAGCAAACGCATTGCCACGACCAACATCATCCGTCACCTTACGGTGCGCACTACATTTAATAATCGCCACCTGCTTAGGCAATGTGAGTGCGTCTAAAAGATCATTCACAAGCTGTCCATGCTGGATCTTCGTACCATGCGATGTCATAAAACCTCTCTCTCGCCACAATCGTCCAAAACTATGGGCAACACCAAACGCATACTGGCTGTCGGTAAACACATTCACCCGTTTTCCTTTCGACAAAACACACGCTCTTGTCAAGGCAATTAGTTCTGCCGCCTGTGCAGAATTCTGATTCAACCTCGCAGTTTCCACGACCGTACTCAACGTTACCACAGCATACGCAGTCGTCACATCACCATTCGGCAACTTAAAACACGAACCATCCACATACAAAGTACCATCGGGGTCTTCCAATGGAGTGTTTTTTAGGTCAACACGACCCTTCGTTTCCTCCTCAGTTCGCAAATAACAATCATGTGGTAATACCTCGTCTGATTCCATATTGATTGGCAACAACGTCGCCGGATTTAGAACATTGCAGCGCTTTATTTGGATGTGACTTGCCAAAAGCGTCAACTCATAACCAGACAACCTTGCGCTTGTCAAGTGTTGGGTTTTCGTACGATTCAAAAGAGTGTCAACTGCATGCGGAACCATCACCGTAAGCATATTATCCATAACCAATCCTGCAGATTGTCGGATGGACACCGCAGCTGCCGCTGTTGCTCTCAGACAACTCGGCAATGCTCTAGCTACTGGGTCCAAGGTCGAGGAAAAATATGCACATGGACGCTGCTTACCACCAAATTGCTGCGTCAAAACACTCAACGCGCAACCTTCCCTCTCGTGAACGTATAGTGTAAACGGCTTACTGTAGTCAGGAGTACCTAACACAGGGGCCGAACACAACGCATCACGCAGTTCAGAAAAACTTTTCTGACACTCGTCCGTCCATGGCAAAGGAGTTGGAACATCCTTGCACGTGAGGGCTACCAATGGTTTCGCTAGCAATGAAAAATTTGGAATCCATTGCCTGCAGTATGACGTGATACTTAGAAAGGCACGCACATCTCTCTGAGTTGTTGGCACAGTCATTCGAGCAATCGCTGCAATTCTCTCTGGGGTCAACCTTCTTCCCTCCTTTGACAATAAGTGACCTAGATAGGTTACTTCTTGGCAACAATATTGCAGTTTAGAAGGTGACACCTTATGATGTAAGTCACAGAGATGTTGCAACAGAGACACCGTAGCAGTTTTGCAAATATCTCGTGTGTCCGTAGCCACCAATAAGTCATCAACATATTGGATCAAGGCCGGACCAGCCGGTAACACAAACGCATCAAGTTGACTCTTCAGGGCTTGGCTGTATATTGATGGACTCTCACAATAGCCCTGAGGAGCACGTTTAAACCGAAAGCTGCGACCACCTAACGAGAAACCGAATAGGTCCCTGCTTTCCTCAGCAATCGGAATGCTAAAGAAAGCATTCTTTAGATCGATCACTGAGAACCAAGAAGCAGATGCTGGAATCAGAGTCAGTAAAGCCGTAATGTCAGGCACCACAGGGAACTGAGGAACCACAATTTTGTTCACCTCCCGTAAATCAATGACAAAACGGTAAACAGGAGGTTTAGATGGATCAGTGCGTTTCAGAATAGGTAACACAGGACTATTACACACGTTTCCCCGAGTCTCCTCGATAACATCTTTCTCGATCAAATCATAGATGATCGCTAACAACACTCGCTCACCATCAAGGGAGATACGATACTGGGGAATACGTGGTAACCGCACATTTGATTTCAATTGGACAACATAAGGGGAGATGTCAAGCAGGCCCACGTCATTAGGACCTGTTGCCCACAAAGATGCAGGAAGAGAACTCAATTCCGGTGGGAGCTTATCAATGGACAAGTACATAGGAGAGATCACTCTCTCACCCAATGTAAGCTTTACCCCCGCAGGAGAACAATACAAAGTCGCATACAAACGTTTCAGCAAATCCAGGCCCAAAAGATTTTCACCACAACCAGTAGTTAAAATCAAGGGAGCTTTCAGCTCACAATGCCCAATTGTAAGGGGCAAAGGACTAGAGACCGGATTGCTAACTGGGGCGCCGGAGAATCCAACGGAAACATTTGTTAAGCCAGACAAAGGTGCGCCAGGGAGTTTCGAATGCATGATGGAACTTTTCGCTGCACCAGTGTCCAACAGAAAAGGCTCAACTACGCCCGATGTGGCGACTGCGGCGTAAGGCCCTCTCTGATCAACCGGAACTGATACTACTCCATCTCTTTGTCTATGGCTGTCCTAGTAATTACCATCATCAGTACCCTGATCGGCGTAATAATCGTCCACATTGTACTGTGCGGATCTACCTGACGATGACCCACGCTGATCAAAACAATTATTGGAATCAGAGGAATTATTAGAACGCTCATTTTGATTCTGTGTAACACCACGACCTCTACCTCGTGAAGCCTGTTGAGGACCACTACGACCTTCTCTAGACGAATTGCCATTATTCCGATCGCGCAGAACCGGACAATCAAATTTCAAATGGCCCTCACCTCGACAATAGGCACATTGATTGTACCCAAGCATAGATCTCTGCGAAGAAGAGTCATTTCGCGACTGCGACCTAGCGGGCTGCGATTGCGGTCTATTCCGTTGTTGAGAATCGTTTTGATTTGAGCGCGGAGGATACGCTTGTTGCAACAGAACTTTTGTTTTAAGTTCTTTCGTCTTTTTATCTGCACGGTCATTTTCCTCTTTCTCTCTATTTTCATAATATTGAGCCGTAGCCAATATCTGAGCAGAAGTAGAAACAGCCCACGCACTTTCTGAATTTTTCAATTTGTTGCTAAGTTCAGGCAACAAATTCGATACAAATTTATCCACAAACAACCTCTGACCTCCCTCAGTGCCCATATCCTGACCACTATGATCGATGAATGCCTCCTCAAATCTTGTAAAGAAATCGGAGACACTCTCGTCCTTCTTCTGCTTACAGGCAGACAGTTTATCCCAGTTAACTTTCATTGCTGGCATAAGTGTCTTCATAAGGGTAATTATTCTTTGGGGAAGATCAGTAATGAGCTGTTCAGGTTTAGCCCCACCAACTTGTCGTACATCAGCCGCTGTAAGTGCAGCCCAATCGCCACCCAATTCAGCTGCATGATCTTCTTGACGAATTTTCGCCCATACCGGTTGCGGTACGACATTGCCGAACAACATATCGATGTCGGCAAGATTCATTATCGTAGCATCCACTAGTTGGGACAACTCTTTATAGTATCCTGCAGGATTTTTGCGAGGGTCAGGCAAAGTTTGCTTAACCTGCAAAACTTCCGATCGTTTCCATGGTAGGTGTATCCACACTCTCTGGAAATGTGGCAAGATAGGAGGATTAACAGTCGCATCACCTGGCCTCCACACTGGTGGAACTTCACGCATGGGATACTGACCAGGCGTCGACATCCATTCCTCATGTTCGTCTTTAAACAGTGCACGAGGCATCAAAGCGGGACGAAAAGATAGAAGATGCTCGACAGCACGTCGAACATTGGTACCCACAATCATACCACTCGAAAACTGAAGCTGAAGTTCAGTTAAAGCGGCCAGTACATCATCTGCCGCATCAACTGATATCTCATCGCGTAAGAGTTTGCACATTTCTTCAAACACGAATCTTTGTGTTGGCTCATTGAATTGAGAGAAAGTGTCAACAACTATACGTGGAGGATTCTTGAGAGGATATCTAATCCAATTTTTCGCCATTTTCAATAGCGTATCAGGTTCTCTACCACCAGGAAGCTGACTTCGTCTTTGAGGAGCATCAGAATCAGCAGACCCAAGAATCGGTCCAAAAGGAGAATAAAAGTTGGCAACAATATTAGGAATACGTCGCCGAACAGACGGGGAAGAAGAGAGAAGTAAAGGGGTAACAATAGGAGGACCAAATACAGGAGGAGCAGGAGCAGTAGGAGTAGCCACATGAGTGGAAGTAGCGGGAACAGTAGCTTGAGAAGGTATAGACAATGGAGCAGTAGGGACAGTAGCAGGTAGAGGAATAGGAACCAAAGGATTTGCAGAAACACGACCAGAGGCAGGCTGATTACCAGCCGCCGGAACAGCAGGTTGAGGAACAGGAGGAACCACGGGAGCTGTGGTATCCTGTGCATATGGAGGTGGTGACTTCAGTAGATAGGACAACAAAGGGTCCTCTACTGCTTCTTCTCCCTTCTTATCCATACTCGTCGGTAAAACAGGATAACATTTATCCACTGTCATACGTTGTAATCTATCAAAAATGTCCTTTTCCTTCTCTTCTTTGTCTCGCTGAAACTGCTCTGCGTTTCTCATCGTTGTAACGATACCTTCTCTCTTATTACTTTTAAGCTGTTTGATTTCTTTTTGCTTGGCTTCTTTACGCCACAACCGAAAGGAATCAAACATGGCCGGCCTTGCTTTTCTTTGGAACAATTTAGCTTCAAGATTATCTAAAATTGGGGTCTCAAAAGTACCATGGGGTGGCCAACTAAGGACACCGTCATCTTTAGTATAACGGACCAAACAATCATTGAACGTGATAGGACCCACACCATGTCGACTATATAATTCATATATTGGAGTTCCAACCGGAGGTATCGGACATAAGTCCTCCAATCGGGAATCCGTACCACAACCTCTAAAGCAACTTAACAAAGTACTACGGCCAGGCATCATGCACACTAACCGAGTTTCACAAACGTCAAGGGTTATTGGATTACAACGTCCCCGCAAAAGTGCAAAAACCCTCGGTTTTTGGCGACTGCAGCCATCAAATACAACAACTAAGAACAAAATACGAAGGACCACAAATGCAATGGAACCATGCAACAACTAAGCACCCACAACAACTAAGGATTCTGGGGAGCGACCCACAAATACTTAACTCAAAGAACAATGGCGTCACCAGGAAGGCCCGTCAATCGTCTCGCTATACCAAGGTCTACGCCAGGCGCCAAAACAGGTCGACAGTCAGGGCAGCAGTCCGTCGCAGCCGTCAGGAGGCGGGGATCTTCGCGGGAAAAGTCTTCGGGCCACTTATTTCGACAACAGGATCGATGAAGCGGGGTGCACCTTCCCTCGGAGATTTCACACGAAGTTCCTCACGATCGTCGGGCTTTGGACCGGTACCGCTGATGCCGCTCCACGTTGGGCGCCAACTAAGGACTGGGTTTTTCTAAGACCCAGCGGTGCCAGGGACAACACCTGAAACCTTCGTGGGTTACCTGTTCCGGCGTACAAATGACAGAGACACGGGACACTTCCTTCGGCGTCAAAGATTCAAGGTTTATTTACTGCAGGGAACACAGAAGTCACAAGAAGTACATAGCATGTAGGTTCATGGAGACTGCTTCGAATTGTATCTGTGGATCGCTCCTTTTATACAGTTTCTTGTCATACGACAACATGGCAAACAAAAGGTTACAACCCGGTTCCCACAGTAAATTTCATAGGGGGTCGCTTTCATGTATTCAGGGCCCCAGAACATAATTACAGTAGCATTGCCGGTTCCCAACTGTAAAAGTACATCTTCTCACCATTAGTGCATTCCATTCCGGCAGTAAACGAATCAAGGAAGAGTCAGAAACAGGTGCAGAGGAAGACGAGGACAGTCAAACAGATTGAAAAGAGTGTAAGGGGGTGCTATCGGAAACACGATTGCAGGGATCAAAGGAGACGTGCCTAATGAATGCACAACTGAGACAACAAACCGGCACGGCAAGATGAGCCTCGAGCGAGGCCATCTGCCTTGCAGTGTCATCCTCCTTGTCATAAAGACACCCTCAAAGGAACACGTGTCTTCCACAAGAGTTTGGGAATCCCAGGGTCACGAAGCGGACAGTGTCTGTTCGCTGGCTACTTGAGGGCAAGAAACAAAATGGATGCCGTATCTAAAATGGAACCCGTGGGTTCAGATGAAGAAACCCACGAAACAGACGAACGGTTTAGGTTAGCACAGCGAAAACGCGTACACCCACTAAACTCATCATTTGCGGTTCATAGATACCAGACTCGACCATATTCGAGCGAGGCGAAAACACCACTTACAATTGTCACGGAACCTCAGTGCCAATAATTACAGAACCATCTTCAGCTAAGCAATGGGCAGAAGTCCTTCTAAAGAGTCCACTCTACAGTTTTCAGCTTTTCCACCCTCCCTTCCGCCCACCCAGGATGGATTGTGGCTGAGACCTTACCGTACAACTGACCCAGCTGACCTTCAAGTGAGCACTGGCTTCCCATGGTAGCCATTGAAACATAGATACCAACACGCCTGTCAGTAGATGGCACCACTAGTAGGGTATGCCATGCCTCCACAATTCAGGATTCTCACCGCCTTACAGATGTATCATCCACTTAGGACTGCGAATGTTGCACCTTGTAAAAGTCTTTGCAGTGGGGTAGGCATGTAATACCAGTCCTTGCAATGAAGGGGTATACACAACTGCATTCAGTGAGCATGGTATACTAGATGCACAACAATGTCACTAGGATGGAACCATTACAAACTGGATGAGAAAGATGGCAGCAGGACTGCAAATACACCCGAACTTCAGGAGGAGGGAGATGGGGGTTGCTAACAGGTTAACCAAAGGAGGTGGGGCTACAACTTCAAACAATGGCTTGGAATCAATACAACAAAGTAGAGACCAACATTTTTGTGAATTTGGGAATGATTATAGGCTACTGACAGCTTACAAATGCAGCATTTACAGATTTCAGTACAAAGCACTTTAGAACCAGTTTTCACAAAGTTAGATTTAGGGAACAACCCTCTTTGACAATTCTCTGAAAATTCCTTCTATGTAATGACAGTGAGCTCGGGAAATATTTTTAATTCTATCTTCAGAAAATTGCTTCTGTCTGGTCTCAGAATATTTAGTTTACTGGGTTAATGCACCTGATTCCGGGATGTGAATTCATTGTCACTTCCTCCAGAGTTTAAATTAGTGAGCGGCAGTCAGTTGGTAGTATTACCACCTGTCAGGAATATGTGCTATTGTAAATCAAAGTAAAATAGATGTTGTGAGCACCCCACATTGAGCAGTTCTGATATACGATGACTGTGCAATATCCATGCAGGAAGCTACCAGGCATAAAAAATTGGCAAAACATACAGTTGCCATGAAATAACTTTTCGACGAATGTTGTTCTAGTATTAAAAGAATACAAGTCATTCAGGCTCCAGAACACCAACAGCATGTGGAGGATGAGCAAAGTCCTGCCAAGAGATCACTCCAACAAAAACATAACCGTGCCTAATAATAGCATATGTTATAATAACATCCATGCTGCTTTCAATTTGCTTCTGAATACTCTAGCGCATGAAGTGTCAAATCCGCTAAAATATCAGTGTTGGCTTCAACTCCTCCAAAGGCAACCTGCATTATAAAATGCACATTTGTTACACATTTTTCCAAAGTTCATTAGAGAAGAAATACCATATTCTCTATATTGACTGTATCTATGTCTACACTAATTATATCAATTAGACTTTCTAGGTAGAGAAAAGGAAAAGCATGAATGGGGTGTAAGAGATACACCAGGAAGACAAAATGGTTACCAGTTTGACATTGTAAGTACACAGAGCAGTGCTTTCATTGTGCAGTGCTTTTGCACTTGTAACCTGCTATACACAATATCAAAGTGATGCTGCTTTTGACAGATACAGGCTTAGTTTGACAGCATAATTCGTTTTCTCAAGCACTTTCCTGCCAAACATCATTAATTTGAAGAGATAGGACACAGCAATAGTGTCTGCACAAGGGTGTGCAGATGTGTAAATGAATGAGTGAATTTGTAAAGCGCACAGATTCTCCAAGCAGTGACGCGGCGCTGACGACTAATAATAGCACAGAGAAAACAATTACACCAAAGCAAATAATCAAGTTTTAAGCTTTTTCCTGCACATTGACTCAGAGCGTTTGCTTTTGCAGGCCTCACTGCCTTTGCGTCACCATCAAAGAGATAAAACACACAAGGCATATGCTAATCCAAATTCCACATCTCTCTTACAATGCACTCTGAGAAACTGATTACAGAGGCATTTGCTTTAGGCGGCAGAGGTTAGACATCAGTGATATTTTATGCTTCTCATAGCTGAGCTAGTTCCCAGTCTACCCTTGGTAAAGCATCAGACACCTGAGCTACCACTCAGGCGAGAATGCTCCATCACCAAAGGACAAAAACCACAACCCATCATTTTTGCTTGATTTCTTCTAAAACGGTAACAAGCCCTGTGTTTAGTGACTGAGGGCACCCACAAATATATGGAAAGCGTACACATGTCAGAAATGAGTTGAGTTGAAAGTGCAACAAACACTATAAGGTATCTTGGCAATGAACTAAAATCATCAGAAAAGATGTGAAGAAAATAAATACAATAAGTGAATTTTAAAAGTATTGCTACACTTAGAATGATCAATTTTGAGCAGACCAAGACAGAGTGCATTTCAAAAGAGGCACCAGCAAAAGAGAAGGAACATGTACTTCTCCCCTGCCTCCTTGAGCCTTTCTAAGTGGAGGGCTGATGCTAGGAGGTAAGATCAAAAATGCAGGTACTGCTTAGACTGGGAAAAAACACATAAGCAGTATGGAGCCTGTTTCATAATAGGCTCTGTGGGCAAAGCAGAGCACCTTACCTTGTGGACACTGGCAACCAGTGCAGTTTACGGCTAGCCTCAGATAACCTATAAAATTTCCTAAAATTCATCACAAGTCATGCTATCATGTTCCTGGAAACTTGTAAATAGATGACCTAGGAAAGACAACTTAGAAAGAATCGCCAAAGGTTAACCTAGAAATTATGGGAGCAATAAGAAAACATGGTGTCAAGTAACAGAGTAAAAAAAAGGTTTTCCTTCAAGAAACTCACATAGAGGTAATGTGATCACACAACTGCAACAGCAGGATGAAGCGGGTGGAAATGCCATCATTTTATTCTTATCTGATGTCTGTCAAGCTAGCCACAGGGGATGTCTGAATGCCTGAATCAGGTCTTAACTCCCCATGGTAGAATTAAATAACTGGCTTTAAGATATTTTGAAAGCCAGAACTTCTCACCAATTTTGTTGACTGATGGCAAATGAAAGATGAGGCTATAGTAAACTTCTGCCCGGTGGTACAAGTTTGACTTCTTCCGATGAGGTTTAATGACCCCTTTCTTCCCTCCAATAGTGACAGTGCTAAGTAATAAAAACAGGTGCTAAGGATGAAGGTAAGACCAGGTGGAAAAACTGCAGATAAAGATTTTAGAGTCCTGACTAGACATCATCTGGGCTAATAGAGTCTGAGAAGTTACAGCAGGTAGCAAAATGGGTAAACTAGATGGGCTTGGCGACCCCAAACTGAGACTAATGTAGTGTAAGGTATGTATTATGATCGATGCACAAAAACAGATTTGGAGTCTAAATGGGGGTCTCTATTTGGCAATGGTTTGCACCTTTGTCTAAGTAGGGACCATTCTTCCTAGTCAGGGTAGGGGGATACACTTCTAAAATAACCCCTGCTCATCCCCTTGGTAGCTAGGCACGAGCAGACAGTCTTATCTCAGAGGCAGTGTGTACAACATTTGGGCATGCCTACAGTAACACAGTGAAAATAATACAAATGGATGCCACACCAGTTTGGAAAAATAAGCAACACTTTATCTAAACCAACAAGATCAAATACAACACAAATTCAACTCCCAATACTGTAAAAATAGTTACTTTGCAAGCAAACCTTAAAATTGTAGAAATATTAAAAAAACACAGTTCTTCTGAGTTGGTAGCTCCATCCAGGGCTACTGCGATACTGAAAACAACAGAGTCTATCAGCTCCAGCCGACTGCGTTGTTACGGGCCAGCTAAAGAATTGACAGACTCGTGAACAGTAGCTTGTGGAGGGCTGACATTTTGGTGCGAGTCGGTCGGGGCAATCATCGCGGTTGCGTTGTAAAAAATGGAAGCGGTGTCCTTCACGATGCGGTGCAGGCAGCGGCTTTGGTGACGATCGTCCAGACAGCATTGGTGAGACCAAGGCTTACGGTGCACAGTGAGGCGGTGCTCAATGTGGTGCTGGCAGGTTGTGGGGAAGGCGACAGAGCCGGTCGATGTTCGGGTCGTGTGACGTCCAGGCAGAGTGAGGCGAGGTGGTACGGAGTGCGGTGCCCACAGGGCGTGGTGCAAGCAACAGATCGATGACGATCGTCTAGACGGCATCGGTGAGACCTAGGATGCAGTGCGATGTGCATAGGGGCCTTCTGCGGTGCCTTCACGACACGTAACCCTGCGACGAACTCTGTGACAGAGTGGGCTGCTCCATTCTTCTGTGGCAACTGAAGTCAGCTGTTCCAGAGGCGGTGCCCAGAAGTATAGTGAGGTCTTTGCTGGTCCTGAGACCTCTTGAACAGGCGGCAAAGTCCACTTCCAAGCCCTTGGAGATACTTAATCAAGCAGAATACACACACAGTTCCTCTCCTTGGCAGAAACAGCTACTGCAGGCCAACCCCAGACAGCACACAGCAAAGTGGTAGTACCCCTCATCCAGTTTCTTCCAGCTCTTCTTCCTGGCAGGTTCCTTCTTGAAGTCCAAAAGTGATCTAAAAGTTTGGTATCTGGGCCCCACCTTTTATAGTACAAAATCCATTGTTCTCTGGAGGCAGAGTGTCTTTCCCCAGCAAGAACCAATTCTGTCCTTTGTGGTGCAGCTGCCCAGCAGGAGGCAGAAACAGCTTTGTCAAAGACAGACCAGGCCCATTCAGGTGTGAAAGAAATCTTCTCCCCCTACTCTGAATGCAGCCTAGGTCTATTCAGCCCAGCCCTGACTCATCCTGGAAAGGCAGGACACACCTCACCTCCCAAGTGGCTGTCTGAACAGAATGCACATCCCTAGCCCCTGTCACTCCAAAACCAGACAGTCAATATACAAACCTAGCAGAGGCACACTGGGTGGCTAAGAACGAAAATACCTACTTTCTAAAAGTGGTATTTTCAAACCCAGAATATAAAAAACATTCTTACTAAAAGATGCATCTATAGATTTTGAGTTCAGGCATACTAAACTCTATTTTCCTATCTTGTTCCTGTGGGCAGTTATACTTATAAAATGTTATAAGTAAACTCCCTATTCTATCCTATGGGACAGATAGCCCTTCAATAGTGAAAAACACAATCAGCAGTTTTTTACTATCAGGACATCAGGACATGCCGTACACATCAGAGTATGTCCCACCTTTCACATACACTGCACTCTGTCCACAGAGGTTCCTTGGGCCTACCTTAGGGGTGACTCACATGTAAGAAAAGGGAAGGTTAATGCCTGGCAAGGAGATCAACATGCCAGATCGACATGGTAGTACCAAACTGTGCACAGACACTGCAGTGGCAGGGCTGAGTTACATGTACAGGCTCCTAAGGTGGGTGGCACAATCAGTGCTGCAGGCCCCCCAGCAGCATTTGATTTACAGGCCCTGGGCACACACAGTGCACTGTACAATGTGGTAAATGATACACAACTCAAAATTCTGATCTGTGCGCAAACATTCATTTGTGCATGGTAGGAATTCAAAACACAACTTTGAATCAGGGCGTTAGACCTGTCATCTTTTGGCATTGCTTTCCCTGTCTTTTTGTTTCTGACCTCATGTTTTTGACTGTGTGCGGAACTTCGTTTTTGCTGGTTTTAGGACTCTGGGCACTTTATCATGCTGACCAGTCCTAAAGTGCATGCGCTGTGTGTCGAAAATGTAATAGCATTTGGTTTCTCCATGATTGGCATATTTAATATCCTAGTAAGTCCCGAGTACAGTGCTCTACAAGTGCGCAGGACCTGTAAATAAAATGCTACTAATGGGCCTACAACACTGATTGTGCCACCCACATGAGTAGCCCTTCAAACCTGTCTCAGGCCTGCCATTACAAAGCCTGTGTGTGCAGTATCAAACAGCAATTTTGACCTGGACAGTTCACCTACTTGCCAGGGCCTAACCTTCCTTTTTATTACATGTAAGGCAACCGTAAGGTAGGCCCTAGCTAGCGCTATGGACATGATGCAGTGTATTTAAAAGGTAGGACATGAACGTTTGAGTTTTACGAGTCCTGGTAGTGAAAAACTGCTAAATTAATTTTTTCACTACAGTAAGACCTATATCTCTCATAGGTTAGCATTGAAACAGACTTGTAACACTTTAAAAATGTAACTTTCAATTGGGAGCAGATAGAAAATTGGAGTTTGGTGTCTCTGAACTCAAAATTTTAAAACACATCTTTAAGTGAAGTTGTTTATTGAATTGCATGTCTGAAAATTCTACTTTTAGAAAGTTGCCATTTTCTTCCTTTAACCATTCTGTGCCCCTGTCTGTCCCTGAATACATGTCTGGGTCAAGGTGACAGCTGCGCTTTGTGAATTCACTCTAGACAGTCACAGACAAAGGGGGCTGAGGTGTGCCCTTCATATCCTGATGGCCCATCACCAGGTTTATGGGACTTTATGAGCTAGAGTGGTGGGAAGAGTTGACACTTGCACATGAATAGGGATGTGCCTGCGCCCCACAAAGAGTTGCATACCCCCTATAGTATGACTGGAGCCAGGACCAGGAAGGGAAGGGTCTTGTGCACTACAAAGATCTTTCTTTGAGGTCTCCCTATTTCAAAGACTGAAATGGGTATGAGTACTGGACCTCTTATACCATATACCGAGAACACTTCTGGACTCAAGACATTCAGCCGGGAAGAAGAGCTGTTGTGCTGCCAGTAGGGACTGTCACTTTGTTGCCCGCTTTGCTGTGCTGGCCTGCTGCATCTTGCCTGGGAGTGAGAGGACTGAGCTTTACCCTCTACCTCATGCTTTCTAAGGGCTTGACTGAGCATGTCTCCTGCTGCTGATGTCTGAGGGTCATCAAAGACTTCATCTGCATCTTGCAAGCTGGGCTCCTCTGCTGTGAGTACTGACCTGCCAAGTGGTACCCAAACTAGTCCTAGGCCCTTGGAGGTGGATTTGGTGCTGCAACCAAGAAATTAACACATCAACTCAAAGCGTCAGTGCGGAACTGGTGAATCCTGCAAAAAAAAATCAACATACCGCCGCTGCCTGCCTGCACCGCAGCTGTAGTCACCACTTGCCGTGCACACAATACAATCATCTTGACTTTCAATTAAACCCCGACTTTGCCACAGTGCCTCAGAAGAACCGCTGCTGCGTGAGCCTCGACCCTGCACTACGAAGTCCGTGATGCACTGTCCAAACTCTGACACAGCCCTGGTCCTGCATGGCTTACAACCGACGCATGGCCTTCAGCCCAGCGGTTCGACTTCAAAGCCGAGGAATTAACACTCTGTGCTCTTATCATTGGGAACTAAGGTTTCGCCCCCACAACTGACGCATCACCTCCTCTGCACAACACATTATCCCGGAGCGTCAAAAGCTTCAACAACATTGGAATGCCTTCAGGAACCGATGACTCACCTGCATCTGCGATCCCTTACCTCCACTGCGCGACTCATCGTCTATGGTTTCTGACACATCCAAGGTACGGTAAGGGAGTCTGCGTGACTCCTGTATCCATCGCGATCAGACTGCACTTCAGGATTTGTCCCGGTCAAGCGTGACCAGATAGCCCCAGTGAAGCTACTGACTTCTAAGCTTTGCATTTTTGTTTAATCTGTATACATTTATATCTTGACTTGAGTATGTCGGATTTTTGTTGTTTTGGTCTTGTTTTACTGAGATAATTATTGGCTATTTTGTCTAATCAGGTGTGGAGTACTTTTGTGGTGTTTCCACTGTGTGTGTGTGTGTGTGTGTGTGTGTGTGCACAAATACTTTACACATGGTCTCTTTAGTTTAGCCTGACTGCTCTATGTCAAGCTACCAGAGTGTGAGCACAGGTAAACTTTTAGTGCATGCATACAACACTTACCCTGACTAGAGTCAGACAACTCGGCAATGCTCTAGCTACTGGGTCCAAGGTCGAGGAAAAATATGCACATGGACGCTGCTTACCACCAAATTGCTGCGTCAAAACACTCAACGCGCAACCTTCCCTCTCGTGAACGTATAGTGTAAACGGCTTACTGTAGTCAGGAGTACCTAACACAGGGGCCGAACACAACGCATCACGCAGTTCAGAAAAACTTTTCTGACACTCGTCCGTCCATGGCAAAGGAATTGGAACATCCTTGCACGTGAGGGCTACCAATGGTTTCGCTAGCAATGAAAAATTTGGAATCCATTGCCTGCAGTATGACGTGATACTTAGAAAGGCACGCACATCTCTCTGAGTTGTTGGCACAGTCATTCGAGCAATCGCTGCAATTCTCTCTGGGGTCAACCTTCTTCCCTCCTTTGACAATAAGTGACCTAGATAGGTTACTTCTTGGCAACAATATTGCAGTTTAGAAGGTGACACCTTATGATGTAAGTCACAGAGATGTTGCAACAGAGACACCGTAGCAGTTTTGCAAATATCTCGTGTGTCCGTAGCCACCAATAAGTCATCAACATATTGGATCAAGGCCGGACCAGCCGGTAACACAAACGCATCAAGTTGACTCTTCAGGGCTTGGCTGTATATTGATGGACTCTCACAATAGCCCTGAGGAGCACGTTTAAACCGAAAGCTGCGACCACCTAACGAGAAACCGAATAGGTCCCTGCTTTCCTCAGCAATCGGAATGCTAAAGAAAGCATTCTTTAGATCGATCACTGAGAACCAAGAAGCAGATGCTGGAATCAGAGTCAGTAAAGCCGTAATGTCAGGCACCACAGGGAACTGAGGAACCACAATTTTGTTCACCTCCCGTAAATCAATGACAAAACGGTAAACAGGAGGTTTAGATGGATCAGTGCGTTTCAGAATAGGTAACACAGGACTATTACACACGTTTCCCCGAGTCTCCTCGATAACATCTTTCTCGATCAAATCATAGATGATCGCTAACAACACTCGCTCACCATCAAGGGAGATACGATACTGGGGAATACGTGGTAACCGCACATTTGATTTCAATTGGACAACATAAGGGGAGATGTCAAGCAGGCCCACGTCATTAGGACCTGTTGCCCACAAAGATGCAGGAAGAGAACTCAATTCCGGTGGGAGCTTATCAATGGACAAGTACATAGGAGAGATCACTCTCTCACCCAATGTAAGCTTTACCCCCGCAGGAGAACAATACAAAGTCGCATACAAACGTTTCAGCAAATCCAGGCCCAAAAGATTTTCACCACAACCAGTAGTTAAAATCAAGGGAGCTTTCAGCTCACAATGCCCAATTGTAAGGGGCAAAGGACTAGAGACCGGATTGCTAACTGGGGCGCCGGAGAATCCAACGGAAACATTTGTTAAGCCAGACAAAGGTGCGCCAGGGAGTTTCGAATGCATGATGGAACTTTTCGCTGCACCAGTGTCCAACAGAAAAGGCTCAACTACGCCCGATGTGGCGACTGCGGCGTAAGGCCCTCTCTGATCAACCGGAACTGATACTACTCCATCTCTTTGTCTATGGCTGTCCTAGTAATTACCATCATCAGTACCCTGATCGGCGTAATAATCGTCCACATTGTACTGTGCGGATCTACCTGACGATGACCCACGCTGATCAAAACAATTATTGGAATCAGAGGAATTATTAGAACGCTCATTTTGATTCTGTGTAACACCACGACCTCTACCTCGTGAAGCCTGTTGAGGACCACTACGACCTTCTCTAGACGAATTGCCATTATTCCGATCGCGCAGAACCGGACAATCAAATTTCAAATGGCCCTCACCTCGACAATAGGCACATTGATTGTACCCAAGCATAGATCTCTGCGAAGAAGAGTCATTTCGCGACTGCGACCTAGCGGGCTGCGATTGCGGTCTATTCCGTTGTTGAGAATCGTTTTGATTTGAGCGCGGAGGATACGCTTGTTGCAACAGAACTTTTGTTTTAAGTTCTTTCGTCTTTTTATCTGCACGGTCATTTTCCTCTTTCTCTCTATTTTCATAATATTGAGCCGTAGCCAATATCTGAGCAGAAGTAGAAACAGCCCACGCACTTTCTGAATTTTTCAATTTGTTGCTAAGTTCAGGCAACAAATTCGATACAAATTTATCCACAAACAACCTCTGACCTCCCTCAGTGCCCATATCCTGACCACTATGATCGATGAATGCCTCCTCAAATCTTGTAAAGAAATCGGAGACACTCTCGTCCTTCTTCTGCTTACAGGCAGACAGTTTATCCCAGTTAACTTTCATTGCTGGCATAAGTGTCTTCATAAGGGTAATTATTCTTTGGGGAAGATCAGTAATGAGCTGTTCAGGTTTAGCCCCACCAACTTGTCGTACATCAGCCGCTGTAAGTGCAGCCCAATCGCCACCCAATTCAGCTGCATGATCTTCTTGACGAATTTTCGCCCATACCGGTTGCGGTACGACATTGCCGAACAACATATCGATGTCGGCAAGATTCATTATCGTAGCATCCACTAGTTGGGACAACTCTTTATAGTATCCTGCAGGATTTTTGCGAGGGTCAGGCAAAGTTTGCTTAACCTGCAAAACTTCCGATCGTTTCCATGGTAGGTGTATCCACACTCTCTGGAAATGTGGCAAGATAGGAGGATTAACAGTCGCATCACCTGGCCTCCACACTGGTGGAACTTCACGCATGGGATACTGACCAGGCGTCGACATCCATTCCTCATGTTCGTCTTTAAACAGTGCACGAGGCATCAAAGCGGGACGAAAAGATAGAAGATGCTCGACAGCACGTCGAACATTGGTACCCACAATCATACCACTCGAAAACTGAAGCTGAAGTTCAGTTAAAGCAGCCAGTACATCATCTGCCGCATCAACTGATATCTCATCGCGTAAGAGTTTGCACATTTCTTCAAACACGAATCTTTGTGTTGGCTCATTGAATTGAGAGAAAGTGTCAACAACTATACGTGGAGGATTCTTGAGAGGATATCTAATCCAATTTTTCGCCATTTTCAATAGCGTATCAGGTTCTCTACCACCAGGAAGCTGACTTCGTCTTTGAGGAGCATCAGAATCAGCAGACCCAAGAATCGGTCCAAAAGGAGAATAAAAGTTGGCAACAATATTAGGAATACGTCGCCGAACAGACGGGGAAGAAGAGAGAAGTAAAGGGGTAACAATAGGAGGACCAAATACAGGAGGAGCAGGAGCAGTAGGAGTAGCCACATGAGTGGAAGTAGCGGGAACAGTAGCTTGAGAAGGTATAGACAATGGAGCAGTAGGGACAGTAGCAGGTAGAGGAATAGGAACCAAAGGATTTGCAGAAACACGACCAGAGGCAGGCTGATTACCAGCCGCCGGAACAGCAGGTTGAGGAACAGGAGGAACCACGGGAGCTGTGGTATCCTGTGCATATGGAGGTGGTGACTTCAGTAGATAGGACAACAAAGGGTCCTCTACTGCTTCTTCTCCCTTCTTATCCATACTCGTCGGTAAAACAGGATAACATTTATCCACTGTCATACGTTGTAATCTATCAAAAATGTCCTTTTCCTTCTCTTCTTTGTCTCGCTGAAACTGCTCTGCGTTTCTCATCGTTGTAACGATACCTTCTCTCTTATTACTTTTAAGCTGTTTGATTTCTTTTTGCTTGGCTTCTTTACGCCACAACCGAAAGGAATCAAACATGGCCGGCCTTGCTTTTCTTTGGAACAATTTAGCTTCAAGATTATCTAAAATTGGGGTCTCAAAAGTACCATGGGGTGGCCAACTAAGGACACCGTCATCTTTAGTATAACGGACCAAACAATCATTGAACGTGATAGGACCCACACCATGTCGACTATATAATTCATATATTGGAGTTCCAACCGGAGGTATCGGACATAAGTCCTCCAATCGGGAATCCGTACCACAACCTCTAAAGCAACTTAACAAAGTACTACGGCCAGGCATCATGCACACTAACCGAGTTTCACAAACGTCAAGGGTTATTGGATTACAACGTCCCCGCAAAAGTGCAAAAACCCTCGGTTTTTGGCGACTGCAGCCATCAAATACAACAACTAAGAACAAAATACGAAGGACCACAAATGCAATGGAACCATGCAACAACTAACCACCCACAACAACTAAGGATTCTGGGGAGCGACCCACAAATACTTAACTCAAAGAACAATGGCGTCACCAGGAAGGCCCGTCAATCGTCTCGCTATACCAAGGTCTACGCCAGGCGCCAAAACAGGTCGACAGTCAGGGCAGCAGTCCGTCGCAGCCGTCAGGAGGCGGGGATCTTCGCGGGAAAAGTCTTCGGGCCACTTATTTCGACAACAGGATCGATGAAGCGGGGTGCACCTTCCCTCGGAGATTTCACACGAAGTTCCTCACGATCGTCGGGCTTTGGACCGGTACCGCTGATGCCGCTCCACGTTGGGCGCCAACTAAGGACTGGGTTTTTCTAAGACCCAGCGGTGCCAGGGACAACACCTGAAACCTTCGTGGGTTACCTGTTCCGGCGTACAAATGACAGAGACACGGGACACTTCCTTCGGCGTCAAAGATTCAAGGTTTATTTACTGCAGGGAACACAGAAGTCACAAGAAGTACATAGCATGTAGGTTCATGGAGACTGCTTCGAATTGTATCTGTGGATCGCTCCTTTTATACAGTTTCTTGTCATACGACAACATGGCAAACAAAAGGTTACAACCCGGTTCCCACAGTAAATTTCATAGGGGGTCGCTTTCATGTATTCAGGGCCCCAGAACATAATTACAGTAGCATTGCCGGTTCCCAACTGTAAAAGTACATCTTCTCACCATTAGTGCATTCCATTCCGGCAGTAAACGAATCAAGGAAGAGTCAGAAACAGGTGCAGAGGAAGACGAGGACAGTCAAACAGATTGAAAAGAGTGTAAGGGGGTGCTATCGGAAACACGATTGCAGGGATCAAAGGAGACGTGCCTAATGAATGCACAACTGAGACAACAAACCGGCACGGCAAGATGAGCCTCGAGCGAGGCCATCTGCCTTGCAGTGTCATCCTCCTTGTCATAAAGACACCCTCAAAGGAACACGTGTCTTCCACAAGAGTTTGGGAATCCCAGGGTCACGAAGCGGACAGTGTCTGTTCGCTGGCTACTTGAGGGCAAGAAACAAAATGGATGCCGTATCTAAAATGGAACCCGTGGGTTCAGATGAAGAAACCCACGAAACAGACGAACGGTTTAGGTTAGCACAGCGAAAACGCGTACACCCACTAAACTCATCATTTGCGGTTCATAGATACCAGACTCGACCATATTCGAGCGAGGCGAAAACACCACTTACAATTGTCACGGAACCTCAGTGCCAATAATTACAGAACCATCTTCAGCTAAGCAATGGGCAGAAGTCCTTCTAAAGAGTCCACTCTACAGTTTTCAGCTTTTCCACCCTCCCTTCCGCCCACCCAGGATGGATTGTGGCTGAGACCTTACCGTACAACTGACCCAGCTGACCTTCAAGTGAGCACTGGCTTCCCATGGTAGCCATTGAAACATAGATACCAACACGCCTGTCAGTAGATGGCACCACTAGTAGGGTATGCCATGCCTCCACAATTCAGGATTCTCACCGCCTTACAGATGTATCATCCACTTAGGACTGCGAATGTTGCACCTTGTAAAAGTCTTTGCAGTGGGGTAGGCATGTAATACCAGTCCTTGCAATGAAGGGGTATACACAACTGCATTCAGTGAGCATGGTATACTAGATGCACAACAATGTCACTAGGATGGAACCATTACAAACTGGATGAGAAAGATGGCAGCAGGACTGCAAATACACCCGAACTTCAGGAGGAGGGAGATGGGGGTTGCTAACAGGTTAACCAAAGGAGGTGGGGCTACAACTTCAAACAATGGCTTGGAATCAATACAACAAAGTAGAGACCAACATTTTTGTGAATTTGGGAATGATTATAGGCTACTGACAGCTTACAAATGCAGCATTTACAGATTTCAGTACAAAGCACTTTAGAACCAGTTTTCACAAAGTTAGATTTAGGGAACAACCCTCTTTGACAATTCTCTGAAAATTCCTTCTATGTAATGACAGTGAGCTCGGGAAATATTTTTAATTCTATCTTCAGAAAATTGCTTCTGTCTGGTCTCAGAATATTTAGTTTACTGGGTTAATGCACCTGATTCCGGGATGTGAATTCATTGTCACTTCCTCCAGAGTTTAAATTAGTGAGCGGCAGTCAGTTGGTAGTATTACCACCTGTCAGGAATATGTGCTATTGTAAATCAAAGTAAAATAGATGTTGTGAGCACCCCACATTGAGCAGTTCTGATATACGATGACTGTGCAATATCCATGCAGGAAGCTACCAGGCATAAAAAATTGGCAAAACATACAGTTGCCATGAAATAACTTTTCGACGAATGTTGTTCTAGTATTAAAAGAATACAAGTCATTCAGGCTCCAGAACACCAACAGCATGTGGAGGATGAGCAAAGTCCTGCCAAGAGATCACTCCAACAAAAACATAACCGTGCCTAATAATAGCATATGTTATAATAACATCCATGCTGCTTTCAATTTGCTTCTGAATACTCTAGCGCATGAAGTGTCAAATCCGCTAAAATATCAGTGTTGGCTTCAACTCCTCCAAAGGCAACCTGCATTATAAAATGCACATTTGTTACACATTTTTCCAAAGTTCATTAGAGAAGAAATACCATATTCTCTATATTGACTGTATCTATGTCTACACTAATTATATCAATTAGACTTTCTAGGTAGAGAAAAGGAAAAGCATGAATGGGGTGTAAGAGATACACCAGGAAGACAAAATGGTTACCAGTTTGACATTGTAAGTACACAGAGCAGTGCTTTCATTGTGCAGTGCTTTTGCACTTGTAACCTGCTATACACAATATCAAAGTGATGCTGCTTTTGACAGATACAGGCTTAGTTTGACAGCATAATTCGTTTTCTCAAGCACTTTCCTGCCAAACATCATTAATTTGAAGAGATAGGACACAGCAATAGTGTCTGCACAAGGGTGTGCAGATGTGTAAATGAATGAGTGAATTTGTAAAGCGCACAGATTCTCCAAGCAGTGACGCGGCGCTGACGACTAATAATAGCACAGAGAAAACAATTACACCAAAGCAAATAATCAAGTTTTAAGCTTTTTCCTGCACATTGACTCAGAGCGTTTGCTTTTGCAGGCCTCACTGCCTTTGCGTCACCATCAAAGAGATAAAACACACAAGGCATATGCTAATCCAAATTCCACATCTCTCTTACAATGCACTCTGAGAAACTGATTACAGAGGCATTTGCTTTAGGCGGCAGAGGTTAGACATCAGTGATATTTTATGCTTCTCATAGCTGAGCTAGTTCCCAGTCTACCCTTGGTAAAGCATCAGACACCTGAGCTACCACTCAGGCGAGAATGCTCCATCACCAAAGGACAAAAACCACAACCCATCATTTTTGCTTGATTTCTTCTAAAACGGTAACAAGCCCTGTGTTTAGTGACTGAGGGCACCCACAAATATATGGAAAGCGTACACATGTCAGAAATGAGTTGAGTTGAAAGTGCAACAAACACTATAAGGTATCTTGGCAATGAACTAAAATCATCAGAAAAGATGTGAAGAAAATAAATACAATAAGTGAATTTTAAAAGTATTGCTACACTTAGAATGATCAATTTTGAGCAGACCAAGACAGAGTGCATTTCAAAAGAGGCACCAGCAAAAGAGAAGGAACATGTACTTCTCCCCTGCCTCCTTGAGCCTTTCTAAGTGGAGGGCTGATGCTAGGAGGTAAGATCAAAAATGCAGGTACTGCTTAGACTGGGAAAAAACACATAAGCAGTATGGAGCCTGTTTCATAATAGGCTCTGTGGGCAAAGCAGAGCACCTTACCTTGTGGACACTGGCAACCAGTGCAGTTTACGGCTAGCCTCAGATAACCTATAAAATTTCCTAAAATTCATCACAAGTCATGCTATCATGTTCCTGGAAACTTGTAAATAGATGACCTAGGAAAGACAACTTAGAAAGAATCGCCAAAGGTTAACCTAGAAATTATGGGAGCAATAAGAAAACATGGTGTCAAGTAACAGAGTAAAAAAAAGGTTTTCCTTCAAGAAACTCACATAGAGGTAATGTGATCACACAACTGCAACAGCAGGATGAAGCGGGTGGAAATGCCATCATTTTATTCTTATCTGATGTCTGTCAAGCTAGCCACAGGGGATGTCTGAATGCCTGAATCAGGTCTTAACTCCCCATGGTAGAATTAAATAACTGGCTTTAAGATATTTTGAAAGCCAGAACTTCTCACCAATTTTGTTGACTGATGGCAAATGAAAGATGAGGCTATAGTAAACTTCTGCCCGGTGGTACAAGTTTGACTTCTTCCGATGAGGTTTAATGACCCCTTTCTTCCCTCCAATAGTGACAGTGCTAAGTAATAAAAACAGGTGCTAAGGATGAAGGTAAGACCAGGTGGAAAAACTGCAGATAAAGATTTTAGAGTCCTGACTAGACATCATCTGGGCTAATAGAGTCTGAGAAGTTACAGCAGGTAGCAAAATGGGTAAACTAGATGGGCTTGGCGACCCCAAACTGAGACTAATGTAGTGTAAGGTATGTATTATGATCGATGCACAAAAACAGATTTGGAGTCTAAATGGGGGTCTCTATTTGGCAATGGTTTGCACCTTTGTCTAAGTAGGGACCATTCTTCCTAGTCAGGGTAGGGGGATACACTTCTAAAATAACCCCTGCTCATCCCCTTGGTAGCTAGGCACGAGCAGACAGTCTTATCTCAGAGGCAGTGTGTACAACATTTGGGCATGCCTACAGTAACACAGTGAAAATAATACAAATGGATGCCACACCAGTTTGGAAAAATAAGCAACACTTTATCTAAACCAACAAGATCAAATACAACACAAATTCAACTCCCAATACTGTAAAAATAGTTACTTTGCAAGCAAACCTTAAAATTGTAGAAATATTAAAAAAACACAGTTCTTCTGAGTTGGTAGCTCCATCCAGGGCTACTGCGATACTGAAAACAACAGAGTCTATCAGCTCCAGCCGACTGCGTTGTTACGGGCCAGCTAAAGAATTGACAGACTCGTGAACAGTAGCTTGTGGAGGGCTGACATTTTGGTGCGAGTCGGTCGGGGCAATCATCGCGGTTGCGTTGTAAAAAATGGAAGCGGTGTCCTTCACGATGCGGTGCAGGCAGCGGCTTTGGTGACGATCGTCCAGACAGCATTGGTGAGACCAAGGCTTACGGTGCACAGTGAGGCGGTGCTCAATGTGGTGCTGGCAGGTTGTGGGGAAGGCGACAGAGCCGGTCGATGTTCGGGTCGTGTGACGTCCAGGCAGAGTGAGGCGAGGTGGTACGGAGTGCGGTGCCCACAGGGCGTGGTGCAAGCAACAGATCGATGACGATCGTCTAGACGGCATCGGTGAGACCTAGGATGCAGTGCGATGTGCATAGGGGCCTTCTGCGGTGCCTTCACGACACGTAACCCTGCGACGAACTCTGTGACAGAGTGGGCTGCTCCATTCTTCTGTGGCAACTGAAGTCAGCTGTTCCAGAGGCGGTGCCCAGAAGTATAGTGAGGTCTTTGCTGGTCCTGAGACCTCTTGAACAGGCGGCAAAGTCCACTTCCAAGCCCTTGGAGATACTTAATCAAGCAGAATACACACACAGTTCCTCTCCTTGGCAGAAACAGCTACTGCAGGCCAACCCCAGACAGCACACAGCAAAGTGGTAGTACCCCTCATCCAGTTTCTTCCAGCTCTTCTTCCTGGCAGGTTCCTTCTTGAAGTCCAAAAGTGATCTAAAAGTTTGGTATCTGGGCCCCACCTTTTATAGTACAAAATCCATTGTTCTCTGGAGGCAGAGTGTCTTTCCCCAGCAAGAACCAATTCTGTCCTTTGTGGTGCAGCTGCCCAGCAGGAGGCAGAAACAGCTTTGTCAAAGACAGACCAGGCCCATTCAGGTGTGAAAGAAATCTTCTCCCCCTACTCTGAATGCAGCCTAGGTCTATTCAGCCCAGCCCTGACTCATCCTGGAAAGGCAGGACACACCTCACCTCCCAAGTGGCTGTCTGAACAGAATGCACATCCCTAGCCCCTGTCACTCCAAAACCAGACAGTCAATATACAAACCTAGCAGAGGCACACTGGGTGGCTAAGAACGAAAATACCTACTTTCTAAAAGTGGTATTTTCAAACCCAGAATATAAAAAACATTCTTACTAAAAGATGCATCTATAGATTTTGAGTTCAGGCATACTAAACTCTATTTTCCTATCTTGTTCCTGTGGGCAGTTATACTTATAAAATGTTATAAGTAAACTCCCTATTCTATCCTATGGGACAGATAGCCCTTCAATAGTGAAAAACACAATCAGCAGTTTTTTACTATCAGGACATCAGGACATGCCGTACACATCAGAGTATGTCCCACCTTTCACATACACTGCACTCTGTCCACAGAGGTTCCTTGGGCCTACCTTAGGGGTGACTCACATGTAAGAAAAGGGAAGGTTAATGCCTGGCAAGGAGATCAACATGCCAGATCGACATGGTAGTACCAAACTGTGCACAGACACTGCAGTGGCAGGGCTGAGTTACATGTACAGGCTCCTAAGGTGGGTGGCACAATCAGTGCTGCAGGCCCCCCAGCAGCATTTGATTTACAGGCCCTGGGCACACACAGTGCACTGTACAATGTGGTAAATGATACACAACTCAAAATTCTGATCTGTGCGCAAACATTCATTTGTGCATGGTAGGAATTCAAAACACAACTTTGAATCAGGGCGTTAGACCTGTCATCTTTTGGCATTGCTTTCCCTGTCTTTTTGTTTCTGACCTCATGTTTTTGACTGTGTGCGGAACTTCGTTTTTGCTGGTTTTAGGACTCTGGGCACTTTATCATGCTGACCAGTCCTAAAGTGCATGCGCTGTGTGTCGAAAATGTAATAGCATTTGGTTTCTCCATGATTGGCATATTTAATATCCTAGTAAGTCCCGAGTACAGTGCTCTACAAGTGCGCAGGACCTGTAAATAAAATGCTACTAATGGGCCTACAACACTGATTGTGCCACCCACATGAGTAGCCCTTCAAACCTGTCTCAGGCCTGCCATTACAAAGCCTGTGTGTGCAGTATCAAACAGCAATTTTGACCTGGACAGTTCACCTACTTGCCAGGGCCTAACCTTCCTTTTTATTACATGTAAGGCAACCGTAAGGTAGGCCCTAGCTAGCGCTATGGACATGATGCAGTGTATTTAAAAGGTAGGACATGAACGTTTGAGTTTTACGAGTCCTGGTAGTGAAAAACTGCTAAATTAATTTTTTCACTACAGTAAGACCTATATCTCTCATAGGTTAGCATTGAAACAGACTTGTAACACTTTAAAAATGTAACTTTCAATTGGGAGCAGATAGAAAATTGGAGTTTGGTGTCTCTGAACTCAAAATTTTAAAACACATCTTTAAGTGAAGTTGTTTATTGAATTGCATGTCTGAAAATTCTACTTTTAGAAAGTTGCCATTTTCTTCCTTTAACCATTCTGTGCCCCTGTCTGTCCCTGAATACATGTCTGGGTCAAGGTGACAGCTGCGCTTTGTGAATTCACTCTAGACAGTCACAGACAAAGGGGGCTGGGGTGTGCCCTTCATATCCTGATGGCCCATCACCAGGTTTATGGGACTTTATGAGCTAGAGTGGTGGGAAGAGTTGACACTTGCACATGAATAGGGATGTGCCTGCGCCCCACAAAGAGTTGCATACCCCCTATAGTATGACTGGAGCCAGGACCAGGAAGGGAAGGGTCTTGTGCACTACAAAGATCTTTCTTTGAGGTCTCCCTATTTCAAAGACTGAAATGGGTATGAGTACTGGACCTCTTATACCATATACCGAGAACACTTCTGGACTCAAGACATTCAGCCGGGAAGAAGAGCTGTTGTGCTGCCAGTAGGGACTGTCACTTTGTTGCCCGCTTTGCTGTGCTGGCCTGCTGCATCTTGCCTGGGAGTGAGAGGACTGAGCTTTACCCTCTACCTCATGCTTTCTAAGGGCTTGACTGAGCATGTCTCCTGCTGCTGATGTCTGAGGGTCATCAAAGACTTCATCTGCATCTTGCAAGCTGGGCTCCTCTGCTGTGAGTACTGACCTGCCAAGTGGTACCCAAACTAGTCCTAGGCCCTTGGAGGTGGATTTGGTGCTGCAACCAAGAAATTAACACATCAACTCAAAGCGTCAGTGCGGAACTGGTGAATCCTGCAAAAAAAAATCAACATACCGCCGCTGCCTGCCTGCACCGCAGCTGTAGTCACCACTTGCCGTGCACACAATACAATCATCTTGACTTTCAATTAAACCCCGACTTTGCCACAGTGCCTCAGAAGAACCGCTGCTGCGTGAGCCTCGACCCTGCACTACGAAGTCCGTGATGCACTGTCCAAACTCTGACACAGCCCTGGTCCTGCATGGCTTACAACCGACGCATGGCCTTCAGCCCAGCGGTTCGACTTCAAAGCCGAGGAATTAACACTCTGTGCTCTTATCATTGGGAACTAAGGTTTCGCCCCCACAACTGACGCATCACCTCCTCTGCACAACACATTATCCCGGAGCGTCAAAAGCTTCAACAACATTGGAATGCCTTCAGGAACCGATGACTCACCTGCATCTGCGATCCCTTACCTCCACTGCGCGACTCATCGTCTATGGTTTCTGACACATCCAAGGTACGGTAAGGGAGTCTGCGTGACTCCTGTATCCATCGCGATCAGACTGCACTTCAGGATTTGTCCCGGTCAAGCGTGACCAGATAGCCCCAGTGAAGCTACTGACTTCTAAGCTTTGCATTTTTGTTTAATCTGTATACATTTATATCTTGACTTGAGTATGTCGGATTTTTGTTGTTTTGGTCTTGTTTTACTGAGATAATTATTGGCTATTTTGTCTAATCAGGTGTGGAGTACTTTTGTGGTGTTTCCACTGTGTGTGTGTGTGTGTGTGTGTGTGTGTGCACAAATACTTTACACATGGTCTCTTTAGTTTAGCCTGACTGCTCTATGTCAAGCTACCAGAGTGTGAGCACAGGTAAACTTTTAGTGCATGCATACAACACTTACCCTGACTAGAGTGTGGGACCCTACTTGAAGAGGCTGCATACCTCTGCCAACTAGAAACCCTATTTCTAACACAGTGTCTAGGTAAAGTATGTACATTTATCGAATGCAGGAATAGATTATGTCAACAGAGGTTTGCCTAGCTCTGTATTGGCTTTATTATGCTTAAGAATGATGTAGGGTATGAATATGTTGTGTTGTTTTGTGGTTGTATTTATATAGTGTTCCAATATTTTAATGAGAAGCCAAAGCACTTTTGGAAGGAGTAGCATGCTATTTCATTGAGTGCCATACATGGAAAAGTGTATTTTTGTTGTTCGGTCTATATGGGGAGTTTTTTTATGGCATGTGTCCTGACCAGAGTTATGCACCTAAGAGGTGTTATTGCACTGCCTCCACATGAAACTTAAGAGAAAATGAGTGAGAGAGAGAGGTTTCTTAAAAATTCAATTATAATTGACAGAAGTGTGTGAGTGCTGTCTACTCTACCCGGGGTATAACAGAGACTCTTGCGGCCTCTGCAGCACGGGGGGACAACAACCATGCAGGGCCCCAACCAATCAAGGAGCCCCATTCAGTTCAACGTCAGAGAAAAGGGCGACCCTTGACCCTGGTTGAGGCCAGTCGCTCCTCACGCCGCACAGCTCCACCCAAGTGCGCCCGTCCCTGCTGCAGCTGTGAGCCCCATGTTCGAGGCCCACCCTGGATGGCTGCCTGTCATCACTGGTACTGCTCGAGTGTACCATTCTGCCGAGTGTGCAGATTTGTATTTTGTATTTACTGTTTTCTCTGCTTGTATTTTCACTTCACTGTAGTGCTCTTCTCCTCTATTTTACCCAGCGCCGCCGCCTTCGCCGTCCCTCTCCCGCTGCCGCCCCCTGCGGCCCCGCCCCCTGCCTCCCGTTCCCTTCCTGGTTTCCCGCCGCTGCGTCCTCTGCGGCCCCGCCCCCGACGCCATTGGCTGCTTCCCACCCTCCTCCCAGCTGCTCCTCCCTCCCTCCTCCCTACTTATGGCGGATACTGTGCGGCCGCGCAGCGGACGCGCTGCTGGTGCGCCGGAGGCGTGCCAGAGGTAAGCCCGTCTGCGCCTGTCCACGCCTGGACCGCGCCCAGCGCCAGAACCCTTGGACCCCGCACACGCCATGACCCCAGACTCCTATACGATGCCAACACTCTCCTCGCTCTCAACACCGGCCGAGAACACCGCTGCTACCAGGCCCCCCGAAACGCACCCACGGACCCTTCTCCTGCCACACCTGCAACTTCACATGCGACGTAACCACAAAAAACCCCAAGTACCGGACACAACCACCTTCGCTGCATACTCCTCAACACCCGCTCCGCACGCAAATACGCCGCCGAGCTCTGGGACCTGCTCGATACCTCCACCCCAGACATTGCCTTCCTGACAGAGACCTGGTGGAACGACTCCTCAGCACCTGACATCGTCATAGCCATCCCGGACGGCTATAAATTCTCCCGGAACGGGAGGAGGAATAGCCATCGTCCACAAGTCCTCCCTCCAGGTCCACACCCTCGCAGACGACTCCCTCAACTCCGCCGAACACATGCACTTCCGGGTCCAGACCGACCCCAACACCACCCTCAGAGGAACACTCATCTACAGACCTCCTGGACCCTGGGCTCTCTTCTGCGACTCCATCGCAGACCTCGCCAGCACCCACGCACTCGCTTCTAAGGACTACATCCTACTCGGAGATCTGAACTTCCACCTCAAGAACAACAAAGACGCCAACTCCACCGCCCTGATCGACAACCTCGCTAACCTCGGCCTCCGTCAACTTGTCACCGAAATCACCCACGCCGCCGGCCACACACTTGACCCCGTTTTCTCCACAAGCACTCACGTCGCATTCAACCACACCACTGAACTCCACTGGACCGACCACCAATGCATCCACTTCACCTTCAAGAAATCAACCTTACACCACCGCACCCAACAACTGCCCTGCCGCTGCTGGAGCAAAGTCACTGAAGACCAGCTGACCTCCACCCTCTCCCAGAACCCACCCACCGACACCTCCGACACAGACACCGCTGCCCGAAACTTCAGACAGTGGATCGACGACTGCGCCAACACCCTCGCCCACTCAAGAAACCCTCCACCAACCACCCCAGCAAGAAAGCTGCCTGGTTCACCGAAGAACTCCAGACCTCCAAATGCACATGCCGGAAACTGGAGAAGAAATGGCTCCACGACCGCACACCAGACAGCCACGCAGACCACAAGAAGCCATCCGCAGACATCACCACCTCATCAGAACAGCCAAAAGATCGTCCTTCAAAACCCGACTAGATAACAACGCACACAACAGCAAAGAGCTTTTCAACATAGTGAAGGAACTCTGCAACCCCAGCGCCAACACCAAGAGCTGTGCGACTCACTGGCCACCTTCTTCCATCGCAAGATCGCCGACATCCACGACAGCCTCAACTCCTCACCCGTCCCGGCCGCAAAAGCTCACACCCCGAACACCACCTGCACCAATCAACTGACCTCCTGGGCCCACGTCAATGACGAAAAGACACACAACGCCATGAACTCCATCCACTCTAGATCTCCATCTGACCCCTGCCCACATCACTTCTTCAACACAGCGGATGCAACCATCGCCCCCCAACTATGAAAGATCATCAACATCTCCTTCGATTTCGGAACCTTCCCGGAAAGCTGAAAGCACGCCAAAATTGACGCCCTCCTCAAGAAGCCCAAGGCGGACCCCAAAGACCTCAAAAACCTCCGGCCCATCTCCCTGCTCCCATTCCCAGCGAAGGTCATCGAGAAAATCGCCAACAGACAGCTGACCCGCCACCTCAAGAACAACAACATGCTAGACCCATCTCAGTCCAGATTCAGACGCAACCACAGCACCGGGACTGCCCTAATCGCCTCCACAGACGACATCAGGCACCAGCTGGACAACGGCGAAACATCGGCCATCATCCTCCAGGACCTGTCAGCTGCTTTCGACAAGGTCTGCCACCCACACTAAGAACACGCCTCCAAGAAGCCGGAATCCAGAAGAAGGCCCTGGACTAGACCACGCCCTTCCTCTCCGGCAGAAACCAGAGAGTCTGCCGCCCACCCTTCTGATTCGAACCCACCAACATCATCTGCGGCGTACCCCAACCCTGTTCAATATCTACATGGTCCCTCTCGCACAAGTGGCCCGCCAGCACGACCTGAACATCATCTCCTACGCCGACGACACCCAGATCATCCTCTCCCTCACCAAGGACCCGCACACCGCCAAAACAAACCTCCACGAGGGAATGAAGGCAGTTGCCAAGTGGATGAGAAGCAGCCGTCTGAAACTGAACTCGGATAAGATGGATGTCCTCATCCTAGGTCCCACCCCCTCTGCGTAGGACGACTCCTGGTGGCCGACCACACTGGGAGCAGCCCCAGCACCCACAGACCACGCATGCAACCTAGGATTCATCCCCGACTCCTCCCTCTCCATGTCAAAGCAGGTCAACGCCATCTCCTCCTCCTGCTACAACACCCTCGGCATGCTCCGCAGGATCTACAAGTGGATCCCAACCGAGACAAGAAGAACTGTGACCCAAGCCCTCGTCAGCAGCAAGCTGGACTATGGCAATGCACTCTACGTAGAAATCCCGGCCAAACACCTGCAACGACTTCAACGCATCCAGAACGCCTCAGCCCGACTGATGCTCAACATCCCCCGCCGCAGCCACATCATCCCCCACCTTAGAGACCTGCACCTGCTCCCCATCAACAAGAGGATCACCTTCAAACTCCTCAAACACGCACACAAAGCACTCCACAACACCGGACCAGCATACCTGAACGACAGACTCAACTTCTACACCCCCACCCGCCAGCTCCGGATTCAACAAACGACCTCCGGTGGCAGATCCTTCTCCTTCCTCGACACCAAGACCTGGAATACCCTCCCCACCCATCTACGGCAGACCCCAGACCTGCTCACCTTCAGAAGGCTCCTCAAAACCTGGCTCTTCGAGCAGTAGCAACAACCCCCTCCCCCCCCCCAGTGCCCTGAGACCCTCATGGGTAAGTAGCATGCTTTACAAATTCTCTGATTGATACAGCACTGTGGTCCATGTTTGAAGTGTTTTGTTGTATGGCAGAAACTGCTGAAACTGTGCCATATACAATTGTGTAGCTGTACTTGCACATACTAACAGCTGTAGGAGAGAAGTGTGAGGCTAGGCGTGGCCGCACAGGCCAATACCTGCCATCTATGAAGAGGTCTGTGTATATACAGTTAAAACCACATAGAATACAGGGTTACAAAAAGTGCTCAGAGATGATAGCAGCTACCGTTGGAAAGTGCAAACTCAGGATTTCAGGCAGCTATTGTCTTACGGTTACTACTTTCTCAGTAAGACTGTGCGTTTAAGCAACAAAAGTTCAAAACTATGTTGCACTGAGTTCACTTGCAACATCAGAATATGCTGACTTAAATCCTGGTTAACTCACAGTGCTCCATCTGGAACTCTAAACTAACAGGGCACCGGATGGTGTCTTCAACCTGGGAACATGACAACCCTAATTACTCCAAGGAAATCATGGAAAGAGATTCTACCCTTTTGTTAGTAGCTCAGGCATGCCCAAAGGGAGACACAAGAAGTAGGCAAATTAGCATTTCAAACATTTATTGAAGCAATTGTACACTTGTGTAAAATACATGTGCTGCAATGATTTATAGAATGGAGCAAAACACTGGTACCAGCATCACAAGAAATGGTAAAAAGAATGGATAATTCGACCATCATGCCTTTGCGTTAGATTATATGCATACATATAACTGTAATCCTACGTAGCACTTCCTATCCTATAAATCATAGGTTGTGCAGGTCTGCCAGAATGCTCAGGGTGGTCTAAGTCCCTATTTACATGCAAGCATGGGTCATCTGGCAGTCAGCCTTGGTGTAGAACAGACCGCATTCCTCTTCAGGATGGTGTTGGAACTGAGCTGGGCTAGAACTTAGGGATGGGGCGACCTTCGACAATACATTGAGGGGCTTCTCTGGCTAAACAGAGGCGAAGTGTTGTTTATATAATAAACTACACTCATTTGTTCTGTGCCCGAGTCCTGGTCCTTGTGTCATCATTGTTGATTCTATCCAGCCAGGACTGTTACTGAACAGACAACAACAATTAATGACATTTTGCTCAGTGTACTAAGTCCTTGTACAGAATGTTCTAAGGCCTGATAATGTGGAGAACAAAGACGTGTAACAGCGAAACCATTTCTGAGTACTTTATCCCATAAGGCCGCGCAAGCAATTATGCTAACAGTCATTATCTAAAAAAGATGTAAACTTTCAATGTGAATATCCAAAATGGAAGTGAGTGTACCTAGGGCCTATGTAACCACGCAACAGTATGAGGCTTAAGGGTATATACAATCACATGTAAACATCCTCTGTGGAAGGAATAAGTCATAAGAAGTTTATAGTACAACTAGCAGCCCGTCCCGACGTTGTCCGGGTATGAATTGCTGCCGGCCAGTAGTATATTGTTTTGTAGGATTTCGTTAGATAGCATTTCTTATCTGTGATAGGCCTGTGAAACGCTCTGATTCACAGTGCACTGCTGATGCATTTGAGTGTGCGTTCAGTAGTGTGTGAACTCGAGTTTCCCTACTTTATTTTTCCTTGCAATATTATATAGCGCGAACTCGACAACATGGCATTAGCACAATTTACATTACAGAAGAACACATTAATTTGTGGTAGGCACGGGGAGACAAAGCGATTTGCCTGGAATCACAGGATGTTGAGCTGATGCCGAGATTCGAACGTAGCTCCCCAGCTCTAAAGTTCGCAATTCTAGAACCTGTGGCGGGAGGTGTGTCTAAAAGTGTATGTCGGTGCTGGCCATCAAAGAGAGAGACCTGTGCATTTTTCATGAGTATGTTGCTGGAGATGTGGGCCGCCGTGCCACCAATGTACTTACCGGGGGAGGGTAAACACCTATTATTCCGCAACTTTCTTTCCTCATACCATCACTCCGCTTACTTTCATTACGAAAGTACCATGACTCCGCAATGCCATTATAACGCATGGCATTACATTTTATATGCTTTTATCACGCATACATTTACAATGAAATTAGTTGTAAATGCATGAATGGTAAAAGCATGTTTTTTTTTAATGTTTGAATAAGGTAAGTATGGGTATAGGGGTATATGTTTTGGGGTACAGAGGTATTTGTTTTGGGGTGTTTGGATATTTTAAGGGTTCAGATATTAGTTTTGGGTTATGGGGTACAGGGGTAGTTTTAGGGTTTAGGGATAGGTATGGGTTTTGGGGTACAAGGGTAGTTTTAGGGTTCAGGGCTAGGTTTGGGTTTTGGGGTACAGGGGTATTTTTAGGGTCCAGGGGTAGGTTTGGGTTTTGGGGTACGGGGGTATTTAGGGTTCAGGGATAGGTTTGGGTTTTGGGGTACAGGGGTATTTAGGGTTCAGGGAGAGGTTTGGGTTTTGGGGTACAGTGGTATTTTTAGGGTTCAGGGCTAGGTTTGGGTTTTGGGGTACAGTGGTATTTTTAGGGTTCAGGGGTAGGTTTTGGTTTTGAGGTACAGGGGTATTTATAGGGTTCAGGGCTAGGTTTGGGTTTTGGGGTATAGGGGTATTTTAGGGTTTAGGGATAGGTTTGGGTTTGGGGTACAGGGTATATTTATATGGTTAAAATGGGTTCGTGTTTAAGGGTGTTGGGGTATTTTAAGGAGTAAGGGTGGGTTATGATAATGGGGTGCAGGGGTATTTAAAGGGAGCAGGGTGGGATTAGCACACAATATGAGACATGGCATGAAGGGCGGAACGTACCACACACCCCCAGCGTTTGTCACGCCCCCAGCACACGCCCACAGCACAATGCAGACACGCCCACAAGGGACTACTTTGCTGGCACGGTTCTTTTACCTTTTAAATGTATATGGTGTGCGTCTGCATAGCCTATGTCCTTCTGCTGCAACTGCTCTTTCCAACGCTGTTATGGGTGTTGTGATTGGTGCTGAGGTTCCTGAGATTACTCGCCTCAAAGGTTTGGGCTCTCTCTTTATTATATTAGTACTAGCAGCCCGCCCCAGCATTGTCTGGGGCAGAAGGGGGCTGGGTGCAGCATTTCCGGCTTGGGTGCACTCCCGCCCCGGCCCCCGCCCGCCCGCCCCGACATTGCCCACACCGCCTCCCGGCCGCCTCCCGCCTGCCTCCCGCCTCGCCTTTGCCTTTGCCTTACCCCGCCCGCCCCGACATTGCCCAGACCGCCTCCCGGCCGCCTCCCGCCTCGCCTTTGCCTTACCCCGCCCGCCCTGACATTGCCCAGACCGCCTCCCGCCTCCCAGCCGCCTCCCGCCTCGCCTTTGCCTTTGCCTTACCTGAGCCGCCGCTCTTCCCCACGCTCCGGACTTCACCGCCACTCCTCGCTGCTCGTCACCGCACCTCCCCGCCTGTCGTCATCACGCACGTTGCGGACATCGCTAGGTCGCGGCCAGCGCTAGGTCGCGGCCAGCGCTACTTTTAGGGGACTTCTTTGTTTTTAAAGTTTAATTTTTTAATCTATGTTTTGTTTTTTATTTTATGCAGCCTATGTCCATCTACACACCCTGAGGATTACAACAATGCATTGGGTGTGTGGATTGGCACTGTGGTTCCCAAGTTTACCTTGCCAAAAGATTTCTGTTCTCTCTTTATAATAGTGGTATAGATGGGGCCTACAGCACCCACAATACACTTTACCTAAGGCAACAATTACCTAGGCAAAGGAAATTGGACTGTCTTTGGAGGCCCAGTGCATTAATTAGAATCATTGCAAAAACCTGACAACTCAATGTGGCGAAAATGAATACATATTGTTTTTCAGTTTCTGTTTCAATAGTGACTCATGTTATGAATGGGTTCAAAGTATTAATAAAATAAAGCAATGCCTCTGCCAGATAAGCACTTTGACCCACCCAAGTGTTAAGAACATGATATTCAAATGAAAATGCAATATAATATCACTGCCTCTCTCTATTGCATCCTTATGGAATCTTGCATTCTATGTCTTTTGTTTAGGTTAAAATGTGGTGAAGTACTCATGCTGTGTATTTGTAGATGTGGTGGAATTGATAACTGGGCCTTTCATTCTTGTTAATTTACCCCTATGCACTTTAAGCCGCCCAACATGGCCCAAATTACAAGTTGTATAGTACTGGGGGTGGGGGGCAAACTCCAAACTGGTAATTACAGATTTACCAGGCAGCATTCTGCATGCTATACAGGGCCAGACTTGCCGTAGCAGGCACTATGCGTTTTCCCAGTGGGTTGGAAGGGTGGGGCAGGTTTTGGACCTATGGTGGCCGTTTTTGTTACAGGGGGCCAGTTTTGCAGCAGTGCTGCATTATCGGCCCTCTGTATAAAAAACGCAGCAGTTGTGTTTCCCACCAGCATCCCCCAGGCCGGTCCACCACAATTTCCAGTCTAGCCCTGATGGTATTCCCTCTTCCGTTGGGTTTAATGCACACATTTTCCACCCGCTCTGAACTGGTGGTAAAAGTGTGCAGGGGTTGTGGTAAAAATTTGCAGGGAGCTGTTTTAAGGCAGGTTGGAGAGGAGATGAGGAGTGTAAAGGAAGGAGTGGAGAATGTTGGCTAGCATGTACTGCTCCTGTCATGCTTTGTCTGAGGTTTCAGTAAGTGGAAGAGGTCTGGCCTACAATGCATCCTTTGCCCGCAATGATTTTACTTACTGGATTTTCCACAATGCAAAATTGGGTTCATGCTTCCTGCGCCCAGTAAGTCTGGGTGCAGAAACACGAGATGTCTCATAATTGTATGGAACGTCACTCCATACTGCAACTCCGCTACGCACAGTTACCAAGAGGGGCCCATGCAAGTAGGATGATTAGGCAGAGGGCGCATGACACTATGAGGCACGAGACGTACTGAAAAAACAAACAAAGCCTTCTGTGCCTGTAAATGGCTTTGGATTACCTCAGTGGTTGAATTGTAACGAATCAATTGGGAACGAAGTTAATATTTAAAAAAAATAATAATGGTTACCATACTTTTCAGTGAAAGAAGAAAAAAAACATTCTTGGCACCGTACCTGCTACCAGAAAGAAATGTAAATGTGTGCCATTGGATCAGCAGATTTAAATGGTACTTAGGAGCCAGTATTTGGCTTTCACTGATTGAGTCACTGGAGGCTTCATGATGACTAAGATTTATTCTTCTTAGAGAGGAAATGCAAGAGTTTTATCAGCTGAGTTCTGGATTGTGTTTTTCTAATGGAATCTGTGTATTACTAACAATCTATATATATATATTTTTAAGTTTCGAATGCTTTATTGAGGTAATAAACAAAGTAAAACATCAGTATAAAGTCATGTAGAGAGAGGATAAGGGTAAAAACAGGGCATGATATGAAAAACATTATCAAAACAATATCCTCAAGAAGTAAAACTGTACAAAGAGTACTTAAAAGTTTTAAGAAAAAGGGAAAAGAAAGAAAAAAGAGATAAAAATAAAAAAAGAAGGGAACAGGGGGGAGAGGAAGAAGAGGAAAGAAAAGGAAGAAAGGAGGAGGAGAGAGAAGAAGAAAGAAAAGAAGAGTCCAATTGTTGGACCTGGGGTTACCAGACTACATAGGGTAGCTTGGCACAAAGTAGGAAGGTCTCACTCAAAGGCAAAAAGTGTTAAGCTTGCGTCACACCCTTACAGTAATTCAGTGTCCATCCACTCAAAAATGACACTACACCAGTTCTTCTAGAAAAGTAGAAAAGTTTATCTTTTCTTCTTAAGGGTTACTTTCATTTACATTTGTCTTAACAGCTCATCATTCCACATGTGGTACTCCATGGACATAACTCAGCAACAAGCCTATAATGCTAAGAATTATTACTTATTCATGTCATTAATCAATAGCTTAGTTGCAGAACAGACTACATATCAAGTTTTGTCTTACTTCTGGTTGCATGTAATATTAACTAAAGATAGGTCTTGTGAATATCCACACCAAATTTCATTAGCGATAATTAAGCAGTGCAAAAACCATCCATTAGTTATTGTGTCAAGTTGAAAATAGGAGCTAATTATCTAATTATTATAAACACATCACTCTTATTTTTAGTCGTACATTGAATCCATTTCATGTAGCTAAAACATATTTTGATTATAAGAAGGATTCTAGTACATGCATCCTAAACAGTTGTGGTACATTTCCCCCCCCTTTTTCATGAATGTTCTGCCTTAGATTGGTTATTCCACGATAGTTTGGTTCGGTTTGGTTAGTTCATTAGCTGTCCCCTAGTTCACTGAACTTTCCTCAAAGAAAAGGGACAGTTTCCTCTGCCAGTTCTGCCAATAATAGCCTCTCCGCTCAACCCACTGTCTTTTATCAAGGGCAGGAAGCCTCGAGATTTACCAGGCCCGGCAGAGGATTTTGTGAGTCGAATTACCTCCCTCCAGCCCCCTCAGCCGGAATCCCTGCTTACTTTACTCCTGAACGCTGCTCTGTCCGAACCGGCCGATTTCAGTCGGCTGAAAAGCCAGGGTTTCCCACTCGGAGGTCTTAAATGAAGTTCGATGGATGCAAGCCTAAGGAGGCGGATCCCGTCCTTCCCTGGTTGCTCTCTGATGTCAGTTTCCTACACTGCCCCAGCGTTCCTCCCCTCACGCCGCAGGAAGCGCGGTCTCCTCCCTCTGCCTACTCCAGACATGCCTTACTTCCTCCTGGGCGCTCCTCTAGTCAGCGCTGAGGCGGGGCCCTTCCTTGGATTCCTCCGCTGTACGAATAATTCTCTGAGGTAGAGCACCCCTCCCCAGGCGACGCTACTTTCCGCACAGGTTCCCCCTCCAGGAACCGTCCGACGAGCGGCCCAGTCACCCACTTCCGCCTCCCAGTCACGCAATTGAAGGCCTGACAGTGGCCGGGGCTCTGTTCCACGAGCCCGCGTTTCCGCTGGCCACAGGAGCCCCACCCCAGTTCCAAGGCGGCGGAACCACACCAGCACAAGGAGCCCAGGGAGTTCCGGGTCCACAGTCGGGGAAGCCGGTAAGTTCCTAAATTGCGATGGGTTGACCCAGGCGGATTACCTCGTGACTTAGCTTTCCCAGGGAGAGGGTAGGTCAGCAAGGCAAGGGTCTATTCTGCAAGCGTCTTGGCCTCAGGCAGGAGACAGTCTCGGACACCCTCACCTCAGCTTTCCACCACTCTGCTCCTATGTTCATAGAATCGATTGTCAATGTTCTTGCTGGGCCAGGTCAATAAGGGAGGGACAACATCCGGAGGGGGGGCAGCAGCCCCTAGAGGTAATCAGATCCCCTCTCAGCGTTAAAGCCTCCTCGCCCCACAGCCTTCACTTCAGCCAAGTCAGTCTCCTTCTTACGACACAAAATGGCTGCCCAACATTCCACCTTATATAGGCTGCCCCTAGAGTGTCCAGAGAGGTCCAGAAGGTTCTGGAAGCCCTCATAGTGTCCTATGGCCCTAGATCCTGAGGTAAACAGTTATGGCAGTTACTAGCCACCATTTTGTGTGACTGAGTTTCCAACATTGTAGGAGTCACCCTGGCCTAAAAAACTATGGGTCAAGGAGTACCTAACCCCTAGGACAACACCTAAAAAATTTCAGTGGACATAAAAAACAAAGGTTAGGATGCAGAAAGGGGCAAAAATAAATAAATAAGTAGGAGGGCTGACAGGTCTAACACCAATAAATCATGCAGACAAAATCAGATCACAAAAAGATTAGGTACAAGGTAAAAACATTATAAAAAAAATTATAATATACACCAAGGGGAATCAATTTTGCAATCTGGAAAGAAACGAAGTTAGTGGCAACCATAACAAATCTTTTTTAATCAACAGAGCAGTAGAGGAAGCATAGGCACAATCTAATCTGTAATGGTAACACAATAAACTCCACCAGACTTGGTACAACATTTTGGAAGTGTCCTTCCAGTTAGTGGTAATGGTCTGAAGTGAGATGGCTAAAAATAAGTTAATAAAGTTACCAGCAGTACTGTGAGTTTCCAAGACAGTATAAAAGCTGCCTAGAAAAACATGTGTAATGTGGAAGGGGACATTAGAAGATAAAATATCATTCAATTTCAACCAGATACGGGACCATAAAGATTTAACAAAAGGACAATGGAAAAACATGTGAAGAAAATCACCATTTTCATTGGGACATGACCAACATTTGGGAGAATCCAATAGTTTAAATCTATGAAGATCGCTAGGAGCAAAAAAACAGTCTATTATAAAAATAGTATAAAATCTGTGTGGTACTGGCAGAGCGAGAGGAGGTATGCATTTTTGACCAGAGGGAGTCCCAGGTATGAAGGGGTAGGTCAAGGGCTATGTCTTTTTCCCATAAGAGTTCCAAACTGGATTTAGTTCTAATCTTGGTGGGATGGGATAGTATCCTATAAATGGTGGCAGCTTTAAATTGGGTGGAAAAATCAATAGAAGGTGGGGATGCTTGTTCAGGTGTAACAATAGGGCTTTTCTGAAGGTAGAAATGAATAAGAGCATCTTTAAGTAGGGGATAGTAAGAAGAATGTAGAGAGGAGATACCATAAAGGGTTTGAAGTTCAGAAAACTGCATAAAGGACCCATTCTTCATCAAATGTTTAGGTGTGATAATGCCTACATCAATCCATTCGTTCCAAAATAAAGCGCAGTTATTGATCTTAAAATGTTTGTTATACCAGGTTGGAATGCATAGGGACCGATCAGCCGGAGGAAGATGAGAACCGTACAAGGAAGTGGTAAGAGCTTTGGAATGAATAAAAATAGGAGAGGAAAGACATTTCGGGGGTAAAGTAATACGGGTAGTTGAGAGAAAGGAGAAAGGAGAATATTGGGCCTGTTCTAAGAGATTCCATGCTGTCATTGATGGAACAGCGTAGTCCGACAAAAAGGTCCATATTTGTTTCAGGATGAATGCAGAATGATATCGTCTGAGATTGGGAAAATTAACCCCACCAAGTTCCTTAGAAAGTTGGAGGTGAGCCAATGAATTCCTCCGTATACGGTTATTCCAAAGAAACTTGATGAGGGAACTATTAATGAAAGAGAAAAAATATTAGGAAGAGAAACAGGGAGCATTGAAAGAGAAAAATTAATGATTGGGAGAAGCATCATCTTAATTGTGGCTAATCTACCCCACCAAGAGAGGAAAAGTGGAGACCAACTATCTATGAGAGCATAGAGTGTTTTAAGTATATCAGCATGATTGATGTTAATGGTCTCTTTGATATTGTTGGAGTAAAGAATACCAAGACATTTGATATGTGTAGAGCTCCAATCAAAACCGGATTCAAGAAACATAGAGGGGAGGCAGAATTTGTTTAATGGCAAGATTTCAGATTTATCAATGTTCAATTTGTAACCGGAAACATTAGAATAGTCCTTTAAGAGGGAGAAGAATATCGGCAAGAAAATGGATGGGTTAGAGATAAATAACAGAATATCCTCTGCGTATGCAGTACATTTGATGTCTAGATTTTGAAATTGAAACCCCGTATAATGTGATGAGCACCTAAGAGTTTCCAGGAAGGGTACTAGGGCAAGGATAAAGAGGAGAGGGGAAAGAGGGCAGCCCTGTCTAGTCCCCCGGAGAAGAGGAAAATATTGAGATTGGCAACCAATCACCCAGACGGAAGTGGTGGGTGCAGAGTATAAAAGTTGAATGAATTTATTAATAGGGGGAGTGAAACCAATCCATCTTAAAGCATCAAAAATAAAATCCCAATTAACCCTGTCAAATGCTTTTTAAGCATCCACGGTAATAGCAGCCACTGGAGAGTCAAGCTTGGAGGCCAAATGTATGATATTGAAAAAAGTACGTGAATTATCTGTGATAGAAAGTTCCTTAACAAAGCCGGATTGGTATAAATTACTAAGATCGGGAATAACTTTGTTAATTCGAAGGGCAAGGAGTTTAGCACAAATTTTAAAGTCAGTATTTATTAAAGAAATAGGCCTATAGTTCTTACAAAGGGAGGGATCATTGTCTTTCTAAGGTATTAAACATAGCATTGCTTGCGTTAAAGAGCCTTGCGATGCTCCAGTGAGAAAAATATGATTAATCAGAGAAAGGAGGTGGGGGACCAAAAAAGATTTGAAGTGCAAAAAGAATCGAAAAGCAAAACCATCTGATCCCGCTGTTTTGTCTTTGGGCAAAAGAGCAATGGCTTAAATAAGTTCTTGTTCTGAAATAGGGACATTCAAGGATGTAAGATCCGGGAAACAATTAGGGGGTTTGGGAATTTTTTGAAAAAAAGGAATCAATAAGATCTGGAGAATGATGGGATTCGGGAGCATAGAGAGAAGTGTTATAGTCGATGAAACATTCAAGTATCTTTGCGTCCGAAAGATGAAGAGTTCCAGAGTTATCTCTAATGGCTACAATTTTAGATCTTTGCTTTTTAATTTTGAGATAGTTTGCTTGGGATCTTCCTGATTTGTTCCGACCACCATACATTTTTGCGTTAAATTTGAGAAGAGTATTACAAGCAGAATCCCAAGATAATGTGTTTTATTGCATTTTTGCTGTAATGAGAAGGGGTAGTGTGTCAGGACATGACCAACATTTTTCTCAGTTTAGGAGTAGTAAAGTTAGGACACCTAACTTTAGGACTCCTAAACTGAGAACAATCCTAACTTTAAGACTTTCAGAATTCACAGAAGGCATTTAGGAGTCCTAAAGTTAGGAGTCCTAACTTTACTACTCTTAAACTGAGAAAACTCCTAACTTTAAGACTTTCGGTATTCACAGAAGGCATTTAGAGTCCTAAAGTTAGGACTCCTAACTTCTGTGAATAATGAAATGAGTCCCCTTCTGTGAATACCAAAATGAGTAAGTGCCTTCTGTGTGAATACCAAAATGGTAGTAAGTTAAGGATTTTATCTTAAGTTAGTTCTGTGAATCGGGCCCAAAGAATCCAAAAGATGGGAATTATTAAAGAGCCAACGCGGGGATGTGGGGGAGGAAGAGGGATAATGCATATCTAAGATAATGGGGCATAGTCAGAGATGAGAATGGAGCCAATTTCAATCTAGTTCATGAATTGTGGGGTAAGTTGTGTGAGAAAGATGTAATCGATGCACAAATGAGATTTGTGGACCTGAGAAAAAAAAGAAAATTCTAAAACGCCAGGGTGGGATGTGCACCAAGCATCGATCAGTCTCCTTGAAGTAATGACTTTAAGGAATCCTTTTTGCATCTTATTTGGAAAGTATCTGGTCTGAGATTTCCGATCAAGGAAAGGGTCCGTAAGTTGCTTACAATCCCCACCCACAATCAGGTTATCAGCAGAGTGAGAGGAAAGAAGGGTGTAAAAATTGCTCCAAAAAGATCGATCAATACAATTTGTTCCGAAAATGTTACAAAAAGAAATTTGAGTGTTATTGACTTTGACATTTAAATATAACCATCTGCCATTTGTATCAGTAAGCTCATTCTGTAAGAGGACATTCAAAGATTTATGAAATAAGATTATCACACCCTTCTTGTTGTTAACAGCTGGTGAGCAAAAAATGTCACCCTCCCAATGTTTACGTAGTGAAGGTAAATCTTGTAACTTATGGTGTGATTCTTGCAACTTTTTTGGGGGAACAAGGGGAACCCAATAAATGGCCTGGGACCTTGGGTATCAAGTATTTTGAGGAAAACAAGTGGTTCCCAGCATATACAAATAAAGTTAGAGATAATATATAGACCACAATGGGCTGCTATATAATGCAAAAACTCCCTTGCCCAGCCGGGCAGGGAATGTTTATTCAAGGAATAGTTTGTCTCAATACATAGGTAAAACAGGTAACCAAAGACATAACGGTTACTGTAAGGCACAGTCCTGTGCCGTACGTGAGAAAGGAAGTGAAAAAGACAGTGAGTGTGAACAATATCAGGCAAACAAAATTGAGCTAACAGGCCACTGATACGCATTCAAATCAACAGTGTGTCCTGGAGTGAATCTTCCATACAATAATAATACAGATTCTAAGTATGGGACACTCTAAATGCAGTCGACGGACGTTTCGATCCCTAGCTCAATCATAGGGGGATCATCTTCAGGACTTTTGAAATAAAAAACATTTGCCTGAATGTAACCTTTAAACATAAAACCGCCATACTTGTGTCTGTTGGTGGGGTTTTTTTCTTGTAGGATGTCTTCACTTGTTAAGGTAATAGCCCGACATCCATTTTAGATATTGAGTTCTGAGCCCAACTTCAGTGTTATTCAGCCGGGATGAATTTCAGGTTATGCTTTGTTTTATCAATTCTCATCAGACTTAGAATATATTCCTTGGGAAATAAAATAATTGTCCCAATTTCATGCGTTTATGAGAAATATGCGAGATTTCCTGCACCAAAATTGCTTCTATACAAAAGGGGTCTGAGTTAAGGACTATTTGGTAATATAAACTGTGCCCATTCGGTCAATGCCGGTTTTCATTTCGATTGTAAGGTCTCAGTTTAACTGCAGTCGGTGCTGCTCGTACCACGTTTGGGACGTTACAGCTGATGGCTTCTAAAGCGGCCAAAAATGTAAAGGTCCGCTGGAGGTCCAGGTGGCTGTAGATGAGCCGACGGCGCGTTGGGATCAGCAGCACCGACCAAGATTGGCGTCGCGTCTACAGGATTTTCAGTTTGATGTGCAGTTTGTTCAGGGTTGGAAAAATATCCAAGCTGATTGCCTATCCCGTCTTCCCATTCAATCTTTGGTTTGTGAGAATTCATTGGTGGAGTCTCAAGATGATTGTGCTATTGCTTTTACTGAGGATGTTCTGTTTCTTTGTGCTGGTTCTTTTACTTGTGATGAGTGGTCCAAAGGGATGGAGTGTGGTGCTGTCTTTAAACAAGTGATTAAGGGGTCTAGAAGGGAGAGTACTGTTGAACCCTCTGTGAGACCTTTCATCAGAACTTTGGACGAGTTGTCTCTTTCCAACAACAATGTCTTAATGAGAGGCGATAGGTTTATTCCTCCTTGTTCGCTGAGAGGGAAAATACTTGATTTAGCCCACAAAGGACATTTCGGCCAGACTCTCACCCAACGCAGAGTGAAGGAGAATTTTTGGTGGCCATCCATTGATGCTGATGCAGTGGAGTGTGTTGTGCGTTGCAGTTTTTGTAAGGAAGCTGAGAAGCGTTTGAAGGTGGTAGGGTCTCAGAATGTTGGTAGCATTTCTTTTGAGAATCTACCGTGGCACACCATTTGTCTGGACTTTATTGGGCCAATAAATGAGTTACCTTTTAATCAGCGTTTTGCTATTGTTATTATCGATTGTTTTTCCAAGTGGCTCACTGTTCGTTTTGTTAAGAAAATTACCACTGACTCTACAATCAGTTTTCTGAAAAGTGTTTTTCTTGATGAGGGGTTTCCTTCTGTTTTAATTACAGACAACGGTACACAGTTGACGTCTGGAAAAATGGTTTTGTTTTTGAAAAAGTGTGGAATTTACCATCATCGAACCAGTCTACATAACCCACAAAGCAATGGAATGTGTGAGAGGGTTAATAGGTTGGTGAAAGGCATTATTCAGATGTCTGTCGAATTTGGTTGTTTTTCTAATGATAAGGTTCAGGAGCTTGTGTGGGCCTATCGCTCAACTCCCCATAAGCATGAGAGAAAATCTCCGTTTGAGTTGATGCGTGGTCGTTCTCCCGTGACTAAATTAACACCTTCTTGGTTGAGAAATCCGGACAAGGTTTAGTCTTCTTTTGATAGTGTTTCTTTACCAATTTCTGTTGGTGATTTGGTCAAAGTGAAGCCCGGCAGGTTTTCTAAGGGACTTTCGAAATTGAGAGGTCCTTTTTGTGTTAAGCGGGTTTTTCCTCATTTTGTTCATCTTGATAATGGGGAGAAATTGAAGTTTAGAAGGGTGGCTCTGTATAGGAGACATTCTGATGTATCTGTGAAAGGTACTCCACCTATCTCTGATTCCTTCAACAATGGCTATATGTTATCTACCTAGTGTGATTAGAGTTCTTGTTCTCAGTCTACTGTGAGGGGGAGGTGGGTAGTGGTGATGCTTCTACATCTTCCTACTCCGGTGATGCTGCCTCTACTTCTACATCTTCCTGCTCAGGTGATGCTCTCTCTACACATAATAGTGTTCTCAACTATAGTGTTTCTTCTGGGATCAGTTTGAGAAGTTCTCGATCACGCCGTCCACCTGTCTACTTAAATGATTACATTCATTAATTGCCCTTTTGTTTTCTGTTTCTTTTTTATTGATTTAAGGGAGGGAGATATGTTGTAAATAGCTTTATCTGTTTAGTCTGTTTTCCATGTTTCTTATTTGGAACTTTTTTATGTTCCCAATGTCTAGGTTCTACATGGAATTCTTATGGTGTCAGTTGGTGCTTGGCCAGATGGTGATCTGCCCGTTTATTCTGTGCTGCGAATAAACTTCTCAACCACAAAGAGATTCCTGTCTGATTCATCATTTCGTCTTATAACAGGTATCTCCGTTTACCGTATGTTGATTAGTGTCTTCTCTTGTATTCAACCCACTTGCACCTGCCATTTCGGTGGTCTCAATAGTTGCCATTTGTATGTCTGTGTCTTCCCTAGTTCTTATGACACTCTCCTCTGTCATTGTCATGGTGACCTTCACATATGTGGTGTTTGTCTTGGTGTCATGGATCACCATCTGTAAGTCTGCTTTCGTGTTGAAATTTCGCCGTGTACTTCTGGTTGATAGAACCTCACTCTCGCATTGCCTCTTGGTGCTCCCCTTGTTTTGCTCCATGGTCTTCTGAGGGCCCAATCTTGGTCGGCACTTCCACCCCAGTTGGATTGGCGGTAGCCTTGGTCTAAAAAATGTTGCTGCTGTGGAGCTTGAATGAGTTGTCTGCTGGTTGAGGTGCCGTCTTGTTCAGACTCTGAACCACTGCCAACAGAGGAATCAGAAAAGGTGGCAAATCTTCTTGGTCCCTGCCTGCTTCTATTGGTGAAGAAGCCTTGTTGGTCTTGTTGGTAGTATTCATCTGCCAGATAAGGATAGGTGAGTTTGCTTATCGTAGTTGCGAATATCTTTGGCAAGTTTATCCAATTTTCTGTTCAAAGTAACTGTGTTAAATTCAGCCAGTGTTTTTTCTGCTCTTTCTAGAGCTTCTTTGGCATTTGAGAGTGCGCCGTCTTCTAGTATTTCCTTTTTCAGGTCAGCAATTTCCTGTGTTAGTTTTTTCACATATTCTATAGCTGTCTCCACCCCTAGCACCATCCAGTGCCTACAGCAGTTATTCGCCACGTAGCTGAATCCTTCCCTGAATTTTGGTACATCAATGAAAATGCCAGGCTCGTTTCTGATTTGAAGGCCTTTCGGTATTATATTCGATTAAAGATATTTTGTCAGAACATGCCCATGCAAACGAGACCGGATTAATTACTTTTCTAGTCTCTCTAATTATGATCTGGTCTGGAACAGAAGATGACTTGAAAAACTTCTTTGAATGGTTGAACACTAGATGTAATGACATACACTTCACCATCAACTATGACCGGACAAAGATTGCATTCTTGGATCTCATGTTTCAGGTGGAGAATGGCTTGATCATTTGCGATCTGTACAGAAAACCCACGGAAAGAAATACATTACTTAAATATGACTCCCATCATCCTCGCAATCTACGAGACAATCTACCCTTCGGACAGTATTTGCGAATGAGGCGTAACTGTACCAAAAGGGAAGATTACTTAAGGGAAAGTGAAATACTAACCATGCGCCAACGTGAACGTGGCTATCCCCTTGGCCTGCACAAACGAGCCAAGAAGAGGACCTGGTACTGCCCTGGAGAGGAGCTGCTCATCCCAAAAGAAATGAAACCACCAATGAACAACTTGGTATGTGTCACCACCTTCCACTCAAAAAGTAACATGACGAAGAAAATCGTGAAGAAATATTGGGATCTAGTTGCTTCAGAATTGGAGATGAAAGAAAGCCCGCTATTTGCATTCAAAAGAGGACACAACGTGAAGGACAACGTTGTCAAAGCATTCTTGGATCCTCCATAGCCACCAACCCTCAGAGACCATCTGGGCTTGCCACCAATGACTGGACATTTCAAATGCAGTACATGCAAAGCATGCTCACTAAGTATCGAAGGACCAGCACTGCTACATACTAACAGAACACACGTGCTGCCCTCACTGACAAACTGTAACACCACCAACGTAATCTACGTGATCCTTTGTCCATGCAATAAACCATATGTGGGACAAACCACACAGAAGGTTGAGTTCTACAGCACATGAGCAAGATCCGGTGCAAAGTACAGTGAGCCCCTATGGTGGCCCACTTCACTAGCCAGAACCATGATCCTGAAAGTCTCCGCTGGAGAATATTGGAGAAGATCAATGCCAATCCCAGAGGAGGTTCAATGACATTGGCACTCAACAGAAAGGAGTGCAAATGGATACATATTCTGAACTCTGTATCTGCTGGTTTAAACGAACATGAGGAAATATCCAAACAAATGGGACTCCTATAATAATTTTTTCAAAAGCGGTCCTCCCTCAGTTGGCATACATGTACCATCACTTTGTGTCCACAATTAACCAGCTCTTCACCCATATTTTCCACGTTTTAATTTGTGTTCCCCAAACGACCTGATTCACGCGGATTTTTTTACCACGCTGGATGCGTGGGATAGCCTAGCAACTGCTCAGGGCTGTTACCCGCCGTCATCACGCCACACTCGTAATACAGTATGGCCGACTGGTTTTTTGCCTAGCACGTACGTATGCAACGTACACGAGTGTTTGAGCAATCCAGATATAACCGCTCTTGTCAGGGAGTCCTATCAGTACTTCTTCCACTCACAGGCGGATTGTCGTACTCGATCATTGCGGAGGAGCTCGCTTCGTCATCCCTCCCTTTTCTTTTTTAAGAGCACTTTTAAGGCCTCAGTTGGGTGCACAAGCGTTTTTTGATGCGTCCAGATTTATTTAAAACCACAAATTATCCGCAGAGCACTATCCACAGCCACTTTTAAACGCTACACGCTACCATCTTCCCATGACCCTATCCGTATTTAGCTTTTCATTAATTATCAAGACGTAGTTCACTGCGCATGTCGGAATAATCCACTTTTAATGTTGCAGCGCGATCACCCTCATAGCTTTTAACTCAGGCACAGCGCTATTTTAAACTGTACTTTAGCACGCATACGCTCAACCACTAACTGCGGTAGTCGGCAGAACTCTCCTCTTTTTAAGGTTACAGCGCGATCACACCCATAGCCTTTTAATTCAGGCACAGCGCTCCTTTCAACTTGAACAAATCATGGGCGAACTTCAGCGCGTACACGCTCCACCACTCACTGCGGTATTCTCCAACCCGAGGTCACGTTCTTAACCCACTTGACTTTAGTTCACCGTGCACCTCGGTTGAGTCACTCTACGGGCACGAGAGTATTACACAATACCTTTTACCCGTGTAAATTACAAGGTCCTTTAAGTTGCAGCAACGCCTCTTGGCGTCCGCACGCACTTAATCATGCAATGCGCCTATCACTCTTCGGTGCCACGGTATCAGATGAGGGTTCAAGCACACAGTTTATGGCGCTGATCCCTTCCTCTCTCCCCATTGCATAGGTTTGACCCACCGGCTACCCTTCAGGCTGAGATACTTTCCTCCTGTTCCACACGTGAGTATAACTACTCACCCTTGTCCTCAGTGACATTAGCATAAAAGGATCCCTCTCTGAAACCCCCCCTTTTGCCTTTCAGACTGTCCCCTCCCCCCACCTGTCTTGATAAAGACCCGCCGCGACCACCAACTGGGGCGCACTAGGGTCGAAATGTCGACGCTCACCTGTGGTCCAGACACTCCAGGAGCCTATACATGAACTTTATGTTTCCTTGGAGATGAAACCAAACTCTGGCCAATCTAATCCTTGTATATAACTTGTATATATATGTTATTGTATTGCACTGTATATGACTTGATGCACTGAGCACTTTATTCACCATTTGTCACACTCTTCATACTTGTGATTGACGGTCGTACTATCATTTTCTGAAATCAATGTCGTCACTGAATGAATTAATTCAGTTGTAACTTCAGTCAATTTTTGATCTCAATAATATAAAGTATCACTTGAAATCATTCTTTTGTCATACAGAAATTACTCATTGTGTTCTTGTTTCAGAGAGGTTGATTTCCCGTTTTATTGAGCATTTACAGCATTTGTCACAGCAATTGTCTTTACCCAACAGAACCACCATTGTATTTAACCAAGATTACCCGGGTTCTGAGGGACACAGGGTCACCTCTTTTTATTTAACCATCCTTTAGTTACCAGCCGTAACGACAGGACCTTTTACTTGACTTGTTACCCGGTCTGCCTTATAAGTGGGTGAGCACTATTTTATTTAATGACACTGGGGACAATGGCGGCTGCTTTTTTTTGTATCTGCCTGTTGAGTGCTGCGCCTGTTTCAGTGACACAGCGCTCATTTTTTTTTCTTTTTTGCTAACTTTAATTCTGAGCTTGGCACCCGGTTCAGGGACATGGCGCTCAGTTGCATTTTTTTTTACTTTAATACGGTGCTCAGCGCCCGCTTAAGGGCACCGCGCTAGGTTAAAAAATGTTTTAACTTTAAAACTGAGTGCAGTGTCTCTAAGCAGACGCCGTGCGTTCTCTTTTTATTTTTTTACTTTCATAATAAGCGCAACGCCCGTTTAGGGACCTTGGGTCTCATTTATGAAAAGTGACGCATCGCTGCGTGAAAACAGTGATGCGTCACTTTTCATTGCGCCCTCCTTGCGACACCAATGATGCGTCATATTTACATTATGACGCATCATGGCACAAGGAGTTACAGATACGTCAGTATATCTGACGTATCTGTAAGCGCAAAAGTGACGCATTGCTGGAGTGTGTCACAAAAGTGACGCAACTCCAGCAATGTGTCCTTTCACATGGGGGAAGCCCCATGTGAAAGGGCCTGCGTCAGTCTTACGCCTGCTGTGGGGCAGGCGCAAGATTTTGACGCAACGGCGTCCTAAAAGTGACGCCGTGAAATCTCATAGATTTCACTGCGTCACTATTACGAGGCTTTTGGCGGGGGAACCCCCCCTCTGCATACATTATACCTGACGCAGGTATAATGTGGCGCAGGGGTTTAAAAAGTGACGCATCTATCTAGATGCGTCACTTTTTAAATATGGCGCAACAAGGCGCATGTTTTACGCCGCCGATGCGTCACAAAAAGTGACGCATCAGCAGCACAAAACTGACGCAAGGCCTCATAAATGAGGCCCACTGTGTTGAACCAGGAGCAGCTTCACCTTCATTGTTGCCCACTCCCTCCCCTCAACCAGTCCACGCTCGCCTCCTTTTATGGCCCCCTGCCTCCCTTGCATGAGAGGGCAGAGCTTAGGGGCAATCTGAGTGAAAGGAAGCCTTTGCATTGCTATAGTACTCACATTTACGCGAGTGTAGGCTATTGGCATTGCAAATGAAAATTACTTTTATTTATGTTTTGGTTTTTATAGCATAAATAAAGGCATTGTCATTTACAATGCCAATAGCCTACACTTGCGTAAATGCAAGACCTATTGCATTGCAAATGCTTGTTTTATTTCTGTCTGAGATCGCTCTATTATTTTCCTTGTGGTCTGAATAGTAAAAAAGTATGCCAGAACATCCACCCACCCTAAGAGAGTATTTGACACATGGCCAAATCTGTCCGTGGGCTTTGGTCTAAGATATCTCTGCCTGCAAGCCAACAGGTGCTCCCTCACTGGTAGAATCAAAACAGTGCACCCAACTCTAAACAGAGCAGACCGACCATCGTTATGGTGGGTAGGACTATCCCGCGGGTTTGTGGCAGAGAAACCCTGTCCGCCAAACTCTAAATAACTGCCTTTATTTGGAGTGTGACTCGCACAACTCCTGTGTTCTTGAAGCACCGAGAGAGGCTGTAACCTAATACAACATGTATCTGGAAAGCGCCCCTGTTTTCATTATCGCCCTGCCTGTGGGATGCAAAAGACACTTGGTGTGTTTTCAAGTCCTCAACAGCTGTGCAGGGCTTGCAGGCATGCGGTCTTCGGAGGCCTGTAGCTGGGAGACTGGGAGCCTAGTCCCTGGCAACCATCCCTCCGGGTTTGCTTCGAAGAAGTACCAAAGGGGCCGACCGTGAACGTCTCTTAGAGCGTAAGTTTCCCAAGATGTACAGAGATCGCACCCCATGCTCAAGGAAAGGGTATTCCTGTGACCCAGAGGCAGCGGCTCTGACAGCGAAGGCCCTTTCCTACAAAGATTCAAAGCATCTCAGCAAAATGAAGTGGGGGCGATTTCTTCGGGGAGGGCTAGGACCGCATGTTATCATTTTACGGGATGGCCCTATTGGTACCCCCGTAACTGCCATTGAATGCTACTGGTCTCAAGAGTCATAGTGAGAGCAGAAAGAACAAAAAAAATAAAAATAAAAACTAACAGGGCTCTAAGCGCTATTTACATTTTCTAGTTTCAACTCTTTGTCTTTCCTCCAGCTCCCCTTCAGCAAATAAGAGCCATTCACAGGACAAGGGCCTCGACCCAGCTGCACTATCGAGGGCAAAGAGCACGTGGATTCACTTTCACCAAGACTGGCATTTTGGCGAATCAGTGCTCTTACAGTGAAGGACGGGTTGAATCAAGCAAACAACAGCTCTGTAATCGCAACACATCTGTGCAGAGGAGCTCTAGGAAGTAGCAGGGGTAGGATGAGAAAAACATCAACACAATTTAACAGTAACCATTGCTACCTCTGTGCTGTCTTTTGCAGCATCACTGAGTGACTAAACAATTGTTGTTCTTAAACCATATCTTGCTACTCATCTTTTAAACGTAAGCGTCCTTGGCACGGACTACTAATCAATCAGTGTTTTGTACACGTTGCAGAATATTCAATTAAGACCATCAACAGGGATCTAATCACCCACTTTCAAGGTCGAAGGTCAAGCAATGTTATTTTCTTTCTTGTCATAAAAGGCTAAATGTAAATGTATTGCGACTTATATAGCACACGTATCACCCGAAGGCATCAAGGCACTTGCCTTCGGAACCCGTTCTGGCTTTTCCCTGTGAGATAACCCCTACTGGGCATCCCCAAGGTGAAAGCCAGGCATCCCGCAGCGGGTGGGCCGCCATAGTGGAGATTAAGCAAGCTATTGCCCAGAGTTGCAGCGTGGGACCCCATGATGAGAGTAGGCACCGAGGCGAGAATTATCGAGTCCGTGGACATTTTTGGGCTCAGGACCCTGCCGCGTCGGGAATTGAACCCTGGTCCCGGGCCAGACTTCTGCATCAGGGTCTGCCGCTCTAATCAGTGAGCCACACTCCTCCACTAAAAGGGTAAAAGGGTGTATGATATCAATTCTGCCAACCCACGACTTCAGTTAAATATTGTCAAGCTAGAAAACTGGAGAATGTGCTTGCCTTGAGAAAAAGAATGCCATTTACTCAGAGAAGGACTGTTTTATGGAGTAAAAGATGGATGTTTATGGGAAGTAGAGCCATTGAAGAACTGGTTGCTTTACAGAGTATGGCACACATTGAGTCAACATTGAGCACAAAGGCACACTTATAGACATAAACACATGCTCACGTACCTGCTACATGACAACTACACCGCCAACCCAACCGGTACATTTTCGAGTTGGCCTGCATATTGTTGACAAGACAGCAACTAAACAACAAACCGGCATCTAGTTGTGTAGCATTCCTAAGTGGTTCTGCCAGATTCCTGCCCTCCAGGGATTTAAGTCAACACAACCGAGGAAAACATCTGACGCTTTACAAAATCAAGAGCAGATTGTCCTGTGACCAAACCTTGCCCAACCCAACCCCACCCCTGTCTAGTCCGTCCTATGACCTATAGGTCACAGATCTCACATATAAACTCTGTCCTCGCAGGATTCATCAATGTTCCTACCCCTTTGGATTTATTAATGGCTTGTTTTAAAGAACTACTACTGCTCCCTGTCCACAAGGCCTTCCTGAGATCCAGTGTTCACCCCTTGACTTTCCAGTGCGATGCGTTCCAAAGACTTTAGAATGTTACTTGTCCGTATAACATGTCAGATGTATCTTGTTCCCGATGGACTTCTCAATGCGTACTGATGTTAGAAATGTCGTTGGCGACCTAGATTTCCCAATGTTTCAAGTTGTCCTTTCTAATCTTCTTTTCTCAAAAGATTAGCAACCAGGCTTCTCAGAACAGTAGCTTGAGAACTACTGCAGCTCTCCAGCTACCTGTAAGTAGCTCTCCTGTGTGCAGTTCAGCCTACTAAATTAGAAGCTTTTGCATGGTTGAATTATTATATCTATACCAAAATTAAGAGTCTGCATTCTAGACAAAAATGCAATGAGAGGTGAGAGCCGTGGGAATCCCCCTGCAGGACAGAGAACATGATATCTCGCTTTATGCAGATGACATGCTTCTGTGTCTCCAAGATGGAAACCCAGGGTTTATTGGTGTGTCAGACTTTTGGAGGAGCTGGAGAGGGTGTCTAGACTATGTATCAACTGGGATGAAATCTGTGCATCCCTGATATTCCCTGAATCACAACAAGTTCCAACCACGGTGATAAGGTTGGACATTAGATTGGAGGCACAACATGTACTCAATACCTGGGGTTTAAGATCTACCATAACAACACAGACACTACAAAGCCCTCCAGAACACCGAACCCCAATACCTCAATGAAAGAATCTCCTTCCACGCCCCCAAGGGAAACCTCTGCCACGCAGAACTAGCCCTTGCCAAAGTCCCCCACAGAGCCCGAACGGAGGGCAGATCTTTCTCCTACATCGCGGCCAAGACCTGGAACAAACTCCCCCTCAGTATCAGACAAAGCCCTACACTGTAAGTCAGAAAGGACCTCAAGACCTGGCTCTTCAGGTGACCTCTGAGCTGCCCGAACCCCCCTACCTCCCAGCGCCTCGAGACCCACACATGAGTGAGTAGTGCGCTTTATAAATCCCTGATTGATTCACTGACACTAGATAGAGGACTCTGGTAGGTACAGTGTGGGCTCTAAAAGGAAGCAGTGCTTTTTGGCAAACTTTCAAATTACCTGTTATGGCCGGAACTGCATTATGTAAAATGGTAGTATTCCTGCATGAGCTATACTTTATTGCAAGCCTCCTCACCTGGATCCCTTAAAGTTGGTTTGGAGCCTTAAATGTACTCCTTAGGGAATTTTATATGAAATGGACGGCAACAGAGAGTCTCACTGCGTGTATCACAACACCCGATACAAGAGCAGGGACTAGGAGCCCGGTTTCAAAGCAAACTTTTTAACGGCTCAGATGCAGTAGCTGGTCAGGTGGTTTGCGAAATTAAATCTTCCAGACATGTAGGAAATTGGGGAGTTGACCTGAGAAGGATAGCTTCATACCACTGATAGAGAGCAGCTTCGCTCTTTCATTTTTATGGGGTGCATTATAATCACGAGTAGTTCATGCCCACCCATTTAATCCTTTTTCGTGTTAACATCTGGTTATTAGGTCGTGTAATGTAATAATGTATAAAGTGAAGTGATAGTTAGGTTTCGTATAATGTGGAGAAATCGACATTGAAATTATGTGTTATTTGATGAAAGCCTTAATGTGACGAGTTTTATATGAGAAATAATTTGTTTGCTATGTAAGCCATTGATTTAAACATGCACAGTAATAATGATCACGTATATGCGCCCTTAGAGAAGTTTTAAAGAGTAAAGATATTCCTAACTAATGAACCTTTACGACATTAATGCGCTTATGTAATGTGCCAATTAATGATTTATATGTATGTGTGTTTTTTCTAAAGCTTATGTACTGTTCTTATGTTGACCAAATTTCGATAGGCCTAACGTGTATTTTTCTCTGTCGCTCTCTAGATGGGTTTGTTCACAGAGTTCATGTGTATGCAAAATCTGTTCTTTACTACCTTTCTGCTGCAGGTGGACAAATTAATCCTTGTTATGTTAGAATAACGCTTTGGTTTTAGGAGCTAGGCTTAGGGAGGCGAGGACACATTTTGAACCAGTGATATTGATAATAGGGGATGGTGTTCTTTTTCACTGAAGAAGGCCTGGGAATCAAGGTCATCGAGCATGAGTCTGGGAGCTCCATTGCTGCATGGAAAGTTACCTACAAGGAGGTGCCCAGTTGGATGGTGTGCTCGTGTGATGTGATGAGAGGTGTGACTTACAATTTTATATTGGGGGTTATAGGGACAGAGTCTGAAAAAACTTCTTCTGCCATGCCCTTAGAGGAGATAGCATCTTAGAATGAGCTCTGTAGCTTCATGCTACTTGACTCATTCAACGTGAGTGTGCTTCTTAGGAAGCATTCACATGCTGACACCGTTTTCCGAAACTAGCTTGGGAATTGTTCAGCTGTTCTTGGCTTTGTGATAAACTAACTAAACTCCAGATAAGGAGACTGTATTCCTTTAGAGACATGGGCCATCGTAATGGTAAAGTATAATTGGCTACTAATTTTCTCCCCGCCTCACTTCCAAGCAGGAAGTAGAGCCATCGACTGGGGGTTCCAGAGTAAGTCTAGAAAGTGGAACCCGGAGCCATCCGTTGGTAGCAGAAGATAGTTGCTTCTTGAAGTGAGGGGAGAATCTAGAAAATTCTAGACAAATGTAGACCAATAGAGCCCCAGAGAAAGAGAGCCCAATGATTGAGAGCGGAGAACAGCAGACTTTGGCGGAGAATGACAGAGCTTGACAATGCAGTGAGAACAGCGGTGAACGGTGGAGTGAGTATGAATAGGGATGTGTTGTGTATTAGATTGCAGGAATAATTTGAATGTGTGATGTCTTGTGGAGTCATGATTAGAGTCGAGTGAATGTGGTTTCGGGCTGGATGTACACAGTCCAAGAAGTTTTGTTTTGTTTGATGATTGGGTTCTAGAGTAGCCTAAGTTCCCAGGATATATTTGTGGTGTAAAAAACACTGATTTGTTGTAATTGTCTGACCATTGGTTTGTTGGGAAGTCGTGAAGCACTATCGACAACCCGCAATGAGACAGGGAATTTTGTGCGAGTTGATTTGTTTGAATAGTGTTTGGAAAGCCTCGTCCGCAGGTGTAGACTAGAGCGATTTGACGGACAGTGCAGGTCGAGGTTCACAGTGCATGAATGTTCTTGAGTGACTGAATTCTATCGATCTTTTAGTAAGGCAGACAATTACTTATTTATTGTAACTGTCCTGTCATTTGGAAGGCAGACAGTTACTTGTTTCTATGGGTGTGAGAGTGAATGTGTAATGTGAGATTGTGAAGAAGGGTGAACCGCTGTGAGGGGGAAGAAGTGACGTCAGAGTGTGCCGTGCTGCGATAGGTCAGTTGATGTAATGCCGCACTTGGATTGGCTGGTTATCATCAGGAAGTGAAGAGAGGACATCTGTTGGGGAAAAACATTTTCTTTAATCATGCAATGCTTTAAAGTATTACAAGATCTTTGTAGGGGAGATAGAGGAGTGGTAACTCAAGTGGGTGAGGAAGCACCACCCGAGGATACCCTAGCACATTACATTGCAAGGAATGTAGGTCTCCACACTATAATGTGGCTTCAAAATTAGCACAAGATTTCTGAAAAGAAGGGATATTTGGCTTTTCCACGTTATGGTTCATTTGGATTGGAAGTGCTATATCAATTGAGGGGAGTGATGTCTTCATTACGGCCCCCACATAGACCAACACAGGTTGAGGGATTGGGTGCTTGGATGCAAGCAGCTCAAGCAAAGAACAGGGAAAAATGTCAGGGAAGGATAAAGAAGACGATGAAGAAGTACTAGGATGCGAGATGAGATTCACAGTTGAAGAGGTGGAGAGTAGACACCATTGAGAGAGAAAGATTGTACCCATTTTTAGTGAAGGAAGGAGATGCTCGAATAGGGATGATAGAAGTGACACCGATGACAACTTGTTAGACAGATTATTATCAGAGCGTCCTCAACCATACAATCTAAATTCAGAAGATAAGAGACGAGAATTGGCAAATGTAGCAACCATTGAAAGAATGGTAGTGCCGCAGACTGGTCCTAGTGCGAGAGTAGTGGGGATGATCTCAACAGAGACAGAAGGAATACGGATGCCAGCTCTTGGAGATGTAGAGACGAGTGGAGTCAACGCTGCTACACCAGAAGTCCTTACGGTACCGATCACTATTGGACCTGTAGTTTCAGTGTATGACCGAAGTTTAGGGGAAAGCAGTGGTTATCTTCTGGGTACATATACAGGGCGCACATTTCTTCTTTGACCGGGCATTTCCTATTCTGTTTTTTGAAAGCAGTGGTCAACCATGGCCAGGACTGGGAGAGAGGATCAACACAGGGGAATTATAACAATAGATTGAAATGGTCCATTGTTGGTGCCTGTGGAAGCTTGTACTCCATTACCAGCAACCGCGGACCCTTCGAGGGTGCGTGTTCATTCTAGTACAATACAATCAGTGTCATTGGCAAATTCAAATTCAGATTTGAGGATGTGGGAAGCACCAGTTAGAGGCCCCATGGGAAGGATATAAGAAGTAGGTTCAGATCAGGGAGGTTCTGGAGATCAGCACATCTCACAGACTACAGCACCAGGATATCGTCAGGGGAATCAGTTTAGCGAAGAGAGGGACAGAATAATGTGTCGAGTCATGGAATGATTAGGGCTGCAGTGAAGGCAAAGTTGCTAGATGTAGTGAGGCTGAAGGCAGAGGCAGACAAGATAATTAGTAGGAGCTTGCCTTTGGAAAGGATAGAATGAGCAGGATTAGTTGCTATTTGTGGCGAAGGACGTTACTCGTAAGGCAAGGCAGGCACATGAGAAACTGACAGAATTGGCCCAGACATTTGAGGTGGACCTGTCCAAGACGAAAATCTTGCAGGGAAGTCATAGGCTAAATTACAGCGATTAGGAATTGGAAGAGAAAAGGGTCGCAGGGTTAAAAACGCATATTCGAGAATTGGTTGTGGGAATATGCACGTGGAGTACGCTTAACAAATGTAAAGAAAGATGGTCAAAGAAAAAGAGTGCCAGGAGGGAATAGGAGCTATGCCGCCTCCCTGGGGAGGGGCAGCAGGAGTGGAGACCTACCCATTGTGAGAGGTACTGAGTGGAGGGTATGTGTATGTGCCTTGGAGCTTGGGTGATTTGGCAGCATTAACAAATGATTTTTCTAGGCTGAGGGAGAAACCTGCTGAATGGTACAAACACGTTGATTGCTTTGTAAAGATTGCAAAAGTGTTGTTGATTGATTTGAACACAATGTTTGATATTGTGTTTCCTAGTGATTTGTGATCCACTTGTAAAATTGATGTTGATTATCCATCAGCTGAACCGGATAGAAATCCTATAACGCATGGTCCTTCATCCTTGGTCATGATAAAGTTTGAGCAGGTAATCACATGTTTACAGTCCAAGATTGCCCCACATGATATCAATTGGGTCAAAATAGATCGAACCACCCAGGAGCCCAAGGAATCGGTACATGCTTATTTTGAAAGGCTTTTGCAAGCCTTCAAAAGTGCAGTGGGTTGGATACTCTAGACCATAGGTCTTCAAACTGTGGGGCGAGCCTCCCTGGAGGGAGGGGGGGGGCACAGCATCCCTCCAGGGGGCGCGCACCTCACCTTCTATTGTTGCTTCCAGGCGTCAGTGGTGTATCTCAGCCTGGGCTGCTGCACCTCCAGCTGCTGGGGGCTCGGCTGAGAGTGTCTGGAGTCACAGGTCTTTAAAGGCCAGAGGCGCAACGATTTCAGAGGTGGTGGGGAGTTGGAGGGGGGCTAATTCTTCCAGCAATAGGAAGAGTGGAGATTCAGGGGCTCTAAGAAGGGGGGAAAAACAATAAAGCCTCATTAACGCGTAAATGGTCTTTTAAAGACCTGTGAAGTACTCGGGTGCAGCTGGCAGCTCCAAAACTGTCTGCATGTGTGTGCCTGGGAAACTGTCTCAGCCGGGGCTGACACACACGACAGGTGGGTTTAGGGAGCAGGAGGGGTGAGGGCTCTGAAGCCCTTTGAGCCCTATGGCGTTGCGCACCTGATGTGAAGGCAATTGTATCCCCAGGTCATAGTCAGAAGCCCTTTTATGGGCGGCACCCTTCTCTGGTCAAAATACACCACTGGGCCCAGCAGCAACCTCATCCCTCTGGTATTCGCAACTGCAACTTGTCAACAGAGTATGCCTTTGTTCCGGATTTCTCTTAACTCTGATCCACACTTTGGGGACCCGCCTGCCCCCACAGGTTGTGTCTGAACTGCGACCCTTTGCAGGTCGAAACTGGTCAAACAGAAGGTCCTGTATGTTTTTTAAGGCCTCTGACATGTCTGCCGCCACCGATTCAGATACTGTCAATTCACACATGATAAAATCCGTGTCCATAACATATCTTACTGTTGTGTCTTGCCTCATTACCCATGCTCTTCAGCCATGTCTGTGTGGAGGTGAGTGACAAAGGAGGTCTACAGATTTTCAGTGTTCAGCAATGCAATCAGACCCCACCGCCCTAGCTGCTGTTGAAACTTGCAGGGAGGGCAGAGATTGAAGTGGGACAGCACACAGGGGAGACTGTCCACTGGAGCGCTCATCAATCCATGTGACGTCTAAAACCAGAAGCGTGGCCTTCTGCTGCAACATGTGCTGAAGCGATCAGTGTTAGGGCCAGCTCTGGCTGGGAGTCTTAGCCCCCCCCCCGAAGTTCAGGTTCTAGTTGCGCCCCATGTTGCTTCCTACATCGGAAGTACGTTTCACTGCAAGGAGTTTACAACGGTTGTATCCGTCCTGAAGATTCCATTCTCGGGCAGGCAAGAGTGAAGAGCTTTTTGTATTATTTTTTTAAAGCCTCGCTCCTTTCCCCTTCATCCCAATACTAGTGGGAACGTTGGATGTTTCAAGGAGGAGCGGATTTGGCATTAATGCCATAGGTGCTGACTTTGGTTCTGGGGACTCGGGTTCGAGTCCTGGTATCGGCTCAACATCTTGTGATCCTGGGCAAAATCACGTAATTTACCAGTGACTTACGAAAAAGGAATTTGACCTTGATTAAAGTCACTGGTGCTTGTTTAACATGTTCCAATCCCTAGAGCTGAGTTCACAAACCTAATATAAAAAAATATTGTGAAGTATGACTACCATCTGTCCTCGCTACTTTCGTGAACCAAATTTAAATGTTTTCTTCTGCAGCTATTTCTGAAGCTTTGGAAGGCGATCTTCTTTACAAGCTAACTATGCTAACAAATTGACTCTTGATTCTGCTAGAGAATAAAGAGGTATATATCCTCTTGAATCACTTATATCACGTGTATGATGTAAATGTCCCCTAGGACTTCTTGGAAAACCGTGGCTGGCCTACTGACATGGTAACACCTGGCCATACTCCACATTATCATGGATTTTTTAATTGTGTCAGAAAGCATGTTTTGTGGAACTTCTTTTTCTGATATCTTGTTTAGGGCAAGGATGTGGCACAACAGCCAGAGCTGATGACTGTAGAGCTGGGAAACCAGGTTCAATTCTTGATGTCTGCTCAACATCCTGTGATTCTGGGCAAATCACTAAAACTCCCTGTGCTTACAAAAAATGAATGTGTGCTTGTGTAATGTAAAAGGTGCTCCTGTAAAGCACTGCAATACCTTTAGGTCATGTTCGCGCTATATAAACTGAAAAAAATATATTACAACATTTTGTGAACACTCCTGTTTCCAGGCACTGCTCAAGACTGGAAGTGGAGCACAACCTAAGGATGGCAGAAGCAAGAATCCATCCACACATTGTCTCTGTGGAGAAAAACATGCACTCCCACACCTGTTTTTGGGAGTGTTTTTGCTAATCCATCCTAAATGTTCTGTTTTATGTGAATATTTTTGTACAAATTATTTTTTTTTCATTTGAACTTTAGAATAAGCACATGCACTACAAAAACTTCAGTTTACTAAACACTCTTACTTTATTTAATATTATATGCCCTATACAATCTGGGCTCTGCAGGAGGGAATGGCTATCAATGATGCAGAGTACCAGTTTCCAGAACTTTTTTATCAGGTGGTGGTGGTGGTTGTGGGGGCTCGAAGTGTAAAAAGGTTTAGATGGGGGGCTCGGCCGACAAAAGTTTGAAGACCTCTGCTCTAGACCCTAAGGATATGGGACAGTTTGTTTCAAGGTTTTTGTTGAGACTGAGACCAGAGATTAGCTTCATGCCCCAACTGCATTTGATCTGCTGGCAAAACAAATCTGTAGATGAAATCATGCATTATGCCAGATACTGTAGTGATGAGGTGGATTCTAAGCACAGGATGATAAAGGATAAACTGATGCTGGTCCTGATGAGTAATGCAGATATGGTAGAACAGGCACAGACTATCGGAGGAACTCTGGGTCGAAAGCAAGGAAATGGTCATGGAGGGACCCAGAATGTGTCAAACCACACTGGACAGGGAAGAGGGAGAGGAATAGATCCCAAGACAGGAGTGGATGTTGGTACTCTAAAGAAAACCACCGCTTCTCATTATTGTCAGAAAATCGGGCATTGGAAGCACGAGTATTGAAGAAATACAACAAACCAGATCCAAGATGAGGAGGTAGTGCGGACAGCTGATGTCATAAATACTGTGGCAAGACTCAGATCTGTCAATAGGGGGGTCTGGGTCAGCAAGTACAGGTACCCCAACTTCCGAGAATTTCACAGGGTAACCGGGCATATAAGCAGAGGCCTTTATCGAAACTCTAGATGAGTTAAATCCAGACCCTTCACAATGACGGTGCCTGAGGGGAGAGGAAGACTGTAACCTTGGAGCAGTCTTGGAGGTAGACCAGAGGGGACCGTCTGTGGAGGCAGAAGTAGACGGTCATCCCATTATGTTCTTGATTGAAACTGATGCTACCCGTTCAACTAAGTTGTAGGAGTGCCAACAGGAGAATGACAAATCCATTAACAGAAGAGATACCTGTTAGAATAGAAACATTCCAGGATCGACACTAGTTTGTGGTGTGCGATTTGAGTCTTGTCGGTTTGTTAGGACGTGACCTTTTGTGTAAGCTGAACTGTACCATTTATTGCATGCCCATAGGAGAAGAATTGCAGATTTTTTTTTGTTTACATTTGAAAAAAATGTACAATTTTTAATATATATATATATATTTATATATATATATATATATATATATTTCTTTTTTTTAATAATGATGACATTGTTTAAAAAATGGCAAACCAGAATCTCTTTATAGAGATGTTCCCCGTGCCAACGGTGGATGACCTACCATATGACTTTGGAGACTCTCTCCGGTGGTGTGGGACTTCACGAGAGAAGAGATAGGATTAATTTGAGGAGTTGAGCTAGTATAGATACAGAGCAAGCACCATGCTGAGTTTCTAGAAAGCCTCAATACAACCTGACCCCAAAAACGGTAGCAAGAATTACACTTGTGATTGAGTCAATGATCGAGCAAGGCATTCTGAGCGCGATCTTAGGAAGCCCGTGCAATTCACCTATAATGGAAATGCAGAAGCTGAGTTGAAAGTACAGGAAAGGTTAAAACGAATGTAGTCCCATGTTGTCCAGTGGTGCCGAATCCATCTGTGATCCTATTTCAGATCCCTTGTGAAGCAGTATGGTTTACTGTGATTGATTTGTGCCAAGCATTCTTCTCGATACCCTTACATGAGAGCTTATATTTGTTCGCTTTCCGACTGGAGAACCATGAATTAACGTGGTGTTGTATCCCACCAGGGTATACTCAGAGTTCATCGATCTTTAATCAGATCCTGAAGAAGAATCATGAGAGTCAGTACTGCTGCAAAGTTTAGTACTCATGGAGAAGTGTGGCTCAATGGTTAGAGCGGCAGACCCTGATGCAGGTCTAGCCTGGGACCAGGGTTAAATTCCCCGCCTCGGCGGGTCTTGGGCTCAAAATTCCACGGACCTGATAATTCTTGCCTCGGTGCCTATTCCAATCATGGAGTCCCACTCTGCAACTCTGGGCAATAGCTTGCTTAATCTCCACAACGGCCCCCACAACGCTAAGGATGCCTGGCCTCCACCTTGGGGGTGCCCAGGAGTGGACGCCTCACAGGGAAAGCCAGGATGGATTCCACAGCGGTATTCGTACAAGCGCCTTGAGACCCTTGCGGGTGAGTAGTGCGCTATACAAGTATCAATTTACATTTACATTTACATTTACCTCTTGGTTGCTTCAGAGACCAAAGAAGCTTGTAGGTTTAAACCATTGCTCTGTTAAACCACCTGGAAGAAAATGGACACAAGGAGGGCGATTCCGATCCGGTAAAAAGCGCTCCGAATAGCCGTTCGGAGCGTTTTTCCCGTACGAATCGTACCGTGCAACGTCCCCCGTACGTACGACGAAGTACGATTCGTACCAGGAGCTGGACTCCCTACGACTCTAATCTCCGTACGAGTCTCACTCGGAACCCGCTGTACGCGACATCTGTACGGTTTGCGGCTGGTTTATTCGACCCAGCAAGTACGATACGTGTTGGGTACGCACCGTACGACCCTTTTTCTACGGGAGCTGAAAACAGCCATAAAAGCAGAGTTTGCGACAAAACAGGTACAGAAAGACCCCCCGGGTACGCCACGTACTCCCCATGATTGGAGGGGTACGTCGCGTACCCCTGCGATCATGGGGGGTACGCACCGTACACGCAGCATACATGGGGTACGCACCTACCCCATGAACGCTGGGTGTACGGCACATACCCCATGTTCGCTGGGTGTACAGCGCTTACCCCCCATGATTGCAGAGGTACGCGCCTTACGGTGTGTATGTGATTGTGTGCTTTTCCGTACGAATCGCCCTTACCTGACGTGGACTGTACGACTCGCGTCCTGATACCCCGATACGGTTCACTGTTTTAGCCTTGCAATACGTACAGATCGCGACGATTCGGACGGATTGACGAAATACGGGTCGTACTACGCGAATCGGACGGACGGGTACGATTCGTACGGCGATGGCTCCGGATGAAAATCGTACGGACGTTTTTTATCCCGATTCGGAATCGACCCCTTGGTGTCTCCGAGAAAACTTCAGTATTGTTTGTCTGAAGTCCAGTATTTGGGTCATTTGGGTCATTGTATTGAGAAAGTCAAGAAAAGGTGTCACCAGACCGCATTGAGGCGATCATGAATATGAATGTGCCTACCACACAAAAGGAAGTCTGGATGTTCTTGGAAATGATCGGCTACTGCAGACAGTGAATCCCCAACTATTCACTGAAGGGGAAGCCTTTACAGAGATTGACGCACAAGGATGTGAATGCTCTGGTACCATGGAATAATGACTGTTTGGTTGCCTTCTTGGAGCTGAGGGAAAGCCTATGTCATGCTCCGGCTCCCGGAAGTCAATATTAAACAATGGGGATACCCAGTATTGCGCAGAACCTGGGGAAAATCACGTTAAACAAACAATAGATCTGCCACAGTTTTTTCTTTAAAAAGAACAATGACTTTTGAGAATATTTTTCCAAATGTTGCTGCAATATCAATTAATGATTTTTGCGAGAATTATCTAAATACATGCTATGAATACCGGAAAAACATATTAATTGTGACTTACAATTATTTATTTTTAAAGAAGAATAGTCAATATTGCATGAAAGATCAAGTGCTACACACATTAATATCTTGTGAGGGGTGTGAGACAAAAAATAAAGCAACATATAAAAGGTGCATACATCACAACAAATGTATCTCTGGAAAGGCCTGATTACAACAAAGCGTTTTTGCTATTCTGCTGTGAACGGGAGGGTTGCGCACTGTCTGTACTTACCCAGACAAATAGGTGTGTCTGTAGATCAGTGGCTTACTTCTCAGCTACATTAGATCCTGTAGCTTCAGCGTTGCCGGGATCTCTCAGATCCATTGCTGCAACTGGTGGCAGCATTGAAAGATGTAAAAGTATTGTGATGGGTCATCCTCTTACTGTTTATTTTCCACACTTCAGTCGAGCTCCTGATAATGACAACCAAAACACAGTGTTTGACCAACAACAGACTCACGTTATGAACAGGTCATACTGGCCTCTGATAATGTTACCATGAAAATATGTTCTGTGTTAAATCCTGCTACCTTGATTCCTATTCCAAATGTTGAAGGTGAAGATTGTGAGGACCATGAATATCTGGATGTGACTGAACTTTTTACCAAACCGAGTCCCAACATTGTTGATGAACCTCAGTCGGAATCAGGCCGAATCTTTTTTGTTGGTGGTTCATGTTTAAGAGACAATGCAGGTTTTCTGAGAGCAGCGTTGCTGTCTGTACCATTTCTGGAGTCATGGAAGCTGCTTGTCTACAGGGAGTATACTCCGCACAGGTAGCTGAAATCATTGCTTTGACAGGTGCCTGCCTTGTTTCTGATCAAATCCGAGTCGCCATCTATACCGATAGCCAGTACGGATTTGGTGTGGTTCATGACTTGGGACAGTTATGGTCACAGAGGGAGTCCTTAACGTCATCATGATCTCCTATCTGAAATAGGGATATAGGTGAGACAACTGTTGGAAGCTTATAAGAGGCCGAAAGAAGTGGTCATTGTGAAATGTGCTTCTCATGGGAAGGGGAGGATTTCATCTCAATGGGCAACAGGTACACACATAAAGTTGCATGCTTTTGAACCATACATGCATGAATTTTCAATGGGGATTATTCAGGAGAGAGCACAGAGAGAACCGAACTCAGAATGATGTTAGCCATAGCAGACACTTGGGATGAGGTTAAGCGTCTGCAGGGAGAAGTATCAGATAAAGAAGAAGCTGGTTGGGTTAAAGCTGGTTGTGAGAAAAGAGATGATGGTACTTGGGTTTCAACAGATGGAAGAGCCGGATTGTTTACTGAGCCCTATGGCAAGGCAGATTCATGGAGCAGTTCACATTGGTAGAGATGCCTTGGTGCAAGTGTTCAGACAAACTTGGTTTAACCCAAGGTTTCGCGTGTTTACTGAAGCGGTGTGCCACAGGTGTGTTACATGTCAACGGATCACTGACATAATATCGATTACAATAATATAGAATTACCAAAATATCGAGGAAAAATATAGAATACAAAAATTTCGAATTCCTATCTACAAACAGGTAAAAATATCGAATCAAAAATATTGTTTAAAAAATATAGTTAGTCAAAATATCGATTTTTTTTGAATGTCTTAAAAGTAATTTAAAATTAGTGAAATAATAAATATAAATAGCTAAAACATACTTAAAAATACTTAAATAACCTTAAAATTATTAAATAATTAATTTAAGTTATAAAAAAAAACAATTTTATTTTTTAAAACATATATATATATATATATATATATATATATATATATATATATATATATATTAACATAATATCAATAAAAAACTATATAACATTTTTACCGTAGAATAGCGGGAGGGTAAAATGTACTATTACCACTCCAGTGAGTGCAACAGTAAGTAAAACATTGGATAGCGTAGGGGTAAAAATTACTATTCCCACTCCAGTGAGTGCAACAGTAGGGAAAGTGTTGGATAGCGTAGGGGTAAAAATTACTATTCCCACTCCAGTGAGTGCAACAGTAGGAAAGTGTTGGATAGTGTAGGGGTAAAAATTACTATTCCCACTCCAGTGAGTGCAACAGTAGAGAAAGCGTTGGATAGCGGGAGGGTAAACATTACTATTCCCACTCCATAGAGTGCAACAGTAGGGAAAGCGTTGGATAGCATGAGAATAAAAATTACTATTCCCACTCCAGAGAGTGCAACAGTAGGGAAAGCGTTGGATAGCGTAGGGGTAAAAATTACTATTCCCACTCCAGAGAGTGCAACAGTAAGGAAAGCGTTGGATAGCCTAGGGGTAAAAATTACTATTCCCACTCCAGAGAGTGCAACAGTAGGGAAAGCGTTGGGTAGTGTAGGGGTAAAAATTCCTATTCCCACTCCAGAGAGTGCAACAGTAGGGAAAGCATTGGATAGCGTAGGGGTAAAAATGGCTATTTCCACTCCAGAGAGTGCAACAGTAGGGAAAGCAGTGGATAGCGTAGGGGTAAAAATTACTATTCCCACTCCAGAGAGTACAACAGTAGGGAAAGTGTTGGATAGCGTAGAGGTAAAAATTACTATTCCCACTCCAGAGAGGGCAACAGTAGGGAAAGCGTTGGATAGCCTAGGGGTAAAAATTACTATTCCCACTCCAGTGAGTTTAATAGTAGGGAAAGTAAAGATTTAATATATTTAATCAAAATAAATTAAATATCAATACCAATACAAAATTAATAAAAATAAATTACCAATTTAATATGTAATATTTAATCAATTAAAAATACAAATAAATATTAGTTATTAAAATTAATTGCCTATTAACACCAATTAATTACCAATTAACAATTAAGTAACAATAAATTAAAAATCTACCAATGAATAAAGAAAAATAATTTACTTAATTACAATTAAATTACTTCCCACCCTATTCCCCTATAAACCCACAACCCGCTACAGAAAATACATACAAACATAATTATCATTTAATCAATTAATAAAAAGTAAGTACCAATTAAAAATTAATGAATTACCAATTAAAAATAAATTAGCAATTAAATCTAAATGAATACCAATAAATAAATTAACATATTTAATTAATTAAAATTAAATTACTTCCCACCCTATTCCCCTATAAACCCACAACCCACTACAGAATTAAACTACGCAAAAATTAAATAACATAAAATTCATTACTTAAAATAAATTACAAAAAAATATATACTTTTCACAAATATACTAACATACAAAACACTTTAAAAAATTCAATATTATTAAAAATTCGATATATTTTAATACCTATATTATATTCTTCGATATTTTGACTTTCTATATTTTAAAAAATCGATATTATATTACTTTCAATTCGATATTTTTCACCACTATATTCTGTCCATTCGATATTTTGTCCATTCTATATTTTAACTTCGATATTATGGCTATTCTATATTTTGAATTTGATATTTTGTCTATTTACCATGTCAACAGATGAATGCTGGAAAAAAACAGTGGTTGCCTTGAGTCACATTGGGATATCCGGGGATCCTTTCAACAAAATCCAGTTGGATTTCATTGAGATACCTATGTGCAATGGGTTGAGGTACATCTTGGTTGTGGTGTGTTTTCTCGCGGGGTAGTGCCATATCCAACGAGGAGATGAGACAGGCTCACAGTAGCAAAACTGTTACTTAGGGAGCTCATTCCACATTTCGGAATTCAAACTTTATTGGAATCGGATAGAGGAACACATTTCCATAGTGAGATTATGAAGCTGTTCTGTACTGCCTTACAAGTGGATCAGAGATTGCACTATACTTACCGACCGGAGGCGTCTGGCCTGGTGGAGCAAATTAATGGAACTCTCAAGATGAAAATGGCGAAAGTATGCTCCTCGGCTTCTCTGAATTGACCTGATGCATTGCCTTTGGTACTGATGAGCTTGCGTAGAATTCCAGATAGGACAACAAAACTCTTGCCACATGAGATATTGATGGGGAGGGCAATGCGCTTGCCAGCGGTGCCATCCACAGCGTTGATAAACATCACCGATGATTTGATCCTTGATTATTGCAAAGGACTGATTGACGTGGTCCGTTCTGTGTCTCACCAGAATGAAACTGCGACTGCACCGACTTTGAAGGACCTCTGTCATGACTTGTGTCCAGGTGACTAGGTATTGGTCCAGAAACATGTGAGGAAGAACTGTCTTGATGCCCGTTGGCGAATTCGTACCAGGTGATTTTGGTGACGAACACAGCTGTGAAGTGTGGAGGCTTGCCGAACTGTATTCACGTCTCTCATACCCGCAGAGTTTCAGGACCCTCAGTAGTAACAGCTCCTCTCCCCGAAGAAAATTCAGCCCTGGTTGTGAGGACCCCGGAAAGGGTAAGTCAAGCTGTGTGGGTTCCTGACGAGGCTGGTTACGCACCAAGTCGAGCTGAGGGGGTCACGCTACACAAAGCCCAGGTATAGACTGTGAGGGAGACGGTAAAGTTGCGAGTTGTACAGAGTCAGACACAGCTGAAGAGACTGTGGTGAAAAGTTGTTGAGGGCAGAGGAGGAGAGCGGAAGTCGCAAAAGAATTGTGGCCTGTGAGACATAAGAGACAGAACTTGAGACATGCACCTGAAAGACCTTGCTCCCATTTCTGAAACGTCTGAATTGGAGCTGAGGGACACAGAAAGAGGACTGCATAAACCCAGTCTGTAGCAATAGAAAGAGGACTGCACAACCATAGCCAACGGAAACAGTAAGAGGACTACCCATTCTTACAATCTGGGGCGGCCATCTTGATGTGGCACTGACTGTCTGTATTAACCCACAACAATCAACCATGACAATCTGTTATCCCCTTCAAGCACCACTATCCTAACGAATATGGCCATAAAAACTATTGCTCACTGATCTGGGTTCTTATGAGTGTGCCCATCCCAAGCCAACATGATGGGCCCGGATCTGACTGCCTCTGGGACAAACGCTTACACCCTGGTCTACCCCCCAAATCTCTCAAAAACCATCACAAAAGCCTTCAAACACCTCACCCGGAAAAACCATCCCGAGGCACTGATCTCCGACCTACGTTTCTGTGCGGACAAAGGCACCATCATCAATGACCACGTTTTCTACTCCAGAAGAATCCCCGCCTGGTGCAATACCTTTTCTCTAATCCATAATGTACGCTTTTCCAGGAACATTCCCTACGGCACTAAGCTCTCAATAGGGCCCTCAGCAACTCTACGAGCTGACCTCACCATCACCCTCTACAAAAGCGGCATTGTACTGATCCAAGCCTCAACAAAAAACCTCGACAAATTTTCAGATCTTTATACCACTCTCCGAAACCATGTGCATGACACTGGGACGCCGACCAACATCCGGCCTGACGGTAACCCATCCCCCCTGCCCAATATAGAACACACTAATCCCCTCATTACTCCTATCAACCTCCCTATCGCCATGGACCAGAGACCCGTGATTTCCCCCCTCCATGCTCCTCTCTCGGAATCCACTGTTTCCTTCACAGCACACCTCAACCCCATCAGTCTTCCTACAACACCCCCCCCCGAACGAAATAAACCCTGAACCCTCGGTCCCCTCCCGCCTTACTCCCCATTCGGACTCTAGAACCACCACCTCCTCAGCGACTTTTGCTGTGATATGTCAAGCCAGCCCTGTTAACACTCAAGCCACCCCTTCTTTGACTCCTAAAACAGTCCACCTTTGTCCTCCAACCCCCCCCTCCTTAGCGACTACCTCTGCAGCAGGTCAAGCCAGCCCCGCTAACACTCAAACCACCCCTTCCATGACTCCTAGCACAATCCACCCTAACCCTCTAACCCCCCCTCCACATATATCCACTCTCTGCACTCCAGAGCCTCCAAAATAATTCAGAACTTCCACTCCTCCACCCTCGACCTAACAAACCTCCTCCACCTCGCCGAACTCTCCTTGGCAAACCTCATGCCTCAGCTTTCTCCCCCTCCCATCCCAGAGCTTCACAAACGCCCGCTACCAACATCCTTAAGGCATCTTCGCCCTCGCAAGCACACTAGCTGTCTATCTGAGGAGGAAATCCTTGACCTCGCCCGCACCTACAACTTTTGCCTCGTCACAACCAATTCCCTAGACCTCACTGAAAAGGAAATCTAAGATATTCACAAGGACCTCAATGCAGCCCCTATCTCTCCCTGACCACCAGACGCAAGTGCCTCACAGCCCATCTGCACGGTCGCTATCGACCCCCACAGATCGGCCCCCCTCTGTAATAGAAGGGCGGTCAGAAGCAATCTTGCACCCGTACCCCTGTCTGCCCCAATTCCCGCTACCACCTCCCTCCCTGGTCTGACGGGTCTCTTAATCAACTGCCCCTCTGCAGTAAAGCATGCCGCCGATGTCGCTGCTCTCATTCTGAACAATAACACCGACCTAGCCATCCTAACTGAATCATGGCTTAATGATGCATCATCCCCATGCCTCGACCTCTTAGTCCCCCCAATGTTAGCAGTGCCAGACTAGACAGACCACTTAACAAAAAAGGTGGCGGAATCGCCTGCATCTATCGCTCTAACCTCCTTGTCACAGAGCTTCTAACGGATGCCACGGATTCCTGCGAATATCTAGCCCTCTCAGTCTGCAGTAACACCACACACCTATGCAACCTGCACACTTTTTACCACCCCCCAGGCAATAACGATCAATTCACTGACTATCTCATGGAAATGATCACATCTAAGAACTCCCCCAACACCAAAGACATCTTCCTCAGTGACTTCAACCTGCACTGGAACGACCTTAAGGATCCTCATGTCAATGCCATTAAAGACCTCATGATCGATTTAGCTCTGACCCAACCTTGCCCACTCCCAACCCACTCGAAAGGGGCCACTCTAGACTGGATCATCTCTAAGGAGAAAACCGTCAAGCTCATATCCACTGACCCCTGCGACTGGTCAGACCACCATGCCATTGCCTTCCTTCTACCCGGCCCCCTCAAGACATGGGCTCCACAACCAGTGCTCCCAAAACGCTGGGTCAGAGACACCAAAAACCTAGACCTCAATGAACTCGAGACCCGCTGCAAATCCGACCTCCCCCCCTCCCCACATCACCTCGGTAAGTGATCTCAATGATCACTACTCTGTTACGATGTCGAACATTTTGGATGACCTAGCCCCTCTTAAACTAAAAAGAACTCAAGTCAAAGATAGAAACCCATGGTTCACTGGTTCCCTCAACGACGAGAGGAGATCCCTCCGACAAGCGGAAAGAATCTGGAGACAGCACCCATCGGTAGATCACTTAAAACTTCTTCGCCAGGCCAGAAATGCTTACAACATCCTCAACTGAAAAAAATAGTTTTTCAGAGCGGAACTAGGAAATGCCCAGAACAGGCCACACAAACTCTTTGAGATGATCAAACTCCAATCGAACAAATTGTCCAAAACAGCGAAAGAAAACCCCAAGTCTCTCATCTCCTCCGAGGAGTTTTCCTCGTTTTTCGCAAACAAAATCAAAACCTTAGGTACCGAACTCAAGGCTGCCTCACTCCCCCCACTGAACCTTGACCTTCCGCCTCCTCAATCCCTACTGACACTCACCTCACCCAAGAATCTAGCGCACTGGTCTAAATTCTCACCCTACGATGAAGACTCTGTCTCAAATATCCTTTCCACCTTGAACCCGAACAACCATTTCAACGACCCGCTCGCCTCTAACTGTCTTGCGACTGCAGCCAAATCCATTAGTCCTTGCTGGACTGCGATAATCAATGCCTCTCTCTGGCAAGGATCAATCCTGACCTCGCTGAAAGCAGGCCAAGTCCTCCCCATTCTGAAAAAGCTGTCGCTGGACCCAGCCTCCCCAGATAACTTTAGACCAATTTCCAACATTCCTCTCTTGGCTAAAGTGCTGGAAAAGTGTGTTCAATACAGCTAAGTCACCACATCAACAACTTCCATCTACTCGATGACTGCCAATCCGGCTTCCGACTGGGACATAGCACTGAAACCACCATGCTCCACATTGTCGATGATGCTCTTCAAGCCCTTGACCAAGACAAAACCTGTCTCCTAATCCTCCTTGATTTATCCTCGGCCTTCGATACTGTCAACCACGAGATGCTACTCGAACGCCTCAAATTTAGGAAGGGATTAGATGGCACAGTCTTCGATTGGTTTAGTTCCTACCTCCAAAACCAATCTCAGAGATTCATAATCAATGGCGAACTTTCCGCCCCCTCCGTGGTCACGGTGGAAGTCCCTCAAGGATCAACGTTGTCCCCCACCCTTTTTAATCTGGTACACAGTCAAAATATTGAGTATTAAATATCGACCTACCAAAATATCATGTATGAAATTTCGAAGGTGCAGAATATCGATGTCAAGAATATCGTTGGACAGAATATCGACCCTAAGGTAAGTAATATCGAAATTCTTTATATCGATGTAAGTAATATCGAAGTTAGTAATATCGATAGCATATATATCAATGTCACTAATTTCGATGACACTAATATCGATATTTGTATTATTTTATTGTTTTTTATTATGTATGTGTTATATGTTTAACTTAAGTATTTAAAATAATTAATATTATATGTGTATCAATTTTATATATTAATACATTTATTTATAAGCAAATTTTATGTTTTAGTTCCGGAGCGGGTTGTGGGTTTATAGGGGAATAGGGTGGGAAGTAATTTAATTATGTTAAATTGATTATTTATTTAGTAGGATTTATTAATAAATTGTAATTAATTGGTAATTTTTTTTAATTAATTGGAAATTAATTTTAATTAATTGATGAATTGATAAATATGTTCTGTAGCGGGTTGGGGTTTATAGGGGAATAGGGTGGGAAGTAATTTAATTATGTTAAATTAATTATTAATTGGTAGTTATTAAATAATTTTAAATAATTGGTAAATAAATTTAATTAATTGGTATTTCATTTTAATTAATTGATTAATTGATATATATGTTCTGTAGCGGGTTGTGGGTTTATAGGGGAATAGGGTGGGAAGTAATTTAATTATGTTTAATTAATTATGAATTAGTAGGAATTATAAATTAATTTTGATTAATTGGTAATTAATTTTAATTAATTCATAAATGGATAAATGTGTTCTGTTGCGGGTAGTGGGTTTATAGGGGAATATGGTGGGAAGTAATTTAAATTTCATTAAGTAATAATGTTTTTTAAATAATTGTTTTGTTCACAATATAATTGTTAATTAATTATTAATTGGTAATTAAATATTATAAAATAGTATTTTTTAATTTTTATTATTTGTTAAATCTATTTAGCTAATCATGTTTTTTATAATTATGTATAGGTATTGTATATGGTTTATATTTATTTAATAGTTTTTATTTTTATTATTAAAAAAAAGTTTTTATTTATAAGTATGTTATTTTAACCCCTACGCTATCCAACACTTTCCCTACTGTTGCACTCTCTGGAGTGGGAATAGTAATTTTTAACCCTATGCTATCAAACGCTTTCCCTACTGTTGCACTCTCTGGAGTGGGAATAGTAATTTTTACTCCTACGCTATCCAACACTTTCCCTACTGTTGCACTCTCTGGAGTTGGAATAGTAATTGTTACCCCTACGCTATCCAACATTTTCCCTACTGTTGCACTCTCTGGAGTGGGAATAGTAATTTTTACCCTACGCTATCCAACGCTTTCCCTACTGTTGCACTCTCTGGAGTGGGAATAGTAATTTTTACCCCTACGCTATCCAACGTTTTCTCTACTGTTGCACTCTCTGGAGTGGGAATAGTAATTTTTACCCCTACGCTATCCAACGCTTTCCCTACTGTTGCACTCTCTGGAGTGGGAATAGTAATTGTTATCCCTACGATATCCAACGCTTTCCCTACTGTTGCACTCTCTGGAGTGGGAATAGTAATTTTTACTCCTACGCTATCCAACACTTTCCCTACTGTTGCACTCTCTGGAGTTGGAATAGTAATTGTTACCCCTACGCTATCCAACGCTTTCCCTATTGTTGCACTCTTTGGAGTGGGAATAATAAATTTTACCCCTACGCTATCCAACGCTTGCCCTACTGTTGCACTCTCTGGAGTGGGAATAGTAATTGTTACCCCTACGCTATCCAACGCTTTCCCTACTGTTGCACTCTCTGGAGTGGGAATAGTAATTTTTACTCCTACGCTATCCAACGCTTTCCCTACTGTTGCACTCTCTGGAGTGGGAATAGTAATTTTTACTCCTACGCTATCCAACGCTTTCCCTACTGTTGCACTCTCTGGAGTGGGAATAGTCATTTTTACCCCTAGCTATCCAACGCTTTCCCTACTGTTGCACTCTCTGGAGTGGCAATAGTAATTTTTACCCCTACGCTATCCAACGCTTTCCCTACTGTTGCACTCTCTGGAGTGGGAATAGTAATTTTTACCCCTACGCTATCCAACGATTTCCCTACTGTTGCACTCTCTGGAGTGGGCATAGTAATTTTTACTCCTACGCTATCCAACGCTTTCCCTACTGTTGCACTCTCTGGAGTGGGAATAGTAATTTTTACTCCTACGCTATCCAACGTTTTCCCTACTGTTGCACTCTCTGGAGTGGGAATAGTAATTTTTACCCCTACGCTATCCAAGGCTTTCCCTACTGTTGCACTCTCTGGAGTGGCAATAGTAATTTTTACTCTTACGCTATGCAACGCTTTCCCTACTGTTGCACTCTCTGGAGTGGGAATAGTAATTTATACTCCTACACTATCCAACGCTTTCCCTACTGTTGCACTCTCTGGAGTGGGAATAGTAATTTTTACCCTTACGCTATCCAACGTTTTATATAATTAATTTTTTACATTTTATTAATGTTATTGTTTTATGTTTGTAAATGTCTTTGTAATTTAGAATATAATTCATTAATTTATAAATTAGTAAAATAATTATTACAACTTATTTTTCAGTACATATATATTATATATTTACTGTATATATTTAATTAATGTATTATTATTATATATGTATTATTTATTAATTTTAAACATTATTAGATACTTTTAACTATGTAGATTTTATTTATTAGTGTTATTTACTTTATTTTACATTTATATTTTATAAGAAAATCAAACGATATTTTTAACATCGATATTTTTAACATCTATATTATTTTTTCGATATTTTTTTCACTTACCATGTTGTAGATAGGATGTCGATATTCTTGCCCTCGATATTTTTGACTCGATATTCCTGTAGGTCGATATTTTGTAGGTCGATTTTTTGTCAGTGATCCTTTTAATCTCTATTTAGAACCCCTTGTCGAAGTCCTTCGCACTGCAAATATCTCCTTCCACATGTACGCTGATGACACTCAGATCTACATAAAAATCTCATCTCCTGCGTAGATCCTCACCTTGAATGAGGCCCTGAAGCTGACTGTCCGATGGCTCTCCTCCAACCAACTCAAACTCAATGCTAACAAAACTGAGTTCCTTCTAATCTCCCCGCCAAAGAGCAACTCTGAGATCCAGACATGGATCAAAGCTATCACAGCCTTAAATTGTCCCCCGACCATTATGGACTCGGCCAAATCGCTGGGAATTACTTTGGATTACAACCTAAACATGCAAGACCACATCAACTCAATGGCCAAACCTGCCAGATTCCACCTGAGTTACCTATGGAAACTGAAACCCTTTCTAGCTGCTCCCGACCTAAAACTTGCAGTCCAATCATTAGTTATCTCTCGGCTGGAAATTGGTTGCTCCACCCTCTCCGGTTTACCCAAGGTCTCTCTGGCACCCTTAAAAGCCTGCCTCAACGCAGCCGCCAGATTACTTACAGGCTCTAGAAAATTCGATCACATCACTTCTCACCTGAAAGCGTTGAACTGGCTTCCCCTCGGGGCTAGGATTCACCTCAAGCTGGCATGCATCACGCACAAGGTCTTACACTCTAACTCCCCGGCGTATCTAGCACAGAAGCTTGTGATATCCGGAGGAAGCAGAAACTCATGATCGGCAAATGCCTTCCTACTCCAGCCTGCACGCTTTAAGAAAAAAAAAACTACAATCGGGCTTTCACCAGGACTGCTCCAAGAATATGGAACTCCTTCCCTCCCGACATCAGAAGAATCCCCTCCCTGGCACGCTTCAAAAAAGAGGCTAAATCCTTCCTCATGGATAAATTCCTTGGCTAAACCCGCACCAAAGCCACCAAGAGACTTAGTACCCATGTGATATCCTGCCTATTGTATGATCCTCAAATCTGTAAATTACCCTGTTGTATAGTTTTCTTTTTCGGTCTCCTAATGTAAAGCGCCTCTGCGATATCCTGCCTATTGTATGACCCTCTAATCTGTAAAATGATCCGATGTACAGTTTTCACCCTTCCCTCTAGTACACAGCACCCCCTCCCTCCATTGCACAGTACCCTTTTGACACCCTGCCTACCATATGACCCTTAGATTCTGTAAAGCTCTCCGATGTAATGGTCTCCTGTGATAACCGTCTTTTCTGTATTACTCTATGAACCTGTAAAGCGCTCTGATACCCTCACAGGTCAAGTTCGCGCTCTATAAAACATTAAAATAAATAAAATAGAGCAAGCACAAGAGAGCTTGAGGAAGTTGCAGAGAGTAAGAGTACCGCCCCCGAGTGGAGTTATCTGATTACAGGTGCCGGGAAGAGTGAGATCGGGAGACTGAAATCCGGACGAGTGAGGCACAGAGAATAATGACTGACAATTGAGATTTAATTGTTGTTCCCTGGAGTAGAAGCTAATAGAGTTTTGACATTGACTGTGCCGGATCCTCCGAGACTGAGTGGCTTGCAAAGCCTGATTTTGCAAGATCTTTCATTTCCGTCTTTTGGGTATCAGCCACTAGCTCAGGAGATTGCAGCTTTCCGTCTTGAACTCTTATAGCATGTCATTGAGGAACCTGGCTCTGATCTCATAAGGGATGTCAACTGAACTGTAAACTGTAGATAAAAACCTCTTGCTCAAAAGAAGATAACCAAGGCCAGAGTAGAAGAAGAAGAAACTTAGGAATCTTTCCGTAGAAGAAAAAAGAGTGTTAAGAAAGTCTTTGAACTATGTAAATAATTGCACCCACCTCCCCACCCCTCCAGTCACACGGATAATCACCCACCCCGTAGGCAGATTGATGACAGTTCACTCCCCCAACTGGCAACATTTAGGCCAGTAACCTGCAACGAGGTTAAAGATACGCTAACCAAAATGAAAAGCGGATCTCCTTTGGACCCAGCACCCATCAGAGTCCTCAAAACGGTAGCACCTGTCATCATCCCTACTATCACGGAGCTCATAAATACCTCACTTGCCCAGGGATCTGTTCCTGCCAGCTGGAAGAGTGCAGTGGTGAAGGCACTCCTCAAAAAACCCCAGCTAGACCCAGCAGATTTGGCAAACTATCGGCCAATCTCACTCCTCCCAGGCATTAGTAAGATAGCCGAGAGACTTATCAACGGACAATTGTCTCAGTTTCTGGAGGACAACAACATCCTACGACAATCCCAAACTGGGTTCCGCCCGGGCCATGGTACAGACACGGCCCTTCTTGCCGTCATCGAGGAGGCAAGGCGCATTCTAGATTCAGGAGGGTCAGTGGCAGTGATCCTCCTGGATCTCAGTGCTGCCTTTGACACTGTCAACCACCGTGTCCTCCTCCAGCGGCTGGCGGCAGCAGGGCTCACCGGAATGGCACTCAGATGGATGGAGTCCTTCCTTGCCGGGCGTACATTCCAAGTGTGGGACGGCAACCATCGCTCGTCCATCCTTCCCCTCATGAGCGGAGTCCCTCAGGGTTCGTCCCTGAGCCCGACGCTCTTTAATGCCTACATGGCTCCCCTTGAGGATGTGGTAACACCATACGGTATAAAAATTGTGAGCTACGCCGATGATACACAATTGGTCGTCTCCCTATCACAACTTGACGACCACCCAGACAACCTGGCTAACTGCCTCACAGAGATCCATGGTTGGATGTGTGAGTCATCACTAAAGCTTAACGGGTCAAAGACCGAGGTGATGCTCATGGGGAAACAGTGGGCGACTATTCCCTCAACAGTCTGGCCAGAAGTGTTCGGAGAAACTCCCATCCCGAAACGCGAAATTAAGACCTTGGGGGTATGGATCGAACCCGAGCTATCTATGAAAACACAAGCGGCCAAAACCGCAGGGACTTGCTTTGGGCTCATGCGTACCACACGCAAGATCCTCCCCCTACTCCCCCTTACATCCAGGAAACTATTAGTCCAAGGGCTTATACTATCACGCCTGGACTATAGCAACACGGTCTACCTGGGGGCCCCCGAGTACACCCTGGCGAAACTGCAGCGTACTCAGAACGCAGCAGCCCGTCTAATCATGAATCTCCCCGCCAGAGCATCAGCGAAACCTGCCATTAAGGCCCTGCACTGGCTCCCTGTCCGCCAAAGGGTGGAATTCAAAGCCATGTGTACGGCGTACAAATTGATTAACGGAAGCGGCCCCTCCATCCTCAGCGACCTAGTTACGCCCTACAAAGCTCCCAGATCCCTGCGGTCCGAGAACGAACATCTAGCTAACATCCCCAAATTCAAAAAGGCTCGCACGGGAGGTCGACGATTCTCTGTTAAAGCCTCCACGGGTTGGAACTCTCTCCCGCGTGCCCTCAGACTGGAACCCAACTACTTAGGGTTCAGAAAAAAACTGAAAACTCTCCTATTCCCCAAGTAATGCCTTCCCCCTCTTCCGTCCCTGCTGGATATACAAACCCTCATAGCGCGGGGATGCCTCCGGGTCACCAGGCGCTTTATAAATCACCAAATAAATAAATAATAATAAATAATAATAATTGCACAACGAACTATAAAAATTGTTTCTTCGACTTCATGTATGAACTTTGCTGAACAGCAACGAGAGGAAGAGAAGGAGCCTTTGCAGTGATCCTCTTGCTGTGGCAACGTAAACTCAGTCGAAAATGGAGTCTGGAAATTCGACCAGTAGAGCAAAGTGTATAATAAGTACACTCATAGTAGGAGTGATCGTAGTCATAGCAGGAATTATTATCATGTCTGTGAAAAGTTCACACGAGGCAGAAGCTGATGGGGTGGGAGTACAATGGACATCTACACCACTGAATCTTAGTGTCCCTGCCCCCATAAACCTCTTTATTTTAGTGCCCCATGTGCTTCATAAAGCTCCTATCTAGTTTGTCTAGTGCTCAATTACAAGCACCACTTCAGTACTGGGGGCCATTTTTTTTCGCACAATGAAGGGATGGGCTTGTTTACATTTAACACCTGTTATGAGCACCTACAGACCAGACAAATAAGACAGTGTGCAATGTAAGTCTATTTACTATTGCGGTGCAGAAAAAAGAGGAACCTCAGCAACAAATGCAAATCTCATAATCTCAAGAAAAAAATTAATTCAGGACAAAGCCTTCTAGGAAATGCCCTCAAAGTATGGAACGCAAGGCAGACACAAATAAAACAGGCCCCGTCCCTGTAGCATAATGGGAGATTTAGATGAGCAAGCCCTAATGCTAATGTACTCTCTCCATCACAATAATAGCTGAGGTTTGAATGAACTCAAACTTATAGGTTTTCATGAGATGTAAAAGTGGGTAGGGAGTTGAAAAGAAAATAGATTGGAGATTGAAGTTTCATCTTCATAGTTCAGCCACTGGGGCTGTAAACGTGACTATGTCATGAGCACTTTAGGTGCTGCAACCACTCCTCCCCCTGTGACACGGGGAGCCCAGCCCAGCCCCGCAAGCCTGGCTTCACCTGCAAGCTGAATACAAGAAACAAAATGACAATAACGAACTTTTCTTTTTTGTATTCAGCTTGCAAATAATCATTTTATTTTTCTTGCAGCTGAAGCAGTGAGGCGACGCTCCCCCGCCTTAGCGGAGCAGCAGCCACTGCGAACTATCTCCTCAATTGATAGCACTGTTAAAGCAGATGTTATCAAATCCAGGCCAATAGCAATTGTTCCACTCTCAATGATATTTGGAATCAAAACTTCAGAAGGGCTGTTTATGAATTGTTGTACATTTTAGTGGATGTTTTAACTTGATTAGAATCTTTTGCTCATGCTTGGATCCTTTTCTTCATCATAGCCTATTTCATAATACAAACCTTCCTGAGGTCAATTTTAGTTTGATTTTAAGCTGATATCTGAGTCTTTGGCTTGCATCAGTAAATGTGATTTTTTTGGGGGACACTTCACAGATTTCTTGAATTCATTTTTTCCCAAGCACTTGTGGTAGGTCGCATGACCGATTGAAACAGTTTCTCTTCTGCTCCTAGAAGTACATTATGATAAAATGAATATGGAAATGTGAGTGTTCGTAACGACTGCTATCAACTCCTCGCCCTTTTCTGTTCTCACTGTCAGTCCAAGACAGAGTTCATCAATCGATGTCCTGCCATAGACCTTGAAAATAGCTTTCACTCAAGTTGTGTTCAGAGTGCAACTGATCACCTGCCACAACTTCAATCGATCAAATACAGAATGAAATACACACGGCATCTGCTTCCCATGGCCCTTATAATTTATTTGTTATTACATATTTCAAAAGCAGCAAAATTATTTATTCAGCGTAGTACCCACTAGAACTGTGAAGAGTTTACAGGCTCTTCGCTTTTATATGACATCACAGAAAGATAATATTAGGTTTGTAGTGATCCTACACACATCTCAGATTAATACAATTTAAAATGATGTGGTGTAATACACAAAGCAAATGCATAATTGTGTGGAAAAGAACACTGATGCCGCTGACTGCAGAGGATTGTGGGTATGCAGATTTTAAATTCTCAAATCATGCTTGAGCTGTCTCACCTATTGTAGAGGAGCGCTGTTCCCTCCATTTTCCTTCACACAATGTTTATAGTCAGGGAACCACACACTGTATTGTTGTCCCCTCTGAACAGATGGAAATGTGTTACTAGAAAATATATGAGCCTTCTACAGGAGGGCTGCTTTCAGTATAGTAAATATTTTAATGATGGGATGGAATGTACTAATATGGTCATAACTATGCATCAAATGATACCTGCTAAAGTATCAGTCTTTCAATGTTTGTCTTAAGAACTATAATTATCCACATATGAATGCAACAACATTTCGGTCATTAAATGTTAGTTCCTGCCAAATAAGAAGCATCTTTGGAAAGTAAAAATGAGACAGAAAGCAGCATAAAAACCCACATTCCACAGGGTGAGTGAAAAAGAAAACTTCAAGCCGAAAGCATGTACACATAACATGAAATGCTGCATTATCCGTATAAAGACCTGGAATTAATGACTGAATTTCCATTTAGAAGATGGTTATGAATGTTTATCTCTGTGTCATAAAAATGAAAATAATGTTGGCAAAAAATAAGATGCCAATGATATTGACACTATGGGTTGAAATGTCCTGAAGTGTCTTTGGGAGAAAGGGGCGTAGTACAATCCACTGTCCATCTTTTAGAGTGTGGAAAAGGTCACTTTATTGAAGCAGGTGCACATTGATAGCTCATTCCTGGGCAAACTGCCTTACAAAATTACCACTTCACCACAAAACTAATTAACTAACTAATGTCCTATCCCCAACCCTACTGTCCCACCCAAATACCCCACGCTGCAAGTAACTCCTTGCTGTTGAAGCACATTTCAGCATTTCAATCTTAACTTTTTCCTCCAGCATATGTTTAAGTATAAAACTCTAAGCAACTAAACGTCTTAGCCTTGAACTTCCTGCCTACCCTCACCAATAGCAATACCACCCCAACCTCTGTAACCTCCTGGAAAACTTTCCAGGCCACTGCCACCTAGAAAAAGGCTGTTTACTGACTTTGTCAGTCCACCCCTCAACCCCCGCAGCTGGCCTTCATAGGGGTCCCCACTTATCTACAGATGTTGAGAGACCACGCCACTACCTCCTTCATCTATAAAAGTAACAAGTCCATCCCTACCTGAGAAAGAACAGCATCGCTTAAAAAAACTCTGCGTGATCATACTGAAGATTCGAATGGCAAATGCAGCCAAAACATGGGTCTCTGCAAAACCAACTCATCTTTCTGTTATTCTTCCTGCACGCCTCGTCCACCGCTGCCGGCTTCTCAGCCACCCTCCACTGTCTGCAGGGCATGAACTCTGTCCAAATAACGAAGCAACCTTCCCACTGAGTCTTCAACTGCCTCAGGTCATGTTTCATAACCCTCATCAAACAACCTCCTTCTCATGTACATGATTGTTTTCTCCCAAATAAATGAGCAACATCCAAGCATCTCCCTCCTACCAACATACCATTTCGACACCTGATCAACTCACGCCATCTCATTCCCTTTTTCTCCACCAGGTAAAGGAAACAAATGCTGGTCAAATCCCAAGTTGGTACCCTAGCTCCTCTGAGCTGCCTGACGCTCCGCCCAATTGACAAAGGAATGTCCTACTTATCGAGATGTATACTGTGAGAAGTTGGTCTGGTATATAATGCTCGCTAATTCTAGTGATCACTTTGTACCATGCCAAGCAACCCTTATGATGATTGGTTGTAAGTCAACCTTATAGACCAGTTATCCTAGCGGTAACGTGGACAAAGCAGTCTTAGGCTAAACTCTGAAAGGCATGTGAAGCCAGCTGTATTACCATACACAACCCCCTTGAATACCAAATGAAAGGACACCACACAGATATATTGAAAATATATATAGATGTATTAACTAAAAGTATCCCCTGGACTCTTTATGAGCACAGAAGCACAAGCGTTAAACACAAGACAGTTTAAAATACACAAAAGTTGCACAATATGGATGAGCCCTAGGGGCCACCTAAACCATATACTAAGAAAGTGGTATAAGAGATACCAATCTAAAAGGAAACAGGCCTAGGGCCTTGGGAATCGCTGGAGCTGTTCGGGACTAGCAGTGACTAAGTCGGGAAAGGCCCGCGGGACTCGGGTGCAGTGTTTAAAGTGCACGCACTCACCAATGCAAAGTCCATGGTGCATAAAAAGTACAAAGTTAGTTAGTTCGGAACCTTCCGAGTGACCTAGAAAGCTGAAACTTGAGACACAGGCCCTAGAGATGTGCACCAGTGTAGGAACACCGGCGGAGCTGAGTTACCTCACCCACAGGAAGCGGGTGCACAGGGTCGAAGTAGTGTCGGGTTTCGTCACGCTGGTCGATGGTGCTTGGAGCTGAAGATGCTGCAGGCGGCTCGATGTGAAGAGTTCCGGTGAATCCAAGGGTGGATCTGAAGATGTGAAGACCTGAAAGCAGAGGGGACAATGTTCAAAGTCACTAGCCAGTGACTACCGTGGAACCAGATTGGAACCAGGCGATGTCGGGTGCAAACAGGCGTTGAGGAGTAGCTTCTCTCTGCAGCCACGTGGACACCGGGGGTCGAGGATGTCCAGGAGTCGGTCACAAGCTGTCCCATACAGGCTTCTCGCTGTTGGCGGTATTGGCAACTTGATTGTAGCAAACAGGCCTTGGCTAATGCAAGCCACGCAGGGATCAAGAAAGGCTTGTTTCTCGGACCAGCAAGGTCTGAGCAGGGGCTCCTTTTCACAGGAGCTAGGGCAAGTCTGGAGCAACCAGACCCGCAGTGTAGTTTGTAGTTGTAGTCGCCAAGATGGCCGCTGACCACGTGGCTAGTGGCCGGGATGGCGCGTCAAGTGGCACAATGCAAAAGGGCCCCACGCAGATCGTGGAGAGGCTGGGGGGCTGATCTTCGGTGCAAGGGCTGCTTGGTGGTGGGGGTTCTCAGTCCACAAAGCACAACATCGAGGATGCCTCTGGTGCTGCGCTGTCAGCTCTTCGGGTGTCTTCCAAGAAGTCCGGTCCCACGTCTCTCGGTGCCTCCACGGGTCCCTTCTTTGCAGGGACTGTGGATCGGGCTGTGAGAAGTCTGGGAGTCTGGGTCTTGTCAGGCTTTGGGCTCGGGCTCCGGCGGGAGGCGGCGGCAAAGCAGACGTCGATTTGCTGGTTGGTGCCTGTGTTCACAGGGTGGCCACTCCTAGGCCACAAGGGAGATTCTCTTCAGTCTTCTGTGCAGCAGAATGTCGAAGTCCAGTCTTCTTCTTCGTGTAAAGTTGATTCAGGATGATCTGCTGTGCAATGGCACTGCTCCCACTCTTATTTCCAATCTGAGGGGTGGATCACCTACTAGGTCCCTCCTCTGGGTGGGACCAGGAAGGGGGGCGGTTACACCCCCTTTCCTTTGTCCAGCTCCTCACCAGGCCTGGGTCTGGAAAGTCCCAGGACCGGTTTGGACTGGCTTATGCACGGGGACACCTTGTGTGCCCCGGGCATGTCTCAATCTATTCAGCCCTGTCCTACCCAATACACAAAACCCTGTCTGGGGTGGTGCTCGCACCTCCCAAGGCAGGAAACCCTTTGTCCAAGCCTCCCTCGCTGGAAGGACTCCCAGCAGCAGGAGGTCAGACTTGTGTCTGTGGTGGCAGCATCCATTTTGTGATGCTGACGCTCTGGTTAACTTTAACCAAGGTTAAGGCTACACACATGTCGTGTCCCTCTAGAAGGGTGGAATGCTATCCCTGTCGACAGAACTGTCGAGGGGATAGTATCCCAATTCGTATGACACCTTACTCGACATGTTTTGATAAAGCCAAACCAAAGATAGCATATAACCGCGAGGATTATAATGCACTTAAGAGTATATGGTATGGCAATATCCCGGAACAGCTTAGGGAGTGGTTCCCGACAGCTGCAGACAGGCTCAGCTCATGCTAGAGCACCATCTCACATATTTCCAAGCACTCTGCCTCCAGGATTGATCAGGCCTTCCATAGGAGTGGCTGATAGGAACATATGTGTCCAGTCTAAGGTTAGATATAGGGATACTATATCTAAGTAAGAGGTGATTACACCAACTTACCCCAGCTGAGTGATCGGCCAGTTGTGTCAAATATGGAGGCCAGGCCAGGGGTGGCACAAATCATGCTGCAGCCCCTGGTAGGCCTTGGAAACACCTATGCCCTGGGTACCTAGGGTACACTGTTACAGGGGCCAATAAGGTGAACCAGTTCCAATTGTGTATGCACCTAAGGTACATGGAGTCCATTTTAAGGAGAGAGCAATCAGCCTGGGGTCCTGAATAGCAGGATCCCAGGCCAACTATGTCAAAAACCAGCTAAACACCAGGCAAAAAGTTTGGGGGTAACCATAGTCAGATATCCACCTTCCTACATATACATCTTCCACCGCCAGACCCACAATCGAACCTGAAACAAAAACAACATAAAATATGCAAGGAAAACCCTGTTGCAGTACAGTCCCCGCAGTGGCACTCACATATCTCCGAAAGCAGTCTGAAGAACGCCACCCCAACCTCATTATGTCTTCCCGAGCCCAGGTGCAATTGCCAGCCTCAGTCGCAGCACCAATCCGGAACTAATGCGTCTCATATTCAGAAGAGGGGGAGGACCAAAAGCCACAAGCCCCTTTCGTAAAACAGTGAGGAGCTGGAATGCTGTAGCCTTCTCCCCAGACAGAAGCCAGAAAATGGGCACCCCACAATGCGCAGCCCAGTCGCACCATTTCACTACGCACTGGCCCGATCCAGGATGCGTCTGCAGCACCAGGTGCTTTTCTTTCACTCTCTGGGCCATCTTGGAGCTGCGCAGCCATATCAGCAACCTACCCTCTCTCCTTGTGAAATCCTCCCAAGTCACTCCCCTCTGACCTAACAGCCCAGCAACTCAGACACTCGAAAGGCGCTGAAAAACATCCAGAACATCAAGGTGATGAATAAGGATATCTCCTCATCTCCCCTGCATACCCACCGCAGTTGCTGTAGCACTTCGCAAAACAGGTTTCAAGATAGGGATCTCTGGGGCTTCCCCAAGCGACCCTGTTCCCTTGCCCAGCCTCGAGCATCTGTTGTCCCAGTTCCCCGGCCAACAGGTCTTAGCTCCACAACAGCTTTCCCTTAATTGGCAATGCCCGCCAGTTTCCCTGTGATTGTCGCCTGCAACAGGCCCTTCTTCGTCAAGTCCAAAATAACCACATCTTCCATCCGACGCCATCCTAACCCCCTGCGTTGCGCCACTGATGTCAAAAACTCTGACCATGCCGGACCATAAGCTATTCTTGTCGATTCAGCTAGGGACCCTACCGCTAATCGTACCGTCCTATGTTGCCTACTGACCACAACTCCACTTGTATGGGTGTCTTGAATATGTCTGCATCCTTTTTACAGCCCACAGAACTTTTCCCACTGAAAACGAGACAAGGCATCCCCAATATCATTGTCAACCCAAGGCACTTGCCGCGCCTTGAAAGAGATATATGCCACAGGCAACCCAGCACCAAAACATGCAACAACTTCATCATCTGAGCATCTCTCACTGACTGTCTGTTCACCACCTGTACGACAGCCATGTTGTTCACCCGGACCATCACCCTGTTATGCACCAAATCTGCTTCCCACAAGGTAATTTCTACCACTATTAGGATTAGTTTCAGGAAGGCAATGCGTTCACCTCCTACCTTCCACTGTGCCGTCCACTTCTCCGCACACCAGGGGCCCTGCCAAAACAATCCGAAGCCCAAGCCTCCGGCCGTGTCTGACAATATCTGCACTTCCCAATCAAGGTCGTCCTGATGGGCCAACAGAATTCCATTGAAGGAATTATAGTACAACTCCTACATCTGAAGGTCCTCTTTGACCCCAGCTGATATGTGTACGTGATGATGCGGCAGTGCTCCTCTTAAAAGAACCAGGCCTAGCCTCCAATAGAATGTTCTCCCTGCCCTGACCATCCTACACAAAAAATTGAGGTGACCCAACCAGACCTGCACTTCCCTCACCTTTACTTTTTCTCTGGCCAGCATGTTTCCCAACAATGTTTGCCCTGGGGCAGACTTGTCTCTCATTTTACTGCATCTAGTTCAATCTCCAAGAAAGACACTACCATACTTGGGCCCACTATCTTTTCAAGGGCCAGAGTAATATCCTGGTCACATGTGTAGCCGCAATTGTACCATATCACTCAGTTGACCTGAATGCTGGACAGTTTCTTCATTGATTCCACCGCTGTTGGGAAAAAGCCACACAACACCCCGCCCGGGGACTACAATTCCCGACTTCCCTTGCTCCTGGGACGCGCATAAAACTGCAACGCCGGCCCGTTGCGTGCCTGTCAGAGCCCAGAGAAGACTGGGCTTGGCCACCCGTCTAACGGCCATCATTCGAGAGGTTTCCAGTACTGGTTTCGCCGTAGTAAGGAGTGCCCCCAACAATGGGTAAGAGACAGGCGACAAGTATACCACGGGGAGGGGTAGTGAATACACTCAACGCTTTTTGCTAAGGGCTGCTAGTGCCCTGTTGCACGAAATAGAACTTACAGAGCGTCGACTTACCCTGGAACTCCATTTTTTAATTTCTTCTTAGTAATAGGTTCAGGGGGCAGGACTGGTTATTGATACATTTTTACAATAACAACTTTGGAGCTAATTTGCACTTGGTGGTGACACAATTGGAGAATGAGCTCTATAAAATGGGGGCAAAAACTAGAGAGAACTTTAACTTTGTGCGGGTGGGCGATTTTAATACACATTTATTTTAATACACATTTATGTAAGCATTCCACCGACCCTGTTTGTGGTATTGTGGAAACGGAAGGGGCCCCGGCAATCCATTTCTCTCACCATGAATACGCCCAGAGCCTGAACAGAATACTCTCCAGCAGAAACCTGAAGATAAGGAATAGTCAGACTGAGCCTTCCAGTTCTTAAAGACCTTCATGCGCAAAGACTACGAGTCAACTATTGACTTTGTATTGACCTCCGAAACCCTTGGTGGGAAATTGACACAAGTGGAGTCAACATTCACCACTTTCAGCGATCACGCCATCCTCTCCCTCTCCATAGCATTAGGTCTCCCTTGTGAGAGGCAAATTAAAATCAGAGACACCGGTTCTAGGAAGAAAGAATGAATATCAAAATAAAATGGGCTAGCCTAGATAAGGTAAATATAATCCAGGAAATAGTAACAAAAACATGGACTGTATACAAAACTGTTTGGATACAAAACTTTTCAATGACCTCCTTATTTGTGAGTTTACGAAATTACTAGAGCAGTAAATAAGGCCCTGTCCCGTAATAGAAACTCAAGCAAGGCTAAGGCTGGGCGCTGGTTTGATTGAGCCTGTTCTCAATCGTTAAACGCTCTCCATGAAGCCCTGAAAGGAGCCCCAAGAGATCAAGGGAAGATAAAGCTACTTCGTAAGTCATACAAAGAATCCAGGAAACCATGTCGGTAAATAATGATATTCCCAAATAAAATGTCTCATTGTTCAGTAGACTTGGCCTTGTCATCATCATCATAAAGCTTTATTCGATCTTAAACAAAAAAAGATCATAAAAGCGCAATACATCAGTAATAAAAACATACAATTCGTTATGTATTACAGTTTAAAATCCATAAAATTCCAAGTACATCTCAATATTACTAAAAAGCAATAAAAAAATTTCCTTTTCTTTATACAAGCCCAAAAGATATTAGCTACTACAAAGCTAATAAAAAGGTTGCCAAGTTTTTTAAGAAATCTGAGGGCCACTCTACATTTTCTAAAGTTGTAATGTCTCAGAGCCAGTAATATGTATCTAGCTGTTTCCACTTTATACAATTCCCAAAATAGGACGGTATGAAGGTCTGATTGTTCCGAGACTCCATCACATGGGCAAACGGTCAGGTCACAAAGCTTGTATTTTCCCGCTGAATAACCCAACATCAGGGGAAACAGATTCATGTGAAATCCTACTAGGATAAATCTGTGCTGTAGGGTCTGAATTTCCTCTATGCACCGTGGGTCAGCACCCAACGACCAGGGGGGCCGTATTATCCACACTATACCAGTCTGCTGATACCACCCATCCCTCCTCTGTGCTGAAGCAGCCGGCGGTCACCCAAGACCTACCCGCTGTTGGAGCCAACAAGGTTGTTCTTGGCCTACTTCTGTTGACTGCAATGGGATCACCCACAGATGTCTGGCAAACTGCCCTGGGTCAGGCCATATCTTCACATCGGTGTCAGTAAGAGGCACCAAGACCTCCCGAGTCTGGAAATCCATGATGCTCTGGAACCTGCAAAAAAGAGGACAGGACTGATGTGCTGGTGCCCCTCACCCTCCTATCCCCATCCATAACACCCTCAGGGGCCAGGACCACTGACCCTGCCTGGCGCTGACCTCTTGGGGGCACCTCCTCCCACGGGCCTCACTTCTCACCCTTCTGGGAACCAGGCTCTCTTGAAGGCCCTGGGGGAACCTTTGTAGCCAGTCCCAGTGAACCTTTGTAGCCAGTCCCTGGGCCCTATCCCTTTCACTTGCTATGCCTCTCTCCAATTGCCTAAAATGGTTTTCTCTGGAAGCGCAGTAGCATCCTCCCGATCATTCATCTGTCCTGTATGAGTGGGAGACTCAACACTTGCGCTCTAAGTTTGTCCTCTGGGAGGCAAGAGGCACTGCAGCAGCCTCGCCAGCTTGATCCCTCTGTTGTGGCAGGCCAGTACACATGTCTGGGACGCAGTCGGGCAGCCGTCATCTCCACAGTGGGAGGTGCTGGTTCACACAATGGGAACACCTTCCGATCACCTGAACCTCTGCCCCGGGCTCCCCGGGTCCTTCACGTGTCAGAAGATTCAAGGGTCTCCACTATTGCCCTACTCTGCAAACATGCCCACTCCTTAAGGCACACTGTGATGCCACCTGCACAGGATCGAATTTGGCCTCTGGCTCTAGTCCTTACCATGGGGATGCCGCTCACAATTCGTGAGATGGCAAACACGCAATTAAGACTGCAGCCAAGTGGTCAGAGACCCACCACGTTGGCTTCGACATGCCTGCTTCGGGACCATCAGCCACCATCAGGTCCATGCATCCTGCTTCATGGAGCAGACACATGGCTTTTGCAACTTTTTTGCCATTTGACACCATTATCACCTATATAGATAAAACACAGCCTAAGAAGGAATCACTACAAACACGGCTCCCAAAAGAGCCCCTTATATGGCCCTGTTGGGCTCCATTGGAGCACAACCGAATTAAGAGTGGGGGCAGTCGCTTTGACTGCACCCTCTACCAAAAACCCCAGTGGGCAGACCTCTCTGCAGTCGGCTGCCTCCCAAATTCCCCACACCAGAAACATTCAAAGATAACCATATACTCTTCAGTTTGCAACAGTGGCGGCTCCTCTGCCTTACCGGAGGAGCATTGCCCCACTGCTCAAAAGGGAAAAAAAATGATAATAACGTATTGTTTTTATCATTTTACTTTTCCTATTGCAGTCAGTGTCTCTCGAGCGGGTGGAGCTGCCAGAGCAGGGGGAGGAGTGGTTTGCACTCCCTAAGTGTGCACAACTTGCTTGGCTGGCCCTCTTGGGCCAGCCAAACAGTGATGCGCATTTTGCAACTTCCCCACAAGGCTATGATGCACAGCCTTGTGAGAAACATGCCCAGCCTCCCATTCCCCATCTGAGCGCTGATCCACGGCGCCCAGACCAATCACAACGCTGCATTGTGATTGGCTCAGGGGAGCCTGGGTACTTCCTGCTGCTTCCTGCTGCCAGACCGGAGATAGGAGGAGGACAGAGGAGAAACGGCAGCCTGCCGTTTTCAGGTAAATGTTTTTTTTTTGTTGGTCCGTCCCCCGCTACACCTCCATGGTCCGATAGCAGCCGCTACTGGTTTGCGAGGCTGAATGTAGTCACACAAGTGCATGCAAAGGCCCCCTCAGAGACAGCATGTTCATCTCTTCATGTGTACACTGGCTGTGAGGGAACTGGTCTACACTCAGGTTGGTGATGTTAAAATGAACGTCTAGGCAGTAACAGAAGAGGCTGCAGCTCTCTATGTAGCTAATTCTCTGATGATGATTGGAGCCGGGTCGTTTTTTCCTTTCACTCCACGGTAAGCAGATACAGATGTGGAATGAATTTGTGCCATTTTACTATTTTTAATGTTTTACACCCACTCCTACTCTTGATTGCCTAGACACAAAGTTATTCGTCATTTCTACCTCAAAAATTCTGAATCGTGCACTGTGGAAAAATCACAAGGTGGGGTAATTAATTTACCCTGGGGCAAAATAGTTGCACAGTAATTTTTCAGAGGTGAGTACCTGGATTATATTAAGGATTGGGGAATAGGATACTGTAGTAAGGGGTGACACAGATGGTTTAAACTGAAGTTCTTTATTTCCTTGTGAAGCATCACAGACTGCCGTCAGCTTGTCAAACTCATAGCCCGGGTCACTGTGTCAACATTCCACAGCGAGCGCCCGGCTGTCACATGGGAGATACCAACATTCTACATAAAGGAGGGGGGAAAACCGGGAGAGGGTTTGGGTGAACACATGTCCCAAGTTACAACACATCATCCCCCTTAAGGGAAATTGAAAAAGCGCTATGGGAACAATACATAAAGGTAGCTGAAAGACTGAGCCTGCATGTGTGTCTATCTCATTATGTACTGTTTGTGCCACTGGGGAGATGTTCTGAGTCTATCGCTCCTTCTGTCTTGTCTTATGTTTTCTCTTACTTCGTTACTTCCTGCCCTTCTCATTCCTGACCCCTGTTCTCTCCTTTCTGCCGGAACCACTCGATCATGGCTCCATAACCTCCCATCTTCCAGGACCACCGAATTTCTATTGGGCCTGCGGATGGTCTTGGAGGCATAGAACTTGTCGCCCCCTCTCCATAGTCTCTCAGGTTTCTTTACATAGACTCCTTGACCTTCCTGAAATTTTCTTTCCTTCACTCCCCACTTCTTGTCATACCATTCCTTGTATTTGCGTTGGCTGGCTTCTATCCTTCTCTTGACTTCTCCATGCTCGATTTCCGTTGTCTGTTTTCTCCCCATCCATCCTGGAGTGAGTTTGGTGCCTGCTTTTCTTCCTCTCAGTAACTCAAAAGGCGTGCTTCCAGTGGTGGACTTTGGCGTGGTGTGGTACGCCCACAGCATGTCCCTTATGGCTTCCTCCATGTTCTCTCCTGCACGGTTGGCCAACTGTATGCATTCCTTTAACATCCGGTTGACTCTCTCCACTTTTCCGTTGGCTTTGGGACAATACAGTGGCGTACGAATGTGATTCACCGAGCAGTCTTTGAGGAAGTCCTTCATCTCTTCTGACACCAGTTGGACACCGTTGTCGGTGACCAAAGTTGAGGGTATGCCTTCTTGGGTGAACACCTCTTTAAGGAACTCCACAATCACCTTTGTGCTCACGCTGTGTACTGACTTGCAGGTTATCCAGCTTGAGAAGTAGTCTACTAGGACCAATAAATAACAGTCTTGCGGACCTCTGCCATGGATGGGACCTGCAATGTCAAATCCTAACTTGCTCCACGGCACTTCTGGAACTTCCACTGGTGCCAGTGGTGCCTTTCTTGTGATTTTGTTTTTATCGCTCAAGGCGCATGCGTAACAATCACGCACCTTGTCCTCCATCTCTCTGTCCATTGTTGGAAACCAGTAGTCTGCACGAAGTCGGGCCTTGCACAAGCTTCTCCCAAGATGTCCTTCGTGAGCCAGTTCCACTACTTGGTTTCTTAGGGCTTCTGGAGGGACTAATCTTCCTGATTTCAGTACAAGATCCCCTTCCACCGATAGCTCCTCTCTCACGTTCCAAAATGGCTGGATCTCTGACTCCACATCCTTGCATTTCTTTGGCCATCCTGCCAAGATATACCTCCTCACCTTCTTCAAATCTTCATCTCGTTCCATTTGTGTTTCCCAGGACTCTTTTTCTACCGCTGCTATTCGCACCTCCAGGATCGAGCTACCCTTCTCCTCTTCTTCTTCATCTCCTTCTGTGGGTGCTCTCGACAAGAAGTCTGCAACTCTGTTTTGTTGCCCCGGAATGTATGATACGGTGAAGTTATAGGCTTGTAAGCCTACTGCCCATTTAGCTATCCTAGGCGTCATGCTTTCCATGTCCTTTTTGGTGAACAGGGCAACCAACGGTTTGTGGTCCGTCTGTACTTCAAACGTGGTACCCCAAATGAAAAATTTGTAGTGGCGTATAGCCCAATACACTGCTAGAGCCTCCTTCTCAATGGTTGAGTAGTTCTTCTCTGACAAGGTGAGTGTTCTAGATGCGAAAGCTATCACGTTTATCTTGCTGCCTTCTTTCTGTGCCAGAGTCGCCCCAATGCCTCTGTTGCTCGCATCTGTGGAGATGATGGTTACGCCATTTGGATCAAACTTCCCTATATACGGAGCTTCGATGATGGCTTTCTTGATACTCTTCATGGACATCTCTTGTTCCTTACCCCATTCAAACACACTGTCCTTCCTTATGAGGTCTCTCAACGGCTGTGAAACCATCGCGAAGTCCTTGATGAATTTGGCCATATATTCTGCAAGGCCAAGGAAAGACAATATGTCCTCCTTGCTCTTGGGAGTTGGAGCATCCTCCACTGCCCTCACTAAGTCAAGTTTAGGCTTGATGCCGTCCTCAGATAATGTGTGTCCCAGGTAGTCTACTGAGCTTACTCCCAGTTTGCATTTGGAAGGTTTTGTGGTGAAGCCCACCTCTTTCAATTTTTCCAACACTCTTCTAGCCATTTCGTTGTGTTCTTCTTCCCCACTTCCATAGATAAGTATGTCGTCTTGGAAGCAGACGGTGTTCCTGCAGTCTTTCAATGCATGTTGCATAACCCTTTGGAAGGCAGCTGCAGCTGATGCCAATCCGAATGGCATTCTCTGAAACTTGAAGTTTCCAAATGGGGTGGTAAATGCGTTAAGGATTTGGGAGTCTGGATGGAGTTTGATTTGATAATAGGCCGATGATAGATCCAGCACACTGAAATACTTGGCCCCCTTTATGGTGCTTAGCAACTCCCCTATCCTGGGAAGAGGAAACCTGTCCACAAGGATGTTTGCATTCAAGTCTCTTAGGTCTACACAGAGTCTTATGCTGTTCCCTTTATCTTTGGCCATGATGACAATCGGTGCTAGCCATGCAGAACTCTCAATTTCTGTGATGACCCCTTCACTGACTAGTCTCTTCAGTTCTTGCTGGAGGGGCTCCCTCATGCGTAAAGGTATGGACCTGGTCTTGTGCACTACTGGCACCGCCCCCTCCTTTAACACTATCTTGTGCATGTAGTTCTTGAATACACCCAATCTATCGCTGAACACTTCCCTGAACTCTTTGGTGAGGTCCTCGGATATTCCTTCTGGTTCAATCAACAACACTTGCTCTCTATTGTTTGGGTCAAGTGTGATCCCCAACTGCTTCTGATGCCTCCAGCTCAATAGGGTCGAACCTCTTGTGGAAACATAAATCTTCCCAACCGTGTGCCTATCCTTAAAAGAAATTCTCATAATCGCCATGCCCTCCAGGGGAATCTTCCCTTCGTTGTAACCCTTGGGACTGATATCAGGTGGTAGCAATTTTACAGGGTGGTTGGCAAATTTGTCTTCAAACACTTTCTTATCTACTAGTGTATATGGGGAGCATGAATCAGCAAACATACAAAACTTGACCCCATCAAGTAAAACATCACATTTTGGATACACATCATCATTATTGTCCTCATCCCCCACTTGAAAAACATAAGACTTTTCCCTTTCCTCTTCCTGGGGTGTCTCCTCAATGACATGTACTGCCTTCCCCGGGGCCTTGCACACTTTAGAAAAATGGCCCCACCGGTTGCACTTTCTGCACTGTACATTCCTTGCCGGACATTTCCAGTTATTGGCTAAGTGGTTGGGACTTCCACATTTATAACACACTGACGAACTGGGCTTGCTGCGAGTGAGCTCTTTACCCTTTTCACCTATTTTGCACACTGTTTCACTCTCTGTACTAGATTTTCCTTCAGCCCTCTCTCTGTTAGAGCCCTCTGAAACCTTCATTTCCCTCATGCAGCGTGCTGTGTGTTCTAAGCCCTTAGCTATGTTAATTGCCTCCTCCAGATTGGGGTTTTTAGTAAGTAATTCCTCTTGTATCTTTGTGTCATTTGTGCACCTCACGAGTTGGTCTCTTATTAAAGAGTCCGTGAGCTGACCAAACTCACATGTGGCTGACAACCCTCTTAACACTGCTATATAATTGCTCACCTTCTCCTCCCTCTTCTGAACTCTCTTGAAGAACTTATGCCTTTCCATCACTACGTTTATTTTTTCCTTAAAATGAGCTGCTAATTCTCTCAGGGTGCTTTCATAAACGTTGACACCTTCCTCCACCACCTCTTCCTCATCCTCAATCAATCTTCCTGTAATGTCCTCATATATTTTCCTTCCATGTGTACCTAGATTATGTAGCAATATGTGTTGTTTGCGTATGTTAGTGTAGTTGCTACCTCCAATTGCTATTAGGTATGATTTAAATATTCCTTCCCACCTTCTCCAGGGAATGACTGGTTCACCTAACTCATTGAGGAATGGGGGTGGTTGGCTCATTCCTGCTCCTGCCATGGCCATAAAACTTCACAACCTATTGATAAATGTATATTCCAATGGAACCACTACCATTAATATTATGAAAAGCTTAACTCTTTTACTTTTACTATTGAGGTGAACCCACATGCAAATGTTAAACACTTCCCCTTTTACTCCTTAGTGTGAGACACAATTCATGACAAAAGCAAAACATTCACATTGCACCCATGTGTGTGTAGTCCCCTTTCTGCCTCTACCAGTGTACTGTCACTCTCCAATTGAACTGCTGCTTTCCCTTTGCTGGCGGTAACTTCCTGTTCTGAGGGTTTCCCTCAGCGTAGTTCCTGTGAGAAAAATGTACACTGCCGGCTGGGCTGTGGCTTCCTGGACCTGCCCCTCAAAGAAACGGCGATCCGGACAGTCTATTCGACGTTCCCGCCGAGTTTCGGTGTGTGCACCCAGATCCGAGTCTTCTCCGCTCTCAAGAGGACCAACGGTGAGTGCGCTGCTTGATTTCAGCCAGCTTGCGGGAGCGCAGTCAGTCAGGACTCGCTTGCTTGGTTTCCGCTTCAGCGTCACGCTAGAGCGCTGTTTACCGTGCGCGCTGGGGGCTGATACCGTGAGAGGAAAAAATCCGCTCGTCTTCAGACTAGAAGCAAGTGTATTTCAGCTCTGAACGTCCCACTATAACTTCTTCGTTTCCTGACCAAACCGCCTTTGATTTTTCGGTGGTGTCACTTCCCTCACACTGCATGCGCGCCTAAGAAGCGATGCTCCTTCCCTCAGCTGGCTCAGAATCCCTCAGCAAAACAGAGATTGCGATGCCCGATTAGACACCCGAATGTGGAAACGATCCCTTGACCCCAGCCGTTCACTTCGCCTTCACGCTCGTGACACAGTCGCTATAAATCATGCGATGCCCGATGAGACACCCGAGCTAAGCCTGATAACACGGGCATTAATCAAAAGAGCTGCACTGTGCTGGGACCGCGCTGCAGAGTCGCCTTACTTGCTGATTTTCTCTTCTCCCACGTCCTCCTGCATAGCGGTCACCTTCCTGTTGAGCTCTGATCACAGGCTCCTTAATTGATTCTTCAGGTTGACAAGCACTTCACAATTCCAGGGAAACGGCAGTCACTGTCCCTGGCTCAGTTTCCTCCTCCTCGTCGCCAGGAAAATGTAGTAAGGGGTGACACAGATGGTTTAAACTGAAGTTCTTTATTTCCTTGTGAAGCATCACAGACTGCCGTCAGCTTGTCAAACTCATAGCCCGGGTCACTGTGTCAACATTCCACAGCGAGCGCCCGGCTGTCACATGGGAGATACCAACATTCTACATAAAGGAGGGGGGAAAACCGGGAGAGGGTTTGGGTGAACACATGTCCCAAGTTACAACAGATACCCTACTTGCACAAGCGGTTAGGGCCGTCTAGTACTGCTTCACCTCTAAGTGAAAGTTTAGGGGCTGGGGGTAGATAATTAATGGATAGCAGTTAATCTTATAAATACGTTTTAGACTCAATAGGGGGGTTAGATTTGAACATAAACCATTTATCCCTCTGACCATCCCGAGGGGAGCTGATAAGTCAACCTTTAATCTAGAGTTCTGCAATTCTCTAGCCAGTGCTTTTCAGGAGAAAGTTCTAAATATTTTCAACAATTTTAACAATGGTGGCTCGTCAACCATATCTACAAACTCAAGCCCTAAGCTAGCTAGCTTTAGCCCCTTTACTATTCCTTCTGCAGCACAGATTGCTGAACTTATCCTTTTCAGATCAAAGTAGGATCCCCTGAGGACCCGTGCCCTCCAAGGGTTGTTCACATGGTTCCTGAAGTCATAGCACGACACCTTACAACTATCATTTCTACCATGTTCAAAGTGGCATTTTCCCCACCATCTGGAAAGCTGCATCAATGCTTCCTCTCTTAAAGAAACCCGCTCTCGATTCCCTTGATCCTAAAAACTATCGACCGATTGCAAGACTTCCCTTTCCAGCTAAATTAGCAGAACAAATTATGAACATCCAACTCTCCTCCTTTTTGGAGGTCAATCATCTTTTAGATGATACGCAGTTCGGCTTCAGAGAAAATATCAGCACCAAATCTACTCTGCTTACAGCCACTGGGGAAATTAGTTCATCCCTTAATAAGGGAGGTAATGCAGTGTTGATCTTGCTTGATCTATCAGTGGCTTTCGATATGGTCAATCATGAATTACTAGTTGACTGTCAGCAGGATCGAGGGATTAGCGATTCAGCACTGGTGCTGCCTACATCTTTTCTCTCAGGAAGCCAACAAGTGGTGTCACTTGGGATTTTTAACTCAGGAACTTTCTGCATGCCTTGTGTGGTACCACAGGAATCTCTGTCCCTAACTCTATTTAATCTTTATGTCACACCGCTTGCCACTCTGATCCGATCTTTTGGGCTATCCTTGGCGTTGTACTCCGATGATGCACAAATTATAGTATCAATTGCTAAAAATTTTAATGGGGCTGGCAGCACGTTCAACAAATGTATGAATGCAGTAAGTAGCTGGATGGCCAACAATTGTTTGAAGCTTAACACCTCCAAAAAAGAGATCATTCAATTTGGCAATTATCCAGCCATCTGGTCCCCCCACTGGTGGTTCTGGGACTTGGGCATTGCACCTACGCCAACATCTACAGTAAAAAATATGGGGTTTATCCTGGACAGTGAACTAAAATGTCAAGAACAAGTTAACTGAATTACTTCCTCCTCTTTCTATTTGCTCCGAATTGTCAAGTAACAATTTCTGTCGGCTGACCTATTGAAAGCTGTGGTCATCAGCTTAGTTCTCTCACGACTGGACTATTGTAATAATCTCTATAACAGCTTCTTCAAAGGTCCACTTAAAAAACTCAATACCATTCAAAATACAGCTGCACGGTTTACCCTAAGAATTCTCAAACATCAGTCAGCCAGGGCCTCTATCAGACAATTGTACTGGCTTCCGGTCTGCCATCGTATTTCTTTTAAGGCTCTATGCCTAGCTTACAAGACAATCTATGGAAAAGCACCTGCCTTTTTGAAGAACAATCTGGTGTGCTCCCTCCCTAGCAGAACTCTTCGGCCTAGCTCAGCTAACTTGCTGAGGTTGCTTCCTTCAAACGTGCTACTTGGGGGGGTAGAAGCTTTTTAAGAACCACAGCTCTTCTCTGGAACAGTTTGCTTCCTGAAATGAAGTTAGCACCCACTCTCTTGGCGTTTAGGAAGAACCTCAAAACTTGGTTATTTCACCATTGATCATCAGAGACTTGGCCCTTATCTGCTTTCTTCTGATCTTTACAGAGCCAAGACGCCTCCGGATATTCAAGCGCTTTATAAGATGTTTCATTCATTCAAGTATCTCAAAATATTCTTTGTTCCTCTTACAAGTGTCCACAAACAAAAATCCACAGTTAAGTAACTGGTTAGCAGTCTTGGAAGTAGGGTAGCTTAAAGCTATTTTACATTGCCCGTAGACACAGTTTCATTATTGGTGTCTTATTGAAGTTTGAGGGTAGCTGTTGTAATCTGAATTGAGAAGGGAAGTAGTCCAAACGTGGTCTGTTGTCGCCATGATGTTTTTTGTCCAAATGCGGTCTGAGACTTGGTCCTGATATCAAGTATGTTTGTTCCAGACTCGCGAGGAAATGCATACATTTCTGTTTTAGTATAATGCCACATGTTGTGGTTTGAAGTGAGTAGTGCAGCTCCATCACATATGTTTTGTACAGGGGTGACAGTACACTGAATATTTTCGATATCCAGGGGCAATACTTTTTATGGTATATTTTTATGCCGAATAAAGTATTATGAATGAATGAATGAGTAGAAAATAGAGAATACTTACTGCAAAATTTGAGGGGTTGAGGTAGGGACAAACACCCACCCATAAAAGAGTAAGCCCGTTGATGTTCACAAACGGAACTTCTAGAGATACTACAGCCAAAAGGGTACCAAGAGTAGTAACTGTATTCCAGCTCACAGATGGAGTAATTCCTGCACCACACATAGCCAACCACTGGAACTGCAACACCATCCGATGGGAAATAAGAGAGGCAGGGACTTAAAGCAAAACCCCCAAGGATTTTTTTTTAATGAACTTACTTTGCTTTTCAGAAAATATATATATAAATTGTATTCAATGTTAATATACATATATATGTATATATATATATATATATATATATATATATATATATATATATATATATTCATACACATATATAATTAAAAAAGAATGTAATACTTTTTGAATAAACTGTTCAAATGTGAAAATAAATATTGCTTTTAATTTTTTTTGAGAAAAATAAATTCATTAAAAGTAATTCTATGCATAATTTTGAGTCATTTTTAATCAGGATACAATTGAAATAAACAGTTTAAATTGGATTTTTCATGAATAAATCTTTTAACAAATAATTCTACATTAATTAAACGTATTTAAATCAAATAATTTGTTTAAGAATTTTAAGATAATAGTGCTGTATCATGTTTTAATTTTTTTTCTAGACTTCAGAAATATTAAAACATGTTTTGCATTCATTTTAACATGAAAATATGTTGACTAATATGTTAGATTTCATAAACTCTTTTTACTTTTCCCTACACTTTACCATAGGGAAATATCCGCCGTATCAGAGGAGACCTTCGCCTATGTCTGAAAACGTTCTCATAGTATTTATGAACTTTTAAATTTGGCTCTATCCCTGGGTTTCAGGGAATGAGGACAAGTAAACCTACATTTGATAAAACTTTAGAATCAGAAATGGTGAATAGCCAAAAGTTACAACAATGTGTAAGAGTCCATTTACATGTGTAAATGTACCTTTTTGAATAGGGCCCTACCTCCATGTTTTATCTATCTGAAGGAACCAAGCCGCATTTTTTGGGGGACGATGTAGCACTGGTGCAGACTAGTGTTGCCAGTCTCTGAGTGAGTAAAGCTTGCAGAACGGATGTACACACTGAGGAAGGCATGCATTGCTTTCCCACCTGTTCTTCATGTGAGGGGAGGATGCATTACTGTCCTTGTTTAGTGTGTTAAAGTGGAGCACTGGTGCTATTTGTGCTAAAGTCAGGGCAACTGGAATTATGTGATTCAACACGCGGGCGTTTTCAGATTAATTATGGATTTGCCACTCCTGTCGCATAATCATCCAACAGCTACATAATATTTCTAACAAAAGAAATGTCCTTAGCTCAAAGTTACCAAGAAAAAAAAAATCACTGCACGTGATGATTCACAGTGGTAGACTCTTTGCAAATATCAACTGCACACTTTAAAGTTCCTGATTTCTGTGTTTATGTGTTAAACTGGTGCTAAGAAGGCAAAACGTCTGCCCAGACAGTATTAATGTTCAGCAACATGACAAAAAGGCAACATACGACTGACAGGGATTAATGTACTGCATGATATCACCTAAAATGTGCATTTTCTTTCCGCATAATGTAATCCTCCCAGGTGCATATTTCAGTAAATAAACCCTATCGCATCATGTTGTCCTGAGTGGCTGCTTGATTTCAATGGCTCTGACTGAGGCTAATCCTTGGGTGAGGGGCCGTGCACTCCTGCTTGCCTGTGGCGGCTCTGTTATGTGCAGACAGAGAGGCCCCTTGTATCCAGAGGCCTCAATTTACGGCCTTTCGCGAGCACTAAATTCACATTAGAGCCTCGGAGCGATGCGGCCAGCCGCTGGCGTCATTCCGGCACGCACGCTCACTCAAGGAGCTGTCTTCACTACGCCCACTCGCGCCCCAACCCACTCACTCATCTCCTGTTTACGTTCTGCCAAAGGTTATGTCTGAAAGCGCCCTGTCGTTTGTGACAAGATCTCTGTCCCTCTGAGGCGGGATATAGACCGAAAAGCGAGGGAGGGAAGGGGGGCGGGGGCCGGAGAGATGAAAGCACCCGGGCCGTCCCCGGAATCCCCTCCCTCTGGACGGAACTAGGCCTCAGGCTTTCTCTCACTGCTGCTCGTATATTTGTTTGTCTTCCTTTTACTACACGCAGCCTCTCAGTCTGCTGATACACCAGACAGATAACGAGGTTGCTGACCACATATGACCAACAAATAAACAGAAGAGCCAGTCATCAAGTGGTGTTGTAAAAAAACACAGCGCGGGCCCATACTTTTCATTGTGAACATTCCCATCTCTACTGGTGCATTCATGGCTGGGCGCTGTTCTTAGGGAAGAGTTCCCAGGCTGAAACACAGACACATGGACACCACATGGAACTGTTAAGAAGGAAACCGTGGCAGCTGCTTAGATGGCGCTGTAATCGGGTCTTGCCCTACAGGGGATGGACAGAAAGCAGTCATTTCCAGAGGGGAAGCACTGCTATGGAGACTGACTAATCACCTCCTCATTGGACCCCCCCTCTCCCATCCACACTTTTGTGCAGAAGCGTAACAATAGCTCGTGTAGCCCCTGTGGTGCGGTGGCTTCTCCAGGGGGTCCATGACTTCATGACTGGGTCTGGAACGTGGGGGCCCATCTGTGTTCTTTGCAGGAGGCCCCCCTCAAGTTTCGTAACATCGCTGCTTTTGTGGTCCTCTCGAAACTAGGGAATATAAGAACGTTCATGCACTATGACTACAGGGGTCATGAAAGTCTGTAGCGTAGATATAATTGCGAACAAGGGGCTCACAGGGTTGGTGAACTGGAGTTGTGCCTGGAGGCGATCATATGTTGTAGCACACTACAGATCAACTCAAAGGCATTCTTCCATCCCCACTGTTGGGGGTCATGTTAAGAATTTGCAGAACCGTGCTGTCCCACATTCTAGGCTACTGCTCGACTACTGCCTGCCGACAACAAGGAAGATGGTACAAATGTGGGCCAAATCGCTGTAAATGATGCACGTCTTATAACAGCGCTTGGAATGGGCACCTATATCCCCTTGCTTTTCCACATCAATACTATAGACAATATACCTTTATATAAACAGCAACAGTGACAAAACAGGATCAAAGGATTTTGTACTGGTAGGGTTGGCCAACAAACACCACTGTTAGGACTTTTGGTAGCCACACTCTCCACCTTTAACTGTAGAACAATAACCCTATATGGATAAACCTCTGACGCCCTCCTTCTGAACCAGAGGGAAGGAGATGTGGTCTAGTGGTTATGTTGTTGACTATGAAAACTAAGGTCCAGGACTCTAATCCCAACTATGTCACTTAAATACAAAGTGGTAAAAGCTACCACAGACTGTGCTGGTGGGTGAGCAGAGAGAGACAAGCTTAGCTCTGCTGAAATGGGAGTCCGGACATCATCAGGCGCAGGAGAAGAAAGATGATTGTTCTCCATTTATTTAGCAAGGTCCAAGCCTGTATAGGAAAGTGAAATTCAGCTTCCTCTCTTGAAGTCAACTGAGTCAGCCTGAAACTCTTCTGAGGGGCATAATCTTCAATAACTGCCAATGAGAGAAAAATACACAAGGGAGCAGTGGCTGGCCTTTTGTATTGAACTTGGTAAGTCTAGATTTTTATCTAGGCTTGTATATTTCCTCAGGAAGAATATGGAGAAGACCAAATGGAACAAGCCCAGTTATAGAGGAGGTGGTTGACTGATCAGAGGAAGTCTATGAACGAGCAACAATCTTCTTAGAAAGGATGTGGAGGCCCAGTAGTCTGAATGAAAATGTTAAGGTACACCATTTCTACTTTCTTCCATAGGAAGACATCCTTACAGAAAGTTCTGATGGTACCTATTATTACTTGAAGATGTCTTCTCTTTGATAAGAGAGGGGAGATTGGGAAGTGAAAACGTGTTTCTATAAAATCCAGAAGTGGTGGGGAAAGTCACAATCTAAAGTGTTCTCTGATTACTAGAAAATTTAAGAAGAAAAGTGAATACACCAGTATCATGTGATTTTTGAAAAAAGCAATACTTTGCCTTATCATGTGTGCATATTTAAGTAACTCATAGACCAATAGGTTCCTGAAGGAGTAATTTATATATACTTTGAGTTCAGTTGGTATCAGAATCCAAGCTATACTGAATTAAACATAGGAAACACACATATAATAAGGCATACCACAAAACCAAATTGTGAAAGAGGTTTTGCTTGTATATATATATATATATATATATATATATATATATATATATATATATATATATATATATATATATATATATATATATATATATATATATATATATATATAAAATGTATGTATACAATCATTTAAAAAAAAAATATATATATATATACATATATAAAATCATTCAGCAATAAATATCTATACTTATAAAGCATATATACAATCCTTGTTCAAACAGGGTCTAAGATGTAACTATGTAACCAACCCTCAAAAACCACAATATCCAATTTGTAGCATGTTTGCCATTGATTAATGAGAATCATATATTCACCTAGCAAAGACTTTCTGATTATAGCCCATTCTAACTGGTAATTTAATTGAAAATGATCGAAGTCAAAAGATAGGCATCAGAGAGGATGTACTGTCGACGTTTCGGTCTCAACTAGCTAAAGAGTCTGCAAGACCATCATCAGAACTGAGTGTCGAAAACAAAGCCAAACGGTCAAACCCCTAAGGAATATGACAGAATATACAAATGTAAATAAATATCTGTTACAAAAAAAGACATAAAATAATCAATACGCCCCCCAAAAAAAGTCACAATGTGGATTGATCACCAAACGTTTGCTACCCCAAAAATCTTTTAACACCACCAAACAACATAAGGGTAGCTGGACAACCTACCCGTCCAAAGGGCAAATAAATAAACCAGATCCACTAACATGAAACACTTATCAAAGAAATCACCAAAGATTAAATCATGTTCTAGTTACAAAAAGTCAATCGACATAAAAGAACACACACAAAAAATCTGTGAAGGTCGCAAATACGATTCCACCCCATTTGCCAACATAGTAATGGCCACTTACCCAAACATTAATTAAGAAAAGCACTAAAAGCACAAAGATCTGTCATTCTTAAGATTATCTGGAACATAATAAAAAACGTAATATTCTAAAAGCTGTAATAGACCAACAATACAGCTACATCTTAGCGAGGCTCCCACCTATTTATTGACACAATGAATCTGAATGCCACGATTTTCCAAACTGAATGAATCCTGGTCGGCTCTAGCACCAAGACACTATAAAAGCGTGCACCGGGGTCGACATGGGGCAGATCACATGACACATCCAGGAAGCATGGTCGCCATCTTAAAGTGACAAAAAATGCCTGAAATTCTATCTGTCACATGTACAGAAAATTATCCATATTCTGTATATATAGTTGGAGAAGGCTTCTCTCTGGACTATCTGTTTCCACTGTTGTTCTTTTCAATTCAGCTGACACCTTGGCTTCTCATGATGGGTTGACTCCAGAAAATGTTGAAATGCTTCTTTAGGTAGGGAAGGGAGGCCAATATATCTCTCTTCCAAAAGGCTGTGATGACAAAGTATTGAATTCAAACACTTGCAATATTAGTTGTATGTGAATAACACATACCTGCTTATAACTGGAAAAAGATCATCCGCCTAATTTTGACACTATTTCTTATGCCTAGAAGAAATTAAGACCTAGATAATTTTTGCCAGCTGCATGAATATGAATATATGCCATCTTCTTCCCAATAACTATATTCATGTTTCCTCCTTCAATGCTTTACTTATGGAAATGTAGGTCAATAATAGTGTAAACTCGATTATGTGCCAGGTGGTTATGTATTTGTAAAATAACTTAGTTTATAGTTACAGGGCGATGCCGAAATTTGATTGAAGGCATTGTAATTTCTCAGCTGCATCACTGTAATCGGCTGTTTCTGGATTTCCCAAAGGGTTACATAAATGCAGTTCTATATGGTGTAGCATACAGGGGTTCACTTGGTTCATGGATTAAAAAAAAAAAAGATATGTTCAGCTTCCAGACGAAACATGCACGGGTTACAGTCCGAAGTCAGAAATCATTTTACATTCCTCTGACCGCTCCACAAGTGTTACTGTATGAGATTTTTGTCCAGTTACACCACTCAGATTAATGGGTCGAAAACTTCCCTTCCCACACATTGTAAAACTTTTAGCCATGGATTAGGACCGATGAAATGCTGAATCTGGACTGGCCTCCCCAAGATATTATCTAAACTAATTTTCATGTGCTTGTTAATAATTTAGGTACCAAACTGTACCAAACAGGTACCAAACTGTCACCCTCGGCCCCTACCATTCCAATGAGAAAAAGGTGTCCTGTGGAGTCCCTCAGGGTTCCATTCTGAGTCCCCTCCTCTTCAATATCTATCTTATCCCCCTTCTTACCCTCATAGAATCGTTCGGCATAACCGTCACCTCCTATGCCGACGATACTCAGCTAATCATCCCCCTAGACGACAATTCTAACACGGCTGAGCTCAATCTGAAACACTGCCTTACAGCAGTCTTCCAATGGATGGACACCAACCATCTGCGCTGCAACTCGAATAAAACCGAGATTCTTCCCATCGGAAAAAATGCCTCTTTCTGCCCTGCTCTGTGGTGGCCGGACAATTCTGCAGCTCCACCTCAAACTGTTTCATCAGCTAGGAACCTCGGGGTTCTCTTCGATTCCGAGCTCTCCTTCGATCTCCATGCTTCGACCACAGCGGGAAAATGCTTCGGCATAATAAAGTCTTTAAAGAAATTTTTCGATTTCCTCCCGCTTGACTCCAGAAAAACGGTGGCGGTAGCCCTCATACTCTCTCGAGTGGACTACTGCAATGGACTTATGGCAGGGACTAAAAAGTCCACTCTTGCCAAACTACAAAGTGTCCTGCATACTGCCGCCCGGCTTGTCTTAAAACTCCCACGAAAATCTTCAATCTCCTCAGCCCTTAAAACCTTAAATCCCCTTGCACAAGAGAATCCTCTTCAAGATTCTCATTGTAGCCTTCTGAGCCTTCAACAAATCCGGTCCCTCCTACTTGACTAGACGCTTCCCCCATTATACTCCGTGCCGCTCCCTCAGATCTTCACAAGATAACCTCATGACCCCCTCTAAATTCAACCTGAAATCTAAAGGCGGCAAAACTCTAAGCACTTTAGCTATCAAAGCCTGGAATAGTATGCCAAGGCATCTCAGGCTTCAAACAGTCGAGAAGCCATTCCGGAAGCTCCTCAAAACCTGGATTTTCAATCTTCCCGATGACTGGGCTAAAGCTGCCATCTAGCCTCCCTCACTTCACTCTGTGAATTGGAAACAGGACTCATAGCGCCATGATGCTCCCTCCGGAGCGACCGTCTGCGCTTTATAAATACCTTTCCAAATTCCAAATTCCAAATTTACCTTTTATAAAGGTATTAACCACTTCGATGCTGATGACGAGCTCAGCTCGTCATCAGGCTTACCAGCCGTGTGCTGAGCTCGTCATGTAACGCGGAAATTTAAAAAATGCCGCACACAGCGGGAAAAGCCGCCGCATCGATGCGGTTAAAAATGTCTTCCTACAGCTTAGCCCTCGGAGATTGAATAACTTTAAACAGGCATTGCAAGTTCACAAAGATGCTGTCCACACGAAAGGAGAGGTCTAGAACATAGTCTCTTAAGTCTGTTTAGATGAGGAAATGCTTGAATTTGTGTTACAGGGAAAGTTGGTGCCTTGGTGGTTGTGTTTTCCTGAAGAATTCTATTTTGAAGGACACAGCTGAGTTTATGATCAAGCCAATTGAGTGAGCATTTGATGGGAGTTTTTTGCTGAATCCATCCAAATATATGTTCCTGAGGCAGTCTTAGATCGGGACTACGTAGTTGGGCTTGATAACAAGGATGAATTATGTCAAGCCAGGCACTTTACATCCATATTTGGATGACACAGCCATAGTCTCTGAGGCAGCCAATGTATTTGATAGTGGAAACTCTGAAGTAGAGTTGTGTATTGTTGACATATTGAAGGGTCTTGAGCCTGTGCTGGGTGAAGATCACTTTGAAGGTCTCCATGTACAGACAGAAGATCACAGGATAAAGGATGGGGCACTGAGAGACTCAGCGGGGTACTGACAATCAAGGAAGTGGTCTGTGTAGATCTGTCCATACGGCGAGGGAGTGGGGAAGTAGAAACAGAACCATGGAGTACAGTTAAAGAACATCTCATATGTACCTAAAGGACATTGGTGGGTGGTTGTATTTGATAGTGTGAAGACAGCGGAGGTGTCAAGTAGAACAAGGAAGCATGGGTTGGCTGTGTGCTTGATGTCAACTGCGTGGCCCAGTACTTGGATGGCTGCTGATTCTGTGCTGTAGAATGGGATGAAGATGCTTGGATAGTAATGGAAGGGTGTTTTGGATCCAGATGCTGTTTTAGTTGTGTGCTTACTCTTTTCTCTATTATTTGTTTCAAATGGAAAGCATAGTGGCAAATGGTTGGTGGATAGCGGGGATGTCAGGGTTTAGGCTGGTCAATGGTTAACTCTAGGCTGAAGTGTCCAGTCTTCATGGCATCTGCGAAGGTCTCTTGCACGAATGATGCATTCATTATGGTGAGACAATGTGATGGATTTCAGAATCAATAGTTGGATGTCTTTTTCATAGGGCCTAGCTTTGGAATAAGTTAAGATGACTGTGTGGTCGATTTTGGATCGCCACAGTGCACGATGAGGACATTTTAGTGAACATGGCAGTTGTCTTTCTGGTGATGCCATTGTGCTTTTTGAACTGGTTGATCTTTTCTGTGGAGAAGTTTTTTAATTGTAGAAAACTTCCTATGGCAGAAGCTGACACACTGTTTCACACCTTTGAGCATGCCTTTGTTCTGTAGGAAGGTTCTTTGATGGTAGATGCAATAACAAAAGGCCCTGGCCATCTATGCAGCTGTGCCCACACCCAGTTGAAGGCAGCTTTATAGGTTGCATGGAAGAATACTGTTAGCAAAAATATCGTCTGACAGAAATATTGCATTCTAAATATCATTTACAAACATATTGTCCTATTAGGTGTAAATATTATATTATTGAGTCCACCGGGGCAATATTTTTGTAAACAATATTTACTACACAATATGTTTTGTAAGAGATATTTGGGTTATGCTAGTCTGGTTCTATACCATATTACACACTCCTTGGGTACAAAATGTGCGCATGGGCATGATGCCACTGGCCTACCCGTGTAAATTAAGTCCACTTACGTGTGGCAATAGGGAGGCCTTTATGTTTAATTTTAATAAATGTGGATGATGGCAAACATTGCATGGACTGTTTTGCAATGGCAATTGTAAACCTTGAAACGAGTGTGACTAGAAGAATGATCGTTATCATCTTCAGTGTGTTAAATAATTGTGAACTTTTTTGTTTAAAATGGGACCTCTGCTACAATCTGGTAGGTTGGGAATTTGAAATTTTGAATGTACTGGTGCCAATTGGTAAGCGACTGCTGCCGAATAGCAAGAACTTTGAAGATAAGCTGAAGCCTCACTACAACAAGAACTACAACTCAGACCTACGTGGAAATAACTGAGGTATTCCCTGAACATCAAGCAGTGTGCTGCTCATTTACTCGAAGCAAGAGCTCTCCCTAACACAGGTTGAAGCTCCAGTGATTTGCCTTGCTGCTGCTGACCCTGCCTCTACAGGAGCTCCGTCTAGCACACAGGAGCCAAGCAACAGGGACAAAGAGCACTTAGAAGCCCTCTCCACCCCTCTCTCCAGACTAGAGAAAAGCTAACAATTAGCAATCTTAAAATGCAGATGAGCGGAGGGCTGACTCCATCTGGTGAGCACATCCCTTCTCTGTCTCAATGCTTGCTTTAGCTTTAAGGCGCCATTGTGGGACTCTCCCCGCACCCTGATTATATCATCGTACCACTAGCCTTTACCCTGTGTCGTGTTAGCATTGACCCGCCTTTAGTCTTGGTCATCCAGGTGATTAAAGGGATCACTGAAATAACATCGAGAGACAGAATATCGACCATCAAGAATATCGTTGACAAAATATCGACTGACAAAATATTGAGTTTCTATCTACAAACAGGTAACTACAAAAGTATCGAGTTAAAAATATCGTTTACAAAAATATAGTTTTAAAAAATATCGACTTTACTAATAACAATGTTAAATTAAATTAATATTAAAAATTAATTACTAAAATATACTATAAAATACTTAAATTAACTAATTAAATAATTAATGAAAGTAAAACAATTAAAAAATGTAATTCATATTTCTTAAAACATATATATATAGTAATAAAATATAATTAAATAATAGCCAATATTATTAACGTACAATAACAAAAGTGTAAAAATTACTATTCCCACTCCAAAGAGTGCAAGCATAGGGTAAGCGTTGGATAGCGTAAGGGTTAAAATTACTATTCCCACTCCAGTGGGTGCAACAGTAGGGAAAGCGTTGGATAGCGTAGGGGTAAAAATTACTATTCCCACTCCAAAGAGTGCAACAGTGGGGAAAGCGTTGGATAGCGTAGGGGTTAAAATTACTATTCCCACTCCAAAGAGTGCAACAGTAGAGAAAGCATTGGATAGCGTAGGGGTAAAAATTACTATTCCCACTCCAGTGGGTGCAACAGTAGGGAAAGCGTTGGATAGCGTAGGGGTTAAAATTACTATTCCCACTCCAAAGAGTGCAACAGTAGAGAAAGCGTTGGATAGGGTAGGGGTTAAAATTACTAATGCCACTCCAGTGGGTGCAACAGTAGGGAAAGCGTTGGATAGCGTAGGGGTTAAAATTACTATTCCCACTCCAAAGAGTGCAACAGTAGGGAAAGCGTTGGATAGCGTAGGGGTTAAAATTACTATTCCCACTCCAGTGAGTGCAACAGTAGGGAAAGCGTTGGATAGCGTAGGGGTTAAAATTACTATTCCCACTCCAGTGGGTGCAACAGTAGGGAAAGCGTTGGATAGCGTAGGGGTTAACATTACTATTCCCACTCCAGTGGGTGGAACAGTAGGGAAAGCGTTGGATAGCGTAGGGGTAAAAATTACTATTCCCACTCCAAAGAGTGCAACAGTAGGGAAAGCGTTGGATAGCGTAGGGGTTAAAATTACTATTCCCACTGCAGTGGGTGCAACATTAGGGACAGCATTGGATAGCGTAGGGGTTAAAATTACTATTCCCACTCCAGTGGGTGCAACAGTAGGGAAAGCGTTGGATAGCGTAGGGGTTAAAATTACTATTCCCACTCCAAAGAGTGCTACAGTAGGGAAAGCGTTGGATAGCGTAGGGGTAAATATTACTATTCCCACTCCAGTGGATGCAACAGTAAGGAAAGCGTTGGATAGCGTAGGGGTTAAATTTACTATTCCCACTCCAGAGAATACAACATTAGGGAAAGTAAATATTTCACATATTATTCAAAAATCTAAAAATTAATATCTATTAATAATTAATGAAAAATAAATAAAAATGTTATCTAATATAATAATTAATATTTTTAAATTACTAATTAACAATAATTATTTCAATTAATCACCTAATAATACAAATTAATTAAACATTAACAATTATTTATTTAATAATTAAAAATTATTTTACAATTATTTCCAAATAAATTCATTTTAATTATTTTTATTATTCAAATAATTATTAATAAATTACTTCCCACCCTATTCACCTATAAACCCACAACCCGCTACAGAAATTAAATTAGTAAAATTTACATAATTACCAATTAATCAATTATTAAAAAATAATTAACAATTATAATTAAATTAATTAACAAATATAAATGTATTAACAATTAATTACTAATTACTATCAATAAATAAATTTACATATTTAATTAATTATAATTAAACTACTTCCCACCCTATTCCCCTATAAACCCACAACCCGGTACAGAATAAAATGAGTAAAATTTACATAATTACCAATTAATCAATTAATAATAATTATTTTCCAATTACAATTAAATTAACACATATACATTAATTAACAATTAATTACAAATTACTATCAATAATTTCTTTTACATATTTAATTAATTATAATTAAATTACTTCCCACCCTTTTCCCCTATAAACCCACAACCCGCTACAGAATTAAATTACGCAATAAATATAAAAAAAATCATTAAATAAAATAATTTATAACATAAATACACACTTTTCACACATATTATAACATAAAAATACACTATAAACAATTATATATTACTAAAAAAAATCGATATTTTTAACTATCTATATTATATACTTCGATATTTTGACTATCTATATTTTTAACAGTCGATATTACTTCACTTACCTTAAAAACGATATTTTTGTAATCTACATTCTGTCCTGTCGATATTTTGTCCAGTCTATATTAAAACTCGATATGTCCAATCGATATTTTGGACTCGATATTATGTCTGTGCACCGATAAAAGAAGTGTTTCAGAACAACAATTTGAGATTTCCTGAATCTGATGTATAGAATAAAGGATTATCACCTTGTTGACCTGCTTTCTAGCCAGATAAATAAGCTCAAAAAAGTCCTCCTTGGCCCTAGTGTGTGCCTGTAACTGCAGGTCTACACCCCAATTGCCCCATGAGTCGGACTGCTGTCTACTCTCCTTTACTGCTGAGATCTGTCCAACGTGGACCAGAAGCCATGCACCCTGGAGCTCAGGAACTTTTCCGTACCGCAGAAACCTAACTAGACACAGGGACATACATAGTTTCCTGATCCTATAACTCTTGACTATGAACATTGACATACTTGATTCCAAAGTGACAGAATCTTGTTATCCTAAACCTACCCATTGCTCTGTTTGCCTTTAGCATTTTTGTACGTTTACCAGTATTTGCTAGTGATTAGCATTAGCTATTTGTGGGTGGATTGAGATTGTTCATGCTTCCTTTGGTTTACGAGCCATGTAACATTTATAGATATTTACTAATCGTGGACATTACATATTGTGTGTAAATCGGGGGCTGAATTATTCCAACTGCAATTCATTATGTTATTGTGTTGCTTTAAGCAATTTGCGTCAATTACATTGTTTAGTCACTGTTTTATTGGCAAGTTATTTGTATATTCTAAGGTATTATTATAGCCTTAGTCTTTTATACAAAATAACAAAGCTACCTCAACATTTCATTTTTATTGCAACTGGAATAACTGTTGTCCTGTAGCCTGACTAAACCTTCTCACCACCTTCTTTTAGTTGGGCTTTGATTGCTCAACCACTTCAGCTGGAGAGTCAGGGAGGCCAGCTGTGCACTGCTGACCGAGTACCAATTGTTCTGCTTACAGTAAACATCTGTAATCGTACCTTTGGTGATTTTAGATTGTCTCTGCTACTACAAGGATTAAGGAAAATGCCAGACAGTCAAAGTGTGGTCAACTACCACAATGTCGCAATGAACTCCCTGTGCGTTGACCTGAAGTTTTTCAGTTCTACCTGGCCATACTGCGAGTGTGTTTTGAGTATATATTTTCGTATTTGTGAATGATGTGTTTGTTTTTGGTAAGTTTTATGTATACCATTTCTTCTTTGTGAATGGTGTGTTTGTGTTTTTTATATGTTTTAGTTATAGCTGAATATGACAGGTTTTCCCTTAAGGTGCACTGTTTAAGTGTTGCAAGGGTGTTGAAACTGCAATTTGTGGGGCGGTGAGGGTGTCAAACTACATCTTTTCAGTATCAGTGAGTAGAGTGGTGGTGGAGGGGATACCTCTTTCCTGAATGCATTGATGGGAAGTCAATGAAGGACAAATACTTAGGCTTGTTTAAGTTGGTTACGGTAGATATTTGGTATATTGGTGAAGAATGGAGAGGTGTAGTAATTTGTAATTTCGAGTTGGCTGAATGGTGGCAAATAAAGAAAAGGACAATAAGATTGAGGTTGTTGCCTATGATGTACCTAGTTTCCTATATATGTTGAGCGATGCCAAGTGTGTCTAAGAGATCAATGAGTGAAGGTTTCATTTTCTTAGTTGTAGAGTTGTCTCCTTAGATAAAATCTACAAGGTTCTCTTTAAGATGGGCTGTATGACTTTTCAAGCCGTGCAGGGACGGCCCCTTCTTTCATCTCCTCTGCAATCCAGGCCTATCACCCTACTAGAGAGCTGCGCTCCTCTTCCAAATGCCTTCTCTCAGTTCCTCGCTTTAAGAAATGCAGAATGGGAGGCTTGAAATGTTCCGTCCTCGCCCCATCATTCTGGAACACACTCCCGCTTGCCATGAGATCGGCTACCTCCTACATGGAGTTTCGTAGAGCCCTTAAAACTTTCCTTTTCCGGCAAGCCTTTTCGTCCTAGGCACCCGCCCTCCTGCGCTTTGTATTAGCATCCTCCAGCGCCAAGAAACCGCATTGTATACGGGCGCTTTATAAATTCTTTTAAATTCAAATTCAAATTCAAGGTTTGGACAGGAACGTGACTGATGGATGTTTTGGTGTTAATGTAAGTAATTTCTTCGATAAAGGCACTGCTGATTTGTTATAGCTGTACATCTGGATGAAACTGTTGGGAAGTAGAACATTGCCAAGTAGGCGAGGCAGGAGCGTTCCAGATGTATGCATTTTTGGGTGATTGCATGTCAGTCAGCCACATACATTTATTCGATTTTATATAAAGTCAAAAGCATTTCACCATGAACATCGATAAAAATACATCTCTGTATACAACAATGAATTATACAATGCAATAAGAATAAATAAGCGACTTCCGTAGGTGAGGAACACGATATACAAGTGCCAGAAATACAGCATAGCGAATTATCAATACCTCATCAATGAAGTGTTCAAAGATAATCGGGATGGAAATAGCAGCAATATGGCCCAAAACAGAAAAACCATACTAAAATGGTATACTATCTTGAGATGAAAAAAAACAGCCAAGAACAATAGCACATAAAAAAAAAAGATTATCGGGGTAGATAACAGCAGTGGTATAGCTAGCCTTTGGGTGCCCGGGGCGGTCCCTGTGTTTGCCGCCCACAGCAGCATTAAAGATCAAGGGGGTTCTGGCGAGTTTCGGCCTACCGCTGCTGCCCTGCTGCAGTGGCTTTGTAAGGGGGTGGAGGATTGAGCCTCGGAACTGCAAAAAAGCGCGAGAGGAGGCTGCCGGCCCCAAAACTTGTGCCACCTGGGGCGGACCGTCCGCCTTGCTACGCCACTGGATAAAAGCTGTAAACATGAAAAAATTGGTCTAATCTGTCTCAAACCTGTGGGTAATAAAAAGGGGCCTTAAAGATGTATGACTAAGGGTATTGAATCTGGGGCTAGTAAGAACAATGTGCATAGTATCACATATTGAGACCTTATCACAGATACATGGTGGTAAATCAGCCATTTTAAACCAAACGCCTTTTGTAAACAGCAATTGATAAAATATGGCTAGTCTAAAATAAGTTAGTAGGTGCCGATGGTGATAGGACATCTCTAGGAGCAGGGATAGTTCTATTCCGTGTACTTACTTTACTATGATGTCCTGTTTGGAGAAGGCAGAAGCCTCCCTCCTGGCTTCCACCCTGAGATTGCAAAGCAATGGATGTGCTGAATGCTGTATTCAGGAACGTTAGGATATGATTGGGGATGAGGATGAATCAAGACTCTGAGATGAACACTGAATAGAGATTATGTAACCTAGGACATACCAGGACTGCTAGCGGGGGGGGGGTCAACTGTTGAGAGAGTATTGCATATTGTGTAATGTAGTGTTTTTATTTTGCTTCTGGTGACTTATGTATGGTGATTACTCAGGTGTGGATGAGGCTACTGAGATTTAATGACTACATAGGTCTGGAAGGAGAGGTGCATTTGAATCTAGTTATAAGTGTGGGTGGTGATGATTTACCTGAAGTTCAAGGAGAAGGGGTTATTTTCATTGGCCATTCAGGCCCAAACGTGATGAAAAGGGGTCCACTTTGTCTTCTTCAGCCTTAACTTCAGAAGAAGCAAAGATACCAGTAGCAGCCCGTGGAGGGAGTTCCGCGGGGTGGAGGGCGGGGCGGGGAGGGGCAAGGTGGGCGGTAGTAAACTACGGAATACAGGCAAACAGAGAAAAGTAAACAAATAAATAAATGAACAAATTTCATTGCGCGCGCTGCATTGCGAAATGCGATGCAAGGCGCGCAAGGAAATTTGCTTTATTTATTTATTTATTTACTTACCTCTGTTCGCTCATATTCCGTAGTTTACTACCCCCCACCCAGCCCCTCCCCGCCCCACCGCTTTGCAGAACTCCCTCCACAGGCCGCTACTGAAAGATACCAGTCAAGAGTATTTAGTAATGTTTGAGGTTGGATATAACTGGCTGGATTTTAGAAGCCATGAGATCTGAATCTTGAAATAATTTGCACTTGTAAATTCAGTACTAACGACTTTTTGAATGTAATATCTAAACCTCACAATACCCAAAAGTGTTTTCCAATTTGTAATGAAAACTCCAAATCACCATTTAATTAGGTGTAAGGACATTTAGGCACAAGTTGGGGCTGTGGATCTCATAAACTAATCCCCCATTGGAGACTAGCACCCGCCATATCTGTTTACGTTTGCCAGAGTTGCTAAAAGACGAGTGACTGAGCTAGGACTCAATAAAGTTTCCTCACAAAAGGAAATGTCTAGATGAATGCCTAATACAATTGGAATTCAACCGTCAACCTTGCAAGCATAACAAATCTTCCTCAAACGTAACTAATATTATTTTTGTGAGTCTGATCACCAGTGGCTTGAGAGTGAACGTCATCATGTGAAGATCACCACACTTTCATAATGCACAATGTCGGACTTACCTGCCTTGACCACCAACTAACACCAGTGAAGCAATTAGCGTAGATTGCACTTGCAGAATTTACTTTGCATCCCTCTCACCTTTTGTCCCTTTTGAGGGCAACGTGGATTGTGTTGCATTATCCTTTGTTTGACTTATGTCGCTAGTGATTTTACAGCAGCTAGGACTGCATGTAAAACTGGACAAATCAAATTATATCTGGTCTAATGTGCATCACACAAATGTTAGGCTGATTTTTTTCTCAGGTTCAGATTCAAGCTGTAAAGCACTGAATCTGAGTCCACCAACACTAAAACTACAATCTTTGCTAGAGTCTTGTGAACACTGTGACAGTTCCAATACCAGCTTTCCTATTTTCTTCACTTGGTAATATCAAACTCTATTATTTCTGTTCTGTGCTTATGTTCATAGAAAGTGTGAAGATTCAAAGACAAGCGTAAACATGTTTGCATTATGTCTGCCTCCTGCCGAACATTTCCTTTTTTGATGTTCACAATTCTGGTTACCTTTAATTAATATAATAATCAAAATGATGCATTAGTCACTGTTCTACCTGGCATCCCTTGTCTTTTTGTTTCTGACCTACCGTTTTGACTGTGTGCTGAACTTCATTTCTACTAATTTAGGACTCTGGGCACTTTACTACTGCTGGGCAGTGCTAAAGTGCATGTGATCTGTGTCTAAAATGTTATGGTATTCAGTTTCCCCATGATTGGTATATTTGATTTAATAGTAAGTACCTAGTACAGGGCTCTGTGTGTGATCACAGCCTGTAAATCTAATTCAAATAGTGGGCCTGCACCACTGATTGCGTCGCTCACATGAGTAGTCCTTCAAACCTGTCTCAGGCCTGGCACTGCAAGGCCTGTGTCTGCATTTTTAAATTGTTATTTCGATCTGGCAAGTTTACCTACTTGCCAGGCCAAAACCTGCCATTGTAATACATATGTCACCCCTAAGGTAGGCCCTAGGTAGCCCCATGGGCTGGGTGCAGTGTATTTAAAAGGTAGGACAAGTACTTTGGTGTTATCCATGTCCTGGTAGTGCAAAACTACTAAAATAAATGTCACTACAGCAAGGCCTCTCTCTCCTATAGGTTAGCATTGGGGTTGCCTTGTAACATCTTACAAGTGTATCTTCCAGTTGAGAGCAGATAGAAAATTGGAGTTTGGTGTCTCTGGACTCACAATTTAAAAACACATTGTTTAGTAAAGTTGGTCTTTAAATTGCATAGCTGAAAATGACACTTTAAGAAAGTTGCCATTTTCTTACTTATCTATTCTGTGCCTCTGCCTGCCGCTTGAATACACGTCTGGGTTGAATGACAGCTGGGCTTTGTGAATTCACTCTAGATAGTCACACACAAAGGGAGTTGAAGTGTGCCCTGCATATCCTGATGGCCCATCACCAGGCTGATGAGCCTTCCTGGTCTAGCATGGTGGGAGGAACCAACACTTGCACCTGAATAGGGCTGTGCTTCTCCCCACACAAAGATTTGCATATCCCCCTATAGCGTAACTGGAGCCATGGCAGGGAAGGGCAGAGTCTTGTGCACAACAAAGACCTTTCTTTGAAGTCTCCCTACTTCAAAGGCTAAAATGGGTATATGTACTGGACCTCTGGCACCATATTCTCAGAACACTTTTGGCCTGAAGCAATTCTGCCTGGAAGAAGAACTGTTGTGCTTCCAGGAGGGACTGCCACTTTGCTGTTTGCTTTGCTGTGTTATTCTGCTGCTTCTCACCTGGGAGTGAGAGGACTGGACTTTACTTTCTACATCCTGCATTTAAAGTTTCTCCAAGGACTTGACTGAGCGTGCCTCCTGTAGCTGAAGTGTCACTGACAACAAAAATGTCACCTCCATCTTGCTACCAGCACCTGGGCTCCTGTGCTGTGATACTGCTCTGCTAAGTGGTGCCACATCCAGTCCTGGGCACTTGGAACAGAATTTTGTGCGGCAATCAAGAAACCAATGCATCGACTACAAGGGTAATTTCCGAACTGGTGCATCCCTGCAAAATCGATGCATTGCCACTGCCTGCACCAAGCAGTGGTTACCTCTCACCGAGTGCATGGCGCATCAACTGTGACTTACAATGCAGTGCCTCAGAAGAACCACCACTGCGTGAGTTTCTAGCATTGCCTCACTAAAGTCCGTAATGCACCGTTACTACTCTGACGTTGTTAAAGTCTCAACGTTCGCCTTAAGGAACCAACGCATCACCTGCACCCACAACACTTCACCTATTCTGCGCCACACATCATCTGTGATTTCTGATGCATCCAATGAACTATTACTAGGATCTGCGCGACCCCTGGGGGGACTGAACTTTTAGATTTGTCCCTGTCAACCAAGACCAGATATCCATAGATGGAGCTACTGATTGCTAAGCACTGCATTTTGATTTAATCTTGCAAAATTAATTTTGTGACTTGTGTGTGTTGGATCTTTGTCGTTTTGGTCTTGTTTTACTCAGATAAATATTGCCTATCTTTCTAAATTGGTGTGGAATACGTTTATGGTGTTTTCACTGTGTAACTGTGTGAACAAATACTTTATACCTTGCCTCTTTAGTTTAACCTGACTTCTCTTTGCCAAACGACCAGAGGGTGAGCACAGGTAAACTTTTAGTGTGTGCTACACTTTTCCTGACTAGGAATGTGGTTCCTGCTTGAGCAGGGTGCATACTTTGCCAACCAGAAACCCAATTTCTAACAGTTATTGTGATTGTTTTCTCTTGTTGAAGCTTTAGAGTCTGCAGGTGCTACTCTTTTCATAATATAAAATAAAATCGGTAGTAAGATACTATAAAAATTCAGGTATCGAACCATATTAAGAGAAGGAATTTGCGCTAGAACTATCACGCCAAAGGGCACGCCAGTTTGCAGCACCAACCGACTTAACTGGAGGGGACATTGGGACAGCAAGAAGAAGTTGCCTTCTGTCTGCAGCTGTTTATTTTCAAGCCACAAACAAGCTGTGATAAGAGAATAGCTGACTCCCTCTTTCATTACGAAAACACAGGTACACTGTGCGATCCTTCTTGCGAAACTGAAAGGCTTGCTATTTACTGCTTTAGCTAGAATTACCATAACACTTAGGAATACCCTGAGGGTGTTACGATGCTGAGAAATCAATAACCATGTTACAAACGTTGTTGCTGTTGTCACTGACCACAATACGCTTCGGTGCATTCAGTTTTCCATTCTGCATGGCTACCTTTCATACTTTAAGCACTAGATTAGGATTTTAAAATAAAAAATGTAAAATAAGTATCCTGCATCTTAGTGTTATTCATTTGCAAAAGTGGGTTTGGAGTTCCACTGTGTCCCTGAGTACATCTTGTAAGACTTATCAGTACCAGTAAACACGTCCTGCGCAGTATAGTTCAGTGGGTTGTGTATGAGTTGCAGTCCAATTGAATTTCTAATTTGTATTGGTGCATTGACTAAATACTTACACCAGGAGCTTGGAAATTCGACCCTTGTGGCTCTGGATGCCCCCAGATTGTATCAAGAGTGTGCTGCAGGAAAGAGCCACAGCCAGAGCAGCCTGAGGGAGGCACTAACCAGTTTACAATGCTATTATTTCAGGTTGCCAACAAAAATGTGGTTCAAAGTAAGTGTAAAATGGGCTGTCATTAAAAGTACATGATGATTTTCTATTATTGAATTTATTTAGAAGGGTTCATATTCAATTTGACCAATTCAAATGATATTATTATAGCATTTGTTTTCTGATTTTTATAATGTAATTCTTCTGAAAATAATAGTCACTACCACTTTCACTACATTACTTGCTGGATGCGCTAAAAAACATAGGGTTTAGATACGAGATAAACTCGAGGAAGTAGCATGTTTGTGAATTAAAAGCAAGTACATTTCATAGGATCCATGTTTATACACGAAAGGGGATATTTATTCACAAAGGTAAACTTATACATAAGGAAATCAAGAGTTTTTCATTTTTTTTTAAAATATGTTGCTTGCAATAGGTCCGTTTTACCAATGTACTGTCAAAACCCAGACCTGAAAAGAGTTCAGGCCATACCTAGCAAGTGAAAAAAAATGAAAACCTACATTGCGAACTAGCATAAATCACCAGCACTTTGGCCATATTAGGCACGGCGGGTATACTCAGCAGTTCCTAGACAATCATGCCATTGATTTCCCCTCGAGTGTGCCAATACTGGACTACTTGGATTCAGAAGCTGGCTTTGGCACTACGTGGTCATCTGGTTGACAAAAAGTCAAAAGGCACACACCTATCACACCGCTGGAAGGCCATCTCTGTGGCATTCTCTCTCCTCTCATTGGTGCTACTCCAAACAACATCAGGTGCCCTTTGAAGTGGAATTGATCATGGGCCTGGTAGGTCTTTTTCAAGATTTTGTTTTCAATGGAAAACATCAAGGAGCACCCTCACAACCCTGCAGAAATTGCTGGCGAAGGTCCACAATATGGCAGCCAAGAGGACTTGGATTGAACAAGGCCCCTTTCATTAACACAAATTGACTTTTTCAATCTATGTACTCAGCATGGAAGGGCATCCCACTCATGAATTGATAATGTCTTGCTATTGGGCACAGTGGGGCTTCTGAGACACTTATTGTACCTTTGGTTTTCATTGTCATTTAAGGGTATGTACTGTTACACCATGTCCAGAGCTGGCAGACGCCAGCCTCGTGTACTTTAGTTTCTAAAGACTGTGGGTAGGGCCTGTAAGGAACAGCATCATGGTGCAGTCTGCCATAATTTTCGTTGTGCCTGAAGCGAGAAGAAATACATAAAGTAGATCGGAAAAGAAAGTTCAAGTTTTTAAGAAAGGAACAAAGAAATGCTGGACAGAATAAAATTCTTTAACAAGAGGAAAATCCTTCACAAAGTTAAAATATGAGCTTGCAGTGCTCCTGAAGCCCACCCCAGGTTAAATCATTCCACGTAAATATATTTAAACTTCATCTGCATTACATAGAGGAAGATGCTTGAAAGGTCAGATTGCATATATGTGGAACGCTTTAAATATTGTTCTATAACAGACCCTCCCTATGCTAGCCTAGTCTTTGAAGCAACAGTTGATTTGCCCTATGCAAAGTGCCATTTTTCTACATTCTTAACGACAGAGTTGGGATAAAATTGATACTTTTAGAGATCGACTGTCCCTACTGAAAGTGATATTGTCTTTCCTCATTCTGTTTCTCAGAGCTAGGAAGCCTTTCCTTGTTTCGACTGTTTGGCGCGAGAAGTCTTGTGAGATTATTATTTTGCTATCTTTCCACTCTAGTGTTTGGTTTTTCCTGGCCACTGCAAATATGGCCTCCGTCTGCTGCGATCTAAGAGGTCTGCAAATAATCGGGCGGGGGCCCAGTGCACTTTGGAGTTTCATCGCTGGTACGCAATAGGCCTTGTCTAGTTCGAAGTGTCTGTCAAAGCTGAGACCCGTGATGTGTGGGATGAGCTCCTCTAGGAGGGCTGAGCAGGATCCAGGTTTGTCCTCTTTCCCTTCTGGTACACCAAGAAGTCTTATGTTGCCTCTTCTTGTGCGGTCGTCTTGTTCAGCCAGCTGTTTCTGTAGGCTGTTGGTGGCTTTGGAGACCGACAGTAGGGCTCTGCTAGATTGCGTGTTGGCGTCCTCGATGTCGCTGATTCTCGATTCCACTGTGTCAATCCTGGTGTTCGTATTATGTTGATCTGCTCTAATGGCTGCTAGCTCTAGTTGCATGTTGTTGATTGTTTGTTTGGTGGATCTAGCAACCTTGTTGCCTTCGTTGACTTTCCTGAGGATTGTGTCCAGAGTTGTGTCATTTTTGAGCTTCAAGGGCGAGTCAGGATTGTTTTTGTATTTCTTTACTTCATTGGCTGCTTTCCCTTCTTGGCTAGACATCTCGCTGAGGCGTCTTCTGGCTAGGTAGCTGTCTAATCCGCCGCCCTTATGTTGTGTGGCCGAGCTAGAGTGTTCTCCCCTTGGGCCCGGTGTGGCCTTACTTGTGTGCTGGAGGTCTAGTCTGTATTTGCTTGGCTCTCGGATGGCCCTTGTCCTTGTTTTTGCTCCCGCCAGTTCCGCTTCAGGGTGCTAGCCGAAGTCTTCTCGTTCTGGGCGTGCCCACTTGTTGTTTGTTGACCAAGGTGGCCTCTTCCTCTCCACACTTTCAGTTTTGTTTTCCCCGCGATGACTGTTACGGTGCAGACCCTTCGCTCTGTTTACCGCCGCTGGTCTGGTGTACTACTCAAATCTCAAGCTGTCTTCCTAGTATTTTCCTTCAACGGACCTTGCTTCAAACCCCTCGGGTCCTCTCAAAAGACATCAACAAAGCACAGAGTTGCAGCCAGGATGCCACCCATAGGCTTTAATCCAAGCAATGAAAATGGGTCTTGGTTGAGTACTAAACATGCAACAATGATGGGGCACAGATGGCTACTCATAGTCTTTGACCCAGGGTTGAATTAGGACAGTAAATAGGCCTGGGCATCAAAATAAAAGTGGTCCCCGTTTGTGAATTTGATAACTAGAAAGGTGCCACATGTTTGCAAATTGGAGCAGTTTTAAACTTGTAAAGGGGCGCTATATATGTGTTTTGCAAGGGACGACTGCATGGATTTGAGCTTGCTGAAGGAAATGCTTGTTTTAATTTCAAGGACATCAGCAGTAAAACCCGGGCCAGACCCTGAGACAGGCTTACCTTCAAACCAGCTAGAAAACTAGCCCACACACGTATCCTTCAGACCAGCTCATCGGGCACTGCCTGATTGCCCCATAGGCCATTCCAACCCTACTTTCATCCATATACCACAGCACCTGCTCCACTAAAAATTGCTGCATCCCTGGAGTCTCAAGCAGCGATCTGTGCTTAATGACTATAGTGACCACTTGTGTTGAACGGATTTAGCACAAAATCAGTCATAGGGAGGCAGACACCCAGAACCGCAAAAGAGGCTTAAGTGTAGTAGTAGTCCCTGATGCAAAAGTCTCAATTAAGAATGTACTACTTGCGATCTTTTACAGGTAAATACCGGCCGCAGAAATAATATAAATTGGTGACAGAAGAGTAAAGGCCATGAGCGGCACCCGTGTTCCACAGACACTGCAGCATGTGTAACCAGGGCCTCGTGAGGTGGGAGTGAAGGGTTAAGCGCGCTGCTCCCTTTCATCCGTCACCCTGGAAGGAACCCAAGTCTAGCCCGTGTGCGCTCTGGTACTCGGGCGCCTACCTGGGCCGTGTCTCCTGGGTGGAGCTCCATCCGCCGGGAGCCCTGGGCGCTCTCGTCTGCATTCCAGCCGCGTGAGTGACAGCGGCAGGCGGCGCGCCGCCAACTCGAGCCCTAGGCCGCGCGTGGGCCTTCTCTCTCAGGTGCACCAGCCCCAAATCAAAGGGGGCGGCCCCCTGAGCACGGCTATTAGCCTGTCAGGAGGGGGCACGCGAGCGACTGACCCCGGGCCCTGGGATTACACACAGCAACTACTTTTATTTGATACTTGAAAAGGGGGTTTGGCACGTACAGGCAGATGTGCGCCTGGCAGGATTCGACGCAATACATACATGTTTGTAAAATTCACATGGTCGTTTATTTTATACGTCTACCTCGTGCTTTAGCGGCGGGTTAAGAGGGGGATTGTCTTTAAGGGGTTCTGCCTGCTCTAGACACACACATGCCCATTGTCCCGATTTAGACGGGAGGCTCCCGACATTTTAAAGCCAGACTAGCTTTATTTTTTTAGCTGTCCCTCGCTTGGAATTGCCTCTGCTTCAACAGAAGTCAAAGGGGATAGATAATACATTCCGCCTGATTTTTTTTCAAAATCTCCTTCTTTCCTGTTCTGAAAAGCTGACATATATGCAGTCATGGGTTTTTTAATTCTGTGATCGCAGATGTAGAGGTAGGAATGTCAGAAGCAGCGTCCCTCTGTGCCCCAGTCACACTGATACAGGAATGCCACGCTGCAAGTCAAAGGTATTTTTAATTAGATTAATTTCAGCAGCATTAGAATGGGATGTTCTGGGACATATCTCGCTGTCTATGTGGCTGGTAATTCAGGACAGGACCACACCTGCCCGACTCTCCGGCGCCTTTCACTAGCGCAGGAAAGGGAAGATGGACAAGTTTTCTAATTTTATAAAGAGGGCAGGGCTTGGAGTCGTAATGGTATGCCAAGGCTTAATAATAATGTTGTGCGGCCCATGAAACTGTCCATGAAGCAGGTGTGACACTTCAAAAACGTGCAGTTTTCACAGAGGTGGCGTGAGTCCTCAAAATGTACAGATTTCACTACAGTGAAATTCTGGCTCTCTGCCAGTGTGGTGACCCTCACTTTTAACGTCCGTGGCGTTGGTGCCAATATGCTTTCTCCTGCAAGAAAGTCAGGGCTTGGAGAATTAGGCAGTGGCGGCTCCTCTGCTAAGGCGGAGGAGCGTCACCCCACTGCCACACAGAGTAAGAAATTAAAAAAACAGAAAAATAAAATGATAATAACAACAATATTATCATTATATGTGAATGTACTGTTACAGCGCCACACCCACACCGCCGAGAGTACAGACTGCAGAGGGGTCCTACCGTGTCCTTGCCGACACCGCCGAGAGTCCAAACACCAGCAACAGCGCCCTCGCCGCCCCAGGACTACAATTCCCAGCAGCCACAGTGACGAGGCGCACACTCACCAAGAGGGCAGCAAGCGCCAAGAGGCGCATATAGCCAGCACAGGGCTCCGATGGGGCGGGAGCCCTCTCTTGTCAGAGGGGGCTTACATCGCCGCGCCGACACCGCCGAGAGTACAGACTGCAGAGGGGTCCTACCGTGTCCTTGCCGACACCGCCGAGAGTCCAAACGCCAGCAACAGCGCCCTCGCCGCCCCGGGACTACAATTCCCGGCAGCCACAGCGACGATGCACACACTCACCATGAGGGAAGCAAGAGCCAGGAGGCACATATAGCCAGCAGAGGGCTCCCGCGTCGCGGGACGCGCGCGGGCTGGCGCCAGGCTAAGCCCGGGCAAAGGGCGGGCCGTCAGGGGCCAAAAGAGGCCGGGCCGGGCTGCCCCCCTTGGCTGGACCTTTTTATTGTCTCGAATTATTGTGGTAACTACTTTTACTTTATTCAGTCAAAGATTGGTCCTTTTTGTGACTTTTTACCAAACGTTGACCATTGAAATTGTTTCCTGGGGCCTTGTTATTTTATCTTTATTTTAGTAACTTGAGTATTTTATTCTATCCTAACCAATTTCGAATTGTGACTTGAAAATCCCTTGTAGAGCATCATGGGCAAAGCAAATCCCACAACTTCCTGTCCCTTAACTAGGCAAACAGCAGCATCATCAACCCCACTCCCGAGTCTGAAAGCAATTGATAAAATGTTGCAGAAAACTGTAGGGGTGGTTGCGTCGGCAATAGTAAACACTGAAAGACGTCTTTCTCTAACTCCTGCCATGCCCCCCCTCTGTCAACTGGGGATATATCCCTAGATACTGTTAATTAACCTGATTCGATGTTAGTTTCTTCCTTTGTTGACCTTCCATACGCACAGATTGTGCCAGCCTCTAGCTCTCCCACTAACTCTGTATCATCTATAGGTCCTCCAACTGTTAGAAAGGCCCCTAATCTCCGCCCGAGAAATAAAAAGTCGAGACAACCCAAAAAGGCATCCAAGAGTCCATTTCCCTACTACCGATCCCACAGATGTTGAGCCAGGTCCCAACTTTTCCACCTTAGCACCTCCGGTCTGGGCTTCCCATTTACTACTAGATCTTCAAGCCCAAATAGAACATCTCATCAATTCTCATTTTAAAACCCTGATAAGTAGAATTGATACGGTAGTCTCACTGCTAAATAACAAAAGTGGAGCTGGAGAACACCAATCTACGCCATCTGGGATCATTACGGGGAAAGTGGTTCCAGGCATCCCTAAGCAGGCAACTCAAGGCCCTAGACTAAAAGTTGGTCCCAGCTCTGACATTTTAGTACATGGGGCAGCGCAAGTTATCCCGTGTGCACGCATCCCTGAAACCAGTGCACCCAGGGCCTCTCTTGACACAGCTAGCCGGGGTCCTCGAAACCCACCCACTACTTCTAAAGCCCCCAGCAATCAGTGGCCAGTCCCGGGTTTGGAGCCCCAAAACCTCTCACAAAATCTCTCTGGTATTGGGGCCCACTGTACTCCACCTTGCCCACAGCTACCACCTGAAGCATTCCCATATATGGTGGTTCTAACAGGCGTCCCCTTGTTGTCAGGTGAGCGAGGTGAGACCTTCCCTGAGTTAAAGAACAAAATTATCTACTGGCTAAATAGAAATAGACCCTTAACAAGATCAGGACACAGGGAAATTATAAATGCAAGAAGAGTCAGTTGGCTGGGGACTAAACGCAAAGATAATAGGGGGATTGTGTCATCATTAATTTCTGGGATCCCGGAGTGGTCAATCATATTCTTCAGTGGGGAGGCTCCTGCATCACGGGCTCAATCACCACCTCGACCACTGGGGTATTTCTACTCCCGGGATTCACTTCCGGGAGGGCCAGTTCCAACCTATTTCCATCACGGGGAGCAGACAGTAGAATATAATCTACCGATAGCAAACAGTTTCAGTGCCCTGAATAATGTAGATTGACTAACCCCTCTCCCGGGCCCTAACGAAATGGTCGCCATTGCAGTTGGGTGCCCAGAGGAGGAGAGAGTGAGGGTTGAGGCGGGCCCCCCCAAGAAGGACCACAGGCCTTTGGGTGTTGGATTGCCCACATCCGTGCTAAGCCCAAGTCTAAAGACTAGACCTCCAGGTGATGCTTTGAAGTTGGTTAATGGTACAGGACTTTCCCCTCCTACTGTTCGCCTACCTACTTTAGCCGGCTATGAAAGGGCAGAATCCACCTTAGTTAGTATTGAAGGGGTTGGCTCTCGTAGAGCACTAATTAGGTCCTGGAATCTAGCAGGGCTTGGTTCAAAGCTATCCAATCCACAGTGGGGGGAGTTGATGTACTGTTTGGACAGGATGTCATTTTGCAATCTTCCGTTACAAGTCAAGCGATAGAGTACGTTCTCAACCAAGGCATGTGCTTCTGTGTTTTTTTTCACACCTGCGAGTGTAAACCTTTCAGACACCTTCTTTAGCTGGTCCTGTAATACATGCAACAACTGGATAGCTTGGCCCATCATACTGTCCGCCTTGCTAACTTGAAACAGTGGAACCGCTAAACTCCAAAGTAAACTGAGTAAATCTCTGGTATACAGTTCTGAAGGTAAGGATCCTCAAAAAGGTCACCTCCTGTCCAGTGAGGCGCAAAGTGACTGTGCATCTGGAAGCCTTACAAGTGTAAGGATGTGGACTTGAGCACTCCTGTAGGCAAACTCAATTGCTGCTTGAAGGTATGTAAAAATAGTAAGCAAAGGATGATTGAATGAATATTCTGATTTTGTTCAATCAGGGAGATGGGTCATATTTCTTCATATGATCAAAATAGTTCCATCCAATGAATGGGTAAATTCCAATGTTGACATATAATCACAGGTGTCACGCTTAAATCAATAGCATCATGTCATGAAGAACACCCGATGCATTCCATCCGGGTTCTTGCTACATGCCTTTAATTACATTTCTCTTTAGGTCCATGCCCCCTGAAGATGAGCCATCGGCTCGAAATGCATCTATGAAGAAATATGACCCATCTCACTGATTTAATAAAATCAGAATATTCATTCAATCATCCTTTGCTTACTTTTTTACGTACCTTCAAGCAGCAATTGAGTTTGCCTACAGGAGTGCTCAAGTCCACATTCTTACACTTGTAAGGCTTCCAGAAGGTCCTTGCTAACTTCCCATGTGAAAACATCAAAAGGGATCAACATCTGTGTCAGGCATTTGACTAGGCCTCATTTGTATGCATCCAGCTTTGATCTATTTGTACTGCTTAAACAGACATAGCACCATGTAATAGGTTGAGTTCCAACGTGTTGGCACCTCCTGTATCAGGGCTTTAACTGGTACTCAATTAGCATGCTGAATAATCCACAACTGCTTCCAGGCTTTCAAAGAATGGCTGAAATGAGTGCAGATTCTTTTGCAGATGGTCAGTATGTTTCTATGTCTTCTTTTTTGAGAAAATCTTGCACCAACACGGTTGATACAATGCGCCAAACACAGGACCCTGAAAGAGCCACCATCTGCCCTGGCCTTGACTATGTGACTGACATTGTCCATGGCAACAACTGCAAGTCTGAGACCTCTGGGTCGCAGTCATTCAGACACCTTGCTGTTAAATTTGTCCAATATGTTGGCAACTGCATGTGATTTCTCCATGGTGAACATGGCTACTGTTGCATGCCGCCTAACAATCTTTAAACTTTCTTCAAGGCCAAGACCTGTAGATAGCTTTTTCTTTACAAAAGAAATCCAGTGTGCATTGATGCACATGTAATCAGACTCCTGAGAACTGGTCCACATGTCTGTCATCAGGTGAATAGTGTGAACAACACTTTGCTGCAAAGCTTATCCAACCAATTGCATCATATCGTAATGCAGCACTGGAAAAGCAAAATAGGTCTGACTTGGAACCTTCTTCTTGGGCATATGGCTGTCGCAAATTATAATAATCTCACTCCTTCCACAAAAGAAAAAGGGAAGAGGTCCAGCTCTAACATTTTTGCCAGCTTCCCATTGTACAAGCGTGCCATTGGGTGGTTGAAGTCATAGGGCCCCTCCTGCCTAAACATGTATCTCCATCTGACTCTGATTCTTGTGCCCTTGTGAAGTCGGTGTGGCACAGTGATTCTGATCGTGCACTGCTGGGACAGGGCTGCTTTGCATGAGAATCCCCCCCTTCCTCATCATCACCTCCCATCATTATTGGACTTATAGCTGATGTTCCTCACCTACACCATCATGACCACGTTCAGTAATTCTTTTAAGGTGATCCTCCCATCCAATTGCGTGTTGTTTATTCATATGGGACATTTAGCCTCCAGTGCCATAATGTGAATCTGGCTTAACAGACGAACATTTGTGTTGCAAATGCTTCATACTGCAATGTGTTCCCCAATGTGTTAAGCTTAAAAAAGTCCCAAACTGGGAGGAAGTGCTTTTTTACTTGGCCACAGCCAAAGCCTGAAGACAAATTGGGGGTAGATGGGTGTGTCATCGATTGCCTCTCTGCAGTACATACTTCTACTGAGGTAGGGGTTAGTGTAGTTCTCAGCTGAGAGTTTGCAAATATGGGAGTTGACGGTGTTACGAGAGCCACATCCATTGAAGCAGGTAAAAAAATTATATCCAAATCCTCTGTGTCACTTTCCACAATGGCTAGCTTGTCGTTGTCATCCTCCTCATTGTCCCCTTACATAATTCTGAAGGCTTTCAGGAACTTTTCTTTTCCCTTGCCTCACCTAACATCTCCCAGACTCTGTTGGGGTCCATGCAGCATCCCTATCATCATCATCAGAAGTGGTGCTTGAAGAAGATGGTGGAGTAGTACCCTTCGTTTTCGTTGGTGGAGGTCTTGGAACCAATGATTCTAAAAGAGGAGGTTCTTGCTTGGCAGGAAGCTTGACCTCCTGTTCTGCTCCAACATCAAGAAGTACTATTGCTGGCTCCCGCTGGTGTCCAGTTTGCTCTGTTTCTGGAAACGATTGAGTACTACTTTGCGAAAGGGACAAATCCAATTCAACTTCACTGCTCGTCGGAGTCACCATCATTGCAGTGGCTGCCTCACTGACTTGGGCTTAGGCTGGGGTGGTGCTGTTGATGCGGGAGTGCTGCTCCCAGCTTACTCCCCGGATGCCAGTGCAGAAAAACTTTTGGGCCGACACTGCACTGGTGGAAAGCTGCTTCTTTTCACTGACGACTTTCTTGGCAGCAACTTTCTTTGGGGCCATCTTAAAGCTCTCAGTTGGCAGTGGCACAAAGCTGCAGAAGCGGAAGAGATTGTAGGACTGACGTGTGATGTCACTGTATAATACTTCTGTTTGGCAGTACTGCAGGTGATGTCTCTTCTTCTCTTGTGCACTTAAAAGCAAACAAACAAAAAAATGTAGTGAAACGTTGTATTGTTACAGTTTGAATTAGTATAGACAAAGGCAATATTAGTGTGGTTGGATACTTAGATAATAATAAATCAACCACTTTAAAGTCAAAGCACACCATCATACCATAAAATGTAATTTCCCATTAGAATAACACAACATACAGATAGAGCTCTTTCCTTTATAACCATATATTCCTAAAGGAAACTAAAAATTGAAGGCTGTTGCGTGCCTATGGTGGATGGATGGATGACTGGAGGCAAAATGAAAAATTACAATACAAATAGTTTAAAAACTATTTGAAAGTTTTTTTTAAGTAAAAGCAATTTAAAAAATGAAAATAATTTTAATAAATCAATAAATTAAAAAAAGAAAAAATTTAACTAGAAAAAAAATGAAAATACTTTTTTTTAAATGCTGATGTTTTTATGGGAGGATGAGAAAAAAGCTACTGTAAGGCAAGGAAGTTAAATATTTTGAAAAATGACAAAAACGCATGTAATATATAAGCACTGTTCATCAAAATCATATTCTTAATCTACATACTACAATAATAATAATGTGATTTCTAAAAGCACATAGCTACCTCATTTGAGATGTCTCAACGCTAAGTCTTCAATGATCCTCAAGCATATTATTAAAATGATATCACATCCATCCATGCAAGCCTATGGCAAAGGCACACTAACTGACTGGATATACAAAATGGCTGCCAGCTAGTGCAACATGGTCAAAGCAACAGCAGCCAGCAACGAGGCATGGGGAACAAAGAACACTTCCAAGCCTATGGCAAAGGCACACTGGTTGGATGCACAAAATGGCTACTAGCCAGTTGCACCAGGTCAAACAACACAAACACAAGGAGATGATGTACTGAGCACTGAAACTTTTCAGACCCCCCCCCCCCCAGTCACAGATCTGGGTTGAATCCATCATCGCTCTTTATCTCACTTCGCCAACCCAGTTCAGACCCAGCCATATGCAAAGCAGTCTTGACCCTGTTCCTTATGGGAACAGTCTGCCCCAAACTGTCAAGCCAGGGATTCCCTGGACCAGAAACAAGCATCCTGGGACCAGTTTCGGGGTTACACCCCTCATTGAACAGTCTAGTTGAATGCAGTGGCAAAGTGAGCAAGGGACATGCCCTGCCAAATTTGAGTGAACAAATGGGGTGAGTGTCTGAAAAGTTTCAGCGCTCCCTCCATCATCTCCTTGTGTTTGCGTTGTTTGCATTAGGTTGGCAGGCATCTTATCTCCAGGTTAGGAGTTAGTGTTTGTGTGAACTCTTTTAGCAGGACTGCAAATCAGAACCTATGCCTATTCAATCCTTTGCTCTATGCATAGTGCGCCAGCATGAGTGGTGACTGTGCTTAATGTTCTTGTAACACCCCTTGTGCCTGGAAATTCTGTATAAGTTTTAGTATGATCTGGTTGGTTATTGACGAGGAGGGAGCTGATCAGAAAGAAACAAATGGCTCACCATCCTTCGTCTCTCAAGGAGTAACTTTTGATCAGCAGTGCTGCATAAAACTTAACAAGCAAATCTCTTCATGACTGTACATTTACAAATCCCAACTGTCAGAAGCATTAACGCAAGCCTTTTAATTTCTAGCCCAAAGAAACCTAAATCTAAGCACCGCTAATTTCTCAACTGACTCCTATGTTGGAGTCCAGATAACCCTCTCTCGAGTAGTCCTTTCCAAGAGCTTCTTAGGTATCTCATCCAAGGTTCCTGTTGTATCCCTGTTGTCCCTGTGTTGGATTCCCAGCTCATTATGTGTTATTGGTCAGTGAACTAGTATCACATCGCCAGAATCAAAGCCTTAAAGAAAATTACATCACAAGCCCTGCTGAAACACCTGAATGACAGGCTAAGTTGCTCTGGCATGGTTCAAATGTATGCCAAACAACTCTTTGATAGGCAATAAGCCTCCAGGGTACTATTACCAGATTGATAGGCTTGTTTCGCACGTGACTCCAGAAGATAGGGATCTGCAGGATGCCTTAGCCCTATACAAATACAATAAATCAAATAAACAGGCTAATGGAATCGGGGTGAGTACTGTTGGCATGAGCTCAGTGCTGCAAAATTATTGGTATTATGTGGACAGTGTGAATAGGGTACTATGCTCTAAGAATCAAGCCCATTCATCTACAGAAAAATCACCGAATCAGATTCAGAACTTCAATTTAGCAAAACTGGAATTTTTTACAGTGCTGTGCCATGGACAAACAAAGTGCCTTCTAAGCATTGCGAGGTTCATCACCGATATTCAACCTTAAATGGCACCAGCAGTGCAAGAGATCTTTAATCTGCAATAAATCCTGGACTTTCCTTTTTCAAAACATTGTTTTAAGGTGTGTGAATCCAATTGGATAACTTGAAAACCTCAACTCCCAGAATGCACAACTCTATTAAACTGGATACATAGGGGCCTATTCACATAGTATGTAACATAATACTCCTGCTTTACTCTTGTAGCACTCTTAGATGCCTTTGTGAATTGCCCAGATAATATTTATATACAATTAGAACAAAGAGAAAGGATTGTGCCCTATTTGTACCTTTACTTAAGGGAAGTTAGACTTTTCAGAGCTGATTCACAAAGACATGTAAGAATGCGTAAAAGAGTACTCCCGTAGTAATACTTCCCATATTCATAAATGCTTTTGTGAATAGGCTCCATAGTATCCTGCCTGCATGGAACAATCTGACTGCCTTACATATGCAGTTTCTTTGTGTTCTTCCTCACTAATTTGCTGTGAAATACAGTCAAATTGTACAAAATCATGTTCATCTTCGAACAACAGATACACAAATCTTCAGTTTGTTACAAGATAGCTCAGTGGGGTGACCTACCATTTCACCAATCTGTGATCTATGTACGATGCTGAACTCTGGGGCCGCTGTTCAGCTAATGTCCTAACCGTGACAGAAAATAATTTTATAAAACAACTTTTGGACTTGCCCAAAAGTGCCCCCCTAATACCCTTAAAGATGGATTTGGGTATTATCCCCATTGCAGACCTGATTGCTTCTCGCCCACTCCTTTACTGGCGACGGTTATGGAGCACGCCAGAGTTAGGAAATTATAGGGAGGAACTAAAAGCTGTTATGTCTACTTGGGGGCGGGGAATATCACGTGGTTGTCGTTTATTAGGAATACATTTTGTGCTATATGACCTATGGTCGGCTCCAGAGGAGACATGCCAAGTCATTTAAAAAAAATCACTAGCAATTCCTTTGAAAGAATACAAATTGGCACCTATCTTGCAGACAGTAGATTCTTCCAGCCTGACCTCTAGGTTCCTGGATGCAAAACAGCATTATAATTTGGAGTTGTTGTTGGATTCGATCCAACCCCTTGCAGCAAAGAACCTGTTTCTGCAATTTAGTCATGGGACGCTCCCGCTCCATGCGTTCACCAATAAGTGGGCGGGCGCTACTAAACAACTTTGTCCGGGGTTCTTAGTAGCGGAGGAAACTGATATTCACGTTTTATTCTTCTGCTTGGCATATAAAAGGGCCAGATCTAAATGGGTTGAAGGACTGGGTTATTTAAGACCCAGCGGTGCCAGGGGACAACACCTGAAACCTTCGTGGGTAACCTGTTCCGGCGTACAAATGACAGAGACACGGGACACTTCCTTGGGCGTCAAAGATTCGAGGTTTATTTACTGCAGGGAACACAGAAATCACGTGAAGTACACAGCGGGTATGTTCGCGGGATCTGCTTCAATTTGCTACTGTGGATCGCTCCTTTTTATACACATTTCTCTCATAGGTTAACATGGTACACAAAGGTTTACAACTTGGTTCCCATAATTATCCCCGAGAGGGGTTGCTTTGATGCATTCAAGGTCCGGAACATAAGTACAGAAACATTTGGTGGTTCCCAACTGTAAAAACCCACCTTCCCACTATCAGTACATTCCAATTGGCAGTAAACAGATCGAAGAAGGGACAGGGGACAGGTGCGGAGGAAGGCAGAAACAGTGGGGAGATCGGAAAGGGTGTAAAAGGGGTGGTATCGGGAAACACGAGCTACAGGCCCCAAAGGGACGTGCCTAATGAGATGCACGGCTGAGACAATAGACCGGCACGGCAAGATGAGCCTCGAGCAGAGCCATCTGCCTTACAGTATCATCCCCCTCATCATAAAGACACTTTCAAAGGAAATGTGTCTTCCGCAAGAGTCTTGGGAATCCCAGGGTCGCGAAGCGGACAGCGTCCGTTCGCTGGCTACTTGAGGGCAAGAGACAAAATGGATGCCATATCTAAGATGGAACCCGTGGGTACAGATAGATAAACCCTCGAAACAAACGAACGGTTCAGCACAGCGAAACTGCGCACACCCACTAAACTCGTCATTTGCGGTTCATAGGTACCAGACTCGACCATATTCGTGCGAGTCGAAAACACCACTTACGATCGTCACGGAACCTCAGACGCTCCTTTTGCCCTCATGTAGGCAAGCACTAGTCAGAATCATACTCGATATTCATCAGACCATCTAGATGCTGCTGCAACATAACTCTGTCCAACCGAGCTCCCTTGGTAACAGGCGGCTGTCTTATACACGTCGTAGCACAGAGGCCACATAAGGCAGGACCACACTGCACACAAAGGCAACACGTGAACAGGAACGCTACAACAACTCCGATGATCATCAGAATCTTCCAACCCCAAGTCGACATCAGGCCCCAAAACCACCCAAGCAGCGTCCAATCCCCTACGTCCACGTGTATGGACTCAGAGATCTTATGCAACTTTGAGATGGCTTGATACACAGTCGGAGCGTTATCTGGAATGAAAATACAGCAGCTCGAATGGATCACCTTACATACTCCACCTCGATCTGCTAAGACCACGTCTAAAACCATACGGTTTTGTAACATCATAAGCCTATCCGCCTGAAGTTCTGTGGTGATATTACCAAGGGCACTGGCAGTGATATTAGCTGTCGATTCCACCCCTCGAGTCAATTGTCTCAGGTTCCTACTATTGACCATAGGCCCCCAAAACGGGAGGAAACCCTTGAAAAAGTCTCCTGCCTCTTGACCGGCAGTGTCCTCTTCGCTAATCACGCCTCTCACAACTCTAGTCTTGTGATAGTCTGCATCTACAGTGAACGTCGGAGGCAACAGATTTGCGATAAAACATGAGCCCACAAAGTCGGAGGGCAACCATGTATACGCACGATCATGGCAGACAAAATATGTACCCTTGGCAGCCAGAAACACAGGGGACGAGACCATCGGCAGGATATAAGTCTCGGAGCAAGCACTCTCTCCAAGGCGAGCTTTCAATCTTCGGCCACGACCCATTAGACAGAAATTACCAAGGTGGGGTACGACCCATATCGGAGGCGAGCTTCTAAGCTGTTTTTCACTCGTGAGCGCACTATACTCGACCTTACTCAGGACCCTATAGGCTTGTACCTCTTCCTCTGGGATGAGCGACGGCTCATAGATATCTCTATCTAAATCCTCTATCGCTATAGACAAAGGCTTCTGATACGAGCCGGGACCAGAGTAGGGAGAACGTGGCTCTCGACTGGGGTAAGAATCTAGTGCGCTTCGAAACATTGTTTGGAATGCTCGAGCTGAACCCCGGGAACTATAAGGTAAGACCAGATATGGAATTCCCTTATCCGTGGTATGTGGCATTAACCCACACACCCAACAATTAGTAGTGTTAACCACTAACTGATGCTGATGAAGGAGCTGAATAAAGGAATTATTTCTGAATTCTGCACGTCTAGCCTGTTCGTGTTCGGGTAAAATATGGAAAGAATGAGGGGATGCAGTGGAGGTATGTTTAGGTTCAGAAGTAGGAGTAGGTATGGCAGAAGGTAAGAAGTATGACATCATGTAGTACACCCCACCCGCCAATAGCGAAGAAACAGTCAGAAACAGTAGGAACACTTGAAACATAAAACATTTGGTACAAATAATTTGTTGCAGTTTGAATCTTTGCGCCTGAGCTTCTTCCAAGTCCATCAGCTTCGAAAACGCCATCCCCTAAGACCGTCCGCAACGTTTCTTGACGCACTTCGTTCTGTGTAGCAGTAGTCAATCCCTAGGAGTTCCCAGGAACCGACGGTCTTTGACCTAGTGTCAAGACCTACTAACCAGAAGGAAGTACACGCGCGGCCCTACGGTACACCTGGATGCAAGGTATCTTACTCACAATATATATACAAAAAGTCTCTTAGCTGTGGAAGCAAAAACACATAGATGGAACGAAACTCAATATTTACAAAAATAATCACATATATATGGGTGTTTTAGACTGATCGTGGCAAATGGGATAATGCAGTTGTCAAGGGACAGAACGGAAATTCTTTATTTGTCTCTGGTGTTGGATCGCAAAAAGTATCGAGTTTTTCCAGGACGTGTCTGTTCATCAAACAATGGATCCGATGAGGGAACAAAGTTCTGCTGATCAGCCGTTTGTTCAGATCTTGAGTCTTGTGATGGCAAATGTTCAACAAGGTCTTTCTGCTGCACTGAGGATTCTCCGACAGGCTGTGCGTCGCTAAAGGGTACAAAAGTCTGTAGTCCTTCGGTCTCAGATGAAGCAATGCCCTTCCTCACCCACGAGTCTGCCGGTAAAGGTATAGGAACCTTCTTCGTATGGGTGGCATGCACCCAATTTTTACGCCCTTCCAATCGGACGGCAGTTCTCGTGGCAAGGAGGACCTGAAAGGGTCCAGTAAAGTGGGGTTCCAAATTCTTTTTGCGGGCAAAGTTGCGGGTAACCACCCAGTCTCCGGGTTGGAGCTGGTGGCCTGGACCCTCCGTCTGCGTCGGCAGTGCTTCGTAAACCTGTTGGTGAATTAACCTCAGTTTAGCAGTCAGATCATGAAGATAATCAATCAACATTGGGTACTCAAGATTAGAAAATACACCCAGTCTAGGAACCCCCCAAACATTCGCAGGGCGGCCGAACACTATTTCATAGGGGCTAAGCCCTACTCGGGAGTGTACTGTCGCCCTTGTTGACAACAAAGCAAGGGGCAAAGCGTCAGGCCACGAAAGACCAGTCGTAGCCTGAATCTTAGCCAGTTTGAGTTTAAGGGTGCCATTATACCCTTCAACCAAACCTGCTGACTGGGGATGATTGGCGCTATGGAATTTTTGATTAATTCCAAGGCCCTTACTCACACTCTTCATCACGCTCCCTACAAACTCACTTCCGTTATCAGACCATACAATTCGGGGCATTCCATACCGAGGAAAGTATTCCTTCAGCAGGACTTTCGCAGTAGACAGGGCAGTATTGTCTTTAAGAGGGTAGGCTTCAATCCATCGGGAGAATGTGCAAACCACAACTAAAACGTATTTCAGGTTATTGCATCTCTCCATATGGATGAAGTCTAGCTGTATTACTTCAAAGGGATATGAAGGGGGAGCAAAATGTCCAGGAGGTGTAGGGGTTCCCTTACCAGGATTGTACAACATACATATCATGCAATTCTTGACCAATCTCTCGGCACATTTCGTAATACCGTCATTCTTCCACACAGGAGACAGCAGCTTACAGATACCTTTCACGCTAATATGTGCTAACCCGTGTGCCATCGTCACAACAGCCAGCACATATGCATCTGGCAACATCCATCTCTTATGCTCTGACAAATCAACCCAACAACCATTCGCATCCAACTTTCCCGTACTCTCTTTCCACTTCGTCTTTTCAGTCTCAGTGGCCTCATTCTGAATTGCTTTCACGCTCTCGATAGTGTCCTCACACATGCTAGTCTCTGTAGGCCACCTAACCGAACTCGTCACATACATTCTAGTGCTAAGGTTCCGGGCAGTCTCCTTAGCAGTCTCATCCGCAAACGCATTGCCACGACAAACATCATCCGTCACCTTACGATGCGCACTACATTTAACGATCGCTACCTGCTTAGGCAACGTAAGTGCATCCAAAATATCATTCACAAGCTGTCCATGCTGAATTTTCGTACCATGCGACGTCAGAAAACCTCTCTCTCTCCACAATCGTCCAAAGCTGTGAGCGACGCCAAAAGCATATTGGCTGTCGGTAAACACATTCACTCGTTTTCCTTTCGCCAACACACACGCTCGGGTTAGGGCGATCAGCTCTGAAGCCTGGGCAGAGTTCTGATTCAATCTTGCAGTTTCCACGACAGTATTTAACGTTACCACAGCATACGCAGTCGTCACATCACCATTCGGCAATTTAAAACCTGAACCATCCACATACAAAGTTCCATCAGGATCTTCCAAAGGAGTGTTTTTAAGGTCCACTCGACCTTTTGTTTCCTCCTCAGTCCTTAAGTAACAGTCATGCGCTGCTACCTCATCTGACTCTGCACTGATTGGCAATAAGGTCGCCAGGTTTAGAACATTGCAACGTTTTATCTGGATATGACTCGCCAACAACGTCAACTCGTACCCTGACAACCTCGCACTCGTCAAGTGCTGAGTTTTCGTACGATTCAAAAGAGTGTCAACTGCATGTGGAACCATCACCGTAAGCATATTATCCATGACCAATCCTGCTGATTGTCGGATGTAGACCGCGGCTGCCGCTGTTGCTCTCAAACAACTCGGCAATGCTCTAGCTACCGGGTCCAAGGTCGAGGAAAAATATGCACATGGACGTTGCTTATCACCGAAAGGTTGCGTTAAAACACTCAACGCACAACCTTCCCTCTCGTGAACGTATAGTGTAAACGGCTTGCTATAGTCAGGAGTACCTAACACAGGAGCCGAACACAATGCATCACGTAGTTCAGAAAAACTTTTCTGACATTCTTCCGTCCATGGTAAAGGAGTTGAAACATCCTTGCACGTAAGAGCCACCAATGGTTTCGCTAACAATGAAAAATTCGGAATCCACTGTCTGCAGTATGACGTGATACCTAGAAAGGCACGCACATCTCTTTGGGTTGTTGGCACAGATATGCGCGCAATCGCTGCAATTCTCTCTGGGGTCAACCTTCTACCCTCCTTTGACAATAAGTGACCTAGATAGGTTACTTCTTGACAACAATATTGAAGTTTAGAAGGTGACACCTTGTGATGTAAGTCACAGAGATGTTGCAACAACGACACCGTAGCAATTTTGCAGATGTCCTGAGTATCTGCAGCCACCAATAAGTCATCGACGTATTGGTTTAAGGCCGCACCGTCCGGTAACATAAACGCATCCAGTTGACCCTTCAAGGCTTGACTGTAAATCGATGGACTCTCACAGTAGCCCTGAGGAGCACGTTTAAACCAGAAGCTGCGGCCACCAAGAGAGAAACCGAAAAGGTCTCTGCTTTCTTCGGCAATCGGAATGCTAAAGAAAGCATTCTTCAGATCGATCACCGAAAACCAAGATGCAGAAGCTGGAATCAGAGTCAGTAGCGCCATGATGTCAGGCACAACAGGGAACTGAGGAATCACAATTTTATTTACCTCCCGTAAATCGATAACAAAACGATAAACGGGCGGTTTGGAAGGATCGGTACGTTTCAGAATGGGCAACACAGGACTGTTGCACACGTTTCCCCGAGTTTCCTCGATAACATCTTTCTCGATCAAGTCATAGATGATCGCCAACAATGCTCGTTCACCATCAAGGGAGATACGATACTGAGGGATACGTGGCAACCGCACATTAGATTTCAAGTGAACAACATAAGGGGAGATGTCAAGCAGGCCCACGTCATTGGGACCCGTTGCCCACAAAGATGCAGGAAGAGAACTCAATTCCGGTGGAAGCTTATCGAGAGACAAATACATAGGAGAGACAACTCTCTCTCTCAAAGTGAGCTTTACTCCCGCAGGAGAGCAGTACAAAGTTGCATACAAACGTTTTAGCAAATCCAGGCCCAAAAGGTTTTCACCACAACCCGTGGTCAAAATCAACGGAGCTTCAAGCTTAAGTGGCCCAATTGTAAGTGGCAATGGGCACGAAACCGGATTGCTAACAGGGGCGCCAGAGAATCCAACGGAAACATTTGTTAAGCCAGACAAAGGTGCGCCAGGGAGTTTCGAAGGCTTGATGGAACTTTTCGCTGCACCAGTGTCCAACAGAAAAGGCTCAACGACGCCCGATGTGGCAACTGCGACGTAAGGCCCTCTCTGATCAACCGGAACTGATACCACTCCCTCTCCTTGTCTAGGGCTGTCCTAGTAATTACTGTCGTCAGTTCCCTGATCGACGTAATAATCATCTACGTTGTACTGCGCAGATCGTCCTTGCGATGATCCACGTTGATCAAAACAATTGTTAGAATTCGACGAATTATCTGAACGATCATTCTGAGCGCCGCGACCCCTACCACGAGATGCCTGCTGCGAACCACCACGACCTCCTCTAGATACGTTACCACTATTACGGTCATGCAGAACAGGACAGTTGAATTTTAAGTGACCCTCCTGTCTACAATAGGCACACTGATTGTACCCTAATGAAGATCTCTGCGAAGAGGAATCATTTTGCGATTGCGACCTATTAGATTGCGACTGTGATCGATTACGTTGTTGCGGATCATTCTGATTCGAACGCGGAGGATACGCTTGTTGCAACAACACTTTAGTTTTAAGTTCTTTCGTCTTTTTATCAGCACGGTCATTCTCTTCTTTCTCCCTATTCTCATAATACTGTGCCGTAGCCAATATTTGAGCAGAAGTAGAAACAGCCCACGCACTTTCAGAATTTCGTAATTTGTTGCTTAAGTCAGGCAGCAAATTTGAAACAAATTTGTCCACAAACAACCTCTGACCACCTTCGGTACCCATATCTTGGCCACTGTGATCAATGAAAGCCTCCTCGAATCTCGTAAAGAAATCAGAGACGCTCTCATCCTTCTTCTGTCGACAAGCCGACAACTTGTCCCAGTTTACCCTCATAGCTGGCATAAGCGTTTTCATCAGGGTAATGATTCTCTGAGGGAGAGCAGTAATGAGCTGTTCAGGCTTAGCCCCACCAGTTTGTCGTGTATCTGCCGCAGTAAGAGCAGCCCAATCACCACCTAATTCATTTGCGTGATCTTCCTGACGAATCTTGGCCCATACCGGTTGCGGTACGACATTGCCAAACAGCATATCGATATCGGCAAGATTCATTATCGTAGCATCTACAAGCTGCGACAATTCCTTATAATACCCTGCAGGATTTTTGCGAGGGTCAGGCAAAGATTGCTTCACCTGTAATACTTCTGATCGTTTGGGAGATGTATCCACACTCTCTGGAAATGTGCCAATACCGGAGGTTGAGCCTGAGGATTAGCTGGCATCCATACTGGAGGAACCTCGCGCATGGGATACTGACCAGACGCATCGAACTGTCTTTCAATGTCCTCAACGAACAAGGCTTGAGGCATCGGAGAGGGACGGAGGGCCAACAATTGCTCGATGGCACGTCGAACATTCGTACCCACTACCATTCCGCTCGAAAACTGAAGCTGTAAGTTGGTCAAAGCAGTTAATACATCTTCCGATGCATCTGCCGATATTTGATCGCGCAAAACCTTGCACATTTCTTCAAAAACATACCTCTGTGTCGGGATATTGAATTGATTAAACGTATTCAATACCGAACGCGGAGGATTTCTATAGGGATGCAGCATCCATGACATCGCCATATTGTACAACGCAGCACGTTCCCTATTACCAGGAAGCTGACTACGTCTTTGTGGACCGTCCGAATCAGCAGACTCAAGAATAGGTCCAAGAGAATTAGCAAAATTTGCAGCCATTGAAGGGGTACGACGCCGAGTAGTTGGAGAAGTATACAATAGAGTAGAAACAAGAGAAGGAGTAGGAACAGAAGAAGCAGTAGGAGTAAGTAGAACAGGAGCAGTAGCGGGAGCAGGAGTATGTGGAAGTACAAGCGGTGGAGCAGTAGGAACAGCAGTAGGCAAGGGAGCAGGAACAATCGGAAGAACAGGAACAGGTTGAGGAACAGGCACAGGAGCAGGTACAGGGGGAACCACCGGAACTGCGGTACCCTGTGCGTACGGAGGTGGTGACTTCATAAGATAGGACATTAAAGGATCCTCAACTAATTCCTCCTTCTTATCCGACTCCGTTGGCAAAGCGGGATAACATTTATCTATAGTCATACGCTGTAGCCTGTCAAAAACTTCCTTTTCCTTTTCCTCCTTATCACGCTGAAACTGCTCTGCTTTCTTTACAATGGTAGCAACACCATCTCTCTGATTACGTTTTGTCTGTCTGATCTCTTTCTGCCGGGCTTCTTTACGCCACAACCGAAAGGCATCAAACATGGCCGGCCTTGACTTTTTCCTAAACAATTTTGCCTCGAGGTTATCTAAAATCGGGGTCTCGAAACTACCATGAGGTGGCCAACTAAGGACACCGTCTTTTTTGGTGTAACGAATCCAATATTCATTAAAGGTAATCGGACCTAACCCATGTTTGCTGTAGAGCTCATAAGTGGGAGTTCCAACCGGAGGTATCGGACACGAGTCCTCCAGTCGTGAATCCATACCACAACGTCTGAAACAACTGAACAAAGTACTACGACCAGGCATCTTGCACACTAGCCGAGATTCACAAACTTCAAGGGTTACGGGATTTACCAAGTCCCAGGAAAGAGCGAAAACCCTCGGTTTTTGGCGACTGCAGACGTCAAATAACACAACAAAGAACTAAGTACTAAGAACCACGAATGCAATGGAACCATGTAACAACTAAGCAACCACAACCAAGGACTCTGGGTGCGACCCACAAATACTTAACTCAAAGATCGATGGCGTCACCAGGAAGGCCCGTCAATCGTCTCGCTGTACCAAGGTCTACGCCAGGCGCCAAAACAGGTCTACAGTCAGGGCAGCAGTTCGTCGCAGCCGTCAGGAGGCGGGAATCTTCGCGGGAAAAGTCGTCGGGCCACTTGTTTCGACAACAGGATCGATGAAGCGGGGTGCACCTTCCCTCGGAGATTTCACATGAAGTTCCTCACGATCGTCGGGCTTGGACCGGTACCACTGATGCAGCCCCACGTGGGCGCCAACTGAAGGACTGGGTTATTTAAGACCCAGCGGTGCCAGGGGACAACACCTGAAACCTTCGTGGGTAACCTGTTCCGGCGTACAAATGACAGAGACACGGGACACTTCCTTGGGCGTCAAAGATTCGAGGTTTATTTACTGCAGGGAACACAGAAATCACGTGAAGTACACAGCGGGTATGTTCGCGGGATCTGCTTCAATTTGCTACTGTGGATCGCTCCTTTTTATACACATTTCTCTCATAGGTTAACATGGTACACAAAGGTTTACAACTTGGTTCCCATAATTATCCCCGAGAGGGGTCGCTTTGATGCATTCAAGGTCCGGAACATAAGTACAGAAACATTTGGTGGTTCCCAACTGTAAAAACCCATCTTCCCACCATCAGTACATTCCAATTGGCAGTAAACAGATCGAAGAAGGGACAGGGGACAGGTGCGGAGGAAGGCAGAAACAGTGGGGAGATCGGAAAGGGTGTAAAAGGGGTGGTATCGGGAAACACGAGCTACAGGCCTCAAAGGGACGTGCCTAATGAGATGCACGGCTGAGACAATAGACCGGCACGGCAAGATGAGCCTCGAGCAGAGCCATCTGCCTTACAGTATCATCCCCCTCATCATAAAGACACTTTCAAAGGAAATGTGTCTTCCGCAAGAGTCTTGGGAATCCCAGGGTCGCGAAGCGGACAGCGTCCGTTCGCTGGCTACTTGAGGGCAAGAGACAAAATGGATGCCATATCTAAGATGGAACCCGTGGGTACAGATAGATAAACCCTCGAAACAAACGAACGGTTCAGCACAGCGAAACTGCGCACACCCACTAAACTCGTCATTTGCGGTTCATAGGTACCAGACTCGACCATATTCGTGCGAGTCGAAAACACCACTTACGATCGTCACGGAACCTCAGGGTCCTCCAACTCTGCAGAAATGTGGGTATAAGAAACCATAGAGAATTCTATAGGGTACTAAAATATGATACTCACCCAGTTTTTGTTGTTGCAATCTCCAAATTCTTATTTGCTATGTGGTGCAAACGTAGGTATTTATTGAAAGACTGACCCGAGAACCTAGCAAACCCGTTTCCTTATGATTATTATAGTGATCCTAAATCTGTAAAAATTTCGGCTGCGAATTTCTTTTTAATATTTTTCGTTTCATTTATACTTTTAAAGTGCTTTTCTAATTGATTATACTGGTTTTATTGGTGAAAATGAAGCCCTTGCTATAGTATTTGCCCTTGTTTGCTGCCCCTCCCGCGACTATTTATTTCTGGGGGTGTGACCCTCTACATGTTGATATTTTTCAACTGCCAAGGGGTTCTAATGATAATTGTACTTGATAACTGTACTTTTTAATTAACATGATATTTTATGAATTATGTTTTATGGAGAATGTTATTTTACATGTGCTTTTATGGCTGTAATAGCTGAAATAAAACTTTTTTGATTTTGACAACCTGTGATAGTGCGTCAGCACTTATACCTAATCTCTTAGTAAAGTTGTCAACAATTTTTTTCCCATAGGTCATATGGCCCTTTGTTGGTTGATGTGAAACACTGTCAGGTAGAATACATCAACAATACATTTCTAGCTTTTGAAGCCAATTGACTTTACAATAAGGACCTGGAATTACAAAATATGGTTAAAGAATTTGATTTGGATTACCAATCAATCCAGTATATAAGCAAACCAAAAATAAGATCCAAATATACAGTTACACAGCACATTAGTTGACATTTCTCAGTAGATTGATTCATAATAAAATGAGATATAGAATTGTCGTCACAGCAAAGAAGAAGCATTAAATCAAACATGTGTTCCATGAAGAAACTTCCCTTCTCTCTTCTAAACGTAAATCAAATATGTGATCATGCATCAAGTGTTTCTAGTTAGAGAGCATAGAAGTTGTCAGCATGATCAGATTTCAGTGGAAATCTTGGGGAAAAAGGAAATAAGTGTTTAGCGTAAAGCTTCACACTGGCAAGAATAAGGCAGGCAGAGGGTTTCGTACCTCTCTAATTCTAAAAGGAATCTCTTCCTTCTAACTGTGAGAAAACCAATTTGACAGTAACAGGAGATTCAGAAACATCCTTATTTTTTTTCATACCACCAGGAACCAACACAATCATTATTCGAGAGAGCATCATGATAATACACCTGCAAAGAAAGACAAAACATGCTGGCATGTAGTCAGACTAAGCTTACTTGAGAATTTAATATGTATTTGAATGCATGATTATACATCCACACATGTAATTTGAAGAAAAAATGTAAAACCTGAGTAAAAGATTGTACATGGTTATATGTTCCAACTGAACATAGTGTATATGTGTATAAATCTCTAATCTCCACAATGGTTTCAGTCTATTAATAAATTTTCATGTTACACACATATTAATGAAGTTAAGGTACACATTAAATATAATATCAAACGTGAGTATACAATTGTGAAGTGTAAGGGTGGAGCCATAGTTGTTCTGCTCTACTCTTGCTCTGGTGGCGATGTTAGCCATCACAATCAATACATGAATCTTATCAGATGAAATCAGCTCAAAACCTTGGTGTTTTCAACATCTTTTGTCTAGTGTTTTCCAAGTGTTTAATCTCATCATAGTATCAAATCTTACTTTCCTAAAGTTCCACATCCTCTCTGTTTCTTCTTATTCCCCTCCTTTCTTGTTCCTTTCTTTTCACTTTTGTACATTGTACACAATGAAAAATATGCATGTTCCCCACAAACATAATAAACCCCAGGAATAACAGGATCCTGACCTCCAAAGAATAATGGCAAATTTTCGCCATATTCAAAAATGTGATCACATAAATGTTGTGTGATCTACGGATTTACCGCTAAGCACACATACGTTTCTCTTGTGTTTCCAATCTAAAGTTAGCTTAGGCGTAACTCCCGACTCTGGATGCTCAAAAAATACTCCTTAGCCCACTCATTTCTATACTTTTGATCCGTCCCTGTTCTCCATCAAGCATCCATTGCACTTCTCCTGTCTTCCTCTGAATCTAAGAATTTCTTTTCAACATCACTTAAGGAAAAAGTCAAAATATGTCTATGGGCATAAGAAGTATTATAACGTTGCTATGGGTTTAAAGAAACAATCAGCTGTATCCATCTCTTAAGCACAGGGATGACGGTTCAAATGTTTAAAAATGGAAGCTTCAGAAAGCACTAAATCATAATTCGAGAAATAACACTGGAAGTGACCTTTTCTATATAAAAAATGAAATAAAAGACTAAAGGTAATACCATATGTAAGAGGAATATGATGAAAGGTAATCCCTTCAGCAGCTGACGCAGGTAAATGCGTACATACGTAGCAGTTCTTACATCCTATGTGTCAATATATTCAGAAAGAAACTTAAAGTAAGCGTTTGAGGAGAAGTGTCCTCTCCATGTAACCTATATTTAATGTCTTATAAACAAATGTATGCAAACTACTCCGAGTAGGAATTGGTGTTTTAGCGGTAGTCTCAGATCTAACCTCGACTAAGGGCCCGTTTAGGATGCGGTTAGGAAAGCATTCCCACATAGGGCCTGATTGCGATGTTGTTAGGAAGGCCTCCTAATGGCATTTGCTCCTGAATCTGATTGGGAATGTGTCTTTCCGACCAAAGGCCCAATTACGATGCTGTTAGGAACCTAGGGTCCCACTGAAGTCAATGGGAGTCCAACCAAATCGTATCTGGAAGCATCCGGCTGCCTCGTACTCGGTCGGTTGGACTCTCTTGATCCGAGTGGGTCTGAAACTATTTCCAAACCAATTCAGTCTGGAAGATTTTCTAACCGCATCGTAATCGGGCCCTAAATTGGGAAGTATAGGTGAAAATAATCCTAATAAGAACAACAATTAGTCCTACAACAATAGCTATTAATATGCCAGCTAATATAAGCCTACGTCTGTTATTGTTATTAGTGTTCATGATTTAACTAAAATTAGACCACTGAGTAGAATATAGCAGCATACAAATGTCTTTCATACGTTTCTACTTGTGCAAACAACAAAACAAAGTCCATCAATCATATGATGAAATTATTTACAAAGTCTTTGCGAGTCTTCTCTTAACCTATTCTGTCTTCTAATTGACACTGCTGTGCTCCTTCTTCAGCCTCGGCCCAGGGAATCTTCTAAATTCTTTTTAAACAAAGTTCATTTAATTGCCTCTAATGAAAGCACAGGTCAAAGTTCAGTTTAGAAATCATGACAATGACAACTTGGGTTAGTCCATTCAATGGCAAAGCAAATTCAAAGCACAGTTCAGCCACAAGCTCAAATTCACAGAGGTTCAATTGGAATCTCATTGTTATCCTCCAAATCCCAAGATCCCCACTTGTTGTCATTTGCCACAAAGTATGTCCATTCAGGGGTTAAGTACCACCGACAAGGTACCCTAGCTCTTTTTGATCTCCTGAGTGCAGATCGTTCGTCTTCACTGTCACAGAGATCAGAATCCACAGTATCCTTTGGAATAGTGTGTGGCACTTGTTCTGCAGGCAGACTTAATCTCTCTCCCTTTGCCTCCTCGGCCAGCCGTCTCCAGCTTCTACTTGGCTTGACACAGCACTAGGCCCTTTATCAGGGTCTGAATCTGTCTCAGTGAGCACCACAGGCCAAGACTCTCCTGTCTCAACCCCGCATGTCAACTCGTCAAGACCCCCTTCAGGCCAAGGATGTGCTGTTTCAGATTCTTGTCAGGTTTCTGTAGATTGTTCAACCTCTTCCCGCTACCTTTCAGTTATGGTCTGCACTTCTGGGAGAAGCACTGTAGCATCATCAAGGGACACTCATCCTCTGCGAGTATGGGCAGAGTGGATCCAGTTGGGAAAACCTCCATACTTAACAGCAGTGTTTGTCACAAGGATCACCTTGACCAGTCCCTTCCATCGAGGTTCCAGACATGTCTTTCAAACATGCTTCTTCAACAGAAACTAATAGCCAGGACTGAGCTAACATCACTGCTTCTGATGCAGAGGGTCAGAAAGCATCTTCAACTGGATGGAACGCAGAATGCTCCACAACAGCTAGTCCCTTGCAGTAATCAAGTATTATGTTATCTGTAATGTTCACAAGTGCATTTGCAGGCACTGCTGGCAGTCTCACTGCTCGGCCCGTGATGATTTCATGTGAGAACAGTCCTGTACTCCAATCAGGAATGCTGCGAAGACTCATTAACACAAGGGGCAAAGCATCAGGCCACTTCAGATACGATGATGCACACACCTTGGCCAACCTAGATTTAAATGTTCCGTCCACGTGTTCCATAATGTCTGAGGCCTCAGGCCGCTAACTGCAATGTAGTCTTTGCTCCAATTGTAATGCTGCATACAACATTTTCAGGACCTCATTATTGAAATTAGTTCCTCAGTGTTACCCCAGCGAAGTGGGGAAGCCAAATCTGGGGATCAGTTCCCTCAACAACAACTTAGCTACTGTAAAGCTATAATTTCTCATGGTAGGGTATGCTTCAACCCAACGTTAGAAAATACACCCAATCACCAGGATATATTTCAGCCTGTTGCACACAGGAATCTAGATGAAGTTCAGCTTCATTCTGTTTCCCTACGTTCATCTGCTGACTCACAACACATCTGTGACACAATACTTCAGCCATCAAGCTGAATCGGGGGTTACACCAGTTTTGTCAAAACAACCTGACCATGGCATCCCTCCCAATATGTGTGGGACCATGAAAATGTCTAGCCATTGGGGACAGCAAGCTATCCGGCAATACAGGTTTTCCGGGTGCTGAAACCCAAATGTCATACCTTTTTTAACACAACCTGCTCTGATCCAATCCTGCTGTTCTGCCTCTGGATTTCAATTTTGGTAGGCAATTGCAATGCTTCCAGCAATCTCATGACATGTTCTCCATTCCAGATCCTGGCGGTGTCATGAATCCCCTCTGTGATCATAACTGTCCGAAGTCATTAACCACACCAAAGCCATACTGACTGTCAGTAAAAATCATCACTCTTAACTGTTCAGAAACACAGAAAGCTCTAGTAAGATCAATCAATTCAGCCACCTGTGCCAAAAACACCCTTCAAGGCCAGGAGGCTTTCACTATCCCCTAGATGTACAGATTGTGTATGCAGCCCTCATTACAGAAAAGCGTAAAAGCTTTGTTATAATCAGGCATTTCCAATGCCGGGGCACAACAGCGACTTTCTCTCAGCTTTAGGAAGGCAACCAAGCAATTGTTATCCCATAGTACCAGATCCCACACACCCTCGTGTGTCAGCCTCTAAAAAGGCTTGGCCACTAGGGAAAGGTTGTGTATCCACTGTCTACATTAGCCCACCATTCCCAGAAACACCCTGACTTCTTTCAGAGTGGCTGGTGGATTCATTTTCAGAATCACCGAGATTCTTTCTTGTGACACCTTCTTTCTCCCTTCTCAATGTGATGTCCGAGGTACAGAACTTCTCTTTGGGATTACAGCAACTTACTCGGGGACGCTTTATGTCCAAGTAGTTTAACAGTGCAATGGTGTCTTTAAATGAGAGAGAAAAAAATGTATTGCATGATTTGTTAAAACCCTTGCAATGGGCTACAAAAGCAGAAATTCATTACAACATATAAAACAAATGATTAGTAAAAGGGACCTTGCAATTCTATTAAATTAACATAAGTCATTATGACACGTAAAACATTATTGCGATGCACTAACACTGACATGCAGTAAGTTGTGCCAATTAAAAAAAGAAAACAGCAGTCACAAATAAGCAGTTTGGTTCAAGTCCTAGGCCGACTAGCCTATCAACAGCTCACATCCTCTAACTTTTTAAAGAAGCGATCCATAAACCAGGCCAAGGCACATTTGGGTGCAGTGTTCAAAGGGTCGAAGCAGGCCAGCACTGCTCTTCTGCAGGATCTAACATTGTTTTCAATCCAGCCCCTTCGCAATAAGGTTGTTCTATCTTCTAAAAGATTAGGGCACAAGCCTAGGACATGAATTATGTCTTCCCTATGATGGCCCCAGAGCTGACACATTTCCTCAGCCCCCTCTCTTTTCCATTTTGGGAGATGGCAGGTCATAGGAAGCACCCCCATTCTCAAACTCAGGAACTGGAGCTTAATACATGAATTGAAGGTGGTCGTTAGATAGCTCTGAGATTTCAGCTGTAAGTAGGTTCGTAGGGTCATCCATCCGTGGCTCTGTACCGAGAGGCTGGCCCTGTCTTCTGCTGAAGAGAGTTGTTTTGCGCTGAGTTTTACTAGCCTCTTCAATTATTTTTTGTATAACATTTAGGTCCCAAAGGTTGCTCAGACCAAGAGAGCTAAGGCCGGAAGACTGGTAGTGGTGCCCCGCTGGTCATCGACTTGTGTTCAGCTGAGTCCATAGATAGTGGACCAGACTGCCTTCCTTAGCCGCCCTGAGTTTATGGCAGCTTATTAAGAAAGTTGTAATATGGACCAATGACTGCCTGCGAATGCCAAATTCCAACCTGAAATTTGCTGGTGACGTGTAGGAGGGTAGCTGGAAGATTGTTCTATAGATTTTTGCGACTGATTTATCCAGTTGCCCGCTATCACGCCCTTTCAGAACCTCGCACCCATAAGTGAGGGTTGTGATGACCTTTGCCTGGGCTGCCTGGAGGGTTGGGGCGAATGTTGGCCCATTTAATTTTTTGTGGCTGGAGCTAAGTGCAAAAGACAACGCAATTCCGTTCTTTTTTGGCTCTTCCAGCTGGTTCGCGTATCTGCCGTTGTTATTAAAGATGACACCCAGATACTTGTGGCATCTGGTTGCTTTAATTCTTTCCTGATTTAGGAACAATGCCGGATTTTTGGGCCCAGATGAACGGACCACAAGGATTTTGGTTTTCCTGTTTTTTATCTGTAACCATTTCCTGTTAGAATATATTGCAGTTTTATCCGGGAGGCGTTGTAAGCCTATCTTAGTATGACTAAAAAGGACCAAGTCTTCGGCATACAGTAGATTGGATAGGCGGAGGCTGCCCCGTTTGGGTGGATGCGAATTGACTAGATCAAGGGCTGCTGAAAGATCAGACAGGAATAGATTAAAAAGCGTAGGAGCAAGGACACACCCCTGCTTAAGGCCTTGTGTTGTTGGACTTGGTTGTGATAGTCGTGAGCCGTCCCCGATTTTAATCCTGACCCATGTATCGTAGTGCAGGAGCTGCAGAGCCCTAAGTAGGCTATTTGGAATATTCAGTAGGGACAGTTTCTGCCACAGCTTCTTTCTGTTGACCCTGTCAAAGGCCGATTTATAGTAGATAAACCCCATATATTTGGGGTTATGACTGGATACCGCCTGGTCAATCAAGAAAGAGAGTGTGATAAGATTGATCATTGTCCCTGTGTTACTTATGAATCCAGTTTGATTTGGTGGAATAATTGAGCTTACATCAGCCCATGATCGTAGGGAGTTCAGCAATATATCAGCAAAATACTTTGCTTCATTGTCGATTAAGGCGAGATTTTTTATCACCGCCTTTGAAAATCGTGACGAGGATCGATCCTACCATGAAGCCGGGATGGTACATTTTTCTAAGATGGAAAGGTAAAGCGGGGCTAGCTTAGTGGCCCAAAAGGCAGGATCCTCCTTGAAGAGGGTTGGTGGGATGCCGCCTGGGCCAGGGGCCCCGTCCTTGTGCCCCTTTTCAATCTGCTTTTGTATTGTTGTTGCTGTGAAGGAGTACCTGAGATCTGACTTGTGGTAGGACGTAGGTTGAACCTCCAGGACCATGCTGCCCTCGATGTCCTTGGTCTGTTTATAATTCTGATCAGACTGTGGGGGATCGTTAAAATGATTATGTAAAAAGAGGTACCACTCTGACTCTAGGATGTTGGATGAAGCAACTTTGGGGGCCCTGCCCCCTAGGATATTTATTGTATGCCAGAACCTTGCGGAATTACTGGTCCTTTCAATCAAATTATAAATTGGCCCAGAAGATGTTCCAGGAGTTTCTACCATCTTCTCGTTTGGCCACCTTCTGATGTCTATGTGCCTCTCTTAATTTAGTTATAATAGTTAGATCAATCTGCATCGTTTTCAATTTCCACCACAGCCGATTTATGCTTCGTTTAGTGACCCGTATTGCAGAAGGAGTCAGTTGCTTAGACCCATTCACTTGTGCACACTGTATCGATTTTGCAAACCTGACTGCTAGAATATCCCCAAACATATCCAGTTTGCAATTGGGTCATCCCTTGATCCTGGGATGTTCGCAGTTGTTTGCTTTGCTTCTGTCGCCAGGAGATGAAGATTATTGGCTGAACACTTGATACGTTTTATGTTAATGGTGAAGGTTTCAAGACCTTGGTCCACTGCCTGATCATGTTGCAGCAGCCTGATGTTTAAGGAGAGCTCCTGGGGACGATGATCACTGTCTATTTTGTTACCAAAGCCAAAAGAGGAGACTTGATTCAGTAGAGGGAGGCAAACAAATGAGTAGTCGATCAACGAAGCCCTAGTTTTGGATAAGAATGAGGCACCAGGCAGCTTGACGGGATGGAAATGGCCATTAAGAGCTCTAAGACCAAGATGTTCCAAGTAGCCTTGGAGGGCTCGTCCCTTTGGATTCACTTTGCCCCACCCTGGACAGACGTGTGGTGGAATAGCCCACTTGCCTTCCTGCAGCTTCGTTTCCTCATTCAATTGGGACTTGGACATCAGCCACATGTTAAAGTCTCCAGAAACTAGGATGTCTGTGTTAGGGTTTCCAGTTCTCACGTTTAATACAGTGGACATCAGCTCATCTGTTAGTGCTATTCTGGAAGTCAAATATGGACGGATGTAAACATTCACCAAGATTAGAGTCCTCAATTTGCCACTGGGGGTTCTGAATGAAGTGCCTACTTTCTGAAGCCTCTGAGTATTTCTTGCTAGGTCCCGGGAACTAATTGCACTGGTGGCTGATATATAAATTGCTAAGCCACCGCTGCACGGCCAGGGGACTTTAATTTAATTGCAGGGACATTATGGATTTTGAACCCTTCTAGATGCTGCGGTTTCAGAAGCCATGACTCTTGCAGTAGGATATTTTCGAAGGAACGTAGATAGGATACTGTGGCCTGGTCCCCCAGTTTATTTGCTAGGCCATTTATATTTCAAGAGCATATCTTTAGTGGGCTGCCACAGTGATCATTGTAGCTGTTTTTTTTTTATCGCAGCAGTCTGGTCGAATTTAATGACCCTGACAGCCATGACCAAGTGTCAGCTCGCACTGCTCCCGCGGTTTGGGCAGTCTGGTCACCACTTGGATTCTTTAGGCTGGAGGTAGGGGTTTTGCTTAGGGCACTCCTCAATACTGAATAGACCGGTCTTGTTATCGTGCTTCTACACACCACCTCCAATTCGTTGTCAAGGATGTGTGGGTAGGCTGGCTCCTTTCCAGGGGTAAGGGAGATGCCCCACTGCTTGAAAGTTTCCATGTGCCTCAAGATTTTATTTGCTACCTCCGCAGATCGCCAGGTGACTTTGGTGGATTCATTTGACTGACTCAGACCTGGTGCGATAAACTCTATAGAGAGTATCTCATGTGATGGGACTTCTTTCATCAGGCCAATTGCTTGTATCAGCTTCAAGATATTGCCATGATTTAAAATGTCAAAGCTACCCTTTGACTTATAGTCTGGATAGAATAAAGTGTATGCTGGTGTTGCTTGAGCTATCTTGGTATTCAGGTGCCTGTCAGGTTTGTTTCCAGTTGGATTGTTCCCTGATTTACTATTGGTATATCTCATTTGGCTGGGTTCCATGGGGTTCGCCCCGCCCAGAGGCTACTCCAGGGAGCCCAGAGGGTAGCCTGCCCTGTTCCTATAGAACATAAAAGGGTTTCCCACAGACGTATTGGGGACTGAAGCCGAGTTTACAGTTGGAGAAGGTGGAGAGAGTACCACGCTAAGTTTACTTGGGTTCCTTGAGGCTATGCCAGAACTGGAGTGCAGCTCACTGGCTTGGACGGGACCCTTTGAGATCAGGCTGCCTGGTGGATCTATTTGCCAGGGTCGCTTTGGCCCCTCTGCTAGGCTCAGGGGTATAGAATCCAAGGCTTGTCCTTGTGTGTTGACTGAATACCCAGGTGAACTCCTTCTTGCTGTTGCAGCAGGATCTTTCTCAACTGCTCCAACATTCACCACGATAGAAGGTAGAGAAACTGACTTTTGTTTTTGGCCTCATTGGGTATGGGAGATGAATTGAGCTCTTGCTTCACTGGCCCATGCACCCGGTCCATTCTCAGCAAAGTAGTTTAACAGTGCAATGGTGTCTTGATTACAAGCTTTCTGGGTATCTGATGCTACTAACAGATCATCTATATACTGAACCAAGACAGAGTTACAGGGCATTATTAGGGACTAAAGGTTCTTTTTAGACTCTGATTAAAGATCGAAGGACTCTGTATACATCTTGGGACCCAACACCATGCCAAAACACGGTTCTCTCTAAAAGGAAAGTGAAAAGGTACTGGCTGTCCTCATGCATGGGTATAGAGAAAAATGCCTGCCACAAATCGATAACAGTAAACCACTCAGCCTCATAGGGAATATGAAATAAAATAACAGCTGGATTTGGCACCACAGGACAACAGGGAACAACAATGTTATTAATCTTTCTGCACATGACCTGAAAGCCCTCTCAATTGATCTTTTTACCATTTTAAGCTCTTTAAATTGGCCCAGAGGCTCCACTGGGGACATTGATCACACAGGTCAGTTGTTAGCCCCCTCCATTTCGAAATCTATTCCCTCTCCAAACTCCCCACCATGACCCAGAAGCAATGAGTCCCTCTGGGCGTCCACTAATCTCCAAGATCATCTCAACTCTTGCTCTTCCCGGACCACTTCTAGCCTGACCCCGCCGAGGCAAATACACTCCATCCTTTCCAACACGAATAGAGACCCTCCCCGCAATTGGAGATGCAGCAACTCTGACAACCTTACCAGGGTGAAAGTCACCCAGACCCCTTCCCCTCCAAATCCCCTATGTCTCAAATGTGCACTATTAACCCCTTCGCTACTAGGCCTTCCCCCCCCTAGTGCCAAGCCTTTTTCTGGCTATTTGGGGTAGTTTGCACATAGGACTCTGTAACTTTTTGACCACAGAAGGTATCCATGCCAAAATTACGTCCTCTTTTTTCCAACATCATGAGGATTCTAAAGGTAACCATGGTTTGTGGATTCCCTTGGAGGGGAGTCAGAAATTAGCCAAAATACAGCTAAGTTTTGTTTTTGGGGGAAAAATGCGAAAAAAGGGTTCCAGATGAAAGCATCTGTTTTTTTCCCCGCAAATGGTATCAAAAAAGGGGTTGTGGTGCTGAAATCAAAATCTTCCCAATTTTCAGGGACAAGCAGACTTTTGTCAGAAAACCACATTTTTTACACAGTTTTGTCATTTTCTAGGACATTGCCTATTTTTTCTATTTTTTGTGCTTTCCATCTCCTTCCAGTTAATGGTGGAAATGGGTATAAAAGCAATAATGTATCCAGGAAATCTATACATTTTGGAAAAGTAGACAGAATTCTGAATTCATCAAGGGTCAGTTGTGTAGATCCTTCCAGGTTTTTTTTATAGAAACTAACAGTTAAATATAGGAAATATTGAAAATTAGTTGAAAAAACATCCTTTTGTGTCTGCATTTTCACATGTAACTGCTTCTAATTATGACAACTCATTGAAAGCAATATACTTTTATATCCACTGGACCTTCCTGGTTGTGGGGTTATATAGGACTTGTAGGGTCACCAAGAACCCAACGAACCCAGAGCCAAAAACTGAGCAGCGACTTGCAATGCTTTTTTATTATGTACCGGGTATATAGCAATTATTCAGGGAAAATGTATACATGGGAAAAATCAGTATGAAAGACACCTATGTATTTCTGAAATGGGAACAAAATATAGAGTTTAGAAACAGTAGATATTTGCACATTTTCAAAATTGGAAATACTTATACTAGCATGAGAATTATTGATCATTTTTCAAAATCACTTCTTTTTTACACATTGTCTTTCATTTGAAAGGCAGAAATGCAGCGGAAATCAATAGGTAATAACAGTTGCTTTACAAATCTGAATTACCCTAAGTCGCTCGATAAAAATGGTACCTCACTTGTGTGGGTAGGCTTAGTGCCTGTGTTGGGAAACGGCTCACAACGCAACGTGAACCACATTTTCACAATTGAAAATTACCCATTTTTTGTAAAGTGCCTAGCTGTAGTTTTTTAACCCTAGCTCTGCCGGCACCTAGGGAAACCTAGCCAACCTATACATTTTTTTAAACTAGACACCCAGAGGAATCAAAGATGGGTTGACTTGACTGCCTCTCACCAGGTTCTGTTACCCAGAATCCTTTGCAAACCTAATAAATTGTCAAAAAAACACATTTTCCTCACATTTCTGTGGTGGAAAGTTCTGGAATCTGCATGGATCCACAAATTTCCACCGCATTCCCCAAAGTCTGCCGAGAAAATGGTACCTCACTTGTGTGGGTAGGCCTAGTGCCCCATGACACAATTTCACAGTGAAAAATGACCCTTTTTTTGCAAAGTGCCTAGCTGTAGTTTTTGAACCCTAGCTCTGCCAGAATCTAGGGAAACCTAGCAAACCTATACATTTTTAAAAACAAGACACGCAGGGAAATCCAAGATGGGTTGACTTGACTGGCTCACACCAGGTTCTGTTACCCAGAATCCCTTGCAAACCTAACCAATTGTCAAAAAAACACATTTTCCTCACATTTCTGTGGTGGAAGGTTCTAGAATCTGCGTGGATCCACAAATTTCCACCCACCACGCGTTCCCCAAAGTCTTACGAGAAAAATGGTACCTCACTTGTGTGGGTAGGCCTCCTAGTGGCCGTGACAAGAAACAGTGCGCAAAATGCGACTAGCTGTAGTTTTTGAACCCCAGCTCTACTGGCACTTAGGGAAACCTAGCAAACCTATACATTTTTAAAAACTAGACACCCAGGGGAATACAGGATGGGGTTACTTGACTGCCTCATACCAGGTTCTGTTACTCAGAATCCCTTGCAAACCTAAAACATTATCAAAATAACCACATTTTCCACATATTTCTGTGGTGGAAGGTTCTGGAATCTGTGTGGCTCCACAAAATTTCCACTCAACCCGCATTCCCCAAAGTCGTACGAGAAAAATGGTACCTCACTTGTGTGGTTAGGCCTAGTGCCCACGAAAGGAAACGGCGCAAAACGCAACGTAGAGACACCACAATTTCACTGAGAAAAATGACCCCTTTTGGCAAAGTGCCAAGCTGTAGTTTTGGAATACTAGCTCTGCCGGCACCGGTGACTTGACTGCCTCTCACCTGGTTCTGTTACCCAGAATCCCTTGCAAACCTAAAACATTGTCAAAAAAACACATTTTCCTCACATTTCTGTGGTGAAAAAATCTGGAATCTGCATGGATCCACAAATTTCCACCGCATTCCCCAAAGTCTGCTGAGAAAATGGTACCTCACTTGTGTGGGTAGGCCTAGTGCCCCATGACACAATTTCACAGTGAAAAATGACCCTTTTTTTGCAAAGTGCCTAGCTGTAGTTTTTGAACCCTAGCTCTGCCAGAATCTAGGTAAACCTAGCAAACCTATACATTTTTAAAAACAATACTCGCAGGGGAATCCAAGATGGGTTGACTTGACTGACTCACACCAGGTTCTGTTACCCAGAATCCCTTACAAACCTAACCAATTGTCAAAAAAACACATTTTCCTCACATTTCTGTGGTGGAAAGTTCTAGAATCTGCGTGGATCCACAAATTTCCACCCAGCACGCGTTCCGCAAAGTCTTATGAGAAAAATGGTACCTCACTTGTGTGGGTAGGCCTCCTAGTGGCCGTGACAAGAAACAGTGCGCAAAATGCGACGTAGACACACCACAATTTCACAGTGAAAAATGACCCTTTTTTGGCAAAGTACCTAACTGTAGTTTTTTAACTCTAGCTCTGCCGGCACATAGGGAAACCTAGCAAACCTATACATTTCTGAAAACTAGACACCCAGGGAAATCCAGTATAGGGTGACTTAACTGCCTTTCACCAGGTTCTGTTACCCAGAATTCCATGCAAACCTTAAAAATGGTCCAAAAAACACATTTTCCTCACATTTCTGTGGTGGAAAGTTTTGGAATCTTTGTGGATCCACAGATTTCCACCCACCCAGCATTTCCCAAAGTCTTCCAAGAAAAATGGCACCTCACTTGTGTGGGTAGGCCAAGTGCCTGTGACAGGAAACGGCGCACAACGCAACGTGGACACACCACAATTTCACAGTGAAAAATTACCCTTTTTTGGCAAAGTGACTAGCTGTAGTTTTTGAACCCCAGCTCTACTGGCACTTAGGGAAACCTAGCAAACCTATACATTTTTGAAAACTAGACACCCAGGGGAATACAGGATGGGGTTACTTGACTGCTTCACACCAGGTTCTGTTACTCAGAATCCCTTGCAAACCTAAAACATTATCAAAATAACCAAATTTTCCACATATTTCTGTGGTGGAAGGTTCTGGAATCTGTGTGGCTCCACAAAATTTCCACTCAACCCGCATTCCCCAAAGTCGTACGAGAAAAATGGTACCTCACTTGTGTGGTCAGGCCTAGTGCCCACGAAAGGAAACGGCGCAAAACGCAACGTAGAGACACCACAATTTCACTGAGAAAAATGACCCTTTTTTGGCAAAGCGCCAAGCTGTAGTTTTGAAATACTAGCTCTGCCGGCACCTAGGGAAACCTAGATAACCTATAAATTTTTTGAAACTAGACACCTTGAGGAATACAGGATGGGGTGACTTGACTGCCTCTCACCTGGTTCTGTTACCCAGAATCCCTTGCAAACCTAAAACATTGTCAAAAAAACACATTTTCCTCACATTTCTGTGGTGAAAAAATCTGGAATCAGTGTGGATCCACAAATTTCCACTCACCCCACGTTCCCCAAAGTCTTCCGAGAAAAATGGTAACTCACTTGCATGGGTTGGTCAAGGACTCGTGACAGGCAAGGGCCCAAAACCTATTGAGGCGACATCAAAATTACCTATCACAAAACAACCTGGTTTTGCAAGGGGTGTCCCATGAGCTTTTGGCCCTGGGCTCGGCGACCATGTAGAATGCTACCAAACCCACACATTTTTGGAAGCGAGACACCTGGGAGAATTTAGCGAGGTATGGCTTGCGTGGGTCCCGTAAAGTTTTCCTACCCAGAATCCCCTGCAAACCTCAAATTTAGCTGAAAAGAATCACGTTTTTTCTGAAATTACTGTGTGAGAAAGTTCTGGAATCTACGTGGATACACAAATTTCCTCCCACACAGCGTTCCCCCGGTCTCCCGATAAAAATGATACCTCACTCGCATGAGTGGGTCAAGTACACGCGACAGGCAAATGGAAGCGCTATCCACTAGTCCAAATTTGCTGCAAAGGGACCATAAGAAGCTAACGGACAAAGTGAAGTCGAATAAGCTAGCCCTGGATGACTTGATACCGCAGCAGACCATGAATTCCTCCCAGTTTGAACGATTTCAATGCCAGTTGAGGGGCTTGCAAGACAGGGTGGACGACGTAGAAGGGCGGTCCCGAGACAAGCACACCGAGTACCGCCGAGACCGCCACAACCAGGTGCGCCGCCAAGACCATTAATAGCACGCATACTTAACTATAAAGATCGTGACCTGATACTGAGAGCGGCAAGCGAGAATGCCCCTATTCATTTCAAAAATAAAAACAATTTCTCTCTACCCGGATTTTACCTTGGCGGTGCAAAAAGCCAGAGCCACTTACCAGGACATAAAGAAAAAGCTGAGAGCATGGAAGTTGAAATACGCACTGCTCTTGCCAGCATGACTGAAGGTCATCTATGGGTAAAAATCCATCTTCTTTGATAGCGCTGAGGAAGCGACAAATTGGTTGGAAATAACATTTACACCATCAACCTCACAGACCTCACTACCATCGGGTCAGCTAAGCCGGATGCTCACACCACGGCATCCAGGGAACCATATGGCAGATAACAGAAGAGGCGCCGAAGCAACGGACAATGGCCCAACTATAGAGCAAATCACAAACAGTCAAAATGACGCCCTTCTAACCGTGGCGTCACAGGCCGCGTATGATGCCCAGACTAAAGCTTCTTCGCCCCAATCATCGGATGCAGCGACGGTGCGCTCTGAATCGGAGTCTAGCCTAACACTGTTTCCTTCAATTACTGCACAAATGGCCAGAGACTACTAGAACTGTGTCGCGGGGTTGGTCGGAAGTGGTAACGTATATGACACTCTACATACTGTTTTGTTATTGTAAGCTAGTGAAGGGGGGTCCAGATGTTTGGGACTGAATGGGGTAGTACACAGAACTGCAGAGTTCATTCTTTTGTTACGCAGTGCAATGCCTGTTTGTAGTTGTCATTTTCTCACCCACAGCGACAGCAGTATGGCATTTATTGCTAGGAGTCCCTGTTGGACTTGTGTTTCATGTTTGGTCCTCTATTGTTGTTTGGAGGAACCTAATGTTTGGGAAGTTCATTGGGAATGTTTGCTCAGCCTTTTCACCCCTGATACCATATACGCTTAGGAATTCACATGTACTAGGACCCCCACACCCCGTATTTCAAAATGACAATACATAACAAATACAAATATTGCACCTGGAATGTGAGAGGCATGGGGTCGGTACATAAGAGGCATCGTACTTTGGCACAACTAAACAGGAGACGGATAGATGTGGCCTTACTTTAGGAAACACATCTGAACCACGATTAAGCGACTAAATTGCCGAACAAGTGGAGGGGACAACTGTTCTCCACAACTTATTCAGCATTTACCCGGGGGGTGGTGGTTTGGATGGGTAGCACTTTCCATTTTAAGTTACTGGAGCACAGAGTGGACCTGCACAGGAGATATGTCCTGCTCCACTGCCTATTGGATGGGGTACACATTGTCATCGGGAGTCTATAAAGCCCCGAACACAGAACAAGATAGATACCTAGAGAGGCTTAGCGTGACACTGTCAGAGTGGTCTGACTACCAATGGGTGTTAGGGGTGACTTCAATGCAGTGTTAGATATAGAACTGGACAGGTCACACCCCCCACTGCACGCGACCGAGAGTCGGAAACAGGCAGACGCACTTAAAGGATGGGCCAGGGGTTGGGGGCTACATGACACCTGGCGGGTGAAAAGCCCGGACGATAGAGAATATTCCTTCTACTCGCCACCACTTTGGCTACATACTAGGATAGATAGACTTTTCTGCTTGGAGACACTGCTTACCTCTATTGACAGTGTATTCAACTTGGGAAAGACACTGTCAGATCATAACCCAGTGGAGTTATCCCTGCAGTGGGGTAGGATCCCGACCCTGATACCGACCTGGAGACTACAACCTCAACTACTAGAGGACCAGGTCTTTCGCAGCACACTCTCAGAGGGGATTGTTAATTATTTTCAGAGAACACAGTGTCAGCTAGCACACACCAACTAGAATGGGACGCCTTAAAGGCAGTTATACGGGGAGTGGCAATAGGTACAAAGTCAGGAATCAGACACACACTATTAGACCGACTAACAGGAGTAGAGTGCAAACTGCACACACTAGAAGGGGAGGCGGCGGGGACAAATGAACAACTAACACAACTGCAGGAAGCAAACATACAATATGCTGAACTCTTGGAGGACCTGTGAGTAATAGATTTTAAACTCTACACGCAGAAACAACACGAACAGCCAGACAGGGCGGGCCCCCTACTGGCTAAACAGGTTACAAATTCTCCCACACCATCCCCCATCTTAGAGATTCGTGACAATGTGGGCGGTGTCACCACCACACATTTGGGAATTAACACAGCGTTTAAGGTATATTATGAACATTTATACAGACAACCGATGGGTCAAAATGACACTGACTGTATGCCCTACTTTGAAGGCCTACAACTGCCACAGCTCACGCAACAACAGCGTGACGACTTAGCGAGACCGGTGACTGGACCAGAAATTAGACAAGCGATCAAAGCTTTACCACTTGGTAAAACCCCTGGCAACGACGGTCTGCCCGCTGAAATCTATGCACAATATGCTGATTTGCTAGTACCACATTTGCAATGTTAATATCAGGAGTCACTAAATGCGGGTGTGCTCCCCTTACTGCGCTACAAGCGACTGTGGTCTCATTGTTGAAACCTGGGAGAGACGGATCCGACATGTCCAGGTACAGGCCCTTATCCCTACTCAACTCGGATTACAAGATACTGAGTAAAATACTGGCCAATAGACTATGTCAGTTATTCCAAAGTTGATACATATTGATCAATGCGGATTCGTTCCAGGGAGAAGTACAGCACTTAATATGGACAGCTGCACCAGATTATGGTGGGTACACCTGACTCAGGAACAACAGAGGGGTGCATATCACTTGACCTAACTAGGCATTCAACTCGTTACATTGGAGCTACATGTTTTATACCCTCACCAGGTTTGACATACCAGACGAATATATTGCCTGGGTGAGGCTATATTATACGCATCCCACAGCTCGCGCACATACAGGACAGCACATATCTTCACAATACACAGTCGCCAGAAGTACCAGACAAGGGTGCCCACTTTCGCTCCTGTTAAATTAGCGCTAGAGACCCTTATGCATAGGCTCCGCTCCTTATCCGGGTGTAAGGGAATAGTGAGAGTTCCAGTGGCACACATTGTCTCTGCATACGCCGACAACATTATTTTGTACATCAAGGACATGGATATGGATCTCAACCCCTGCCCACAGTTTTCGACTCATTTCAGGAGTTGTCTGGTCTCACAATGTTGATAAATCTTATGCTTATTTTTTTTAACGGCCCTGCACGTACCGGACGATTGTGTTTTGGTCACCAGGAATTTAATATAGCACCAGACACCTTTAGATACTTGGGGATACACGGTACGGCACGGTGATCCTACACAAACATGGATAGAAAAAGTGATTTTTTCAGCTAAATTTGAGGTTTGGAAGGGATTCTGGGTAGGAAAACATTTGGGGACCCATGCACGATATATCTCGCTAGACTCCCCCGAGTGTCTAGTTTTCAGAAATGTGTGGGTTTGGTAGATTTCCGAAGATGACCGCCGAGCCCGGGGCCAAAAACCCAGGTGACTCCCCTTGCAAAACCAGGTTGTTTTGTGATAGTTCATTTTGATGACTCCTCAATACGTTTTGGGCCCTTGCCTGTCGGGGGTACTTGACCCACCCAAGCGGGTGAGTTATCATTTTTATTGAGAGACCTGGGGGAATGCTGGGTTTGAGGAAATTTGTGGATCCACGTAGATTCCAAAACTTTCCCTAACAAAAATTTGAGAAAAAATTTGAATTTTTCAGCTAAGTTTGATGTTTGCAGGGGATTGTGGGTAGGAAAACGTTAGGGGACCCACACAAGTCATACCTCGCTGGAGTCCCCCGGGTGTCTAGTTTTCAGAAATGTGTGGGTTTGGTAGATTTCCCTAGATGGCCGCTGAACCCGGGGCCAAAAACTCATGGGACACCCCTTGCAAAACCAAGTTGTTTTGTGATAAGTCATTTTGATGTCAAATCAATAGCTTTTTGGCCCTTGCCTGTCGCGGGCACTAGGCCTACTCATGCAAGTGAGGTATCATTTTTATCAGGAGACTTTGGGGAACGCAGGTGGAACTTTGTGGACCCAAGAAGATTCTAGAACTTTCCACCACACAAATGTGAGGGAAATTTGTTTTTTTGGACACATTCTTAGGTTTGCAAGGAATTCTGGGTAACAGAAACTGGTGAGAACCAGCAAATTCACCCCATCCTGGATTCTCCCGGGTGTCTACTTTTAAAAAATGAACAGGTTTGCTAGGTTTCCCTATGTGCTAGGGCCCAAAATCCACAGGTAGGCACATTGCTAAAAACAAGTCTGTGCCTAGTTGGCTTTCTGCCGCCCTGGGTGGGTATCGGGGCGGGGTTGCCCCAATATGCCCCCTAGAGGGGCAGAAACACTGTGGCAATTTTTCGGGGTGGTGGGGGCATTGGTATGCCCATTCTGGGCAGCCCCCACTCCCACGCATAAAAAAAGCCAGCATAATTGTTGGCATCTAGGGCTTTTTGCCCCCACAGGGGGCAGATTGGGGGCTATGGCCCCATATGCCCTCCAGGGGGGCAGGGAGGCTGTAGTATTTGTGGGGGGGGTGGTAGGGGCATGGGCATGCCCGTCTTGGGCAGCCCCCACCCTAATTCAAATTTGCCAAGAAAAATCCCTGGCATCTAGTGGGCTTTTTGCCCCTGGGGGTAGATTGGGGGCTACTGCCCCATCTGCCCCCCAGGGGGGGAGAAAGGCTGTAATTTTTGTGGGGAAGGGGGTAGGGGCATGGGCCTGCCCGTTTTGGGCAGCCCCCACCCTAATTCAAATTTGCCCCCAAAAAATCCCTGGCGTCTTGTGGGCTTTTTGCCCCCTTGGTGGGGCATATTGGGGGCAAATGCCCCAATCTGCCCCCCAGGAGGGCAGAAAGCCCACTAGATGCCATGGATTTTTTTGGGAAATTTTTAATTAGGGTGGGGGGCATGCTAATGCCCCCACACTAATTAAAATTTGCCCAAAAAAATCTCTGGCTTTTAGTGGGCTTTTTTGCCCCCCCGGGAGGGGGCGGATTGGTGGCTACTGCCCCATCTGGCACGAAGGCTGTAATTTTTGCGGGGGAGGGGGTAGGGGCATGGGCATGCCTGTTTTGGGCAACCCCCACCCTAATTCATATTAAGTCCCAAAAAATCCCTTGTGGTTAGTGGGCTTTTTGCCCCCCACCAGGGTGGCAGATTTGGGCAGCCCCCATGCCAATGTCAATAAAATAAATCTCTGGTTTCTAGGGCCCCCACCTACCCTCCAAGGAGGGAAGAAAGGCTCTAATTGGGCAGGGGTGGGGCTGCCTAATATGGACACGCCAAAGCCCCCACCCCTATTTTGCAGTAAAAAAAAATCCCTGGCCTCTGTGAGCTTCCTGCCTCCCGGGGACAGATTGAGGGCTACTGCCCCATCTTCCTCCCGGTCGGGGGGCGGCAGAGAGACTACATTTGGCCCAAAAAACATGGGGAGAGCAAAGACCCTTGCCCAGTGGGCCGTTCCCACCTCCCTGTTGCTAGTGGGTGGATCCCTGCTTGGGGTTCACCTTCCTCGGGTGAGCTCCAAGCAGGGATCCACTAGGGAAGGGTACCATTGGAAAGGGGAGATTCTCCCCTTTCCAACGATACCTCTCCCACGTTTTTCGGTGCTCGGGGGGGGGGGGTGAGATAACCCCACGAGCACTGAAACACTGAAACTGACACTAAAGTTTCGTTTTTGTTTCAATGAGGATAGCGCGCGATGCGCTCGATCGTCATTGCAACAAAACTAAAAATAGGCCTGGGGAGGTTGGGGGAGCTCTTCCCCACCTCCCCACGTAAAAACAAAAGGGAAATCCCTCTGCTTCCTGCAGCAGATGGATTCTCTGAGCATGTTCTCATGACAGACTGGTTCTGTCATGAGCACAGCAGCACTTGTGCTCACGGAACCATTCCGTCATGAGCACCGAAAGGGTGAAACTGCAGATCAGCCAGAAAACACAACTCAGATATCTTTGACCTCATCCAACACAATGATTTAGATATTATCATCCTCACTGAAACCTGGCTAAATCCAGACTCCAGTCCTATCCTAGACCTCCTAGTATCTCCCACTCATGATATAATCAGGTGTGACAGAATTCTGAAGTTGGGTGGGGGTCTAGCCTATATCTACATGAATACTTTCTCGATTTCGCACTTGGAGTCCTCTCCCCGTCCTCCTGTGAATACCTTTGTCTTAGTATTGCAAGTAAGAACCTATCGATTTGTAAACTACACACCTTTTACCACCCACCGGGGGACAATCTCCCTTTCATTGAGCAATTAATGGAAATCATCTCTAGCAATTTCGACTCTGCTGTGTCACAAATCTTCCTTGGGGACGTCATCCTGCATTGGTCCAACCCCAATGACCCTGCGGTATCCTGCCTTAAATCATTTCTAAATGATCAAGATTTGATTAAGCACTGTGACCAACCAACCCACATTAAAGGTGAAACTCTAGACCTCATCATCTCCTAAGAACAGACCTTCACCTTAGAATCTACAACCCTTTGTGACTGGTCAGATCATCACAGCATCCTCTTTTATATCAACAGGGAGGTGGTGTTGAAGAAGGCTCAACCTCTTAAATCAAAGATAAGGAAAGGGGATCTCAGATCAATAAACCACAACAATCTAGCTGCCCAATGTAAATCTGTCCTCTCCTCCCAAGCCAACTTGGTCGAGTTACAAACTCTCATGGACACCTACAACTCAACCATAGCAGTCATCATGGATGACATTGCTCCACTCCAGCTTCAAAATACTACATCAAAAATATCCAAACTGTGTTATAATGAGAACTGAAACTCGGAACGTTGCAACCTTAGAGCAGTTGAACGCTCCTGGCGATTCAATCCCTCCTCGGACCAACTAAAACTCCTGAGAGATGTCAGGAGCCTCTACAATAAACAAGTCAAAAGAGCTAAGTCTGACTATTTCAGATTACAAGTAGACCAAGCACCAAAACGTCCCAGGAAACTCTTTGAATTGGTCAAACAGCAATCGGTTAACGGTCCAAACCTCTCAGATCCGAGTGGCAACCCCCCCTCCTGTGAGCAATTTGCAGTTTTTTTACGGAGAAATCACAACTCATCTCCACTGACCTAGCCTCTAAGAAGGCTCTGTTGCCCTCCTCTATTGCCACCTCACCCCATGACTTCTCTGAAAAGTGCAACTCGACCCTCATGATAGCAAGAACAATGCGTCTTGGGGCACCTTTTCCCCATTTAGTGAATGAGACATTGAAAAAATTCTCCTGATTATTAACCCATCCAACCACTTCAGTGACCCGTTGCCTCCGGCCATCTTCAAGGAAATCAAGAGCGCTCTTATCCCAACCTGGACCAGGATTGTAAATGCTTCCCTATCTCAAGGCTCGATCGCCGACTGCCTAAACGCAGCCCAGGTCTCACCCATTCTAAGAAAATATCTGATCTCAATAATTCCGTCCTATCTCTAACATCCCCACCCTAGTGAAACTCCTTGAAAAATGTGTGCAATCCCAATTCTGAGCTCACATAGAGGCTTACCAACTTTTTGACCAGCATCAATCCGGTTTTCGGAAGGGACACAGCACCGAATCAGCACTCACACACGTTATGGGTGACATTTTGAAAATGCTAGGCAAAAATTAATCCTGCCTACTGATCCTCCTTGACCTTTCCTCAGCTTTCGACATGGTTAATTATGACATCCTCCTATCCATCCTACAAAACAGAATGGGTTTCTCGGATCGGGTGCTTCAATGGTTTTCATCCTTTCTTCATTACCGAATACAAAGAGTCAAGACAAATCATTCTCTCTCTCAACCCTCTCCAGTACTCATGAGGATCTGCCTTTCACCTATCCTCTTCAACCTTTTCTTGGAACCTCTAGCTAACGCACTAAACTCCACGAACATTCTCTTCCACATGTATGCCGACGACACACAACTCTATCTGAAAATGTCATCCCCGGAAAGCATCTTCTCACTTAACTCGATACTCACGTTGACTCAAAATTGGTTACCTGAGAACCATCTCCGACTCAACGCCTCCAAAAGGAGTTCATGCTCATCTCCCCCCCGAACCACATCCCCAAGCTAGATCTCTGGCTGACTCACCTCACTGCTTTCAACTGCACTCTGATGATCATTGACTCAGCCAAATAACTCGGAGTCCCCTTAGACAAGCACCTGAATATGAAGACTCATATCAGCAATGTATGTCAGGGAGCAAACCAATTGATGAGAACCCTCAGAAATATCAAACATTTCCTGCCTCTAAGTGATTTCAAGCAGGTGGTCCAAGTGCTTGTCTTGCTAATGTTAGACTATGGCAGTGCTACTCTCTGTGGTCTTCCCAAATATGACAAAAATGTGCTTGCGGCTATTGGAAGCATCCCTTATTGAGGCACTCCACAGGTTCTCTACAAAAGACTCCTCACATTATTATTCAAGTAAATGAACTCAACTTGAATAATAACGTGAGGAGTCTTTTGTAGAGAACTATTTTTGTCATATTTCGCTTGACGTGTTGGACGGACACGCCACCTTGAGAGCACCCAACTTGAGAAAAATACATGTAGAAAGTGTACAAAGTGTACCGCAAATCTATATGAAATTCGGCCTTAAACTCACAGGCTGTGCACCGCCATACTAACTTGCCTTCCCAAATATGCCTTGGCCCCACTAAGGGCCTCATTAAACACAGCGGTTAGATTGGTTACAGGCGCCAAAAGAAATGAGCACATTTCCCATTCCTTAAATCTCTCAACTGGCTACTCTATGAAGCCCGAATTCACCTAAAGATTGCAGTCCTGGCACACAAAGCCCTTCACATCATTACTCCTACATACCTGGCTCAAATACTTGAACTATCTTGTGGGGCGAGGGCATTAAGAAGCGCCTCAACAATCCTCTTGGAACCTCTTGTCCTTAACAAAAAGAGAACTTGTCACCGAGCCTTCTCCAGTGCTGCCCCAAAGATATGGAACTCTCTGCCACCGGAAGTACGCAGTCTCTCCTCGGTGATGGCAATCAAATTGGAAGCCAAAAGATTCCTAATGAGCAAATTCTTACCGTAAGGGGAGGAGGCACACCTAATTCGGCTGACGTTGTTCTTATCACCATGGTACCTCCATCTATAATGGATCATCTTTTCTGCTTTTCTATTTTTGTATTCTACATGCTTACTGTATTATGTTCTTTTTTTCTTTTTTTCACCCCAATGGTGTTTATACCACACTCTTGGCCTTTCTTCCTGCCTATTGTAAACTGCTCTGATATCCTTCGGGATCTTGTTCGTGCTATATAAAACTTCATAAATAAATTAAATAAATTAAATAAATAAATGCTATACTTATTGTTGGGCTTATGTTGGCCCATGATGGCTGAGTTACATGGACTCCCTAATATCTCTTTCAAAATACCTTGTTGAATCATTGACTCATTCACAGGTGTAATCCCCGCAATTGTTTCAGGACTCAACTTGTACTGTGGGGTTCTTGGATATTCAGCATTAGGTTTATTATTTATATGAACAGACTCAACCCCTTATCTGAGAAGTCCCATAATTCAGGCTTTATCATATCTCTGAGATCCGATGTCAAATCATCATTTGTCATCAAAGGGTACATTCCAATGTTTGGCTATTGACCTGACAATTTGAAATCAACATCTTCGTCATAAGACTGAAACTCCACACCTTTCAGCATGCAGTAAATGATGCAATTTATCTTACACAGAAAATTGCTTCCTAAACAAGTCATGGTACTAGAATCACAGACCACAAACTGGTAGCTCTCTTCAAAGGACCTTATTTTAACAGGCACTTCTAGTGTTAGAGGGTTTATCATTTGTTTGTTTGCAACTTCCACAACTTGGATTCTTTTTCCTGAGAGGGATAGGTTTGGAACTTTTGCGGCTACGGGATCAAGAGCAATTCCACTGTTTTAACAGTGGACAGATAGCTTCATTGTCGTTCAAAAATGATACGAGGTGGCCACTCACCTCACCTTCCACAAATGGCAAGCACACAGTCTGGCCTGTTGACCTGGCAAATTCACTCACTTCACGTACACACAAAGGATCTAGCAGGAGAGGCCCAACCAGATACGTACTACTCCCTGTCTTTCAATAAACTCACAAAAAATTACGCTGGGTCAATACAAAGAGAAAGCACAGTACACACATATACTCCTATATGTGTCTATGTGTGTGTAGTGTCTTGCCGTGTGGGACGCAGAGACGTCCCACAGCTCCCGCTCTGACCTAAGCAACTTTGTAGAGGCATTCCCATGACTTGAGTGTAGACTTTCTTCTTCTCACTGTAGAAAAACGGTGGACCCAGAATACACAGGGGCCATCGCCGCCCTTTCCAGGTTTACCTTTTTGTGACCAGTATATCTTGAATTATTGTTATTTTCTTTCAAGCAGAGTGACACATTTTCTAGGTCCTGACAAATGCCACAGAACCCCTTTTGGGGTCAACCATGGGCAGAAGCATGTTGACCATCTACAGGAGTATATTTGCTTAAATCCCTGTGTCCTCTCATTGTAACTCTGTCCCATTGGGGTAACAGTGAATGCCTTACTCATGCTTAATGGCACAATGCTCTGGGCCTACTGTCGAGTGGAATGCAGGTACCACAGGACACCCACCTGTCAGTGACTGGCCTGTTTCTACCGCATTTGGGGGGCCAATACCGGCGGACAGCACCATCGGCACTTCCGCGAGGCACTGCGATCGCTGGGGTGGGACTTATTCCCCAGCAGCCTCTTCACCTGCATACGGCACGGGAGGTGACGACACCCTTCTGGCACCTTTATCGCTGCGCCAGCACTCCTGCAGCTCCGGACAGGCGCAGGTGGGCCCGTCATGTGCCCGTCATCGCTAGGAAGAGGCAGGGCCACCCCCCTGTGCTTTTCTTGGACCCTCTCCGTAATATGCAGAGTTCATAACCAGCAGGTTGTACCACCAAACTGTAAGTAGGAAAATCATTACCTGTTTAATTATAGGATTTATCACAGAGCCCCTATACAACTTTGCCGTGCCTGTGTCCCTGAAACAACAAAGTCACAAAGGAGAGCAAGTTTTAATTAAACATACCTATTGACCCAGATAGGGGCTACGTGTTCAAAGAGATGGGCAGGAAAAATGTGGTGGCTAGTAAGCAACTAGTGACTGATCCATTAAATACACCCAAGCGGCCGACCACCATTGACAGCTATCTGGCATGTGCTATAGAAGCTCTAACCAAAGAAATTGATATGGCAGAGCGGTGCCTATCGATTACCTCATTGGGCCGGGATGAAGGGTCCCATGAGAGGGGGTGCGCTACTAGGATAAATACGGTAACCACTGGGGAGGGTATGGCAAATGAACAAATGGACCAAGTTGAGCAAGTAAGAGTCGATAGTGCCCACAACATTCAGATTCCAACAACATCCAGAGGTGAACAGGGACCGCTTCTCATTACCCCTCAAGTGACATCTATAAGGACAGAAAGAGCCCGGACTAGAGTCCAAAAACCATCTGCTAAATGGAAGCGAAAATCCCTGATCACCCCTCGCACCCCAGATGAGGTCATATTATTGGGAGAAGGCCCTGAAGACCACAATCAAATGGACCTCCAAATTTAGGCAAGATTTTGGGATAAATTATCTACTGTTGTTCATAAAATAATAAACCCACTTGTAGAAAGGCTGTGTAGGGTGGAGGAAGAGATTAAAAAAGTTAATGAGGGTGTCAGATTTCAACAGGTTGAGAATCGTAGAGAACTAGGCAAGGACCTGAGTGTAATCCCTAGTGGCCAGCCCCCCAGTTTAGAGTTGGCCACTGGATCCAGAGCAGATGGACCTAGACCATATGTGACAAGGACCAGTAATGTATCTAAATCCAGCAGTAGTGCCACACGGGGTGGGCGGAGGATGGTACACCAGCAAGGCCGGAACCGACAATCTCATAGCACTGAGAAGAGTTCACCCCCACAAGACCTAGTTGCTATTAATCTACCACCTGCATGTTGTCCATATGTGGTCATTTTGGGTAATGTTCCGCCTCTCAAAGAAGGGTCTATGAAAACAACAGAATGCTTGACAATAAGGTGATTCACTGGTTAAGTAAAAAAAAAACGTATTCGCCCCTAGTAGAGCCAATGAGATCTTGCTCACAAGAAGGGTAGGTTGGATTGGCTCGTTGGCAAAATGCTGTAGGAGTGATTGTGTTATAATCAATTTTAGAAGCCCCAGTAGTAAAGAAGGTATTCTTAATAGATCAGGGATTACACCTGTCGAGTCGCAGCCATGAACATACTCCCATTGTTTTTTTTTATCGCCACATGAGGGATATTGACCAAGGCCATGAGGGCACATTGGATTTTCAAACTGAGAGGCCCACCCAAAGTTCTTACCCTTATTTAGCACCAGCTTTTGTAATGCACAACAGTTTTGAAGCACTGAATGGCCTAGATGACAATGAAAGACTCAGTACTAAGCCAAGTGGTGCGGGGGGTTTTAAGTATCATCAAGTTCTGCATGATATGGATATTTCTAAGGTTAGTCATCAAACAAAGCAACCTGTGGTAACCAATATACATATAGTGAGTATGCAGGACTCTACTACCGAAGGGCCTGTTATAGATAGAAATGGCATAATTAGTAATGACGACAACCCTAACAACTGTTTAATGGTACCACAAGTAAATTGTATAGAGACACTTTACAATAAAGGTGATGTTTCTGCTACCTGGAACATGCACGGGCTGGCAGGCAAGGCCCAAATAGCTGACTGGGCTACTTTTATCTCTAAATATGATATCATATGCCTACAAGAGACCTGATGTGTCAACCCGATGCACGTTGAAGGGTACTCCTCCCTTTTCTTAGCAGCTATAAGATCACAAGTTGGCCGACCAAAGGGGAGTTTACACATTCTTGTCTTCAACAAATTATCTGTTAATATCAAAAAGGTTGTAATAGGGGGCCCCATGCACAATTGGGAAGGACTTGATAATTCTAAACTTTTATAATAATGTCTTCGATTCTTCAAGAGGTAACCTGGTAGCTTCCCTTGATCAGGGCTTAGAAACATTCTTATTCCTAGTCAATACAGAGCATGTTATATTTTGGGCTGGAGATTTTAATCTAGCTGCATGCGGAGGACCTATCTCGATGCCCTGCGGTGGCCTAAATGTCAGTGAGGAAATTGACCATTTTAGCCATACCGATTATGGGGAAGCACTTAATCAAATGATCGCAAAATATACTTTACAACTCCTCAAGTGGGGAGCGACCGTAATGGGTGTTTATACCCAACATTTATAGGAAGGAATGCACAATTTTTGACCCTGTACTGGTATCTATTTTTGCTGTTGGTTTGTGTGGTATTCTTAACGTAGTTTCTTCCCCATTTAGCGATCATAATTTGTTACAATTATCCTTTTTCTTTTGGGGGAAAAGACTGATGTTTTTGAACTAGTACATCATATAAATATAGCTGGGACAAATGGGATAAGAATAAAATGGTGAGGTGTTGACCCATGTTTAATGATGAGGAAAATAGTGGATTATAACCAAAGGGAAATTTCATACTGCCTACAGGAAGAAATTACACTGGTGTTATTGGTCAAAAACTTCTCAACCATTGCACAATCAATTAAGGCAATCCTCACTAAAACCCCCGGACCATCATGTAGTAAAAGGAAGGGGTGGTTTGATGGTGCCCGTACTAATGCCCGGTACACAGACAAAATATCGATTTTTTAATATCGATAAGCAAAAATATCGAAGTTTAAATATCGATATACAAAAATATCGAAGGTAAGTAATATCGACAGTCTAAATATCGATATTGGTATGATATCAGTAATATCGAAGTTGTAAATATCGATGTTAATAATATCGAAATTAATAACTTTGATGTTACTAATATCTATTTTTAAATAAATTTAGTGTATATTATATTGTATTAATTATGTTTTATAATTTTTTTAATGTTATTTTATTAAATATTGTGTTTTACTACTGTAGCAGGTTGTGGGTTTATAGGGGAATAGGGTGGGAAGTAATTTAATTATGTTAAATTAATTATTAATTATTAGGAATTATTAATTAATTAATTGAGAATTAATTTTAAATTATTTTTAATTAATTTATTAATTGATAAATATGTTCTGTAGCGGGTTATGGGTTTATAGGGGAATAGGGTGGGAAGTAATTTAATAATAATTAATTAATTGATATATGTTTGTACATATTTTAAATAATTAATTAGTAATTAATTTCTATTAATTAGTTAATTAATTATTATAATTTTTTATCATATTTATAATTATTAATTAGTTGGTAATTAATTATTATTAATTATTTCATTAAATTAATTAAAGTAATTTTTATATATATTATTTATTGTTATTAATTAATTAATTGTGCAAAATAATATTAATTATTAAATTAAATTAATTACAGCAAATGTGCTAATATATTTATTTTATTGTTATTGTTAATTAATAATTAATTGGTAATTAAATAATATTAATTAATTGTGGGTACAGGGGTATTTTTAGGGTTCAGGGTCAGTTTTCAGTTCATGGGTACAGGGGTATTTTTAGGGTTCAGGGTCAGTTTTCAGTTCATGGGTAAAGGGGTATTTTTAGGGTTCAGGGTCAGTTTTCAGTTTGTGGGTAAAGGGGTATTTTTAGGGTTCAGGGTCAGTTTTCAGTTCATGGGTAAAGGGGTATTTTTAGGGTTCAGGGTCAGTTTTCAGTTCATGGGTAAAGGGGTATTTTTAGGGTTCAGGGTCAGTTTTCAGTTTGTGGGTAAAGGGGTATTTTTAGGGTTCAGGGTCAGTTTTCAGTTTGTGGGTAAAGGGGTATTTTTAGGGGTCAGGGTCAGTTTTCAGTTCATGGGTAAAGGGGTATTATTAGGGTTCAGGGTCAGTTTTCAGTTTGTGGGTAAAGGGGTATTTTTAGGGTTCAGGGTCAGTTTTCAGTTTGTGGGTAAAGGGGTATTTTTAGGGTTCAGGGTCAGTTTTCAGTTCATGGGTAAAGGGGTATTTTTAGGGTTCTGGGTCAGTTTTCAGTTCATGGGTAAAGGGGTATTTTTAGGGTTCAGTGTCAGTTTTCAGTATTTGGGTTAAGGGGTATTTTTAGGGTTCTGGGTCAGTTTTGGGTTTTTGGGGTACAGTCGTACAGGGTAAAAATTAAATAAATTTAAATTAAATCAATTAAATGAAATTATAAAATATAAAATTACATTACATTATTACGTTTTTAATTTATTTTAAATGTATATGTATTAGTTTTAATTTTTTTATTATGTTTTAATATTTTTATTTAATATTTGTAACATTATATGTATTTTATAATTATTTTAACATTATTATTAATACATTTAAAAAAACGATATTTTTAATTCCGATATTTTTGTACTACGATATTATTTTTTCGATATTTTTGTACTTACCTTGTTAGGGATAGGATTCCGATATTTTTGACTTCGATATTTTTGTCCCGATATTTTTGTATGTCGATATTTTTGATTTCGATATTTAGTCAGACATTCCTAATGCCCTTAGGGACTTGAAGCATGCTCTCTCCAAATTACCAAGAGAACTCTCCAGCAATCAAACCCTACGTCGGGAGTATAAGAATGCTGTATCTGCCCGGAAAAAGATATTAAAGGAAGAGGCATGGGAAAATGTGACTGTAGCAGCAAAAACCAAAAATAACAAACTCTTTTGGGATGTAGTTAATGCCCCTTTTCTGAAGAACGATAACATCCCGGAGATTTGTTCCTTTGTCTCAGCGGACAAATGGATAAATAATTTTTCCTGAATTTTCAATAGTAATATGGTACAGAGGACGACACAGGATGGCCTGATAAGTGAAGGTAGAAACCTCCCCATGAATATTTCCAATGAGGAAGTCATTCAGGCGATCCATGAGAGTGCCGTGGGCCGGGGTCCCGGGCTGGATGGCGTCAATAGATGTTTTTAAATCAGCACCTACCTTGGGGGACCCATCCTAACTAGGGTGTTTTATATAGCAACTATAGATAGAATCCCAGAGACATGGGGAGAATCAATTATCATATCAATATTAAAAAAGGGGGATATAGAGGATCCCAAAAACTATTGACCGATCTCACTCCTTGATACATCTATGAAAGTGATGAGTAAGGTCTTGTTGATAAGATTAGAGGAATGGGCAACCGAATACTCAATTTTAACACCGGTACAGTATGCGTTAAGAAAGCGAATAGGGACTATCGAGCACTGCTTATGGGCAAATATACCAGGGCAAAGGCAGGTTCCTTATACCTTTTCTTTGCCGATTTAAGCAGTGCTTTTGACTTGGTGGATCATGATTTGCTCGGGACAGCCCCAATTTCAATGGGAGCACCTAGAGCGATTGTAGAGTTTCTTTCCCGGCGTACGAGAATTTATTTAGTCAGGTCCGTTTTGGCCCCCAAGGAGAATGTACACCCAAATTTAGAGTGGGGCGGGGGATAAGGCAAGGTTGTGTCCTTGCACCAATTTTATTTTCTCTATTCATTAATAGAATAGATAAACATGACTATACAGGCAGACGCCCCTATGGTGGCAGGTCGTCTAAAAACCTGTCTTACTATATGCGGACAATGCCATATTGTTAGAACGAACTGTGATAGGCTTACAGAGACTGATGGACGCATTCTCTACCTTTATGGTACAGAAGAAAATGTTTATAAATAAGTCCAAAGCATATACTATGATCTGTGGGCCTAAACCTAAACTGCTCACAACCTTTTTTAATTGAAAAAAGCGCTATCCAGTCTGTCACTTCCTTTTGCTATTTAGGTATTCTTTTTATGGATAACGGCTCTTGGTCTCAACATGTTACTAATATTAGAGCCAAAATAAACAGGGCAACCCAGGGAAATTTCACATTTCCATCCAAACTAGGGAATAGGCCAATTAATGAGATGGTATCTTTGTATAAAGCCAAAGGTGCAAGCCTGTGGGTTTACACAAATAATAATAAGGTCTTGCAAATGTTATAATGTTATGTTATAATGCGTTTATATAGCGCACGGCTACTCGAAAAGAGTGTCCCGGCGCTTTCCACATGCAGCTCAGAGTAGAATAACACAACAGAGCATAAACAAAACCAGAAAAATACAACAAAACCTCTTCCTGAAACGCTTGCTATATTTACCAGCATCAGCCTCTAACACCTTTGCACATTATGAGGTGGGTCTTCAGTTTATTGAAGACCTACTATTGGTACAACCATTAGTATTCTGGGACTTAGTATGGAAAAGGGAAGAAACAGCTTTTACAAAAGAAATTATTGTAGATTGCCTTAAATTGCATGCTGCACTTAAAATACCATGGTTGTCATATATTAATTCTGCTTTGAAAAATGTGTATAAGGTAACAATGTGGTCAGAAATTTCTAAGACACTGATGTACACAAAGAAAGAGATTAAAAACACCTTCCTAGAACTTAGGCTGGACATGAGATCTAAGGCGGAAAAGGACAAATCTATTGTGGTGCAGTATATTTCAAATAGCATAGTGGCAAGCACAAAATATTATCCATCATATGTGACCTATGCCCATCATTTATTTGCGCTAATTAGATTAAGATGTGGCATTGCTCATTATCTTGTAGCTCTCCCTACTATGCAAATTCATCCACCTGAAGATATGCTATGTCCATGTGACAACAGGAGTAAGCAGAGTACAATGCATGTTCTGCTATTTTGTAAATTTTATAAGAATTTTAGATGTTTTTATTTGAAGCCTCTTTTCCTTAGCCATCATATCAGGTCACACAAAGAAGCTGTGAAATTCTTGGTGACATTGTGTGATCCCCTGACTTGTTACTGTGTTGCCCTTTTTATCTTGAAAGTTATTAAAATCAGAAAAACTTTGAGTATCTAGCAGAAAGGAAATGACATGATTCAAGGAATTTTAGAATATTAGTAATAGATTTCTAAGTGTAATCACTACGGCTTGATTTTTTGGTAATTCTACTAAAATTAATTTGGATGTACGGTTTTAATGTAAGAAATGAAATTATTTTATCAATTGGATTGTATTTATATTCTATACATGTTTTTTTTGTATGATGTACGTTTATGACTATCTTTTGATAGACGAACAAATGAATGATTGGCATATTTGATTTACCAGTAAGTCCTGGTTAAAGTGCACCAGGTGTGCCCAGGGTCTATAAATTAAATGCTACTAGTGGGCCTGCAGCACTGATTGTACCACCCACATGAGTAGCCCTGCAAACATATCTCAGGACTGCCACTGCAGTGTTTGTGAGGACAGTTTTAAACTGCCCTGACGACCTGGCAAATGCACTCCCTTCACATTCACACAAAGGATCTAGCAGGAGAGGCCCAACCAGATACTTACTACTCCCTGTCTATCATTAAACTCACAAAAAGTATGTCTGGTCAATACAAAGAGAAAGCACAGTACACACATATACTGCTATATGTGTCTATGTGCGTGTAGTGTGTTGCCATGTGGGACGCCGTGACGTCCCACAGCTCCCGCTCTGACCTAAGCAACTTTGTAGAGGCATTCCCATGGCTTGAGAGTAGACTTTCTTCTTCTCACTGTAGAAAGACGGTGGACCCAGAATACATAGGCTGACCTTTTTGTGGCCAGTATATCTTGAATTATTATTATTTTCTTTCAAGGAGAGTGACAAATGTTCTCATCACCTCCCCTGCCGAGCAGTAAGGAACCAATGCCTCACCACCCCTGCCAGTAAGGAACTGACGCATCACCTCCCCTGTGAAAAAAGGAAACGATGCATCTCCTGCGCCTTGCACTTCTTTGATTTTTTTCGCCTCTAGGATACTTTGGGGCTTATTTACAAGCCCCTTGTGTCGCTGGTGTTTCACTTTTAATATGGGAAAAAGCGACATACCAACGGTGCAAGGGGCTTGTAAATAAACCCTTTTGTGCTTAAGCGAACGCAACCATTGATTTCCATGAACTAAACTTGCTTAATCTTCTAAAACTGATATTTTAACTTGTGTATGTTAGATTTTTTGTTGTTTTGGTCTTGTTTTATTCAGATAAATATTGGCTATTTTTCTAAACTGGTTTTGGCTCCATTTGTATTGTTTTCACTGTGGTACTGTGTGTGTGGGTACAAACGCTGTATACATTGCCTCTGAGATAAGCCTAACTGCTCATGCCAAGCTACCAAGGGAATGAGCAGGGGTTATATTAGCCGTGTGACTCTCTTGCCCAGACTAGAGTGAGGGTCCCTACTTGGACAGGGTGCAAACCACTGCCAACCAGAGAGCCCATTTCTAACAGTAGGAATTTACTGAAACTGATGTTGGTTCTGGAAAGACGTCTGAATAAAATTCGGGACCCGGTTAGTGTTTAAATTTGGGACCATTTAGGAACTTGCATCACTGGAACCCATTTTAAATTAGGACCATATGTCCTTTGTCTCTGCACATTTTGTGGTTGTACAAGGTTGTTAACCTGTGTCTGCGCAAACTGTAAATTTTGAGCCTGGTTCCTGTTCATTACTCTATTTGGATTAACATCTATCACAGTACTTGAGTCAATTGGAACACCGCAACCTCTACCCTGTTGTGGGTAACCATTTCCACCCTGCATCACAGGAGCTCCCTGCGGATACACTTCTTGCATAACACCAACATTTCCTACATATGGTTGATTTTCACTTCCTCTCTGTGCTGCTTTTATTTGAATCGGCATGGGCTTGCCTTTAAACCACGTCTGTTTTATTTCCAATTCATCGCTACAATATTTTGCACACCTCAAGATCTCATCAATTTACTCATTCTGGCAACAAATTAAATGCTGTGTCATCATCATGCTATCATCCGGTCTCAATCCAGTCACAAACGGAGACCCAAACTTTCCATATCTTTGGTTTCAGGATTTTCCATCCCACTGTACTGTCTAAACACTTGCATCAATGAATTCATAAAAAACATGCACATTCTCTTTAGGATATTGAGTCTTTCTGTCAATCTTAACCCGATCATTGTTCTTAACCGGTATCTTTCCTTTCCTTTTTCATCACCAAAGGTGACGGGGCATGAGATATTGGATTTCTCTGTGGCTCTTTCTCTGGCCACTGTATAGCCACTTTACACTCTGCCCACAAGTCACTCAGTATCACAGTGTCAAAAGGGTATTCAAATCTATCTTCACTAATCGATCAACCTGGGTGTACCACTCCACTGGCTTTTCTCTCAATTTGGAGAAATCATTTGCAAACAATGTTAGATCACTCCTAATCCATGGTACATGAATGTAACCTCCATCGGGCACTTCTCTCAATGGGACGGAAACAGCACTCTCTTCGCTTTCTTCTGATCTTTCTTTTTGGCCCATCCGACTTCCCACTTGTCCAACTCACTCCATTTTCGGATGCTACCAGTCAATTCTCTAATTCTCATTTTCATTCCTGATGTCCTCATGCTGGTTATGTCATTTTCATCTAAACAAACGCAATAACTTTTCTGTAAGGGTTTAGTCCTACTTAAATTTACATCATACACTCACGCTAACTCGGACAGCTTACCAAGAGCTTTTCCTGAAAGCTTAGTAACAGCTTTGTACATGTACATAAGTTCACTTTCTTGATAGGTATCTAATCGGGAAAGATCATGATTTGACCGCATTCACTGCATTCTCCCTTCTTGGAGACTGAAGCTCTCGGCTCAACCCTGAATACTCACCTTGTTGTGGGGACAATTAAAAAACCTAATCAAATTATCCAACTCTCGTGAATTAACACAATTTTGAATGCCAGAATTATTGAACATTATCCATTCCTGGGGACTACTGCTTGAAATACAGGTGAATTCCAAATGGACAGATTTTTGCACCTCTGAATAGAATCCGTTACAAGGATGAGTCATGTATGATTTCTGATTTATTACTGATGATAAAAAAGCGACAGATGATGGAGTCACCTTATTCAGGACCAAAGGAGTTCCTCATGTGCCTCCCGATCCAGGAGCGACAGGAACAGTAATTGAGGTACTCAGTGGAAACCATCAAACCATGCTTTATGGTTCGAGATGACTCAGGTTTGTACAAGGGAACTGCGGGACCAATTGTAATTGGAACAATTATTTTGTCTGGGGTATTAGAAACAGTAAAGTTAACAGGGTATGACTCCCTGAACTCTCTCCCATAGGGTTCCGACTTGTATTCACTAGGGTAGTGGGTCTTTCAGAGTCTCTGCCTGTAAAAGCACTACTCATTCCTTTAGATTGGGTCACATTATTAGGCAGTGGATAGGTTGGCAATACCACATTCAGAATATCATCACTAGACTCACTATCCTTTGTCATCGCTTGAGTCCTCTTCACTCATTACTTTATCCTCTTTTCTTGTTCTGAGGTTCCTCACCTGGGTATAACCCAGTTCCTTCAATTATGTCAGCTCTCTATTTTTGCTATTTTGCATCCCACCTAGCTTCAAAGCAACTATGTACTGCCTTTCTGACTCTTCACTGATACTTCTCTTTTTCTTTGACATGAGCTGCAAGCTCCCAAGCATTAAGTGTCTCATACTGTGTGGGTCTAGGATGTGGTTTCATCGCATACAGTACCCCTCTCGGATTTTAAATACTTCTCAAATCACATGGGCCATTGCGTGCAAACATAAAAGCACTTTCTTCTTCAGTGATCGTATGCCATTGACGCAGCCAAAAGCACATGTGGAGCCCCACATTTATGGATGGTCGTGCCTTCTGGTGGCACCTCTTCTCATACTCGAACAGGTCTCTCACATCACCACTAATGAAATCTCCTATAGCCCTGAAGCATTTCATTTTTCAGCAATAATATCAACAACCACAAACAAATTTTGTTTCAAACATAAAACAATTTCTTTATTTACAGATTTTGTACGGCGTCAACAGCCAACCACAGCATGTCTCTCTTTGATGTAGTCAATCAAGAACAGCGTGGCACTAATGCCTACCATCCAATCCCAGAGTGGCACACTATGACGTACTTCTCACTCCTTACAGTGGTTTACCGTCAGTTTCAATTTTTACGAGCACACCCTTTCTCAACACTAAGCAAGTACAAAACAAAACACTAAGCAATTTCAACAAATAACTTTTGTCTGCTCCACTACAGAATTCAGAGTTCTGAATCTCACAAGAAATGACCTGGAGTGATATTTTCTGACCTACTCAGACACACATACCAGTAAAACCTCGACTAGCGGGGAATCATTCGGATCAGTGAAGTTTCTTCTTTACGCAACAGGGTCCTCCACATCACCACAATTGACTCACTCAAAGTCATATGTCCCTATCTCAATTTTAGGCGATTCTGCCGACTTACACCACAAACATGGCAGACAAATTACAACACAGTGTATTCATACTTATATATCCTGGAATCTTAGGCTACTTTCAGCCCGATAACAACTTCAACTGCTCAATATTAAGCATAATCACATCTATATCACAACTAAAGCATCATTTGATTGCACCACGCAATATAAACAAAATACCTCATACTTGACATACGCAATTACAGTGCACTACCCTGTTAATATTCACTCCTCCATTGGTCTAACTCTTTTCTGAACCACTGGAACTTTGCTGATCCCCCAAATTGAGACATGGGCTTTAAGGACTAGCCCTGGGATTGGGCAAGTCTCGAATATCAACAGGGGTATTCTAACTCCCTTTGCTTCAGTGACCAGCCATCCGATATTGCTACCATCTGACAGCACGTTGGTACTTATACCACAATCTCTTGATAAACTTGTCAATGATTTTTTTCCATTAGTCGTCTGGACTTTTGTTGGTTGATGTCAAGCACTGTAAAAGAGAAGACAACAACAATGCATTCCTAGCTTGTGAAGCCAATGTGACTCCACAATAAGGACCAGGTATCGCTAAATATGGTTCAAATATTTTATTTTGGAGTACCAATCAACCGAGTACATAAGCAAACCAAAAATAAGTTCAAAAGGCACAACCATACAGCAAATAAGCTCAGTAGATTGAGTCGGAATAAAATGAGATACAGAATTGTGATAGCCACAACAACGAAGGAACAAATTAAAGCAAACAGGTTTTCCATAGAGAAACGTCCTTTCTCTCTTCTAATCATAAATCAAATATATAATTATCTACCCAGGGTCTTTATCTAGGGAGCATAGAAGATGTCCGCATGATCAGCTTCAGAGAAAAAGGAAATAAGGGGCACATGCATCATTCTAAATACCGGTCGCAAAGGGGCAGATTCGCCAAATCAGCCCCTCTGTGACCGGTATTTTTGCATTTGGGATGCATCAACCCAAATGCCAATTCACAATTTAAGTAATTGCAAAATTTCCGATTCCCTTAATGCAATGCATGATGCAATTTTAAATAGCAATTTTGCTATTAGGGATTGCAAATTAATGTCAATTTAAATTTGATGGTAATTTACGAAAACTTTGAAAAATGCACTAAAGTGCATTTTTCAAAGTTCCATGTTACAGACACACATGCCCCAGGGCATGTGTGTGCGCAACATGTGGCCACATGGCAATTTCAGAGGAGCAACAGGGTGTACTTTTGGCACCCTTGCACCCTTGAAATTGCACGTGCAATTTGCGAGTACCTATTAGGTACTTGCAAATTGCGCCTTCAGTTCCCATTCATTCCTATGTGTCTCTAGGCCCATAGAAATGAATGGGAAGCTATTACTTAATTGCAAATCACAATTTTCAATTCGCAATTATGGAATATGTAGTAATCGCAATTTTTTATGATTCCCACATGCATAAGGAATTGCGATTCCTAAATAGTGATTTCTAAAAAATCGCTATAAAGGAATCACAATTCCTTATATTGATTCATGTGCCCCTAAGTGTTTACCATAATGCTTCATGCTTGCAAGAATAAGGCAAGCAGAAAGGTCTGTACCTCTCTGAGTCTAAAGGGAATCTTTCCCTTCTAATTGTGAAACCACCAATCTAAAAGTAACAAGAGAATTAAAACCGTCCTTGTCTCCTTTCCCATCAGCAGTATGCCCTGGTCTCAGTCTCCTTGTCCAAAAAAACAGCACACGGTCTCAAGATCTCTATCATCCCCTCCCCGTTTTTCAGAGCTTCAGCCACGTTCACCATTTATCACACTGGGATCATTCTCTTGCAATCCTCTGACCAAAGTTTAATCTTACTCAACCACATCTTCCCTCTCATCAAAGACAAAGTTCTTAGTTCCTCTCCTCCCACCACAGACACTACTAACTCCATAGCACTCACCATGTCCACACCGAAATCCCCTCCCGGACATTCACCTTCAAACTCATCCTTCAATACTCCCACCCGACGCCATCAGGGATAAAAGCTCCCAAGAACCACCCCCACAATGCTTACCTCACCTTCATACCAACCCCCCCATGCCCAAAACACCCCCATGCCTATGCCGACATCCCCCCCGGACATGCAACTTTGAACTTATCCTATCATACGCCCACCCTGACCCCAAGAGTTATCCGATCCCTTGAGAACCACCCCGACAACACCGACATCACCTCCCCCTCACCCCACTCTCCATTCCACATCCTAAATCCCCCCACCTACCCCACTCGCTTAGACATCACAATGACTAAACCGCCCACACCGGACCCTGGGTTTGATGAAATCCTACTGTCACTACAACATATCAAAGACGACCTCCACAAGCTCTGGAACCTGACCAGACATCACACCAGTGATAAGAATAGTTTCCCCCACAGCCACAGCCCCACTTCCCAGTATCAGTTGCCATGTCTTTCCCCTCATCAGCCCCCAAGGATGGAGAACAGTTCCTTACTGCAATTTCACATCCCGTCCGATCCGCAGGAAGAATATCTTATCCGCCAAGGATATACACTCCCTCCTCCTCTCCTACGATCCACCCCCTCAACCCAACCAGTCCACAGATGTCCCGAACAATCCAAAACTATCATCTCTAATCGAAACCATACATCTCAGTACACCTAGACCACCTAATCACTACACCAGTGGTATAATCCTGGAGAATCTTATGCAAGTTCCATTAACACTGGCACCACCTACGACCTCTAAGCAGTGTCTCAAATGCATTCTACTAAACTGCAGATCAGCCTCAGCACATGATGCTGACATTGCTGTTCTTATTCTCACTCACGAACCTGACCTCCTAATCTTTACGGAAACATGGCTAAATGAATCGTTCAACCCAATCCTGGACATACTGGTCCCCCCTAATTACAACATCACTAGACTAGACAGACCCATTAGAACAGGTGGCGGTATTGCATGCATCTACCGGAACAACCTCACAGTGAAACGCTTACCCTCACTGGATCTTTCCTCTTGTGAATATCTTTGCTTAGATATCGCTAGGAACAATATACCAATTTGCTCATTGCACACTTTTTACCACCCACCAGGTGATAACCTCACCTTATCGAGCAATTCATGGGTATTCTGACCAAACATTCGGATCATAGAAATATCCAAATATTCCTCGGAGATTTCGATCTCCATTGGAACAACCTTAAGGACCCGGCAGTCAATAGCCTCAAAACATTCCTGTCGGACCTTGACGGTACTCAAATCTGCAATAGCCCCACACATGTCAAAGGTTCAATCCTCGACTTGGTGATTGCCAACCCAGAAGCCATTCAGCTTAACGCAATCCTACCCTGTGATTGGTCTGATCACCACTCCATCACCTTCTCCATCAAGGTACCAGTTAATCTATACTCAGTAAAACCAACAAGACCCAAAGTACGGAAGAGAAACCGAAAAAACCCCCTCACAGACTTATCCTCATCCGCAAATGCCGGCCTCCTGCTTCCCCTGGAAGACCTTACGGAGGTTCAAGCTTTGACACAGCACTACTTTAACTCCATGATCACGATACTAGATACTACTGCGCCTCTACAACTGAAGAGGCTTTCTACAAAAGACTCTAAACCTTGGTATGACGGTAGACTCAACCAGGAGAGATGAGCCTTAAGATTAGTTGAACGGAGATGGAGGTCATAATCATCCATCGACCACCTTAAACTGCTCAGATCCTCCAGAAACTCGCACTATGGAAAGATCAGACACTCAAAAGCAAACTTTTTCAAGAATCAGCTAGATCAAGCCAAAAACCGTCCCAAGAAGCTCTTTGAACTAGTTAAAAGTCGATCTCATGGCGCAGCTCACCCTCCCCAAGACGGTCAATGCTCCCCTCCCAGCTGTGAAGAATTCTCTTCCTTCTTCACAAGAAAGACGGAACTCCTGAAAACAGATCTACTTAAGGCCTCATTAATTCAGATCGACACACAGAAGATCACCCCAATAACCCCAGGCACCTGCACAACCAAGCTCACCCTCAATAACATCGCCTCCTGGGCCTCCTTTACAACTTACAGTGAAGAAACAATCCTTAAAAGCGCTAATGTCCTTGAACCCCTTCAACCACTTCTCTGACCCCCACCCTGCTAACTACCTCAAAGATCTTATACCTTATCTTATATAATCCTTGCATTCTTGTAGTTGTGTTATGTTCTGATAAGCGCGGGGATGCCTATTGGTAACCAGGCGCTATACAAAACTCGGAATAATAATAATATACCAATGCTAGTACCACTTTGGACAAAGATCATCAACGCCTCCTTAGTCCAAGGGGTTTTTCCGGATATTCTCAAATTTGGACAAGTTTCCCTCACCCTGAAAAAAACGACGGCAGACCCCACAGACCTGAATAACTACAGACCAATTTCCAACATCCCAACTCTGGCGAAACTACTTGAATAATGTGCTCTCAGCCAGCTAGACAACCACATCACCAACTTCCAACTGCTCAATAATTTTCAATCTGGATTCCGTACAGGGAATAGTAGCGAGTCAGCCATGACCTACATTGTAGATGACGCTTTAAAAATACTTGATCAGAATGAAGCCTGCTTACTTATCCTGCTCAACTTATCGTCAGCTTTCGACACCGTCAAACATGAAAATCTCCTTGACCTCCTCCAACACAGAATGGGCTTATCAGGGTCAGTTCTAAACTGGTTTACCTCTTTCCTCAACAATAGATCCCAAAGGTTCAAGGTCAACCAATCCCTGTCCAAGACCGTCCCAGTCACATTAGGAGTCCCGCAGGGCTCCTCCCTGTCACCTATTGTTCAACTTATTCATGGAACCTCTTACCGAAATCCTCAATTCATCTAATATCCACTTTCACATGTACGCTGACGACACACAAATTTATTTACACATAAACTCACCGGACGACATCAAGGCTGTCAACTCAACTCTACAAAAAACTCAATCTTGGTTAACTGATAACCACCTCAAACTAAACTCCCTCAAAACCGAATTCCTACTAATCGCCTTCCCTAACCAAATAGACATAATTCAAGAATGGCTTAAACAACTTTCAGAGCTTAACTGCCAACCTCTTTTAATCGACTCAGCAAAATCACTGGGAGTAACTCTGGACAGCAACCTAAACATGCAAAAACATATCAGTGCTGCAGTAAAAGGAGCAAACTTTCAGATGCACACCCTGAGAAAACTAAAACCTTTCCTCCCAGCAATTGACTTCAAACTGGCAGTCCAAGCACTTGTACTTCCTAGACTAGACTATGGTAGTGCAACATTTACTGGACTCCCCAGATCGTCAACTGTTCCGCTTAGAGCATCACTTAACTCAGTGGCCAGACTCATCACGGGTTCCAAAAGACATTGCCACATCTCTCCAGACCTCAAAAAGCTCAATTGGCTACCCTTCGAAGCAATGATCCAACTAAAAATCGAGTTACCTGGCCCAGAAACTCGAGCTCTCGTTTGGGAACAGATCCTCTTGGAGCGCCAACAACCTCCTTCGGAAGCCTCAAAGATTTTCTAAGAAGAAAACGTATAATCGCGCCTTCTCTGGAATTGCTCCAAGGATTTGTAATGCCCTACCCCCAGAAACCAGATGCAACCCATCATTTGCATCCTTCAAAAAAGAAGTAAAATCCCTACTCATGACGAAATTCATGTGAACTTTATCTCGGATTCCTGGAACATTCCAGCTGTAACATAGGTGTTTATCTCGAATTTCTTTGTTTCTTTTGTACTATGCTTTGTTTTTCTAACTTCCCCACGTGTGAAGCGCTCTGATACCCGCAAGGGTCTTGTTCGCTCTATACAAAACCTTTCAAATAAAATTAAAATAAATCTAATTGTTACTCGAAAGAGCATCTGTAACATCCCTTCAGCCTCCCATTGCATCAAAACTTGGACTGTAGTTCTCAACCTTGAACATCTCTCTGTCCTGGTACATTATGAACAGAAGGCCTTTTTCGACTATCAATTCTCCACTTTTTCTGCCAAATTCTTCTGTCCAGGTATCACTATCAGCATCCTAATACAAACAAGAAGCCTTTCTCTACCTAACGAGAATCATGATAATATAAGATCCACAGATAACCACCTTATTTTCAGAAGTCTACTCAAGTGTTGGCTCTTCCACACATAACCACATACTCAAACATAAATATTCAGCATATCCCTCTGTATATAATCATTTATTTAGACTGCAGATATATACCTAAATATGTGTATTGCTTTTTATAAATGTGTATAATAATTATGTTAAAAAAATATAGATATTCGTTTGTTACGCTTAAAAAATTTACATATTACTTATAGTTACATTATTCTATGTTTTAACATGTATATGTGACTGCATAAATAAGTAAATCTGTCATCATAACTATTTATCTACAATTGCTTCACTATTGAATTATAAAAAATAAAAACAAATACATCAATTTAAAGTACAACAACACTTGAAAGCGGAGTTTTATCAAATGCAACTTTATTCTACATATATTACCTTTTTTATGCATATATGTACTTTCCATGCACTTATGTATCTATATATTTATTACTTTGCTTCAAATTCACCATATCCAGTGCACTACCCTATATCTCACCTTATATCTCTCACAAAATAGCCTTTACCTCCACTCTGATTCATCTCAAACCTTATTGTACTTCTCTCTCGAATGCACTGTCCTATTTCTCACCCTATGCCACTCTCAATATATCCACTACCTCAACTCTCTGACTCATCTCAAACCTCATTTTACCACTCTTTCCAGTGCACTACCATATCTCTCACCCTATACCTCTATCAATATATCCTCTACCCCCTTTGCCTCATTTATCCCAAATCCCATACTACTACTATGATCCCCCAAAAAAAACTTTCTAGACTCTTCCTTTTTCTACCCCTCCTTGCATCATCCCCAAACCCAGCTTCTAGCGCTCGCGCGCAGATCCTTAGCAAAGCGCTCCTGAGGCGGAAGCCGGGAGACTCTGTGCTCGCTATTTTACTGTTCTTATGTTTTTAAAATCTATGTAGTGCCTGGCGCATGGTAATTGCTTTAGGGGCTGATCTGCCCTGGCTCCTCTGTGTTCTCGATCCCCTGTCCTGGCGCAGCAGATTGCTTGCTGACGCCGGACTTTGGAGGGGCGGGCCGACATCTTGGGTGTAACTGGAGGGTTGCGGACTAGCTGTCATCCTTCCCGCCCTCCCAGGAAGTTAAAACCCAGCTTCTAGCGCTCGCGCGCAGATCCTTAGCAAAGCGCTCCTGAGGCGGAAGCCGGGAGACTCTGTGCTCGCTATTTTACTGTTCTTATGTTTTTAAAATCTATGTAGTGCCTGGCGCATGGTAATTGCTTTAGGGGCTGATCTGCCCTGGCTCCTCTGTATTCTCGATCCCCTGTCCTGGCGCAGCAGATTGCTTGCTGACGCCGGACTTTGGAGGGGCGGGCCGACATCTTGGGTGTAACTGGAGGGTTGCGGACTAGCTGTCATCCTTCCCGCCCTCCCAGGAAGTTAAAACCCAGCTTCTAGCGCTCGCGCGCAGATCCTTAGCAAAGCGCTCCTGAGGCGGAAGCCGGGAGACTCTGTGCTCGCTATTTTACTGTTCTTATGTTTTTAAAATCTATGTAGTGCCTGGCGCATGGTAATTGCTTTAGGGGCTGATCTGCCCTGGCTCCTCTGTGTTCTCGATCCCCTGTCCTGGCGCAGCAGATTGCTTGCTGACGCCGGACTTTGGAGGGGCGGGCCGACATCTTGGGTGTAACTGGAGGGTTGCGGACTAGCTGTCATCCTTCCCACCCTCCTCACGATCTATAAATGTGCAGAGGGCCCCGACCGCGCAGCGGGCGGGCGCAGCGGGCGCGCCGATGGCGCGCCGAAGGCGCGCCTAAGGCAAGCCCGTCTGCGCCCGTCCGCGCCAGTCCTGCGCCTCTCGCCAGACACGCTGCTGCAATCAGTCGAGGTAAGCAAGTCTATTCGAGGACTGAGTTGCTTAGTCTTCGTCCCACTATAAGAAAGAATTGTCATCCCCTTCTTGAACCTTTGAGCGGCCCTCTAACTTGTACCTGTAACCTATTTAGCCTTCCGGCTCCTACTATCATAGCTGCATTTAATCCTCAGGCATCACTGCATCATCTGAAAATTCTTCAATTGAATGTTAGATCATTGCCCAAGCACCATGCAGAATTATTTGATTTGCTAGTAGACGAATCTCCTGACATATTTTTTATCACTGAAACTTGGATGTGTGACGATTTAATGACTATTCCTAATCTAGCCCTTCCACCCGGTTTCTCGATCATGCTGATTAATAGAGCCTCAAGAGGAGGCGGTATTGCGGTTATCACCAAAACTATGTATTCCTGCTCTTTCGAGAAACTTAATCTTAAAGGGGCGGAATGTGGCTACTTTAATATTTCTATTAATGCACATTTTACTTTTTCAGGGTTACTTATTTATAGGCCCCCTGGCCCCATGGGTGGCTTTAATACGTCCCTTTTGGAGATTGTGGAAGCCTGCGCTATGAGATCTGCCAATTTTAACATAGTGGGTGACCTCAACCTCCATTTTGAGTTGGAAAATGAACCAATGATCCGCACCCTGCTGGCGGACCTGGCTGCCTTTCAGCTTACTCAACTAGTGATAGGCCCCACGCACGTTGGCGGCCATACGCTAGACCCTATTTTTACTAATATTGACTCGCCCCACTGCCCTGCTCCAATGCCTATTGCCTGGTCGGACCACCTAATGGTTACACTATCTTTCTCCATATCTACCTCCAATAACCATAAACCCCAGACAGTCATACGCAAGAGACCTTGGCGCAAACTTCGCCTCTCAGAATTTCACTCCCTTCTAGAAAGTGATTCTTTTAACGCCTTTTCTGATGCTAATTCGGGATATGACTCGTTCTGTTCCTGGCTTACCCAGGCCCTTGACAAGCTCATTCCCGAAACTTTGTGTACAAAACGAACTCAGGACGCCAATCCCTGGTATGACGCTAATTTGGCAGGCCTTAAAAAGACCTGTAAACGTCATGAACGTAATTGGAGGAAAGCATACTGCCCTGAAAAAAAAGCTGAATATCTCCTACAGCTTAAAATCTATCACAAAGCTATCTGTAGAACTCGTGCAGCATACTATGCCACTGAGATAAAAACTAACCCCAATCCTGCTAAAGTGATTTTTAGAATTTTAAAAGAACTTAGTACAAAGAAATCCTCTGGCAACACAATTACCTCAGCAGTCCAATGTGAGAAAATTGCCTCCTTCTTTGTGGAAAAAATCCAGACCATTTATTCAGCCTTTAATGCTGAAATCCAGCCCAGCAATGGAGTAGAGGTTACTCCCTGCTCTGTGTCAAGTCTATCTATTATTCCTGAAATATCCACTGAAAGATTTGACCAACTTACTAAACTTATTAAATCAGGCTCCCCGATGGACCCTCTGAAGCCAGCTCAATTTCGCGACTCCTCTTTGCATTGTTTTGACCCTTTACGTGATATCATTAACGCCTCCTTTTCCACCGGAACTGTGCCTGACAAATGGAAACAGGCATGGGTTTCCCCTATACTAAAAAAGCCCACCTTAGATCCCCAGAAGCCCGAAAACTATAGGCCCATATCATTGCTCCCCTGGGCCACGAAGATCGCGGAGGCCCATGTTAACACCACTCTTACTAGTGTCCTTAACATCAACAACACTCTGAATGACACTCAGCATGGCTTCCGTGCTGGCCATAGCACAGAGACCGCGCTCCTGGCTATGATAGAGCACCTTCGGGACTCCCTTGACCGTGGTCAAACAGCGGCACTCATCCTATTAGACCTGAGTGCCGCGTTTGACACTGTGTCCCATCAGATCCTGCTTCGCCGGCTTGAAGAAGCTGGGGTTACTGACATGGCCCTTGCCTGGTTTCGTTCCTTTTTAACCGGCAGGTCTTTTCGAGTGTCAACTCCACCTTTCCTTTCAAAGGCGCACTCTATTGGACAGGGGGTTCCACAGGGCTCTGCCCTGAGCCCCACCCTGTTCAATCTTTATGTTCAGCCGCTGGCCGCTGTCGCCAAAACGTGGGACCTTAACATCGTGTCCTACGCGGACGATACGCAGCTAGCCGTTGCCTTATCGGATGGAAACGAAAGGGACCCTCTCAAATTCAGCTCAGGCCTGGCGGCTGTAGCAGAATGGCTCACGGCCAACTGTCTACAGCTCAATGCCTCTAAGACGGAGGTACTACTGGTGGGGAAAAATCCAGAACGATGGGGAGATCACTGGTGGCCCTCCAACTTGGGAGTGACTCCTAAACCGAAACTTGAAGTTAAAAACTTGGGAGTCTGGATAGACCCTTCCCTTAGTTTTATTACCCAAACTAAAAAGGTGGCCGCCGTATGTTTCGGTATTCTACGGAGCTTAAGAACCATTCTGAAATTTTTTGACTCTGATACCAGACAACTTATCGATCAGTCAATGATATTGTCTAGATTGGACTATGCGTCCTCTTTGCTCCTTGGGACTAATAAAGCAGAAACGGCTCGCCTCCAACGCGTCCAGAACGCAGCTGCAAGAGCTGTAGTAGGCCTGCCCCGCTTTAGTTCTACCTCCAACACTATTCGTAAGCTACACTGGCTCCCAGTAGCCCAACGAATACAATTTAAAGCGCTATGCATTTCCTTTAAAATCTTAAAACATCCTAATCCTAGAATGTTAAAACCCCTCCTAAGGATGTATGTGCCTACGCGAGCCCTTCGCTCAGCCAACCAGAATCTGGTTGAAATCCCCCGTTTCAATCGTGCTAGAGCTGGGGGACGGTCCTTCCGTTATCTGGCAGCCAAGCTTTGGAATGCCCTCCCTTCCAACTTGCGAGAAATTAATGATCTGTACCAATTTAGGAAGGCCATCAAAACTTTTCTGTTTCCTTAAAAATTCCGATTTTCTGTGTCTGTTGTGTTTTGTTTAGGATCAGCGCCGGGACGCCCCTTTGCTGGAGCAGCTGCGCGCTCTATAAAACCCATAACATAACATAACATAACATAACATACCTCTATTTCTATTAAGATCTCCCAAGCAAGCCTTTCTAAACAAACCCTTCCCTCTGACCCCTCCCACTCCACCTCCTCTTTACTCATTCAAAACCCTCTCCTACCACTATGAACTACAAAAAAAAAGAACAAAAAATCTAGGGGCATATTATCAAGGGGGTTTATCTCCGCTTTTTTGGCTTTAAAAGCCAAGAAAGCGGAGATAAAATTATCTCCCTATTACCAAGCTGTCGCTAACACCAGTTAGTGACAGCTAATAGGAGATAGCGACCATCTTGGGCCCCGCTTTGCGTGTCAGTGATATTTATCACTAATGACATGCAAAGTGGGCGTGCCAAGATGTTAGCGACTGGAAACAGTCCCTAACATCGCTATCTCCTATTACCAACTTTTGGAGATATTCGCGCTAAGCGCGAATATCTCCAAAAGCTAGCACCTGCCCTGAGCAGTTCTTAGCCATGTTATCCAATGGGAGGTGGATAACATGGCTAAGAGCATTTGCTCGATAATGCATGAATATCGCTGACTTTTCAGCGATATTCATGCATTGCGGCCGTTTTTTATCGCATTTGCGATAAACCTTGCTAATAGCAAGGTTTATCTGCGATAAAAATCGGCGATGTGCGGCGATAAGTTTTGTCTCTAAACAAGTTAGAGACAAAAATTATCGCTAGTTGTTGGTAATATGCCCCCTAGACCCATAACCTCTTCTGTACCTTCACAAACGTTTTCAATCCAAATAACAGACTAACATATCCACTAATCAAATTAATTTCATATTTCCCTATACTAATTCCACACTAATCCTGTTTGGGCTCCGGAGTGGTGTGCTGGTTGCCGAAAAGTGCTTCAACACCTCTTCAGGGGTAGCAAGCACTATATAAATGCAAAGCTTTTCCTCTTCTATCCCTCCACTATCCTTCTCAATCAAAATAACAGAGTAATTTATCCGCAGCTCAAATTACTTCTATATTTCACTATACTAATTCACCACTAATCCTTCCGGAGTAGCATGCTACTTGCTGAAAAAGCGATTCAATGCCTCGTCAGGGGTAGTAAACACTATATAATATATCTGCAAGAAAAAGAACACATGCTGGCAAAGCAAAATGAATTTCAATTGAGGCCTGTAGTGAGGCTAGGTTTAGCTGAGCATTAATTATGAATTTGAATGCATAATTATATATCCACAAGTGTAACCTGAAGGATGAGTAAAAGAGTGTTTATAAGTCCCAACTGATCATTAGTGTATACGTGTATAAACTTCTAATCCCTACAATGCTTTCAGTCAATAATACATTTTAAATGCTTCACACACATTAATCAAGTTAAGGCACACAGTAAATATAATATCAAATGAGAGTATATAAATACATAATTGTGACGTGCAAGGGTGGAGCCTAAAATGTGCTGCTCCACCTTCATGTAGTATTTCCAAATCCTGACAAGCAAGACTAAGCACTCTATTTTTCACAGGTTTATAAAATGAGTGCAAATGACTTTTCACTTGATAATTTGATGTAATCAAGGCTATTTGAGTTCAATGTTCCCTCTTCAGATTGGCAGTGATCTGCAGGCCCCAAGACAGAATTCTGGCAAGGCCAACTTCTAGGTCAATAATAAAGTATAATGTAAGTGGGTAAATAGTAATACCTGTTAATTATATCACTTAGAATAGGTATTTAGATGTCTGAAACACCATATAAAACAAATTAAGCTAATTTATTTTGTGGTGTTTTCTGTACAGAAAAACGTAATGTTGCTGAGTACAATGCCTGTCTTTACTGCCAACACATTACATTAGGTGCCACATCAGCGGGTAAAGTGCCTTTCCAGCCAGACATTTGCAGCTATGTAGAGAATATGGCCCGATTCACTGAAGTAATCTGAGACAAAATCCTAACTTTATGACTTTAGGTATTCTCAAAGGGCATTTAGGAATACTAAAGTTAGATTTCCTAGCTTTAGTACTCCTAATTGCATTTTGTGAATATCGAAAGTCGTAAAGTTAGGATTTTGTCTCAGATTACTTTTGTGAATCTGGCCCTTTCTTACTATCTAGAGCCCTTTACACAAACCTTCCAGCTATCTAGAGTTTCATATAGTAATGTGATATGCAGTAGCCTGCTCTTCTCTTTAATGGACAGGACATTGGATGAGAGCTTTCGTTTGTTCATGGTCACCCTGCAAAATACTGAGCCACATGGCTAAAGAAATAAACACTGACTAAACATATAGGATTTAATACTGAGGACAATTAAAAAAGTAGACCCGTATGACACTAAAAATCTAAGCAAATGGTATTTTCACCAATTTTTAGCCCGCAGCCCATTTTGAGCTTGTACACCCACAGAACTTTTGCCCTCACATTTGCCCTCATATTTCCCTCATGGCAGCTGTTATCAAAAACATTTAAAATATGGGCAAAATGGGCACAACAGTATGTTGCATGCATTATTTGGCTTTATTAGCTTTGATAAATTGAGTCAATAAGCATTTCAAGCACCTCATGTGAATATAATTTGTGCTGGAGATCTTATCAATGGATGCTACTGATTAGTTCTCAAGGACGCCCAGCGCTTGGATCATGGCTTTCATGTAGACAGTGTCACAGTTGATATCTGCTGTGAGATCAAATAATGTCTTTATTTGGGATGCTCCTTGCCTCTGTGATTCATATCCTGTTCTTTGAAAGTTTAGCACTTAGTTTGTATAAAATATAAGTGCCAGGACACCACCTGGCACAGCTCATGCCACTGCTGCCGAATGGCAGTGCCAGCATTCTCTTCTAAGCATCACACTTAAAGAGGTTTGACATTTTGAAATATTGCAGATCACCCCAAGCGATAGCAATGGCCTGGAAGTGAAAGCTGTATCATATGTTGATACACTGAATTGCTAAAAACTCATGTTGTGTTAAAAAAATGAGGCAGAGAATGCCCTTATGTGGTGTACTCTCATAACCAAGTGCCGGTTAAAAACAGGTGCTGGTGCTGAGCTCCGGCAAACACCGGCACAAATTGAGCACTGACCAGGATTCCACCATCGAAGTACTTACCTAGACCATTTCTTGAACATATTGCACTCAGCCAAACCGTCCCAGTCTCAGAGATCTAAGATTACACTAAATGAGATGTGCTGATCTGTGTAATGAGGAAGAAAGATGACAAGAACCACCAAGGGTATAGGAGATAATAAGGGCCACATGCATCAAAGTTAGGAATAACGATTTTTAAGAAATCGCAATTTAGGAATTGCAATTCCTTATGCATGTAGAAATCGCAAAAAAATTGAGATTCCTACACATTCCTTATTTGCGACTCGCATATTTCAAATCACAAATAAGGATTTGGTTCCCGTTCATTCCTATGGGCCTAGAGGTCCATAGGAATCAATGGGAATTGCATGCGCAATTTGTGAGTACCAAATAGGTACTCGCAAATTGCACATGCAATTTTAAGAGTGCAAGGGTGCCAAAAGGATACCCTGATGCACCCCTGAAAATTCAATTTAAAAACATGTTGCACACACACATACATTCCCTAAGGGCATGTATGTGTGCAACATAGAACTTTGAAAAACGCACTTTTGTGCATTTTTCAAAGTTCTCGCAAATTACCATGAACTTTGTGTTGATGGTAATTTACGTTTCTTAAATGCGAAATCACAATTTTTTTAATTGCATTGCATTTAGGGAATCACAATTTGTGATTCCCTAAATACAATTGCAAGTTAAGTAATAGCAAATTTTGTGATTACTTAAATAACGATTTTTGCATTTGGGATGATACATCCCAAAGGCAAAAATTGCGGTCGCAAAGGGGCAGATTCTGCTAATCTGCCACTTTGCGACTGCAATTTCCAATGATGCATGTGCCCCTACATTCCTGGGGAGGGGGATATGGACAGCTTTGGGAATAGTCAAACCAGGGGCCTGGCTTTGTTCTGAAAGACAAGTCACAAGCTGAGCTATCAGAGGATGTAAATCAGTCAACAGATGACATAAAAAACATGATAAAGAGTTTAAAATGTAAAAGATGTATTTTTCATAATTTCTCAGTATCTCAAATTAGTACATAAGATCATATAACTGCATTTAGTGATATTTATAAAATTAATTTGTTTTAAACATGAAACATTCAAAAATATTCCCAGCCTTAAAGACGTTGCCACAAGTAACCCAGCTTGCCATTTTCTTTATTCATATACCCTATAATAATATTACATGCAAAGCAAGTTTTTTATGTCATCAATATATATGAGGTTTTTGTAAAGCACTGATTTACTCCAATGAGCTCTCAGCTCAATGGTTAAGGAAAATGATACATACTGAAGAAAAGTAATGTGCTATGGATCACATAATTTGGTCAAGTGGGGAAGACAGGATTTGAGTACAGGGTTGCATATTGTGCAGTTGAGAGACTGTAAGGTTACATCCTTCTCTCTTCAAATTAACAGCAAATGTCCCTGCTTTGTGTTCAGTTATTTATTTGCTTTCTATGGCTTTCATGGTTACTCGTTAGCATGAACAACTGGATTCTAAATCCAGTAATTAACTGGTATGCTGTAGCAACAGAGGGTAACAGAATTGTTAGGTCAAAGCCTACCAGACAGCACAACTGTCTTGTTTGCAAAGACTTCTTGGGAACATTCGGATACTTTTCCTGGGAGTGCATTCCGCCTATTGCTTACATTTGGCTCTGTGTTTTGTAACTCACAGTTGCTTGGTTTCTATTTGCTGGCTTTATTTGTTTTAGACTGTCCAGTATGTCTTTGTTCCTCCTGTGAAGCATAGTCTGTTTACTGAATGAATTAATTTTATTTATATTGCACAGTTAGTTAAAACCCTTTGCAATTCGACCTACATACAATTAAAAAATGTGTTGGAACAACCATTGTTTAAAAAAGCATTTGAATACAGCAAATTTAATCCAGGTTTTACAGTTTAATAGTTAAAATGACGTCTTCATCAGCTGGTTATTGGAGACTAATTATTTAATAAACCAGATTGTCTTTCGTATTGCCTGGCCTCTCTTCTTCCATAAGCCTAAGTCAGAGCTCGACCATGTATCTCCCAAACCTAGCCAAGTCTGGCGGTAAAGTGCAGGATTCTAAATCCTGTAATTAACTGGTATGCTGTAGCAACAGAGGGTAACAGAATTGTTAGGTCAAAGCCTACCAGACAGCACAACTGTCTTGTTTGCAAAGACTTCTTGGGAACATTCGGATACTTTTCCTGGGAGTGCATTCCGCCTATTGCTTACATTTGGCTTTGTATTTTGTAACTCACAGTTGCTTGGTTTCTATTTGCTGGCTTTATATGTTTTAGACTGTCCAGTAGGTCTTTGTTCCTCCTGTGAAGCATAGTCTGTTTACTGAATGAATTAATTTTATTTATATTGCACAGTTAGTTAAAACCCTTTGCAATTCGACCTACATACAATTAAAAAATGTGTTGGAACAACCATTGTTTAAAAAAGCATTTACATACAGCAAATTTAATCCAGGTTTTACGGTTTAATAGTTAAAATGACGTCTTCATCAGCTGGTTATTGGAGACTAATTATTTAATAAACCAGATTGTCTTTCGTATTGCCTGGCCTCTCTTCTTCCATAAGCCTAAGTCAGAGCTCGACCATGTATCTCCCAAACCTAGCCAAGTCTGGCGGTAAAGTGCAGGAAAAGAGTACCGCGGTGGCTTCTTTTAATGTCCGGACCCCGTTACACAGCCATATTTGTTTTAAAAGGTTTTGACGGGGCTTATGCAAACCGGGACAGCAGCAAATCAAGTGTAGCAGAGATTCATGTTTGAAGTTGCAGTTTCTACATCTGATTTTATGTTCAAGGGACTTCCACCCAGGGCTTAATTCTTTAATTGGGAGGGGCACTAATCTGGCCCATATAATGTTTTTGAGAGCTTTCCTTCCCAGAGCTTGATTAAGATAGGGCTGGATTTTGTGCCCTGCATATGATGTTTATAAATCGAGGGGTTTTGTCCTACGGGTCCTGGCTGGACAATTTAACATTAAAGAAGAAAAAGTGCCAGGGCTCGATTTTTGAACCACCAAACTTATTTATTTAGCTGGTGTAAACCTTCATTGCTTAGTTTCTAGAAGGTATGCAATCGTCATTATTTCAACATTTCAAAATTATTTACACATTTCAGAAATATACAGCGAGAGAAAAAAATCCCTTCTACTGGGGATACAATGTAAACAACATTTCATACATTTCAAGTATTACAGTATGTTTAAACAAAAAATAAATCAAAAAAAGTTCAGAAACAGTTACACATTCATTGTTTCGTAGAAACAGAATTAAATCATGTACACCAAAAAAGGTTGTGGTATACTAGTTTTGTGATTATATTGCCCTATACTATTTTGCGTCTTTTTTCAACAGCCAAATAGCCGACGCGTTTCCAAACCCTTCTTATGGTCAATGGGGTTCTTCCTCAGGGCTGGGCTGTGTACCTATGGTGTAAAAATTGGGGACATTTAATATCTCCTTTTCCTAAAATTCAAAATTAGCTTCAGATGCAGGCGAAGCTTGTGAGGTTTTTACCTTATTTCACGGTATCTCTTTTATCAAGGATTGGGCATCGAGTGAGCTTGAATTTTACACCAACACCTAAACAGAGGTAAGGATTGGCGATTATAATAGATATGTGTGTCTTGCACTTCCAGTTGCAAACGTGGTTCTCAGTAAAAAATGTGCGGGCACTTACGTGGATTTTGTTGGTTGGGTGGTTCACTGACTCAGACTGCTCTTTAAAGTAGTTTATTGCGCGTTCCCCGGTCAATTCATTCTGCGAGGTTTAAAAATTAACAATCAATCCCGGTCTGACATGTCTTTGTGTTCTGCTAAGATTTAAACATGCATTTTGCTTACTTGGGAGGAGTGCGGCAGACTGCCCTGGCCTTTCTCTATTCCAAATCGATTGGCGGTTGTATTTCGGTACTGGTTCTGTGGAAAAGTTAAAAGCGGTGTCTAAAATTTGTTCAGCGATAATATCAGCCAGTTCTTAAACTCTTAGTGCGCTAAGCGTCCTACCTTAGTCGGAGGGTGTCTAGCTGCGCTCGGGATTCTGTGCAGTCGCGCTGTTCTCGCTCGATGTGTGGAGTGTCTAATGAATTTTGTTAACCCGGTAGAACGCAATTTCCTGTTTATGTATGCTGCTGGGTGTTGTGGGATTTGTAGTCCTACTGTCTATAGGCATCTTCCGTGTTATATAACGTGATGCTGTGGGATTTTGGGGATAAAGTGCCAAAGCGCATTAGCTATAGTCTCTTGAATAGTGTATTTCTCTGCAACAGTGGGGTTCACAGGGGACTCATTGATACGATCTTTGTAGTTCCGACATTTCATTCAGGCCATCCATCACACAATTGAATTTTAAAATTAAATACGCTTCCTGTTTGAGTAGCATGGCATCGATGTTCCCTCCTCTGGGAGGAACTTTCATCGCTTGTAATACAGTCCACTTAAAATCGTTTTCATTGTGTTTCTGATCCACAAAATGTTGCACCATTGGTGCAGACAGAACTTTGTTTTTAATTCTGGATTTATGTTGGGTTATTCTCTGGTTGGCTTTTTGGGTGGTTTTGCCTATGTACAGCTTAGGGCAAGGGCACATAATTGCATATATTACGTTCGCTGTTTTGCAATTCGAGAATCCTTTGTGCATCCATTTGATTGATTTATACGTAAATTCATCACCTTCTATTGTGTTGGGGCAAGTGGCACATGAACCACACCTGTGGTGGCCCGTAACTGGTGGGAGTTTCCACAATGTGCGTAAGTCTGCTTTGACTTGACTTACTCCTAGATCAGCTCTTACTATGCGTTGTCCAATGCTTCTATTCTTCTTTAGAGCAAACAATGGCTGTTCCATCGGGACTTCTGAATTTTTGATCAAGTGCCAATTTTTTAAAATGATGGATTTGAACTTATTGGTGTATGGCCCAAAAGTGGTGACACATACCGGCCTTTCTAAGGGTTTGGTTTCCTTTTGGGTTTTCAATAGTTCCTCTCGTGGTGTGTGCCAGGCCCGGGTAGTTGAATGTTTCAATAACTTGTGGGGATAACCCCTGTGTTGTAATTGGTCACTCAATATTTGTGAATGGATCACGAAATCTTCCTTCCTTGAGCAATTTCGTCGGATTCTCAACATCTGCCCATACGGTAGGTTAGCTTTCAAACTTTTGGGGTGGTAACTGGCGTAGTGTAAAATAGTATTCTTGTCTGTGTCTTTGCGGTGTAGAGTAGTTGTCAACTCATTTTCATAGGGAAAGACCACCACATCCAAGAAAGTCAATGATGTTCTGCTGGATGTCATTGTGAATTTTATATCTGGGTGTCTGGTGTTGAGCCACTGATGGAATTGGGTGAGCATTTCTTCAGACCCTTTCCATTGACACCAGATGTCATCAATGAAAAGATACCATTTGGTAATGTTTTGGTGAAATGGATTGTTGTGGAAGATGAAGCGCTCCTCATACAGGGCCATGAAGAGCACCGCCATTTCTGGGGCATAAGGACACCCCATGGCGGTGCCCTTCACCTGCACGTAGAACGCATCCATGAACCGAAAATAGTTCCTTTTGAGTGCTATTCTCGCTAAGTCGATGATAAAGTCTGTTGGGACTCTATGTGGTCTGGGTCTTGTGTCTAAATAGTATTCCATTGCTTCTAAACCCTCCTGTTGAGGGATTTGGGTATAGAGGGAAGTGACGTCAAACGACACCATCAACTCCTGGTTGTCATCAAATGGAGTCCCTTCTATTTTGTTAATGAAGTCCCTTGTATCTTTTAAGTATGATCTTACTTCCGACAGAAAGGGCTTTAGGAAGACATCCACATATTTTGCCAGTGGTTCCAGTACTGAATCACACCCGGAGACGATGGGTCTTCCCGGTGGTTCAGATAAACTTTTATGAATTTTCGGAAGAAAATAAATTACTGGAATGCGTGGACTTTTTTTGTCTAGATATTGGAACTCTTTCATTCCTAATATCCCTTTGTCACGACCCTCTGTGATTTTTATTAAAATCTCAGCTCTTATTTGTGGGGTAGGGTCTTCTTTAACTTCTCTGTACCATTCAGTATTTTTGATTTGACTGTTGGCTTCAGCAATGTATTTGTTTCTATCCCAGACCACCAGGGCGCCCCCTTTGTCTGCGGGTTTTAGTACTATGGATTCGTCGTTGCGTAAACTGTTCAATGCTGTTTCTTGGTCTCTGCTGATGTTCCTTATGAGGAACATCTTTTGTTTACTTAATTGTGTGATGGAAGATAGAATGATCTGTTCAAAGGCTATTATTTCCTTCGGAATTGTGTATGTTGGAGGTACAAATGTGGATTTGTTGGATAGATTAGAGGGTTCACTCACTCTAGTGTCCTCCCTGTTGTGGAAAAATGCCTTTAGTCTTAATTTGCGACAAAACTCCAGTGCTTCGATTTTTAAGTGTGTCAGGTCAGTGTTGGCTGTGGGTACAAATTTGAGTCCTAGTTCTAAAACAGACTTCTCGTGTGTGGTTAGTACTCTATCAGAGATGTTTACTATGGAGGTGGAATCTACGTTTTGAATTGGGTTCTTTCGGAAAGCTCATCCTCCGAATCAGCTAACGACTCAGACCCCAGGGAGGGATCTTCCAAAAGAAATCCTTTTTTAGAGAAGGGCGAAGGCAGGGGAAGAGTAAGATTCAAGCCACAGCCTCAACCATGGGAAATGCGAACACGAAGAACCCAATACAAAACTTAAAAATCGAAGCACTGGAGTTTTGTCGCAAATTAAGACTAAAGGCATTTTTCCACAACAGGGAGGACACTAGAGTGAGGGAACCCTCTAATCTATCCAACAAATCCACATTTGTACCTCCAACATACACAATTCCGAAGGAAATAATAGCCTTTGAACAGATCATTCTATCCTCCATCACACAATTAAGTAAACAAAAGATGTTCCTCAGAAGGAACATCAGCAGAGACCAAGAAACAGCATTGAACAGTTTACGCAACGACGAATCCATAGTACTAAAACCCGCAGACAAAGGGGGCGCCCTGGTGGTCTGGGATAGAAACAAATACATTGCTGAAGCCAACAGTCAAATCAAAAATACTGAATGGTACAGAGAAGTTAAAGAAGACCCTACCCCACAAATAAGAGCTGAGATTTTAATAAAAATCACAGAGGGTCGTGACAAAGGGATATTAGGAATGAAAGAGTTCCAATATCTAGACAAAAAAAGTCCACGCATTCCAGTAATTTATTTTCTTCCGAAAATTCATAAAAGTTTATCTGAACCACCGGGAAGACCCATCGTCTCCGGGTGTGATTCAGTACTGGAACCACTGGCAAAATATGTGGATGTCTTCCTAAAGCCCTTTCTGTCGGAAGTAAGATCATACTTAAAAGATACAAGGGACTTCATTAACAAAATAGAAGGGACTCCATTTGATGACAACCAGGAGTTGATGGTGTCGTTTGACGTCACTTCCCTCTATACCCAAATCCCTCAACAGGAGGGTTTAGAAGCAATGGAATACTATTTAGACACAAGACCCAGACCACATAGAGTCCCAACAGACTTTATCATCGACTTAGCGAGAATAGCACTCAAAAGGAACTATTTTCGGTTCATGGATGCGTTCTACGTGCAGGTGAAGGGCACCGCCATGGGGTGTCCTTATGCCCCAGAAATGGCGGTGCTCTTCATGGCCCTGTATGAGGAGCGCTTCATCTTCCACAACAATCCATTTCACCAAAACATTACCAAATGGTATCGTTTCATTGATGACATCTGGTGTCAATGGAAAGGGTCTGAAGAAATGCTCACCCAATTCCATCAGTGGCTCAACACCAGACACCCAGATATAAAATTCACAATGACATCCAGCAGAACATCATTGACTTTCTTGGATGTGGTGGTCTTTCCCTATGAAAATGAGTTGACAACTACTCTACACCGCAAAGACACAGACAAGAATACTATTTTACACTACGCCAGTTACCACCCCAAAAGTTTGAAAGCTAACCTACCGTATGGGCAGATGTTGAGAATCCGACGAAATTGCTCAAGGAAGGAAGATTTCGTGATCCATTCACAAATATTGAGTGACCAATTACAACACAGGGGTTATCCCCACAAGTTATTGAAACATTCAACTACCCGGGCCTGGCACACACCACGAGAGGAACTATTGAAAACCCAAAAGGAAACCAAACCCTTAGAAAGGCCGGTATATGTCACCACTTTTGGGCCATACACCAATAAGTTCAAATCCATCATTTTAAAAAATTGGCACTTGATCAAAAATTCAGAAGTCCCGATGGAACAGCCATTGTTTGCTCTAAAGAAGAATAGAAGCATTGGACAACGCATAGTAAGAGCTGATCTAGGAGTAAGTCAAGTCAAAGCAGACTTACGCACATTGTGGAAACTCCCACCAGTTACGGGCCACCACAGGTGTGGTTCATGTGCCACTTGCCCCAACACAATAGAAGGTGATGAATTTACGTTTAAATCAATCAAATGGATGCACAAAGGATTCTCGAATTGCAAAACAGCGAACGTAATATATGCAATTATGTGCCCTTGCCCTAAGCTGTACATAGGCAAAACCACCCAAAAAGCCAACCAGAGAATAACCCAACATAAATCCAGAATTAAAAACAAAGTTCTGTCTGCACCAATGGTGCAACATTTTGTGGATCAGAAACACAATGAAAACGATTTTAAGTGGACTGTATTACAAGCGATGAAAGTTCCTCCCAGAGGAGGGAACATCGATGCCATGCTACTCAAACAGGAAGCGTATTTAATTTTAAAATTCAATTGTGTGATGGATGGCCTGAATGAAATGTCGGAACTACAAAGATCGTATCAATGAGTCCCCTGTGAACCCCACTGTTGCAGAGAAATACACTATTCAAGAGACTATAGCTAATGCGCTTTGGCACTTTATCCCCAAAATCCCACAGCATCACGTTATATAACACGGAAGATGCCTATAGACAGTAGGACTACAAATCCCACAACACCCAGCAGCATACATAAACAGGAAATTGCGTTCTACCGGGTTAACAAAATTCATTAGACACTCCACACATCGAGCGAGAACAGCGCGACTGCACAGAATCCCGAGCGCAGCTAGACACCCTCCGACTAAGGTAGGACGCTTAGCGCACTAAGAGTTTAAGAACTGGCTGATATTATCGCTGAACAAATTTTAGACACCGCTTTTAACTTTTCCACAGAACCAGTACCGAAATACAACCGCCAATCGATTTGGAATAGAGAAAGGCCAGGGCAGTCTGCCGCACTCCTCCCAAGTAAGCAAAATGCATGTTTAAATCTTAGCAGAACACAAAGACATGTCAGACCGGGATTGATTGTTAATTTTTAAACCTCGCAGAATGAATTGACCGGGGAACGCGCAATAAACTACTTTAAAGAGCAGTCTGAGTCAGTGAACCACCCAACCAACAAAATCCACGTAAGTGCCCGCACATTTTTTACTGAGAACCACGTTTGCAACTGGAAGTGCAAGACACACATATCTATTATAATCGCCAATCCTTACCTCTGTTTAGGTGTTGGTGTAAAATTCAAGCTCACTCGATGCCCAATCCTTGATAAAAGAGATACCGTGAAATAAGGTAAAAACCTCACAAGCTTCGCCTGCATCTGAAGCTAATTTTGAATTTTAGGAAAAGGAGATATTAAATGTCCCCAATTTTTACACCATAGGTACACAGCCCAGCCCTGAGGAAGAACCCCATTGACCATAAGAAGGGTTTGGAAACGCGTCGGCTATTTGGCTGTTGAAAAAAGACGCAAAATAGTATAGGGCAATATAATCACAAAACTAGTATACCACAACCTTTTTTGGTGTACATGATTTAATTCTGTTTCTACGAAACAATGAATGTGTAACTGTTTCTGAACTTTTTTTGATTTATTTTTTGTTTAAACATACTGTAATACTTGAAATGTATGAAATGTTGTTTACATTGTATCCCCAGTAGAAGGGATTTTTTTCTCTCTCTGTATATTTCTGAAATGTGTAAATAATTTTGAAATGTTGAAATAATGACGATTGCATACCTTCTAGAAACTAAGCAATGGTTTACACCAGCTAAATAAATAAGTTTGGTGGTTCAAAAATCGAGCCCTGGCACTTTTTCTGCATATGATGTTAACAGCCCTGGTTGACCACTTCCTGTTACATATTCCGCTAGGTCATTTATGTGCGACAGTTGAAAACATTGTTTATTAATTGAGCTTTTAATGGCCAGATAGTTTATCGGCCCTTTGTGCCAATTTTCAATTGCCAAACTCAACATTTCCACTGCTTTCTCCATGTAACATTGCCAAGGGTTGATAGACCCTCCATAGAATGGCTTCAGCATGCTCTTTATGCTTCTGGATGGGGCTGTTAATACTTGATAGTAATATTTTGTGTGCATTCCCAAGCATTCTTTATTTTGTTGCTTCAGTCTGAATTCCAAACAAATTAGGCTGTTGCGAGTGTATTTAGGGAGTTTGAAAATGCGTTTGTAGGCCTGGCATTGTGATTTGTCCAACATTGCTTCCATTTTGCCCGGAAATGCCTGCTGTGCATAACCTGCCGTTGCCCTAATTTTAGCTTGTATTACTTTTCTTATAGGGGCTGTTGTTGGACTATGCATTAACTTGTTTAGTTTGCATAGGACAAAAGTTGTTGACTGTGCTCTGGCCTTAATTTTGTGCAGATGTAATGTTGCTTTACCCTTTTCACTTAGCCAGCACCCGAGGTAGTTGTACGATCTTGCAGTAGCGATGATTTATTTGCCCACGTGCCATTATAGTAAAGCTTTTCTGGGAAAATGACCAAAAATGACTACTTTAGTTTTTTGAACATTTATTATAAGCTCATTTCTTTTGTTGCACTTAGTGAGGGTATCTAGGCTCCTTTGCAGCCCGATTTTTGTGTGGTCCATTACCACTAAATCGTCTGCATATTGTAGTATTTGCCGTTTGTTGGTTCCAATTTTCAGAGCTATAAGACTGGCATTATGAAGCTTCTTTCCCAGGTCAGCGGTGTGGAGGTTGAACAATGTGGGGGCAAGTACACACATCCCTGTTTTAGTCCACGATTTGTCAAGCACTTCTTTGTTGTAGTGTTATCTGCTACCTTCACTATGATCCAGGTGTTGCTGTATAATGAAATAATGGCATTGAGGAGACCTACTGGGAGATGCCAGTTACGCAATTTGTCCCAAAGCTTGTGCCGGGCACCCCATCAAAGGCAGCTGAGTAGTCAACGAAGCATGCAAAGACTGGTTTATTATTTTTGCCGTTTGCTTGCTGGCTTAGATACGACATGGCCACCATGTTATCAGTTGTGGAGCAGCCTTTACTAAATCCGTTCTGATAGTGGGTGAGGATTTCGTTCTCTTTAATCCATTTATTTAATTCATTCAGTAAGGTGCTGGCGTAGGCTTTTCCTTCAATGTCAATGAGGGTGATTAATCTATAATTTTTTGGGTCTTTGTTGTCTCCTCTCTTGAAAATTGGATGTAAAAATGACCCTCGCCATGAGTCAGGCACTTTTGCTTTCAGTCTACATTCAATTAACAGTTTTGATAAAATGTTCCCCAATATACTGGATCTTCTCTAAAGATAGGTTCTGGAAGACCATTAGGCCCGGGTGCCCTGTCTTTTCCTATGCTTTTTATTACTTGAAAGACTGAAGTACACTCTTGATTTTTGCCCAAGAATTCCACTGGGACCTCCTCGTCGGTATCTGCGCTGTACGAGGGACAAACCTCAGAGCTTTCAGGGTCTATGGAGACTGCTTTTTCAATATAGATTGTAGCAACGTGTCTCAGCCAGGCATCTGCGTGTACGGAGTTACTCCTATCTACTTTACCTTTCTCCAGGTTGGCTATGAATTGCCAAAGCTGATGTTGTTTGTGTGGTTTTGAGAGCTTGTGTATTGTTACCCAATCTTTTTCTATTTTATTTTGTTTAAGTGACCATAGCAGATGTCGGTGCTTTTTAGATAAGTCTTTACACCTCTCCCTTGTTTCTTGGGTTCCTGCAATTTTTTGTGCTCTTTTTTGCCCTCTTTAGCTTACGTATTATTTTGGTTAGTTTTATGTTGTTATGTCTAAGTTGTGAGGTGTAAATTGTTGTTCCATGTAGGCTGACTTTATGGTTGTTGACAAGTATAGTTTTTAGAGCTCCAATCCACACTAGGTTGATTTCCAGGATGCTTATCTTGTTTTTCTTTCCATGCGTTAAACAGCCTGGCCTGATGCTTGTTCCATTTTAGCCTTCTAACTAGTGTGTGTTCTTCAATCCCTGTTGAGTTGTATACTACAGCTGCTTGTTCCCTCTGTGTAATGTCAGAATTTAGTTCCACCTGCAACAATTTGTGATCACTAGTTTCATGTGATTTTACTTCAAAGTTAACTATTTTCTGGATGAGCATGCTGCATAGAAAAATGTAATCAATTGAGGTACAGTTCTTAAATGTGGCAATACCAGATTGTTTGGAATCCAGACTTTTCCGGGTTTCATTAGCGGACTTTAAGCCATAATTTAGCAAAAAGGAATTGAAAACTCTTTTCAGAGCTGGTTAGACACAACCTGTCATTCTTATGTGTTCCCAGGTGGTGCATATTAAAGCCTCCTACAATCACTTTAGCCGATAGTACGTTATTATGTAAAATTTCCTTTATTAAAGTTATAATATTTTTTGTAGCATCCAATTTTTTCTGACCGTATGCGATTAGGTATCCATATCCATACTAATATAATAAAGAGAGAGCCCAAACCTTTGAGGCGGGTAATCTCAGGAACCACAGCACCAATCACAACACCCAATACAGCGTGGGAAAGGGCAGTTGCAGCAGAAGGACATAGGCTATGCAGACGCCCACCATATACATTTAAAAGGTAAAAGAATCGTGCCAGCAAAGTAGTCCCTTGTGGGCGTGTCTGCGTTGTGCTGTGGACGTGTGCTGGGGCGTGACAAACGCTGGGGGCGTGTTGTACATTCCCCCCTTCATGCCATGTCTCATATCGTGTGCTAATCCCACCCTGCTCCCTTTAAATACCCCTGCACCCCATACTCATAACCCACCCTTACTCCTTAAAATACCCCTACACCCTTAAACACTAACCCATCTTAACCCTATAAATATACCCTGTACCCCAAAACCCAAACCTATCCCTAAACCCTAAAAATATCCCTGTACCCCAAAACCCAAACCTAGCCCTGAACCCTATAAATACCCCTGTACCTCAAAACCCAAACTTACCCCTGAGCCCTAAAAATACCCCTGTACCGCAAAACCCAAACCTAGCCCTGAACCCTATAAACACCCCTGTACCTCAAAACCCAAACCAATCCCTGAAACCTAAAAATACCCCTGTACCCAAAACCCAAACCTAGCCCTGTACCCTAAAAATACCACTGTACCCCAAAACCCAAACCTACCCCTGAACCCTAAAATACCCCTGTACCCCAAAACCCAAACCAGCCCTGAACCCTTAAAATACCCCTGTACCCCAAAACCCAAACCTAGCCCTGAACCCTAAAAATAACCCTGTACCCCAAACCCCAAACCTACCCCTGAACCCTAAAATACCCCTGTACCCCAAAACCCAAACCTACCTCTGAACCCTAAAAATACCCCTATACCCCAAAACCAAAACCTAGCCCTGAACCCTAAAAATACCCCTGTACCCCAAAACCCATACCTATCCCTAAACCCTAAAACTACCCCTGTACCCCATAACCCAACTCTATATCTGAACCCTTAAAATTCCCAAACACCCCAAACATACACCTCAGTGCCCCAAAACATATACCCCTATACCCATATTTACCTTATCCAAACATAAAAAAAACATGCTTTTACCATTCATGCAAATGTATGCGTGGTAAAAGCATATAAAATGTAATGCCATGCGTTATAATGGCATTACGGAGTCATGGTACTTTCCTAATGAAAGTATGCGGAGTGATGGTATGCAGAAAGAAAGTTGTGGAATAATGGGTGTTTACCCTCCCCCGGTAAGTACATTGGTGGCATGGCGGCCCACATCTCCAGCAACATACTCATATTTTTTCACCACCCATTTGAAAAATGCACAGGTCTCTCTCATTGATGGCCAGCACCGAAATACACTTTTAGACACACCTCCCGCCACAAGTTCTAGAATTGCGAACTTTAGAGCTGGGGAGCTACGTTCGAATCTCGGCATCAGCTCAACATCCTGTGATTCCAGGCAAATCGCTCTGTCTCCCCGTGCCTACCACAAATGAATATGTTCTTCTGTAATGTAAATTGTGCTCATGCCATGTTGTCGAGTTCGCCCTGTATAATATTGCAAGAATATATAAAGTAGGGAAACTCGAGTTCACACACTACTGAACGCGCACTCTTAAGTGCATCAGCAGTGCACTGTGATCGGAGCGTTTCACAGGCCTGTCACAGAAATGCTATCTAAACGAAATCCTACAAAACAATGTACTACTGGCCGGCAGCAATTCATACCCGGACAACGTCGGGACGGGCTGCTAGTAGGTTTATAACTAGGATTGGGGCACTATCATCTCTGTCCCTTTCACCCTCTATTACGAGTGTCTGTAACACGTCTGACTCGATTTTTACCATTTTAACTGTTATCTGTTTTAGATGTTTTACGTAAATCGAGATACCACCTGAAGGTCTACCAAACCGATTGTGTTTGGTTGCTAGTTTATGAAAACCGGCATAGCCTTCGAAGTGGACATAATCTGTGGCCCAAGTCTCTTGAAGGCATACGATGTCTCCTTCCTGCAGTATTTTTGTGGCTGTTTCGTGTTTAAGTGCTTATGTATTCCTGCCACATTCCAAGAGATGATTTTGAGGTTGGAAAGTGATTTATGATTAATGAGGGTCCACTGGACGTTTCTGATGTTTTGCAGTGGGCAGCCTTATTGATTCCATAAAGTGGCTAATGTGACCACTTGGTCATCAGGAATAAAGAGTGCTACTTTGTAACTCTCGGCTTAACCTACTGAATTGATTGTTCCTTTGCATTTTCAGTAGCCCATCAACTTGTACTATCCTACTTATGGTCATATCCTCCTGTCTCCTAACTGATATGGTTAATTTCTTATAGTTTTTATCCAAATGTATTTTTAATGTGCCTCGCAGTATCCCCTGTGAATGCTCTTTCACGATCGTTGTTCGGTTTGTTATGTTTCCCGGCTCCAGTAGAACTGTTCTGGTGCACTTACACCAATACCCCAATTTTTAAAAGTATCTTTTTCTCTAAGCACAGCTTCAGACGTATGTTGGTTTAACCAGGTCACTATGGTATCTTCTTTACTGATGTCTTCATCTTTTGATTCAAATTGAACACAAACTATGTCCTCACTTTTTATGTGAGACAATGAGGGTATGTGTTGAAGGAGCCTAAGTAAGTTCCCCCTGTTCAGTGTATCGTGTCTCCCCTTCGATTTGTACTGTGGTTGAAGAATTGTTTTACACCTATTTCTAGCGTGGACGGAGGTTGGTGTTGTGCCTGACACAGGTTCAGGGTGTAGTGTTTCTTTGCACTGTGTCTCGCCTGGCGCATTGTCAGTGTTGGTAAACACAGATTTTTGATTTTTTGATCCCTCTCTCATTGTCTCCTTAAGCAACCCATGTTCAATTTTATCCCTAACAGTTCCATTTATTATTTGTACAATTTTCTTTGTTGCTCCACCGTTTTCAGTGGGCATTAATTCCTGAAACACTGGCGGGTTTGGTGTATCCTTTTCTGTATGGTCGTCTTCAACCAAAGATTTTTTTTTTGGGGTCTTAATGAATATCGAGTATAGTTTATTTGATGGTTGCCTTTCCTGATTTGGAGGGGAATTAATTGTAACCTCTGTAGAGACATGCGTGGGCTGACCCCAGCTCCTTTTAATTTGTGTAGACTTTTGGCGCTTTAATTGTTTTTTTTGTTTTTTCTTCATACTTCGTGACAGATTTGAGTCTGTGTTACTGGTTGGAATTTCCTGGTTCTTTCCTTATCTGGGATTCCTCTAGTTTCTATTGTTTGATTAGTGGTTATTAGGTCCAAGTTTATGTTTGCGATTAAATTTGTACGGTCCTTTTTTGTAATCTTTTCTTGGGTGATTTGCTTGGTTGTCGCAATTATTCTATTACTTACTGTTTGAGCTGATTGTGATTTTAGATCGTCGATAAGGGTAGTAAGCATTTCTGGGATTGATGCCAATTTTTCAATTGTTGACCCACAGGCGCAGTCTGTGTTTAAGGAGGTGACATATACTTGGGCTTGTGTTATCAGCTACTTCAAGTTAGCAAATTTTTTATCAATCCCTGATATTGTTGTTGCCATGATGTTAAGCAAGACCACTTAGACATCCATCTTATTTGATTGGTAGTTCAGTGCCTCCAGTGTAAGTTGAGATGTTTTAAAGAAAATATCCCATATTGTTCCTACGTCGGTCATTGCTTCTGGGTATGTAATATCAGTATTTTGCCCGTGGTTGTCCCTTGCCAGAGTGTTATTAGGAAAAGCTTCACTTTCAGCTACTGGATGAGTTGGGTGAGTTAGTGTGTTGTCTTTACTATTTGGTAACGTATTTTCCGATGTTTGAACCAGCCTACTGTGGGCTACTGTTCCCTCTCCACCTTGATTTTTCCCTCCTGGTCCCTCATTTGATATGATGTTTTGTGTGCTGGGTGACGGTACTTTATAAGTCGATATTTGTGTTTTAGTGTCCATTACACTTATATCCACATGTTGATCCACTTGCTGTGTGAGGTTTGAGGAGGGCTTCTTGATTTTTACCTCTACCTCAATTGGTTGTTGGGCCCCAGTGATCTGAAATTGCTCTTGAGATTTTTGTAGCATTTGTTTAGCAGGAGTTTCAGTGGAATGTTTGTTCCATTGTAATGAGAGGTCTCCGTTCATCAGACGTTCCTGGTCCTTGATAGACCCCCATGATTGGTCCATTTGTTCTTTATGTTCTTGGACCTGCTGGGGCCCAGTTAAAGTTGTGGGCTCTATATTAATTTCATCATTCTTTGAGTTTACAATCCCTGCGTGAATAGATGGTGGGATTGGCGCTGGTAACCAGTGATCCCATCCTTCCCGCTCATCATGATGGGATAATATTGCGTCCGCTGGGTCTTTTAAAAAGGTAAACTTATTTGGTATGCTGATTGATTTTGCAAACATTCTGTACACTGGTGCGATTAAAGGCTGCGCCACATCCTCTGATTTTGCTTTGTTGTTTTTTGCAATTGAACCTTGGGATTTCTTTTTGTTAATGGAAGTGTGTCTCTCTCTCGTCCTGACCTCATAATATGTATAGAGTTCGCCTTTTTGCTCTTGAATGTGCCTTACAGTCAATGTTCTACATTGCACCACAGCATAGACCAGGTATTAACCTGCCGAGGTGATTGAAGTAAAAGTACTTCCGCCTGCCCCTCGATTTGTTTTAGAATTTGTCCTCGATTTTGATATTGTTTTAGGGGATTTTTGCTCTTTTGATCTTTTCCTTTGTTCTTTTGCGGTGTCTCTGAAGTGTTTGTGTCCGGAAGGCGTGTATGGTCAAACTAGTTGTGCGGGCCTTCTTTTTTGCTGGGTCTCCGTGTGCAATATGCCGTGTGCCACTGGGCCGTGCACACCCCACACTCCTTGGGCAGTGGGCGTCTGTACCCCTCTGTGACCACGGCACCTGTCGCTACCACCAATACTGCGTGCTATAAGCTGTGGATTATGAGCTATACGCTAGACACTGTGGGCTCTGGACTATGGACTATATCATTAGGGTTGCCACCAACTCCAGCACCAACTCCAGGGGGAGTGAGGGGTAACAAACTGATGCCAAAGTTTACCACTCACCGATCAGACGCTGGTATCTGGACCTCTGTTTTTTGACAGGGCCCTCCAACAACCAGAGGTGCTTTGCTGTTGTTGCAGCTCACTGCTTTCACTTCAATCTCTGCTCTCTGACCCTCACCTTCCTTTGTGTGGTGTGGAGGTGCAGTGTGGAGGTGCTGTCCTCAGCCGTCCTCAGTCTGGCCTCAGTCCTGCCATGCAGTAAGGAGGTGGTCAGGGGGCCAAGGGGGCCAAGGTATACAGAGAAGTCTAACCTGCCACACCCCAGTTACGGCCGCAACTAGCCTCAATCCATCCACCGCCTCAATCCGCCAACGTAAACCACCACAGCCACAGCCTATCCCTTTGCCGACCGCCGACCGCTAATGAAAGTGGGGACCAAAGCAGGGCCAAACTGGGACAATGCCAGTGCCAGCGCAGATGGGGGAGCAGGAGACGCGGACCGCGAGGCGTTTCTTTCATCCTCGATCGTGGCCGCGGTCAACGTCAAAACACATACTGGATTCACTGTTTACTGTATTCTTTCACATGTGCTTGCTTTCTGTAAAAAGGCTTTTAAATTTGGTTTGTATCTTGTTACATTTGCTGTGCATTCAAAGACAGAGGTCAAATGTTGGGCTCTATCTTCCGAGGGAGATTGATGCTTAAATTTTTTTTGTAAATTGATGCTAACTTTTCTTTCTCTGACTTCAACGAGAGAGGATTTATGTGACAAACATACTGGGTACCGGGGTGTGCTGGAGGAAGGCTGTACAATGCTATTTTATTCTAGCACACAACAAAATGTAAATGTCTGTAAATGAACTGTGCAAATATTCCAGGATATACCAGAATTAAGAAAGCCCCAATGAAGCACATTGTAGTTTAATTTAGGACTGTGGGGGAAACAGAAATGTTAATACAATTAAAACAAATCAATACACTAGTTGATGCTATTTCCACACATTATCGTTGTGCAGTGTATAGTACTATCAGTAGAACTGTATGTCTGTGGAAATGTAATGGTCATTTCAATTGAACTGTCTTGTCTGAAATGGCAATGTGTTACCACACCCTCTACTCCACGACTCTCCTCCCCTCTTTGCTATGTCACTTCACTCGATGCCACTCTGTGCCACTGCACTCAACAACACTCTATACCACAATAAGACCCTCTACTCTACTATGTGTCACTCTAATGCACTCTATGCCACTCTACTCCATTCGCACTATGGCATTCTACTCCACTCTTCACCATTCTACTCCAACCTACTCCACTTTACTTGATGCTACTCCACCCTATGCCACTCAACTCAACTGCAATATATTTTACAACACTTCACTCTACAACACTATACTCCACTCCACTCTACAACACACTATGCCATTTCATTCTAGTCCACTGTTCTCGACTCTGTGCTATTCCACTTTATGCCACTCCACTCTACAACATACCATTCCACTCTACTCCACGGTGCTCCACTTTATGATACTCTACTCAATTCCACTCTACGACACTCGACTCCACTCTGCTCCACTCTATGCCACATCGGTCTACAGCACTTCTCTCTAAGCCTTGCCATCTTGCCACACTCCACTCCACACCACTCAACTCTACAACAATCTATGCCACTCTCTACCACTCCATGATGCAGCACTCCCCTCTATGACACTTTACTCCCCTTTACACTACACCACTCCACTCTACTCCACACCACTCCACTCTACGCCACTCCACTCTATGTCACTCAACTCTACTCCACTCTATGACACTTTACTCCTCTCTATGCCACACTCTATGCTACATCACTCCTCTCTAGGCCCCTCCTCTATATAACTCAATTCTATGACCTCAACTCCCCTATATGCCACTTTGCACTATGACACTCCTCATCACCCTACTCCACTCCACTCTATGCCACTCCACTTCACTCTATGATACTCTATGACATTCCATGCCACTCCACTCTATTCTTCACTCCACTCTGTGCCCTTACATCGCACTGCTCTACGCCCCTCCCTGTTGCTCTACACCACTCTACTCTACGGCATTCCACTTTACGACACTACCCTCTATGGCACGCCACTCTATTCCACTCCAGTCTATGCCACTCCACTCTACGACATAACATCCCACTTTACACCACAATACTCCATTTTATGACACTCTACTTCATTCCACTCTACGCCACTTAATGCCACTCGGCGAATCTCGACTCCACACTGCTCCCCTCTATGCCACTCCATCATAAGACACTCCACTTTTCACCACTCCACTCTATGAAATTCTGCGCCACTCTACACTACTCCACACCTCTCCATACGACTCCATGCTGCGCCAATCCACTCTATAACACTTTACTCCACTTTATGCTACACCACTCCACTCTATGCCACTCCACTCTACTCCACCCTACGACACTTTACTCCACTTTACTCTACTCTACTCCACTCTACACCACTCTACTCCGCTCTACGCCACTCCACTCCACTCTATGCCACTCCACTCTATGTCACTCCACTCTACTCCACTTTATGACACTTTACTCCTCTCTACGCCACTCCACTCTACAACACTTTACTCCACTCAACTAAGCATGGGCGAATTTTGCGAATCTGGCGTTCGCGAATTTTGCGAATTTGCAAACTCGCAATCCGCAAAATCCGCGGATTGCCGCGGATTTGCGGATTTTTTTTTTAGAACCTGTTCGCACCACTTCGCGAGGATTTTTGTGCAATTTTGCAAACGTGAACTTACTTATCGGGTCGCACGTTTCGCGAACTTGTTGTTTGTACGTGTCCAGCCTGTTTCTTCATCCCTGCCACCCTCTGTCACCACTGCCACTCTCTGGTTCACCCATGCTACCCTCTGGCTCACCCATGGCACCCTCTGTTTCATCACAGCACCCTCTGGTTGACCAGTGTACATTATTGTGGCAAACCATTGCACCTCTTCCTTGCCTCAAGTGACCTGAATGAATTTGGGGCTGATTAATGTGTCACATAATTTTAGCTGGCACCTGCTTCCTTAGTGCAAGCTTTGCAAAATTAGTAAACAACACCTGCCCTGCCCCAACTGACAATAACGAATTAGGGGCTAATTAATGTGTCACTGAATTTGAAGTTCCAGCCTGGCACCTGTTTGTCTGCTCCCTTAGCTGTAAATCAGGACCTTTGTGGCATACAGTAAGGGTCAGAGCAGGGTCACACAATAGTTGCAAGTAGGCAACCGAATTCTGGAGGGCCCCCTCAGGAAGCACTACAGGGAATGGTTACAAATCATGAGATTGACCTTTTGCACCTGCTCATTGGTTTTGCTTTTGCAAAAATCGTTTTTCGGTAATTTCGTGCTATTCGCGAGGCTCAGCGTCATGCGAAACCGACCGCGGAAGCCGCCAATTTGTGCGAATGAGCTTTATATTTTTTTGCGGCGTGTTATTTTGCGATGTTTTTTGCAGTATTCGCGAGCCGCTTGCAGCGCAACACGCAAATTTACCCCAAGGTCGAGTACGGGCGCGTCCATTTTGTTTGCGTGACGTATTTCCGTTTCCGCCCGCTATGTATAATCTCGCGAAGTAAGCGCATTGCGAGTACAAGTTCGCGCAAGATCGCGAGGAAAATCGCGTGCGAACTTACTTTCGCGCTCGTGAACGGGCGGCCATCTTGTTTTTCATTCATTTCCTGTGTCTGGGCATGGTGTTTATCCTCTTGCTATCTTTGCCATCCTTTGCTTGTTTTCAGTTTTTTTCGAACGATTTTGCTTCTTATCTATCCCTCTCTTTTCCTAGCTGTATATTTTTGTCTTTTCTGCTATTTTTGTTTACTTTTAAACTACTTTTTTAAACTCTTTTCTTTTCTTCTTCCCTATCCTATTCCTTCTTAATTTTCTACTTCCTACCTTACCTGCCCAGACCATGGTGAAGCCAGGCGCCGTGAAGCTGCCCATGCCCTTGAGGGCCGCAGCGGCGGCGGGGAGGAGGAGTCCTGGACTATGTGCCAGGACAGCATGAGGGCGATTGAGGGGGGAGCAGGTGATGCGACGGGAGATCTTCAGCCCGGAGGAAGTGGGCGCGCTGGTCTTCTTCGTCCAGCGCCGCCTGCCCAGGACCATCGCGGCAGGCGGCAGGATCGCGGCCGGCTACAACATCCGGGAGCGCCGCAAGCGCTGGCAGAAGGTGTGCTGGGCCATGTCCCAACTCTCCGGGGTCCAGCGCACCTACAGCCAGGCCACCCACCGCTGGACGGACCTCCTGGACCGGGAGCGCGACCTGCTGGACCAGCTCGGCTTGGAGATCCCCGGGCTTGGTGAGTAGTAGTAGCTATTTCATCACTCACTACTATGTTTTCTCTTGCTCTGTGTTGTTGTATTGCAAATATTTGTTTTTTACATGGAGCAAGCCAATAATGCTGCTGACGATTACATTGTAGTTAAATTATATTTCAAAATCTTCTGTGCATTTTAGGTGCACTGCTCTCCTTCTCAGTGGCGTTGCTACTATGCTTATTTGTTTTCTATTTTGTGGTCTCATTGACCTGAGTAACTATTATGTATGAGTGTACTTTACAGAACTGCGTAATGCTAGACACTAGGGGCAGATTACATTTACAAGCCCCTTGCGCCACGTTTACGTTGCCTTGCATGACGCAACAGCGGCGTAAACGTGGCGCATCCCTGCGAGTCATTTACAGCGTGACGCATCTAGAGAGATGCGTCACGTTATAAAGCCATGGGCCTGCGCCACAATGGGTGCGTTCCTAGTACGCAGGGTGGGCGGTCCGTAAGTTTTCATTTTAGACTCGTACCTATTTTTCCTAGCGTTCCTCATTTGATTTTTTCAAAATCGTCTTTGATCTTCTTGTAGACTGTATCTAAATTCTTATCCTGCCTCTACTATGACTCCCTGTGGTTTTACTAGATTATTCTTATTAGTCTGTCTGTGTAGCTAACTAAGATTGCACGGTTGGCGAAACTCCCATTCTAGTCAGCAATAGCTCTATCAACTTAGTGCAGTCCTCTGGGATTGTCCATAATGTCTTTTGAAGTGTTCTATCTGCTTTGAAAATTCCCAACTATAAAATGTGAATGACCACCAAGAAAGAATAAGATACTACCTTTTGGTTTGGATAGGAGGACAATCCATACCACTACTGTTGCGGGGACAATTCTTCTGCAGAAACAGAACTATGGAGAATAAATAGTGCATTGCTTATCAATTATAATAGGCGCTGTTAGAGTTTCCACATACCTCTGTGATAACAGACTTTGAACCCCCAATGTCCTTACTGACTGACTACATAGTGTGGCACAGTCATTTACCTCCCGAATTCATCGATGATTGATCCCCAATGATGATTATCCAACGCAGCTCAAGAGTACGGAGTCAGAGTCAAGAAGTGTCAGAGGCACGGACTCATGCTTGCAAAAATTGCAAAACCTTTCGCTCAGTCACTCTAGTCTGGACCAAAAAACACAGAGTCTATTTAAGTTTAAAAGCTTTATTAAAAGTAAACACATTTATTAAAATGAAGTCATAATAAAACTAAACGTTTAACTGATAATGGAAAAGTGGTTAGTGCTGACGATTAATTTAAGACATTTCTTGTGGTCGAGCCGAGCTCTCACCTGGTTTCAACTTGATCTTGTTGTTAGAAGTCTATCTTCTGTCTGTGTGGAGAAAAATGGTGCGTGTTAAAAAGCCAGCCTTCATCAGTTGTGCCAAAAAGTGCAGCAAGACAACACCCTTCCCTGGAAAAAGGGACATTTTTTTTAACTTTAGAGTAGACAGTTACAAATTACATTGTTTTCACATGTCTTCATTCCTAGACCAAATACTAGTGAGTGGTTTATTCTAACATTCTTAAATCTACTTTGTAGTTGGAACATCTGGTGGCGGGGCCAGCGCGGAGGTGGTGGTGCTCAACACGGAGGCGGAGGGCACTTCTTCAGGGGAGGAGGCGGCGGCTGTAGTGCCGGCTGTGAGAGTTGAGACGGTGGTGGTGGCGGGCAGAGGAAAGCTCTTATATATTCCTTACTTATTGAGATTGAAGACGTGGCTCGGAAGGAAAGAATATGAGATGCATGGCTGGGTGAATGATGAAGCAATGATGGGTGGAAGGACAACAGCCTGGGTGGGTGACACAGAAACTGTATGTGTCCATATACCTGGATCATTCTACTATCTGACTCTTAGATAGCATATGTGTATCTAGAGCAGGGGTACTCATAGTACGGCCCGCGGGCCGGTGGCGGCCCGGGAAGCCTTCCTTGGCGGTGCGCAGACCTTGCAGACAATCACTGCTCCCCCGGCCCCCACAGAGCAGAGGCTTTGTTGTATTTCACCTGTTAGCGCCCCTGCATCTCCACTCTGACAATCACTGCTCCCTCGGCCCCCACAGAGCAGAGTGGAGATGCAGGGCCACAAAGAGGTGAAATAGAACAAAGCCTCTGCTCTGTGGGGCCGGGCGAGCAGTGATTGTCAGGGTGGAGATGCAGGGGCGCTACAACAAACAAAGCCTCAATAATATGTTAATGGTCTTTTAAAGACCTGTTAAGTACTTTGGTGTGGCTGTCAGTGTGTGCGCGTTGAGGAAGCTGTCTCAGCCCGGGCTGAAGGCTGACACAGACAGACACACACACAGTGAGATGACAGAGGGGGAGGGAGAGGGAGGGCAGGAGGGAGAGAGAGATGGAGAGGGAGGGCAGGAGGGAGAGAAGGAGGGAGAGAGATGTATGTAAATGCTGGGTCTGGTGGCTCAGTGGATGAAGGCATCTGCTGCAGGGACCTGTGTGCAACCTCATGGTCACAAGTTTTCGTTTTGCTTTAGCCCCGACCCCTCTGACTCCGCCCCCACCAGTGCGGCCCTCAGCCACAAACTACACTGTAAATTTAGCCCCCGAGAGAAAGTTTGTGAGTACCCATGATCTAGAGAGAGTAGACGGTCAGTGGATGAACTAAGTGTAACTTTGAAGAGCATGTAACACTGCACCCGCACGTCCGTTCCAGTGTAGGAAAGGCAAGGTAAAGAAGTTGTAATTTTGTCCAAATACTACCATCAATAGTAGCAGTAGTTTGTATTGCAAGCACAGCATAGATCCGGTTATTACGGTGGCCACTCCCTACCTCTCTTAATAAGTTTAGTAGTACTCAGTCATTCATGTGTGGATGTATCACTGGTCACTCAATAAAAAGCAAAGCACCTAAAGTCATCCCATATGTAAGCAAAAACATCCCATGTGAAGTGATAGATAATCAGATTATTTATCTTCTTCATTTTCCATTTCTAGTACTCATTTGCACTGTAGGGTGAAAGTTAAATTAATTAAGCAGTAGCCCTTGTAACAGAGTATTCTCAGTGCCACCCGTAATAGAAAAGTAAGAGCTTCACCACCTGCATGTACTGGACCGGTACAGTAACGCAAGTCTAGGTCACTCATCATGGCGTGCGTCTCTTTTTCTCGGGTGCAAGTTCACTGTGCTGGCATTATGCCGGCTTGCAGAAGATAACGTACCAATTTTCCTAAACAAGAGACAAGAAGAAGAATAAGACTGGTGTACTTTCATAGTCGACTCCAATGGAAGTCCATAGTGCTCGTAGAATTTGTTCCTTAAACTCCCACTAATGTTAGAGCAAGGATGAAGAAGTGGGAGGTTAGATAGATACTGGCCTCAATAGTTATGTAATGCGCTTGCAAGTTGCTAGTTGTACTGTAACACAAATTTCTGCTGAATGATTGAGTTAATCTTAAAGAGCATTGGTTACAGACTATGTCTTTCTTTCTTCATATAGATGCTCCTTCCAAACCAACAAGGAGGAAGGAGCTGGCTAGAGCGGCCCGGCAACGGAGGATCGATGCCACTGTTGCTGAATATCGGCGGCTGGTGGCCCTGGAGGACGACGAAAGTGCGCAGTCGACCACGACAACAACGTCGGCTGCATCGGCATCCGTGCCCCCACGGGCTGCCACCCAGCACAGTGCTCCAGCCAGACCGAGCCGGGCTGCCAAACGCCGACGCCGAGCAGCAAGGACAACAGCTGCCTCTCACAGCCATTGCAACTGCAAGGCAAGCCTGCGCCGCAGTACCCTGAGGGTGTCCCGCCTTCAGCAGGAGCTCCACCACTTTACCAACGTGTTGGAGGGGCTCCGCTTAGAGCGCGCCTTGCTCCGCAAGGAGTTTGATGCCCTGGCCCAAAAAGTCAACAGCATCCACCCATAGTGTCCCTTGCCCCTTTTTTAGAGACTTTTGGGGGGTGGGAATCGGGAGTTGGGTTTGGGACTTTTAAAGGACAACCGTTGGGGTTAGGGAGGGTCTTGCGGGAGATTATTTTGTTAGGAATATAAATATACTTTTTCAAACTTTATCTGAGCATACCTGTTTTTAACTGCTTTTGAGTCTGGTGGGTGGGGGTTTAACAGTAAGTTTGTTTTCCTGAATAGTCCTAGGACTTTAGTAGTACTACCGTCAATCTCTCGTCTCTCCTAATACTCCATTATACTACCTCCAACCAAACGCATATCTTACCTGTAATTTGTGTTTGAAAGTAGGGCTAGGCCCAGGGCTGGCTCCACGGGAAACAGCGAATAAGGTTGGCAATCCAGGGCGGATGAAATTTCATCCTCATTGCGGTGGTACTAGTGGTGTGACATAGTGGCAGTTGCATGCCTATGGAAAAAAAGAAAATGAAACCTGGTTTGTCCTTACTGTAGCATTACAACGGTACGATAGAGAATATAGCAGGTGACAGTACACTAGACTACAACAGTGCCACAATGTAGCCTAACAAATGGTAAAGTATTTATAGTATAACTTGTCCTTGTGTAGGATTTCTTTGACATTGGCTAATACTACAAGAAATAGTACGGAAGCTGAGTAAGTCTAGAATATATCCTTGGATTCCTTCACCAGCCTGTTGCTATGACCTTATCCTCCCCAGCAAGTGTGTGGAATTATTGATGTCAGTTAGTCACACATCAAGCAAAACCACACAACCCGGGGGAAGAGGGTTAGGGTTTGTAAAATGGATAGGAATGGGGGTTTCTTTTTGGGTAGGTTTTGTTGAGAGAAAAAAAAAAGCACAGAATGGACAAACAATAATTGAACATAAAGAATTTTTTAGTTACAAAGCTAACCATAAATCTTTTACGTGACATAAAGGAAGTGCATGCACTACTGAATGCATTGTTACAGAAAAGTAAATAGTACTTTCGACAACCGTGAATGCCAGAATGCGACAGTATAGGGCTACATTAAATTAGGTTAAAAAAATAGCCGAAGTAAAACATATAGAACGGCTGTGGGGATCAATTTAGAAGCAGAGAGAGATCCAAGAAATGCAGTCACACACACTCATTGAATAAAATAATGGATACTGTATCTGTATTGTTGTAGTTGTCCTGTTGAATTTGGTAAGTAAGTTGCATGCAGCAAACAATTCCTCTTATTAGCGGCACTCCTCCATTCCAGCTGACGCTTCGTCCATCAATGTTGGTGACCAGAAGACACCCTGTACACTGCCTGCCTGGTGGATGCTGAATTGCGGCTCGCTAATGTGAAGCCTGACTCCATCCTTTTTTCCCCATTGCAGACTGAAACCCGACCTGTAATTATTGAACGAAAAACAGCACAGATAAATAAATATAAGGTATGTATGCTGTGTAGTGCAAAAAGTCACACTTTGATTTTCCTAATAGACAGTACAACATTTTTTAAAGTGCGTACTCTGACTGAGTCACTTTTTCAAGGATAAATAAGTATGGGCGAATTAATTTAGCGGATATTTCCCCTCAAGCTAGGTGTACTGTAAACTGTGTTTTAGAGCAAAATTAGACCTTATCAGCAGTGCTTCCACCCAGACCCTTACTAAAGCCAGTTGCAAAAATGTAGAAGACCCCCAATCAGATCTCAAAAAACGAGGCCTAGCAGAAAACTGGTGACAAAACGTACTTCGAAAGTAAAAGTAGGCCCAAATACCTCCTTACCCACCGTGGATTGTATTCAAACCACTTGCAAGCAAGCAAAAGTATCCATAGCCAGCATCGCTCCAAGACTCGAAAACACCCCCACCCAAACACATGCAATAGAAATACTGCTAACCCTAACGAGCCTTAAGTTAAGAATAGTGGCAGAGGCTTTCTTTAACTTTGCCAAATCCCCCCTTTCCTACCATAGATTTTCTTCAAATGACTTGCAACCAAAATTACACATTCTCACGAGTGCTCTAAGACCCCAGAACTCAGTTGCAAAAATCTAGAACACCCCAAAACACATGCAATCCTGCTGCTAGGGCTAACCCTAACGAACCCTAAGTTACAAAAAGTGCCAAAAGGCTTTTCCTTATGGATTTTGTCCCAACCACTTCTATCCGGTATTAGACCTTCCCAGGAATGCCCCAAGACCCGCCAACCCACCCGCCAAAAAGCACAACACCCCCAAACAGCCCAAAAGCAAAATCTCCTACTTACAATATTTCTCGGCCTTCGGTCCAAACGCGCTGTGTAGCTAGGCCGTAACTCCGGTTTACCACCACGGATTTCCTGAAAAGCAAATGCAATCAAGATTAGAGTGTCCCAGCAGTGCTCCCAGACCCCGAAACCCACCCACAAACACCAGGAAGCCCCCCAAACAGGCCCCCGAAAACGCTACATTGAGCAAAATGTCAGAAATAGCAACAACAAAAAATCAGTGTGGATTTTGTCCCAACCACTTCTATCCGGTATTAGACCTTCCCAGGAATTCCCCAAGACCCGCCAACCCACCCGCCAAAAAGCACAACACCCCCAAACAGCCCAAAAGCAAAATCTCATATTACAATATTTCTCGGCCTTCGGTCCAAACGCGCTGTGTAGCTAGGCCATAACTCCAGTTTACCACCACGGATTTCCTGAAAAGCAAATGCAATCAAGATTAGAGTGTCCCAGCAGTGCTCCCAGACCCCGAAACCCACCCACAAACACCAGGAAGCCCCCCAAACAGGCCCCCAAAAACACTACATTGAGCAAAATGTCAGAAATAGCAACAAAAAAAATCAGCGTGGATTTTGTCCCAACCACTTCTATCCGGTATTAGACCTTCCCAGGAATGCCCCAGGACCCGCGAACCCACCCGCCAAAAAGCACAACACCCCCAAACAGCCCAAAAGCAAAAACTCATACTTACAATATTTCTCGGCCTTCGGTCCAAACGCGCTGTGTAGCTAGGCCATAACTCCGGTTTACCACAACGGATTTCCTGAAAAGCAAATGCAATCAAGATTAGACTGTCCCAGCAGTGCTCCCAGACCCCGAAACTCACCCACAAACAGCCGGAACCCCCCAAAGAGCACCTCAAAGGCAAGCAAGTCAGCAAAAACACAAAAAAAATTCCGACTCCGATTTGGTCCAAACCACTTTTATCCGGTATTGGAGCTTCCCAGCAATGGCCCCAGAGCCGTCAACTCACCCGCAAAGAAGTAGAACACCCCCACAAGTGCTGAGTCTTTCTTCATTGGGCGTAATCCAGCCCTCTGCTTTGATAGAAATAGGAGTCTGGAGGAGGAGGATAGAGGAGCATGTTCTTCTGAACTTGTGAACCTGAGGAATGCAGACTGCGGCACCTTCAAATCAATAAGCAAACCAGTGAAGACAGTTCTGCTGATGGGCTTGTTTTTGTGATTAGGTGATTGATGAAGTTTGAATTATATTAACTGTGCACAACAAAGAAAGACAGACACACAGGAATGAAAGTGAATAAGGACGAAAAAGAAAGTTATTGATTCATTTTCTCATTTTCAGGGCTCGGTGTTAAGGTCCAGGAATAAGAATAAGGCTTTGTCTTCATACTCTGCAAATTCAGGCAGGGTGAGCTCAGTGTCACCTGACAGAGTAGAAATTCCCTCATCTACGTTGCTGTCCACCTCGTCTTCATCCGGCGCGCTTTCTCGTACTCTGTAATCTGGTGGTATGAGGTGCTGATTCATCTTGATCATTGTTAACCTCTCCACATTTTTGGGCGAGAGGCGGCTCCGTTTGGGAGTTACAATGGCACCAGCAGCACTGAAAACACGTTCAGAAGACACGCTTGCGAGTGGGCAAGACAAGTAGTTTAAAGCCAGGTTAGAGAGCTGTGGCCACAATTTATTTTTCCCATACCAATACGCCAATGGGTCAGCATTAACATAGACCTCTGTTGAGTCATTCAGATAGTCCTTCACCATCGACTCAAGGTCCTCATCCAAGGTTCCTCCACTTTGCTTAGCTGTTGCTGTGCCTGTGACCTTTTGAGAACCAAACCCAAGCCGAGCTAGCCAATCCTCTTCAGCCTCCAATGTTTCTGTTGTGTCTGGTGCAGATGATCCGGTTTCCGGTGTCTTTAACGGCTGAGAGGTCACTTGTGCCACAGCCACAGGTGCAGAAGTGGATTGTTTTGACTGGGGATGGCCTGCTGATGCTGATGTACTGCCTTTTCCTTCGATTTTCTGCCGTTCTCTTTCAAACCTCTTGGCTGACAAGGCTAGCCACGTTTGTACTTTGAAACATGTTCATCATCAAAAGGAAAGAATGCTTGGCCTGCCAGCGCCTTTTTGTAGCGTGGATCCAGAATTGTAGCACAAATGTAATGCTGTTCTGAGTGGATCATTTTAAGACGTTCATCACCACGTAGGCGCTCTAATAATTTCTCCGCCAAAACAAAAGGGTCTTTGTTTTTTCATCTTTTTGAAACACAGAACAAACCTCCTTCTGTTGGTGCTCCAGCATGTACAACAATGGGATAGCTTTTCCCAAATTACAGTCCTCCTTGCTGACTGCACGCGTGAAGACCTCAAAAGGACGAAGCATGCGTTGCAGGCTTTTAACTATGTGCCATTGCTCCGCACCCATCCTCAGGTCCTTCTGAGCTGTACCCTGTGTTAAGAAATATTGATCGAGTACCGTATACTGCTCATACAGACGCTCAAGCATGTAGAAGGTTGAGTTCCAACGTGTTACCACCTCCTGGATGAGTGCTTTCACTGGCATTCGACGGTCATGTAGCAGGCTCCTCAGATGCTTCCGGGCCTTAAAAGAATGGCTGAAATGGTTGTACATTTTTCGGCAGGTCACCACTACCTCGTACGCTGGACTCTCTTTATCACTCAAGAATTTTTTGACAACCAGGTTTATACAGTGCGCCAAACACGGCACTCTGAAATAGTGACCCAGCTCCATGGCCTTAACTACATTGGCGCCATTATCCGTGGAAACATAACCAATCTGGCGTTTTTTTGGGGACAGCCAGTCAAGGACCTTTGTGTTAAACTCATCCAAAATGTTTTGTGCTGTGTGACGTTTTTCCAAACCAAACATGGCTAGTGTTGCATGTTTCCGAGCAGCTTTGAAAACTTGGTCCGGGTCAACACCTGCGTTTAGCTTTGCTTTAACCCCTGAAAAAGAGACCCAGTGTGTAGTGATGCACATGTAATCAGCGCCTGCGCCACTGGTCCACATGTCTGTTGTCAGATGTATAGTGTGAACAGCACTCTTCTGCAAAGCTGCCCCAATCACCTCCAGCACATCTTCATGTAGTGCTGGAACCGTAACTCTGGCAAAATAGAACCGGCTAGGAACCTTCCATTTAGGGCAGAGCGCTGCCACTAATTCTAGAAAACCAACCCCTTCTACAAAAGAAAAAGGGAGAAGGTCCAGAGTTAGCATTTTAGCCAGCTTAGTGTTATACAGACGCGTCAGTGGGTGGTTGCGTTCATATTGCGCTTCTGTAAACAACATCTTTTTAATGTTGCCCTGGACCAAGCATTTACGGATGATGATGATATCTTTGACCCAGTTACGCTCGCTGATGAACTTTTGCGCATTGGTGCCTCACTCTCTCCCACACTCTTAGTGTGGCTCACATGGGGTGTGCTGCTGACAGGGGTACTGGGTGTAAGTGAAGTGTTTGACACGTCTTCTTCCTCCTCGTCATCATCAGATGAAACAGCATTACGTGCAATTCGGGCTTCCTTGATCGCCTGTAGGTGCGCAAACCATTGGACAGCGTGCTTTCTTTCAAAGATGACCTCTGTGGCCTCCGGTACCATAGTTGGAACCAAACTTACCACGACTAACTGCAAACTTACAAATGCTACAAATGGCGAGGTTTTCCTTTTTTGTGGAAACACTAAAGAAGTCCCAAACTGCGGACTTGAAATGTCTTTGGGGGCCGGAGGAGGCGGCGATACTGGTGGTGGTGGTCCTGCTGCTAATGCCAGATGAAGTGGAGGATGTGGATTGCCGAACTTCAGTACGTTTTGCACTTTCACCACCACTAATTGAGGTCGAATTGGATGGAGGTCCCTTCTGGCGACTAAGAAATATGGAAGCGGTAGGTGTTGGTGTACTAGTTAACTCCAATGATTGTGGTGTTTCTTCCATTGCCTCCTCATCGACAACATCATCACGCGCAGCAGCTTCTCGGGCTAGGGTCAATATGTCTTTTTGCTGCATGTCCGCTAGGGCTGCAGTGACCTTTATGATGACTGGCTCGTCGTCGTGAGAGGCTTCATCAGCAGCAGTATCCGTCACTTCTTGTTGAGCCTCATCACACTCCATAGCTATGAGTTTTTTGACGACCTTCCTTTCACGCTTAGGTACCTTTGTCAGATCATGGTGTGCCTCACTCTCAGACCGCAGTGGTGGTTCCCAAGTTTGATCCATATCATCAGAAGGAGGTGGGCTTGAAGAAGATGTAGACACCCCCCTTGATCTTTTCCTTGCTAGGGATGTGGAAGACAATGAATGATCATCAGGAGGAGTGGCTTCCTCAAATGATACCTCGGTTTGATTGTCGATTTCCTGATGTGCCCCTAATTCGGGAGGAACAACTATTGTGGGCACTTGTGACCCTCCATGCACCTCTGCTTCCACATGTTCTTGGGCTTGTACTTGCACATGAGATTGTTGTTGCGGCTGTGGTTGATGAGTTACACCAACCTGTGTTGATTCAGGGACATTGCTGCTACTTTCTTGCGATGTGCCAACATCACTGGTCGATGGTGATTGAAGAAGTACACTGACTGCCTGTGCAGCACTCAAGGGCTTTGACTTAAGTTGGCGTGTTGGTGGTGGTGGAGGCACTGAGCCCAATGGAGCGGGGGTGCTGCTCCCAGCTTGGTCCCTAGCAGATCTCGCTGCTGCTGCAGGCGTACTTTTTTTTTACTCCCAAAAAACGCGGCGGCCGGCACACCAGCCTCCTTGGTAACTTGCTTCTTCTGCTCCTTACTGGCAACTTTCTTGCTAGAGGAGCTACGGAGAAATTATTTTGGGGCCATCTTCTTCAGAGCAGGTCAGAACAGCAGGCCGCAGTTGCACGAGTTGCAGAGTTGTCTGTGGCCAGACGTGACGTCGCGTGACGTTATGCTGCACACACACACCGCTGCAGGACTTCTTCCTGGCACTGGTGGTTCTCTTGAGTCTTGTGCACCTAAAAGCAATGGAAGACAGAGGAACATCAGTTCAGTTATATACCCCCCAAAAAATCGAAAAAAAACAGAAAAATCAGCACAATCCCATGCCCTCCATGATGTGTAAATTCAAGACACCCCACAGAAAGACTAGGCCCATGCAACACTCTCTAGTCACTACCCCTGGTGAAAAGGCCACAACAACAGGCCAAAAAAACGAAAATCACAGAAAAATCAGCACAATCCCAAGCCATCCAGCCCCTCCATGATGTTTAAATTCAAGACAACCCACAGAAAGACTAGGCACATGCACCACCCACTACCCCTGGTGAAAAGGCCACAACAGGCCATAAAAACGAAAATCACAGAAAAATTAGCACAATCCCAAGCCATCCAGCCCCTCCATGATGTTTAAATTCAAGACAACCCACAGAAAGACTAGGCACATGCGCTACTCACTACCCCTGGGCATAATGGGTGAAAGCTAGGCAAAATGGGTGCAGGCCTGAGAACACTGCCTGCATTCAATATGGCCCCTCCCTCCCAGCACATGGCCAGGGCCTGTAGCAACATTCAAAATGGCCCCCACCCACATGGCCTGTCCCCATGAACACCCCAAAAAAATCGAAAATCACAGAAAAATCAGCACAATCCCAAGCCATCCAGCCCCTCCATGATGTTTAAATTCAAGACAACCCACAGAAAGACTAGGCACATGCACTACTCACTACCCCTGGGCATAATGGATGAAAGCTAGGCAAAATGGGTGCAGGCCTGAGAACACTGCCTGCATTCAAAATGGCCCCTCCCTCCCAGCACATGGCCAGGGCCTGTAGCAGCACTCAAAATGGCCCCCAACCACATGGCCTGTCCACAACAGGCCAAAAAAACGAAAATCACAGGAAAATCAGCACAATCCCAAGCCATCCAGCCCCTCCATGATGTTTAAATTCAAGACAACCCACAGAAAGACTAGGCACATGCACTACTCACTACCCCTGGGCATAATGGATGAAAGCTAGGCAAAATGGGTGCAGGCCTGAGAACACTGCCTGCATTCAAAATGGCCCCTTCCTCCCAGCACATGGCCAGGGCCTGTAGCAGCACTCAAAATGGCCCCCACCCACATAGCCTGTCCCCATGAACACCCCAAAAAATCGACAATCACAGAAAAATCAGCACAATCCCAAGCCATCCAGCCCCTCCATGATGTTTAAATTCAAGACAACCCACAGAAAGACTAGGCACATGCACTACTCACTACCCCTGGGCATAATGGATGAAAGCTAGGCAAAATGGGTGCAGGCCTGAGAACACTGCCTGCATTTAAAATGGCCCTTCTCTCCCAGCACATGGCCAGGGCCTGTAGGAGCACTCAAAATGGCCCCCAACCACATGGCCTGTCCACAACAGGCCAAAAAAACGAAAATCTCAGAAAAATCAGCACAATCCCAAGCCATCCAGCCCCTCCATGATGTTTAAATTCAAGACAACCCACAGAAAGACTAGGCACATGCACCACTCACTACCCCTGGTGAAAAGGCCACAACAGGCCAAAAAAACGAGAATCACAGAAAAATCAGCACAATCTCAAGCCATCCAGCCCCTCCATGATGTTTAAATTCAAGACAACCCATAGAAAGACTAGGCACATGCACCACTCACTACCCCTGTTGAAAAGGCCACAACAGGCCAAAAAACGAAAATCACAGAAAAATCAGCACAATCCCAAGCCATCCAGCCCCTCCATGATGTTTAAATTCAAGACAACCCACAGAAAGACTAGGCACATGCATTACTCACTACCCCTGGGTATAATGGATGAAAGCTCGGCAAAATGGGTGCAGGCCTGAGAACACTGCCTGCATTCAATATGGCCCCTCCCTCCCAGCACATGGCCAGGGCCTGTAGCAGCATTCAAAAGGGCCCCCACCACATGGCCTGTCCCCATGAACACCCCAAAAAATCGAAAATCACAGAAAAATCAGCACAATCCCAAGCCATCCAGTCCCTCCATGATGTTTAAATTCAAGACAACCAACAGAAAGACTAGGCACATGCACTACTCACTACCCCTGGGCATAATGGATGAAAGCTAGGCAAAATGGGTGCAGGCCTGAGAACACTGCCTGCATTCAAAATGGCCCCTCCCTCCCAGCACATGGCCAGGGCCTGTAGCAGCACTCAAAATGGGCCCCAACCACATGGCCTGTCCACAACAGGCCAAAAAAACGAAAATCACAGAAAAATCAGCACAATCCCAAGCCATCCAGCCCCTCCATGATGTTTAAATTCAAGACAACCCACAGAAAGACTAGGCACATGCACTACTCACTACCCCTGGGCATAATGGATGAAAGCTAGGCAAAATGGGTGCAGGCCTGAGAACACTGCCTGCATTCAAAATGGCCCCTCCCTCCCAGCACATGGCCAGGGCCTGTAGCAGCACTCAAAATGGCCCCCACCCACATGGCCTGTCCCCATGAACACCCCAAAAAATCGAAAATCACAGAAAAATCAGCACAATCCCAAGCCATCCAACCACTCCATGGTGTTTAAATTCAAGAATACCCACAGAAAGACTAGGCACATGCACTACTCACTACCCCTGGGCATAATGGATGAAAGCTAGGCAAAATGGGTGCAGGCCTGAGAACACTGCCTGCATTCAAAATGGCCCCTCTCTCCCAGCACATGGCCAGGGCCTGTAGCAGCACTCAAAATGGCCCCCAACCACATGGCCTGTCCACAACAGGTAAAAAAACGAAAATCACAGAAAAATCAGCACAATCCCAAGCCATCCAGCCCCTCCATGATGTTTAAATTCAAAACAACCCACAGAAAGACTAGGCACATGCACTACTCACTACCCCTGGTGAAAAGGCCACAACAGGCCAAAAAAACGAAAATCACAGAAAAATCAGCACAATCCCAAGCCATCCAGCCCCTCCATGATGTTTAAATTCAAGACAACCCACAGAAAGACTAGGCACATGCACCACTCACTACCCCTGGTGAAAAGGCCACAACAGGCCAAAAAAACGAAAATCACAGAAAAATCAGCACAATCCCAAGCCATCCAGCCCCTCCATGATGTTTAAATTCAAGACAACCCACAGAAAGACTGGGCCCATGCACCACTCACTACCCCTGGGCATAATGGATGAAAGCTAGGCAAAATGGGTGCAGGCCTGAGAACACTGCCTGCATTCAAAATGGCCCCTCCCTCCCAGCACATGGCCAGGGCCTGTAGCAGCACTCAAAATGGCCCCCAACCACATGGCCTGTCCACAACAGGCCAAAAAAACGAAAATCACAGAAAAATCAGCACAATCCCAAGCCATCCAGCCCCTCCATGATGTTTAAATTCAAGACAACCCACAGAAAGACTAGGCCCATGCACCACTCACTACCCCTGGGCATAATGGATGAAAGCTAGGCAAAATGGGTGCAGGCCTGAGAACACTGCCTGCATTCAAAATGGCCCCCTCCCTCCCAGCACATGGCCAGGGCCTGTAGCAGCACTCAAAATGGCCCCCAACCACATGGCCTGTCCACAACAGGCCAAAAAAAAAAGAAAATCACAGAAAAATCAGCACAATCCCAAGCCATCCAGCCCCTCCATGATGTTTAAATTCAAGAAAACCCACAGAAAGACTAGGCCCATGCAGCACTCACTACCCCTGGTGAAAAGGCCACAACAGGCCAAAAAACGAAAATTACAGAAAAATCAGCACAATCCCAAGCCATCCAGCTCCTCCATGATGTTTAAATTCAAAACACCCCACAGAAAGACTAAGTGCACCCACCACTGAGTACCCCTGGGCAAAAGGCCTCAAAACAGCCCAAAAATCGAAAATTCCAAAATTGTAGTTGCAGCAACTGTAATGCCCCAAACAAACTTACTTGTGAAATTTCTAATCCAAAAGTGATCCAAAGAAAGTCAAAAAGGCCTTAAATCCAAATATCCAGCAGCATCCACAAAAAGTAATCCTTCCAGTTCCAGATCCAAATGAAACGTGACCAGGAGATGGACAAAGCACTGGGAGGAGCCTGCTGGACAGGAACAGGAAGTTGAAGACTGTGGGGCACTTCCTTCCTCCCACCCCTCCTCCCCAAAATGGACTCCTCGCAAAAAAAGTGCAGGCAAATGTCAACCTGAGGAGTTATTCAGATAAAAATCATCATTTCCAGAAGGTTTATGCTGCTTGCTTGTGGATTTCTTGTGCAGAATTGCAAATTTTGTATTTTCGCGTGTGCGAGATTGTTGCTGCTCGCCGCATCTCAAAGCTCGCAATTGCGAAGTACCGCGATACGTGATCACGGCGTACTCGCGTTGACAAACTCTCGCTGTGCAAGTTGGCAAGCCGCGATGACGTAATCGCGCTCGCCAAATTCCCGCGGGATCACACAGCAAGATCCAAAATGGCGCAGCACTCGCAAAATATCGAGAAAAACAACTCGGCAAACGATGATAAACGCCGCGCGCCGCAAAAATTGTATCACCAACGACGCGAGCCGCAAAAAAAATCCGCTGCGTGCGAATTTCAACCTGAGGAGTTATTCAGATAAAAATCATCATTTCCAGAAGGTTTATGCTGCTTGCTTGTGGATTTCTTGTGCAGAATTGCAAATTTTGTATTTTCGCGAGTGCGAGATTGTTGCTGCTCGCCGCATCTCAAAGCTCGCAATTGCGAAGTACCGCGATATGTGATCACGGCGTACTCGCGTTGACAAACTCTCGCTGTGCAAGTTGGCAAGCCGCGATTACGTAATCGCGCTCGCCAAATTCTCGCGGGATCCCGCAGCAAGAGCCAAAATGGCGCAGCACTCGCAAAATATCAAGAAAAACAACTCGGCAAACGCTGAATGACGATAAGTAAACGCCGCGCGCCGCAAAATTGTATCACCAAGAAGAAAAAAAATCCGCTGCGTGCGAATTTGCGGATTTTTGGTAAATTCGCGAGCGTTCCCGGATTGCGAATTTACCGAAAATCCGCAAAATCCGCGAGCGTAAGGGATTTTCCGCCCATGCTTACACTCAACGCTAAGCCACTCCACTCTAGGTCCCACCACTCTACATAACTCCAGTCTATGACACTCTACTCCACTCTAAGACACTCCTCACTACGACACTCTATACCACCTTATGCCGCTCCTCTCTATGGCACTCTACTCTATGACACTCTATGACATTCCATTCCACTACACACAACTCTCCTCCACTCTATGCCCTTACGTCTCTCTGCTCTATGCCCCTCCATGCTGCGCTACGCCACTCTACTCCATGCCATTCTACTCTACAACACTCCACTCTACCCAACAACACTCCACCCTACTCCACTCTGACACTGTACTCTACTCTATGACACTCTATTCCACTATAAACACTCCACTCCATGCCACTCTCTGCAGCTCAACTTTACTCTACTCTACGACCCTCCACATCACTCCACGACACTCCACTCTACCACACTTTACTCTAAGACACTCCACTCTAAGCCACTCTATTCTGCAACACTCTACTCCATTCTATGGCACTTCATTGTATGACACTGCACTCCACTCTATGCCACTCTACTCTACTATGTGCCACTCTACTCCACTCTATGCCACTCTTCTCCACACTATGCCACTTCATGACACTCCACTCTAAGACCCTCTTTATTCTACGACACTCCACTCTACACCTTGCCACTCAATGCCACTCTGCTTTATGCCCCTGTACTCCACTCTGTGTCCCTGCAGTCGATACCCCCTTTTACAATGCTCTACTCCAATCTACAACACTCTACTCCACTCTATTCCACAGCACTCTACTCCACTCTATGTCCCTCCACTCAATGCCTCTCTGTTCTATTCATCTCTACTCTACACCTCAACACTATGTGCCCTTCCACTCGATGCTACTCTACATCACTTCACTCTACAATACTCACTCTACACTACTCCACTCCATGACACTCCACAACACTCCACTGTATGCCACTCCACAACACTTTGTTCCACTCTACGCCACTCCACTCTACTCTATGCCACTCCACTCTACGCCAGTCCATGCCACTCTATGCCTCTCCACTCCATGCCACTCTCCTCTATGGCACTAACTTTTAGTCACACCGAGCAGCAGCCACACTGGTGTACAACATGGCTAAAACAAATTTGGTAAAGCCAATACATCACAAAGCCAATAGCTCTTACATAGGCAAAATCTATTGGCTTTGCAAATGCTTGCTAATCAGTTTGCTATGACATAAAGAAATTCCAGACTGCTCTGGCTGGGCTCTCAGAGAGCCTGGCAGAGCCACAATAGAAATTAAGTAGCACAGCTTCTGGAAGAGAGAGAAGAAAAGGTACAGAGAGTGGAGGTGGTGGGTGAACGTTTTTTAACATTTGGAACAGGGGAGAAAGGCCATGTTATGTATAGCACCCTCTTTACTTCTCTGTCCCTGTGAAGCAGCTCAAAGCAGGGGCTGATGATTTTTGGGGCCACACATAACAAAAAATTATACATAGGTAAAAAGTTAATTACAGGGATGTTTTTCACCTCAGTGTTCTACGTGCCATTATAGACAACTTGAAAAAAAGGCTTGACCCAAAAGTTGACAATGAAAAAGTTTTTAAAGAGAAACCCTTTTGTGAAAAGGGAGGGGTTAAGTACTATGAGTACAGGGACTTGATGGTAGGATGAAGTGAGTCCCATAAAATATTAACTCGTGTGGGGACCCCAGAGAAGAGGGTGAACACAAGGAGGTTGTTGGATTAACAAATACTGTATAGGCCTGTACTATGGGAATGAGAGAAATTTATCAGCACATATAGAACTGAAATGTTTTGTTTTTTAATAAAAAACAATCTAGAAAGCTTTACAACAATAACTAGACAATGATGAGGAGAATGGAGGGATTATAATGTGTTCATGTCATGAAATGTTGATCATTGTGAAAAATGAATAAGAAGTAATTTCAGCATTGATAACAAGGATTTTATACTATTGTCTTAAATTCAGAGTGGTTTTAATTGAAAAATTGTCCTGAAGAAGGTGACCATCTATATCACCGAAACGCCGCGTCGAAATATTTTTCTTTGTGTAACTGTATTTTGTTTTTAAATCATGAAATGTTTTTTATGAATAAATGTGATTTTTTAATCAATGACATGTGTATAATCAGATAATAAATCTTGGAGAAATATTTTGATAAATCCCTTTTGTCTTCACACTCTCATTTGGCTCTACTTGACTTATGATTCAAATGTTTGAAATTGATTTATCTTGTTGAAATTGTAAATTTGTTAATCCTTATACAACCATAACTACAACTCAGTGTTCCACCATCTCTCTTAGTTTTGGGACCCCTTAGAGATGACAGTCTCTTTACAAAAAAACATATGAAAAGGGAACTTTTACATTTGTTTCATTGACCCAAAAGTGACATTATAGACAACTCACACTTCGCTCTTGTTGCCTATTTGAAGTCACTCAGAACGGCAAGGCAAAAAACATCCCTGTAATTAATTGTGATCCATCTATATTCAATAGGTTTGGTATATGGAGGTAAAAAAAATACACCTATTGCACCTTAGATCAAACTGACACTATGCACACATATATACATTTGCGTTGTCATTTGATTTTATGGTGTGATTTTGTATTTAGAAAGTTCTCACAGGCACTGAAGATCAAACACGGTGGCAGAACATGCATGTCTGAAACCATGCTGCTTGACACACAGAATGATTTAAGAAGAGTCTCAACACCTCAATGATCATAATTTAAAAAAACAAAGAGGTCGCTGAGCCCCCACAGAATTTGCCTCTAACATTTCAGCCCTTCAAGGAAAAGTAGGCGATGTGCAGCATGGCATCAAAGAGACATGTTCTGCCTGGCACTGTTTGATATTCAATTTCCACTTCAAAATCTGGGCTGTACGTGCTGTTCCCTGCTTCCACCCAACTCCGAAATTTAGAGGAGGATAAATCCCACCTGCCCCCACACGGTTCACCCAAGAAAATTGGCATTTTTCCTATGACCTCCGTTTGTTCACAGTTCCAAGCAATGCCACCAAAGAGATGGCAGCTTCCCTGTGTGTGACATTGAACTACGCACTGCCGATGAGCACCCCCAAACAAAGAGCAAATTACAGGCCCAAAGTCACAGAAGTACTGCTTTCAGAAAACGTCCAACTACCTCCACCCAGCAGTGCAGTGGACAGACTTTAAATGGCAGACTAGCTCACTCCCTGGAACTTGTGGCCTTGTAGGCTTGGCACCTTACTAACAAATCGACGAACCGCAAAGAAATTGTTAGCTGCATTGTTAAAGTGCCTGTGCCTGTGGCCAGCGAGGTAAAGTGCATTGTTAAGCACAGGGACGTAGTATATGGTTGAGCACAATCGAATTGCCGAAAGTGACTCTTTCAAAGATATCATTCCGCCAGGGACAGGGGAAGACTTTCGGAGGAGGAAGAAATATAATAACAAACGCATACAACAAACAGGCGTTGTAAGAGTATGTACTGTTAGATGTTATGGCCTTTTAAAAAAGAAAGTAATTTGCATTTATATAGCGCATTATCACCAACGGTCTCTAAGCGCTAAGTCTCTAAGTGTTCTGAGAATTTATTTTTATAAATTTTAGGATGGTGATTGGACTTGAACAGTAGGAACTAGATAGGAATTTTGGAATTTGGGACCAAATTGGAATGGGACAAAGGGTCATTTGAGGAAGGTAGGTGTACCAGATGCAAAGCAGATCGCATGTAGGGTGAAATTAGAAAAAAGAAAGGGGCATATTACCAACAGTTAGCGATATTTGTCGCTAACTGAGCTTAGCGTTACCGCCGCGCTTCGCCCAATATTATCGCTGAGATAACGTCCTATTACCAACGTTTATCTCAAAAGCGATAATAATGCAGGCGCTATCGTGAATATCGCTGGAAAACCAGCGGTGTTCACGCATTAGCATGCAAATGCTCTTAGCCATGTTATCCACCTCCCATTGGATAACATGGCTAAGAACTGGTATTTGCAGGCGTTAGCGTTTGGCGATATTCGTGCTTAGTGCGAATATTTCCATCGCTTTGCCTTTCTTGGTAATAGGCGATTGCGATGTTAGCGACTGCTGTCAGTCGCTAACGGGTTGGGTACGCCCACTTTGCATGTCATTAGCGATAAATATCGCTGACATGCAAAGCGGGCCCCAAACCACTCGGTATCGCCTAATAGGGCGATGGAATTATCGTCGCTTAGCGGCCGATAACGGCCGCTAAATCGGCGATAATTCAATATCACCACCCTTGGTAATATGCCCCAAAATTATTTTATTTTTGCACCATATATTTATTCCATGCATTCATTCATATGTATTTATATTCATTTATTTGTCCTTTCATTCATGTATATATATATTCCTGTATGCATTAATTAATTAATTCATTCATTTGTGTATTTATATGTATGTATTATTCATCAATGTGTTTATTCATTTATTTATTTATCATACAGGGTGTTGAACACGTGGGATGGGCCTACAGAACGGCGTGTAATGGAGTTCAGAGCAGAACATGCTTAGTGATGTGATAGGGAAGTGCCACCATGAAGAAAGTTCAGCATTATTGAAGTAATATCATTGTCCAGTAGCACCTGTCCTTAAACCTTCACGACTGGTTCTTCTTCAGAGGTACTTGTAATGACCTGTACCCATTGTTTTTCATTATGTTTTCTTTTACAGTGCGGCAAAATTCCACCCTTGATTCTACCCTCTACATATTACACCCTATCTTTAAAGATTCAACATCTACGGACAAACAGCAAAATGTCATTATGCCTGTTTCTGCGAAAATATCTGCACTGGAGGAAGATGCACCTGTTCTACTATTCTGGGACCTCGCTGCCCCACCTTTGACCCTCTCCTCATTTTAATTCTCTCTCACCCATTCTCTGCTGCTGCCACTTTTTAATTTATATTTTAATTGTATTTGGTATCTATAATTGATTAGAATGAAAAATAATGGGTACAGGTCATTGCACGTGCCTCTGAAGAAGAATCAGTCTTAAAGGGTTGAGGAAAAGCAAGCAAATTTCTCAGCGGTGGTGAAGCATTGACGAGCGATGATAAAAGATGCTGCGCTGTCTAGTACCATCAGAACCAAGGGACCTATAGACATGCCAGAGTAAATGTCATCGGAGGCATTGCTGAAAGAAGGGGGAGCTGGACTTGAGATGCAGTAGACCACATTAAAAGAACCCTAATAGCACATGGGTGGTCGGGTGAAAGGACTGAGCCGTATCCTACTGTTGCCCCATCCGGTTTTGTGGTTTTCCACTGAAAAGTTCTTCCTGTGTGTTTTTGCCTGGTTGTCTCTGACCCCAGGAACCATCCAATGTATTTTCCGGCTGAGCTCTAGGCTCTTACTTCCTAGGCGAACCCCAAACCGTCTTTACCTTTAGGAGCATCATCTCTCTTTGCCTATCGGGGAAAACAGGTAGATTGGTGGCAGTCTGTAAAAGGCTGGGAACTGTATTTCTGCTGTGTTTTTCTAAAGTGGTGTACTGGCCCCTCACCTCATAGGTAAAATCTAGACACCACTGCATAAACTAGTCCTTCCTTCCCACCTGGGTGAATGGTAAGATTATGTTACTGTACCACCAATTTCTTCCAAATCAATGGATACCTGCTTGCTGTACTGCAACTCCCCACTACAGGGCCCGCCTTTGGAAATGCCACCCTAATTCCCGAAGCAATTTATAGCACCCACACAAGGAATTGTTATGATATTCAGCTTGGAGCTGAAATACTTATATCACCAACTCAAGCAAGCTTAGCCGAGTTCGTCTGGTGAGGAAGCATACAAGTGCCCAGTCTCCTGGGTGGCCGGCTGCCTAAACATGCAAACAGGGTGTTTGCTGGCCAATAATCAGACCCCATCCCTGCTCTGCTGACCAGAAAAAGCACCAGGCGTCTACAGGGAGAACTTTGAAAATTTCGATCCAATATGGACCTATAGAAGGGTTCTTCCTGTCTCTCGCCCTGTGCCTGGGACTGTGACAGACTAGGCTGCTCACTCACCTGAGGCGCCTGCCAACCTCAGATGCTTCTATGCGCTGTGAGAGAAGGAAGTCAGAATAATCCCAGGAATGCCTGGCATCTCCCCTGAGATTGTAGCACAGCTCACTGGGCTGGGACCAGCCATGTCAGAGCAGCGGAGTGAAGGACACAACAGCAACAAAGTGCAGATGAACCACATTGTGGAGACCCTGCCTGGCAGACTACTCAATACAGACCAGTTACTTGCGGCCCCTATGGACCTTCACCTGAATGCAGATGTCATTTCTGTTGGGGGAAGGGGTGGTAACTTGACTCAGCAGCTTTTACCTTCACTGCACCTCCTCCCACACACACGCACACACCAGTATGCTACAGAGTGTCAATAGATCCCCTACTTTAGCTTCAACTATTATCTAATCTGGTAGACACTAATTATGAACACAAGCAAAAAAAAGTCCCAGAGGCTCCAGTGTGCATAAAAACCTCAATCATGACGCAGAAAAAAAGAAAATAAATATCAACTAACTTTTATTTCAGAAACTTTGATTTATGCCTCTCATGGCAACCACAGAAGCAGAACTCTATCTCCCGCCTCAGACATCACCAGGGATTACAAGAGAAGCATAGTTCAGCCAGTGCTATATTTGCACCAGACTGTCTGCCACCTCGTGGCATCGCTATCTCCCCTTTTAACACTCACCCATTGACTGTCGGCCTGGTAGTTAACAAAAGTAGTGATTTATCCGAAGCCCCGCAGCCTAAGGGCTTCCCACGCATTGTAGACTTGCGTGATAATGAGGCTTTGTGGAGCCTGCCCATAAACTAACATAGCACCATTCATGCAATAGGCATCACCCACCATCTTTGTGTGTCAAATGAACTACTGTAAACGGGTTTCAGGTTATTGGACACATTTATCTCGTTTCCACTGCTGTTCACTATTTCATCTGCTCCATTTATCTAACCCTGTGTTGTAACCATAGTTCGGGGGGGTGCATCTATGCCAGATTTTAGGAGAACCGTTGACTATGTGAATAAGTTCCCTTTCAAGTCGTGGTATGTAAACTAATCTTAATGAATGGCCTGAAAATGTGACATGGAGCCGGCCATTTTGGATCTACAGTGGACTCTCCCTATCTAAGTGTACTAACAAGATACGTTCTGGTTATTCACTCTGGGTGGACAATGAACTTTATCGATTGTGAAAATGTATGTTCGCCGTAGTGGTGCCAGCCTTCGTAACACTTCCCATGTGTTTGGACAGTGCTTTATTTATTTATTTTAAAGTGAAGGTCCCCACATTTGTATTAGAAAGCTTAGGGAAGAGGTGCTGTGATTGGAGGAACCTCACACTTGTTTTGTTATTTTCCCGATGCTACACAGCATCAGCAATTTTGTATTTTTGCGTCTGCTGCACAGCATCGGCAAAAAAAGCAATGGCAAAGCCAATAGTCGAAAAAGGTGGGAATGAACGGCTTTGCAAATGTTTGTTTTTCAATGTACCAAGGAGGGCCTGGGCTGAAACGAGGCGATACAGATGGCCCAGACGACTGTCTAAGAAGATGATTAAAGCATTGTCAAGACTGTTAGAGTGAGTGGTAGTAAGATGCGAAGAAGAACCGCTCGGTGATGGAAATACGGTGTTAAAGAATGATATAATGAACTTCAGTAGGTAGTTTAGAAGTTGTGGTACTAAGAGTGATGTACTTGACAAGGTATGTTTGAACCAAGATTTCTGTAACAGCCAGTGCCACTGAAATCAGGCATTTTCCACGTCATTATGGATTTATTTCCCTTGTCACACACTCTTACATCTTCTGCTTAATTTGCAAATTGCAACAAAAATCTGTTTACCTCATAAACGGTGCACAGGTTTTTATAACAAAATGCGGCAAATGGCCTGGGGTCGAGCGCAGTGGTGGGCACTTTGCACAATTTGATTGGTCACTGTTCAGCAACTGATCGCTGTATTTTAGAATTAAACTTGTACTAAGGATGTGACTGTTCATGGAGAATATATTGTGTCCAATTGTTGAACTTTGACAGCAGCATAATAAAGATACAAATGTATTGTAATTCTAACTGGGTGACAGTGATGATTCTTTTGTTATGAAAATGCATTGTTTCATTCTTCACGCACATTAATTACACTGCAGTTCTTAAAGCAGCAGTTATTTCAAGGGGCCCTCAAAGTACAAAAACAATCACACATTTTCTTCACCGATTCCTAGTGAGACACCACCATTATTTATAAGCAGACTGTTTGTGATGGAAAGAACCATAGATGCAAAGTTAAACTAGCATTGGTAAAGTCAATAGGTCTCGCTGTTGGGACCCTCTGACTTTGCGAATACCTTTTAGCCATGCGGTGCAGCATGGCTAAATAAGAAAAATAAAATAAAAAGAACCAAAACACGTAAAATAGGTTGGGGAGAACGGTCAACGGGAGCACGGAAGCAAAACTGAGGGCTGGTGGGAACTGAAACAACATGGGTGCCGGAAGCAAAATGGAACGTGCCAGAGGGGGAGAATTACCGCAGAGGGCTCAGGCTGGAGTACACGAGCAGTAGGGAGAGCCGGTGGAGAGCAGAGGGTTGGAGAGAAAAGCTAGCGGGCAAGCGAGAGAGACGAACCTGGTGCTGCAGGCGGGCAAAAATGCAACATGGGCAAACGTGAGCAAGTGCATCATTGCAGAGGGTGGGGAAGAACCACATTGGTGAGAGAGCAGCGCAGTAAAGAAAAGAGAAGAGAAGCACTCTAGGTAGACAGCCGGAAAACACATGCACTCTTCTAAAGTGCTTAGATAAAAAGGAAAAAGTAGCAACGGATAAAGCAAGCAATGTAGGGACCCTGTAATGTATCCATGGGAGGGACAAATATAAAAAGAGGCAGGAAAGTCCACACGTGCTAACAAATAGGAGGCAAGCAAATGATAGTGACACTGAAACCAATCAAGGGTAAGCAATGAGTGGCCCCTAAGCCCACTACAAGCTAACAATAGGTCTCACAACAGACAGTACATGCTCTGCCTAGAAGATGAGACCTAAAAAGGCACATGCCCACATGCATCAAGCTATTTAGGAATCGCAAACGGTGCGATTCGGTAAAATCGGCCGTTTGCGATTCCTAAATAGGTTTCTGGGATGCATCAAGCATTTTTGGTGAAATCGCTATTTTTAGCGAATTACAAAAATGCGATTGCTTTTAATGAATCGCAAAATTGCGATTCCTTAAAAGCAATGCATGATTAATTTTAAAATTGCGAATTCGCAAATCTGGGGTGCAAATTACCACGAGGTTGAACCTCGTGGTAATTTGCGAAAAAGTGTTAAAATGCTCTAATTTGCATTTTAAAACACTGTCATGTTACAGACATACATGTCCTTAGGACATGTGTGTTTGAAACATGCACTTCAAAATAAATTTCAGGGGTGCAGGGGGGGTCCAAAGGACCCCTCCTGCACCCATGGAATGCATCAACATTTTGCGAATTCCAATTTGCGAATTCACAATTCCCATTGATTCCTATGGGCCTTTTGGCCCATAGGAATCAATGGGAATTGCGAAATCGCAAATTGGAATTCGCATAATATTTGCGATTCGGTAAAAATTGCGATTTTTACTGAATCGCAAATGTTATGCAATTTTAATCATGCATCCCGTTTTGCGATTCCTTATTTGCGATTCAGTAAAAATCGCAAATTAGGGATCGCAAAAACGGACTTTGATGCATGTGGCCAACACTTTTTAATTCTAAGTTGTGGGCATAAGTAGTTTGTTTTCTGCACTGAGGGCATCATAGGATAAATACTGGTCTAACAAGAAGAGAACATTAATCGTAACCTTAGCTTCTGTACATCGGTTGCCAACAAAGAAAAGGGTCATATTTAAATCGCCCTGCTTAGTGCATAAAACACTGTGCCTTGGTACACCTCTTACACCACTTCTGATATTGTAATGTCCCTTGCCATGCTTAATTCGTAGAATCGGCTCCTTCTTCAGATCCAAAAGAAAGGATAGGCCAGCCTGGCTGGAAGCTTCTCCTCTGCAGCTACCTCTCACCGGAACCGTCCAAACTCTCTGTTGGCTAAGAGAAAAATCTTCTGAAAGACCAGAACGCTTTAAAAACCTTGCTTTACCCACACAAAGAGTAACGTTTCTTCATATTTCCAGACCCGTAATATCTCCGTGCAACGGTGCCATGGAGTGAACGAGGGCTTTCTAATAAAACATACAGAAATCATTGTATGTTTAATACAAACTATTTTAATCTAGAAGCTAGAAGAATCATACTTATGGCACTCCTGTGCTTCCTAGTACAGCAAAACTTATTTGCTGAGGAATAATGTTTTAATGTTTTCGATGAGGCTCTTCTGAAAATGTATACTTTCTTTCTTTAGAAACTGTTGCATTTTGCATAGAATTTTAGGCCTTGTTTATTAATGTCTATTAAAATATCAAAGGAGAGAGATAATACTGCCCGCAGAATGTGCTCTGGGATTTCCCTTTCATTGGACATCATTTCGTTTCTGATGCCTCATACATTGGTCCTCCCCCACTGCATGGTTTCAGTGGTCCTGGCTGCACCTTGTTTTGTTTGAGAGAAGCTCAGTTGATAAAGATTCGAGGAAAGGAAGGAGCTATAAATCTTGCTCTACTACAGAAGTGAGAAGGGTGGGAAGAGTTTAGGCTGTTGTTGAGAGGGCATGTTGGTGGATCGCGTGATATAACACAAACTAGTAACTCTATTGGTCAGGAGGAGTTAGCTCTCAGCCCCTCTGGGGCAGGAGTCATGAGACAGGATGTAGACAGCAATCCAAGGCATCCTATTTGCAAGATATCAGCCTGCTTGTCCTGCGTGCCTTGAGGCAAAGCTCCAGATTCAAATCAAATCTGATACCGACCGGAGAGGAAATTGAACATCTTTAAAAGGGACAGCATCATGGTTGGGATCTAATGTGATTCCCGCCTTATCCCCAGCTTGTAGTTGTGGGTCCCGACTTATCCCTCAAATTGTAGTTTAGCTACCCTTCTATATAGACGGGATATTTTTAAAGCACCACATTAAGTGACAGGGACATTTGCCCTTTCTTAGCCTTGAAATGTAAACCGGCCGCTAAACAGGCATTATGCACATTCTAAAAATGTATCCATCCTCATGGCTGTGATAGTCACACACCCACAGGCAAACACTTTGAGGCTTATTTACAAGCCCCTTGCGCCGCTGGCGTGTCGCTTTTTTTGACGCAATGTGGAGCAATGGGCTTACTCATCTTTGCAAGGCCAGGTAAAGTCAACCTGCGTGACTTTTCACGCCACTGGAAATATGGACCTCTTTCGTGCATTATTCTGTGTGAAAGAATTGCGTTCCATGGGTGTTGCTGTGGGTGTTCTTAAACAACATCCATTTTCCTCTTTCTATAAGTGCTGCGTTCTGCACCAGGCATAGAAAGAGGATAATGCCATTAATGATTGTGTTTGTGCAGGAAGGTGTCCCTTGTTGCATAAAAACAATCATCCCCACAGCGCAAGCACCCTTTTCGAATGACACAAGGGTGCCTGCGCTAGCGCATGGCAGCCGATTGTGCCCTGCATAGGGGAAAGCACAGGGATGTGTTGGATTGTTGTTAATACGACGTATCCCTGTGCTTTGAAAATGACGCAGCACGGCGCAGCTAAATGATATGCATCATTTTCTTGTAGGTGAAGTCCTTCCTCTCAAGCACGGCCTGCGGCCACCAGGCTGCCTCTCTTGTCAGACCGACCCTCCAAGTTTGAAAAACGGTCAGACCGACCCTTCAGAAAATTGATACTGACCAATATATTTTCCTCACATTTTAGCAATTGTTCTGACAGTGTGAACTCTGCCAACTTGCATAAAAGGCGAGGGGTTTTGGGCTCTTTGTTATGTGCTACAAGGGTGTAGCTATCAAAAGTGCTGCTGGTGGAGAAGCGTGGCTCAGTGGTTAGAGGCGGCAGACCCGGAAGCTGAGATCGGCCGTGGACCAGGGTTCGATTCCGCGGTTCTCGGGCTCAAAATTCCACGGAGTTGACAATTCTCGCTCCGGTGCCTACTCGACTCACGGGGTCACACTCTGCGACTCTGGGCAATAGCTTGCTTAATCTCCACTACGGCCCCTCGCGGCGGGATGCCTGGCTTTCACCTTGTGGATACCCGGCCGGGGTATCTCACAGGGGAATACCAGGACGGGTTCCCTAAGCAAGCGCCTTGAGACCCCTGGGTTAAAGTGTTGCGCTATATAAATCGAAACACATTTACATTTACATGGTGCAGTGGCACCAGGGCTCACAGCAGAGAGTGCTCAAAGCTTCTATTACACCACCTACTAAGAGTGCGCAGACAGGATTTTCCTTACTTGCTAGTTGCTATAGGGCTCATGGCATCCTTGATGTTATATTTGTGTTTAATAACTTGAGGGCATATTAGCAAGAACCTCGTTAAAATTATCGCCGTTTTAATGACAGAAAACTGCTGCTAAAATGGCGAGAATGGGCTTGCTAATATGCGTTATAGAATTACAATAGAAGCCCAGGTTAAATGTGCAGGACATCTAACCTGGTCTTCTATTGTTATTCTATAATGCATATTAGCAAGCCCACTATAGCCGTTTTAGTGACAGGTTCCTGCCACTAAAACAGCAATAATTTTACTGAGGTTCTTGATAATATGCCCCAAAGTTCATATGGTGGGTGGGACGGCAGCATGGCCACAAAACATTATATTACTCTGTAAGGTTTATGGGGGCATATTAACAAGGAACAGGGAAAACTAACGCTAAGGGCGCTTAGCGGAAAAAAATTTAACGCCCGCTATCGCTGGATAATATCGGCTGGTTATCGCGCTATTAACAACACTAACCGCCTAGGCGATAAAAAAAATCCAGCAATGGCGGCATTTTGGGAGGTTATCACTGGTAATGCAGCGATAAAATTACAAGGATAGGAATATCCTTGTTGATAGCCCATGGTGGACTTAGCCATGTAATCCACCTAACATTGGATTCCATGGCTAAGTCTGAAAATTAGCGGACGTAAAAAAGCAGTGTTAACCGTGGTTAGCGATGCTTTATTTGTCTCTAACAGGGTTAGCGTGAAGCTTGATAATAGGAGAAATGACGCTTAGCGACATTTCTCCTATTATTTTGCTCTGGAACACCCACTTTGCTTCTCATTAGAGATGCAAAGGAACGCGTATTGAAAAAGGGTGCTAACATGCGATTTTGCATGTTAGCACCCTGTTGTTGATAGGGCAATATTTTTATCTCCGCTTCTTTGGCTTTTAAAGCCAAAAAAGCGAAGATAAAGCCCTTGTTAATATGCCCCTTAATTTGTTAGTGCGAAAAGACAGCCAGCGGGCTAGGTTCAAATTGTCAGCCTGCAGAAATGGTTTTACTTATAGTGTAAGCAAATGTAAGCAAACCTAGACATGCTGCTCTCTATGCATTATGTATTTATGCAATTTGAGACTGCAAAGTGAAAATTAAATGGACCTACATGTTATTGCCGATTGAAAAGCGACACATGAAGACCTATTTGCTGGACTACAGAAAAAAATATACACTTGTTTTACGAGGAGTTGTTCCACCTTCTTTTTGCAACAACAACAGAAATTCTCACTTTCTCTGTTTTCAGTTTCTATTATTTGGCAGCCACTTTGTGGACACGTGTGATGCTGCTCTGCTATGACGTCACAGTAGCGGTCTGCTCTTTTCTCTCGTGCAGTGTTACGAAGTAGCTGATAAACGGAAATTTCTATGGCATAACGACAATTTATTCGTGAACATTCTGTGCTTTTCTTATTGCAACTTGAATTTTCAGAAACATTCCTGAAAACTCGTTTAAAAAAACAAACATTTCCATGAACTGAAAACCCCTTTTGTTCGCGAGGGTCGGGGCAATGACTGCTTCCGAAAACGGTGACTATCTGTATTATTCTAATTGGTATGGTAACTCTCTAGTCTAGTGCAATGTACACCTGGCTCTATACAGAATGGCGTGGACTGGCTATCAAGTACAGTAATCTTGACAGAAGAGGGGTGGGCATCTCTTCTGGGTGGGGAGCAGGCAGGCGGTATTAGCAGAGACGCCCCTATGCAGATGTTCTTTGAAGGTGTACCTCTTCAGATCTTTTCTGAACTAAAATAGAGAGGGTGTCAGCCTGCTTCCATTTAACTTACTCTCCCACCAGAAACTGGAGGAAATAGTACAGTTTTCTCAGAACCCTATAACCAGGGCCACTGGAATAATTTGGAAGGAGAGTGCCAAATTATGCAACAAGGTTGAGTAAATTATGCTGCAAGAAAAGCCAAATTATGCTACATAATGCAGCACGTTTTGTAATAGTATTACTTCATAATTTCATCATTTTTAAACTTGGTAAATTGCACCTCATTAGTACAAGTTAAATACATAAATATAGCAATAAACAATAGAAAAGTGATCAGTCCAGTTTTGCAAAGGGCCATTTACTGCGCTGGAACATGTGTTGCTGCATTTTTAGTAACTGTGAACCATTATAGCCAGAAACAATTTTTTTTATCAAATCTGCAGATTATGTGGTAGATGATGGATTATGTGACATACGTTTCAAATCTTTATTTATCGCAAAATCGACGCAGCCGGACAATTTCATAATTGCAGTGGCTCTGCCTACAACCAACAAATTTACAATAATTAATAACCACTGGATTAACTAGTAACTTTGGGACTTGGAGCAGCATGCTTCCTGACATAAAGCACTTCAGTGCCTTGTCACTGGTAGTAAGTGCTGCATAAATGTAATTACAATGCTCCATATGTGAAGCTGGAAAAGACTAACAGGCACATGCATCATTGTTGGCTTTTGAGATTTCTTAATTGCGATTTTTAAGGAATCGCAATTAAGAAATCGTGAAAGTCTATGCATGAAGAAATCGCTGAAAAATGTGCGATTTCTTAAAATTCCTTAATTGCAACTCGCAAATTGCGAATCGCAATTAAGGAATACCTCCCCATTCATTCCTATGGGCCTAGAGGCCCATAGGAATGAATGGGAAGACATTCTCAATTTGCGATTAGCAATTAGCGAATCGCAAATTGAGAATGCGATATCAAGGGTGCAGGGGTGTCCAAAGGACACCCTGTTGCACCCCTGAAATCAATCTGTGCACATATGTTGTGCACACACATGCCCTTAGGGCATGTGTTTGCACAACATGAAACTTTGAAAAATGCACAAAAGGGCATTTTCCAAAGTTTTCGCAAATTACCATGAGGTTCAACCTCATGGTAATTTGCTCCCCCTAATTCCGAAATCGTAATTTTTTAAAGTTTCATGCATTGCATTTAAGGAATCACAAAATGCGATTCCTTAAATGCAATTGCAATTTGAGAATTCACAAATATTTGCGAATTCTCAAATTGCGAGGGCCTTCACCCTTCATGCATTCCAAAAGCAGATTTTGCGATCGCAAACGGCCGATTTTTAGCGATTCGCACCAATTGCGATCACAAAATCCTTTGATGCATGTGCCTGTAAGGGCCATATTATTAAGAACAGCCGATTAAATTATCGTCGCTTTATCAGGAGAAGTGTGGCTCACTGGTTAGAAGCGGCAGACCCTGATGCAGAGGTCTGACCCGGGACCAGGGTTCAATTCTAGACGCGGCAGGGTCTTGGGCTCAATGTCCACGGACTCGATAATTCTCGCCTCGGTGCCTACTCTAATCATGGGTCCCACTCTGCAACTCTGGGCAATAGCTTGCTTAATCTCCACAACAGCCCCAAAAGCGCTGGGATGCCTGGCTTCACCTTGGGGGTGCCCAGTACGGGGCATCTCACAGGGAAAGCCAGGAAGGGTTCCACAGCGGTATACAGTGCCAGGATGCCTGAAAGGTGATAGTGCGCTTTACAAGTATACATACATTTACATTTACATCAGCAGGAAACTGCCGCTAAAGGGGCGATAATGGGCTTGATAATATGTCCTTGTGAATTCCCATAGCAGCCCAGGTTCTGGTGTTAACCTGGGCTGCTATGGGAATTCACAAGGGCATATTATCAAGCCCATTATCGCCGCTCTAGCAGCAGTTTCCTGCCGATAAAGCGGCGATAATTCTATCGCCTGTTCTTGATAATATGACCCTGAACTCTGAGTTTCTTTTTTTACTTTTTGCACTATTTCCAGTTCCAGTCTTGCAATGGCCTTCCTTCTTGTCCTATGCTGGCCTCCAGTCCAATGTTCTTGAGGTTTTTTTGTAAGAAATCCTACTGCTTGCTCTACCTATTTGTTATCAAGACTGTTATCAAAGGAAAGAGGGCAAAATAACAGTTCCGGGCCAGGTCGACACTAAAGCAAATGCCTGAAATAAAAAGTGCGCACATTTTGAGTGCTGGGAAAGCTGACAGAATGCTTCTGACCAGGATCACAGAAAGTGTTCAAAGGAGGATGTATTGTATTATATTGTAATTGCATTTATATAGTGCTTACTACCCCTGACGAGGGGTAGTAAGCACCAAAGCGCTTTTTCAGCGAGTGGCACTCTACTCCGGAACCCATAACGTGGCGCTGAGGCTTAAATTCCTTGGATCCACAGTCCACGGGGTATCACTTAGGCCTGCTCTCTTCCTTACTCAGACCCTATTCTCTAACACTGTCCAATGCCTAGTGGGCTCTGTCACTTGCTCCCAAGCCCTGCTCTGGTTTCCTTGGCAGCCCCTCAGAGACCCCTTCAGGGCAGGGGCAGTCTGACAATAACCAGACTCCACATCTGTGAGCAATTCCTCCCAGACAAGCACTCACTCCTCGAAGGCCAAGAGTGGGGTGGCAGCAATTTAAAAATATTTGACAAACGACCAAAATAAGGGACGCTCCAGTTATCAGCCAGACAGAAAGCTCGCCTCTAAGGCTGAAGGGAAAGGCTTGTGTTCAGTCATTTAACCATATTTAGGCTTTTGGTCAGTTTCACTGCCATGGCTGGGCCATAGCAGACTTGGGGGGGCCAATGTACAGTTATTTATTTAACACTTCATATGGGCATTAGCCTGAACTGCCACACAAAGAGATGGAGTGACAGCCTCAGGATCACACAGCTCGGTCAAAGGGGAAAGTATAATTTGACTGCTCCACACCTACTTACCTTAATGATACTTTGGTAGCCGATTTCGTGGTGTTGATACAAATGCAGGTCGATATTAAAAACGTAATATTTCGCTGGGACACCTACTTCAGAGACAGCATACTGCTCACAGAATAGTATTTTGCCGCCAAAGAATAATACTTAGCATGTAGTCAGTATAAAGGGATCACTGACAAAATATAGAATACAAAAATATAGAATGCTAAAAATATCGAAGTAAAAATATAGAAAGCAAAAATATCGAAGTCCTATCTACAAACAGGTAACTACAAATATATCTAATCAAAAATATCGGAAACAATATATAGTTAGTCAAAATATCGAATTTTTTAAAATGTCTTAAAAGTAATTTAGAAATAATGAAATAATAACTATAAATAACTAAAACATACTTAAAAATACTTAAGTAACTTTAAATGTATTACATAATTAATTTAAGTTAACAAAAATAAACAGACAATTTAATTTTTTAACACATATATATATTATATATATATATATATAGGTTTCACACCAGTTATAGTTAGGTGGAAATTTTACTAATATCCCGGGGTGCATTACACGCGCAAGTTATAGTGAGTCCAACTAACTATAACGTGGGAATTTCAATGGTTTTATGTCAGTAAAATTTCCAGGTAACTATAACTGGTGTGAAACCTATGTTTTTTTCAGTGAATTTGATAGGTTTTTTAAATGCTAATTCCTAACTATAACTGGTGTGAAACCTATGGTTTTTTCAGTGAATTTCAAAGGTTTTTTAAATGCTAATTCCTAACTATTTATAGGGCCTCAACCCTATTTTTTTCAGTGAATTTCAAATTTCAAATCTCTATAGGTATGAAATATAATATCCCGGGCTGCGTACCGATGCGCTCACCGGTAAGCGCAGTGCTATGGCGCGACCCGGGGCGTGTACCGGTGAGCGTCTCGTCAGCGCTATTGCCGCGAACGAAAACAACATTGTGACATATCGGGTAGCCGCGTGATGCGTCATATGACGCACAGCGTAAGCGCACCCGGAAGCACGCATGCGCATACGATCGCAAAACGTTCTGACGCGCTTACGATACGCGCCCCGCGGCGCGCCCCGCGGCATGCCCCGGGTGGCGTAGCGTAAGCGCGTCGGGTCATGTGACCTGAAAATAACTCTTTTCATTGGTTCACAACACTTTTGGTTTCAAAATGATGAAAGCCTGCTCATGTGACTTGAAAATAACACTTTTCATTGGTTCACAACACTTTTGGTTTCAAAATGATGAAAGCCCTGCTCATGTGACTTGAAAATAACACTTTTCATTGGTTCACAACACTTTTGGTTTCCAAATGATGAAAGCCCTGGTCATGTGATTTGAAAATAACACTTCTCATTGGTCCAGAAAAGTTTTTTTTCCAAATGATGAAAGCCCCCTCCTTTTTTCTTTATTCTGACTTTGTCCTTTGACTGAGGAAGACCTGTTTGGAGATCTGTCTCTAATAGGAATGTAGTTCAGGCGTTGGTGGGATCACGCCTGGACTATGCAAATGCGCTCTTTGCGGGCCTACCTAAATATCTGTTATCTAGGCTGCAGATTGTACAGAATTCGGCGGCCAGAGCCATCTATGGCCTGCCCAGGAGAGCCAGTGCCTCAGCGCTCTTAGCCAGGCTGCACTGGCTGCCTATCGCTGGGAGAATTAGATTTAAACTCCTCACTTTGGCGTTTAAAGTAGGCGTGGGCGGAAAATCCGTTCCGCTCGCGGATTTTGCGGATTTTCGGGAAATCCGCAATCCGCGAGATTTGCGAATTTCCCGCAAAATCCGCAAATCCGCGAGCAGCGGATTTTGCTCGCACTGCTCGCACTGTTCGCGTGAGTTCGCGCCCCGCGAATAAGTGCAAAATTGCAGAAATACGATCTTAGCAAAACTGAAAGTAACTACTTACCAGGTTCAAAAGTTCAGGCTCATCATTAGTAGCCATTTCCTGGAGTGCTTCCTGAGGGGCCCCTCCAGAGTTCAGTTGCCAGTTGAAACTATTATGTGACCCTGCTCTGAACCTCAGAATAGTTACACATATGCCACAAAGGTCCTGAATTACAGCTAAGGGAGACAAGCAGGAGCCAGGCTGGAAGTTAAAATCCATTAATCAGCCCCTAATTCATTATTGTCAGTTGGGGCAGGGCAGGTGTTGTAACTAATTTTGCAACAATGAAAGCACTTAGCAAGTGCAAAAGATCACTAATCAGGGCGCACTAAGGAAGCAGGTGCCAGCTAAAAAAATATTCTGTGACACATGAATCAGCCCCAAATTAATTCAGGTCACTTGAGGCAGGGAAGGTGTGCTTTGCTTTGCCGAAAATAATGTACACTGGACAACCAGAGGGTGTGGTGATGAAACAGAGGGTGGCATGGGTGGGCCAGAGGGTGGCATGAGTAGTCAGAGAGTGGCAGTGGTGACAGAGAGTGGCAGTGATGAAGAAGAGTGTCCCAAACAGGCTGGACACGTAGAAACAACAAGTTCGCGAAACTTGCGACCCGACAGGTAAGTTCGCAATTTGCGAAAGTGTACAAAACCCTCGCGAACTGGCAGAAACACGGGCGAACACAAAAAAAAAAAAATCCGCAAATTCGCGGGAATTCGCGGATTTTGCGGATTGCGAATCCGCAAATCCGCAAAATTCGCGAACGCGAGATCCGCAAAATTCGCTCATGCTTAGTTTAAAGCTCTCCATGCGATTGGCCCTCACTATCTGAGGAAGCGTACTGCTTTCTATGTGCCACGGAGGTCTTTGCGATCGGCCGAACTGGCCAAAATGGAGGTACCTGTGGTCAAACGTGTCCGGATGGGAGGTCGCTCCTTCCAACACGTGACAGCCTGCCTGTGGAATGAACTCCCACTTTCCCTTCGGAAAGCAAACAACCTCTTGGCTTTCAGGAAGGAGCTGAAGACTCTGCTCTTCACCAAGTAACCCGCGATAACTGTAGTGTGTCTGCCTTGGTTTTTTTCTGTTTCTAGGGGCCTCTTTGCTAAAGCGCCGGGACACCCTTTGGGGTAGCCGTGCGCTCTAAAAGTTTGGCTTACATTACATTACATATTCTAATTAAAAATGGCTACAGTAGCAGCAGCACCTGGAGCATCTGCCCCACCACCACCACCACCACCATCAAAAAGACCACCAGAAGATCACATTGGTGGTCAAGAAGAAGAGGAGGAGGAGGAGGAAGAGGAGGGAAGCTCAAGGCAGTTCCTGCAAGAAGTTCATCAACCCTACAATCCAAAAGAGCACTTCGTATGGCAGTTCTACAAAATCCCAAGGGGTTTCAAAAAAGTCAACGCTGCGAAGGTGACTTGTTTGATTTGTGATGCTGAGCTGTCCAGGGGGAACCCTAACAAAAAATATTCCTTCGGGAATCATACCATGATTCGGCACATGATCCGTTGGCACCCAATCAACTATTCTGCTGCAGAGGTAAGGGACCTCTGCAGTAAGCTACCCCCATCATCATCTAGACCCTCAACATCAAAAGAACCAACTCCATCGGGTTCAGAGGCAACAGAGACAATGCCTATCATACAACCCAAATTTAATGATTTTAAAATCATGTGCAAATATTGTGGTAAGTTAATTTGCTATGGTGAGCAAAGTGTTAAACTTATCATCTGTGCTGGGGATAACCATAAGTGCCCGAAAAAACCCTAATTTTTTGCAGAATTTTTTTTGCTCCAGTTGAGCCATTTACAATTCCCTGTTTTTTGTTTCTCCCCCAAGAAAATACAAAAAAAATATAAAACTGTTCAGAAAAGCCATAAAAAGTAAAAAAAATTCAAAAAAACAATAAAAAAATATAAAACAACAAAAAGAAAAAAAAGAAAAAAAAACAGTTCTTTTCAGAACTACCTCCCATTTATATAAAATGACTTAAATTTTTAAACTCTGCCATTCTCTTTTCTCCCTGGTGCGCTCCCCCTGCGCAAATCGATTTTTTTTTCCCCCGCGAGGCCCTTTTATAGCCCCCACATGAAACCTAGGGGGTCAGGGGGGCCTACTCTGCCCCCTAATGGTCTTTTCCCCCTTTGTTTTGGCCACCTCTTGTGTCTCGATCCTACCGAGACACAAGATGGCGGCCGCTCCGGACCGTTTGGAATGTTTACCGACACCCGAGAGCCAATCAGCTTTCCGTGCGCAAGTCGCGTGGCGCGCCCGGAGCGCGCCCCGGTGCGGGTACTGGGGCGCGCTTATAGATATATATATTTTTTTAACCTAAATTACTCAAAATCCACTGGAACACATATCTTGAGACATAGCAAAGGCACATCGGGCTACCAGTCCCTACAATTTTGCCAAGTTTGGTGGAAATCCATTCAGCCGTTGGGGCTAAAAGTGAGGTCGACCGCCCTATGGAAATTAACATGGGGAAAACGCGTTTTGGGACCCCCCTTTTATCTCTGTCCCCGCTTGACGCACCCCCCCCAAACTTTCAGGGTAGGACCGGAGCTCGACGAGGCCATTTTGAGGAAATTTTCAGGCAGATTCGTCAACCGGCGCCAAAGTTATTCCAAATAGAATTTTGAGATTTAACATTGAAAAAAATCCTAACTACAACTACCTATGGCAAAATGAAACCCCTCCTTTTGTTCCTTTTCAAATTAAATATATTAAGTGTTACCACTTTATTCCAATCAAGATGACTTCAGGTGTGCCATACTTTTGTCATAAGTAAGACTGTTAGCGTTCTAGTTGTTCTTTCGAACACTCTGGGACATTCTGTCATTGGGCTATAGTTGGGCTACATCTGGCTGATATTTGGGCTACATTTGTGCTCTTTTGTCTCTGGTGGCCATCTTGGGAGACTGCATATCAGAATTGTTTTAATGAAATATAAGAGGATTTGAGAAGTCACTCAAAATGTGCCCTAATTTTTCTTTCTTCAGCACTAATCATAATTTCTATGGCAAAATGAACCCTCCAATCAAGATGACTTCAGGTGTGCCATACTTTTGTCATAAGTAAGACTGTTAGTGCTCTAGTTGTTCTTTAGAACACTCTGGGACATTCTGTCATTGGGCTATAGTTGGGCTACATCTGGCTGATATTTGGGCTACATTTGTTTTTTTTGTCTCTGGTGGCCATCTTTGGGCTACATTGGGCTACATTGGGCTACATTAGGCTGCATTTGGGCTCTAACAGATATATAGCCCAGTGTAGCCCAATATATATTTTTTCAAAGTTAATTTTCATAAAAACCACTGGAGCACATATCTTGAGACATAGCAAAGTCACATCGGGCTACCAGTCCCTACAATTTTGCCAAGTTTGGTGCAAATCCATTCAGCCGTTCGGGCTAAAAGTGAGTTCGACCGCCCTATGGAAATTAACATGGGGAAAACACGTTTTGGGACCCCCCTTTTATCTCGCCCCCCGCTTGACGAATCCCCCCCAAACTTTCAGGGAAGGACCGGAGCTCCGCAAGGCAAATTTGAGGAAATTTTCAGGCAGATTTGTCAACCGACGCCAAAGTTATTCACAATAGAATTTTGCATTGAAAAAAATCCTAACTATAACTACCTACTGGCGACCGCCAGTAGGTAATATATATGCATATATACCGCCATTGCAGGTATAATTTCCTGGCCAGATTCGGGAAAATGTCGTCAAGAACTTACTCAAACTTGTAGCACTCTTTGACCCCAAGGAAAATGTTAGTTAAGGAATCTGGGCGTGTACCCTGTATGTGGGATGCAAGATTGCATGCATGGAAAGTTGCCACCAGATGTTTACGGGACAGTCCCTGACTAGCCGCTTCAGGATCACTCCACAGGGTCAAAAGACCCAGCCGGGCAAACTCAGTTTTTAGATATTTAAACCACTGGATGTTCTCTATAGTAGGAAGAGCAAGAATTTTCTGCAGTTCCTGCCTATAGTTGGCTAACTCAGGAGTGGACCATAATCTTCGCCAGAAAGTTAAGGGCTTTACACCCAGTGCTTCATCCAGAGGTTTCAGACCCAGATCCAACCTGAGGGGCAAAAGGCAGGTGCTAGCCGGTAACTTTAAGAGTTGTCTAAGAAACTTATTTTCGGCAATGACTAGATCTTTTTTGCACACATGACCCCAGAGTTCACTACCATAGAGAATCGCACCTCTGGCCTGGAGTCTATAGATCTCCAACGGGGGGGCCTATCGGTCTAGCAGATGATTTATTAGAGTTAACTAGTCTGATTATTCCCCCTGCTATTTGAGCTAGTTGGAGCTGGGACTTAACTAGATGATCGCCCCATTCAAATTTGTCATTTATGGTCAAACCCAGATACTCAAACGTAAACACTCTTTCTAACCTGTTCAGACCTATAGAGGGGTTGGGGCGTGTTTTTTTAGGGGGGTTAAAAATCATATACTTGGTCTTGAGGGCATTTATTTTGAGACCATGCTCTCCACAGAATGCCTCAAAACCCTCCAGGATACGCTGAATCCCCATTGGGGATTTCGACAGCAGCAGGGTGTCATCCGAAAACATAATTGTGGGCACCCTGCTGCCGCCGAGCCTTGGTGCGTCTGTGTTGGGGACCTTATTTAGGAAATCAATTACCCCGTTGACAAAGAGGCAAAACAGGGTCGGTGCTAAGACACATCCCTGCCTTACCCCTCTGCCAACGGGAAATCTTTTTGAGAGGCTGCCCATCCTCCCGCACCTAACCTGTGCATAGTTGTGTGTGTGCAGACGAACGATGATATCTAAAAGATCAGGGGGGATACCCAGTTTGGAGAGTACCGTCCATAGTTTACTCCACGGAACCAAATCAAAGGCTGCGCGGAGGTCTACAAAGACGGTGTACAGCGTACCGCCCTCCACCCACACCGTCTTCCAAAAGAGGAGGGCCAGACGGAAAATTTGGTCCGTAGTTGAAACCTTGCTCCTGAACCCAGCCTGGAACGTACTTAGGATTGAATGGTCTATCATCCATTCCTGCAAGCAATCAAGTATCAACCTCGCGAAGATTTTTTGTGAAACGTCGATGAGGCTGATCGGCCTGTAATTGGCTGGGAGCAGAGGAGAGCCCTTCTTAAAGATAGGGACAATCTCTACCCCCAGCCAAGTACTAGGGACCGCCATTCTAAACTTCCAAAAGGTAGGGGGCCCAAACCCTGGGTTGGTGCTTAAATAGATCTCCCGGGATTTTATCTAACCCGGGAGCTTTACCCGATGGCAGCTTAGATATTACATTGAGAACCTCCCCCAATGAAAATTGCATTGCCTCAGCACCCTCCATAGTGTTAGATTGCGCGATTGGCCCACCAGAGAGTGGGAGGTGTTCAATCAGTAGCCAATCATTGAGCTTAGCCAAACCAGGGATAACCTCTTCATAGAGGCTGCGGAAGTGGTCCTCCCACACCGCAGCCGCTATATTGGCCTCCATAGCTGGAGTCGGCTCGGCAGACCCTGTTCTCACTATCTGCCAGAATTTACGAGCATCTCTGGTCTGGAGAGAGGCCAGCATGTTTTCCCAGTTGGAATGGTCCCATTCCACCTTTGCATGGTGGATTACTTACTTCAATTCCGCCCTCCTAATCTTGATTAACCCTGTGTCCCTAGGGTGCTTCATTACAGCGAGGAGGTCAGCCTTTGCCTTCCTACAAGCTGAGTTGAACCAGGAAGCTCTTTGCCCCCTACGGGGCCCTTTACGAGCAATTGGATTTAGAAGTTCCGCAAGGGTGTCCACCAACTCAGTGCGGAGGGTGCCCAACTTGAGAAACAATTCTGCTGGAGAGGGTTGAAAAATAAGGGCCCGACACGTTCGAATGTGGGGAGGATACGTGCATAGAGCTCGGAAATGTGGGCAGGATTGTCCAGAAACTTGGCCCACCTCACTCTGCGCCTATCATTAGTTAAAATTAGTTTTGAATCTAAAGATGCCTCTGCCGGCTGATCACCTGTGGGACCACCGGGCGAGACCAACGAAAGAATCAGCGCATTGTGATCGCTGTCAGTTCTTTGCACTACCGCAAAGTCAGAAACCTTATTCCAGTCGGATGTCTGAACAAGGATATAGTCCAAGTGAGACTCGTGCCTTGGCTTATTAAAGGTGGGTTTCGAAGGAATGTCACCCTTAGTTCAGCCATTACAAGCCCTCAGGGAATTGCTGCGGGTGAGTGCCAAAATTTGGGTTGCTAAGGGTGACCATGGCTTAGCTGGGGGGCCCTCTAATTGCGGAATTCCCCACTGGTCATCCTCCTCCAGAAGTGCTCCCTCCAAAGTTAAGGTTAGCGGCTCATACTGACAGTTAAAATAACCCCCCAGGAGGATCCTAGCACCCTGAGGTAATGTGGGCAGAAATAGAGAAAGCTCATCGAAGGTGGGTGAGGGCTTCGTTATTCCCATCGGTCTGGAATACACATATATCAGCGCGAGTTGAGTATGGTTTGGCCATTCCAACAACACGCACTGAACATCCAGAGAGTTAGTTTTAAGGACCCTAGCCTTACATCCCAAGTGGGATGCCACCCATATGCAGAGACCCCCCGAAGGCCGTCCCTTCCCCTCCCACTTAGCTGGAATTGAAAAGGCTGCATAGCCGGATCGCCATTTATCCTCCCTTGCCCATGTCTCCTGAAACAGGCATACATCCTGTGTGTCGATAAAAGACCCCCACTCGGGGGAGTCTAATTTGCCCTGAAGTCCCGCCAGATTCCAGGAGAGAATGGACAAGCAAGATATGTGCTCATTGAGAGAAATACCAGGGAAATTGAGCGTGGTGGCAGCAGTGGTGTCCACCAGCTCGGTGGGAGATTTAATAGGTTGGAATTCCGCACAGGTAACACCCTCAGCGGGGGGGAAGGGGGACAATATGAAGTTCCCCGTGTAGATCTAGTTGGCATATTTGGCCCCCGGGGCAAGGATGACATAGTTTGTCTTGGAACTACTTTGGGACTCTCATAATCTGTACCTTCAGGGGCAATGGCGTTTGGTTGGCCACCCATGCCCTGTACGGACTGTAATCTTCAATCACAATCGTCCATACCTGTGAACACATCAAACCTATTTACTGTCTCCAGGGGTGTATATTAACATAATATTAATTAATAATATACAATATTTTTAATGTAGGATAGCGGGAGGGTAAAATTTACTATTACCACTCAGCAACTGCAATAGTAGGGTAAACTTTGGATAGCATAAGGGTAAAAATTATTATTCCCACTTCAGAGAGTGCAACAGTAGGGAAAGTGTTGGATAACGGGAGGGTAAATGTTACTCCAGTGAGTGCAACAGTAGGGAAAGCGTTAGATAACGTAGGGGTAAAAATTACTATTCCCACTCCAGAGAGTGCAACAGTAGGGAAAGCGTTGGATAGCGTAGGGATACAAATTACTATTCCCACTCCAGAGAGTGCTACAGTAGGGAAAGCGTTGGACAGCAATGGCCCGTGGAGGGAGTTTCGGTGGGTCAGAGAGGCGGGGCGGGGGAGGGCAAGGGTGGGGGGTGCTAAAAACTGGAGTATGGATAATTGAAGGTAAGTAAACAATTTAATAAATAAAACGAATTTCGAGCGCACCCTGCATCGTATTTTGTGATGCAGGGCATGCTACGAAAATCATTTTATTTATTAAATGGTTTACTTACCTTCAATTATCCATACTCCAGTTTTTAGCACCCCCACACTGTCCCTCCCCCGCCCGCCTCTCCGCCCCACCGAAACTCCCTCCACGGTTTGTGGCTGGCGTTGGATATCATAGAGGTAAAAATTACTATTTCCACTCCAGTGAGTGCAACAGTAGGGAAAGTAAATACATTAATAAAAATAAATTAAACATTAATACCAATAAAAAAATAATTGAAAGTAATTACCAATTTAATATAATATAATAATTAATCAATTAAAAATACAAATAAAAATTAATTATTAAAATTCATTACCTATTCATACAAATGAATTACCAATTAACAATTAATTAATTAGCAATTAAAAATTAATTACCAATTAATTCAAAATAAATACCAATAAATAGATTGAAATATTTAATTAATTACAATTAAATTACTCCCCACCCTATTCTCCTATAAACCCACACCCCACTACGAGAAATATATTTATAAAATTAACATAATTATCAATTAATAAGAATTATTTACCAATTAAAATGTATTTAATGACCAATTTAAAATTATTTAACAATTAATTCAAGATAAATACCAATAAATCAAGTAAAATATTTAATTCATTATAATTAAATTACTTCTCACCCTATTCCCATATAAACCCACAACCCGCTACAGAAAAAAATTAGCGCCAAGACGCCTCAGCAGTAGCGCGCTCTATAGTTATTTTCATTCATTCATTCATTCAATTGCCAATGAAAATGTAATTAATTACCAATTAGAAATTAATTAACAATTAATTCAAAGTAAATACCAATAAATAAATGTAAATATTTAGTTAATTATAATTAAATTACTTCCCACCCTATTCCCCTATAAACCCACAACCCGCTACAGAATTAAATTACGCAAAAATTCAATAATATAAAGTTCATTACTTAAAACAAATGATAAAATAAATATACACTTTTCACACATATACTAACATACAAAACACTTAAAAAATTCGATATTATTAAAAATTCGATATATTTAATACCTATATTATATACTTCGATATTTTGATTTTCTATATTTATGAAAATCGATATTAAATTACTTACCTTAAATTCGATATTTTTGTTGACAATATTCTGTCCATTTGATATTTTGTCCATTCTATTTTTTCACTTCGATATAAGTGCTATTCTATATTTTTGATTCAATATTTTGTCTGTATACCGGGCTCAGTAGGTCACTCAGGCCATGTGGCCCCAGTGCCACTGCACCTGCTGCACCATGAATAGCTCTATTGTCCTGGGGAATTTTTCAATATACAATAGGAGATGCGGGTGGGGAGGTGGGTGTTTAGGGGAAAGGGTTGATGCTTGATCCTCTGTGCATTGGTGAATGTAACTCTCAGTGATTACACACAGCACTGAAATCTATTTATTAATTTCTAGATCACAATTGGATTGTTTGTTTATCACAGGAACATGGGCAAGGGAGACTCAGGACCGGACTTAGTGGCAGCCACCCCTCTGGGTTATACTATCATTAGGCCAGATGGGTCATCCCGGAGAGGAGGTGGTCTTGCTATTATTGTCAGGGAACCTTTGAGCTGCTCTCTTAAGCCCATAAATGCAACCTCACTCCATGGGTGTGAAGTGGCCCTTTTCAGAATGAAAATGAACCACACTTTCATCCTAAATGGGCTACTTGTTTATCGACCTCCGGGCTCCAGAACTCTGTTCATCAAGAATTGGGACCTCGTCTTAGAACCTTTTATATCTCGCCCCTGTTTTACACATACATGCCAATAGACCTGATTCAGGCAGGACACTACCGATTTTTCAAGACAAAAATGGCTTGATTTTAGCTGTCTCCCGCTTGAAATTGCATTTTCTCCATTAGAAGTCAATGGGGAATTTTCATTCTCCCATTTTTTTTATTTTAACTCTCCCATGTCCCTCTCCTGAAATGTTGGCATGTGTGGTTTTTACCATATTAGGGGACTTCAATCTACATTTGGAAGAGGTAGGCTGCAATGAAACAAATGTTTTTCTAGATCTCATGAACAGTTTTGGTTTCATGTAATTGGTGGATTATGCGACGCATAACGCCATCCACACGTTGGATGGCCTTTTTTTTAAATCATTCAGCTTGGGCAGTAGAAGACTGTTTGCCATTGAGTTGAACTGATAACTATGTGGTTATGTTCAAAATGCATAGGCTGAAAGCCAAGGAGCCTAAACAGGGATAAGAAGCGCTGGACACAGGCAATTCCATGCCTCTATGCACTGATCGTGTAGTCGGCTATCGGGTGTGTACACACTGCATGCCTATGATTAAGACGTGTTCAGGTTGGAGAGTGCAGGCTGCCGAAGTCAACCGCACGTCACAGCAGTGAACAGCTTGTGCACGGTAGACTGGGGGACTGCCAGAGCCAGCCTCCTGTAGCGAATTGCACGGCTGACACGATCTTGTTCGCCAGTGCATGGAGGCACAGAATTGCCTGTCTCCAGTGCTTCTTCTCCGTAGCGTGTTTTATCTTTACACACTTTGACTTTCTACAAAACAATATCCCCATTTGCAGCGGTGGGGTATGGTTTTGTTACTGGGGGCTGGTTTTGTAGTAGTACTGCACTATCGCTTCCCAGTAACAAAAGCAGCAGTGCTTCACACTTGCACACGCTCCCATCCCGAGGGCCTGTTCCGACCAAATTGCCAGAGCTGCTTTGGGTTCCCAATCCAGCCCTGGTGGGATTAGTATATGTTGAAAACATGGAATTCTAAAGAAAACTAGGTGGGGGCACATGGAGCTTTAGGGGTAGTATCATTTGTGAGGTATAGGTGAAAGGAGAAGGGAGGTAGATGTTAGCAGAGGAAGAGTAATCTCTACAGGCAGGAATGGTATGTAAGATTGAGGTATAAATGAGGGAGGTAGTCAGGATTATAGGAGATAGAGCAGTAGGTCATGGAGAAGGAATGGATATGATTAGTGGTGTGGACACCTGAGACATGATAGATATGAGCAGGAAGAAAAAGAGAAGAAGAGGGTCTTAGTATTGATAGGAGGCGTGGAATATGGTACAGTTACTGAAGGTGTCGGATAAGATGTAGTGTAGGTGCAAAGTTGTTTCTAAATGGAGTGTCTCGTGCATATGTACCTGCAGGTTTGATGATACTTTAACCCCTTGCCTGCTGATGACGGAACCGCTCCGTCATCAGCTGCGGTGGCGCTGTGCTGATGACGGAGCGGTTCCGTCATGGCCCGCCCGGCGCTCCTGCGCGGCGAGAATTCCGCGCCTGCGCTGAGCGTTCCATTGAGCGGGGCAGGGCATGACGGAACTGCTCCGTCATAAGCACAGCGCAACCGACGCTGGTGACGGAGCGGTTCCGTCACCAGCATGCGGCCGCCGCGCCCCCTTAGCACTGCAGCGGAATAGCCTCCGCAGTGAAGGGGTTAAGGTGTATGTTGACATGAATTCTGACTTTTCTGTTTTCCACTGGTGTATTCCCTGTACAAGTCAGTGCAAGTTATATTTATCCCAGGATCAATGACAAGTTAAGAGAGTTAAGATTATGTCTTTTTATTATTAGGCAGTTCAGAAGAGTCTTGTATTTTTCTTTTAGTTAATTCAGGTCATTCTCTCAAATGATGTGCTACTTCTTTTCTAGAACTTGCATGAAAAACTTTACAGTTTTATTTAGACTTTGACAGTCTATTAATTTTTTTTAAGGTGGTTCTTCTTCTACAGGATCAATTTCTGGTTTGCTTTCAAATGTGTATTTAACAATTAATTATTGAACTGTCTCTTTTTTCAGATATTGATACTAAATGCACCCATTCAGGTGAAGCATAATTTCTATTCTGAGTTCTATTTCTTGTTGGTCTTTTAGCAGCTGGTTGTTCACTTTCACTATTTTCAGAATCAACTTCAATTACTTCAGTTCCTTCATTGATCAGTTTTAGTCTCTTTTCTGACAGCATTTTCTTTTGCAGGTTCTTTTTAATTGCTTGTTTACTTCAGCCCTTTTTTCTTCTTTTGTGATGTCTACTGCATTGTCTCCACTCACTGATAGACTTGAACTTGATTAACACCAGTAACACGATTCACTGTGAACTGTTTTCTTCTTTTGGGGGTTCTTGTGACTCAAATTTTCAGCTTGATCTTTTCACTGTTTGAATTAGAAAATACTTTTTCTTGCTACCATTCGTCTTTGACTTTGACATTATAACAACTCTTCACTCTTATCCCCTCTTTAAGACGGGACACCACTGCTGCTGGTATCTTTACCAGGATCTTCACTTACATCAACAAAAACTTCTATTTCGTTGTCTTCCCCAGTTTCCCTTTCAAGTCATTTTTCAAGTTGCTTTTAACCCCCATCTGGATCCATGCTGCAAACCTGAGCTTGACTCCGTGAATCAGTGGTTGTCTTCACCACTTTTTTATCCACCGCCTTCACTCTTTTGGTGTGAGAGGTGTGGATCCACTATGGGATTCCAACACACTTTACAGCAGTGTTATTTACTAATGTAACGTGATAAGGGCCACTCCACTTTTTCTCAAGGCAGCTTTTACATATATTTGATAAAAATCCATCACCTGGGTTCAATGTTTGACATAGAGTTTCTCTTGTCAGTGTGGTAGCCAAATTCATCTGGTGACAAACAAATGTCACAGTTTCAGCTAGATCTTTGCAGCAATTTAGAACAATGTCATCCGCAATTGAAACAAGTTTATCTGAAGTAGTATAAGCCAATGTCATTGCTCTCCCCATCAATTTCCTGTGGGGTAAAAGACCAGTCTTTTTATCATGAGTATTTATGATACTCACCAAAACTAGAGGAAGTGCATGTGGCCACTTCAAACCAGTGGAAGCACATACTTTAGCCAATTTGTCCTTTGTGGTTTCATTCATTCTCTCAAATACTCCATAAGAAGGATCATAATAAGTACAATGAAACCTATGGTCACTTTGGAGAGCAGTACAAAACAGTTGCAAAGTCTCATTCTTAAAATGTGAGCCACAATCTGTCTCAATAGAAGTCGGTGGGCCAAATCTTGGTATTAATTCTCTCAACAAAAGTTCGGCATCTATCAGGCTGTCTGATTTCTGGGTAGAATAGATCTTGACTCATTTAGAACATAGGCAAAGAATCACAAGAATGTATTTAAGACCTTTGTAAACTGACTGGCATTTCAATCAAATCTGCTTGGAGTCTGGTAAATGGGTCCTCTGATTTGCCCATTTGTGTCCTAAAAACACTACAATTTCATACTTCATTATTCTTTTGACAGGTTAAACAACGGCTACACAAATCTTCAACAACATCTGTAAATGTAGTATTTACCCAATACTTTGTAAACTTGGGGGCGTGGCCAACAGCATGGCCGGTTAGGATGTGCCACTGCGGAACTCCTGAAGAGCTGCCTCGTGATCCGTCAATAAACTCAACCTGTACCCTCCAAAAACGACGACGAGGAGGCTGAAAGTGTCCTATACTGGAAAGAGGCGAGAGACAGGAGATGTGCGGCGTCCTAGATGGAGAAATCGCCCCGGAGCCAGCCGCTCGTGTGCCCGACTATACCAAGATGGCGGTTGTCGGCGCCCGGGTGTTCCGAGCGCCGTGAGCTCTGAATCCCTGCCCCTCCCTTGCTCGGGGCTGCCGAGGGTAGGAGACGCAACTGAGGACAGATACACCCTGAGCGGCCCCCGACATCAGCCACCCCCGCTCCTCAACTGGAGATCGGTCACGACGGAGGGGACTACATCAAGATGGCGCCCGGAGTTCTGAGGGAGAGCCTTCGGCTCTGAGAGGTACGAGCTGGGCTCCCGACTGGCTGGCGCAGGGACACTGTTGGTGGCGGCGGAGTGAGCGGAGCGCCACTACGGGCTGGGGACCAACTGCCGGTTATCCTTTCACCGCCTGCGGAGCACCCAGGAGGTAACGGTCTGCACCCGCCCACAAGACTACACACAGCGCCACGGGACGGTAGCAACCTCCCTGAGAGCGGACCTCGGCGCGGTTTTGAACCCAGCGGCGGCGGAGGTAGGAGGCACCAACCGGCAGGCTACGCCCGCCTAGGAAGGGATCGTGGAGCAGGAGGCCCCCGGGACCCCCACGGGCCGCAGGCATCCTATGTTTCACACCCCTGGGGGGAGCAGCGCCGGAGGAGCTACTGCGGCGAGCGGGAAACGCACCAGGGACACACGGGTGGCAACGCTGTGGCGCTGGGCTGACCTGTCCTGAGACTCCCTCGGCGGACTTGGCGGGGGGCGGCGAAGCCATTGAAACACACGCCCAACACGCATGAAGCCTCCGCACACCTGAGCACTGCGGGGGATCGCCAGTCCTGGTCAGAGCACGGTGACAGTGCGGGTGTGCAGAGAGGCAGGGGCGCGAGAGGGACAAAGCTCGAGGTGAACGGCCTGGGGCGAGTGAGGGGCCAGGAACATCCCTGACCTATCACCGCTGTACACAAGACCTCCCACGTACAAAGCACGCTGGTCACGACACCCTGCAGAACATGGGAAAAAAGGAGATCCCACCTAAGGGACCCAAGCAGGGCCCAATGGACAACTTCGCTGCGCCACGCCAGGTGGCGGAGGGCCTTCCCGCGGTTTCGGGCGCACGTTCAGATACCGCACTACTGATGGAGGCCATCCAGGCATCGCGTACCGACATTCAAGAGTCCAGGGCGGCCCTGGAGGTCAAAATCGGCGAGGTGGGCTCGGAAGTGACACTCCTAAGACAGGACTTTCGGAATTTGTCCGACAGGGTCACCTCTGCGGAGGCTCGGATGGGTGAAGCCGAAGATTCGATTACAACCCTACGAAAAGACATGGCGGAGCTTCAGGCGTCCCACCGCCAGCTCCTTTGGAAAGTCGACGACGCCGAAAATAGGGCCCGGCGCAACAACCTGCGCTTCGTCGGTTTTAGAGAAGGGATCGAGAAGACCGACATGGTGTCCTTCCTGCATAAGTGGTTAATGGAAACATTTCCAACAGCACAATTCTCACCGTGCTTCATAATAGAAAGGGCGCCCAGGGCTCTCCTTGCCAAATCGCCAGAAGGGGCAAGACCACGTCTGGTTATTGCACGCTTCTTAAACTTTGCAGATAAAGACTTGATATTGAAAGAGGCGAGGAAGTTGGGCGAGATCCGACTGGAGAACTCTCACATCATGATATTCCCTGACTACAGCCAGGAGGTGCAAAAACAGAGGCGGTCCTTCGATGCGGTGAAAGCTAAACTTAGAGACCTGAAAACTACATACATTCTACTGTTTCCGGCAAAACTCAAGGTGATATACAATGAACAGACACTCTTTTTCACACACCCAGAGGACGCCTGGCAGTGGCTGGAGGAGGGCCCGATCCTAAACAGCAGAGAGATCGCTCGTCGTGACCAGCTGGATAGATCCCTGAAGAATGCGATGCGTTGGGAATTTCCGAAGGCTCAGCGGCTGAAATCCAGCCAATCCAAGAGGCAGACCCCAGCGACGCCTTACAGAGGCCGAGGCACTGGGGGGGGGCGCGCAAAGGACGTTCCGCCTCCCCAAGTGGTACAGCCGAGTCGGGGTCGAGATTCGCAGTACTATGTACTACGACATGGTTGGAAGGCAAGGAGGAGGAGGCTGTCGATAGCCGCACTTCGGGTGGCGAGGAGGAAGAGGAAGAGAGACGATCAGATCACCCTTTGGTACGTGAGATCCGTGTGTTGGAACAGGACTTGTCGGGACAGCACAGTGCACCCGAATCTGAGACTCAAGACTCCAAATCCTGATAGAAAAGGGCCTGAATCGCAGTGCTCACCGCACGCCATGGGATATGGCAATGAGGAAGGAGGCGTACGTAGTTGGTGGACTTGAAGAACAGGAGTGGCAGCCCAGTACAGGGAAACACGCAAGTTGACACCTCCCTTTCTGTTTTTTGTTTGACACGTTTGTAAGGTTTATTGGTGTTTGCTAGGGAGGGGTTGGTGGGTGGGCGACAGGCCTACTCCTACGGAAAGTTATGTCCTGCTTTGGGACACACCTGGAAGGGGAGGGAGGTGGGGTGGGGGGAGGGGTTTTCCAAGTTGGGTTGGGTAGGGGACAGAACGGAAATTGGTGGGAGGTAAAGAAAACTCAGGGGTGGGATCAGTTGCGCATGCCAAGCCTTCGTACCACATCCAACCACAGGGGCTGGACCACGCATAATCACAGCACATTCCGATGGCAGGTACCGTAGATACACCACGGGTAGAGGGCAAGAGGTTGAATATCCTAACATGGAATGTTAATGGGCTAGGCTCAAAGATCAAGAGAGGCCTCGTTAACGCCTATATTAAAAAGATCGACCCTGACATTATTTTCCTGCAGGAAACACACCTCAAGGGTTCCCAATGTGCCTTCATCGCTAGAGGCCGGTACAGGGTATTGGTTCATGCGGGATACACGTCGGACTCTAGGGGCGTAGCAGTCATAGTCAAAAAATCCCCTCCCTTCTCAATTACTCACACGTGAATTGACCCACAGGGGACATACGCAGGAGTGCAGGGTAATTGGAACAGAAATACATATACCCTAATTTCAATCTATGCACCGCCCAAACTACAGTCGCGCACGAATACAGCGCTCGCAAACATACTCTTGAACACAGCAGACACTATACAAGTGATAGGGGGGGACTTCAATGACGTGATGAATACACACCTCGATAGGTCCGGTAACACTGACGGGGAGGACCGCATGACTGCGTTGTTTAACCAAATGACCACCTTAGGACTGACCGACATATGGCGATGGCTCCACCCGACACAACACACCTATTCATACTATTCTGGGGCTCACAAGACGTTTTCACGCCTGGATTATATTTTTATGTCCCGACAGCATCTGGGGATAGGAGACACCGCAGAATATAGGGCCAGAGGCATATCTGACCACGCACCGCTGTACGTAGAAGTGGGGCATGCCCGAGCTAGAGGTGCGGGATCCTGGCGCCTTACGGCCTTGGATCTTCAAAACTCTGCGATCCTGAGAGGAGTGAGGGCAGACATAAAGGTATATATTGCGGAGAATGAAGGCTCGGTGGACTCGGCCATCACTCTGTGGGAAGCCCTGAAACCAGTCCTACGGGACAGGATTAGATCCAGATTGGGCGACGATAGGCGGAGTCGTCAGGCCGAGGTAGCGGCCCTGGAGCAGGCTATTCTGCAATGGGAAGAGGAATACTTAGCCCATAAGACCGAAGATACCTTAAGACGGTTGCTTGACGCCCAGAAGCAATATAGGGAACTGATGACCAACGAGGCCAGGACCCAATCCTTAGCTACCCTCCATAGACTGTATGACGTTGGGGACAAGTCAGGGAAGCTCTTGGCTTGGCTCAGCAGAAAGGAGAGAGCTGAGAGGTGGATAGACAATATCGAAACGGCTGGGGGCAATGTGGTCCGCACTGACAATGAGATAGCAGAGGCCTTTGCTACCCATTATGAAACCTTTTACACAGCCCGAGACCTAGCTACCCATGAAGTGGCCCTCCAATACCTAGATGATACCACACTACCGGTCCTTCCGCCCAGAAGATAGGGAGGCTCTGGAAGCGGACATCACCTCTGATGACATCGCGAGTGCCATTGCCAGGCTCAGACCTGGCAAAACCCCAGGCCGGAATGGTTTCCCCGCAGAGCTTTTTAAGCGCACGGCGGACCTATTGACCCACCACCTTAAGGGCCTTTTCGCCAGCGCCTTCGAGGAAGGAGAGCTCCCACCGGACCTCACTATGGCCATGATAATCCCGTTGTATAAGGAGGGCAAACCGAGGGAGAAATGTGCCTCCTACCGGCCGATATCACTCCTAAATACGGAAGTGAAAGTGCTGGCAACCATCTTGGCCGTCCGCCTGAGGGCGGTCATCACGGGCCTTGTGCACCTGGACCAATAGTTTTTTTTGCCTGATAGAGCTACGAAGCTGAATCTCAGGAGAGCCCACAACTGGCTCCAAGAGGTAAAGGAGAGAGATGATCCACATTGGTTCCTGTCCCTGGACGCTGAAAAGGCTTTCGATGCGGTTCATTGGCCCTTTCTGTTTGCAGTGCTCCAGAGATTTGGTATCGGGCCAAAGTTTACCAAGTGGATTCGGTTGCTCTATACTGGCCCAAGGGCAAGAGTGAGGGTGAATGGGACACTCTCCCGCGAGTTCCAAATCCAGAGAGGCACCAGGCAGGGCTGTCCCCTATCCCCTCTCCTCTTCACGCTTGTCATTGAGGTGCTAGCGGCTTGAATACGGCTCAATGAGGACATTTATGGTTTTACAACAGGTGATATGGCACTGAACCCTGAAAAGGTCTTGCTCTATGCGGACGATGTTTTGCTCTACATCACCAAGCCAGAGATCACTGTACCAGAACTATTTCGTGAGCTAGAGCGATACGGCGGGATGGCGGGCCACAAAATAAATTGGCATAAATCGATACTCTATGACCCAGGGGGACGCAATCAGTGGGGGCGACTGCCGGAGGAACTGATGACAACGGACGAGGGCTTCCAATACCTGGGGGTTTATATAACAACGGATGCAACCCTCTCATACCAAAGAAACTTGGAGCGAATCATTATCAACGCAGTGGCGGATATGGACCGCTGGAGACGGCTCCCACAATTTTGCAGAGTTTAAGAAATTACCTCTTCTAATTGACATGTTTTCAGCTGACAGTATGACATGTTCATATCTGATCAGTCAACTATTTGTCTTATGCTGAGTTCATACATTGTAAATGGAGGAGTCCCATTAAGGATTACATTTGTATATTGGATTCAAATACGGCCTGTATAGATTTGAAGGCCCTGTTGTTTGCTTATGCGTGTGTAGACATTGAACTACCTCCCGTATGGACTGTGATGGACTATTGAATATTGCAGCCACGTAAATTGAAAAAATGATTGCACATAAAAGAAAAAATCTTTTTGGATATTACATTTGTTGTGTTTTTTTGGTGTTTATTCAGTTTAATATTGGATACTTAGAACTGAGGTCCGCTCAAGAGTTGGAAATTAAATGAATATAGGTTGGGTGGGAAAACAATATCCAGTAATAGAGACTAAATAAAGTTTTCTCTATTATAAAAAGTACTTTCTGAATTAGTTCCTACTTATCGGGGTCAATTCCGATTTGGGAAAAAAAGCGTCCGTCCGAATTATATCCGCAGCCCTCTCCGTACGAATCGTACACGTTCGTCCGAATCGCGTAGTATGATTCGTACGGACAGTTTCCATCCGAATCGTCGTGACCCATACGAATCTAACGAGATTCCGTACGACTCGTACCCTCACAGTGGACCGTACGATTCGTACACATGCTGTACGACCCGACGAGTACGATCCGGACCGTGGAATGGAGACGCAATTCGTACGGTACACGTCATGTAAGAGCGATTCGCATGGAGGGTCACACATTTACATACACACAGTATGGTGCATACACCCCACGATCTCAGGGGTACGGTGCGTACCCCTGCGATCATGGGGTGTACGCACCGTACCCCATGATCACAGGGTGTACACACCGTACACCTTGCGATCATGGGGTATGCACCATACACCCTGTGATCATGGGGTACGGTGCGTACACCCCTTGATCACAGGGGTATGCACCGTACCCCTGCTATCATGGGGTGTACGCACCGTACCCGGGGGGGTCCGCTCCGTACCTGTTTCAAGGCGTACTCTGCTTTTCCGACAATTTTCAGCTCCCGTAGGAAAAGAGTCGTACGGCGGGTCGGTGGGACGAATCATTCTTGCTGGGTTGGGAAAACCTGCTTCGAACCGTACAAACGTCGCTTGCTGCGGGTTCCGGCGGCGATTCGTACAGGATTTCGAGTCGTACGGTTCCTGGTATGATTCGTAAGGGGAGCTGCATTGGGTGAGAATCGTACTACGTTGTACGTACGGGGACGTAGCAGGATACGATTCGTATGGGAAAAAGACTATGTACGGCTATTCGGAGTGCGTTTTCCCGAATCGGAATCGGCCCCATAATGTTTTGCTTATAGACGCTTTGCCCATATGTGGTGGGAATAACAGGGCAAGCCCCTAGATTTTGGAAAGAGTTCGTATAAGTCGGCAAAATCTCAACAGAGTGTGGATCAAATACAAATATTGTATGTCCCATCACAATTCCTTCACTTTGTTTTGTGAAGCAGTCACCAGTTGTGTACTAAACATCTATACTTTACTGCCGGAGTGCTGGCTAGGCAATGGGATGAATGGCCACAGTGGTGAACAGTCATAAAATCGAAAAAAAATATCGACTGGAAGGAATATAATGAGTTTTTTTATATAGAATCAACAGAATATCGAATTGCAAAAATATAGTGGTGCAGAATATCAAAATTCAGGTAAGAAATATTGATTTCCATAATATTGAAGTTAGTAATATCGACAGTCATAATTTAGTTGTTAAAAAGATCTAATTTTTTAATAGTGTTTAAAGTGTTGGTATATGTGTTAAAAGTATGTATTATTTTTGTAATGTATGTTTGAAATTTTTTAAAGTAATGAATTTTATGTAATTTCATTTTTGCATAATTTATTCCGTAGCAGGTTGTGGCTGTATAGGGGAATAGGGTGAAAAATATTTTAATTATAGTAAATTAAATATACATTTTTAGGAATTACTAATTATTTTTAATTTAATTTTGCATTTTAGTTCTGTAGCAGGTTGTGGGTTTATAGGGGAATAGGGTGGGAAGTAATATAATTGTTATTGAGTCATTATTTATTTTTATTTATTGGTATTGTTCATTCATTTATTGTTAATTAATTATTAATTGTAATTAATGTTTATTAATTGGTAATTATTTTTTCAATATTTGATAATATGTTTTTATTAATTGATTAATTGATAATTATATTAATTGTATTAATTTATTATTCGGAGCGGGTTGTGGGTTTATAGGGGAATAGGGTGGGAAGCAATTTAATTGTAATTAAGTAATTATTAAAATTATTTTTGTGTATTGAAAATTAATTTAGTTAATTAATTGGATTTTTTTTATTACTTATTAATTTTTTGTATTGAAAATTACTTTGCTTATTAATTAATTATTAATAGCTAATTAATTTTTAATAAATACTATGTATTGGTATTTATAATTAATTAATGATTAACTATTTTGAAATTGGTAATTCATTTTAATTACTTTTGTATTGGTATTGATAAATAATGTATTTTTATTTAAATATTAAATCATTACTTTCCCTACTGTTGCACTCACTGGAGTGGGAATAGTAAATTTTACCCCTACTCTATCCAACACTTTCCCTACTGTTGCAATCGCTATCCAACCCTTTCCCTACTGTTGCACTCTCTGGAGTGGGAATAGTAATTTTTAGCCCTATGCTATCCAACGCTTTCCCTACTGTTGCACTCTCTGGAGTGGGAATAGTAATTATTACCCTCCCGCTATCCAATGCTTTCCCTGTTATTGCACTCACTGGAGTGGGAATAGTAAATGTTACCCTCCCGCTATTCTACGCTAAAAGTGTTGAATATTTTGTATTAATATTAAGTTAATATATATGTATTAAAAAATAAAAATGCATGTTTATTTTTTTAACTTACATTAAATATTTATTAATGTTAAGGTTGTTTAGGAATTTTTAAGTATGTTTTAGTTAATTATATTTATTATTTCATTAATTTTACATTACTTTTAAGACATTTAAAAAATTCGATATTTTAAGAAACAATATTATTTACAACGATATTTTGGATTTGATATTTTTGTACTTACCTGTTTGTAGATAGGAATTCGATATTCTGGCATCCTATATTTTTTCCTCGATATTTTGGTAGGGCGATATTTTGCTCCTTTATATTCTGTCAGTGATCCGGCCAGGGTATATTGTATTGTATTTTATTGTTTTGTAGAACTTATATAACTCTTCATACACCCGATGATGCTGGTAAGTGCTCCGATTCACTTTGATTGCCTGGGCACTCACCATTTCACTGGTGTACAAGCTGATAACTAGTAACTTGCATAACGTTCCTAGTGCTGTTTCTCTCTAGGGTGGAGGCAAAGTATGGGAATACAGGTTTGACAACAAAAAAGCACAATTTCCTTGTCCGATAAATGGTCCATTGTGCAGGTGCTGAAGAAGCACGGGGCTCCTTGTCCACACGTTCTTTAGTTGCAGATGACTTTGAATCTCACATGTGTAAAGATGAGTATTGATTTCCTAAAGATGTCTTGACAAAAATGTAGCAGGCTGCACGACACAGGTAGCTTTGCACCTTTTTAATACACAGGACGCAGGGTGGGAGGCAAACATGAGCCATTTCTGGCAAGAACTCTGGAATTTTGGGCAATCAGTTTTTGTTTTGAAAAATCCAGTTTTCCAGTAGATTGAAACTATTTAGGAGCTGGATAGGATTTCTGAAGTGTCGGAGTTGGCAAGGGAGGTCCCCGAAAGCCATTGAATTGAAGGAGCTGGGCGCACATATTGAATGGACAAATGCTGTTTACATTTAGGCTCCGGCTAGAGAAATGCAACAGTGGGCACTGTCCACACTAAACGACAGAGACAATTTCCATTTGGACAGATGGCTTTGAGTGCTAAGATTGGGCAATTGGTCTATGGTAGTTAGAAGAGTGCATCATTTTTGCCAGCATTAGGGGCCCATGCAAACCTGTCAAGTCGTGGCTGCTGGTTGTTGTTAAGTGGTCTTGGAGAAGTTATTCCTTCTTCCTTTCCCCGTGGGGTGTTTTTGCTTCTGACTATTTAGTGGGGTTAGCACCTAGAATGGTCACAGATAGGCTACCAAAATTATATGAATGGAATTTTGAACACAACTGGAGTGCTATTTGACAACAGAAGCAAAATGTTTTCCTGGTAGCGCTTAAAGAAGAAAGTGGGTGTATTTTCTGAGTTTTAAACTGGACATCATAAGTAGGAGGGTGAGATACCCGATAGAGACCTAAGGGCCACAGAAGATAGTCATTGGTGACCACCCAAGTAATTAGGGTCAGTTGACAGATCAGCAATTTGTAACCAGATGGCACCAATAGTTGGAGGATGTCAGTTACTAGTGCTGCCCAATGTGGAGGATTCAACTTATGTTGAGGGCAAGGATGGCATGACTGACATATCAGAACATCCTATTCAGCAACAATGGAGAGGAAAATGCAATTACATTAAATTTGGGTGAAAAATCCCCTCATCCCAGCGGAATGGAAATAATAATGCTGCATACATTTTAATAATCCACCCATAGCTACTGACATCACTTTTTCTGATATCAAATTAAGTCTCATTAAGGAGGAGTGGCATGCCCAGATGTGCATTCAAAGATTGTTGTGCCAAGGGAATCAGGTGTACCTGAGTGATAATGCTCAGCAAAGCTGAAATCAGTCTGAGGTTGTTGGTGCTGACCCATGACATTCCAGTTTGAACCCAGCCACAATTCGGTCTTTATCCTGAGAACAGCCCAGGCCATCTGCCAGGCCAGGTCCTCCCTGGACTGGAAACAAGCATCCTAGGACCGGTTTTCCCCCCACATCAGCCAGGATAGCTTGACTCTAGTGACATGGAGAGCACAGGACCCATGTCTGGGCACACCTCTCCCACTCGGAGTGACAAATGCAAAAAGAACAATTGATAGACAGAATGCAGAACAATGTCATTCATTCACCCTAGTGCAAAGATCTGGGCCTAAATCCATCGTTTTTTTGTCCCCCTTTCCATTCCAGATTGGACCCAGCCTTATACAAATCAGTCTTGACCCTGCGCCCAATGGGAACAGTCTAGCCCGAACTGCCAGGCCAGGTCCTCCCTGGACTGGAAACAAGCATCCTAGGACGGTTTCAGGGTTTCACCCCTCATCAACCAGAATAGCTTGACTCCAGTAACATGGAGAGCATGGGACCCACATCTGGGCATACCTGTCCCACTCAGGGTGACAAATGCAAAAAAAGAACAATACGAGTTAACCCATATATTTGCGTCTGGGGGTGAATGTTTGCATTGTCCAGCATACCGTCCATCAATTGTTTTTTTTTAGATCAATTGAAGCAACCCTGCAATCACTGCTTGTATTGTCAGAGAGTCTCCTTTAGTGGGTTGGTCCTGAGCCTCCCATGACATGCATCAAAATCCTGACATGACGTAACAAAACAAGCTGTTCGAGCTTTGAAGGAGCATGGGGGCAGCGTGAGCGCTATGTAAACATTCTATAAGATAAAAAGAATCTATGCTATGTTTTGGTTTCAATAAACTTGAACTTAAAAAGAAATGTAGGGAGGAAGAGCTTTGAGGTTAGGGCCTCGGTGGTTACAGCTGCGTGAAATAAACGGGCTGGCCTGGTTATTTTTTTATCCTAAAGATCTCTTGCCAGAAAATGGCCGGCCTCATTTACTCTCAGGCCAGGCAGCGGTTCAGTTTTTCTTCAGTTGGGTATTGCAGACTGTTGAGATAAATGGCCTTGTTGGCCAAGTATGCAACTTGGAATATCTGAATTTAAATGTGTGCATTTTGACTAGTTCAAACTAACTCGAAACTTTTCGCTTCCAGTTCCAGAAGAGCAAACGTTGAACCCTTGATGTGCAGTCCCTTGCTATTCGATGTATGGGAGTTTGTGAGTCATGTTCATTACGTTCCCGCCCATACCTTCAGCTCACTTATGGAAGACGTGCCTCAGAATGCCAAAGAGCACCATGGGAAATCACGACGCTCCCCGCATCCGCAAGGTGCACGTTATCACGCGGCCCACGCAGAGTTACACACGTATACAGAATAGAATGATCGTAATCACGCTGCCGGGGAAGACAAACGCGAATTGCAAACTGAAAAGAATATATATTTATGTCTCTGCAGAAGGGATCCTATGTGAATTAACTGGTTGTATTTCAGATGAATCAAAAATTGATCGTTTACGAATTCCAATAAATGTGCCATCGTAATTCGTCTGTTAAATCTTTTACAAAATGCACTTTAACGTCATCGAACTGAAAACATTAATTGCTAATGTGAGTGATAATGCGTGTACTCTGTTTTATAAGTATTGGTCAGACACAGCACAAAAGTGCCCTTATGAAACAGCGTTGTCCAGGCAATCTTTCCGTACTATACAGATCATTCTAAACAGCCCACATATCAAAGCTAGGCTTTCCCTGATAACAAAGCATGTTTCATAAGTGAGGTACCACTGCCACCAATCAATCACTCGCCAACCTGCTAATGCATCTTTCTTCCTAATACGCTCCTCGTATGTTATTCTATGCTGTGGCCCGATTCACAAAGTCCTAGGTTAGAAGCCAGGAATGTATTTAGTTAGGCTGAGCCACATACTCGAGTCAGGAGTCACCCATATTGCAATTATCCCCAATCTCAATTATCCTGTCTTTGGGATTATTGGTGACCTCCAGTGCTTAATTTGTACCAGTGTTTTCTGGTGATCGGCACCCACATTTAATTTTAACCACATCCATGCTGGTGACGGAACCACTCCGTCACCAGCCACGGACGCGCTGTGCTGGTGACGGAATGGTTCCGTCACTGCCCGGCCGCCGCGCCTGCGCGGCATCAATTTCACGCCTGCGTGTCGCGTTCTGTTAAGCGGGCGGGTCCGTCACAAGCACAGCGCGCCTGTGGCTCGTGACGGAGTGGTTCCGTCACCAGCATGGCGGCGCCGCGCGTTGCCCCCTCCCCCCAGCGCCGCGGCGGAATTACCGCCACGGCCAAGGGGTTAAACACTGACACTTGTTTATCAGAGCACACCACATAGTGGCGTTCTCAGTCTATTTTTTCAGCACAGCACCACTATTTTGCCATACAAAGCATTAAACAAGCATTTGCAAAGCAATAGGTCAACCTTTTCGAGAGTTTGAGCTATTGGAATTGTAAATGACAATGCCTTTTGTTTATGTGTTGTTTTTAAAACAGATAAATAAAAGGCATTGTCATTTACTATGCCAATAGCTTAAACTCTCACAAATGAGATACCTAATGCATTGTAAATGTGTTCGGAGCCTGTGCTATAAAAATTAAAAGTGTGTGTGTTGCCTGCAACAGCAGGCAGGATGAAGCTATTTGAGAAAATAGTGCTCAGACTGTAATTGAAGCCTACTGAGTAACACCACATGTAACAGGGGGTATCTTCGTGGGAGGTTACAAAATGAGACAAGGCGCTACTAAGGAGGGACTGCTAAGCCTATTGACCAATGAAAACGCTCAGTTTACTTTGGACAATGACACAAGCCAATGAAAAATATGGAGTGAGAGTGGGCGGAGCTTCAAGTCGATACCTGAATACAGCATGCCTCGCAGAGCAGCGCATGCGCAGCCCAGGCTCGACATAAAAATGATAAAACTTGTAGGAGCTGAGCTGCAGTAGTCCACAATGTCGCACTTGTTTAGTGTGATAGGAAATGCTGGCACTGCAATTCTGTAGCAGTGGCAGGAGCTGCGCGTGGTGCGATAGAAGCAGAATATCTTGAGCCATGACACTTACATTTTTATAAATTAAGCACGTTTGACCTCCACTGTTGGCAGTGTTAGGAGGTCACCATGGGGGCGTCAGCTCTTGCAGTACTATAAGGTGATTCCGCAGGGGATTATGTAACCCTTTGCTTCTCCATGACCTTTTTTGTCATCCCCAGTCCAGTTTACCGGTAATAAAGTGCCAGATGCTAATACTGTTGTGTTACTTATACAAAGAATTACCAGCTGCACATTTCTTTCATGTCTCACATTTAAGAACTACAAACCAATATCAATTGGAGTTTGTAAGGTATACTTTGTTTATACCTATTTTATTTCATTATTTTTAAATGTTTCTTTATTGTTTCAACTAAGAAAAAACACTATACATACATACTTACAATTTGTACAAAACAACATATATATTCTACAACATTAAACAATATATAGAGATAGAATTCATCACATAGAGACAATTTCATCAACAGACATCAATTTTTGTGGGGTGCCCTATCTTGACACCAAGTTCATTTACTATCCATAACAACTTAATGCAAGGGAAAAAGTAAAACATACTCTAAGCAACAAATCGCTCTATAAGACCACACATGAATTAATTAGTCTAAAGGACTTCCAAGTCAATTCTTCCTCAATGTGCCGACGCGTTTCGAACCCTCTCACGTCAATTTTCGGGTTCTCATCAGGGCTCTGTTCTTAACTTGTCTGTAGGATGTATATAAAGACAACATTGTTTTAATTAACTACTCTTCCTAATAGTGTCCCATATCTATGCTTAGCTCTTTATGGTTATACCTGTTTTCCAGCAACAGTCGATCCACAGATTCGCTTTCTTTTCTATGAGGGAAGGGTGTCCTTCTATTCTGCTACCTACAATGAAAGTGTGAGGTATCGTCACTCTATGTAGGGGCTAGCAGCTAGGTGTAACAGATGCCAATGCATTTTCTTGGACGTACCTGCCTTTGGTGTCTCTTACACAGGCAGTCCTCTTATTGCGTGTGCTCGCACCTTTTATTTTCTTTTTCTGGGGTTGTTTTTCTTATCCTGTAATTAACAAGTTCTTTGTTGAGTGTCTTCACTAAAGTTTGCATTCCTAGCACAATTACACTGGTAAAAGCATACCTGTACGTTCTTTAGTTGAGTGCTCACTAATCATTTCCTGATTAATCAGCCTGTTTTAGGTATTCCTTACAAAATTGGGCCGCCGGTTTTGCCAACATCTAAATTTGAAAACAATGCAGGATCGTTTTAAGGAAAATAATCCTATTTTTAAAAAAACTGATTCTGTCATGTTTGCGCTTGCCCTGACCACGGTACATACCTGGCGGTGGATTCGCGGAAACCGCCGATACTTCGTGTTAATTGACGCGCAATTGTCAGTGTCTTTTTCATGGGGCCATTATCTGTAAAAAGGATATTATTTTAAGATAAAGCGGGTCTACGCTCTAAGTTTTTAGGTAAAGGGAGGCAGGTCTTGTAGCAGCTTACCTTTTGTCTCCATGTTGTCCCTCTGCTGTTGTTATTGCTGCTCCATTAGTCATGAAAATAAAAATAGGACTCTCCACTCTGCCCCACTCTGGTGGCCATATTGAGAAGGACATTCTCCCCTCCTTACTCATAATTAGCTCTCTCAGTCTACTGACCAGCCGGGCCCACTTTTACTACTACTCTTTATTGTGAATTGCACTTCCTTCTATTTTACCCCTTATTTTACTGCTAATATCCTGTGAATCTTTTTATCTATCCACTGTCTAACTGTACTGCTTATATTTTTCATGTTTACACAGTTTGACCCATGCTCTTTACACTTTGTTTTCACTTTATATGTGGCTTAATCGATTTGTCTCTATTCCCATCCACTATTCCTCTCTTTTTGCATTTCTCTTCTATCTTACCTCATATTTTACTGCCAATCACCTGTGAATTTATTTATTTTTCCATTGCCTAATTCTAGTATGTATATATGTATGTTTAATTGGTCTGACCCTTGTTTTTTACACTTTGTTTTCACTGTATATGTGGTTTAATTGATTTGCTTATATTCCCATTCTCTATTCCTCTCATCTTGCACTTCTCTTACTTTTTACCTCAAATTATTATTTTTAATTACATGTGAATTTTTTTATTTATTTATCCAATGCCCAGTTCTACTGCTCATATATATATATATATATATATATATATATATATATATATATATATATATATATATATATATATATATATATATATATATATATATATATATATATATGCTTCCACGGCTTGACCCATGCTTTTTACCCTATGGTTTCCCTGTTTTTGTGGTTTAATCGACTTGTTTTTTATTCCCTTTCACTATTCCTCTTTTCTTGACTCCCCTCACACTTCTTATGTGACTTTTTTCAGTTTATGTTTACGCCTTTGAATTGTTCCACATCTAATGTTAAATTTGTTACTGGTTTAGCCTATCCTAACTACTCCCCCTTTCTTTTGACCGCACCTCTTACCCCGGTTTCCCACTGTTTATGCAGTTTATACCTTTCCGTTTTCTATTCCCATTCACTCTTCCTCTCATCATGCCCCCCTTCTCACCTCCGCCCTTGATTGTTGGATCTCCTATCTCTAAAATTGGCCCTATCTCCTGGTCCATCCTCCCCCCCCCCCCATCTCTCCAAACATGGTAAAAAAACTTCAAACATAAACTTCTTGCTCTTCATCAAGAAACCTTTTTTGCCGACAGTCACAATAGCCTCACCTCCTCCACTATCACCAACTACACCTTCTTCACTAAACACCCTTCCAAATGGAAAAGCATATTTCCCCGACACCTTCCTATCACTAACTCCCGCAACATTCCATACGGTACGAAACTCTCCACCTCCCCCTCTTCCACCTTTCCTGGTGAAATAGTCATTTCAATATTCAATATTCAAATCGGGAAACATACGTTTTCAAGCATCAGAAAAACACCTATATATTTTTGAACACCACTTTAACTCACTATCTCAGTACCTCACTCCTACCCTGAGCCCCTACCTCCGGCACCCTCAGCACCTTGATGTCTTGCTACCCCCGCTCCCCCAAGTCCCCCTATCTCCTCCCAGTGATACACCCACCTCTTTCCCTAACCACCCTCTGTATACCCAACCTCAATCGACTATGCTTGCTCTCAATACGATAATCAATAATGACACCCTCTTCCCTCAATCCCTAACATCGACTACCTCCCCTACATCTGCACCCTCCTCAGACTCTCTCACTTCCCCCTTTGCCTCCTATACCCTCGCCCTGTCTTCTACTCTCTCCATGCAACTCCATGCAACTCCCCCAACTCCATGCAACTCCCCCCTCTTCTCCCTTGCCCCCTCTCCCATGGACCCTTGCACTCCTTCACCCGGACTCTCCTAACCCTCTTGAAATACATCTACTCCGCCCCCATACTCTGGCATCCCCTCTAACCCACAAGTCTATAGACTCTATTGTTTGACCTTTTACCCTGTGATCCACCCCTGAACTCTTCTCCTCTCTTTCCCACCTCTTATGACTATTCCTTAACTCCACAAGCCTCAGAATCTTACCCTCCCCCATTATCACCTTCTAACGATCGACGAGCCACCCTACCCATCTCCCCTCCTTGTTTCTGCACTACAATGCCTCCAGCTGCACATAATCCACTACCTTCTCTTGTAACTCCCCCCCCCCACGGCTCACCCTACCTCCCTTTGCCTCCCCAGCCAACTCCACCAGCTGACCACCTACATTCCGCACTCCTTACTCAATCACTCCTTAATATTGAACTACACCTCTCGACCCTTGTTTTAGAACTCACCTCCCTCAGAAGTGATGTCTCTCTCCTCTCCAGGAACTACTCTCTGGATCTCACCCAACCCACTGTCCCACCACATAATTTCAATGCGCCAGATTACATAGTGCCTCTCATTTGCCCCTCATTCACCTCTCCTTCTGTTGTTCCTAACACTAATATTCCGCACAGCCCAACCCTCCATCTGACCAACAAGCCCTCTCCAGACCCTCCAAAACTCACCACCTCCCCCTCTCTTCATACTTCCTGCCGAATGTCCTTGAGAACTAACTTGACCACAACCTCCCCTGCTTCTCCCTTGATTGACACTCCCAGCCCACTCTGCCCTCCACCCTCCCTTATCCATCCATCCCCACGTGACCCCCATGACCCCCCTGATCACCTCAATACCCCACCTCCCACCACATCTCTTGCGATCCCCCCCCTCACTCTGCCATCCCAGTTCTTCTGGAAACGAGCAGATACCCCTATTCCCTTCGTCACCTAGGCCCCCGCAACAACTAACGTCTATCCCCCTAGGTCCCTCCACCGTATGCACCGGCATCCTACCCCTCAGCTGCATGCTGATCAATTGCAGATCTGCCTCATGCCATGCTACAGAATTAGCGGAAACCATTCTCAGCGAAAGTATCGACATTGCTTTCCTAACGGAAACTTGGCTCAACCCCCATTCCACCTCCATCCTTGATATGCTCGCCCCTCCTGGTTATTCCATCCTTAAGAAAGATAGACTTGATCAAGTTGGAGGAGGCCTTGCCATAATCTTTAAAGATGAACTAAAACTTGCACAGTTTCATCTCCAAGACCCAGCCTCTTTCAAATACCTTTGCGCTGATCTTTCCACTCCTGGTTCCCCTACTATCCGCCTTCATACCATCTACCACCCCCCCGGTAAACCTATCGCCTTCGCCGAGGAGCTATCTGACCTCATCATCCAAGCGTCGCTCTCCAACTCCAGGAATCTCTTCCTTGGGGACTATAATATTCACTGGAATAAAACCAAAGACCCTGCTGCTAACCTCCTTAAAGAGACCATGGACATCAGTGACTTGTCACAACTCTGCCAATCTCCTACTCACTCTAAGGGTGCCACCCTTGATGCCATTATCTCTAGTAAAGATCTGGCCTCCCTCTCCAAGATCATTCCCATTGACTGGTCTGACCACCACCTTATCCTCTTCACCATGAATAGCTCTATTACTCGTCCAACCCCAGGCTGCAGTTTACAAGTGAAACAAACCCGTAATCTTCACCTCATTCCTCCTGGCGAGCTGGATTCTCTAATTAATTCTCGTTTGTCACTCCCCTCTCTCTCCCATAGCACCACTGACCTAACTGACCATTACAACAATTCCATCCTCGAAGCCCTTGACCAAATTGCCCCAACTAAACTTAAACCAATAAAAAACATCCCACCCAAATCCTGGTTCAACTCTGACCTAAATGACGAAAGACGTGCCCTCAGGCAGTCTGAACGTGCCTGGAGGAATCAACCTTCCTCTTCCAATTTGACAATCCTCAGAAAGGCTAGAGTCAACAACAAAAAGCACATCTTCAATGAGAAAGCCTCCTTCCTTCGTTCCCAACTTGACAAGGCTAGAAACCGTCCCAGAGAACTGTTTAACATTGTCAAGAAACAAACCTCCTCTGGCCCTCCAAAACTGTTAGCTACCGTCGATAGATGTGAAGAGATTGCTAGCTTCTTCTCTAACAAAGTCAACAAGATCGAACTATCTTTCTCCTCCACTTACCCAACACCCCCCACATACCCCACCTCCCCTCTGCCAACACACCCTCCCTAGCACTCCAACGGTACTTCGGCCCACATCCCTCCCCTCGCCCAACCCCCTTCAATCCTCCCTCTCTCTACCCCAGGCTAACACCAATCCCATTGTCCGCCTACCTAAAAAAAATGCCTCTTGGTATGAATGTTGCCCTATTTCTGAAGTCGATGTTCTCACCTTCTTCTCCAAACTCAAACCCTCCGCACATACCAATGATCCTCTTCCCGCTCACTTAGTTCAGGAACGTAAGCACATCGTTGCCCCTCTATGGACCAACATTATCAACTCCTCCCTAGTTTCTGGCAGTGTTCCTGCTTCCCTCCAACTTGGCCAGATCACCCCTATCCTCAAAAACTCAACAGCGGACCCTAATGACTTAAATAACTAATGCCCGATCTCTAAGCTTCCCTTCCTTTCCAAACCCCTTGAAAAATGTGTCCTGTCACAATTGGATAATCATATCGATACATTCAATCTCCTGGACGCTTTCCAATCTGGTTTTAGAAAGGGATGCAGCACGGAAACTGCGATGCTCAACATTACCGGTGACATTCACCGCTCTCTGGACAGAGGCGAATCCTCCCTCCTCATCCTCCTTGACCTCTCTGCGGCATTTGATACTGTTAACCATCTCACCCTTCTGAAAACTCTCAAAGACCGCTTCGGTTTAAATGGCATTGTCCTCAAATGGTTCACCTCCTATCTCCATAACAGAACCCAACAAATTAAACTGAATGATTGCCTCTCCAAACCACTACCTGTCTCTCTGGGTGTCCCACAAGGCTCTATCCTCTCTCCTACTCCTTAACCTCTTCATGGAACCCCTCACTACTATTCCCAAACAAGCTAAAATTAGCTACCACCTCTATGCCGACAACACGCAATTATACTACAAGATCAAATCACACAACGACATCCTACATCTTAATGATGCCTTGACCAAAATTCAAACCTGGTTCCATTTTAACCACCTCAAACTAAATCCCCCAAAAACTGAAATCATCCTTTTTGCTCCCAAAAACAACCCTCTGCCTATCCAACACTGGATTGCCGGTATCAAAGCACTCAATTGCCCTCTCACCACTTCCAACTTTGTCAAATACTTTGGCATCAGCGTCAACCAGAATCTCAATCTTATCCCACATATTAAAAACGAGGCCAAAGGTTCCTTCTTCACTCTACATCATTTAAAAAAAATCAAACCCTTTATTCCAATTGATGTCTTTAAAACCATTGTTCAATCTCTTGTCCTTTCCAGAATTGACTATGGCAACGCCACCCTTGCTGGCACCCCCAAAGTCCACCTTGCCCCGATTCAATCTGTCCTCAACTTGGCGTCCAGGCTTATCTTTGACAGTAAGCGTTATGAACACATCTCTCCGGTCCTCAAAAATCTTAAATGGCTCCCAATTGAAGGCAGATCCACTGACAAGATTGCGTGTATTACTCACAAAGCCCTTCACCAAAACTCCCCCTCATACCTCTCTGACAAACTCCAAAAAGCAGTTTGTTCTAGATCTCTGAGGAGCACCAGCGCCCTTGTCCTAATCCCCTCTCAGACCAAAAAGAAAAAGAGTCAATCATGTTCTTTCTCAGGAAATGCCCCATCTATTTGGAATTCTCTTTCCAAAGACCTGCGCTGCAACCCTTCCTACCCCCTTTTCAAGAAAAACCTCAAGCTACTGCTTCTCAACAAATATTGGGGTCCTTAATTCCTACTGATCTATCGGTCCATCTACCCTCTGCGCTCCTCTACACTCTCCCTTCCACTACCCTTCCTACTCTCACTTTTCTAGAAAAACCTCATGCTGCTTCTTCGTAACTAATTTTGGGGTCCCTAATTCCTATTGTACTTTCTGTCCACTTACTCGTGGCAGTCTTATACAATCCCTTCCTACCACTCCTCCTACTCTTGCTCTTGGAGGGCTTTTTCATCTAGTCTATGTTAACATTTGCCGTTTACTGACTTTCTTTTTTTTATGTTGTGCTAAGTACCCTGTAAAGCGCTCTGATACCCTTGGGTCCAGCAGCGCTATATAAAACCTTTTAAATAAATTAAAAAAAATACTCGTGTTCCTGACAGGAGTAAATGTACAGCATGTTTCAATGCAGGAAACTGCCTGTAAATATGTTGTGGGTGTTCACCACTTTGTACAGCAAGGCCTATAGGATTGGTCTGATAGTATCCACTACCACTGGGGCATAGGTGCAAAGTGAGCAAGGACCTCAGAAGATTGGGGCAACGGTGGCAAATATAGAAGGTGTGCAGTGCAATCTTCATTAACACCCCTGGATATGTGGGTCATGGCTACTGTGCCCAACAGTTAAGGCCCTCAGCATACAGTGGCACCCAATGGGGTCCTGGGGGGGGGGGCCGACCGAAGGGAGGCCTTCCCCGCCCGGGGAAATTTGGGGGCCGGGGAAAGGGGGGAAAAGGGGGGGAGATGGCGCCCCCGGGGGACAGGTTGAGTTGGTAGCGTTTGGGCTGGGGGGCGGGGCTTGGTTGGGTTTCCGGCGGGCTGGGCTGTGGGTCCCGCCCGGCCTCGCGGCAGAGACACCATTTTAAGTGAGGTGTCTCGGCCGCCGGGCGGGGGGTGTGGTTTTGGACCAAAAATTTTGTTTTGGACAACATTTTGTAGGAATGTACGATCGGACGTGTCAGGCGGTATGATGGGACAGTTTGGGCTTGGAGGAGAGTTTCACGGCATCGCGGCCTGCAGTGGACTGGACTTCACGGTTGCGGTGTACAATGGGACATTGCAGGCTTTCCGAGGGGACAGTTTGCTTGACACGAGGACTTCTCGGCGCGGGACACTTCGCTGGACGTGGGAAGAGCTCGGGAGAGCAGCATGCGGCTCCACACGACCGAGCGGATGGGCCTGTTCTGGCTAGTGCGGGCGGTCAGGCTCCGACGTGGGACTAGGTGAGTCCCTTCTGCCCCTACCCGAAGGGTCCGGACGGCCGCCGGGTCTCTGCTTTGGGGCAGGGGGGGAGTAGAGAACCTTCGTGGGATTGTTTGCAGTTTGCCAAGCAGGTTTATGGTTGTACAGTGATGGGTGTGGTACAAGAAATGTGGTTATTGTTCTTCGGGTATTGTGGATGTTCTTAGTGGGGGTGTACATGTTAGGGAGTGTACGCCGGGGGTGGACTGCTTAGGGGGCCTGCCGGCCCTTCGGATCGGGGAGCGCACTTGTGGGGGTGCCAGTTCGTCCTTCGTCGTTCACTTAAAACACACTTGTAATAGCCGGGAGCACACGAGATGGTCAGCTCAGCCTTTCAAACGGGGACGAATGCCTTTTCACCTTCACGAGCGAGTAGCGGCTCTTTGAACAGCCCACAGCTCTGCATTTTCATATCCATCCAATGTGGCCCATAGTACAGTTGGAGTTCGGTCGGTGGCGCCCTCACAGACTTTGGTGTGTTCTGAGGGCGGGAACGGGGTTTCCGTCCCTGACAGTGGGTGGGGGAGGGTTGCGGGCGGGTGCGTTGCCACAGCGCTGGTGTGTATTAGGGCTGCGCGCGAGGGGCAAGTGGTGGCAGGGCGTGCAGTGCAGTGCCGCCGGGCGGTCGGCCCGCCCATGTGGGGGCAGGGGTTTAATAACCCGGGTCGATCCTGTGTGTCGCCCTGCGAGGAGGTTATTTACGCGGGCGTCCAATCTTCAGTCGCAGTTGTATCTGAGGAGGGAACAAGGCCAGGGGTTTTGTTGACACTGACAGAACGTCAAAAGAGCCAACTCTCTGTGCCCACAGAATCGCGGCGCTGTGCCTCTCTTGAAACAAGCACTTTTACAGCCAGTTGGTCTTTAAGTCGTAGATGCAGTGTGCTCATCCTTACAAAATAGATAACTACTTTATTAAATTATTTTTCCATCAACCGGGATTTTGAAGGTTAAATAAACTGTGCGAGGATGGGTGCACCCGACATCCCATCCTTCCGCTTGCGCGCGCCCACACAGCGCAAACGCTCCACTATCTGGCATAGGAATGAATGATCCTCTTTAGGTTAATGCATACATGAATGTTACACAGGTTGTCCCGTGATAAGGCGATAGGTTAATGAAATGCTCGTTGCATTTCACCAGTTGTTTCTCTGTGCAGTTTCGATGAGTGGCAGTCCAGTGAAGCTGGTAATTACAATCTTACAGAAACCCGGCCAATCTGTATATAAATCTCGCCAGCCAATTACAAGATGTAATAAATTTGCAGCAAGCTGGTCACGAGGTCTAATACTCATGCATGGGATATTCCCCCCTGGATGCTGACCTATCAGATGTTAGCTTTGTACTTATATGAGCAAAAATCATTATTTCATGTTCGAGAATATGAGGCTGGTGGGACGTTAATTTTCTCCGTGCTCTGTGAAGCGTAGACGAGAATTTATTGATTCAATTACAGTTGTTAGCCCCTTTTGCGAGAGGCTTAAATTGAGTAAGCATTTTCATAGCCTGACGTCAAGGGCCCTGGTATTTGGAAGAGAGAATCTCCTTGGCGTTTTTAACAGCTGCAGTACATGGTTATAGCCGCATGGCCAGGGTACCCACAGCCCAGGGTCACGAACCTGCTAGATAAAAGCAACATCAACATATATTAGCTGCTTAGGCTTTCCCCACCGGCTGCTAATCCACTGTATGTGAATTGTCATATCAGATTACTATGACAGTCATTGGGGAGAAGAGAGGGGACGCAACTTTGCAAACAAGTTCCCGCTTCTCTGTTTCTGCCTTTGGAGGGAAGGCATTGAGCTGTTTAATTCACCTTCACAGGAGGTGACGGTCACCTTGCTTCTAAGGCTGCAATGTGCCTGGAGTACAGTTTGAGTTTCTTAGCTTGTAGCTGTTGAGATTTGTTGCTGTGTTCTTTCCAGCCAGAATGGTCTTGTTTTTTGGCCTCAGTGATTTCTCGTTAGAGGCACGCATGAGTATCTACTCCTTCCACGGCTTCCATAGGTGCCCCAGACCCACTGAACGCCAAGGTAGCCGACCCTCTGACAGAAACTCTGGGGCGGTCTTTGATCGTGAGGGCACATATGTATGTGCTGCAGCGTACACAATTCTCATGTTAAATTTTCCTGAGTGCTGTGCTTTGGACGGGGCGACCCAATATGTTAAATCTGGGCCCAGGTTACGGGTCTTGCGCTTTGTGTTAGAATCCCAAGCTCTAAATTATGTACATGCTTTCTGTAAAGTTACATAGTCAGCTTTTATATGCGCAGGGGCATTGCGGAGTGCCGCGCTGATGTCTCCTTTAGCACCAATTTATTGGTATGAAAGACGAAGGCAAGTGCGACTTTTTGAGAGGGACGGTTTTCACTGTTGAAGTCCTGGGGTGAACGTCCTTGCCAAATATCTGCAGGGCACTTGTCAATACGGCAAACAACACTTAACGTTTCAATGGGCCGAGGGCGTTGCGAGTCGCACGTGGGTAAGAGGTACGTTCTTCCACTTTATTAGTGGGGAACAAAGAGGCCAGCTCTTACACTTTAGATAAGTGACTATTTTCACGGTTGAAGCCTAGAGTGCAACTCTTTACAAGATATCTGAAATCGCACGGGTGGATAGGCCGCGGGCGCTTCAAGTCGCGCGGGGGTGAGAGGTGCGTTCTTTGCAGTGGGCTTTTCCCTGGCGGACAGGCTCTGGGGGTGACGCACTGTGTGGAGGACTTCTTTCTGGGCACCAGAGAGGAAGCACGGTCCTTTGTCGGTGTGGGCATTCTCCGTAATGAGCTCGACTCCGTGGTCAGGGAGCACGCCCGCCAGAGGACAGGGGGTCGCAACGCGCGGTGGGGTCTGACGCCGAACGGTGCCGCGGCCATGTCGGTGGCGCCGGGATAGGGTAGGTGACGGGGGGGGGTGGGATACTGCGGCTGGGGTTTCTTCCGGGCGGACGGGCGCAGGTGTGGGACACGCATACGGAGGGCTTCTCTCTGGTGGGACGGCCGGCTTCGGCGGACTGCCTGCAGGCGCCGGGCGGTTTCTCGGGGCTTGTTGACAGGGGGGGCCCTGGGCGCCAGAGAGGGGGCACGGCCCCGTTAGTGCGGCATACCTGTTGGGAGCTCGATTCCGCGGCCAGGAAGCACGCCCCCGGGGGTGACGTCGACTGAGGGCATGGCCCTATACGGTTAGTGACGGAGGGCATGGCCCTAAGCATGGGTGACGGAGGGCATGGCCCTATGCAGTGGTGACTGAGGGCATGGCCCTCTACATTGGTGGCGCAGGGCATGGCCCTATGCATTGGTGACGGAGGGCATGGTCCCTATACAGTGGTGTCGGAGGGCATGGCCCCTATACCTTGGTGACGGAGGGCATGGCGCTATACGTTGGTGACGGAGGGCATGGCGCTATACGTTGGTGACGGAGGGCATGGCCCTAGACCTTGGTGATGGAGGGCATGGCACTAGACCTTGGTGACGGAGGGCATGGCCCTATACGATGGTGACGGAGGGCATGGCCCTATACGATGGTGACGGAGGGCATGGCCCTATACGATGGTGACGGGGGGCATGGCCCTATACCTGGTGGCGGAGGGCATGGCCCTATGCGGGGGGACGGAGAGCATGACCCTATACGTTGGGACGGAGGGTATGGCCCTGTGGTTAAAGGGGGAGGACCGGTGGCGGTTCAAAGACATGGACCGGACAGCACAGGGCTTGAGGGGGGGGTCCGCGGCGCACCATATAGTTGGGGGGTGGTCCTGCCGACGGGGTCATGTGGCATGTCCCGGGTATTGGGAGGGGGAGTCCTAGGGGGGGGTCGAGGACCGTTAGCACGTCCCTCGAGTGGCGGTTCTTCCTAATATAGGGGGGAAGAGCAGGAGAACTGTTTGGATTATCGGGGGGTAGGTCAAGCACAATAAAGTATTTAGCCAGGGGGAGAGGCAAATTGACGTTATTCTAATTGTACTGTTTGTGGATTGTGGGAATCAGTTAGGGGAGGGGGTGGGGGTGAGGCAGGAAATTACATATTCATGAGGTTTAGATTGTGCGGCGCAGGCCAAGGATGTTATTGCATAGAATGCACCTGCTTCCAATAAAGCGGCCTTTATCACACTTACATTGAGTCCCGGGTCGGTGCTTTCTCCCCCCCCCCCCCTTTCGCCACTGGGCCCCAATGGGGTCCTGGGGGGGGGGGCCGACCGAAGGGAGGCCTTCCCCGCCCGGGGAAATTTGGGGGCCGGGGAAAGGGGGGAAAAGGGGGGGAGATGGCGCCCCCGGGGGACAGGTTGAGTTGGTAGCGTTTGGGCTGGGGGGCGGGGCTTGGTTGGGTTTCCGGCGGGCTGGGCTGTGGGTCCCGCCCGGCCTCGCGGCAGAGACACCATTTTAAGTGAGGTGTCTCGGCCGCCGGGCGGGGGGTGTGGTTTTGGACCAAAAATTTTTCCCTCCCACCCTCCCTGGGTCATGTTTGGGGGGAGTGAGGGGGGGACCCGAGGGCAGGCATCACCACTTACGGGGGAGCCCCCCTTTGCGGTGGTTTTTGGGGGTGACAGGGAAGTGGGGCAGTGTTTGTTGGAGGCTGGTGCAAACGGGGTGTTATGGATTGGGTGGGGGGGTTTTCACTTGTCGCTGGAGCAGGTGTGGGGTGCATTCTGTATGTAGGGGCGGTTCTTCCTAATATAGGGGGGAAGAGCAGGAGAACTGTTTGGATTATCGGGGGGTAGGTCAAGCACAATAAAGTATTTAGCCAGGGGGAGAGGCAAATTGACGTTATTCTAATTGTACTGTTTGTGGATTGTGGGAATCAGTTAGGGGAGGGGGTGGGGGTGAGGCAGGAAATTACATATTCATGAGGTTTAGATTGTGCGGCGCAGGCCAAGGATGTTATTGCATAGAATGCACCTGCTTCCAATAAAGCGGCCTTTATCACACTTACATTGAGTCCCGGGTCGGTGCTTTCTCCCCCCCCCCCCCTTTCGCCACTGGGCCCCAAAGGGAGATTGTGTTATGTGTCATGTCTGCACAACGTGACCTGCCGCGGCCCGTACAGGTAAGAGCAGTGGTGCCAGGTGGAGGGGGGGGGGGGGGGGGGGGGGGGTTGGGGGGGTTGGGGGGGTTGGGGGGAATTCGACAGACGACCACAAGGGGAAATTAAATTTAAAAATTTCCCTCGTCGTTGGTCGAAACCCCACACCCCACCCAGCCCCACTGCTCTTACCTACACGGACCACAGCTGGCAACGTCTTATGTCGAAACGTCTGCGCCTGCAGGTAGTGTGTACAATCACTAATTTTTCGGTACCCGCACTTATTTTTCCTCATCAGACTTTGACCAAGAGCTTGAGAGAAAAAGACAAGAAAAGGAGCGAGAAGGCGGGAGATAACGTTAGAAAACAAAAACAGGGATTTAAAAGAACCTGCAAGAGTAATATTGAGAGAGGGAAGTGTAGAGTGGTGAAAAAAATAGGCATCAGCTGGAATCAAGACTAGGCAGCCATGGTATTCAGCAACCACAGTGTTAGATAGTCGGCAGAGGTCACCCAAGAAAAACCTTGAACTACTGCGCTTAACGTTATTATTATTATTTTTCAATTTAAAACAAAACAGCTCTGCATGTGTTGCTGCAGTGCACTGTACTCACTAGTTACGGCTCTGATGGGCATATTATCAAGGGCCATCTCGACGCTATTTTGGCTTTAAAAGCCAAAAAAGCGGCGATAATATTACCTCCCTATCAACAACGCGGCGCTAACATGCATTAGCGCATGTTCGCTGCTGTTTTTGTAACACCACTCATCTTAGCGATATACATCGCTAATGAGATGCAAAGAAGGCGTTCCTGACCATTACTCCATGTAAATAATCGCTAACAAGGCTTTGCGATAGTTACAAGCATGGAGCAGATCCGCAAAGAGATGAAAAAAGCTGCGCTAACTGCGGTTTTCGCCGGAATCGAACGCCTATTAAAATCCTGACTAAGCTGTCTGTAATTTGGGAGGTGGATTTACAGGTTAAGTCCACACTCCCATATTATCAAGCATTCCCTTAGCGCTGTGAAATCATTGCTTGATTTCACGCGCTATTGCCGATTATCGCCGTCTATCGCTGGTTTTCACATCGCCATTTAGCAAAGCGTTGCTAATACGCTGCTAACACAGCGATGTGAATCAGTGATAGATGGCGATAATGGTAAACTCGATAAGTGCGATTTGCGGAGTTTATCGCATTACCTTGATAATATGCCCCCCAAGTTTCCCTATTGTGGAGCAAAGGAGGGCTTTACTACTTCTCCGAGTATGTGCATAGTAGGTCATGTGCTCAGAAGTTGCTGGAGCCACATAGGATACTCCATGGTGTTTGTGTTAAGTGCTCTCTGATGGGAAAGCCCAATGTTTAGGCTGCAGCCTCCCTCGGCAAGGCTGCCCAATTAAAGCGTGCGGTCAGCAGAGAGTATGGCTTATACAATGGATATACAATGAAGGTGCAATGAGCAGCAGACAGGAGCCCGGCGCTGGTTCCTCGGCTCAGCAGATGAATATGAGCTTTATGGGTGGGAGACCGCAGGCTGCAAATAACAGAAATCTCTTCAAAACATGTTTCTTTATTTATTTTCGGTGTTTTTTGTTCGCGCCAACGTGTCGCCTTTCGGCAACTTCAGAGGGCGAGGGGAAGCTCGGAAGAGCACGAGGAGGAGGTCAGGAAAGAAATCAAGATGGGGCGGAGGTGGGGGGAGGGCCAGAGGGAGGAAGTATAGACGTAAACATGGGACAAGCTTTACTTGTCACATGGAAATGAAAGAAGAGATGAGAAGAGTTAAAGGGGAAGCATAAACTGCGAGAGAACTGGAAGAGGGGCAGAAACCGGGCTGGAAGAAACGAAAGGGGATTAGAAATGTGTGTCCAGATAAGAGTCAAGGAACCAGAAATGGTGGAATGGAAGTGAAGGTCGGGAGAGCACAGTGGACACAACAAGAGGAATTGCAGTAGGAGGAGAGCACGCAGAGGTGGGGAGATCATTGGTTAATAGAAGAATAGAGAACTAGAGGGCAAGAAGAAAGTTTAAAGTAAAGACGGGTAGACTCAGTTAATTGTAACATTCACAGTTATTCCCCAAACGTGTGATTGTTTTACCAACACCTTGTATTCATAGTATTGCTGCAAATTGACCTTTAGGTTTATCAAATGTTTGTGTTACCCTTGTGCCCCATAAGGTGACGCAGGGCAACCAAAACCTAGAATGAGACTTTAAACTTGCGTGGCCCAGTGTGGCTTGGAAAATCTGGAATAACGAAACGAAAGGCAGCGCAAGTCGCTGCCTTGGGTTACTCTGCCCCAAGGAGTTGTTCCATCCTGGAGCGTGGGTGTTCCTACGGGTCCACCCATGGATTTTGGCGCATTTACAGATTTCAAACACAAAATGAAACGCTTGGGTCTGTGGACATTTTTAGCCTAGTTGAGAACCTATAGGTCGGTTTTCCTCACCCACTATAGGTGGCATGCTTCATCATTGGGAACCTCCTTGTACCGTGATGCCTAGTCACTGTACGGGCCACAACCCCCTCATTGAGAGGGAGGATCTCAGGGATGTTTTAGTACTAAGAGAGGTATACTAATACCAAAATGATGAGCTTCGGGTGGTGAGGGTAGCAGAGCAAATGAAAGTGATGGTTAAAACTAACTACAGGTTATATTTAAACAATAAATCAGATTCAAACAAAAACTAACTACAGGGCGCTCAGATAACTTTATTGGGGCGACCCTGGCTAGGATTAAAAAACAACGTAGCACTGTGGGAATCATTCAACCCGCTTTAGTGTCACAAAGAGATAGATGTTTCAGCCTGTGTGACCCGAAAGATGTTGCAGCTTTCATCAGGACCTATAAATAATTGCTGTGACTCAAAAAGTGCTCTAGTCAAAAGACAACAAAGCATATTCACGGCATACAAAACCATCCACTGATTCCATGGAACATCAGAAGGTGAAGGATTCACTGGTGTTAACTTGTGGAAAACATATGTAAAAGAAGTTTTTTTGCAGAAAGTGCATACTTGGAGGAAAAAACAGTTAGGATACACCAGTGAGGTAAATGTATTCTATCATGAAATGTATGAGACCAAGCTCATACGTAGAAAGGTCTATCACATGAAATCAAATTGAATAACATCTCACTTCTTGTATTATATCCATTGTAACAGGCGGCATGAAGAGACAACTAAAAGTGGTGCCAACCTCAATGATAAGCAAATATCATATAAGTAATGGGGCTTACCTGCTACAATCGGGAATCACGCTAAACCTACCCTGGCATGGGGGTCAATGCAGCCGTCAAAGAGAGGAGAGTGAAGAGAAAGACGAAAAGAATCCTTAGGAAACGAGACAGAGGGGGGCAATGGTAATGAACAAATGGAGTTCATGTTAAAATATGTGCATGAAACTCTCTTTTTGTATAGCAGCTTGAAGACAATGATCTGCTTATCAATGTATCCACAGTATCGTTGTGAAGAAAATTGGGCATGAGCAGTGAAATCCAAACATATGATGAAGCCACATGTATGTGGAGGCGACATCTGTCCACCTCAATACCCAGTGAGTTTTAATACAATACATGCTGAGATTATCACCGCAGTTTAGGGACATGTAAATGTGGGTGTTCTTGTAAAGCGGACTGCGACTCCATGGAGTATCCTGGCGCTGAAGACCGCTGGGGAACCCGTCCTGGTTTTCCCTGTGAGATGGGCCCTTTCTGGGTATCTCCAAGGTGAAACCAGGCATCCCTGGCGGGCCGTTGTAGAGATGAGGCAAGCTTAATGCCCAGAGTTGCCGAGTGTGTTCCCTGGTTAGAGTAGGCACCGGGGCAAGAATTATCGAAACCGTTTTGACCCTGGTCCACGACCCTGCCGCATCGGGAATTGAACCCTGGTCTCGGGCCGTTCTCTACTTACGGGTCTGCCGCCTCTAACCAGTGAGCCACACCGCTAACCAGAAAGCCCTGACCGCAAGTCTCTACAAATTACCCACAGAATGTTCTGTAACGTTGCCAAATCACATCGAACCAGAACAGCACAGCACTTAAAGGAACTTGTTTGTTCAACAGTGCTGCTCCCCATACCTCAATATAACTGACCAGCTATCAATGGTAGTGTTCCTGGTGTAACCATGTAAATGAATAACCTGGTTATCTCCCGGGGCCAAATTGTCACGTATGTGGACCAATTGCGTGGAAGGCTGTAGCACAACCACGGCATGAACACGTGATAACGGGGCTGACGGGATTTGCAGTTTCATAGTGGGCTGCAGCCCATTATGTTGCGTCCTCTTGTAGGCCTAGGCAAGCAAGCTGATTTTATCATTACCATGTCCAAGAGCATAAAAGTGGCATTTCAAAGGGAGAAATAGTAATCCAGGCAAACAAATATCAGAGTGCATTTAAAGTGATATAAAAGGGGTTGGAAAATCGCATTAAGTAATGTTAGTATGAATATTGGCACAGTCATGCTGATGTGAGCATGCGCATTAAGTACTTCCAATTTAGTCTTGGTGTAGTCAAGGAATGACCGCCTTGTACACTAAGGGCACGATTCACAGAATGAACTTAAGACTCAATCCTAAACTTACTACTATTTTGGTATTCACAGAATGCACTTACTACTTTTGGCATTCACAGTATGAATTTACTACTTTTGGTATTCAAAGAAGTTAGGATTTTGTCGCCGCTCGTGGGGTAGGTGCTTCGGTTAGGACCGGATGCCGCCGAAGGTGAGGCTAACTCCTGATTTTGCCCTCCGTCCACCAACCTGACATCGGTGAGTCTTGACAGCCATTACTCTCTGATTTCCGAGAGTTCGGGTCTCTGGGTAATTAGTTGTTACCGTGCCACGGTACGGTTTGCTTGGCTGCCGGGTGTGCTGTGCGGGGTTGCTTCGCTGCTCCGTGTTGTGATTCCCTGATGTAATTCATCTGGAGCGCAGTGCGGGCGCTGCGGGCACCTGGTTCATCGTACACACACCCTTAGCACTCCACCAGCAGACCGGCCCTTACTGAGCCAGGGGGCAATGGTTACACCGGGATACCCCGCCACTCGAAATACGAGGTAGACTGTCAATGTAAATGTAAATGTACAGGAATTTATATAGCGCAAATCACCGAGCGGTTTCTAAGCGCTTGCTTAGGGAACCCGTCCTGGTATTCTCCTGTGAGATAACCCTGGCAGGGTATCCGCAAGGTGAAAGCCAGGCATCCCGCCGCGAGGGGCCGTTGTGGACATTGAGCAAGCTATTGCCCAGAGTCGCAGAGTGTGAACCTGTGAATCGAGTAGGCACCGGAGCGAGAATTGTCGAGTCCATGGACATTTAAGGACTCAAGACCCCGCCGAGCCGGGAATTGAACCCTGGTCCCGGGCTGACCTCTGCTTCCAGGTCTGCCTCCTCTAACCAGTGAGCCACACTTCTCCACTGTCAACCTCGTAGTGTTTGCCCTTGATGGTGGGGAACCCCTGCGCCCCTTTACTACCTATGGCCTAACTGTGATATATGAATCGCCAGATGATTGTCCAATGATTCCCCTCCATTAGGTACCACATCTTTTCAGCCGGTCCCACGGAAGCAGACTGCGAGGTACCTCAGGGAATCTTCTGGGGTAAGCCCTTTTTAATCAGCCCGCTTCCTTACCTGCAGCACTATTTGCCTTCATCGTGTTCACCGTTGCATGTTGTTGCATAAACTAGTTCGTCACCTGAATCAATCACCAACTTGTTATGATATATGCTCGGTTTTTAACCCTTCACTACGGTTTTGAATGTGTGTGTGCTTGCACTATAGTTGAGTAAATCCTTCCCATTGGAACGCTTCACTGACGCTGTTATTTTGTGAACTGTTTCATTTCCTTTTCTACAGGTCACAATACTGCAGCAGGACCAATCGGCCTGCACTCCGGTATTACCGACCATAGAAGGTTGTATACCTTATTGCAAGTTTTATCCTTCACTATTATAATTTTTTCACTGTGTGGTACTATCTACTGAGGTCCTTAAGAATTGCCATCAGGCAAGAAACATGTCGACAAAATTTGAGGGTAGTAGTTAATATTGCTTGGATAGTTCCATGGCATTTTACCTCCCCTCCCACCCCTTTTAACCAAGGGAGTCTACCACGAGAATAAATTAGGTTGTGGACTGACCCACCTTTTTTAGCTTCACTTTCACGTCACGACCACACTCCCCCCGCCCTCTCACACGCATGCACCATATGATCGGAACAAAAGATCTCCGATAAAGAGCCCCGGTTTCGGGAGCCCGTCAGACATTGCAGCGCCAGTCTGACGAGGAGCAGAACCCATATGATGAAGCATGACACCTAGTTTGCTGGGTGTGTGAGGGTTTTAGTTCCAACAAGGGGATTCCCCCCTCTTACTAGCACACACACGCCTCTGTTCCGTCACTCGTCCCGGGGAACTTTGTACCCTCTTTGTGCTATCATGTATCGATGGTATCAGCTTTCTCATGCACAGAATGCTCATAATCAGTTATCAGTATGTGTATCAGTATGTGTATCTATGTAATATGCATTGTGTGAGGATAGTAAGAATCGTATTGTCACCCGCATCTTAAATCGACTGATCTCATAAGGGCAGAAGTGTTAATCATATCACGGGATAGAGGAGCAAAGGATTTCATCGTTCAGGACATTTTTATCGCTGTGTAGTTTGAACACCCATTTCTGTTGCCTAATGAAGAGGAGTCAGGTGACATTGGTCGCTGCTGGTGATATATTTGGTTTATCGAGAACTGTCCAGCTTAGATCATCTGTTTGATGTCCTTTTTCAATGAAGTGATTGGTGAGTTTCGTTGCCTGTTTTGTACATCTAATGGTGCTTTTGTGATCCATGGTGTGAGTTTTTACTTTGCGTTTCGTCATTCCAACATACCTGAGACCACAAGGGCAGGAAATAAAATATATCAATCACTCGCTGTTGCAGTTAGTATGTTGCCTCAGTTCAAACGGTCTTCCTGTACTGATATTGATCTCAGTTGTAGTGGTGGTTTGTGAGCAAACGGAGTAAGAACCGCAGGGTTAGTGTCCCATAACTGGTGGCAAACCCCTCCTCCCCAAAGAAACAGACACACATTATAGCTCAAAGGCTAAGCAGAGTGTGCTCTGAGACTGCAGTAATCTGCTCTTAGTGTTTAAACTGTGTTTGGAAAGTGTATGTAGCACTCGTTTTTTGGCTATTGGATATAGGGCGTAGGGTCTCATTTCTGATTGGTTGCTAGGACCAGGGCTGTGATTGGCTGCAAGGGCGGGTCTCCTATTGGTCCTAGGGCTTAGGAATAGTGGTGTGATTTGGGTAGGGGTAGGGTTCCCATTGGCCAAAGGAGTCACCTGATCACTAGGACTATTTAAGGTCAGGGTTCAGAGTGTGTCAGTCTGGGCAGAGAGGCTAAGGGCGGAGAGGACAAGGGCAGCTGCCTGTTTGGGCCTGTTCTGGCAGGGTTGGGCCTAGTGCCATAAATGAATTAAATGAAAAGAAATGAAAAGAAGATTTATAAAGTGGGGTAGCGGCCCTGACACGTCCTAGCGCTAGAAAAAGAAGTGCTTTATGGTGAGGCTGCTAGCATCGGGAGTTTAGAAAGATTTCTTAAAAAGGAGGGTTTTTAACTGTTTACGAAATGAAGAAAGGTTGGAGTCGGATCTCAGGTGAAGGGGGAGAGAATTCCACAATTTAGCCGCTTTGTAAGAAAATGACCGGCCTCCACATCTTGATCTCTTAGTTGGGGGGACTGTGGCAAGGAAGGCATGAGCAGAGCGAAGCTGTTTGGTAGGATGATAAGGAGTAATTAAGGAGTGGTTAATGGCCGGGCCCGCTTTCCAAAATGCTTGATGGGAGATGCAGAGAGTTTTGAAATTAATTCTTTCCCTGTTAGGAAGCCAATGCAGGCTTCTCAGGCCGGGTTTTGATGGGAGGCGGCGGGGGAGCTGAAGCAAAGTTCGGGCAGCACAGTTTTGCATTATCTGGAGTTTTCGTAAGGTATATTCAGGTGTTCCTAGGTAGAGGGCATTGCCAAAATCAAGGCGGGACTGGATTAAGCCTTGGACCACGATCTGTCTAGACCCGAGGGGCAAGAGGGGAAGAATCTTCCTGAGAAGTCTAAGGAGGCCAAAGCAGGTGGCTGATAACTTGATTGCCAGACTGTTGAAGCTAAGAGATTTATCCAGCCAGACGCCAAGGCTTTTTATAGTGTCTTTGGGTGTTGGGGGAAGACCGAGGCAGGCGAGCCAGATTGAGTTGATCATGGGAGAGACAGAGCTACCGAGGAGCATCAGCTCCGTTTTGTCTCCATTAATTTTGAGACAAGAAGCGGTCATCCAGTTGTTGACTTCTTCCAGGCAGCCCCTCAGATTGACCCGTGCTAGTTGGCTGTCTAGCTGATTGAGGGATACCACTAGCTGAGTGTCGTTGGCATATGTGATGATCTTTATACCAAATGGACGAACAATCTCAGCTAGTGGGCTCATATCACATTAAATAACGTAGGGCTCAGGGATGAGCCCTGCGGTACCCCACAGCCCAGGGGTTTGCTGAGGGAGACGGTGTCACCTTCGAAGACCTGGAATGATCGGTCACTCAAAAAGAATTTGAGCCAGGTTATTGCTGTCCCTGACACTCCCAGACTGAGGAGTCGATGCAGTAGAATTCTGTGATTAACCGTATCAAAAGTGACACTGAGATCGAGGAGGATGACTTCCACTGATCCCCCCCGACCCAAGATCCCCCTGGCTTCTTCCGTTACCGCTATTAGAGCAGTTTCCGTCCCATGCTTGGAGCGGAAGCCCGTCTGGGAGGGGTCGAGCAGATGGTTACTCTCGAGGAACTCAGTCAGGTGTTTATTGATGTGTTTCTCGATTATTTTGCTCATCCAAGGAAGCAGGGAGATAGGACGATAGTTACTGGGATTGTTGGGGTCCAGGTTTGGTTTTTTTGAGAAGTGCTCTTACCAGCGCTTGTTTCCACAGGGGAGGGACAATGCCTAAGGATAGGGAAGCATTGAGCAGGTGAAGGATGGTGGGTAGAATACTGTGGGTAGCAGCAACTAGGGTGCAAGGGGGTGCTGGGTCACGGGGGAACCAGATTTTACTACTTGGTGCATTATGAGACCGAGCATCTCTGGGTCCAGAAGAGAGAGGTTGTCAAGAGTATTTGGAAGATGACGCACGAATTCCGGAGGGGGCAGGGATGTGCAGTCGAGACAGGAGTTGATGTCGGTGGCTGAAAAGGAGGTGTAGATTTGTTGAATTTTTGGGAAAAAGAATTCTGCCAAATCATTGCAGTAAGATTGTATGTTGTGTGTGGGTGGCAGATTTTGAGGGAGCTTAGTAAGACTTTTTACAATCTGATATATTCCTTTGGCTTGGAGGAGGCTGCAGTGATTTTTCCAGTGTAAAAAACAGATTGTGCAGTTTTGATCTCATTTTTCTAAGACCTTAGCGCTTCCCTATATATGACTCTGTCTACGGGAGAATAGTCTAGTCGCCACTTCCTTTCCAGTTTTTTGCACTGGCGTTTCATTTCCCTAAGTCCAGAGGAGTACCATGAAGCAGTTTTTGAATGTCGTTTCGACTTGGTGCAACGTATGGGGAGTGCGGCACATTTTCTCCTAAGCCAGCACCCACCCTTCCCAATCTACATCCACAACCAGAGTAACACACTCACATCAAATGTACTCTACTCATTTACTACTAACAAACCCTACACACTTTTCAATGTCTCAACACCCATTACAAAACCCCACTACCAACACCTTTACACCCTTCTCACCCAGCTACCACCCAATGGCACCGTCACTCATACACAAAACACCACTCTATCCTATACCAGTAACCAATCCCCTCATCACCAGCACAACCCAAATCCATACCATACCTAACTATATCCCATCCAAACACACACTCTCTCACCACCCTCTTTACCTGACAGCTCCCACTCACCAAAATTACTTTACATTCTCATTTTCCACAGAAAACAAATACATCATGACCTCCTCCCACTACTCCTCAAAAACAAAACATAACACTCACACAAGCACAACAAATGTTCACACACATATCTCATAATATTTTCCATCACAAACTAGGAACATACACCCACTCCCACCTTCCTGACTATACAAATAATATAAACCCTAAAACAACTCCACTGTCAAGCTTTTGCTCTTCCCCAACACCTAACACGTACAGCAACTCTCTTTAAACCTGCCTCTCATCCATTGGGAAATTTAGAACCTTGCTACATGATCCACATGCAGCACCACTACCCCTAACTCATGCACCGTCCACCCTAAACAGATGCAAACAAAATAAGCACCATGCCACTCTTGGCAACTTCGCATCTCATGTCTATTGCACAACAAGGCTACCCTACAAAAACAACATAGCTCAAAAACTCACTTTCAGCCACCATCTCCACCACCTACACATGCAGACCCATCAAAATGCTTCCTCAATCTGCTGGACGAGGAATACGATACAGAACAGCTACACTATTGCTATCCTTACACAGCTAATGCCACCACTAAGGACATACCTGCTACAAGCCCACTAAATACTGCTCTATTTTCTACAAAAAAAATCACACCATCACCAAAGCACATTCTCTAAACTGCCTACTAATAAAAGCTCAATCACTCTGAAAAACATTCATCACATCTATGACCTTCTTACTGACACACAACCTGACTTACTCTTCATAACTGAATCATGATTGGGAGATGAGATGGCCCAAGTGCTGCATGAAGCTCTTCCTCTATGCAATCAAACTATCACATAACATCATATAGGCAAAAGAGGAGGTAGCCTGCTGTTGTATTCAAACAAACATTAAATATCACTAAAGCTGGCAACGTCTCCATACAAGGTTGTGAGGCCATCTTCATCAGATACAACACTACATCATCTTCTTACACCATTGTCACCGGACCTAAGTCTAGCAATGCAACATTCTTAGACACACTTTCAGACCTGATAACACTGCAGTCCAACCTATACATTCTGGGTGACCTAAATATTTGGTTTAGCAAACCCAATATGCCACATCTAAGAACAATCATCACTGGCCTGTACGCATTTAACCTACATCAGATCGTCCACAAACCCACACACATCACTGGGCACATCCTAGATGTCATTTTTGCAAATACAGAACTAGTTACCTTTCAAACAATGACTCCAGACCACCATTTGCCTGCTTTCCAACATAAAACAACACAAAGCAACACACTTAAAACCACCTAACATGAATCCACCTACCAACCATGGAACAAACTGAATTTTGTACACTTAGAAACACAATTAACATCCAGTATAGATCTAGACACAATAGATTCTGTTAAAAACCTATATGAGTGGCTACAGGAAGCTTTGGATATCCTAATACCACTAAGACCAACACAACAGAAAAAAAGAAAACCGGCACATTGGAGAAATACAGAGATAAAGGAACAAATTAGACAGCTGCAACATACCTGGTTCAAAACAAATTCCAATCAAGACAATTGTCACCTACAGAAACTTAACAGATTATGCAAGTCACCAAATTTCAAAAACCATATTGCCTAGAAGGAGCTCATCCCATTACTCAAGATTTCCCAGACAAACTGGCAAATCATTACAAGACCAAAGCAGATATGTTGGACTCCTATTTAAAACATAGAAAAAACATCAACACCGACCCTTTTCCAAAAGAAACTTCAAGAGTACGCAAACCCAGCCTCTCCATTCCTTCCAACAAATATCACACAATGAATTTATGGACCTGATCAAGGCAAGCAGGCATGCCGGCAGACCTTCTGACCCGTGCCCACCACAAACCTTCAAGAAAATTCTTCTAACTACCTATGCTGCCACACCAGTAAGAAGAATCATCAACAATTCCTTAACTATAGGAATATTTCCACAAGATTTCAAAAAGTCATACATAAGCCCATTACTAATGAAACAAGCCTGGACTGGGTTGACCCAGACAACTACAGGTTAATTACAAATGGACCTTTCCTGGGCAAACTGATAGAAAGCTGCATTCGCCCATATGCCACAATTCATTGAAGATAAATCCATACTTTCAGACTTCCAGACAGGATTCGGTCCAGGAAGAGGCCCTTGTTGCATTTTGGGATGACCTTTCAGAACACGGATGACAGGAACAGGGCTGCTGCACTACTTCTGTTGGACCTCTCAGATGCCTTTGATAGGGTTGACCATAATACTCTAATACAAAGACTCTACAAAGCCGGCATTGAGGGGACTACTATCGACTGGATCACATCCTACCTTCAAAACAGAACTAATGTCATCCATACCCCCCCTTTCTCATCCAAACCGTACTTCACAAAAGCAGGAGTGCCTCAAGGCTCTATCATCTCACCCATGCTTTTCAACATTTACATGATGTCATTATCGGTAATGATCAATCAATTTAACCTCACGTGCTCTTAGTATGCAGATGACACACAAATACTCTTTAAACTGGAAAGCCCTAAAGATATTGGAAACTCACACATTTTTAGTAGTCTCAGATCCATGGATCAGTGGATAACATTGAGCCATCTCAAATGGAATGCTTCCAAATGGAATTACTCACATGTGACAATTGGAAAAATAATCACCCACTGGCCTGACAATCTGGGAACACCACCTAAAGTATCAAAGGAAGAAAGAAACCTTAGAACTACCATGTAATCCAAGCCATCAATGAATGCCAAACTAGCAACTAGCAACATTAAGCTTTGTTACTGTAAAAACTCTGCGACACATCTTCACCCACCTGGGATTTCCACACAATGTCCAGGCTACTATCTATTTTGTTCTGGCTAAACTTGATTACACCCATAGCCTGTACTGCGGATCATCTTTAACAACTATGAAAAGGCTACAACAGTTTCAGAATTCTGCTGCCAGACTACTCTTACATATAAAACCACAAGCCCACATGTCCTCCGCCTTTCAGGACTTACATTGGTCACCGGTTGCCAGAGGACCCACATTCAAGCTGCTTTGTAAATGTAAATGTAAATGTACATTTACATTTACATTTACATTAAGCTGCTTTGTATCACCACACAGCGATACATGGAACAGGACCGCTCTTCATCAGGAATAAAGTCACCAAACACATTCAACAAAGGATGCTCCTCTCTAGATTGGCACCTCGCCTCAAAATCCCACCATACATGAAAAAAACCATAGGTGCAGTGTTTAATTTGTAAAGAAAATAAGTGCTGGGGCTCTCGTCAAGAGGCAGCTTGCACCAGCCCATTTCTCTTGTTTGCACTTCCTAAAACAGAACCAACACTAACCATGAAAGTGGGGAGAGAATGTGGTGCCATTGCCTAAGCTGATGACTTCAGAGAGGGGGAATCAGGTTTGAGTCAGTGTCTGCTCAACATTCTGTGATTCTCGGCAAATCACTTAATCTCCCTGCAAATGAATGTGCCCTTAACTGGTGCTCATGAAAAGAGTTGGTGTTGATGATTAAGTGCCTGTGCTGAGCACCTGAAACCACCGACTCAAATTAAGCGCTGGGTGGCACATCCTTCTCGAACAGCCAAACCACCGAACTCTATACCCCAAACACAAGATCCACGGATAACTACCTCATCTTTAGAAGACTACTCAAGACTTGGCTTTTCCCCACATAACTACCATACTCAAAAAAATATATACAGCATATCCCTCTGTATATAAGCATTTATTTGGACGTTAGATGTGCACGTCTACTTGTGTATTGCTTTGTATAAATGTGTATAATAATTATGTTTATAAATATAGAGACATTTGTTAGTTTCTGCGTAATAATTGTGCATATTACTTATGGTTATATATCATTGTATGTTTAAGAGGTATATAGGTGACTGTATAAATAAATCTTTTATCATAAGTATTTATCTATAGTTGCTTCACTATTGAATTACAAAAAATAAATCAAAACAAATACATTTACTTGAAGGATAGCAACACTTGAAAGTCTGAGTTTATTAAATGCAACTTAAATCTACATATATTACCTTCCTATACATTTATACCTTCCACGCACGTATGCATCTTTATATTTATTACTTTACTTCTAAGTTAGCATCTCCAGTGCACTACACTATATCTCACCCTATACCTCTCTCAGTATATCCTCTACCTCCCCTCTTTGACTCATCCCAAACCTCATTCCGCTACTCCCTCCAAAGCATTACCCTATTTCAAACCCTATACCTCTCTCAATATATCCTATACCTCTCTCATTATATCCTATACCTCCACTCTCTGACTCATCCCAAACCTCACTATGAGCCACAAAATAACCTTTTTCAGACTCTTCCCTCCTCTACCCTCCTTGCATCATCTCATACCTCTTTTACTATTCAGATCTGTCAAACAAGCCTTTCTAAACATTTACCTCTGACTCTTCACCCTTCCACCTCCCCTTTACTCATCCCAAACCTCCTCCTACTGCTATGAGCTCTGGAAAAAATAAATAACAAAAAACACTTTATAAACTCTTGCCTCCTCTATCTCTCCATTATCCTTTACAATCCAGCTAACAGACTAACATGTCTACCACTCAAATAAGTTTCATATTTCCCTATACTAATTCCCCACTAATTCTGTTTGGGTTCGGGAGTAGCGTGCTACCAGCCGAAAAGCACTTTGACAACTCATCAGGATTAGCATGTGCTGTATAAATGCAAATACTTCCCTCTTCTACGCCTCCGCTATCCTTTTAAAATCCAAATAACAAACTCACATGTCCACTGCTCAAATTAATTAAATATCTCCCTATACTAATTCATCACTAATCCTTTTTGGGTTCCGAAGTAGCACGCTACTCGCCGATAAAGCGCTTTGACGCCTCGTATGCACCAGTTTATCCTTCAAGTTGTTGCTTCTTTTGAAGGCAAAGAGAGGGTGCTGTAGCGATCTCTCACCTTTGTTCAGAATGTGCCAGTTTTTACATACCGATTTTTTTATCAGATTGGTAAACGTGTAAAACTTTTTCACTTATACTAGTCTCCCAGCGGGTTTGCTGAATAGCCAGTAAGGCAACTCAATTGTTGTTGTCTACTCTCTTTGCTGATTTCTTTATCAATGTAGATGGATAATGCCTGTCTAGCAAACGGATTGTCAGCATTATTATGGCATGTTCCCTGTATTTCTGGATTCTCTAACAATTGCACCAAAGTCATAAAAATTGCCTAAAGGGAAGGTTATCCCACAGTGTTTTGGGGTAGTAACTGCTGTATGATAGCAGGGCGTTCAGAGTAATCTGTTTCCTGTACAGTTCAGTCTACAAGGTGCCTGCTGTTGGAAAGATAACTAAATCCAGAAACAAGAAACTAATTTTACTGAATTCACAGGTAAACCTCAATAACAGGTTCATTTAATTTAGCCACTGGTGGAAAGAAGTGAGGAATGTGGCTACACCAAGCCAGATGACCAAAATGTCATCTATATTCTACTTCCAATTAACTATGTAGGAGTAATAGGGATTCTCTGGTACCAAGACCTGCTCTATTTCGAACGAACTTAAACTGTACTGACTCAGAACTCATTAAAGTAAACCATACAAAATTTCATAGACACAAGCTTAGAGAGATGCTATTTAATAAACATCCTCATTATGCAAAATAATTACCATTTCTTTCAACAGAACACTTTTGAAATTCACATGCCCAGGACAGAGGGCGTGGGGAAGAAAGGAAGAGGGAAAAAGGGGGAAGTGTAGGATAGTGTAACAAATAAAGTTAGTCATACAAATTTGTCTGTGGTCCTATATACATTTCACATTAAGTACCACACCTGACATATATACATTATCACAAATCGATTCATGTACTTGAACTTAAACAGTGGATTTTTTTCTGGAAATCGATGCAACGGAGCTCTAGCGTGAATAGGTGAGCTTTGTCCAACCTGTTTGTTGCCTTTCGTACCATATGGCGAACTTATGTGTTTTGGTCATTCGTTCTGATTTTTGAATAACAATTTGGATCATGACCTTTCCTGCTGTTGGTTGGGGTGGTTTTTCCTCCAACATAGGATAGTGTTTAAATCGATTTTAACCCGGCTGGGTTGTGTGTGATGCTTACTTATTTAAGCACTTTTTGCACAATTGTATATAGTAGTATCACAATGTTTTAATTGTGGGACTTAGTAATTTCCTGCCCACAAACTCACAGTAGCCTATACTTTTTCTTTAGGCTCACGCTCTCTTTCAAACCAGGAGCCTTTGGCCCACCATCCACACCAGACGGAACTAAGGATACCACCATCCCCTTTGTAGGTAATCTGGTAGGGCGCATATAGCCCACATCTTTTTTCTTAAAATAGTAAACAATAATTTTTTTAAAATAGTCTTTCTCTTTATAGGTGCCCTCCCACTCCACCCCCACACCCCAACACTGTCTGTCCTGAGGAAGACCCCTCCGTAGGGCAATAGCGTCGCCTACACATTTGGGGTCGAAACGTCGACACGCCTTTGTCTACTCCCACCTGTTAACAATGGATCATTAGTGACTGTGTACTTTGATAACAGGATAGGCTCTCAAGTACATGAATCGATTTGTGATAATGTATATATGTCAGGTGTGGTACTTAATGTGAAATGTATATAGGACCACAGACAAATTTGTATGACTAACTTTATTTGTTACACTATCCTACACTTCCCTCTTTTTCCCTCTTCCTTTCTTCCCCACGCCCTCTGTCCTGGGCATGTGAATTTCAAAAGTGTTCTGTTGAAAGAAATGGTAATTATTTTGCATAATGAGGATGTTTATTAAATAGCATCTCTCTAAGCTTGTGTCTATGACATTTTGTATGGTTTACTTTAATGAGTTCTGAGTCAGTACAGTTTAAGTTTGTGCTAACTGGGACCCCCTTTTTCATATACTATTGACTACCCAGGTCCCAGTACTTTTGGGTCAACCCGTATGTTGTAACACTATTTCGAACGAATGCATATACAAATTTACCAGACTGGGGGCGAAAGTACTCCCATTGGAATTACTGGGAGTCTGGAGGTACAGGCAATCCTTGAAATTCTCTTTCATTGCTAAGGTGGCACAATCCATGATGAAGGAGATGGGTGTGAGAACATCCAGATTTCTCTCTCCAAGTAAGCTCTCTACAGTGAGAAAAGTCTGGTCCTGTGGAATACAGGTGTACAGTGACTCAATGGAGAATGAAACCAAGTAATCAGTGTTCACTTCAAAAGTCATTAGTCAAATTACATAGTATATCTTTGGTGTCCTGGAGGTAGATAGGCATGTCGCGAACAAAGGGTTGCAGAAAAAAGTCTACAAACTGGGACAAGGGTTCTAGTAACAAACCAATCCTTGAGATGATTACTCTCCCGGGATGAGGCCTCTGGGGTTTGTGGATCTTAGGGAGCATGTAGAAATAAGGAGTGAGTGGGTCACTGGTTATCAGGAAGTCAGCTTCTTTTCTGGTCAGACAGCCGTTATCCTTGGCTTCCTCCACCATAGTGTAGTGTAGTTCCTATATTCCCAATAGGCTCTGCGCATTGGATAATAAATCCTATAGCTTAGACGTAGGACTGAGGTCGACTAGGTCTCTATCGAATAGATTCAATTTAATAGTGAGTGCCAGATAGCTCAGAGGTCACTAGAAACTTTCTCGAAATCACAAGACGGGATTAGTTTCTGACTACCGCATAAACATGAGAACTTATTTCCCATGAATAATAAATATATCTCTAGAGTCGCGGAAACAATAGATAAGTATTTCACTCAGTCAATCGTGCATGCTTCGTTTCAACTTAGGTGCAGAGAAAGAAGAGAGACTGGCGTTTTCAATAAAAGGTTTATTGAACAGTCTTCTTTCTCATGCAAAAGAAATGAACTGCTACAATCATTATGCAAACTGCAAAGTATAATGTGTACAGCAAGAACAATATTATAAAATAATATTGTAAGAGCATTGTATGGTTTCTAAGCCATATAAAAATACATACATAAATAATAATGACTAAAAGTACTCAACAGGTGCTTCTAAACTATGCCTACCCCAATATATCTAACCTAAGTCTAGTATGCAGGAAGAAGTAAGTATTGTGTAGCATAGGTTTAGTTTTCTTTGCCAAGAATCTATCCAAGATTTCTCTTAGGTTCTAATCAGCTCCATACCTTTAGTTTAGAATGAAGGAGGTCTGGTATCTCTGTCTCAGGACTCGATTTCCCAACACCCCGCAAGGGGAGCTTGGAAACACTGGATCTAGATTTTCAGAAGGAGAAGGAACAGCTTCTCGATCAGTGCATCAGCTGGAGGGTCGGCTTCCTTCGGCACTTGCTTTAGCGAGCTGCGTCAGGCAAGTAGATAGTCGAACTGCTCCGAACCACTGTGACTTGCTAGAGCAAGTGAAGGCATATTTATACCTTGAAGGTGTCTGGTTTGACGTAAAGTTGGGCATGATAACGTCAGGAAAGAACCCCTAGGGAATAGTAGTTCTTCGCAAAGTACATGAGTTCCAGGGCAAATCAATAGTCAAGCAAGTGGAAGTTCCCTAACTGCCTAAGCCGATTTTCCTAGAAATTGTTGTGACGTTTAGTACAGGTGGAAGTAGCCATGCCTGTATTTGGTCTGCTTGAGCTATGTCTAAATAAGGGAATGATTTTTTTGCCTATATTAGGGCAATGTGAAGTGTACCTTTATAAGGGCATAAATCAGGAAAATTCACTCGGAGCCTAAAACGCCACACAACACCCACTCCACTTTATCATGTACGATATTACTAAGTTCTAAACACATAAAAACATATTTAAATGTGATTTGTTAAAAACCCACCCAAAATACATAAAAATGCATTGGTACTGGTTGTACACGAAAAGAGCATTTGTGCTGTAAGTATTTTAAAAGCAAAGTTTCATTCAAAGCATATAGCTGACATTTGAAAAATGCTTATCCGAATGAATCACGAAAATACATTTATGCAATGGCTCTTAAATACAGGAGAAAAATGACACCATTCTAAGGGTAGAATATATAAACTGTTTTAGTGTGGATAAGGTCAAATATTGTCTCTTGGAAGTTTTTCAAAGAATTCCAGTTCTCTATGAATAGTAGATTACTTTGTGGCAAAAAAAATTAAATATAAATTTAGAAAAGCAAAAGTTTGATTACAGAAAAATTAGAGTTCCGAAGTTAGATCTTTGTTTTAAAAAATGAAGGTCGAATGCAGAGTCCCTCAGAACACTGTGTGCTAACTTCAAAAGTCAGTGTCATTGTTTGGAGAAAACATCAAATCTTCTAAGCCTGTAAAGAATTCGTCTAATATTGTAGGTGAAATTTGGACTACCTCGTTAAGCACATTAACCGCACAAAGATGCGAAGCATCGCCGTCAGCGTCAGCCACATTAGCAATGTTTGAAGTAGATGGTACCTGTGTGCCTGTCGCTCCACGTATCTCACCGTCTGCATTGTGCGTCTATGAGATCTCAACAAATGCCGTCATCAGGATTGGTAGCCGCTGGGGACAACAAAGTGCATGATCCGTCACTGGTCCAAGCAAAGTATCTACTTCCATTGGCAGGACTGATGAGAGTGTCAGACAGATGTATAGCACGCATTCTTCTCCACATAGCAGGCATCATAGAAGAGGTAAGATGCAATCTTGCCAGATTGGTCGAAACTATAGGAACCATGTGGTATCCAAATCTCTTAAACAAGCCAAGCCCAGTATTTTTATCATGCGCTCACGACACTTCATTGCCAGGAGGGTATTCTCCACGGTGATCTCGGTGTCGATGGTGATTTGACTTGCCATATCAACACTAAGTGCACGAAGTTTGGAAAAATGCCTAGGACTGCTTCAAAGGGTGCTAACAGCCCCCAAAAAACTGTCTTAACCCATTTACGGCGGCCGTTATTTCGGCGCAGTGCAGGAGTTCTAAGGAGTGGGCGGGCCACGTAGGCCGTTGGCCATTCGCAGCACCAGCCAGGTAGTACTTGAAGCCAGGTAGTACTTGCGACGGCCAATGGGCGACAACATCACGGAAGGGGTTAAATACATGTACAATACCACTGGTATCAGACATGTTTTAGATACGACCTACCATTTCTGAGAAATGTATAGGGCAGTTTGTAGATAAAAGGGCATGTATCTCTGCAGAAGTCCTTGCAACTTGCAGATCATACGTCTCTTCGGACGAGGTCAGTGGCACAGTTTTTTGTAAAACAATGGCTTTCATTTTGCTTAAAGTATCAATTCGTGTACAAGAGATGTTCAGTGAAGGCCATAACGGCGACACTCCGTCTGTCTTGGTTTTAGGAAACAATACTTGCATACAACAAGTGACCCTGGCTGACACGCTTACGAGATAGGGTATTCCTGGCAACATGCCACAGCAGCTGTGATCATTCAACATAATATAACTTCCATTAGAAAGTTGCCTAAAAATTGGGTTTATCACTGCAGCTGGAAAACCTTGCAGGTGGCAGGATAAGTTGTTCGAGGAACCATCACAGTAAATTAATACCCTGACATAAAAGTGTACCGCTTAGTGTGTTTTCACAGTTTGTACCACTAAAAAACACTTCTTTTCCCCCACTCCAACTACGGTGTGTATAAGGTAAATCCCAGGATGTCTTGATGTATTCTCTACCCAACCTTTCATATAGGCTTGCTGTTATATGTTTCAAACAATATTGGAAATGGAAAGTCGTCACAGGCAGAGTGATTGTACCATGTATTATCCATTCTGTTGCTGGTTTTCAGAAACAGTTAGTGGCAATCTTTCCAGTTTTTCTATGCTCAGCACCGTATAGTCTGCTCCTCTTTGTGCCAAAGTGATTTGTTTATCTGTAAGGTTAGAATCAGAAAACAGTGGCGTGGTGTTGATTAGACACCATGGCACATATCCTGAACGAAGGTTTTGTAAGGTCCAGCCCAATAGCATTATAGAACGCAATTGTGACTAACCATGTTGTAACATGACCAAGTCCTGTTTCATTATGTCTATGGCAGAGGATACTATGCTGTTCAGCGAATATATTCTGGATGATAGAGTCGTTAACCCATTGTCAACTACAGAGAGCAATTTCTCTAAGTTAATACAATCAATTTCTCGTATTCGTTCTGCAGTCTCTGCTTGCGTTGCCTTCCAAGCCTCATTATAAATAGCATAGATACCAGCGTATATAAAACATTTATGACGTGGTTTCCTAGGTCCTTGTAAGAAGCCCCTTAAATCAACGCCATCTTTAAGTAAAGATAAGTGTCGTTTTACCTCTCCATCGCTGGCCCGGAGGATGCGGAAAAACCGCAGCGGACCCACCAAAGAACCACCGCCACATTAGGATGGCTGGTGGGTCCTGGTTTCCGTACGCAGCTTTTCCGCCGCGGTTGGCTTACAACCGCGGCGGAAAAACCCTAATATGCTGGCGGTGTCTCTCAGACACCGCCAGCCATATTAGGATGCCCAAAAAGAAATGCTTTTCCACGGCGGGGTTTCCGCCGTGGAAAAGCATACAGAGCTTCACTGCGGGGGCCTGTTGCGAGGCCCCTGGGTGAAGGGGGTGGGAGGTGCACATGGGGGTACCTATGGTACCCCCTGCATTTGTATGCAGTAATCGTCAGGCACCGCGCGGTGCCTGCCGCTTTCTGCCTACAAATGCAATGTATGCATTTTTAACATTGCGGCGGGTGCAGCTTGAAGTCGCACAAGCCGCAATGTTAAAAATAGAGGATGTGACCGCCAGGGTGGCGGTCACATCCTAATTGGACAGGAGGGAACTCCGCAGGCCATGCGGAGGTTCCCTCCTCCTCGATGGTCGCGGACGGACTCAAGTCCGTCCGCGATCATAATGAGCCCCTTAGTGTGAATTTTTGTAGCCACTCAAGGCACAGTTTTCCTATACTGTATGATGTTACTATCTCTGGATGTTGTCTCTGGACTTATCTTGGATCTGTCCGGATGAATTTGAACCCTTGTGTCTTATTAGTGAATCTATCTTGACAGTTGTTTGTGTCTGTTGGCCAGATTAACCGTTTTTTCCAATCAGGATCTGTTCTGTTTTTAAGTAAAATAGTATGTACATTGACCACCCCCTCTGGAGTGTTTTTATTATTATTATTAGACTTGACCTGGGGAGGAAGGCAGTAGGGGATTTGTCGAGGCTACGACCTGTTCTATATTGGAGACGGCTTTGGACGACTCCGGAGTTACATCATTACGCGGAGGGGTTCTTAGCTGTAATAAAAGCAGATATCTTCCATAGAATAGGATGGTTAAAAGAACTTAGAAACATGCTCTGTGAGCTTGGTCTCCAAACCCTATGGGAGAATCCTTTAGGAGAGGTCTTTCGGAGTAAAAGAGCATTGAAAGGACTATATTGGGATTTTGTGGCCCTGCGACATTGGAGAAAAACCGCTGCTGATTCTATGACGGGCCGCTTCTTGGAAGCCAAATTGTATCCTGTGCTGGAAGACTATTGGCATAGTATAACAACGCCAGGGGACAGGAAGCTCCTATTCCAAATTAGATCTGGTGCGCTCCCTCTTAGATCGTTTACAGGGAGGTGGAGAAGTTCTTCTAATATAGATTGCCCTGTATGTGGCGCCCCAAAAGAAAACATAGGTCATTTTTTATTTTCCTGCAGGGCTTACGTCACTCCAAGACGAGTTTGGCTAGTCCCTGCATGTAGAAACTTAGGTACTACCAGTAGCTTAGCGGCTTTGAGAATTATTTGCACCAGCACTTCTATGCCACCAGTTATAGCAGTTGCCAAGTACCTGGGATGGGCATGGTCTATTAGACAGAGAATTGTGACCAAGAGCTTGCCCATATAAGCACCCTTTCCAGCAATCAGTGTTATTAAGTAATGTTTTAGCATTGCAATGTATTAACCATGTATTTTATCTTTTTAATGATTGTCAATCAAAAATGAGGTTTTTATTTAATGTGGTTTTTAATATATAAATGTCTGTATGTGCTTTTATGAGAATTTTACTCAAATAAAGCCTCTTTGATTTGATTTGTTTTTATTATCAGGTGTAGGTGTAGGTATGGGCCTTTTATCTTAGGTAAGGCAAGACAAGATGTCTGTTGAACAGTGTCATTTAAAAACATTATTTGTTCAGGGATGATGCAGGCTCTAAATAAAGCTTCCAAGCCCTGAACCTGCCAGTCTTTTGTGCCCCAGACAGTTTTTGTCTCAATGTTGTCTTTCCAGAAGGCAAAACCTAAAGTAGACAATTGAGCATAAAAGGCTGCAGCACAAATTTGCTTTGTATTTGTCAAAATACTTTTCATTCATGTCTTACTAATATTTTTAAAGTAAAATGTTTCACATTAAAATCTGAAAAGTATTGAAATTTGTCATAAAATGTTTTTGAGCTACCCTTTGGTGGTGTTGGACAATGTTCCAATTGATTATAAGTTAGTATATTTCTAGGATTTGCAGATTTGTGCAAGAAATGATGACCATAGTGATTATAACATTACATTTGTTCATAATCTGATGAACCTTCTAAGTATTCATGATTTGTAAATTTTGCAGACATTTCTAAGTCTGACATCATATTATTGACAGTCTCAAAGTCCCAATCATCAGAAAAGGTGCTAGATGAAACAAAGTCACTCAAGCAAACCTTGAATTGGTGTGGAATTGTCAACAGCTCTGCAGGACCAAGGATGTCATAATCAGTTCTGTCCCAAGCTATACCACCTGGTATAGGAACGGCTGTGATGTTCACTGATGACAAGTCTCTTTGTTCACGATGAGATGATTTGTGTGGCTTGAGGAGTAAGTTGATGTTTTTACTTGCTGTGTCCTTTTTACTATATCTCCCATTTATCAGCATTCCCAAAGTTAATACTAGAGTCAACCGAAGTAGAAGAAAAAGTACATCCAACACAATCCAAAGTTCAACCCATGATGAAACCAGATAAGTCTTTTCCAGTTGATGAAAAAGTTCTGTAGCTTGTTCTTTAAAAGTTCTTTTATTTGGCGTTGTTTCAGGTTCACTGGGATCCTCGGAAAACGTATCAAAGTTAATGAAATAGCCCGAGGCAGTTCTGTCAATTGTAGGGATTGCATCAGGATTTGTTGAAATCACTGGAACCACTTGATCATTTGTTACATTTGTATAGTCAGATGCTATTTCATTGTAGACAGGCGTTTCTTGACGAACTGTTATTTGGGTCTCAAGAGGTACAAGTTCCATGGCTTTGTTGCATAGTCCTTCATTTCGCACTGCAGATTCTTCAAAGGTGATGAGTCTTTCAGTTTGAACCTCTTGGATAGCAGCCAGATTTGGTCGTCTGCTACATTTTTGGAGTCCACTTGGCCTACTAATTATGATCGGCCACATGATGTGGTTTTTACCAGATTGATGAATACAAACCTGTTCTCCTTTCTTCCAGCAAGGGGCAGTAGTAACACTGTTCTTGATCCGTGGATTGCTAGCACAGGTACTGGTTGTCTGTAAGAAGGCTCAAATTCCTTCTTGTCCGCAATCTTTTCTCTGACTAGATCCCCAATCTTTGGAATCCAGGCAGGCCTTGCTGGGATGGATGGTTCCCCGTCAGTGGTCGTTGGCTTCTGTAATGTGTTGCTTTGAATTTTCCTTGTTTCATGTAAGTCCTGCAAAACAGCCAAACGGTCTTTGATATCAAAAGGTTTTTGTTCTACCACTGAAGTGTGATGATCAAGGTCCTGGGCAATCATTCTAGTTCCAAAAAGGATTTCATATGGAGTGATTCCCCCTAGAGAACTTCTTGGCAGATTGTGAAGACTACGTTGGACACTTATTAGATGTTTGACCCACCCGTCACCCGAGCCTAATACCCTAGCTGTTATAGATTGCTTTATGTCCCATTTTTTTCTCTCCACTACCAAATATCCCTCAGGATGGAATGGACTAGAATACCGCAATGCAATGCCCAGATTGGCCATGGCCTCCTTGTAAGCCTTTGAGCTAAACGCAGGACCCTGGTCAGAATGTAGCGTGCCGACTGTGTATGTGCCGATAAAAACTCGCAAATCTTTTGTAACAGTTCGAGCATCAGCCGAGTTCTGAGGCCACATCCAAATGAATCTTGAGCATGAATCCATTGCAACCATGATATATTTGTAGTTACCATCCCTCTGTAAGGGACAGCAGTAGTCCAGGTAAACGCAAGCCAATGGTTTATCTGAAATTAAAAGGGGCTTCTGCGCAGGATGTTTCACTGTGGCGACTTTCATTTTTTGGCTGATTTCACATTCTAAAACATAGTTTCTGGTTTGTTTCTTCATGCACGGTCACCAGTATCTCTGTTTTAGTAACAATACTGTGGCGGAAACACCTGCGTGTGCAGAGGCAAGCCCTTCGTGTGCTGCTAAAATTAGTCCTAATCTATGTTCCCTGTTTGGAATTATCCCCCACTTCAGGGATTCGAGCAAAAGGAACATTATTTGCATCAGTTATGTATGAGTACTTGAGTGGAAAGCCTTTCGGAAGTGTTTTACCACTGTCTTTTATTGAAGCATTGACAGCTTGCATTATTTCGCCATCTATTTTCGTTTTTGAATGAGTGATTGCAGCTACGGAAGCCGTTTGCACAGCTGCCTTTGCGGCTTCATCAGCCAATGAATTCCCTGCAACGTGAACGCCATCACGTTGATGACTCAGTGTATGTATCACGTGAGTCTTTTGTAGTTCTTGAACTGAAATACTTGTTCAAAGCAACTTATGCTTGATGTGCCACCTTTTGCATCTTTGAAACCGTTTTGAATCCAGTTCTGCAAGTATTCATTGTAAGATTGAACGCAGTAATAAGAATTGCACACTATGAGTGTGGGGAATTCGTGATCAGTATTTTCAAGCGTCATCTTGAATGCTTGTACTTCTGCTCGCTGAGCTGTACAATCTCTGAGAGATTGCGCTTGTGTGACCATAGGTCGGAATTTACCATCGCACCAGAGACCTTTAACGAACGCGCATGCAGCACTATAAGCTTGTTTACCCCCAATTGCGGGCTGTGCTGATCCGTCTGTATAAATTATACATCTGTACTGTTCTAGAGGCAGAATTTCAGTGGGCAGAGGACATTCTTGTTCGTATTTTAGAAATTCTTGTGTTTTCAAGTAAGGGTCAAAAACGTATTCAACGTCTGTTGCAGCAAGAGAATTAACCCATTGTATCCATCTCAGATGTAAAGCCTTTGCATTTGGAATGATCGCTTTTGTCACTGCCTTTAAGGCAGGTACAGGAGTAACGACCATAATGCGTTATCCCTGTGCGAGGGTTCTCTCTTTTGATACTGCAGTTTGAACCGCTGTCAGAATTTTTTCTGTATAAGTGAATTTCATTTCAGCTTGTGTGTACAAGTGTGATTTATAAGCTATTGGTACTTTTTCTCCTTCATTAAAGGTTAAGTACGCGAATCCGCATCTTCCTGGAATGATTCGGATCACAAGGTTGCGTACGTTTACGCGTGTTTGTAAATGTGTTGTTGCTAACATGTCTGTTTGCAATGAACGCAAAATTTCTGTGTGTTTTTGAGTCCAATTAATCGTTTTGAAATCAGGTTTGATTAATTCGTAGAGAAGTTTAACCCTTTCTGCGTAGTTTAGAATGTAAGTTATTCCGAAATTTAGGAAACCTAGAACTGACTGTAAGGTTTTCAGCGTTTTTGGAGTTTGGAGCAGTGCACATTTCTCTAGGAAGTTTGCTGCCAGGCTTTTGCCTTCACTTGATAACTTGTATCCTGTAAAAAGGACGTTGAGGTGGGCAATTCTCGATTTCTTAAAACTGAATTTATACCATTCAGACGCGAATCCAAGTATGTTATGTTATGTTATGTTACTGTGATTTGTATAGCGTGACAGCTGCCCCAGAAAGGGGCGTCCCCGCGCTGACAGCCAAGCAACTAACACGGAGGGTGGAAAGGGCCAGATTACACGGTGGGAAACAAGTAAGTTTTAATGGCCTTCCTGAAAGCTAAGTAGTTGGTGAGGCTCCAGATGTGGGTAAGCAGCGAGTTCCAGAAGTGTGCTGCCCTGTTGCGAAAACAGCGACCACCTTACCGCACCTTCCCCAACCTAGGAACCACCACCAGGTGCTGACCAAGTGAGTGGAGTAATTGTGACTAAATTGGCCAGGATGTCGGGGAGTTGGATTTCAGGGCTTTAAAGGAGATGCAAAGGGCCTTGAACTCAATTCTCCTGCCAACCGGCAGCCAGTGTAGCCGGCGGATGGTGGCAGACACCGGGCAGGACCTACCCAGGTCAATCAAAGATCTGGCTGCTGTGTATAATGGTATTCACTCTGTTCAAGTGCCTGTCCAAGTCATCGTCTGTTAGATAGTTGTCATCGACATACGATAATGCCTCATCATCAATCAATCAATCAATCACTGCATTTGTAAAGCGCGCTACATACCCATGAGGGTCCCAAGGTGCTGGGGGGGGGGCTGCTACTGATCGAAGAGCCAGGTCTTGAGAAGTCTTTTGAAGGCCAGCAGGTCCTGGGTCTGTCGTAGGCTGGTAGGGAGAGCGTTCCAGGTCTTGGCGGCGAGGTAGAAGAAGGATCTGCCGCCGGTGGTGGTTTTCCGGATACGAGGGACTGTGGCGAGGGTGAGGGTGGCAGAGCGGAGGTTGCCGGAGGGGGTGTGGAAGCTGAGCTGGTTGTTGAGGTATGTTGGTCCGGTGTTGTGTAGTGCTTTGTGTGCGTGGGTGAGGACTTTGAAGGTGATTCTCTTGTTGAGGGGAGCCAGTATAGGCTTCTCAGGTGGGGTGTGATGTGGCTTCTTCGGGGGACGTCGAGGATCAGTCGTGATGAGGCGTTCTGGATTCGTTGTAGTTGTCTCAGGAGCTTGGTTGTTGTTCCTGCGTAGAGGGCGTTCCCGTAGTCGAGTCTGCCGGTGATGAGGGCCTGGGTGATGTTTTTCTCGTGTCGAGAGGGATCCATTTGAAGATCCTGCGGAGCATCCGGAGGGTGTTGAAACAGGACGCGGAGACGGCGTTGACTTGCTTGGTCATGGAGAGGGTGGAGTCGAGCATGAAACCCAGGTTGCGTGCGTGGTTGGTGGGTTTCGGGGCTGTGCCTAGCGATGTGGGCCACCAGGAGTCGTCCCAGGCTGATGGGGTGGGTCCGAGGATGAGGACCTCCGTCTTGTCTGAGTTCAGCTTCAGTCTGCTGTCTTTCATCCAGTCAGCGACGGCCTTCATTCCTCTGTGAAGGTTGGCTTTGGCGGTGTGGGGGTCTTCGGTGAGGGATATGATCAGCTGGGTGTCGTCGGTGTAGGAGATGATGTTGAGGTTGTGCTGTCGTGCGACGTGGGCGAGAGGTGCCATGTAGATGTTGAACAGCGTCGGGCTAAGGGAGGAACCTTGTGGGACGCCGAAGATGATCTCGGTGGTTTTGGAGTGGAAGGGTGGGAGGCGGATGCTCTGGGTTCTGCCGGAGAGGAAGGAAGTGGTCCAGACCGTGTCGAAGGCAGCTGACAGGTCCAGGAGGATGAGGGCGGCTGTTTCTTCTTTGTCCATCAGGATCCTGATGTCGTCGGTGGCGGCGATGAGGGCGGTCTCGGTGCTGTGGTTGTTGCGAAAGCCGGATTGGTAGGGGTCCAGTATGTTGTTGTCTTTGAGGTAGCGGGTTAGCTGTTTGTTGACAATCTTCTCTGTCACTTTTGCCGGGAACAGAAGCAGGGTATATGGGCCGGAAGTTCTTGAGGTCCTTGGGGCCCGCCTTGGGTTTTTTCAGAAGGACGTTGATCTCGGCATGCTTCCAGCTTTCCGGGAAGGATGCTGTCTCGAAGAAGATGTTGATTGTCTTCCGGAGGTGGGGTGCGATGGTTGTGCTGGCAATGTTGAAAACGTGGTGAGGGCACGGGTCGGAAGGGGATCGGGAGTGGATGGAGTTCATGGTTTTGATGGTGTCTTCGTCGCTGGACCAGGTGGTCAGGCGACTGGTGTGGGTGGAGGTCGTGGGGATGGTGGTGGGTGCGGGGGTGTCGTAATTGAAGCTGTCATGGATGTCAGTGATTTTGCTGTGAAAGAAGGTGGCCAGGGAGTCGCACAGTTCTTGTGATGGTGGAATGTCGTTGGTGTTGGAGCTGGGGTTGGAGAGTTCTTTCACGATGCTGAAGAGCTCTTTGGTGTTGTGTGCGTTGTTGTCTAGGCGGTCCTTGAAGGCGGTCCTCTTGGCGGTACGCATGAGTTGGTGGTGTATGCGGGTGGCGTTCTTGTGAGTTGTGAGGCTGTCTGGCGATCGGTCGCTGAGCCATTTCTTCTCCAGCTTCCGACAGGTGTGCTTGGAGGTCTGGAGGTCCTCGGTGAACCATGTGGCTTTCTTGTTGGTGTGGTTGGTTGTGGAGATCTTGAGAGGGGCGAGGGTGTTGGCGCAGTCGTTGATCCACTGTTTGAGGTTGGCGGAGTCAGGGTCGCTGGGGTTGGCGGGAGGTCTCAGGGCGAGGGTGGTGGTCAGTTGATCCTTGGTGGCCTTGCCCCAGCAGCAGCGTGGATGCTGTTGGGAGCGGTGGTGTGTGGTGGGTTTCCTGAAGGTGAAGTGGACGCATCTGTGGTCGGTCCAGTGGGGCACGGTGGTGTGGTTGAAGGAGACGTGGGGGCTCGCGGAGAAGATGGGGTCCAGCGTGTGTCCAGCGGCGTGGGTGGGTGTAGTCACAAGCTGTTTGAGTCCGAGGTTGGCGAGGTTGTCGATCAGGTTGTTGGAGTTGGCGCCGTTGATGTTCTCGAGGTGGAAGTTCAGGTCCCCGAGGAGGATGTAATCCGTGGAGGCGAGGGCGTGGGTGCTGACGAGGTCGGCGATGGCGTCGCTGAACTGTGGTCTTGGTCCGGGTGGTCTGTAGATGAGTGTTCCTCTGAGGGTCGTGTTGGGGTCGGTGTGGATCTAGAAGTGCATGTGCTCACCCATGGGGAGGGTTTCGTCGGTGTTGGTCGAGACTCTGAGGGTGTCTTTGTGGACGATGGTGGTTCCCCCTCCAACTCCGTTGGTGCGGTCTCTGCAGGAGATCTTGTATCCCTGTGGGATGGCTATGGCGATGTCCGGCGCTGAGGTGGTGTTCAGCCAGGTCTCCCTCAGGAAGGCGACGTCGGGGGCGATGGAGTCTAGGAGATCCCAAAGTTCGATGGCGTGCTTGCGAGCGGAGCGGGTGTTGAGGAGGATACAGCGGAGGTGGTTGGGTTCTCTATTTGGTGGTTTGGTGAGCTGGATGCTGGTGAATCGGCAGTCCCGGCAGGTGAAAGGCCCTTGGGTGTGCTTCGGGATGGCCTGGTTGCAGGGGTGGTATCGTACGGAGTTGAGTGCGTGGAGGGTGCTGGATTCGTAGTGCGGTCTGGCGTTGCAGGGGATGCGGGGTACAGCGGTACTGGCGCTGGGCGCGATCCAGGCGCGGACAAGCACAGACGGGCTTGCCTTTGGCGCCCCTTCGGCGCTCCAGCGGTGCACTCGCTGCGCGCTTCCGTGCAGCGACCTCCATAAGAGGCGAAGTGGGAGGCAGGAGCAGCTGGGAGGCGGGAGCCGGTCATCCAATGGGCGAGGGCACGGGACACAGAAGGCAAAAGGAGGCGGGGGGGCACAGAGGGCAAGGGGTAAAAAGGAACACCTGAGAACAGAAAACAAGATACAAAATACAATGCCAAGGTGGAAGAAAACACAGAATTAGCGGTACAGTGCAGAACGCAGAAAAACAGTCCCCAGGGGCGAAACTCCCGGCAGCGGCAGCAGGGGGCAGAGTCACGGGCACCCAGGAGGAGCTGTGCGGAGTGGGGAGCGACCACCATGTGTTTTTGTGTAGATTGCAGTAAAGACTGTACCCCAAGTGTCTCAGTCCTCTAAGTGTGGTGTGATCCCCATCGGTAAACAGATTATTAGAATTCTGTGTTTCTCATGAGGGGTAGTATCAGGAAATACTGCCTCGATTTGTGTAATTTTTTTAGCTATCCAGAATGGAATTTGTTCCCGTTTTGCGGGCAATTTACCAATGACTGATTATATAGTATGTGGTGTAATTTTATTTGTGTTCCCCTGGTAAGGGGTGTATTGTGGAATCCTTATAGGAGGTTGGACTGTTAGAGTCCGCATGACATATTGAACCAACTGTGTATGGATTTTTATTAGTTGTTTCAGTTGAACTAATAGTTCCACACCTGACATTTCTTCAATGGCAGGATGTGGTGTTTAGCTGGATAATACCGGCCATGTTGCTCCTGGTCTACCTAGTGGACCGAGCCTGGTAAAGTGATTTTGATGTTGTAGGGCGCCTTTAAACCAGAGTGCATGCTCTTGGTAAGTTAGTGGAATTTCAACATCCTCAAAAGGAGTGTATTCGGTTGGATTTCCTCTTCTTTGTAGAAGTGAAACACATGTGTTACTGGATTTGCTTCATGGAAGATAATCCATGCATAGAATACCTCTGTCTGCCGATATTAATGTGCCTATATCACAGAAATCACCCTACCACCTCTTGATGATAGGCCATTTGTTATAAGTGTTATAGTGATGGTTTTCCTTAAATTTTCCGGGATGATTATAGTATCCGGGTCATCTTCATTAAAGCCTGTGACGTCTAAGCCTGGTAGGGCTGCAGTGCTGCAGCTCCCCCGGTTGCGCTGTTGTCGCTGTTAACTGACATTATTTAATGAAGGTTGCAGAGCAAGTTTCAAGGAAACAAAGATAAGGTGCACAATATTTTGGAACACTGTATCCTTCAATGTTGCACAAACCCAAAAACTAATACATAGGATTTTCGTCCTACTCCTCTATGGCGGATATTTTATCCTTTTACTCACTCCAAACATCTATTGAAGTATTTACGGCAAAAAAGGGGTCTCTGAGAAAAAGCACAACTGAGTTACTTTAGTATCTAGCATTAAATTAGTGCCTTACCAAACGATGGGCGCCATGTAGTGTAGTTCCTATATTCCCAATAGGCTCTGCGCATTGGAATAATATATTCTATAGTTTAGACGTAGGACTGAGGTCGACTAGACCTCTATTGAATAGATTAAACTTAATAGGGAGTGCCAGCTAACTCAGAGATCACTAGAAACTTTCTCGAATTCACAAGAAGCGATTAGTTTCTGACAACCGCATACACATGGCAACTTTGTTTCCCAAGAATAAGAAATATATCTCTAGAGTCGCGGAAACAATAGATAAGTATTTCACTGAGTCAATTGTGCATGCTTCGTTTCAACAGAGGTGCAGAGAAATAGAGAGACAGGAGTTTTCAATAAAAGGTTTATTGAACAGTCTTTCTCATGCAAAAGAAATGAACTGCAACAATCGTTACGCGAACTGCAAAGTATAATGCGTACAGCAAGAACAGTATTATAAAATAATACTGTAAGAGCATTGTATGGTTCCTAAGCCATATAAAAATACATACGTAAATAACAATGACTAAAAGTACTCAACTGTGCTTCTAAAATACGCCTACCCCAATGTACCTAACCTAAGTCTAGTACGCGGGAAGAAGTAAGTATTGTGTAGCATAGGTTTAGTTTTCTTTGCCAAGAATCTATCCAAGGTTTCTCTTAGGTTCTAAATTCTAATCAGCTCCATACCTTTAGTTTAGAATGAAGGAGGTCTGGTATCTCTGTCTCGGGACTCGATTTCCCAACACCCCGCATGGGTAGCTTGGAAACACTGGAACTGGATTCTCAGCAGGATAAGGGACAGCTTCTCGATCAGTGCCTCAGCTGGAGGGTCGGCTTCCTTCGGCACTTGCTGTAGCGAGCTGCGTCAGGCAAGTAGATAATCGAACTGCTCCGAACCACTGGGTCTTGCTAGAGCAAGTGAAGGCATATTTATACCTTGAAGTTGTCTAGTTTGATGTAAAGTTAGGCATCATAACATCAGGAAAGAACCCCTAGGGAGTAGTAGTTCTTTGCAAAGTACATGAGATCTAGGACAAATCAATAGTCAAGCAAGGGGAAGTTCTCTAACTGCTTAAGCCGATTTTCCTAGAAATTGTTGTGACTTTTAGTAAGGGTGGAAGTAGCCATGCCTGTATTTGCTCTGCATGGGCTATGTATAAATAAGGGAATGATTTCTATGCCTATATTAGGGCAATATGAATTGTATCTTTATGAGGGCATAAATCGGGAAAACTCACTTGGAGCCTAAAACGCCACACAACAATAGATTTGATGTTAGTAACTAGTCTTTTGGTGAGGTAATTTTTTTAGGGGATGATAGGAACTCCTTAAGTTGAGTTGTATGAGGCATTCGATCATATAGGTTGTTGTATCCAGGATCACTGTGGCTCCACCCTTGTTCGCCGGCTTGATGGTAATGGAGTCTGTACGCAGAGTGTTTAAAGCAGAAAGTTCATGCTTGGACAGGTTACAGAAAGGTTGCGCTCTAGTACCAATGTTGAGTTCTAGATCCTTAAGAACTGCCTTCTCAAAAGTGAGCACTTCTGTAGGCATCGCATGGGTCAGTGGATTGAAGGACGCTTTCTTGCTCAGGTTAGTATTCACTGGGGCAGTATCCACATTTCCTTCTGTATTTTCCACACACAAAAACACTGTAATCTAAACTTTCAAAAAAATTGGGATAGTTCCTGGTGTAATTGAAATGCATTCCCTTTGTAAGTGGGACAAACCAAGTCCTCAACTTAGTACCCTCTGATCACCATGGGCTAATGTCTGACTGCTGATGTTCACAACTAAGGGGTTCATTAGGATGACCGGCGGACTTAGTCCGCCCGCCATCCCATCGTGTGAAGGGACCACCCACCATAATGGCGGGGATCCCGTGGGGGTTTTTAGGATGGACCCGTCACAGTGGCGGGCGCATCCCGTATTCCTAGCATTGCCACAATGCTAAGAATACATCTTGTGCATTTCAAAGCACAAAGTGACAGGCACCGCGCGGTGCCTGCCACGTTGTTCCTTGAAATGCAGGGGGGTATCATAGGTACCCCCCATGTGCACCCCCACCCCCCAGAGTCCCTGGGGGCCCGCAACGGGCCCCCACTGGGAGACTCCGCATGCCTTTCCATGAAGGCATTGTTGAATGCCCATTGTAACATGGCTGGCGGTGTCTGATAGACACCGCCACCATATACAACCCTAAATAAAAAAAAGACAAATAAACAATAAAAAATGATGAACAGAAATTAAATAATTTTCAAAATACATACTTTAAAATTTAACATCATCAAAATATCTTAAACAAAATCCTGATTGAAGTAACAAATAGTAACCTAACTCCAAATAAAAACAATTTAAATACAGTATTCTAAATGCAATCACACAAACATTAAGGAGTATACCTGAATTAAGGAGGGGGGGCGTGGCTTGGCGTATCAAGATAGCGGTCAACAGAGTGAACCGGACCTCTCCGTCATCCGTCCAAGAATCCTTCACCATCGGCATGATCAAATACAGCCCAATGCATGCTGATACCCCACTGATGCGACCCAGAATGTCCTGACAAGAGGTGACACCGCAGGATTGCTGTGGATTGTCATGTCAGGGAGGCCGGCGTCCGAGGACCCTTGCAAGATGGCGGTGCGGCCTGGGATCTGAGGCCACAAAACCCTGGAGACGGGCAAGGGCTGCAAAACTAACTGGAAGCGTCCCATGCCTTCGGACCTCGTGAGACCTGTGCGCTGGGGCCTGTGGTAGAGATTCCTCACCTGCTGGTGAAGCCTGCAACTGCTCTGCTCCACTGCCGAGGTCTGGAGGTTGCAGCCTGGAGTCGACCTGGAGATGCCGAGGAGAAGACCCTGCCGCGGCGGAGTCGGGGAGCGGGAGACTGCCTGTGGCCGAAGTGACATACGCAGCCTTAGGAGAGTGATCGGACCCCTGGGGCCGTGCCCCAACCTCGTAGGTGGGATTCAAGTGACCTGCGGTGTCCCGTGCTGCGTCTCCCCCCAGCGGCATATCTGAAGTGCGCTCCTCGCTTGGAGGCGTGAAGTACATAATTGCCTGGGCCAATGCGATCCGGCGCGGCCCCCCACATCCGGCACTGGCTCCGGTATCTAGATGCCATTTCAAGAACCCCAAGGTGCGGGCGAGACCACCAAGAGGCGGCCTGATTTTGGGCGAAGAAGATGCGCTTAAAGACCTGCTGCCGGACCGCAACTTACACTGTGAACAGGGAGCCCTAATTGAGGTGGTGTGGCGGGAGCGGCCTCCGGGAACCCGCGCTTTTGAACCTGATCTCTGGCTGCGCTGCTGAGGCCTGAAGAGCTGCAGCGGCCTCCGCAACCTTGAACCCCCTCACACAGCACTTGGCAAACAACAGCCTTTATAAAGAGAGACTTGTAACACTATACCGCCTTGGACCTGGCATGTCTCTCTGTCTCTCATATCAGCATGACCAGGCGGCACATAGGGGCTCAGAGGGACCGACAGAACTCAGTGGCCCAGGCTTGGGCCGGTACACCACAGTGAAGAGTCTGACTCCTTGGACAGGGCAAGATGGTAGGCTCTGGCACTTCCCCCCCCCCCCAGATGACCTGGTAAGCAGTGGGGCCGAGCTGGGAAGAAGACGAGGTGTGGCATCCCAACATATAGGCTACCTAATCACATTTGGGCAACCCCAGAAGGGTTAAGGAAGTGCTGTGAAGTCAGGGGAGGTCAATTGCTCATGAACCGAGCCCCACGCGGTCGCTGACTGGTTGGGATAGTTCGACACCAATCCAAGCGCCCCTCCCACGAGTGACGACTAGCGACTTCGGAGAGGTGGCCCGGTATATGAGAATAAGGGGGACCAACTGAAAAACAGATGCCCTGCCCCATTAAAGGCCTGCGCTGAAGCTGCATCAGACCCCTGGGTCTCCGCCAAGCTTGCACAGCGGCAAGTGGGGGACTATGCCACACCCGGATACCCGGCGTCTGGACTGAAGACGTGGCAGGATCCTGCAGGAGCTCAATTGCTCCTCCATCGCTCCATCTAGCGGTGATTAGATATACAAACAATGACCCAGGGACAGCGGCCAAACCCGCAGAGAAATCTACCATGTCTCCTGCTGATCTCAACACCATCCTGCAAGCAATCAGCGCCTCGAAGATGTCAGTCAAAAATAAGATTGGTGAAGTCCGAGTAGACATGGATTTCCTCCGGCAAGACTTCTGAAATGCAAAGGCCCATATCACAGAAACTGAATCCCACAATTCTACTGTTGTGGATGATGTTACTCAATTAATAGAACAAGTAGCTCGCCCAAAGACCCACACTAAGGAGCCACATAAAAGGGCAGAGGATGCTGAAAACAGGCTGAGGCGTAATAACCTTTGCCCAGTGGGGCTCCCGGAGGGAACGGAACAGGGGTAGATCGGAGACTTCATTGAACACTGGGTCAGATCTCGGATGCCTAAGGACTCCCTGTCCACATGGTTGCCAAGACCTCCCCCTGGAGCACCACACAGGCCCATAATTGCCAGGATTTTCAACTTTAAGGACAGAGACTCCATCCTGAGCAAGGCCTTCAGCCAAAAGACTCTAACCTACAGTGGCCACCCCATACTGATCTTCCCAGACTACACACAGGAGGTCCAGGCTCAGAGGCGCTCATTCATCAAAGTGAAGCAAAAAATACGTACCTTGAATCTCCAATACAGGTTGTTCTTCCCAGACAGCCTTCAAATGGTGCTCCAGAACAAAAAACGAATTTCTTAGAATCTCCTGAGACAGCCTGGACCTGGCTGACTGTGGAGCTTCCTCTCAGGATGAATGCCTCGTACCCACCCTCAGTGGCCCGGGGCTAGAGACACCCGGGCGGTATCACCCACACTACACAGAAGGCGCACACGGTCCCGCTGGGGGCGTGGAGCCAGTCAAGCTGGAGCAGGCTCACTTGCAGATTCCGTACTACACCCTAGAGACCAAATGGTGAACAGTCAAAATATTGAATTTTAAATATCGATATGCCAAAATATCGAGTTTAAAATATCGAATGGACAGAATAGCGACTATCAAAAATATAGTGGTGCAGAATGCCGAAATGCAGGTAAGTAATGTTGTTTGTGATAATATCGAAATTAGTAATATCGACAGTCATAATATAGTTGTTAAAAATATTGAATTTTATTTTATTTTAGTGTTTTAAGTGTTAGTATATGTGTTAAAAGTACATATTATTTTTGTAATGTATGTTTGAATTTTTTTAAAGTAATGATTTTTATGTTAGGTAATTTTTGTGTAATTTAATTCCGTAATGAGTTGTGGGTTTATAGGGGAATAGGGTGGGAAGTAATTTAATTATAATATATGTTTTAATAATTATTTAGAATTAATTAATTATATTTTAATTACTTCTTGCATAATTTAATTCTGTAGCGCGTTGTGGGTTTATAGGGGAATAGGGTGGGAAGTAATTTAATTGTAATTAATTAATTAATTATTTTTATCAATTAATAATTTAGTATTTAACAATTTATATTGTTAATTAAGTTTATTAATGTATTATTAATTCATTATACAATGATTAATAACAATTAATAATGAATTGGTAATTATGGTAATTGTGCTATTTTGTATTAATTAGTAATTAATTGGATATTAATTATTATGAATTAATTTGTAAATATGTTAATTGTGTACTTTTTTTAGGAGTGGGTTGAGGGTTGATAGGGGAGTAGGGTAGGAAGTAATTTATTTTTTATGTAATTTTTGTTATTTTTTATATTATATTTATTAAAAGTGATTTTATTGTGTGAATTAATTTAGATTTGATGGTTATTAATTGTATTCATTGTTTTTAGTTAGTTAATTATTTATGTTAATTTATTAGTATTTTACAATATTATAGGTGACGTTTATTGGGAAAAGTGGTGGGAGGTAAATTCATTTTGAAAATATTATTCTTAAAATTATATTGCAGGAGTGGGTATACTAAATTATTCCCCTACGCTATTCAACACTTTTCCTACTGTTGCATTCGCTAGAGTGGGAATAGTAATTTTTACCCACCCGCTATCCAACACTTTCCCTACTGTTCCACAGTAATTTTATCCTTTATTTATTTATTTATTTATTTATTTAGAGTTTTCTATAGCGCGAACTTGAACCGATTAGGTTACACTATGCAACTTATTTAGTATTGTTATATTTAATGTTGTGTAAAATATTATTTGTATAAAAAATATTTATTTTAATGCTTTAACCTTATCATGTTTAAATTTTTTAATATTATTATTATAGGTTTATTTAAACATATATATATAATATTAATTATTTTTTAATATTATTAAATTAATATATATAATAAAAAATAAAAGTGCATGTTTATTTTTATATGACATTTATTATTTATTAAATTATTTTTTTTTAATTGTTATTAAGTATGTTTTACTTAATTATATTCATTATTGAATTAATTTTATATTAATTTTAAGACATTTTAAAAAGTCGATATTTTACCAAACAATTTTTTTACAACAATATGTAGGATTCGATATTTTTGTACTTACCTGTTTGTAGATAGGAATTCGATATTCTGTCACTCGATATTTTCTCATCGATGTTCTAGCAGCTCGATATTATGCTCCTCGATATTCTGTCAGTGATCCAGACCAAACACACTTGAACAGCTCCCACTCGCCGCGGCGACCCGGCTACACAGACCAGTTAGAACCAGAAGCACCTCACCTAAGACTCTCCACATCGACTCCACTGAGTCAGACCTCTCTCGTAGTCCAGCGCTTCTGGAATGATTGGCCCAACCGGAGCCATACTGTCCAACGTATCACCAACAGAAATATACTTAAGTGGGTGTATCCTACTAAAATCTATAGACCTTCCTGCCGCAACAATGAATATTCTTATGTAAGGAGGGCTCCTCCACGCAACTCCAACCCAAACGTTTTAGTTTGGTCAGTTAAACTTACTTAATTGGGACGACAGATGCCTCTGTTCTCGAAGAATAGGGCAGGGGTAGGGGGTAGGGAGGGGTTGGGACCATTGTCCCGAGTTTTTGCTGTTACATCGTGTTTGTCACACCAGCCTTTTTACTCTCAATATGATAGTCACACACACCACAAACAAGATGGCATTACAGTTACTACCTTGCAGCCAGAGCATACCCCAAACAATCCCACAGCACAGGCCATGTAGGCCTCCAAATTCACTCCCACCCACCATTACATGTACGATAATAGTGGCAATTCCCTCCGAATACTATCATGGAATGTCAATGGGCTACTCGACAGGGTTAAATGGACGGCAGTCTTGTGCTATGCCCAACGCAGACATCGGACATACTCCTACTTCAAGAGACCCACCCCATGGGCAACCATTGTCCCTTTCTAGTGAGATATGGCTATGATAGAATTTGGCACTCAGGGTTTGCCCAGGGATCATGCGGTGTGGCAATTCTCCTGCGGCGCAATCTCCCCTTTGTGCTCGCACAAGCTACTAAAGACCCTCAGGGAAGTTTTATGGCTCTAAGTGGAACAATAGGAGGGAGCGCTCTCAACTTAGTTTCCATATACTCGCCTCCATCGATGCTTACAATGACCTTGAAGGATACTGACGATCTCATTGCATCTCTACCCCTAGGGATGACAGTAATTGGAGGCAACTTAAACGCTGTTATGCACCTAGACTTTGATACTGCAAGTGCACCCTTCGCCACAAGAGCCACATACGCTAAACACTTAGCAAACTGGGTGGGTACCCTGGGCATCTGTGAAACCTGGGGAATGTGGCATCCCCATACCAAGCAATTCACTAACACCTCAGCTGCGCATCACGCTCATGCGCGAATTACTAACATTTACATGCCCTCTCTCGACTATCCTTCCCTGGGGCATTTCAGATCATTCACCCATGTTCGTGTGCGTTGGGGACCCCCAGACCCAATCCGCCCGACATTGAGGATGAACGCATGGTTCCTCCAGGACAAAGATTTTTAAAAAGCAGTTGAGGCAGAGCTTCAGCAGTATTTTCACACCAATAGCGACTCTCTCTCCTCTCCGGGTACCCTGTGGGAGGCAGGCAAGGCCACCATCCGTGGCTTCACCAAAGGCCAACTCAAACTCAAACATCTGGCTCACAACAGCCAGATTACCCTCCTGGAGGCCCAGGAGACCCTCCTAGAGAAAAGTGCGCCTGGCGACCGGAATGATGCGTGGACGAGGCGGCTCACGCATCTAAGTGATGAAATTAGGCAACTTTCCATGGAAGCCGCCAAACTACTATGGAGATCCTGCGTAGCTAGGGTGTATGGCTGGGGAGACAAGAACGAAAAGATCCTGCACAGATTAGCCACATATCCCAGGGCCAACCGCATAATCCCAGAGATCAAGGACTCAAAAGATCTTATTCACTGCTGTCCCCCAGCAATGGCCCAGATCTTTGCCTCCTACTACCATAAGCTCAACTCAGCGCAGCTCCCTGAAGTTTTCCTCTCGTAGTTTATCAACTCAGAACGCCTCTGCCTCCCCTGCCTCAATGTGGCCGAATCAGTTGATATAGACCTCCCCATCACCCAAGAAGAATTCAATGAAGCCATATCATGTACCGAACTGGGCAAAACCCCACCCCTGATGGTCTCCCGCAAGAGCACTATGCCGTCTATCGGGAGATACTTATCCAACACCTCTATGATATATTTGCTGAAGCCTCCGAAAAAGGCTAATTTCCCCCAGAAATAGATGCTGCCACCACTGTCATTGTTCCTAACAACCGCCCCCGCAAAATTGTGCTGAATACCGCCCAATCTCTCTCATAAACACAGAGGTGAAAATATTTGCCTCAGTTCTAGCCCATCGGCTGAGATCCTACCTTACCAAATTGATCCATCCCGATCAGTTTGGGTTTATGCTATCATGGGTGACTAGTCACTGCCTTCGACACCTCCATTTTGCCCTAGCAAACCAACAATCACTAACCCCCTATTTAGCACTTCTCCTAATTGACTTTGAGAAGGCCTTTGACTCTGTGGATTGGCAATACTTGGATGATGTACTGGTCAAGATGGGTCTAGGTCAACATTTTCGCAACTTTGTTAAGGTCTTGTACTCCCGACCTCAAGCGCGGGTGCTCGTCATTGGGGCACTATCGGAAACATTTCCCATTAGAAGAGTAACGAGGCAGGGCTGCCCGCTGTCAACCCTCCTTTTTGCATTAGCGATGGAGCTCCTGGCATGCCTCATTCGGTCTGACGACCGAGTTCAGGGTAGGAGGTGGCCAGGCTCGGAAGAAGATAAAATCGCCTTGTACTCGGATTTGTCCTGGTCCCTCTACACATAACAAGAGATTGCTTCAACTGGCACTCCACAATACCCATCAGTTGGTAATCGTTTAAATACCTGGGAATGTGGGTCACATTGCTCCCTGAACTCGCCTGGTCACTCAACGTAACTGCATTAGTGAAGAGAGCTAGAGAAGACCTCCGTAAATGGCAGATGCTGCCGCTTAACCCCCTAGGGAGAGTTGCCCTTTTTAAAATGATGATCCTCCCTAGATTCCTCTATATAATCCAAAACACCCCATTTCACTTCCCACAGACTTGGTTCAGGGAGCTAGCTAGTCTAGCCACTAAATTCCGTTGGGGTGGGCGGAGACCTCATATAGCCTTGGCCCAATGCCGGATTTCACCCTTTTAATGGAGGCATGAGCATGCCCAATTTATACCTATACTACCTAACAACTCGCCTACTCACACTACATGATTGTTTTAATGGGGGTGGGTCAACAACACTCCAACCACACTAGATCGGCTCAGGAGTCAATGGGAGAGCTGGGTGGGACCCCTTGAAGAGGAAGATTGGATGGATGCACTGATTGCACTCAAAACAGTCACCACCACAGCCAAGCTATGTCTGGTCCAATTGTACAACTTACATGCAGCCTACTTAACGCCAAAGCGAATTCACAGTGCTGGACTTAACCAGACTGCATCCTGCACTCGCTGCAAACGAGACCAAGCAGACTTCTTTCACATGGTATGGACCTTCCCCCTCCTAGCGCAGTATTTGGAGTCTATAGAAAAAGAGCTCACAGAAGTCTTGGGTTGGGAGGTCCCACACAATCCACTAAACAGGCTCCTGGGCAGAATGGGTCAAGGACTGACATACTATTCCTCAACACGGCCATGATTGTGGCCAAAAGAGACATTGCTGCTAACTGGAAAAATCCAAGCCCACCTAGTATAACGAAATGGCGCAGAGGGGTGGACTGGTGTGCGGCACACGAGAAACCCCTGTACTAAGCCATGGGATGTCCGGCTAAATACCGCAGGGTTTGGGACAAATGGCTAGGTCAGATAGAATGATTATGTTTCACTCCACCGACTTTCTATATTGTATATGGCCTCATGGAATCATGGTCTGCAAAGTGCATAACATCCAAAGACATAGGTTCTATTAGCCGCCACCTTAGCGGTGCTGGGACCGGCCGCCAGTAGTGCGGCGGTCCCGCTGTGCCCATTAGGCTGTGCCCGCCACCATGCTGGTCGCATCCTGTATATTTAACATTGTGGCGGGCGGTGCTGTATTCAGCACCCGCCACAATGTTAAAAGGTCATGTTGTGCATTTGCATGCACAACGGGACAGGCACTGCGTGGTGCCTGCCACCTTGTGCATTCAAATGTAGGGGCGTACCATGGGTACCCCCCAAGTGCAGCTACCCACTAACTCAACCTCCTGGGAGCCCGCAACGGGCCCCCAAGGCATTCTCTGCATGCCTTTCCATGGCAGAGTCTCCGCCATGGATAGGCATGAGACTGCCATCATCGTATTATGGATGGCGGTGCCAGGAAGGCACCCCCACCATATTGCAGGTCTTGTCCACCTGGTAGGCCATCGGGCGGATTGCCTACCAGTGGAAAACTGGCAGGCGGTCTTTCCATAGGCCAGGGTCCCCACCGCCATCGTAATATGGGGGGAAATGTTAGGCGGGCGGACGGAAATGGCGGGTGGATCGCCACCACCATATGGGCTGTGGCGATCCGTCGGCCATCCTAATAGACCCCATGATGTGGTGACGATCTGGCATTACAGTAAAGTGCTATATTATGATTATCATTGGTGTAATTTTGAGGAAAAATACAATAAAATGTTGGTTATAAAAAAAGGGGGTGGTGGCAGTCTCACTGGAATTAGGGCTACGACACGTGCTGAAGAACCCCCTCAATTCTGTTACATGCTTCCTAATAGCAAATCTTTGCCTTTAAGAAGACAGAGAGAGAGAAGTGAACTCATTCCTTAGTCATTTTGTCTGCTGCAATGTAATCCTAGCTAGTTAGGGTAGGGGCCGAATAGTTGTTAGGTCTCGGCTAGAAATGCGCAAAGCGTGTTCTCGCCAGAGAACTATAGTCGGCATCTCAGCGGAACAGAACGACGAGGGGAGACATGACCTGGCCGCGTGCAGCGTTTTCCGATTGGATAACGTTGGGCGTGTGCACTTCTTCCGACAGCATGGCAGACAAAACCGGATCGCGACGCGCGCCTCGTGGAATGCAAGGGGAGCCTGCAGAGGGGTGCGCGGCGCTGATAACAGCACTGTCTTGCCATGTCTTTAGTGTTAGTCAGTTTCTTGTTACTGCTATTACAATTGTATGTTGTTAACATTTGATTTTTTTGTTGTCTTTTGTAAAACCATTGTAGTGTTATTATGTGTTTTCTTTTTGTTTTCCTCGATCGTTTTAGAACTGCTTAGTCACTCTTTTGTGGACACCGTAACTACCCATGTAAAGTGCATGGGGCGGGGATAGTCATTGAAAGTGCAACGATCCACATCGATCTAATTAATGTCAAATGTACCGGTGGAGAGGGCATGGATGTTGAGTGTGACCTGAAGCATGGATTCCCTGCAAAGCAGACAGTGTCCAAACTCTCGCGGCAAGAACTGGTTTTTGTTGCAGTTTTATATAGTGCCAACTCAAACCGAAGGTATCGGAGCGCTTTACATGAGCACTAGCAGGATTATGCGGACACATTAATTTCTTGTAGCTACAGAGAGAGTGAGTGTTCTGCCCAGAATCACAGGATGCTGTGCCAAGGCTGAGACGCCAATCCGGTGCCCCAGATTCAAAGTCTACAGTTTTGGCCGTTATGCTACATCCGATCCCCAAAAAAATCGAAGAAGGGAAATATTTAAGTGAAAGTGGAGCTAATAATGAAAAAGTTGGGACGGTTATTTCTAAATGCCTTCGGTAACCTATTAATAAATAGCAAAGTGCAGAGTGGATGTGAACTCGAAGTGCCGCAGGAACGGTTTAGCAGACTTTAGCGGAAGAAAATTCCTTTAAAGTGCAGTGGCAGGGAAGGAGTTCGCTGCACTTCGGCTTCACACGTTAAGCGTACCGCGTAACGTGTGCATCCGAAGAGCAGTGGCCATGTCTAGTATAGTGTTTAAGGTTGGAATGAGTTAAAGTGCAGGCGCCATCTGTACACATACTGCGGTCTTCTCGTTTTAGGGTAACATTCCTATGGTAGTATCTGTCCCACGGGCAGCCTGTGACGCGGCTGAGGCTCGAAAAGTTTCAGTGTGAAAAGAAGAAATGTTATCCAACCTGCGAGTGAGTGCAGAACCTGGCAGGGCTCCGCAGTAGAACTGCCAGGAAAAATAATAGCGTAGTGGCTGGCCAGGCTCGCGCCTTCATCTCACACTGTCTGAAGACGGAAGCCCGAACAGCCACGGCGACCCGAGGCCGCAAGAGAAGGGGGTGGGCCGCTGGGGGTCTTGCAGTACTAAGAGGCTAGCCAGACAGACTAATTCAGAGGTCGACAGGGAAGGCAACTGCAATACTGGGGCAAGTGGAAAATCGTACATTATATCTGGAGGGGATTCAATGCTTAATTTTTAAGATGTGCAAGGGCTCTCGTCAGGAGGCCACTGCAGCTTGCTCCACACATTGCCCCTGCCAGGGCTGACAATGATAGTAAAAACACAACTACTACCCATCGCACGCCTACGAGTGTGGCAATTCGGACTATTTCAGGGCCCCAAAGCTATAAGAATGGCTTAGGAGACAGGTAATAGTCAGTTTTAATGGTTATTGAAATAATAATTCGCTGTTGTTATGGTCACTCTAAATTAGGCTGACAGCGCCACTTTGTGGCAGACTATCACACGTGCCAGTGCTGACAATTAGGTGCTGGTGCTGAGCACAGGAAACCACCAGTACAAATTAAACACTGTAGACACAGTTACTGTTTTATCAGCACCCGGTGCTAAAGGCTGTTACACACAGCAAGTGCAAGGCTAAAGGCGCAGTCTTCAAGGGGACCATTACTGTGGCAAAAGGAGCATGCAGTAGTCTGAAATTTCCATATTCAAAACTCGAACGTTAGAAGCGGGATTATGGGCGTCCAGAGTGTGTCTACATGGAAAAGTTGGTAAACACCTACAAACGTGCACTTCTGTAGGCGTTCACCATTAATGAACGCGCAGTTTCCTATCATACAAAGGCATGCAGATGTACTGCATTCAAGGGCAGGGATTTGGGTATTTTCATGGTAAGGAACATCCTTAACGTGCAAGAGAAATACTTAAGCAAAAAATAAATTCCCCACAGAGGAACAAAATAAAAATAAAATGTGGAACTAGGTATTTGTGTTCAATTTGTGCAATTAAACTTGCACAATTGCTGAAAATTTGCATGCAGACAGATTTAGGATTTTGAGTACTTAAGGAAACCTACAACTGCCTTAGATTGTGTTCATTATTCCTAGAAATCTTTCCGAATGACAAAAAAGTTTAACATATGCTCCAAATGTAAGACTGTCCCCCCAAAAGCAAATTTCTGAAAAGTTTTAGATTTGTTATGTTTTGGGCTGTCAATGATGATAAAGACAACATCTACTAAACCCTTTCTCCTACTTTCAACTTCCACATTGATGACCCCAACGACTCCAACACAGCCAACCTACTTAAGAGCATGAACAATCTCAGCCTCATCCAAACTTGTCGCCAATCCTGCACACATCGCCGGACGCACGCTGGAACCATCTTCACATCCAGCAACAAAATCAGATACAGCCATGCCTCCGAAATTACCTGGTCGAAATATTCAATCATCCACTTCTCCATCACAGTCAGCCCAATACCTCCAACATCCAGACCAGTGCCTTCCACAGGAGCTGGAACAAGGGAAATAATATTTCTAAATGGTAAGATGTCGGTTTTTGGGACTTCAAATTATTCTGAGGAGAAGCAGTGTAAGTTTCCCTTACACGTGTGCACACACACACAGACTTTCATTCTCTCTCTTTTTCTCTCTTTCTCTATTTTCCCTCAACCCCAGGGGTGGAGCTTAATCAGTGAGATTCAATGGGTGTGAATCTAAAATTTCCCAACTAAAAAGGTAGTGGGCAGCAGGGTGAATGGATGAGATGACCAATGTCCAGGAGGGACTGTTCCCAGGACCTGCACTCTCACACCATCACAAGAGCCAGCAATCCCAGACTGTCCCAAAGCCTGCGCTCTCACACCATCCCAAAACCTGCACTCTCACACCATCACAAAACCTGCGCTCTCACACCATCACAAAATGCTTATAAGTACAACAGTAACTTACAATATTATTATAATATTATTGCCAACATTGCTTAATATTTTGCAACAGCTATCATCTTGCAAATCATCTTTATACACCAATACAGACTTTGCTAAAAATTTAATGCAACACATTGTCATATACAATGCCAATAACTCAAACTTTAATGCTGCGAGACCTATTGCATTGCAAATGCTTGTTTTTGATCTTCCAGTGACGTAGGTAGCTCTGTAGGTAAACAAATCATATAGAAATGCCAAATGCTTTTTTAATCACATTTTATCAGTGCTCCTTTTAAGCTACCCACACCTGTCATTAAAATGTGTAGGTTAAATACAATACTGGTAAAAAAAAAATACCACCTGTTCTCTTTCATTGTTGATGACCATGTCTCTGAGCATCAGAGGCAGTGTTTCCAACCTCCACAAAAGAGAAAAGCAGGTTATGAAGCACTTGGTAATTTTATAATATCATTGTATGGCAAAACAGCTATACTCCGTCTTGAGGGTCAATTATGTGACTGCTGGCGTTTATAATTATTCACGATTACTGTAAACATTTCTAAAATATTTGCAAGTGACTGTATCTCCTACTGTATGTTTTAAGATTGAATTCCTAAGTGAAAAAAAAAACTCATTTTGCTGAATTTTCCGTCCCTTCCATTTTTTTACAAACTGGCCTTAATATAGAAATGCTGGCATCATGCTAAAATACCAGCCAGATGACGCACTAACCATAGATAGCTGTTCTGGTTGAACAGTGTAATTTATTGTTCAGCCTTGCCCTCTCACAACCTTCCAGTAACAAACTGCTTTCTTTCTCCAATATTGTTCATTGATCGGACTGGGCGCAAAGTACACAGGGCACTGAGGCGCTCTGTTGGACAGTTATAGTTTCAAGATGGCACCAAATGTATTTAGTAGAAATAAACATAATTGTGAAGAACAAGGACGCTACTAATTTTCAGACTCTGGAAAGAATTAGGTACCTTGTTATGCTCACTCGCTTAGTACTATCAGTTTTTGCTCCTATAAAATGCGTGTGATGTTGCCATAGCTCAGCACTCACACTCAGAAAACTGTTCCAGCACCACTGAGAGGGTGCTGGAACCCTCTACTATTCTAACTCAAATCCAACAAACGTTTGGGAAAGTGCATACATTGGTGGACTCCTATTTACTATCCTAATTCCAATATAACAAATTTTGTGTAAAGTGCATATATTGTTTTGAATCTACTATTCTATCTCGAGTCTAACAAACATTGAGGAAAGTGAATATATTTGGTGGTGAGACAGATTTATTTATTCAATATTCTAACTACATAACAACAAACATTGAAGAAAGTGCATTCATTTGGGAAGGTCAAATTTACTATTCTAACTCAAGTATAATTATAGTCATTGTGAAAACTCAACATTGGTTAACTCACAATCACTTTATGTTAAATACCCTCAAGACAGAATTCCTCCTGATTGCCTCCCACAATCATCCTACCCCCACTCAAGATTGGGTCAAACAACTAAAAGCCTTTATTTGCACTCCACAAGTTGTGGATTCCACCACACCATTAGGTATAACAGCTGAGCATGCAAGACCACATCAGTGCAACAACTAGAGGAATCAATCACCAACTCAACACTTTAAGGAAAATCAAACCGTTCCTGCCTCCTGACGACATGCAGCTAGCGGTCCAGTCCATTGTTATCTCCACTTAGATTGCAGAATTGTGACCCTGGCTGGACTTCCCAAAGCAAGTCTGGTCCCTTTAAGGGCTACCCTGAACTCTGCTGCCAGACTCATCACAGGTTTCAAACAATCATTTGCAATGCAATAGGTCTCGCAGCATTAAAGTTTGAGTGATTGGCATTGTATATGACAATGTGTTGCATTACATTTTTAGCAAAGTCTGTATTGGTGTATGAAGATGATTTGCAAGATGAAGCAATGTTGGCAATAATAATATATTATAATAATATTGTAAGCTACTGTTGTACTTATAAGCATTTTGGTAGCGCATAGTGATGTTGTGGTCCCCCTGAGTGATGCTGTGGTGGTGCCGAGTGATGTTGTGGTGATAGGATAGATAGTGAGGGCGATAGATAGATAGAGGGAGGGCGAAAGATAGAGGGAGGGAGAGAGAGAGATAGAGGGAGGGCGAGAGAGAGATAGATAGAGGGAGGGCGAGAGAGAGTTAGAGGGAGGGCGAGAGAGAGATAGAGGGAGGGCGAGAGAGAGATAGAGTGTGGGGCGAGGGATGGAGTGCGGTGCGAGGGATGGAGTGTGGGGCGAGGGATGGAGTGTGGGGCGAGGGATGGAGAGTGGGGCGAGACTGTCCCATTGTTCGGGTGCTCGAGGCGAGTTTGGGGATAGGGAGCAAGTTTCTGCCCTGCCAGAGAAGACGGCGCCTGACTCCTACCTTTGTGGGAGTGACCTCCTCCCCGCCTCACCCTCTCCTCCCTAGCCCCCAACCTCAAGTTCTGGACTTCAAAGATATTAACACAACCTTGGTATGTTCCAACTGCGCAGGAGCTTGCTTAGCGCCTTGATGTGCACTTCTGTGCGACATGAGTCACTCCAGACCCTCGGCTGGGTCACCTCTCAGCCCGTGACAGCCTTGCCTGGCTAGGCCTTCGCCAGAAAGATGGGAAGGGCTTAGAAAATTGTTAAGCCATCCCGCTGTTTTTCTAGGTCCACAAAGACTCACTTAGAAAGACCCGCCAGGTAAAACCCGCTGAACAAAAAGCATGCAAATTGCTGCGCGAGGCCTAAACAGGGAAATATGTAGCAGCAGAAAGCAGGGCAGGCACGAAAAGTAGGGACCTCAAGAAGATTAAGAGGGACACAGCTACCAGAAGCTGCAAAGTCCAGAATCTACTCGTGTGCAAACAAACCACGTCAAAGAATGAAGGAGAATATGGACTGCTGGCGGTTCAGATTTCACTGAGACCACGTGCCACCACAGGATCACTGACAAAATATCGACCTAAAAAATATCGACCTACAGGAATATCGAGTCAAAAATATTGAGGGCAAGAATATCGACATCCTAACTACAACATGGTAAGTACAAAAATATCGAAAAAATAATATAGATGTTAAAAAAATTGATGTTAAAAATATTGTTTTTTTTCTTTTAAAATATATATGTAAAATAAAGTAAATAACACTAATAAATAAAATCTACATAGTTAAAAGTATCTTATAATGCTTAAAATTAATAAATAATACCTATATAATAATAATACATTAATTACATATATACAGTAAATATATAATATATATGTACTGAACAATAAGTTGTAATAATTATTTTACTAATTTATAATTGAATAAAATATATTCTAAATTACTAATACATTTACAAACATAAAACAATAACTTAAATAAAATGTAAAAAATATAAAAAATTATATATACTTTTAATATTTTTAAAATTAATTATATAAAATGTTGGATAGCGTAAGGATAAAAATTACTATTCCCACTCCAAAGAGTACAACAGTAGGGAAAGCTTTGGATAGCGTAGGAGTATAAATTACTATTCCCACTCCAGAGAGTGCAACAGTAGGGAAAGCGTTGGATAGCGTAAGAGTAAAAATTACTATTCCCACTCCACAGAGTGCAACAGTAGGGAAAGCGTTGGATAGCGTAGGAGTAAAAATTACTATTCCCACTCCAGGGATTGCAACGGTAGGGAAAGCGTTGGATAGCGCAGGGGTAAAAATTACTATTCCCACTCCAGAGAGTGCAACAGTAGGGAAAGCGTTGGATAGCATAGGAGTAAAAATTACTATTCCCACTCCATAGAGTGCAACAGTAGGGAATGCGTTGGATAGCGTAAGAGTAAAAATTACTATTCCGACTCCACAGAGTGCAACAGTAGGGAAAGCGTTGGATAGCGTAGGAGTAAAAATTACTATTCCCACTCCAGAGAGTGCAACAGTCGGGAAAGCGTTGGATAGCGTAGGGGTAAAAATTACTATTCCCACTCCAGAGAGTGCAATAGTAGGGAAAGCGTTGGATAGCGTAGGAGTAAAAATTACTATTCCCACTCCAGACAGTGCAACAGTAGGGAAAGCGTTGGATAGCGTAGGGGTAAAAATTACTATTCCCACTCCAGAGAGTGCAACAGTAGGGAAAGTGTTGGTTAGCGTAGGAGTATAAATTACTATTCCCACTCCAGAGAGTGCAACAGTAAGGAAAGCGTTGGATAGCGTAGGAGTAAAAATTACTATTCCGACTCCACAGAGTGCAACAGTAGGGAAAGCGTTGGATACCGTAGAGGTTAAAATTACTATTCCCACTCCAGAGAGTGCAACAGTAGGGAAAGCGTTGGATAGCGTAGGGGTAAAAATTACTATTCCCACTCCAGAGAGTGCAACAGTAGGGAAAGCGTTGGATAGCATAGGAGTAAAAATTACTATTCCCACTCCAGAGAGTGCAACAGTAGGGAATGCGTTGGATAGCGTAAGAGTAAAAATTACTATTCCGACTCCTCAGAGTGCAACAGTAGGGAAAGCGTTGGATAGCGTAGGAGTAAAAATTACTATTCCCACTCCAGAGAGTGCAACAGTAGGGAAAGCGTTGGATAGCGTATGGGTAAAAATTACTATTCCCACTCCAGAGAGTGCAACAGTAGGGAAAGCGTTGGATAGCGTAGGAGTAAAAATTACTATTCCCACTCCAGACAGTGCAACAGTAGGGAAAGCGTTGGATAGCGTAGGGGTAAAAATTACTATTCCCACTCCAGAGAGTGCAACAGTAGGGAAAGTGTTGGTTAGCGTAGGAGTATAAATTACTATTCCCACTCCAGAGAGTGCAACAGTAAGGAAAGCGTTGGATAGCGTAGGAGTAAAAATTACTATTCCGACTCCACAGAGTGCAACAGTAGGGAAAGCGTTGGATAGCGTAGAGGTAAAAATTACTATTCCCACTCCAGAGAGTGCAACAGTAGGGAAAGCGTTGGATAGCGTAGGGGTAAAAATTACTATTCCCACTCCAGAGAGTGCAACAGTAGGGAAAGCGTTGGATAGCGTAGGAGTAAAAATTACTATTCGCACTCCAGAGAGTGCAACAGTAGGAAAAGCATTGGATAGCGTAGGAGTAAAAATTACTATTCCCACTCCAGAGAGTGCAACAGTAGGGAAAGCGTTGGATAGATGAGGGGTAAAAATTACTATTCCCACTCCAAAGAGTGCAACAGTAGGGAAAGCATAGGATAGCGTAGGGGTAAAAATTACTATTCCCACTCCAGAGAGTGCAACAGTAGGGAAAGCGTTGGATAGCGTAGGGGTAACAATTACTATTCCAACTCCAGAGAGTGCAACAGTGGGGAAAGTGTTGGATAGTGTAGGGGTTAAAATAACATACTTATAAATAAAAGCTTTTTTTAATAATAAAATATAAACTATTAAATAAATATAAACCATATACAATACCTATACATAATTATAAAAAACATGATTAGCTAAATATATTTAACCAAAAATAAATATTAAAAAATATCATTTTATAATATTTATTTACCATTTAATAATTAATTAACAATTATATTATTAACAAAACAATTAATTTAAAAACATTATTACTTAATTACATTTAAATTACTTCCAATCATATTCCCCTATAAACCCACTACCCGCAACAGAACACATTTATCTATTTATGAATTAATTAAAATTATTTACCCATTAATTAAAATTCATTACCAATTAATTAAAATTAATTACCAATTAATTAAAATTAATTTATGATTCCTACTAATTAATAGTTAATTAAACATAATTAAATTACTTCCCACCCTATTCCCCTATAAACCCACAACCCACTACAGAACGTATATATCAATTAATCAATTAATTAAAATGAAATACCAATTAATTAAATTTATTTACCAGTTATTTAAAATTATTTAATAATAACTACTAATTAATAATTAATTTAACATAATTAAATTACTTCCCACCCTATTCCCCTATAAACCCACAACCCGCTCCGGTACTAAAACATATAATTTGCTTATAAATAAATGTATTAATATATAAAATTAATACACATATAATATTAATTATTTTAAACACTTGAGTAAAACATATAACACATACATAATATAAAACAAAAAAGTAATACAAATATCGATATTAGTGTCATCAAAATTAGTGACATCGATATATATGCTATCGATATTACTAACTTCGATATTATTTACATCGTTATAAGGAATTTCGATATTACTTACCTTAGGGTCGATATTCTGTCCAACGATATTCTTGACATCGATATTCTGCACCTTCGAAATTTCAAACACGATATTTTGGTAGGTCGATATTTAATACTCAATATTTTGACTGTGTACCGCCACCACCGACGAGTGGCGAATATAGAGGATGTGGCGTTACGACTAGACCTGCTGACTTTGGAAACTGGGAACCAGGTTGGAGTCCTGGCGTCAGCCCAGCACCGTGTGATTCTGGGCTAAGTCAATTCATCTCCCCGTGCCTAAAAAAATGCGACTTTGTGCAATGTAACCGGTTCTCAGGTAAAGCACATCAAAGCCCTCTGGCCAGAGTTCGCACTGCATAAAACTGCACATTTAACAGTGGCTAATGCATGAACTGCTCAGGAAAGAAACATAATAATGGAGCAGAGTTCTTGGCATTAACGGACCACGTTGTGGGAAAGTAGGAGGGAGGGGTCACTGAAAAGAGCAGAAGGCTGCTCAGTGGAGGAGAGGCAGAAACTACCTTGGGCAAAGAAGGACCAACATATGCTTTTATTTAGGACAAAATGGAATACAAACTCTTGGGGACACTCACTCTGATGAACTCAGGCACGTTTTGCAAGAGATACCGTGAGCAGGGCGTGTTGACAAAAGGGATATGGCCGAACAATGACGGAGATGTAGAAAGTTCCGTTGTAGCAAATGGCAGCGCCGCTGTCACCGGCAAGGAGCAGTTCTGTGAGTGGTTGAAAAGTGTCATCACTCCGTCCATCATCTTGTTGGGTTTCCAAAAGCAGGACGCGTACAGCCTGACCCGAAAGCATACACTTAAGGCAGGTGACTGAGGAATTCCAGCGACAGGTGTGAATACAGCAATATGTGCCAGGTGACACATATGGTTCCATTGTCACGTGAAATGTGTGCATGGCCACTGGAAAATCGCGCTTGTAGAACGTAAGTATTTTCGGTGCAAATATGAATTTGCCACATAAAAGACACTTAATCTATTGACTGCTGTATAATAGGCAGATTGTAGCACAAAAATTGTAGCCAAAACTGACCAGAAGTTATTAAACGTGTTGTGGACAGCATGTACGGCAGCAGTGTGAGTTTTGTGAAAGTTTTGTTCACCGTCAGCTCTTCACTGTTGTAATTAGCCATTTAGACAGGTGACAATGTTGCCCAGAAAGTGAAAACACCCCTGATCGATGGAATGGGACGTATTTCTTTATCGCAGGAAAAAAAAAATAGCCTGTACAACTCTGTATGTGTGCAAGCTCGAGCTAGTTAGGAAAAGGGAGGCACGTCCTGCAGCTTAAAGAAGCCTGCTTGAAGGGGCAGCCATGTGAAGCGCTCTGACGCCTTCGGGTAAGTTCCGCGCTATATAAAAACGCATAAATAAATAGCCTGTACAACTACGTGTCCATAGAAAGAGGAGCATTTCTGTGCACAAGAGGAGTAGGGTGCCAGGATAGAGACATCCAGAAAATAATAAAAAAGCAAATAGCATAGCAGGACTGTGCCACGGGAGCCGGACATGCATTAGCGCTGACAGCACATTCGATCATATGCCTCCACGCAAACTCGTCAGTCTCATCTGGACTTCCAGTGAAAAGCTTTTTTGTATCTGCCTGCAGCAGAGTCGGTTAGCTGACATTCTGTAGTGTGTGTTATCAGCGCCGCGCGCTGGTATGCAGACTCCCACTGCATTCCAGAGAGGCGCGCGTCGCGATCCGGTCTGCCATGCCATGCTGTGGACACAAGACCTGGCCGCGCGCACAACGTTATCCTACGGGGAAACGCTGCGCGCGGCCAGGTCTTGTCTCCCTTCATTGTTCTGAGACGGCTGAGACGCTGAATATAGTTCTTTGGCGAGAACGCGCTTCGCGCGTTTCTAGCCGAGACCTAAAAACGCGATCACATCACGCCAAAACATGATCACATCACATTGGACCTAATTCCACACAAGTGGCTCCCTTTCGAAGCAAGGATTTGTTTCAAGATAGCCTTCCTGACTCACAAAGCGCTTTTTAGGTCTCTCCTACGCAGCACACATGCACTGCTTAGGAAAAAGACCTTTAGCCATTGATTCAGCTTGGCTGCCAAAAACGTGCACGCATTGCATTGCCTTCAATGGCAATGCATGCACATTTGGCGATTCCCTTGCGGAAGCGAGCTTTCAAACCATGTGTTAATTACAAAAATATGGTTCCTGCTCGCTCCTGCAAGGGAAACAGGTGCAGGCCCCCTCCTCTCTCCCCTTCCCCTGCTGCCTCCTCCTTTCCTTGTCTTTTTTTTCCCTTCAGTGCGAGGCGCGCGCTGCGTGGGTGTGATATAGCACCAACAGTTATGCAGCCATATCAAAATTTAACTCATGTTTTTCTGTGTGTGTGTTTCTGTGTAGTACTTGCTTTACGCAACAAAAAATATAGGAATTTTGTGAAGTGCTGCCCAGAGGGCACAGCTCAGGGTAAAATAACAGGGAATATGATTTTTTTTAGTGGAGACTGAGGTCAGAGTTCCCTCGCGCGTCTGCGCAGCATATCATCCCCATCTTCGCTAAATGCTTTATTTTATTATTTACCTTACAAAGCCAATGGGGTGTGGGGTGGGTCTGTAAAGAGGAGGTTGTTTAATGACATTGAAGAATCCTTTAGTTTATGCATTTAATTGTCCAAAACAACAAGATCTCACTAATCTTAAATTTGGCCACATCGTGATTATTTAGCCTAAAGGATATCTTTGTGAGGCAACCCTCTCGGCTGAAATTCTTTGATGTAATGGGATGGTATCGTTTGCGTTAGTGGCTACCTGCAATGTTTGATGGGCTGAAAAAATAGGATACAGGAGATAGGGTGTTATTAGGTTGCACTGACACAGTTTCAAAGGAGACGTGATCTATGAAATGAGATGCTGGCAATGTATAGACATACAATAACAGATATTAAGGCTGACAGATATGAGCTGGAGCATAGGCTATAGTCAGAGGAGCATGCTGAGGATGGAAACTAAGAAGAGATGAATAGAAGGACAGAGAGGGCACAGTTGAGCATTTTTTAAAGCTCTCCAGTTGCCCGGTCTCTAAAAGAGATGAATGATTTCAAAATATAAAGAGTTGATCTGTATTGTGAACTCCAGCTACTTTACAGATAAAATAAAATCGGCAAACAAAATGGCCCAAAATAATTATTTGCCACTGTTCAGAAATTAACCAAACTCCCAGAGAAAAAGAAATTGTCGATTATCAAACCTTCTGCAGCGCTGTAGCATTTTTATATCGAGAAAAAGTCGGTGAAATTTAGGACGCTTCCTTTAAGAATCAAAACACCAGAGGTCTGTCTGCTGATACTTTAATTCCCTCCAGTGGTGGCAGCCACATCAAAAGCTTACAGACACCACCTTTGAGTTTGTCAGAAACTAACTCAGCCACTTTATCCGCCTTTTCTTTCTCGGCGGTGGCATAGTTCTGCCTCCAACTTTGTTTCTGTCTGCGACAACGCCGTTTTCCAAGCCTGAGTTCTCCAGAGAACCAGGGCTCTAATGCGGTAGATATGTTCACCCCACCAGATTTTTGAGGCACTAAGGTATTTTCTTCGCAGCCAATCCAGGCATGATAGACCGAAGTAACAGTCTCCGGATCACTGATGATCATAAGCCAACTGTTAGGTAGCGAAACATTAAATTCGGCAGCATCCGTGGTCTGGCAAAGGTCACTCTCATGCTTTTCCGCTGGTGTATTTAACTTCACGTCACCTTTTATGCCCAGACCATCTGCTGCTTTTGTTTTTTGTAAAATCCCTAAAGACTTGGCTCTTTTTCAGGCCATAATCTGCTAACTCTTACAAGTTTGGTTTATCACTAATTAATAGCGCCAGGATACCTCTTTTGTTCACATTTTAGAGGTTTACTGTTTCTTTCATTTATGTCTGTCATGCCATAGAGAGACATCAGATTGTCCAGTTTAGTGTCCTTCATTTCACAAGTTTGGCAAAAAGATCCATGCCGACACCTGAGATGCAGTAGAGCTCTCAAAAGTCACATTTCTATTACCCCCCCTCACCCTGGCTTTGTCACTGTAAAACTCTTATACTTTATTTTCTTAAGAGTTGGATGACTGGCTGGCCCCCACCTGCATAATGTATCTGCTATGAGTGTATTTGCGAGTTAATTTGACTGCTTGGTCAGCTGGACATGGATAACAGCCGTCTGTTTTGTTATCTGTTTGACTGTTTCTCTCTTTTTTAGGTTTCTCTGGCGTGGGCTGCGCACATAGGCAGTCTCGCTGATGAGATTTTATGTTTTTGATGATCTTTAAGCTTTAAGCCCCGCCCCTCTTTCCCATTGGCCGGCGTCACCGTTTATGCTAAACGGTGGCCAGCCATTGGGAAAGAGGTTTGTCTGACGTAGACTTTTCTCTTTGTCAGACCGCCCACTTGGACGGGCTCGTCTGACTTGCTCCCGTCGCAAAAGGTTTGTTATCTTTATGGGGCCAAACACATGGCCCTATAAAGATAACAAACCTTTTGTGACGGGAGGAAGTCAGACGAGCCCGTCCAAGTGGGCCGTCTGACAAAGAGAAAAGTCTACATCACAACCGCGGCTGCCTGGCGATCCCTTAGTATTTACAGACTTGTTTTTTTTCCTCACTGTGAACGCATTCAAGTGTGAGGGATAAAGCTTCATGGTTGGAAGTTGTGTCTGCTTGTTCAGGCACAATATAACATTCTGACGAAAAACATTTTCCCGTAGTTTGGGACTTGCAACTCCGTATACAATAATTCTGCACTTCTGATCCGGCTGCATTGTGCTGCAGTTATCGGCTGACGTGTTTGTTTTATCCATGAAGCTGGTGCGCAGCATTGGTGCGCTTCTAAACGGTGGCCTCTGGCGTCTCTGCAGAAGGAAACATTGGTCCTTGTAGTTTCTGCAAATGAGCACAATTAAGAAGCAAACACTGGAGCACAGCGTTCCCCTGCAATGTCAAACACTGTGGAGTGCAATCTTGGCAATGGCGGGAGACTACCTAATGAAATGACGAGGACCGCAGCCGGCCTTAAGGGGGTTTGACTTTAGAGAGTGTAAACAGAACAGTGCAGTTTCCTGCCAACTAAAAGGGTCTTTATTTAAAAATGTCTGCTCCTTCGTAGGTACTTGGGCGCAAGGACCAAAACAATAAGGGCTGTGGGTTGTGCATCGCGCCAATCCTCTCTCTGTTCAGCGCGTACACGCTCCGCCCTGCTGCACGTTACTTTAGTTACTCTTCTGTCTGTATGGATTACCTTGACGTTACTGGAGGCCACCTCCTCTCCCCCATCCTCACCGAAAATGCACTTGGGGTTCTCCTGCCGCTGCTGAGGCAGGAGCCCGGTGCAAAGGTGCATTCTTTCTCCCAGAGTGCACCTCCAGTGGACGTGAACACATCTTTGTAAAGATGCTCTCTACATTGTGGCAGCTGTTTGGATATGAAGGTTGTTTTCTGCACAGCTAGTACTAATTGTATTTATTTGTGGAGAATCTTCCTTATATTTTGTTTGTGACTTGCTGCGGTTATTCACCGCGCTGACGTATGTATCTGTGTTCAGTTATGCTTGTTTAGGCGGGAAAGCGCCATTTGATATTTGCGAAGTGTTTTCTGGAGGTACGCCTACTGTGCCGTTTGACAGGGGACTCAGCAAAATAGATGTACCCGTCTGACCCCGTCAGGTTTTTGAAACTAGAATTTTTTGCTAATGTATATTTTTTTATTTTGACACCTCAAATCTTTTTTGTTTCGTGTCACTCAAAAAAGATACTACTGAAAAAACACATAATCCGTTTATTTGCGGTTGGGTTTTAAGTGGTGTTATTCTAAACTAGCATTAATGTTTTATTTAGAAATCGTCATAAGAGTGACACCACTGCAGATTCATTGTCCATTTAAAAGGAAGATTTAAGGTTCTAGTGAAGAGTTAAATTTCAGCCGACTTTAAGTTAATCGGCGGTTCCTCAGAAAAATCTTCAGTTCTCTTGCCTCCTGTAAAGCAAAGATGTAATTTGGGATTATGAGCAATCCGTTTCGCATTGTGGTAACTGAAATTTTTTATTAGTAGTTTTAACTTTAGAAGTCTGATATCTTGCTTTTGAGAGAAAAGAGATGGGTGAAAGGGTAAAGCAAAGATATGGGGGTTGATGTTTTTCTTATTGGTTATACTTTTTAGGTCTAACGTTGTTTCAGAGAAAAACAAGCTTGCGGAAAGATCTAACCAGTGCTGTTTCTGACGGCGGCTGCATTGTGGATGGAGTGTGTGAACTTCATAGGCGTGTCTTTTATTTTTTTGTATGAGCAAAGTTTGGAAAGTCTGCTTTAAAGGTTACTCCTAATTTCATTGATATTGTTTGTACAATTTCAGACTAATCTCCCAGAACCAGATGGCATTGCACCAAACAGCACATTAACAGTAGTATAGCAAGCGTGTTTCGAGCCATGATGCAAGTGAAGAAAATGGGCCAGCTCCATTTGCGTTCGATAGTAAGATTCTAACAACTGGGGCGCAGTGGGACTCCGGGTTCCCGTGCCACTGTACTTTCTACACTAATGACTGCTGTTCTCCTATTTACCATACATTTTCGGCAAATGCTGACTTCCCCATGGTATGAGAAACAAGCATTTGCAATGCAATAGGTCTCGCAGTTACACAAGTTTAAGCTATTAACATTGTAAATGACAATGCCTTTTTTATTTTTTTAAAACAAAAACAAAAATAAAAGGCATTGTTATTTGCAATGTCAATAGCTCAAACTCACGTAACTGCGAGATCTATTGCATTGCAAATGCTTGTTTTTGTTTTTACTGATATTACATAAAGCTGGTAAGTTCAACATATTGTAACCATGGTATGTGATAAAAACCATGGGGCAGATTTACAGGCCCCTTGCGCCTCTTTTACGCCGCCGTTGCGTCACTTTTGTGACGCAGCGGCGGCGCAAAAGATGCACCATGGTGCGGGGTATTTACAACATAATGTATCTGGGAGATGCGTCACATTGTAAAGCCCTGCACCAGAAGGAGGTGTTTCCGCGCAGGGGGGCGTTCAAGTGCAGAACGCCTCCTAAAGTGGCTGAGTGAAATCTACAAGATTTCACTCAGTCACTTTGGGGCCCATGCTACGTCAAAACCCTATGCCTGCTTGAAGCAGGCGTAAGGATTGACGCAGCGTTAACTATATAGGGGCCCCCAGAGCATTGCTGGAGCTGCGTCGCGCTTGTGACGCAACTCCAGCAATGCGCCAATTTTACGGCACAGATGTGTGACGCATCTGTGCTGTTTTGCGCATCCATGGTGGCCGAGGCATGGCGCACAATAAGTGGCGCATCCCTGCTGATATGCAGGGATCAATCAATCAATCAATCAAGGCATTTATAGAGCGCACTACTTACCCGGAGGGTCTCAAGGCGCTTGGGGGGGGGGGGTGGGGTGCCGCTACTGCTCGAACAGCCAGGTCTTGAGTTTCTTCCTGAAGGAGAGGTGGTCCTGGGTCAGGCGAATGTCGGTCGGGAGGGTGTTCCAGGTCTTGGCGGCCAGGTAGGAGAAGGACCTTCCTCCTGTTGTCGCTCTTCGGATGCGGGGGACGGCGGCGAGGGCGTGGTTGGTCGATCGGAGGTGGCGTTTGGGAGCGTAGAAGTTGAGGCGGTTGTTGAGGTAGCTCGGGCCTTGGTCGTGTAAGGCTTTGTGTACGTGGGTGAGGAGACGGAAGGTGATTCTCTTGTTGACGGGGAGCCAGTGCAGGTCTCTCAGATGTCCGGAGATGTGGCTGCATCGGGGGATGTCGAGGATGAGTCTGGCCGAGGCGTTCTGGATCCGCTGGAGTCTCTTCTGGAGCTTGGCGGTGGTTCAGGCGTAGAGGGCGTTGCCATAGTCCAGTCGGCTGGTGACGAGGGCCTGGGTGACCGTCTTCCTGGTCTCGGTGGGGATCCACCAGAAGATCTTCCGTAGCATGCGCAGGATGTTAAAACAGGACGCGGAGACGGCGTTGACCTGTCTGGTCATGGAGAGGGAGGAGTCCAGGATGAAGCCCAGGTTGTGTGTGTGGTCTGTCGGTTTGGGTGCGGTGCCCAGGGCGGGTGGCCACCAGGAGTCGTCCCAGGCGGAGGGCGAGGAGCCCAGGATGAGGACTTCCGTCTTGTCTGAGTTCAGTTTCAGGCGGCTGGTCGTCATCCACTCGGCTACGGCTTTCATCCCTTCGTGGAGGTTGCTTCTGGCGGCGGCGGGGTCGTTGGTCAGGGAGAGGATCAGCTGGGTGTCATCGGCGTAGGAGATGATGTTGAGGTTGTGTTGGCATGCGATGGCCGCAAGGGGGCTCATGTAGACATTGAAGAGGGTGGGGCTGAGCGAGGAGCCCTGAGGAACGCAGCAGATGACTTCCGTGGCTGCAGATCTGAACGGTGGTAGGCGGACTCTCTGTGTCCTTCCAGCGAGGAAGGAGATGATCCACTCCAGTACCTTCTCCTGGATTCCGATGTTGCTGAGGCGCTGCACTAGGGTGCGGTGGCAGACAGTGTCGAACGCCGCGGAGAGGTCTAGGAGGATGAGGGCCGCTGTTTCACCGTTGTCCAGCAGGGCTCGGATGCGCCACTTATTGTAAATATATCCCCAAGTTTGCCGCTGTACTGGTTTTATTAAAATGCTAATAAAAATAATGGTCTTTACAAGTGGGGTTTTGTCCGATACTATGGCCGGGTAGGACAATGTTTAATTCAGAAGAAAAGGAGGACCCGGTCACTGATTTTTGTTCTGCTATCTTTTTTATTTAGAGCAGAATAATACACTAAGGTGTTTAATCCTTAGATGTATATTTTTATTTTGTTTGGATAGTTCAGAAAAATACACCGATTTTTACATAATTATGACAGTCCGAAGATTTACATGCTGTCCTATACCTAGACTCATATAATTTACAAGTGACTACAAGCATACATTACTGTGAAAACAAGAAAGAAATTGAACATTTGTAACAATTCAAAACAAAAACATTCAACAAACAAATTACATTTTTTGTGAAAGTACCCTGTCCACTATTTCTGTATCAGGCCACTAGGATGCAATTATAGTTCTATGTTTTGGCCTAATAGCGCAAAGGCAAGTATCGCAATAACATTCAATTATGTTTGGTTGTTTGAAAGAAGGCCTTATGCGCGACAAAAAAACATTCGGAATTAAGACGAATGAATAATAATAAGCCAATGAGGCTCAGCTTATTGGCTTATTATTATTCATTCGTCTTAATTCCGAATGTTTTTTTGTCGCGCATAAGGCCTTCTTTCAAACAACCAAACATAATGGAATGTTATTGCGATACTTGCCTTTGCGCTATTAGGCCAAAACATAGAACAATAATTGCATCCTAGTGGCCTGATACAGAAATAGTGGACAGGGTACTTTCACAAAAAATGTAATTTGTTTGTTGAATGTTTTTGTTTTGAATTGTTACAAATGTTCAATTTCTTTCTTGTTTTCACAGTAATGTATGCTTGTAGTCACTTGTAAATTATATGTGTCTAGGTGTAGGACAGCATGTAAATCTTCGGACTGTCATAATTATGTAAAAATCGGTGTATTTTTCTGAACTATCCAAACAAAATAAAAATATACATCTAAGGATTAAACACCTTAGTGTATTATTCTGCTCTAAATAAAAAAGATAGCAGAACAAAAATCAGTGACCGGGTCCTCCTTTTCTTCTGAATAAAAATAATGGGGCATATTACCAACAACTAGCGATAATTATCGCTATGTTGGCTTAGCGGCAATATTTTTATCGCCGAGCTGCGGTGATTTTTATCGCTTAGGAACCTTGCTATTATCAAGGTTTAGCTCCTAAGCGATAAAAATCGTCCGAAATGCATGAATATCGCTGAAAAGTCAGCGATATTCATGCATTACCGAGCTAATGCTCTTAGCCATGTTATCCACCTACCATTGGATAACATGGCTAAGAACTGCTCAGGGGCAGGTGTTAGCTTTTGGAGATATTCGCGCTTAGCGCGAATATCTCCAAAAGTTGGTAATAGGAGATAGCGATGTTAGCGACTGTTTCCAGTCGCTAACATCTTGGCACACCCACTTTGCATGTCACTAGTGATAAATTTCACTGACATGCAAAGTGGGGCCCAAGATGGTCGCTATCTCCTACTAGCTGTCGCTAACTGGTGTAAGCGACAGCTAGGTAATAGGGAGATAATTTTATCTCCGTTTTCTTGGCTTTTAAAGCCAAAAAAGCGGAGATAAACCCCCTTAATAATATGCCCCAATGATTTTAAAAAAAGTATGGGTGACTAAAAGGAGAAAGGATCCTCAAAAGTGGATGCTGGTATGACACTTTATTTTGTCTTTTGCAGTCACCTTTGCCCTGATATCTTTAGCTTTGACCAGAAGAGTCTACTCTCGTGTCACTAAATAGAAACAGTTCTTTACCCAAATGAAAACCGCGGTGAGGCATATCAAACGATTACAATGCAATTACTGCCTAACTGGACGGGTACTTTCATTCTGTCGCTCTGTTGTCATCAGGGTATAATTTCAGCTTAGTACGAGAGCATTGCAATTACATTTCATAAATACTTTTTCGAGTAATGCTTGTAGGAAACTTGGGTACCTGATGTATTGGTATAAATAAAGCCAGCCTGTTTATTTAAGAGTACATTCTAAAGCTGCAGCAGCAGAACTACTCATTCCGAATCCTTTAGGTTTCAATCTTTTGGCCCAAATAAATATCATTTTGACCGTAGTTCGATTGTCTGTTTTTTTAAAATGTTATACTCAGACCTACTTTATTTTTGTTAAGTGGCCTGACAAGTTTTAACAATTAATATCTGCACTTACAGTCACAAATGTGTGTGTTTGTTTTTTTACCCATGTGCTTGACCATCATCTCTCATTTGTGATTATTTTCAGTCTTGCAGAAAATACTAGATTTGAAAGAGGACACTCTGAATCAAATCCAGTGTCCGGATTAGAGACACAGGCTGCAGAAGTGTGTAACACTTCTGCAAGTCTTTTGACTGGAACTACCAGTAGTTAAACGTTTAACCAGGGGGAGGATCTCTGGACTACTCACTTGTTCCGATCTGGCTATTGCTTTAATGAAGTCTTCATTCACTGATCTGTCTAGAACGCCTATAAAAAGCTGAACTCGTTCTGTAGAGAAGTGTCGACTAATTCAGAGTCTGTCCTGTAGTTAGAGTTCATGCAGCAAAGTTTGCTGAAGGCCAAGTAGTTCTATTGTCTACAATAAAGTGTTCAGTGATTTCTATATAGATGAATTACGAATTCCAGAAGTGACGAGTGTAAGAATCTTGATGTTTTTTTCTGCGGGCCTCATGGAGTTTTTTTTAATCTTGATAACTTTTTGTTACACTGGCAAATGGAAAATTGCCAAACAGCCCCGGTGCATGTGCCCTGACTCCTGAAACATAGTAACATTGGTTAATGCTGATTGACTTGCCGGACTATTTAATTAGGCCGCAGTAATGCATAAAGGTCAGCTGTTGTTTGTGGGCTGCAGTTTAGCTTTACGCCACCCATTTGGGTGACTTTCAAAGCAAAGCATGCTCAGGACTGCAATTGGAACTCTGAATGGCTGCGGTGTCAGCCTCTTCTTCAAAAGCGGTATTTTCCCAAAAGCCCTTTTTCTGACATCACTGACACGGGAAACAACCATAACAAGGCAACTTTTACAACGCACTACCATTACAACGAAACTTTTACAACGCAAGATCCATTACAACGCATGCTTTTACAACGCATGCCATTACAACGCAGATGCTATTACAACGCATGCCATTACAACGTAAGTGTGGGTAAGTATTTAATTAAAATAATATTAATTTATTTTTGAAATAATTTTCTAAAAATAATTATACATTTAATTTAATAAAATACATTTTAATATTTTAATTACATTTCATTTTAATTACATTTATTTTAATTAAACCCCCCTGAAGTTAGAATAGTAATTTTAACCCCTACTCTACCCAACACTTACCCTACTATTACACCCCCCTGGATTTAGAATAGTAATTTTAACCCCTGCACTATCCAGCACTTACCCTAATATTACACCCCCCTGGAGTTGGAATAGTAATTTTAACCCCTACACTATCCAGCACTTACCCTACTAACACACCCCCCTGGAGTTAGAATAGTCATTTTAACCACTACACTATCCAGCACTTACCCTACTATTACACCCCCTTGGAGTTAGAATAGTCATTTTAACCCCTACGCTACCCAACACTTACCCTACAATTACAACCCACTGGAGTTAGAATAGAACATTAAATTTTAATAAATAAAATGTAAAATTAATTTTAATAAATTATTTAAAAAATTGTAATTAAATTAAATTAATATTAATAAAATGTTATACTTACCTATACTTAAGTTGTAATGGCATGATTTGTAATAGCATCTGTGTTGTAATGGCATGCTTTGTAATAGCATGCGTTGTAATGGATCTTGGGCTGTAAAAGTTCAGTTGTGATGGTATGTGTTGTGAATGTATGCGTTGTAACGTCATACATTCACTGACACTGGTTGGTGTCAGCAGAATACTGAACACAATCAGCAGGGTGTGATCTTTATTTATAGAGTGTGATGAGCCATGATTACGAGGTCTGATAGGACATGTATTTCCTTCCTTCGTTCTATCGTGCTCAGTGGATCCAAAAGCACTGTTGCAAGAGCAAGCACGCATACCTCCCTAGGACCACGATGATAGCTTTTGCCACAAAACCTATTAGGGCACAGTTCTGCAGTTAGATCTGATGAATGAGCCACTACAGCATGTTCTCCTTCTTCTGCTCAAAGTTGAATTATGTTTGTTATCCATAAACTGCACAAACCAGAGTAAACCATTTTTGCCTGGAAAGACCTGCTTTCAACATTTGCTGAGAATCCCCTACATAGTGCATTGAAGCCCACAAGGTTGCGGTGCTTCATGTGTAAAAAGCAGAACATACCAGATTTTGACATTGGCCTGCCCTACATAGGTTGGAGAAGTTTGTTTTGTAAAAGGCCCACTTCTTAATAGAAGTCACCTTTTTCCTGGGAGAGCTCTGGGAGCAGTAACAGAGAACATACATACGCTGTTGGAATATTTATCAGGCATCTAATTCAATTCAATACCAATACAGAGGTTTGGTAGCTATGCTCCAAAGATGGCTTTCAAAAAAGTGGTTTACTTTTGCTGAAGTCAAGGCAGCGCCAGGATTTATACCTTTCTGAGTCTCTACCTCTAACAGTGGCTCTGATCAGGGAGCTGTTAACGGATTAAATGTAAAGGATGCCTGGCGAGGGACACATGAGAAGGACTGTTTTAGGTAGGGCAGCTAGCTTGCTGAAGGATTTCTGAAAGGTCCAAGGAATGTGTGAGGTGTGGGGAAGAGAAGTGCAGTAGATATCAAACTGCACTGACAGGAACTTTGGAAGATTTCCTGCTGATATTATAACAGCAGCAATGCTGTGTGGACCAGTCTTTGATGTGGTGTGCCTCAGTCAGATTGCTTCTTACTGACCAGTATTTCAGAGAGGCACAGAACTTGGGTAGGAAGTTTTCCAACTGGTATGCAGGTGAAGATGTTTTTTTTTATAGACCTACCAATGGGTGGACAGCAGAGCTCCTAGGGTGGAAGCAGTCAGGGGAACGTGGCTGAATGTTGTGCAAAATGGCCACACGCTAGCGTAGCTCTGTTGTAATTGAACTGATGACACAGAGGCAGGTGTTGCTTCAAGAAGGTTTATTTTAACCAGAACAGAGTCGCAGCGTCCCTCACACCTCAGCCAACAGCAACTGACAAACTGCTGAGGTCGCGAGGAACATCACGTAGCATTTGAACGTTAAGACATTAGCATTCCACAGAGGCGCGCGGCCCCAACATGCGAGACATCATAACATACCCCCCTTTGTTCTACACGCAGGTAGAATAATACACAGAATAGCTCAAAACAGGAGAGGGGATGCCGGAGAGGATGAGGAAGAGCAAGAATAAAAGGCAGGAGGAAGAGTGTAGGACCGGGGGAGGCAGAGAGGCAGAAAGTGAGCAAAAAAAGGAAAGGGCTAACCCACTAGGAAATCCTGTAAGTGGTGAGGAGCCCTTTGACCCGTAAGGATCTTTGACAACGTTGAGTGGTTTGTGAAGAATGTAAATCTTGATTTTCATCACTGTGGCATTGGTGAACACTCATGTTGTTACCACTGGAACCAGGTACTCTCATTTCAGCACAAGAGCGAGAACTGTTCAAAAACTGATAATCATGCACCAACATATAACCTGAACAGGAATCTCTACCCTTGTTAGCACTGGGTGGATTGTCTCGTGAGCAGTACTTGGCTACTCTACGTAGATTCCACTTTTCTCCAATTTTCAAAACGACATGCCACTGGTGAACTTCTTTAACCTGGAAAGGGCCACGGACCTTACACACACCCTTAACCCAATGACCACATCTAACTTTGACCCAATCTCCAGCTTAGGGACCGGTGTGGGACATGGGCTGAGTGCTCACTCGAGTGGTTTCAGAAATGGATTTGAATGCGTCACCCACACGCACACTGTTTCCTTCCAATAACTCTCTGATTCAAGAGGGCACTAGTTTGGTAGAGGGTTTCCTTCCGCGCATGGCAACAAAAGGAACAACACCAGTAGTGGTATTTTCAGTGGTGCGGTAGGCCCACACCAGTTCATTTAAGGTCTCATCAACATCCAGATTATTGGCAAGGGCAAGACCTATAGCACCTTAAATCATGCGGTTGGCTCTTTCTACAATACCATTGTACTGGGAATTGTAAAGGGCAGTGAGAGAATGTTTGATCCCACAATGGCGCAAGAATTCACCCATTTCACCGGAAGTCAGCTGTGTACCATTGTCTGTAATAAGGACATTGGGATAGCCTTCTTTTTTAAAAATGCAGCGCAGCACTTTTATGGTGACTCTTGTCGTGATTTCTGGAAGAAGATGCACAATCAGCCATCTAGAGTGAACATCCATTACAACCATTCCAAATCTCTTATTGGGATGAACTCCTGGCATGGGTCCAATGAAGTCGAGGCAAATACTATGCCAACTAACACCGGGATCATGAATGGAACTCGGAACCAAATGTGGTCCAACCTTCAACCTCTTCTCACACTCCTTGCACTCACTGCACCTTTCAACCCAATCAACCACCTCACCATCCATTCCTGGCCACCAGAACTCGCTTTTCAATCTTTTCTTGGTGATGGTCTGCCCCATGTGTCCCTCATGGGCTATGTCAAATAACCTCTTGCGAATGCCAAGGGGAGGTACAATCTTATCACCAGGCATGATAAACTGGTCTGCAACAATGGATAATGCATATGTGATATAATTAAAAGGTCTCACATTACAAGGCAAGGTGCTTTCTACGCCCTCCTTTAAGAATGAGGTTGTGGACGACCTTAAGTACCTCATCCTCTGACATGGCACTCACCCATTCTTCTTTGAACCCCACGACTCCATTGAACAACCTCTTCCACACATGAAATGGCCCCTTCTCTTGCACTCTTAGTGACCCCAATCTTATCCACTCTTTCCCACTCTAAAGGCAAACGTGATAAGCAGTCTGCCTGGACATTGTGTCACCCTGTAATGAACTCTATCTGAAAGTTGTACTCTTGTAACCTGGAGGCCAGGCAAGCTAGTCTGGCTGATCCCTTTCCAGTCCCACCAGGCTTCAACATTTTTAGTAGGGGTTTATGGTCTGTACGGAGAAGAATCCTACGTCCCCAGACATATGTTCTTAAATATTCAACTCTCCAAGTGGCAGCTAACGTTTCTTTTTCTATCACTGAGTAATGACGCTTAATGGTTGTCAAGGTGCGTGAGGCGAAAGCTACTGTTTTTTCGTTAATGCCATCATTCTGTGATAGGACAGCACCAATACCAGTGTCGCTTGCATTAACTGTGATGATAGTTTTAGCATTAACATCAAATGGTACTAGAATTCCTGCCTCACAAATTTCCGGTTTGATATTTTCAAAACAGGTAAACTGGTCAGCTCCACATGTAAAGTTCACACCCTTTCTTATAAGTACTTTTAAAGGTTCAGTTTTGCTTGCAAAGTTTTTGACAAACTTGGAATAATTCTCAATTAACACAAGGAAGGACCGCAATGGATCCTTTGTACAGGGAGTGGGAGCCCCCCTTATGGAGGCCAGTAGATCTCTTTTGGGTTTGACTACTTCGTTAGAAAGGGAGTGTCCCAAGTACTCCACTTCCGTGACGAGGAAGGCACATTTTTCTCTGCGTAGCGTTAAACCTGCCTCTAGAAGCCTTGCAAGTGCTTCCTTTAGCGCCAAGTTGTGACTCTTTTCACTCTCACCAAAAACTAGGATATCATCTTGGAAGTAGATGATGTTCTTCATGCCTATAAACACTTCTGATACCATCCTTTGAAAAACACTGGCAGCAGAGGATAGTTCAAAAGGCATCCTGGTGAATTGAAAGATGTCAACCGTGGTTATGAAAGCTGTCAAGTGTTTAGAGGAGTCATGCAACTGTATTTGCTGGTAAGCGTGACGAAGGTCCAACTTTGAAAATGTTTTTGCCCCTTGTAACAACAAAACAAGCTCGTTAATGTTGGGCAGGGGAAAGGTGTCTGGAATGATATTTTGGTTCAAACTCCTCAGGTCAACACAGAAACGTAAATGATCATCTGCCTTCTATCTGATGACAACGGAAGAGACCCATGGTGAGCACTCAACAGGTTCAATGATCTCACTTGATAACCTTTCATTTAACATCTTCTTGACTTCGCCCCTTACCATAATGTGTACTCTTCTGAGCTTAAGGCTCAAGACTTGAGTTTTATCTTGTGGGCGTAACCCTCAAGGTTACCTAGTTGGTCTCTGAACACTTCCTTGGCGCCCTCTAAGATGTCTTCAAAAGTGAGATCATCTACAACCATGACTTGTTCTACACCATGGTGGTCAATCTTGATAGGTAGGTCGTACTGATGGTACCAACCTAATATAGGGGGGCCAGATTCAGCTACGTAAACTTTACCTTTAACAGACCTATTTTTAAAATAAATATCTGCCAATATATAACCCAGTATGTCTATCTGCTCTCCTTGATAGCCACCTGGGTTTATATCTTTGGGTAACAAGCAAACATTGGGCCATTCTTGTTGGTATATCGTCTTAGGTACGATGGTCTACAATGACCTTGAATCTACCATAAGATCTACGTTTCTGTTGGCAATGACAAATTCTGCCTTGGGTCTGTGTCTTCTCTTATTATCAAAACATGAAGAGTTGGTTGTAAGAACTTCCTCATTGTCACCCTTCTCGATTAGTGAAGGTTTAACACAAAGGATTCTGTCAGGCCTAGGCAAACATTCACTATAGTAGGTCTCTTCATTCAGTACAGCCACCTTTCCTTTGTTAACATCTCGACACATATTAGCAAAATGACCTCTGCGCCTGCATTTCCTGCACTCTTTGCCTATGGCCCAGCAATGGTTCGAATCAGCTGTGTGATATGTACTACCACACTTGCTACACATCCTATTGCCAAACTTGCTAGGAAATGGCCTGTTGCCCGAAAATCCCTTATTACTCTTGTTACTAAATCTGGAGGGCGCAGCCACTTCCTCTTCACCTCCTTCCTCAATAGATGTTTCCCCTTCACCATTATTATTCAATTTTGAATCTTTATGATCCATCTCCTTCATGCAAAACTCAGACTCTTCTACTATTTTTGCTATGCCAATGGCATCTTTTAGAGTGGGGTACTTTGCAGCCCACAGTCGTTCTTGTGTCTTTCTACTTCTGCATTGCACTATCAGCTGATCCTGTATCATCTCCTCAGCCATGGGACCAAATCTACATTTGAGGGAAAGTTCATGCAGTCTTGTGACAAAGTCATCAATTGATTCTCCACTTCTTTGTGGTTGAGTGTAAAATGTGTGCCTCCTCATGACGATATTTGTCTCTTGCGCAAACCTTTTCTCCGACCTTTTCTGTGCTTCCAGATAAATGTCTTCAATGGGTCGATCACATTCGTCAGTGACAACTGGAAGGTCCTTGAAAATGTGTAGTCCCCCTTTACCTAGACTAGTAAGTAGAAACGCTTTTTTCCTACTAGAGCTAAAATCCTGAGCATCCAACGCCTCTAGATAATTGTCAAAGATGTCGATCCATTCATCCCACTCAATGCTAGGAATACCAGGTTGAGAGAGAAAACGTGGGAGAGAAGAGACTGCTGTGACATCTAAAGCTGTGACCTCCATACCTAAATGAAAGATGATGAAAGGTAATGAGGGTCGGAATATACAGAGGTACACCCTCTGGCAGAGGGCAAAGTACCACTGAACAGCCGTTTGTAAAATGTTCACCAATGTTAATTAAATCAACACCAAAAAGCTGAACATTAGGAGGCTGTTATATTTATAACCCCCACCCTCACTGTCCCTCAGGTTCAAACATGCACATTTTGACTCCTGTGCCTTCCTGCGCGATGGGGGTCTGTGCTGTGAGCAGTGGTACGTGTGGTCCCCCCTCCAAGCACTAGAGAAGGGCTCGTGGACAAGAGTTAATAAAAATCCTTCAACTCCCCCTGGCTCCGCCTTTCACCACTGTGGACAGTGACCAGACAGGCTTGCGCTCACATCGAGCACGTGAACACACGGAGGAGGTGCGTGGTTTTTGTTTTGTACGTTGCCTGTTGTTTGTGTGCTTTCATTGTTGTGTGTCTCCTTTCTGTGGCCGGGCACACGGAGTGGAAGGAGATGGCCTTCTCTCTGAGAGCACACAGAGCTCCCTGCTCCCGTGTCCACCGTGACTACACGTGGCGGGGCAGGACCCAAGCAAAGGTGGGGACACCAGCGTGAGTGTATGACCACTGCCAGGAAGGGGGGCTGTGTGTCTGACGATGCTTGTGTGTGTGTATGAGCGTGTCTGCACACAGTCCGGAGCTGGCCGTCTCTCTGAGGATGCACACAGCTACCTGTGCCTGTGTTCACCTTTGAGCACATGGGGTGGGGCAGGACCCAAACGGTGGTGGGGGCACTAGCATGACTGACTGACTACTATCCGAGGTGGAAAGGGGCACATGTGGTGGGGGCAGGACCCAAGCGGAGGCGGGGGCACCAGCATGGGTATATGGGATGCGGTGCAGGAAAAGAGGGGGCCTGTGCACAAAGGCAACAGTGGAAGAACATTGGTGTGGGAGAGGGGGACCCCCTCCTTGCTGCACCTCGTGCAGCCACAATGAATAACTCGTGTATGAGCCTCAGGTGCTGTGGGGCGGGTCTGGCTCACTCCCCAACATACACAGCAGAAAAAAATCTCCCAGCCAACTGCGGCCGTCACACACAACACACGCATCGCATCTCCACCTGCTGGAGCCGGCTGCGGGTGAGACCGCCTGACCCTCTCTCCACCCCGTCTCTCTCTACCCACAGTACTTCCTTCTGACATTAGCCCCTCTCTCGGGGACCATAAGGTCCTCTCTCCACCCCATCTCTCTCCACCCGCAGTACTCCCTTCTGACATTAGCCCCTCTCTCTACCCCATCTCTCTCCACCCGCAGCACTTCCTTCTGACATTAGCCCCTTTGGGAGGGAGGGGGGCAAGCCACACCGAGTCAATTGTGTGTGTGTAAAAGGCTGATTTATTGAAACAGGTGCATATCACAATTTTATTAACACTGGCACTTGCCCTACAAAACTAAAACCTTGCTATACATAAAATACCTGACGCCTTGTTCCCCCAGCCCCTATGATCCCCACATCAGAACCCCCACCCTGCAAAATACAATAAATAACATTCCATAACAACAATACACAATCTTACACAATATAGCATTTACACATCCTAACCACCCATGACCCAAACCCCTACCTGCCTTTATGCAACTGTAACTAACAAACCTCTAATCTAAACTTATCCTACCTGGTTACTCTTTCCCTGCTCCTGTTCACAAACTCCCCACACTTACAAGAAACTACAAAAACTCCAGCCAAACGTGGCCAACTTTGAAACAACCCCGCCACTCAGGAAAAGGCAGGAGGGTAGGCGGAAACGCTGCCTCCCCATTTTCCTGCCCCCCTGCCTCCTATGTCTGAATTCTTGTTTCCCTCTGCCTCCTAGGTCTGAAACATCTTTCAGCATCTGTAAACTCCCAACAATCTGGCCAGGACTTCCCTCAGTTTTAACAAATACAAATCCACGCCCAGCCTGGATAAATGGACCCCGTCACCTCTGAAAAAATACGGCGTATCATATTTTATGTCCGTGTGGTGAATCCTAGCAAAATCCAACTGGCGGCAAAAATGCACCATCTCTGTATTTAGCTTCCTCCTGGCTTTGTCCACTGCCCCTGTATTCACCGCTCCCCTCCAGACCCTACGCGGCACACACTCCGTCTAAATTACAGCACACCCAGACCACTGATGCCTAATCAAGTCCAAATCCCGTTTCATGCATCTCATAAGCGCCAAGCCCGTCTCCCTCACCATGTCATTCTCACCGAGATGAATGATCAATACGTCGGGGCACCTACAAGCCACCAAAATCCCATTTAAAACCTGTAGCATGCCTCCTTTTCCACTCCAGCAAACGGTAAACATTTCTTTATTAAAACCAAGATTTTCCCCAAAATAGCTGGCGCAGGTCTGGACCTGAGCCCACTTCACAAAAGAATGACCCACAATCCATATGGACATCTCCCTGGCGAGGGGACCCATTATCGAACCTGAAACGAGAAACATGAATGAACACAGGGAAAAACATGACCACGCTACAACAACCCTGATGCGCTGCACAGATAACGCTGGTAACAGTCAGAGGACAACCTACCCAATTTCATGATGTCCTCTCGCTCCCAAACCCGATTGCTCGCTTCTGATGCTTCCCCAACCCTAAACGAATGTGTCCCAAAACCTTTACCGTCAATCCCCATCCGGGCCAGCCCCTACCTCAATACGGCCAAGCGATGGGAAGCTTTCACCACCCGCCTGTTGGAATGTCTGAAAATTTACCCCAAGCGTATCTGGGGCCAAGAATCTCCACCTCATCCATCACCTGTACGGGGAAGTCAGCAATGGCACGCAGCCTGCAAAGAAACCCATCTACCCCGCCCCCCCTGATCTGTCTTAGATTTCCTAAGCCATAAGCTGACCCTATCCCCGCTAATGGAGATCTCACTCCATAACAGCCCCTGTCCCTCTTTTGAGCCCAACAGTTCCGAAACCCGAAATGCCCCAAAGAATATCCACAACATCAACGTAGAGAAAAGGCAAAGTTCCAGCCCGTCCGTGCATATCCCCGGCAGAGTCTGCAAAACCCTCTCCAGTAGCTCCCACGACAGGGGGTTCCTCACCCGAGACGCCTGGCCGCATTCCGGGGCCCACCCTTCCAGCAGGTGCGTTCCTATTTCCCCCACAGATGGCGCAAACCCTACAAAAACTTCCCTTCGAAAGCTATCCCTACTAATTTTCCCGCTATTGTCACCCTCGTAAGTCCCCTTTTAATCAGATCCAGAATAAACTGAATCACATTTTCCTGCCGGCAGTCCGGCGAATCCCACCGCTTAGCACCAGAGCGCAAAAATTCCTCCCTTGCTGTCCTTATACTACCTTCGTAGATTGCGCAAGAGAACCTAAATCCAGCTGCAACATCCTTTGTTGCCTACCTACCACAAATGCTGCGGCATACTGGTCGGGGTCCTGTCCACGTCCTTGGCTAGCCCACAGAATCTACCCCGCTGTGAACGAGACAAAGCACGGCTATGTCATTGTCCACACCGGGCACATGCACTGCGCGAAAGGCAATATCAAGCTGTAAGCAGCCCAACACAAACACCCTCAGATATTTCAAGACTTGTTCATCCCTAGCAGACTGGCGGTTCACAATTTCCACTACCGCCATGTCGCCTATTCTGAACGTTACCTTTTTGTGTGCCAGCTGGTCCCCCCATAGAGTGACCGCTACCACCAGGGGAAAGAACTCCAGAAAGGCTATGCTCAGTCCCCCTCCCACCCATTCAGGGGGCCACTGCTCCGCACACCATTCACCTTGCCAACAGTCCAAAACCCTCGCTCTCTGCCGCATCAGAAAAGATGTGCACATCCCAAACCATGTCTCCCTCCCGCATCAGGGTGATCCCATTGAAGTGCTGTAAGAAAAACTTCCACATTATCAGGTCTTCCCTCACCCCAGTCTCCTACAAAACATCCTCCCTACTCTCACCACTCTACAAGCAAAGTTAAGGTATCCCAAATGCACCTGAATCTCCGTCACCGTGACCTTATGTTTCAACAACATTGCCGCCAGCAGCCCCAACATTTGCTGCTTTTTGTCCATCGGAAGGCGTGCCTCCATCACCCTAGAACAGAGTTCTTCAATCGTGGGGCGCAACCCCCAGGGAAGGCCTGGACTTCTGGGAAGGGAGTCGCGCATTTCCAGGCCTAACTTCTGCCTGGAATTCCAAACGTGCTCTTTCTTTTGGAGAAACACATCCGCCCTCTGTAAACTGCTTCAGCTGATGTTAATTGAGTGTAATGTGCTGTAATACTAAGAGGCCCAGCAGACAGGTAAAACAATCTTTAAACTAAGCCTTCATGCCAGGGTTCCTGCCTGTCTGAATGAAGTGCAAATGTACCCTAGGAGTTAATCTGCAAATGTAAAGTATGCTTGGGAGTAGTTCTGGCTTTAATTGCTCGAATCACTTCAAGCATTGTGGTGGCAAAGATGTGTTTTTTTGTGTGGTGTGTAGTAACTGTATTTACACAGTAATTAAACCCCTGAAAAGGTGCTGAGGGGACAGTTATGCAAAAAAAAGCATTACTTACAGTCTGATATTACACAAATCTACATTTTGGAAGCAAGTATAAAATAATGACTTACACATTCACAGTGCTTTCTGTCACAGGCTGTGACCTCAAAGCACTAAAAATACACAAGTCACTATTTTCCACTGCACCAACCAATTTTAATTCTGTGGCTATCTGGTTACACACAGACAGTGCATTAAATCATAGAGGGTATATAATGAACTGAATAGTACATTTCCCACCGAGTGACAACTTTTTAAATGTATTTTCAATTTAAGCTACCCATTATTTTATGTGTAGCTACCTGATGGTAAAAGACCTAGAAATGAACAAAATATTTTAGGGCTGATTTATGAGAGGCTTGCGCCACTGAGCGTCAATATTTTGAGCTTTGGCGGCACAAGCATCTAATCATATCTATGAGACGAGGCATAGTCACCCTGCATGGCTTTGTATGGCCTCAAAGATACGGAGTAAGACAAAACAGCGCAAGTCGCTGCGTTGCCTTACTCTATGTCAAGTATGCATTCCATAGGCGTTGCAGTGGGTGTCCCCACACAACGCCCATGGATTTTGACGCTGCGCCAGATTTACAAAACCATGTAAAGCTGGGGCAGTGCCAAACCTTATGCTCCCCCACAGTAGGCGTAACGAGGAGAAATGTTTTAATTTCTCCTTGTTTTTTCCTCTTTCAATGTGTGCTGCATTCTGCAGCACAAATGGAAAGAGGAAACCCCCTCTCAGGATTTTTTTTGTGCAGGAAGGTGCTCCATCCTGTACAACAACTATCAGGCCTATGTTGGCTCTAGGCAGCAATTTGTGTGCCAACATAAGGAGAATGTCATAAATAAGGTGCATTACTGCTCTTTCACATTGACGTAGGGCAGCGCTGCAAGAAAACTTGCAGCGATGCCCTACGCCAGCGCCTCATAAATGAGGCCCTTTGTTTTTAGCCACAGCTTGGACCATGCCCCCAACCACTGACCTTTGGTTTGCTAAACACGGTTTAATTAATTTCCCCAATGTATAAATGATTTGCTGTGGGAATTGGAGGCTTTTATGGTTGTCGATAGTTAGCAATAATGAGGAGGCTCAAGGTCTAGAAATGTTCGTCAGGAGGGGGTCCTTACGCCTAAAAGTTTTTGACAAGGGGGTTTTGACATAAGAAAGTTTGAAGACCTCTTCCCTAGAGTCTAACTCAATGCCCAAAAAGGACAGAGCGTACAGGGCCCCATAGTTTTTTCCCATGCCAGGGGCACGCCCTGTTCCCCCATGATCTCCTTGAACCTGTACAGGGCTTTCTAGAAGTCTGTGGAGTCTGGTGTGACCACAAAGAAAAAGTCATCCAGGTAGTGCGTTACTCCTTGGTGACCCGTTTGTTCCAAAAACAACCATAGCAGGAACGTGCTGAAGTATTCAAAAAGCGCACAAGACATAAAACAGCCCATCGGTAATGCTTTGTCCACGTACCAGTGACCGTTAAATTGGATACACAAAAGGTCCCAATCTTCTGGATGGACTGAAAGCAGCCGGAAAGCTGACTTTATGTCGCACTTTGCCATCATCGCCGTTGCGCCCACGGTCACTACCAGTGACATAGCTACCTCAACAGATGACTATGACAACGTGGCCTCCCGCTCATCAATGAAATCATTCACCAAGCCACCTTCGGGCCATGACAAATGCTGAATGAGGCAAAACTGCCACTGCTCTTTCTTTGGCACCACTCCAATGGGTGACACAATCAACTTTTTTAGAGGTCAATCCTCAAAGGGTCCCGCCATGCAGCCCTCACGCACCTCCTTGTCCAGTTTTTCTTGTACTATTTCTGGGTGCCCCTTTGCTAACATCAGATTGTCCGGCCACTGTCTCATCCTAGGTCCGTCGTACCCCAGTCGGTAACCCTCCAGAAACCCCAACCTCAAACGTTCTGTTATGTTATGTTATTATGTTATGTTCATTATTTTATTAAGCGCGTCTGTTACCCTTGGGTGTCCTGGCGCTAACTGCTATCCTGGATATGGGAGAGATTGAGGAGGAGACTAGAACAACCAAGTATTAAGCAGTCTCCTGAACAGCAGTAAATCAGTGCTGTTCCTCAGGAAGAATGGAAGCTGGTTCCACATCCTTGCGGCACCTACCACAAAGCTTTTTCCACCCCAGCAGGCTTTTTTTACAGGTGGAATTTTGACTAATTTTTGGGCTGATGAGCGTAGTGGCCTAGAAAGAAGGTACCATTGGAATTGATCCTGCAAGTAGCGTGGTCCCTGGTTCTGCAGTGATTTAAAAACAAGACACAGGGATTTAAAATACACTTGTTGCCTTACTGGCAGCCAATGAAGTCTGCAGATTTCATTAGAAATCGGAGAGAATTTTGGTATGCCAGATATCAGCCTAGCAGCGGTATTCTGCAGCATCTGGAGTGTATGCAGCAGATTCTCTTGGATGTTTAAATAGAGGCTGTTGCAATAGTCCAGTCATGACATAATCAATGCAGTGACCACCGTCTGCAGACTCTCCTTAGGCAAAAAAGGAAGAATTTTCTTGGTGGACCTGAGAGTGAACATAGTAGATGACACAATGGCATTAACTTGCCTTTTCATGTCCAGTTTATCATCTAGGTACACTCCCAGGTTTTTCACTTGCGTAGAAGGTGATGGAAGGGGCCCCAAGGAGTCAGGCCAACATTCAGGGGTCCACAAGTTAACATCATTCCCAAACAGAATAACTTCAGTCTTGCCTGAATTTAATTTAAGGCAATTACTGGACACCCAGGGGCCGACAGCTCCATACAGTCATGTAGCTTGTGGCTTAAAGTCCTTTCAGATCCTGGGAGAAGTGATACCACTATCTGCATAATATCTGCGTAAGAGGTAAGATGGAAACCAAAGGATCTAATCAGTGGAGCCAAAGACGACACGCAGACGTTAAATAAGGTGGGACTTAGTGCACCCCACAAGGTAGTTGGAAAGGAGGGGAACAGAAATCACCTAGGGCCACTATCTGCTGACGATCAGAGAGAAAAGATTTTAAAACCTTCCAGGCGATGTTCTGTACTCCACAGACTGACAAACGGTCAATCAAAAGACCATGGTGGACCGTGTCAAACGCTGCGGAGAGATCCAGCATGATCATTGCTGCTCTGCCACCCTGGTCCAAAGTTTTCGTGATCTCGTCAGTAGACTTTAGGAGGGCAGGTTCTGTACTATGGCCCTCCCGGAAGCCATATTGGGTACAATCAAGTACCTCAGCATCCTGAAGGTATCTACTCAGGTGGCTGTTAATCCATTTTTCCAACATTTTGGCTGGAAATGGGAGGCGAGAGATAGGTCTAAAGTTATGAACATCTTTGGAATGTAAGTTAGCTTGTTTTAGAAGGGGAATCAAAGAGGCAGTTTTCCAACTAATAGGGATCCTACCTGCTTCCGATATAGAGTTAAAAAGAGGGGTAAGAGCTGCAGCAAAGGTTAGAGGGGCCAATTTGGCTATTTTAATCGGACAGGGGTCATAAGGGGATCCTGATTTCATGTTTTGCAAAAGTTTGACAGTGTCTGTATTAGTTAGCAAAGAGAATTCTGTCAAAGTGTTCTGAGTTCGGGAAGCAATCTTTTTATCGATACTGAATTCAAGTGGAGAGCTACTATTGGCACTATTAAAAGTTGAGAACATTTCCTCCACTTTATCTAGGAAGTAACTGGCAATTTTATCGCATAGTTCCTGGCTCTCCACCACTTGTGATGTTTGTGGATTGGCCAATTTACAGACAATTTTAAATACTTCTTTCGCTGAGTTTTCAGCTAGTTTAATTTGGTTAGCAAAGTATTCTTGCTTAGTCGGGAACAGTAGTTGCTTATATACCCGAATGCTTTCTTTATAATTAATTTTATCCTCAACCTTATACCCCTTCCTCCATTCCCGTTCAGAATGTTTACAGATACATTTCTGAGTTTTTAGATTGGGAGTGTACCAGGGGGCAGAGGGATGGGTCTTTCTAGGATAAAAAGTTTTTTGGGGAGCAAGTTTATCACATGGGTCAGTGACCCAGGCATTAAATCTAGTGGTATCGTCCACCTCCCCAACTAAAGAGGGCAGATTAGTCTCCAAAAGATCTGACAGATCCTTACCTTCAATCCTGTTCCATGCTCGTATGTGACTAGGCTTTGTTACGACCTTATTATGCTTCTGACTGTCCGGGTAGGCGATCTTGAATAGTATGGCCGCATGGTCGGACAATGCTACTGGTCGCACCTCTAAGAAAGACAAATGTGTATAGTTTGAAAAGATCCCATCCAGCGTATGCCCAGCCGCGTGGGTAGCCCCTATAACTAGCTGCATTAGGTCCAACCCATTCATAAATTCTAATAACTCCAAAGTATCTGAGTCTGCACTAACCTCCAAATAAAAGTTAAAATCGTCCATTATAGTAAAAGATCTATCACTTATACCTTCCTCCATTAGATTACTAACTAAATCAATAAACGGCTTCCTAGGGACCGGGGGCCTGTATACCAAGATCCCTCTGAATATGTCAATATCGATGGGTTACTTGGGGATAAACTGGCAGGGGTCCTGGCACTCAGAGCGGGCCAGGCGCGGACGGGCGCGGACGGGCTTGGCCTTGGTGCGCCCGCTGCACGCGCTTGCGCCATGGTTCTTTTAAGGGTTTCCGGGCCAGCAACTAGAGTGCTGCCTCCCGAAAATCCCCAAGATGGCCGTCTCGTAAAGCCTGCAATAAACAGACCGTGACCAGCAGTGCCCCTCAATACTACCGTCACCGGTCAGTCCGCCTTTCCAGATAGCAACCCCTCAGTTCCCAGGTAATATTACAATTTTAAAAATAGCAGCAAAACAGGTAATGTGCAAAATACAGTTTTAAACAAAATCTCCCGGCTGTGCCTCAGGAATGTAGCAGAAACTGCGCACTTGCGCTGTGGTGCTTTTATGGGTTTCCAGGCCAGCAACTAGAGAGCTGCCTCCCGAAAATCCCCAAGATGGCCATCCCGTAATGCCTACAATGAACAGACCGTGACCGGCAGTGCCCCTCAATACTACCGTCACCGGTCAGTCAGCCTATCCAAATAGCAACCCCTCAGTTCCCAGGTGATATTAAAATTTTAAAAATAGCAGCAAAACAGGCAATGTGCAAAATACACTTTTAAACAAAATCTCCCGGCTGTGCCTCAGGAGTGCAGCCTCTACATCCTTATATCCTTGTAGGGTTGCCACCAAGTTGTCAACTCTAACTGGCGCATGAGCCTTTTTGGCCGAGGCCCCTTAGCCCCTCGCCTGCCCATGAATGGCTGCTGCTGCTGCTTGTTCCCCACCCAAAATCCCCCTGCCTGCCACTGCTGGGTCCCCTGTTGATGGCCCTGTCCTCCCCCAACAGTTTACCAAAGCAGTCATGCCGAAATCTATAGTACTCCCAAGTGCACAAACCTTTGTTGTAGTCCCAGCAAGTCCCCTTGGATCCTGCCTGTCCTCTCCCCACACCCCACACCCCCCACCCCATCTCAAGTGGGGCGCCCCTAAAAGGGCCGATAAAAGAGGAGGAGCCCCTGGCCGCAAAAATGGTCTGCCCTTACCAGGCTAGCCCCATCTTTGCCACAAGTCTGTGTCCAGCTCACCTCATTTCGCCTCTGAGTCCCACGCCATCTGTGCCCAAACCACTTCATCATATTGTGCCCATGCGTAACCGCCCCCAGTAATCTGGGCCTTCTTAATCACATTCATTTACTTAACATGCCCACAGTCCTCTCAGCGAATTTCTCACACTACACGCTGGTATAAATAAGAAATGCCGCTGTCCAATTCTCTATCGTCAGTGGCACCTTCGGCCTCTTTGCCAACTCATATTCCTCCTCTTTTGACCCTTCCTTTGCCCTAACCTCTCTGTGAAGGAGCTTGACTATCTCAACATATTCCCCCTTCCATATATGTTCCTTAGTTGTCAACATGAAATGCGCACCCAATGGTTCGTGACACCCATATACGGTAAACGTTTTGCTTTCAACTCCTTACTTTCCATCTTGGCTCCTTACTTTCCAGCTTGGTCTCCATCTCCCCGTTGTCACCTCTACCATCTCTTTCTGGTCCCCCACGGACGCCTTACCCGTGTCCCCTGCTGACCCCTCACCAGGGCCATCCACCTCATCCGTCACTTTCGTGTCAGTCCCGCTACCTCCTTTACCCCCGAACGCCTTACCTGCACCCTCTGCTGACCCCTTACCTGAGTCATCCTTCTCTTCCCCCACATCCATCACATATGTACCTTTGCTCAGCCGACCCCCTACCCCCGCTTCCCCTACATCTGCCCCACGCCCACTGACACCATGAAAGGGCCCAATCTGGCCGCCTGTTTACCTGGGGCTAAAGAGTCCGCTCGCTGTTCCCTTGTCCATCCTGCAGAGGGGGCTGACCTGTCCCCCCAGCGCGATGTCCAACCCGTGGGCTCCGCCTGGAGTTGTAACACCTGAAAAACACTATGCACACCATTACTCGGCCCCCCTCTCTCTCGTCTTCTCCTTCTCTCAGCTCTCCCTCCTCAAGGCTATCCTCATCATAGTCCAATTCCTCTTCCTTAGAAAGACTGGCCCTCCCAGCCGAAGGTGTAGGCTGCACCCTCCTAAAATCCTTTAAATTGACTTTCTCTGGGCTCCTCCTCCTGTGGTGTCCCCCGGATGACTGTGGCCCTGTGGGTGGTGGGGCCGGCGAGTCCGCTTTGGGCCTACTTCTGCCAGCCTTGACGGGATCGCCCACCGGTACTGGACATGCCGCCCGAGGCTCAATCCTCCCTTCTCCCTGATGCCACCGGGCCGCTCCCAACCCTACCAAGTCTGGTGCCCCGCGTAGGTCCACCGCCTGCAAGAGAAAAGCATGGTCTGGTGTGCTGGGCCCCACTTTCTTCTCTCTCCCATCTCAACTCCGCTTCCTGCCTGCACCTAAAGTGCTATCCGGCCACGCCCGCCCCACCGTGCTAAGATTCACCACCTCCTCACTATCCCCTAGTTCCCTCTCCCTCCAATCCCACGCGGTCGCACCCTGCCCCGCAATCCCAATAGGCCCCTCCTCCTCCTCCGAAAAGTCCTCCCCCACATCCCACGCTATACCCTGACTGACACCCTCAGATTCGAACCCCTCTGCTGCACAGTGGAGAAGTGTGGCTCAGTGGTTAGAGGCGGCAGACCCGGAAGCTGGGATCGACCGTGGACCAGGGTTCGATTCCCCGCCTCAGCGGGTCTCGGGCTCAAAATTCCACGGCCTCGATAATTCTCGCTCCGGTGCCTACTCGACTCACGGGGTCTCACTCTGCAACTCTGGGCAATAGCTTGCTTAATCTCCACTACGGCCCCTCGCGGCGGGATGCCTGGCTTTCACCCTGTGGACACCCTGCCGGGGCCTCTCACAGGGGAATACCAGGACGGGTTCCCTAAGCAAGCGCCAGGATGCCCTTTGGGTGACAGGTTGTGCTATATAAGTACAACTACATTTACATTTACATTTACACCTCGAGGCGGGCAACCCCTCTAGACTGCATCCCCTGCCAAGCTGCCCTCTCCCCGCATACCCCGTACCCTCTTCCACCCAGGACGCAAAGATGTCCAGCCCCTCCCAATCCTTATCACCCTCCTCTGACTCTAATAGCAAAGGTGACATCCCTTCACAACCCAAACACCACTCCCCCCTCTACCCCCGACCTGTCCCCGCACACCCCTCCTCACCCACAGACCCCAATCCCGCCCAACGCCTCACTCCAGACGTAACAACGTGTCCAGAAGAGAAGGGGGCCCCCAACCACCTGTCCAGAGTCCAACCGAGCCCTCCTGCCCTCATCTCCAGATGTCCATCGCTCTGAGGATGACATGGGCACACTCCGCAGTTCCCCCTACCACCATGTGGCCTTCCCCTCCACCCTCTCCCCTTCAAAAAGCAAGCTGCTGTCCCCTCACGCAGGCGGGGCATGTAGCGGCTGAACCGCACTGCCATGCTCACGCGGGGCTGCTCATTTCCCATACGATCGGCACCTGGATTGGGGAGGGTTTCTGGTCAGTTCTCTGACCTCTGCCGCACTATAGTTGTTAGGGTGCCGGCGTTGCATGTGGCGAATCATGGTGTTGTTGCCAAAAGAATATTTTTTGGCAGGGTTCCCCCTGGAAAGTACAGTGCCACAGATCAAACAAGTAACCTTTGGCGCATTTACTTTCTTGAGGCCCCTTGGGATTTAAAAAAATTCCCACACAATGTGCTCCTTTGGCTTGTAGGGGGTAGTATCTTCTGGCAGGTAGCGCCTCTCCTCCTCCTCCTCCCCCTCCTCCTCTTCTTCATCACCACCACTGTGGTGTTGTGGTGGTCCTTGTGGTGGTGGCTGAGATGCTCCTGCTGCTGCTGCTACTGTAGCCATTTCTCAGTACAAATGGGTACAAATAGGTCTGGAAACAGGTCTTTCTCACTCAAAGTACAAAGTGAGAATGAGGAAAAAAGGTGGGGGCTTTCATCATTAGGAAAACAAAACTGTCCTGAACCAATGAAAAGTGTTATTTTCAGGTCACATGACCAGGGCTTTCATCATTTGGAAACCAAAACTGTCCTAAACCAATAAAAAGTGTTATTTTTAGGTCACATGACCCGACGCGCTTACGCCCCTACGCCAGCTAAGTGAGGCTTCAGGATTAAACCCTTTAAACCTGCTGAGCACGGTGCTGAATATGCTAATTAAGTTTGCCTGAATGAAAAACAACCTACGAAGGTAATAATATGATTTAAAAGGTGAAAAAACATTGAATTACCATCTGACTCTCGCACTGAGAACTAAATGTCCCATCATGCACCATAATGCCTTGAACTGTGCCATATATCATTGGAGGGAGGTGCAAGAATGAAATTAAACCGGAAATGGTATGCGAGGATCACAGATTTTTTCATTCACAGCCCCAGAAGAAGAGGTTTCTACCTTGAAACGCGTTGTGCAAAAAATGAAAAATTATGTGAAGTAAGGAGGGAGGCTGCATCACACATGAGCGCCGTCGAGTGATCTTCCAAGCTGCAAGGCCATTGTTTGACAATATTTTACACGGCAGCCTGACAGTGGGGAGATGCACCATCGTTAGTTGGCAGAGACAAGGAAAGCCAGTTAAGTGAGGCTTCAGGATTAAACCCTTTAAACCTGCTGAGCACGGCGCTGAATATGCTAATTAAGTCTGCCTGAATGAAAAACAACCTACGAAGGTAATAATATAATTTAAAAGGTGAAAAAACATTGAATTACCATCTGACTCTCGCACTGAGAACTAAATGTCTCATCATGCACCATAATGCCTTGAACTGTGCCATATATCATTGGAGGGATGTGCAAGAATGAAATAAAACCGGAAATGGTATGCGAGGCTCACAGATTTTTTCATTCACAGCCCCAGATGTCATGAGTGATGTCACTGACCATGTTTTGAGTGATGTAATATGTGACGTCATCAGCAGTGCATTGCAGGCGCGCAAGTTATAGTGAGTCCAACTAACTATAACGTGGGAATTTCAATGGTTTTATGTCAGTAAAATTTCCAGCTAACTATAACTGGTGTCAAACCTATGGTTTTTTTCAGTGAATTTAATAGGTTTTTTAAATGCTAATTCCTAACTATAACTGGTGTGAAGCCTATGGTTTTTTCAGTGAATTTCATAGGTTTTGTAAATGCTAATTCCTAACTATATATAGGGCCTCAAACCTATGTTTTTTTCAGTAAATTTCAAAGTTTTTTTAATAGCAAATTTCTATTGCTATCAAATATAATATTTTTTATAATGAATCCTATATTGTATATTTATGTAACACTATTTTTTATATGTATATTTTTATTTTTTATTTTTTTGCCTTTGAGCGCTCCCGGTGCGCGTACCGGTGAGCGCACCGGTAAGCGCAGTCTTGCGGCGCGTCCCGATGCGCATACCGGTGAGCGTCCCGTTAGCGCTATTGCCACGAACGAAAACATCATCGTGACGTATCACGTAGCCGTGTCCGCGTGATACGCACGGCGTAAGCGCACCCGGAAGCACCCGAGCGCATACGATCGCGCTACGCAAGCGCCCCGGGGCGCGCCCCGGGGCGTGTAGCGTAAGCGCGTCCGGTCATGTGACCTAAAAATAACACTTTTTATTGGTTCAGGACAGTTTTGGTTTCCAAATGATGAAAGCCCTGGTCATGTGACCTGAAAATAACACTTTTCATTGGTTCAGGACAGTTTTGCTTTCCTAATGATGAAAGCCCCCACCTTTTTTCCTCATTCTCACTTTGTACTTTGAGTGAGGAAGACCTGTTTCCAGACCTATTTGCACCCATTTGTACTGAGAAATGGCTACAGTAGCAGCAGCAGCAGGAGCATCTCAGCCACCACCACCACCACAAGGACCACCACAACACCACAGTGGTGGTGATGAAGAAGAGGAGGAGGAGGAGGAGGAGGAGAGGCGCTAGTTGCCAGAAGATACTACCCCCTACAAGCCGAAGGAGCACATTGTGTGGGAATTTTTTTGAATCCCAAGGGGCCTCAAGAAAGAAAATGCGCCAAAGGTGACTTGTCTGATCTGTGGCAATGTACTTTCCAGGGGGAACCCTGCCAAAAAATATTCTTTTGGCAACAACACCATGATTCGCCACATGCAAAGCTGGCACCCTAACAACTATAGTGCGGCAGAGGTCAGAGAACTGACCAGAAACCCTCCCCAATCTTCTCCCAGCACCTCCCAAAGTACCCAACCCACTCCATCGGGACCAGAGACAAGGGAGATGGTCCCAAACATCCAAACCCAGTTTGGAAATTTCAAAATAGTTTGCGTATTTTGTGGGCGTACAATTTGCTATGGTGAGCAAAGTGTTAAACTCATCAACCGTGCTGGTGACAACCACAAGTGCCCAAAGAAACCTTAATTTTTTCCTGATTTTTTTTGCTCCAGTTGAGCCGTTTACAATTCCCTGTTTTTTGTTTATCCCCATAAAAATTCCCCCAAAAATATAAAATTGTTCATAAAAGCCAAAAAAGTACAAAATGTTCAAAAAAACAATAAAAAAAATAAAACAACAAAAAGAATTAAAAAACTGTTCTCTTTAGAACTACCTCCAATTTATAAAAAAAAATGCAAATTTTTTTTAAAAATCTGTCATTCTTTTTTCTCCATGGTACGCTCCCCGGTACGCTCCCCGGTGCGCGTACCGGACGCTCCCCCGCGCAGATCCAAAAAAATATATATATGTTTTTTGCCCCGCTGGGCCCTTTTATGGCCCCCACATCAAACCTAGGGGATCAGGGGGGGGTCTACCCTGCCCACTTTTGGTCATTTCCCCCTTTGTTTTTGCCACCTCTTGTGTCTCGATCCTACCGAGACACAAGATGACGGCCGCCCCGGACTGTTTGGAATGTTGACAGACACCCGATAGCCAATCAGCTGTCCGCTCGCAAACTCGCGTAGCGCGCTGGAGCGCGTCCCGGTGCGCGTACCGGAGCGCGCTTATAGATATATATATGTTTTTGAACCTAAATGACTCAAAATCCACTGGAGCACATATCTTGAGACATAGCAAAGGCACATCGGGCTACCAGTCCCTACAATTTTGCCAAGTTTGGTGGAAATCCATTCAGCCGTTCGGTCTAAAAGTGAGTCCAACCGCCCTATGGAAATTAACATGGGGAAAACACGTTTCGGGACCCCCCTTTTACATCGGCCCCCGCTTGACGAATCCCCCAAAAGGAGCGCAGCGCAGCGAGGCAAATTTCAGGAAATTTTTGGCAGATTCCTCAACCGGCGCCAAAGTTATTCCCAATAGAATGTTGCGGATTCCCTATGGAAAACAACCCTAACTATAACTACCTACTGGCGACCGCCAGTAGGTAATATATATAACGCTTCAATTCTTCTCTACCTTCCGAAACAAGCTTTCTTTCTTTCTTTTTTTCCTTCCGGAAGGAGGGAGAAGCCGACCTGGTATATCTATATATATATATATATATTCACTGAAAAAACCATAGGTTTCACACCAGTTATAGTTAGGAATTAGCATTTAAAAAACCTATTAAATTCACTGAAAAAACCATAGGTTTCACACCAGTTATAGTTAGCTGGAAATTTTACTGACATAAAACCATTGAAATTCCACGTTATAGTTAGTTGGACTCACTATAACTTGCGCGTGTAATGCACTGCTGATGACGTCACATATTACATCACTCATGACATGGTCAGTGACATCATTCATGACATCACTGATGACACCATCCAGTGAATGTGTGTCTTTCTGAAAAATAAATATGTTTTTATATATGTATATGTAAAGGTTGATGGAAGAATAAATGTTTAAATAAGTATCTAAAAGGATGTTTTAAAAAAAAAATGATTGGTTAACTGGCTTATTAAGTGTATCTTAGTGAATACATATATTAGTGAGTAATGTTTAAATATTTAAATATATGTATCAGTGTTTCACTTTGTGTATAATTGGCTGCATGGGTTGGTGAGTAGCTACATGTGTGTGTATATGGGTTATTAGATATTTTTTAAGTATCAGTATGAGTGTCTGTATGGTTTGGTGGGGGTATTACTTAGCACATAGATGCATCAATGACTGACTCACTGTTTGTATGTGTTTTGAAGACAGCATATGTGCAGGACTGTATGGGTGGATGAGTGTGTATATGTGTGTGTTAGTGAGTGAATGACTGTCTCACTAGTGTCTTTATCAGTAACGACATATGTTTTAAGCTAGTATTGTGGAAGTTGAAGAAATTGATGTACATAAACAGCATTCATTTCCCTTCTTCTCCCACTCCTCTCCCTGTGAGCACCATGAGTACCGTAAATTATTGACCGTATCACTCTGCCAGTAAGAACCCATACCCATATGCATATGTACAGCCATTCTAGACACCACGGCCTTTTACCTATTGGAATCCCCGGCTTCCCTCCTGCGCGTATCTTAAACCCCCTCTCTCATGCATAGACCATGAAACCCTCTCCCTCTGCGCGACCCTGCTGTGAAAGGCAACCCTTCTGCTTGACCCGCACAAACCCCCCATTCCCTCTTGAAGAGGCCTCTTTCGCCTTAGCTGACATAGCCCTCCCCAGCTGCACCTGACTGCCCCCGCTCTCTCATGTACGGGTCATAAGATCTCTCTCTCTCTCTCTCTATGTGACTCTGTCCCTGTGTCCACCCTGGCTACCCCTCCCTTCTCCTCACATGGGCAAGTCATAAACCTTCTTCTTCTGCAAGACCCTGTCCTTGGGAGCCACGGCCGCGCCTGACCAACACCTCCTTTCCTTCCATGAATGCCCCTCTGTTGACAAGCCTTCCCACCGCGCTCGATTGTCCACGCGGCATGAATACCACTCCTTTGATGACCCCTTCCCCCGAGTCCGGCTGACCACACATGTCCGAGGCCATCGCCTGAGCCAGGAGATACCATTTACTGCCCTTATTGTATGAAGTCACTCCTCTTCAAAGGATCCACTATTGATCCTGGCCACCCCACCCCCTGGGCTATGATCAGGCGCACACATCCTAAACTGTTGACGGAACACTCAGCTGCGTGATTGCCCTCCCCTCTTATCAGCAGGTCAAGGGTCCCTATTGTGAACACATGTGGGGTAGGATTGACACAAGGATCATGGGGTTGTATTTTCCTTGTTACACAATATCATGATTGTAATGCCAAGTGTTTTGTAACGTATAAAAGACGGAGTCTCAGCTCACTTGTTAGAGCACCTCCTGAAAGACACTGTGTTTCGTGTCCGAAATGACTGGCTCTCCTCATGAGAAATAAACTCTGTTCTTGACTCCTGCTTCCAGCGCCCGTCTCTTTATTTGGTAACTATTCAACATGGGAACTAAGAGGCGGTTTGCGCCAGCGGCCTGGGCATCGGTAGTAATCTGGGCTCCTTGTTTTACAATTGGCGCCCCAACGCGGGGTCCATCAGTGACATAAGGTTCGGTAAGAGAGATCCAGACGAAGAAGTGAACATCTAAATGATCGGAGTATACCTGCCTTGAGAGGGCCCTCGCCCGGCTGCCGATCGAAAGAACTTCACCAATTCTGAACGGACCTCTCTTGAGTGACCTATTGTCCTGACTGGAATCCCACAGGAATGCTACATGGAGTAAGAGAACGATCGGGCGCTGGAGGAGGAAGATGAAGAACTGTCCGTATGGTCCGGTCCGGGTAAGATTAAGTAGGGTGTTTTTACGCCTGATTGGTAGGGTGGTTCTATCCACCTGATTGATTGATTGATTGTATTGGAATCGGTATTTGTATACTGATATTGTTGGTATTGGTTCATTTAGCTTTGAATGCTACTTGACATATTGGTTCTCTTCTTGAGAACGAGACATTCTCTGTTTGCAAACAGCGGCGAATAGGAACGTCGTCCCTCTTTGCAGATAGAGAAGGGTAGGTAATGCAGACTTTTGTCCCCGTTGTAATCCGTCATGCCTACTTTTCTCCCCACTGATTGTTTGAAATCGATTAATAATCGATTGTTGCTCTTTGAGATCTTCCCTGTCCACAAACAGAGACGAATAGGAATATTCTGTTTCCTTTCTGGATAGCGAAGGGCAGGTAATGCAGACGTTTGTCCCCGTTGTAATCCGTCATGCCTGTTTTTCTCCCCACTGATTGATTGGTTGCCTGGACATTGTTGTTCCAGGAATTGTTTCGTTTGAGGCATTTTCTGCTTGCAAACAACGTGGAATAGAAATATTCTGTCTAGTCTTTGCAAGTAGTAAAGGGTAGGTTATGCCCCTTTGTGAATTCGTCAGTCCTACCCACTCCCCACTGATTGGTTATTTGGGGGGTAGCTCGCATGGTCCGCCCAGGAGACTACCCTTATGGAGAACATATGCTCCCCGCTCATGGGCCATTTAGTGGAAGTAGACCATCTGGTCCGTCCAGGAGGCTACCCTAGTAAGTGGAAGTACATCGCTTGGTCTGCCCAGGATGATACCCTAATGAAGGAATATATGTTCCCCTTTTGATCGATAATCTCGTTCCACCCCGGACCATTTATTGGAGGGAACTCGTCTGGTCCGTCCAGAAGTCCCCCCTAGTGAAAAGGACACATAAACAAATATATGAAGTGATCACCGTTCCCTACTAACAGAAAACTTTAGCTCGAAACACGCTAAGGAAAAGAAGGAAAAATAAAACGAAATCGGGCTAAGTCAGTAACCCCCTGATGAGCTCTTGACTTCACTAAGAATAAGAAACATTAGAAATAGTTCGTAATAAGAAATATAAAATGGCGAAAAGTTTGGCAGCAAAGATAGCCACGAGGTAGCTAGGCTCCACTGCCTGTTCCTGCTCTCAACATGTCTGCCTCATTGCCCACCACGCCCAAATAACGGTCACACGAAATAGAAACAATTCAATAGGTACCTACCCCCATTCCGGAAGCTCCCGAAGTGCAACAGGTCCGCGGTTACGCCCATCCGGAGGGCGAGGCCTCGAGGCATGCGGGGCTCGCCTGGCCGCGGTCAGTAGGAGATGCTGGTGGGCAGGCGGCCCAAAGAATAATAAGGACCTCTCCACCTTTCCCTCTTCTGCCGCCCTGCAGGCCGCGGGGAGAGAGGGGGCTGTCTTGCCTCGGCCACCGACCACCCCTCTCTCTCACCCGATCCGGCTTTCGTCGAAGGCCGAAGCCAAAGCGAGGATGACGGCATTTCTTTGAGCTATGATGGCTGCAACTACACCCAACGCCTGACAGTTGCAGATAGTCCCGCCACATGCCAACGCCTGGATAGTTACAGGTAGTCCCGCCACATGTCAAGGGGGGGATGTCTTGCCTCAGCCACCGACCCCCCCCCCATCTTCAATGGCTGGCACGGCCAATACCGAAGCGCTGGAGCCGAAGAACGGCGCGGGGTCGCTGGAAGGGGGAGGCGGCGCGAACGAGCCTCCCCCACCTCCCTCCAGGTGGAGGCTTCCAGCGGCACCCCAACGCTCTTTGCTTAAAGAGGGTCAACATCGAAAAGCGGTCTTTTGCCCAGGAAGGGCACACGCCCCATGCCTTCTCTCCTCAACCTTGAAGATTCTATGAGAGCCGGGGGGCACCCCGATCCCTCCGCATGGGCGCCCCCGCCCCCCTCACTGGGAACCACGACATCGGTGCACTCCTGCCGGCGCCAGCTTCACTTTGGAAATGGCTAAGGTGCAGCCACGACAGAGACTTGTTCAGTTCCGGTGGAACACCAGAATGACCCGGTAGGAAAATTGTTGCCGCCCTCCTCACTCTTTGACTGTTGTTAGACTGTTACCACATGATTCAAAACCTTTTGAACTACCAACGGAAGGTTCTGGTCCAACCACGAGTCGTTGGAGACATTCTGACTATGCTGGAACCAGCCTGACCTCGCCCAAAATGGCGCCGACACAAAAGGAGACTTTTTGAATAAACTTTGTTGCCCCCTGACCGCGCAGCTTTTTGTCCCGAGATATGTATGCAGTTTCTTGGATAATGAAAGTAGATATGAAGGATATTGAGTATGTGCTTGGACAATGAACTGACTTAGGGTGGGTACTGATTATGATTTGGAAGATGAATTGGTGAAATTTAGGTAATGAATGAGCATTGGATAATGAATTTATGAATTAATTAAAAATGAATTACTGACATGCATCATGCTTGCTCTGTAGGGAAGTTTAATACGATTTTATTGCACTGCTGCACTTTATGCAATGAACTGCCACCAACTTCGTTCTTCTTATGTACAGTTTCAATCTGCTCCGTGGCCGGTCCACTGGGTTGTAGGCCTGTATTTATACATCAACGCTTTTTATTAAAAGTATTTTGACAAGAAAGCATAGTTGTAGTGGTTGCATTAATGAGTTTTTGATGTTTTGCTACTGTGAGCGAAGAATAAGTATGATGAAAGCTGAAGGTTGAAAAGAACTGGATATTTAGCAGCTACATTATGTGTCACAGGCAACCGGAAAAGTGTTTTAGACGCCCTTAAACGACACCACAGAAATACCACCTGACCGCCACCCTTGCACCCAACAAAAAGGGTTGCGACCAAGTAACTCATGTAGATACGCAGATCGTCAATGATTATCTATCTGACATTACTGGTCCCTCTGGGCTTAAACGCCGAGATGGTAAAGAAATGCAGTACGTGGAGATAGGTCGAGTAAGTGGTAGGTAAAAACATTTTCGGACTACTGCATGCTGATGTGCTTTGAATGCTGCCCCCCCCCCCCCACCCCTTCTTTCTCCTCCCTTCTGCAGGTCACGTCAGAACGTCGGCTGAAGTGTGGGAGAGCGATGGTCGAACCACCGACGAAAGGGGAAGGAGGGAATATGTGTGTAGTCCTTATGACGATAAGTTTTCAAAAAGACGTAGACTTAAACCTGACTGTTCCTCCTTAGAACATAGCGACTGGGAGGATGGACTGACATAGAAACTTGACGGGTACTGTATGACGAAAATTGACTAGAAATAACACGTTAGACAATGTAACTAGACGTTTGACTAGGTAGGGAAAGGACAAGGAAAAATGTGTGGGTAAGGGTTACCACGGCACCACCCGTCTGGGAAGTTAGAAATGTTGCTGATGTTCAAAATGCACTGCCCCCTTTCTCACACTCTTATAGATATAGCCAAGCTGTCCGACTGTTCTCCCGATCAATACTTGCCGTTGCCTCAGCCTGGAGAACTTCCCACCAAAGGAAGGAACTGAAAAATGGTTTAAGATCCAACCATGGGTAAATAGCACGACCAGGTTAATTCCTGATCGACTAACCGAGGTGTAAGTATTGGCAATTGAGAACGCTCGCAGAGATAACAAGCGAGAAGGAAAAGGAGGGAAGGGTAGAAAGAGCTAAGCACGTAGATAAATAGGATAGTAAAGATACGTAGGATATAATATGGATTTTGTTGGCCACCTGTTGTTTCCTGTTTTGTCGTGAATGTCTTATATATATGTAATTCATGTGCTGTCTTCCTTGTCTGAGTTTGTGTGTATGTAATGTACGGATTTATGTCTTCCCTCTGTCTGTATTTGCGTGTTACCTGACCTTTGCTGTTCTGTGTTGTGAGCGCACTAAATGACCTATTTTCGTACACGTCTCTCTCTCTCTCTCTCTCTCTCTCTCACCCTCTCTCTACATGTTATACGTGTACCGAATGGCTCGTTTAGATTGCGGACGACTCTCACTCTCTATGAGAGTCTCCCTATTTTCTCTCCCTCTTTGTGGTAAAATTGTGCCCCACCGGCACCAGTCTGATTGGATACCTATTGAACGCGAAGGTGTTCAGCGAAATTGACCGAAACTAAAATGATTGTATCTCGCCATATTACTACCTCTCCTTTCTGCAAAATGAATGAACTTGAATTGGCTGAGAAGGAAAGGACAGGTAAGACGACTAAGGTCCCCCAAATCTGGCCATTTATAGGGGAACTGTATGTCAATGGCACCTTATTTCTGTTCATCAGAGACGAACGCCAGCGCCTAGATTGACCTCCAACGTCCAGATTGCCCCACCCCCTTTGCACCCAAGCGCGAATGCCCGAAGAATCCCCGCCCCACTTGATTGACCCCAGCTGCTGTCCCGGATATAAACATGATGACCATGAGTAACTGTCGTCCCTCGAGAAAAACCTGTTTTACCCTGACTCTCGATGATAGCGCCCCCGCCCTGTTTGAAAGGGTTAGCCAGCCTTGAAGGGAAATGTTAGACTGTTAAGGCTCAGGTTAGAAAGACGAGTCTCCCTGGAGGCTCCGAAATGTTGAGTTTTGATGAAATGCACAGTTGATAAGAGTCTGACTTTCCTCCATATGTGACCTGTGTAGACAATGAATAAAACTTGGCATGAACTCAGTAGGAATGCCGACATATGCACTGCTTGGTAAATGAACCTCTGACTGTGACCGATGAGCGTATCTCCAAAATGCGTACACTTGAGGGAGGAATTCACATACGTAGATATCTTCTTCTGCCATTTCTCTAAAACCTTGTTTTGTACCTATTCAAAGATTCACGATCCCCGAAGGAGAAGGGTCAGATGTGACGTACAGCCTGGCTGCAGATCTTGGGACACGTGTGACCTCGACCAAAGGTGGAGCTGCAGAGCAACTAGATACGGGACGAGACCGCAATTCCAACGTGGAAAATGAAAAATGACGGGCCGCCTTGAAGCCCTTCGTCTGCTAACCCACGTGTGCCTGGAGTCTCCGTTCCCCTTCTTTGGGCCCGATTGATGGGCCTGCCTGCTTGTTATCCTTTGCTCCCTTGGTCCCTTTGTGTGTCCCAGGAACTCTGACCCAACTCCGCTCTCTCTCCTATCGACTATTTGAATCACACTCACCCTCTTTTCCACGTGACTTTTTGCCAAAGGGAAGAACTGCATTCAAGTGGGAATAGGGTGTTGCCACGGAAATATGGGTGCCGAACATAAGGCACCGCAAAACGGATTGTTTAGGGAACAGGACTGTGGTCTAACAGCAGAGGACTGACCGCACCCTGCAACGCGTAAGGATAGAACCGAGCTGGACCTATAGCTCCACCGCCGGTGCTCAACAGCGCCAACGAAAGTACACGGACTAGAGCCTACCAGTGATGGCTCACTGATAAAAAGACACTGTGACGAAGAAATCTTGTGTATTGAACTGAATTCCGCTCTCAACTACCTGGTCAAAACTGTTCATTGGTCACATTTTTAAGTCAGAAACATTTATGCTGTGTAGCGCGTTTAATTGTCAGGAACTCAACGAAATGCAATCTCCTATGTGCTGCATTCTGCCCATCACCTCAACTGTCTATGATTGTATGCCAAATGTTAGTATCGACAAAATGTTAATTCTTCTACGATGCCTGTCTATCTGTAACCCCATCAATTACAAAAATGAACGCTGTAATGTAAAAAGGGGCGACTGTGGAAGTTGAAGAAATTGATGTACATAAACAGCATTCATTTCCCTTCTTCTCCCACTCCTCTCCCTGTGAGCACCATGAGTACCGTAAATTATTGACCGTATCACTCTGCCAGTAAGAACCCATACCCATATGCATATGTACAGCCATTCTAGACACCACGGCCTTTTACCTATTGGAATCCCCGGCTTCCCTCCTGCGCGTATCTTAAACCCCCTCTCTCATGCATAGACCATGAAACCCTCTCCCTCTGCGCGACCCTGCTGTGAAAGGCAACCCTTCTGCTTGACCCGCACAAACCCCCCATTCCCTCTTGAAGAGGCCTCTTTCGCCTTAGCTGACATAGCCCTCCCCAGCTGCACCTGACTGCCCCCGCTCTCTCATGTACGGGTCATAAGATCTCTCTCTCTCTCTCTCTATGTGACTCTGTCCCTGTGTCCACCCTGGCTACCCCTCCCTTCTCCTCACATGGGCAAGTCATAAACCTTCTTCTTCTGCAAGACCCTGTCCTTGGGAGCCACGGCCGCGCCTGACCAACACCTCCTTTCCTTCCATGAATGCCCCTCTGTTGACAAGCCTTCCCACCGCGCTCGATTGTCCACGCGGCATGAATACCACTCCTTTGATGACCCCTTCCCCCGAGTCCGGCTGACCACACATGTCCGAGGCCATCGCCTGAGCCAGGAGATACCATTTACTGCCCTTATTGTATGAAGTCACTCCTCTTCAAAGGATCCACTATTGATCCTGGCCACCCCACCCCCTGGGCTATGATCAGGCGCACACATCCTAAACTGTTGACGGAACACTCAGCTGCGTGATTGCCCTCCCCTCTTATCAGCAGGTCAAGGGTCCCTATTGTGAACACATGTGGGGTAGGATTGACACAAGGATCATGGGGTTGTATTTTCCTTGTTACACAATATCATGATTGTAATGCCAAGTGTTTTGTAACGTATAAAAGACGGAGTCTCAGCTCACTTGTTAGAGCACCTCCTGAAAGACACTGTGTTTCGTGTCCGAAATGACTGGCTCTCCTCATGAGAAATAAACTCTGTTCTTGACTCCTGCTTCCAGCGCCCGTCTCTTTATTTGGTAACTATTCAACATGGGAACTAAGAGGCGGTTTGCGCCAGCGGCCTGGGCATCGGTAGTAATCTGGGCTCCTTGTTTTACAGTATATGTGAGTATTGATGTATATAAGTGAGTATATGTGAGAGTGAGAGATTGTAAGAGTTCCTGTTTAAATAAGTATGTGTTTCTATAAGTGATTGTTTTAGAGAGTAAGTATGTGTAAGTTTCCTTAGAAGTAAAGTGGTAGTGGGTGTATGGCTGTATATGCAAATAAATGGATGTTCAATAGTTTATTTGCATGTGTGAGTATGTGTGTGAGTAACATTTGGATGACTGTCGGTGTGTAAAGGATGTATAGGTGTTTCACTACATATGATGAGTGAATATATGTATGAGTGACTATATAGAACTGTTGGTGAATGAGTGGATGTGTATATAGATGGTGGTATTACTGAATTGGTTGTTGTAACTCGTATGGGTATCTCTATTGTTTTGAAAATTTTAGTTTCTATTTTTGAATATGTGTTTCTAGGGTTACATTACACTGAAAGGAGGTCTGTCACTCTGTCACAAGGATGGTGTCATCAGTGATGTCATGAGTGATGTCACTGACCATGTCATGAGTGATGTAATATGTGACGTCATCAGCAGTGCATTACACGCGCAAGTTATAGTGAGTCCAACTAACTATAACGTGGAATTTCAATGGTTTTATGTCAGTAAAATTGCCAGCTAACTATAACTGGAGTGAAACCTATGGTTTTTTCAGTGAATTTAATAGTTTTTTTAAATGCTAATTCCTAACTATAACTGGTGTGAAACCTATGGTTTTTTCAGTGAATTTCATAGGTTTTTTAAATGCTAATTCCTAACTATAACTGGTGTGAAACCTATGTTTTTTTCAGTGAATTTCAATGGTTTTTTAAATGTTAATCCCTAACTATAAGTCTCAGTTTATAAGTAAGACTGTTAGCGCTCTAGTTGTTCTTTAGAACACTCTGTCACATTCTGTCATTGGGCTATATTTGGGCTACATTTTTTTTTGTCTCTGGTGGCCATCTTTGGGCTACATGGGGCTACATTGGCCTACATTGGGCTACATTTGGGCTACATTTGGGCTCTAACATATATATAGCCCAATGTAGCCCAATATATATTTTTTCAAAGTTAATTTTCGTAAAAACCACTTGAGCATATATCTTGAGACATAGCAAAGGCACATCGGGCTACCAGTCCCTACAATTTTGCCAAATTTTTTTTATATTGTTTTAAAAAAAAAAATGTTTTGCCTTGGAGCGCTCCCGGTGCGCGCCCCGGTGAGCGCCCCGGGAAGCGTAGTTTTATGAAGCGCCCCGGGGCGCGCACCGGGGAGCGTCCCGTAAGCGCCAATATCGCAAACAAAAACATGATCGTGACGTATCGCGTAGCCGCGACCGCGTGATACGCACGGCGTAAACGCACCCGGAAGCACTCGAGCGAATACGATCGCGCAACGTAGGCGTCCGACGCGCTTACGCGACGCGCCCCAGGGCGTGTAGCGTAAGCGCGTCTGGTCATGCGACCTGAAAATAACACTTTTCATTGGTTCATAACAGTTTTGGTTTCATAATGATGAAGCCCCTGGTCATGTGACCTAAAAATAACACTTTTCTTTGGTTCAATAAATTTTTTATTTCAAAAGGATGAAAGACCCCACCTTTTTTCCTTATTCTGACTTTGTCCTTTGACTTAGGAAGACCTGTTTGTACCTCTCTGTACCTTTTTGATCAATATAATGGCTTCAGTAGTAGCAGCAGCTGGTGCATCTGCACCACCACCACCACCACCACAACCACCAAGAGGACCACCTCAAGATATCATTGGTGGTCAACAAGAAGAGGAAGAGGAGGAGGAGGAGGAGGAGGAGGAGGAGGAGGAGGAGGAGGAGGAGGGGGGGGAGTTTAAGATGGCTTCAAGAACAAAATACCCCATACCAGCCAAGACCACACATTATTTGGGAGTTTTTTTCTATCCCACAGGGGAAGAAAAAAGTAAATGCAGCAAAGGTGACTTGCAGAATCTGCGGCGTGGAACTTTCCAGGGGAAAACCGAACAAGAAATATTCATTTGCAAACAACACGCCACATGCAGTGCAAGCATCCAATAAATTATTCTGCTGCAGAGATGAGGGAACTGGCCAGTAACCCTCCACAATCCACAAGCACCACCTCAAAAAGGAAGCAACCCACTCCGTCTACACCAGAGGAAAGTGAGACGATGCCGTGCATTCTGCCACGATTTGCAGATTTCAGAATTATCTGTAAATATTGTGGGAAGACCATCTCCTACGGAGAACAAAGCATAAAGCTCATCGTCCTTGCTGAGGACAACCATAAATGCCCCAATAAACCCTAATTATTTCTTTTCTTTTTTTTTTTGCTCCAGTTGAGCCATTTTCAATTCCCTGTTTTTTCGTTTCTCCCCATGAAAAATCCCCAAAAATATAAAACTGTTCAGAAAACCCCAAAAAAGTACAAAATGTGCAAAAAAACTATAAAAAATATAAAACAACAAAAAGAAGAAAAAAAACAGTTCTTTTTAGAACTACCTCCAATTTATAAAAAAAGGCTACATTTTTTTAAAACTCTATTATTCATTTTTCCCCATGGGACGCTCCCCGGTCCGCTCCCCGGTGCGCGTACCGGGCGCTCCCCCCGCGCAAATAAAAAAAAAATATTTTTTTTTTGCCCCGCTGGGCCCTTTTATGGCCCCCACATCAAACCTAGGGGGTCAGGGGGGTCTATCCCTGCCCCCTTATGGTCATTTCCCCCTTTGATTTTTCCACCTCTTATGTCTCGATTTTACCGTGACACAAGATGGCGGCCGCTCCGGACTGTTTCGAATGTTTACAGACACCCGAAAGCCAATCAGCTTTCCGTGCGCAAGTCGCGTGGCGCGCCCGGAGCGCTCCCCGGAGCGCGTACCGGGGCGCTGCCATAGATATATATATTTTTTTTAACCTAAATTACTCAAAATCCACTGGAGCACATATCTTGAGACATAGCAAAGGCACATCGGGCTACCAGTCCCTACAATTTTGCCAAGTTTGGTGGAAATCCATTCAGCCGTTCGGGCTAAAAGTGAGGTCGACCGCCCTATGGAAATTAACATGGGGAAAACACGTTTTGGGACCCCCCTTTTATCTCGGCCTCCGCTTGACAAATCCCCCCAAACCTGCAGAGAAGGACAGGGGCGCCGCAAGGCCATTTTGAGGAAATTTTCAGGCAGATTCGTCAACCGGCGCCAAAGTTATTCCAAATAGAATTTTCAGATTTAACATTGAAAAAAATCCTAACTATAACTGCCTACTGGCGACCGCCAGTAGGTAATATATGTATATATATATATATATATATATATATATATATATATATATATATATGGCGCTCCAATTCTTCTTTACCTTCCGAAAGAAGACAAAACAGCACTCGAGGGATACATGTCAACCAAGCAAGGTTTTATTCGCGTGGGGCTCCCACAGACGCGTTTCGGCGTGCTGCCTTCGAATATATATATTCATTGAAAAAACCATAGATTTCAGGGGTGTTATAGTTGACTGGACATTTCACTCATACAAAACCATTGAAATTCCTCCGTTATAGTAAGTTGTTGTGATCGTGGGGGGGCCGCGGGCTGGAAAAGCAGGCAAGGAGGCCAGATGTAGTGGGCAATATCGGGTCTTTTATTAAACAAAAAGTTGTTTTTCAGGAAAACAACAGGGAAAACGAAAGAGAAGCTCCGAGGTAAGGCGTCTTGGTCCTCTTCTAGGTGGGGCTGGGGTCTTGGGTCTTCGGGGAGGTCCTCGGAGGTCAGGAAGAGAAAGAAATAAGGAGCCGTTAGTCCTGCTGGGCGTGTTAAAGCACAAACCATTACCGAAACCAGGGATCAAGTGAGGGATTCGGAAGACGACCGTGAGGGAAGGGAATCGGGCAGGAGGGGTAGGGAGGAAGAAAGAAGGGTGTCCTGTGAGGAAACTTGTGAAGGGAAGAACTAAATCTAAGTGCTGTACAAGTGCGCAGGGTGCTATACAAGATTTTACAGTGAAGTCAGGTCTGGGGTTGACTACGAAGGGATTCTATATACAGAGCACCTAGTGTGCTATAGGAGGGGATAGTTGGTACTCACACGTTCCGCCGCAACTCTCTGTAGAGTTGCGGCTGCTCTCCAGCCACCTCCTGGGGACTCCACCAGTCTTCAGTCTACACGTCCGCTTCTTCGGTCGCCTGCTCCTCCTCCGCTCCAGTCTGAGTCTCCTGCCACGAGATCGCTGCTCCGACGGCGTCTCTGTCTGGGCTTCCGTCTTTTCCCTGTTCTGGCGCTGGTATCGAGGCGGAGCTTCTCGGGTCAGGGCGTAGTGCTTCCGGTAGGAGATCTCTTCTGATTGGTTCCTGTAAAAAAGAGAGGCGAGGGGATCTGGTTGTCATGGTTGCTTCCAAGGACGCCTTGGGGTGAGTGTCGGAGAAGGGCGATTGTCCGAAAATAGGAAGTCCAGGCGGGGTGCACGAAGGTGTTGCATCACATTCCCTTTCCCTAGCTGGCCTTCTTGTACTGGTTGGGAAAGCGGGGTAGCGGGAGAGGAAATCAGCATTGCCCTGGTCCGACCCTTTTCGTTGGATAGTTTTGAAGTGATAGGACTGCAAGGACAAAAACCAGCAGAGGACCCGGTCATTGTGTTCCTTGTTCCGGGCCATCCACTCCAAAGGGGCATGATCTGTGTAAATGACAAAGTCTCAGCCCTCCAGGTAGTTCCGCAGGCTTTCGACAGCCCACCTGATTGCGAGCGCCTCCTTTTCCACCACGGCGTAATTCATTTTGCGGGGTAATAGTTTCCTGCTAAGAAACAGGATGGGTCTTTCATTTCCCAGGTTGTCTCTTTGTGACAGGACTGCCCCCAAACCCTGGTCGGTGCATCTGTCTGCAGTAAGAATGGTCGGGAGTAGTCCGGACTCACTAAGACAGGACTGGAAGTCAATGCATGTTTGAGATCGTTAAAGGCACGCCAATGTAACGAGGTGGGGTGTTTCAAGGCAACCTCGATTCTAGCTGTTTTCTTTAGAAGGTCCGTAAGGGGGCCTGCTCTCTGGGAAAAGTTAGGAATGAACCTTCGGTAGTAGCCTAGAAGGCCCAAAAATGCTCGGAGGTCTTTTCTGGTCTGGGGTAAGGGAAGGGATTGGATGGCCTCTATTTTGTTTTTCTGAGGTCTTATCATGCCCTCACCTAGGAGGTATCCGAGGTACTTCACGGTCTGGGCTGCTAGGGTGGTTTTGGAGGGGTTGATGGTAAACCCAAAGGACCCCAGGGAGGCGATAACACGATACAGGTGATCTACGTGTTGGGCCCAACTGTCACTGTAGATGATGATATCATCAAGGTACGCCCCGGCATACAGGGAGTGGGGTTTCAGGATATGGTTCATGGCTCTCTGAAATGTAGCGGGTGCGCCATGAAGTCCGAAAGGCAAAACAGTGAATTGAAACAACCCCTTAGGGGTGGAGAAGGCTGTCTTTTTTTTATCCTGCTCTCTGAGGGGTATTTGCCCGTAGCCCTTGCAAAGGTCGAGTGTGGATATATATTAGGACTTACCTATCTGTTCAACCATCTCGTCTACGCAAGGCAAGGGATATGTGTTGAAGTTGGATATCTTATTAATCTCGCGAAAGTCGATGCAGAATCTGACCGACCCGTCAGGCTTTGGAACTAGGACAATAGGGGAATTCCAGTCACTGACCGAGGGCTCAATGATCCCCATTTGTAACATCTGTTTGGTCTCCAGCTGTATGACAGCTCTGCGGGCTTCAGGGACTCAGTAGGGTCTTAACCGAATCACCTTCCCGGGTTCTGTCTGTATGGAATGTTCTATGACTGAGGTGCGTCCAGGAGAGGAGGAAAACACCTGACGTGTTGGAAACAGAACCTCCCTAAGTTCTAGTATTTGTGCTCGGGTCTACACAGGGATCAAAGGGGAGTGGAGAGTGAACCCTGGACCCGGACAGGACCGGGCGGGGTCCTTCCCATCTCTTGAGGTGGTTTACGTGATCGATCTGGGTAGTACCCCGAATAGGATCCAGTTCCAACTCGTAGGTGACAGGGGCCACTTGTCGGAGGATGTTATCGGGTCCCTGCCATTGGCCTAGTAATTTCTGATCGGAAGACGGCATCATTAAGAGGACCGCATATCCGACGGCAAAGACACGGATCTTGGTACCCTTGTCATATTGCCTCTTTTGGGTATTTTGTGCATTCTCCATGTTTTGGTGGACTATATCCCTAATTACCGATAGGTGGGTTTTTAAGTTTTCAACGTATTCAGGAAGGGGACGTGTACGGTCTGGCTCTGTCTCCGATACCTCTTGGGCCATATCCAGAAGGGTGCGGGAGTAAGCATGGGCGAATTTTGCGAATTCGCGATCTGCGAATTTGCGGATTTGCGAATTCGCGATCCGCAAAATTCACGAATTTGTGCGAATTCGCGGATTTTTGTTTTTTTTGCGTGTTTGCAGGGTTTTTTTGCGTGTTCGCGGGACTTTTTGCGTCTTCGCGAGCCGCTTGCATAGCGAAGTTACCCATGCAGTCGTTTATGGGAGAGGGAGAGAGAGATAGATAGATAGATAGATAGATAGATAGATAGATAGATAGATAGATAGATAGATAGAGAGAAAGAGAGAGAAAGAGAGGGAAAGAGAGAGGGAGAGAGAGAACGAGAGAAAGAAAGAGAGGCCGGATCTCTGAAGGGCCAGATTCCTGAGTTGCCCCTACAGAACATACAGCTTTTTATTTTTAGCAAAATGCATATGAAAATTGTGCTGTAAAGGTCTCTTTTAGTTTAACCCCTCCTGACAACTCAAAATGGGTGTATTTGCCATCCTCTCCCTTCTTCCTGTTTTTTTTATATCTGTAAGTGCTTCCTGATGAGGTTTAATTCCTTGGACAGGTGCCTCGTCGCCTACTTGTAACTATTCTCTGACCCTGCTTCAAGGGTCAGAGCAGGGTCAGAGAATAGTTGCAAGTAGGCAACGAGGCGCCAGGAAGCAATTAGCAGCAGGTGTCCAAGTTGAAGTTAATTTGTTTGTAACCCTTTTGTAAAAGGTTACAAAGAAATTAGGTTAAACTTTTGCACCTGCTGCTGTAACCCTTGCTTGGCTGAAAATCCGTCCCCGCTGATGCGCGGATTTTAACGCGATTTCGCGAGATTCGCGGATTGCGAAATCACGGAAAATCCGCAAATTCGCCTGCGAAACGGATTTTACGCCCACCCTTAGCGGGGAGGACGGCCATACAACAGCTCATAGGGGGAATAGCCTGTGCTGCTCTGGGGTTTACATCGGATGGCAAATAGGGCCAGGGGCAACATCTCCTCCCACCTTCTAGCTTCCAGGCCTAATAGCTTCTTTAGTGTTTGTTTTAGCGTGGCGTTGTACCGCTCAACTAAACCATCCGTTTGCGGATGGTACGCTGACGTTCTAATTTGTTTTATCCCTAGTTGGGAACAGACTTGTCTCATGAGAGCTGAAACAAAAGGGGTGCCCTGATCAGTCAGGATCTCCCTGGGGAACCCCACTCTGGAAAACACAGCGATGAGGGCTTTGGCAATGTTCTGTGTAGTAGGCTGGCGCAGGGGTATGGCTTCAGGGAAGCAGGTGGCGTAGTCCACCAGAACCAAGGCATAGCGACACCCGCTTCGGGAGGGTAAGAGGGGCCCTATAATGTCCATCCCTACCCTGCTGAAAGGAGTGTCGATTACAGGAAGGGGTAGTAAAGGTACCCTAGGGGGTCGATATCTGCTGTGTTTTTGACAGACTGGGCATTCTCTGCAATATGTTTTGATCTGTTGACGGACGCCTGGCCAGTAAAACCTCTCTAAAACGGTTTGGCTTGTTTTTTCATTGCCGAAATGACCTCCCAATAAGTGGCTGTGGGCAAGGAATAAGACCTTATCCCGAAAGGTGTCGGGATCAGTAATTGAGGGTTTTGTTGGGTCTCACCCTTCCTATATAACAGCCCATTTTTCTTAAAGAAGTAGGGACCTACTTGCAAGGGGTCTTCGTTGTCCAGGGCCCTTCCCCACGCTTCTTGTAGAAGGGGATCTTCTTGTTGTGAGGCCCTGAACTCCCTGTCCATCTGCCAGGGATGCTCTTCGGGCATCACAGGGTATGAACTGGCATAGTCCTTCTTTTCCTTCCTCTTCTGGATTTTCGATTTACGGGGTCTGGGAGCCGTGCCTGGGGGTGAATGTTCCCGGGGAAAAGGGGCCTCCTTCCACCATTGGGTCAGTGAGTCTGTTGTGTCTTGTAGGAGTGTAGGTAGACCGGAGTAATCGCTCCCCAGAATGACCTGTTCGGGGAGGGCTGGCACGAGACCCACTGTGAGATTGGTTCCCGGATCCTTAGAATGTTGCACTCGTACTTGCGTAGTAGGATATCTTTTGGTATTCCCATGGACACATTGTATGGCGACCATACCGGTGGGTGGGCCAACAGGGTTGGACAAATCTTGGGGTCTTAGGATGCTTTGCCTGCATCCCGTGTCGGCTAGGGCAAAGACTGTTTGTCTCTCAATGTTCACAGGAAAATGGAACGGGAGTGGTGTGGCGCCTGGAGTGGTGTAGACGTAGTTCTGGATGAGGCCGACCTCCATAGGTTCTTCCTTTTGAGGGCACACACGGGCGACGTGGCTAAAACCCCCACAACTATAGCACTGTGGTCCCAGGTTAGGTGGTCGGGCAAGTACAGGGGTGCCGGGATGCAGAGAAGCCAGAAACTGCTCTAAGTATATTTTCTCAAGAATATCGTCTTTTGAGGAGGTGCCTGGTTTAAGCCACCGGTTGGTCAGGTCTTTGATTCGGAAAGTGAGGGCTCTTGGGGTTTCTTAGGATCCTTCTTTGGCTTGTCGCAGTTTCACTCTGTACGTTTCGCCGTCAATACCTAGGCGATCTAGTATACACTTTTTAATGTCATCGTGAGGAGTGTTGCCCTGGATATTGGCCTGTTGGTACGTGGCCTGCAAATCGCCGGTTAACAGAGGGCCCAGGTATTGGCCACAGCGGTCAACAGGCCATGAGGTGGCTTGGTCTAGTCTTTCAAAATTGGTGAAGAAGTAGTCCGGGTCATTCCCCGGCACGTACTTCTGGAGGACCACTGACGGGAGGGAGGCAATCGGTCTCTCGTGTCCTAGTGCATCGGTCAGCTTCCCTATGGCTTGATCGTGGGCTTCTCACTGGCCTTTGAGGACGTCATGTAGCTGTCCTCTATCGTCTTCTGCGGTTTTGAGGAATCGTTCCATTATTTTTCCCAAGTGCTCCTGGGATTTGGCCATTCTCTTTACCACGGCCTCCATGCTTCCAGCGGATCCCACTTCTGACACCAGGTGTGATCGTGGACGGACCGCGGGCTGGAAAAGCAGGCAAGGAGGACGGATGTAGTGGGCAATATCGGGTCTTTTATTAAACAAAAAGTTGGTTTTCAGGAAAACAACAGGGAAAATGAAAGAGAAGCTCCGAGGTAAGGCGTCTTGGTCCTCTTCTAGGCAGGGCTGGGGTCTTGGGTCTTTGGGGAGGTCCTCGGAGGTCATGAACAGAAAGAAATAAGGAGCCGTTAGTCCTGCTGGGCTTGTTAAAGCACAAACCGTTACCAACACCAGGGATCAAGTGAGGGATTCGGAAGACGACCGTGAGGGAAGGGAATCGGGCAGGAGGGGTAGGGAGGAAGAAAGAAGGGTGTCCTGTGAGGAAACTCGTGAAGGGAAGAACTAAATCTAAGTGCTGTACAAGTGCGCAGGGTGCTATACAAGATTTTACAGTGAAGTCAGGTCTGGGGTTGACTACGAAGGAATTCTATATACAGAGCACCTAGTGTGCTATAGGAGTGGATAGTTGATACTCACACGCTCCGCTGCAACTCTCCGTAGAGTTGCGGCCGCTCTCCGGCCACCTCCTGGGGACTCCACCAGTCTTCAGTCCACACGTCCGCTTCTTCGGTCGCCTGCTCCTCCTCCACTCCGGTCCGAGTCTCCTGCCACGAGATTGCTGCTCCGACGGCGTCTCTGTCTGGGCTTCCGTCTTTTCCCTGTTCTGGCGCTGGTATCGAGGCAGAGCTTCCGGGGTCAGGGCGTAGTGCTTCCGGTAGGAGATCTCTTCTGATTGGTTCCTGTAAAAAAGAGAGGGGAGGGGGTCTGGTTGTCATGGTTGCTTTCAAGGACGCCTCGGGGTGAGTGTCGGAGAAGGGCGATCGTCCAAGAATAGGAAGTCCAGGCGGGGTGCGCGAAGGTGTCGCATCACAGTTGTACTAACTGTAACTCTCGCGCCCGCAATCCACTGGTGATGATGTCACATGATACATCATTCATGACATGGTCAGTGACATCACTGATGACATCACTGATGACATCTCAAATTACATCACTGATGACATCACTGATGCCATCATCCAGTGAATGTGGTTTGGTTCCATATTTAAATATGTATTATATATATAGCAATCTGCATTGAAGAATGAGTGGATATATAAAAATCTGGATAGATGGTTTAATAGCAGTGTGATTGATTGTTTACTTGATTAATTTATAGTGTCTAACTAAATATATTGGATAGTGCTAAACTGTGTGAATATCTGTATTACTTGGTCAGTTGTTGTGTAAACTGCTGCACCAGTTGGTTACTAGCTACGTGAAAGTCTACATTAGTTATTGATTAGTTAACTGATTATTTGCAATGGAGAGTGAATGTGTGTGGTCTTCGGTGGGGAATCTGTGACTGCCCAAAGATATGTGAATAGTTAATTCAGTGCGTATATGAGGTTTAGACTACGTATTATAATACTTGTTTGGGTGAGTGAATATCTTTATGGGTGTGGTGATGAGCAAAAACATTTCGCAATGGTACATGTCCAACAAAGTAGAAAAAAGTCAAATACAGTGAATGTGACAGTTCTTGTATATAATTAAGTGTACATAAGTGACTGCATAGATAATTGTATACTTGTAATAGTGATTTTATAACACACTAAGTATGAGTTACTATTTATATGAATACATGAAGTGATGTTTGTATAAGTGTGTAGCTGAGTAAATATAAATAAGATACATTGTTTGCAAAAGTGAGTAGGATGACTGCATAACTGAATAGGATGTGTGCTGGTGTGTAATGTTAATATAAGTGTATAAGTATATTTGATAGTGTTGTATTGATCATTGACAACATTTATGACTGAATCTATAGGTAAGTGATTAGATGTGTGTGTGGATCTAGGAATTTCTGAGTGGGTTTTTAGATACTTGTATTGCTGTGTCAATGGATTGAAATATGGTACTCTGTATTTTACAGTGAGTGATGAAAGGTTATAGTAATGTATGATGAGGTGTATCTGATTGTCACATGGATGATGTCATCAGTGATGTCATCAGTGATGTAATTTGAGATGTCATCAGTGATGTCACTGACCATGTCATGAATGATGTAATATGTGACATCATCACCAGTGGATTGTGGGCGCGAGAGTTACAGTTAGTACAACTAACTATAATGGAGGAATTTCAAGGGGTTTGTATGAGTGAAATGTCCAGCTAACTATAACACCCCTGAAACCTATGTTTTTTTTCAATGAATTTCCAAGGTTTTTTAAATGATAATTCCTAACTATAACCTGCTTGAAACCTATGTTTTTTTTCAGTGAATTTCAAAGGTTTTTTAAATGATAATTCCTAACTATACCTGCCTGAAACCTATGGTTTTTTCAGTGAATTTCAAAGGTTTTTGAAATGACAATTCCTACTTATATTGTTGACCACTTCCCCATATTTTCAACAAGAAACCAAATCTGCAATGCTACCTAAAAAATCAGGCAATAGTTCCACTTACCACTAACAAATTAACATCAACATTTAACTACTGTAAGAACGTCAAATATGTGAATATGTACTGCGTGAATTATATCCAACTCACACACATATTTAAAGAGCAATAGGTAATAGAGGTTCTAATTAATACACTTCCGACACACAACAAAATCACAATACCCAGCGCCACCACCACCACAACCACCCCCCCCTCCCCGGACCGCTCCCCTCTACTACTTTAGAGGCAGCGAAAACAGGACAACGGACCTTTCCAAAATAATATATTCTGTCAACAGCACACTAGCTCAATGTACAGAGATGTGGCAACCAAGTATGTATAAGGGAAAGAACTCGACCATCAACAATAATGTACACTACGCTTACACTACCGGTGAAATAGTATACACAATTCACTATAAAAACCCAAAACTTTTCCATGTGTGGATGTACCATTGATACGTATCGTGTATTGATTAGTGGACGAAGCTACATTATCTCAGACACTGGTGAATATTTCCGTCATGTAGCTGTGTTCACCCTTCCCCCTTTGAAACAGAAGCGGAGTGGGCTGGTCCATTGTACACAACATCAATGTAAGACTATAAATAATTAGGCTACGCCTTTGGCGTGGTTCACTCCTGCAAAGAGAAGACACTGCGCCACAGTGAAGGTCCGCACCCTGCCACGTGGCTGCCGCCATGACCACGTGCCTCCTCGATACAGGCCCATTGAGAACTCAGCACCACAGCACCGCAGACTTATGTCTGTATCAACTACTGTCTTCGATCTACACAGCGGACAGCAGGGTACACAACTTGAATTCAGCTTTGGATCTAAATTTGTCGTCAGTATCTGTGATGAGTACTGCCTTCAATCTATACTGCGGTCAGTAGAATTGACAACTTGATACCAGATGCGCATCAGCACTACAGAAAACATTGAATTCAGTCTCGATTCATTTAAAGCAGAGATAATTGTACTATGTCCTCAGATTTTGTTAAAGTATGAACAGTAGGAAATTCAGCCTTCATTTATTTAATGCAGAGACAATTGTACTATATGCCATCAGATTTTGATTAAATAAGTGACAAAAAGCATTCATCCATGTCTGTGTCAACAACTGCCTTCAATCTACACTGCAGACAGCAGGGTTAACAACTTGAATTCAGCTTTCCACCTACACTACGGACAGTAGGGAATTCAGCCTTGATTTATGTAGTACAGAGACAATTCTACTGTATGTGTTCACATTTTTTTTACATAAGTCACAAAAATAATTCGTTGATATCTGTGCTGACAACTGCCTTCGATCTACATTTTGAGGGCAAACTTGGAGAAATGGCTACTATACTAATAAGCATCTTCTGATTCAGAATACTCTGGAAATGAAGAATTTGTGCCTCAACCTCCCCCTCCAGAGAAGTATACATCAATTGTCTGGAAGTTTTTTACTTTTCCTTTGAGGCAGCAGAAGGTTAATGCTACCAAAGTCACTTGCAAAATGACCCATCAAAAAAATAGTTGTGTGGAACAGCAAGTATGAGGAGACATCTTCAGACAAAACATCCGGGAAACTTCACAAGAGAGGAAATGAGGAGACTAAAAGACTTCTGCCTTTGATCTACAGTGCATTCAGTAGAGTTTACAATTTGATATCAGTGATGCAGAAGCACTACAGACAACATTGAATTCAGTCTCGACCTCATATTTTGTTAAACTATGAACAGTAGGAAATTCAGCCTTCATTTATTTAATGCAGAGACAATTGTACTATATGTCTTCAGATTTTGTTTAAATAAGTAACAAAAAGCATTCCTCGATGTCTGTGTCAACTACTGCCTTCAATCCACACTGCATACAACAGGGTTCACAACTTGAATTCAGCTTTCCATCTACACTACGGACAGCATTCAAGTTAGCCTTGATTTATATAAGGCAGAGACAATTTTGTTAAATGATGCAACAAAAAACGTTCCTCAATGACTACTGAGTACTGCCTTCAAATGTACACTACGATCAACAGAGTTCACCACTTGATACCAGTTCATGAGTCCTGTAAGCAACAGCCAATGTATGGAGTACATTACAGATAATGGAGTGCAACCTAAAATGTACATTGGGAACAGCACGGTTCACAACTTGAATTCAGCTTTTTATCTACACTACGGACAGCATTCAAGTTATCCTTGATTTATGTAAGGCAGAGACAATTTTGTTAAAGGATGCCACAAAAAACATTCCTCAATAAGTGTACTGAGTACTGTTTTCAAATGTACACTGAGATCAACAGAGTTCACTACTTGATTCCATAAGCGCATCAGCACTACAGACAACATTATTCATTCTAGATTTATTTAAGGACGAGACAATTATACTGTGTCCTCAGATTTTGTTAACTGTGACAAAAAAGCATTCCTCAATGTTTGTTCAACTACTGCCTTTAATTTACACTGCAGACAGCAGGGTTTACAACTTAAAGTCAACAGTAAGGAATTCAACCTTGATTTATTCAATGCAGAAATAATTGTACTGTATGTGTTCTGATTTTGTTAAAATAAGTGACAAAAATCATTTGTCGATACTTCTGCCTTCGATCTACAGTAAGGACAGCAGAGTTCACATTTTGAATTCAGCTTTCAATCTATACTACGAACAGCATGAAATTTAGCCTGGTTTATTTTAGGGTAGAGTTAATTGTACTTTATGTCCTCAGATTTTGTTAAAAGATATGACATAAAGAATTTCTTGATGTCAGTGATCACTACTGTTTCGATCTACATTGTGAGGGCTCAGCATTCAGTTAGAAAGACGATTGTACATGACGCATTCCAGTACACAAGAGATATTAATCCACTGCGACCCCCCGAACCGCGAATCATCGCAGAGTACGCAGACGCTGAGTTCTTTCGGTACCACTAACTCACTGCACCACAAGTCATCTCTCTGTAGCCTTATTAAAGCAGAATTCACTAGGCAAAAAAACATTGCTTCCAGTTTGGCCCTCCTGCACTACGCATTATCGCAGGATACGTACAAGCTCAACGCCAAAGATAATATTAACTCAGTGCACCATAAATCATCACAAAGAAGAGTGAACAGTTTTATGTCACGGTGAGACATACTGTCCCTTTTAAATGTCCCTAAAACACATATTTTAATAATGTATTCTATATATGTTCTATCTTCCACTTCAATCATGATCACAGATGATGCACTCTACCCTAAGATCTACACTGCGGACAGCAGAGTTTACAACTTGAATACAGCTTTACAAGTACACTATAGACAGTAGGGAATTCAGCCGTGATTTACTTAATGCAGAGACAATTATACTAAATGTATTTACATTTTGTTTACATAGGTGAAAAAAAGCAGTCTTCTATAACTGTGCTGACTAGTGGCTTCACTGTACACTGCGGACAGTAGTATTCACAACTTGAATTCAGCTTTCTATCTACACTACAGACAGTAGGGAATTTAGCCTTCATTTATTTAAGGCACAGAGAAAAAATACTCCTGTGGCACTGCTAGTATGCGCAAACACCTTTAATCCCAGCATCCTGTGAACTATGTTCACAAAGAAGGTAGAACACAGCGCCAAAATGTACCTCCCCCACCGGCAATACCATGTACCTCTGGGGCATCACCTTCAACATCACCACCAGACATAAGTCCCCATTTTGAGAAAGTTAGAATGTACTGCGTAAAATGCAATTGTTTAATTTGTTATGGAGTGCAATCAGTAGACCTAGTTTGCAGAGCAATTGATAACCATTGATGGTAGTTTTTTCTCCCTCAAAGTTCATGCAGTACAGTATGCAACAGTCAATGCTTTGAGTACAGACTGCTAGAACCATGCATCATCGCAGGGTGAGCACAGGCTGAGCACCAAACATACCACTAACTCAGTGCACCATAAATAATACCCACGTGCCCTTATTAAGGCAAAATTCAGTAGTCAAAAACCATTACCCCCAGTGCGGCCTGTCCGGACCATGCATCATCGCAGGTTACATACACGCTCAGTCCCAAAGGTACTACTAACTCAGTGCACCGTAATTCATCGCCACGTGGCCGTATTCAGGCAGAATTCAACTGACTCTTTATTCATTATTTGCAAAGTGCAGTACCAAACTAAATAAAACATCTATCAAACCCTATACAATATCCCTTTAGTAGCCTTCTTTCAAAAAATTATTTTATATCAGTTCTAGGTTTATTTGAAAAACAAAATTCACTGTGCAATTGCAAAGGCACAGTCAATGGCAGTCTACACTGTGGACAGCACAGGTCACAACTTGAACTATAATGTCTCTGCAACATACACATTTCGACAATGTATTCCATACATGTTTCATCGTTTATTTCAATCATGATTACAGATTATGCAGTCCAGTAGGCAACAACAGATTATGCAGTCCAGTAGGCAACACGCTGACTAACAGACGTACCACTAACTCAGTGCACCATAAATAATCGCCATGTGGCCTTATTAAGGCAAAATTCAGTAGCAAAAGACTGCATGATGTAGAAGGTGTCCTGTCCACGAAAAGGTGAGCAGTGATGCCTGGGTGCGCATCGGAGGGAGTTGATGGGGTGCAGCAGACTAGATACAAAAAAGCGACGCAGCGATTTAGGCGTACGCAGACCTATATACCGTAGCTTATTGCATTTATATATTTTTTTTCCAATAGCAGGAAAGTTTTTATAATCGGTCAAATGTCCGGTATATAAACTGTACAAATAGTTGTGGTTAAATGCGGGAAGGAAGGTGTGTGAAAGGGCGATGTAATTCTACTCCACATTAAGATAGTAAAAAAAAAACAATCATAACATCTTTCTTTAACTATCTTTTAGATGTAGAGCTTCAGGGTGCATTATGGCCTGGCACATGGGGAAAAACACATCGGTGACAGAAAGGTGAGCTGTGAATATTCTTTTCAGTCACTCTTTCGCTTCCACTACCCTTTCATAAAAAAATGACGCACAATCTTATCTTCCTTTTCACAAATTGGCGTCATCCCCCAAACACCTCCAAAGCTCTACGTTCGTGGATTCTGCAATGATGCGTGGCCATCGTAACAACGTCTGAGAAAGCTGCTTCGGCACGTGGTGCAACCTCTTTGAATTACACCAATGGCACAAGGTGAGAAAAGAAGCTTGTTTCCGAAACAACGACAAGTCATCTGTGAAAGAAGAGAGTGGGTAGTGTGCAGCAGCTTCACTGCGTAGGAATGTACTATTACCTCCGAGCAGTTAGAATAGATAGGTTACAACACTCTGAGTGGCAGATTTATAAGCCCCTTGCGCTACTTTTGTGTCACTTTTAACATGGGAAAAGTGGCACAAGGAGCTTGTAAAACTGCTTCTGAGTTCGCAAGAAAAAGCACTCACTTCCGGACTCTGCGAGTCAATGGGGTGCAACAGTCTAGGTACCCAATATTGAGAACTCACCGCTATGCAGTGGGAGTGCATGGGATATAGTGCTTTGAAAGAAAAACAGCACACAGACACCTCCTTACAGTGGAAGTTGATGAAATACATTATCCTGAGTGTACAAATAAATAAACCAAAAATATACTTGTGCAGTTGTATGTACTATGCTATTACTAACTCTATATACTATCTTTCAGATCACTAAACTGGAGGGTAAACTATGAACCAGCAGGTGCTTGGACACACAGCGAAGGCAAAAGGTGAGCTATGAAGATTTTCTCCAATATTAACTGCTCCATCTATAACTATATCTCTCTCACGTTTTAATGTCATTTTTTCTCTCTTTCTCTCACATCGTTTTTCTTTCTCTTTTAAAGTTATGGACGCTGCTATCAACTCTGCCGTGTACAACCAAAGCTGAGTACAAGTTGTGAACTCTGTTGGTCACAGTGTTTACATAAGGTAAGCAGAGCGGCCTAAATATACAATGCCTCCGATTAAATAAATAAAAGGGCTTATTTAGAAGCCCCTTGCACCACTTTTGCGATACTTTTAACATGGGAAAAGTGGCGTAAGGAGCTTGTAAAACTTCCTCTGAGTTCGCAAGAAAAAGCACTCAACTCCGGACTCTGCGAGTCAATGGGGTGCAACAGTCTAGGTACGCAATATTGAGAACTCACCGTGCCTACCCCTGGGACAATGCTGTTTACAATGAGAGGGCAGGAGTCTCGTAGCTCCCGCCCCTCCCATAGACCACTTGGTTTGGATTTTGAAAGACAGAGCAGTGAATCTGTTTTCACTTTCAAAATCCAAACCAGATTGCTTTTCCACATGCAAGTTAGCATCTCCCCATGTGGAAAAGCAATGCCGGCTCCCGAAGGACGCGGGGAGCCAGCGGGACCATGGGGGCATTGTGGCTCCCCCCACGGTCCCTAACATTTTTTATAAGACCCGGGGGAAAGGGTTCCCGGGATATTAGAAATTACTGATAGGGGCTATTTTTTTACGGTAAAATTAGAAGTCGTGCACCCAGCGCAGCGCTCAGTGCGGCCCCCTGGTGTGCACGCGCTTGATGCACGACTCATAATATGTAGGGTGCACGACTCCAGCGCCTTCGGTGCGCAACTTCTACGCGTTTGGGAGCCGGCATTGCTTTTCCTCATGGGGAGCTTCTAACATGCAGCTCCCATTGTGAAAAATCAATCTGATTTAGATTTTGTAAGAGAGAACAGACTTCCTTGCTATGGGAGCGCGGGGTAGACACCCCGGCCATCCCACAATACATAAAGCCCCGGGGAGTGGTGGTCCCCGAGGCTTTGGAGACCTTGCAACCCCCACCAACCATTTTTGTTTTGTAGCCCCGGGGGGGTGACGGGGCCCTCAAGTGCTCCAGGAGGGGGGCACACAGTCCCCCTCCCACAGTACATAAAGCCCCGGGGGGTGGTGGTCTAAGCGGCTTAGGAGACCTTGGACCCCCCCAACATTTTATTTTCTAGACCCAGGGGGTTACGATCCCTGGGGCTGGGGGCCCCTCTGGGCCCCCCATAAAATGTAATAATTTTTCCCCGGGTATTTAGCCCCCCCCTTGGGGCTAATTATAAAAAAAGCTCTGTTTTATTATTATTATTTTTTTACGGCAGAGTCTGCGCACCCTACACGCACCTGCTGAGTCTTTTTTAAAAATTGTGGGCCCTGGGGGTCCTTCTGGGACCCCCTAAGCAGACCTAGAGGGTAAAAGTATTTCTACCCTGCCCCCTTTCTACGTTTTGCACACATATTCCACTGACTTCTTCAGCCTCGCTTCTACGGAGGCACAAAATGGCTGCCAACAGTTCCTGGTTTCGAATGTTGACAACCACTTGACAGCCAATTAGCATTCAGCGCGTGATCGGAAGGCTACGCTTATGGTGCGCTCATAGTCTGCGGATCCACCGCGTCCACAGTTATATAAATGATTTTAACTGTAATTTTCTCAGGAACTACTGAACAGATTGACATCATTTAAGCTATAGGCACAAGTCTGAACAGAGGACTACATATTTGCCAAATTTGGTGTAATTCTGTTCAGCAGTTCCGGCTGTAGCTGTGGCTAAAGGTCCTATGGGAAATTGCATGGGAAAAACACGTTTTGGACCCCTCCCTTTTTCTCAGTTCCTGCATGACGAATCACCGTGAAACTTTCAGGATAGGAGCGGACCGGAGCTGACCGTAAATTCTGAAAATTTTGCGAATATTCGTCAACCGGCGCCAAAGTTATTCCAAATAGAATGATGCGGATTTCCTATGGAAATAGGTCCTAACTCTAACTACCTTCTGGTATACATGTGAGTGTTGCATGCCTCTCTGAACACTCCCCCACAGCACTTTGCTGCTCTGGACTAGGCTGTGCCCCCTTCTGGGCCTTCTGCCAACATGAGTGGAGCTGGTGCAGCACATAAAATAGTGAGGGTAGCCCCCTTGTGCCGCCACTGACCCCAGGGGGTCCAGGAGGGCAAGGCCTCTACTGGGCTAACGAAAAAGGGCAGATAGAAATGCTAAAACACTGAAACAAGGCAAACGGGGCACAAAAAATGTAATATAAAAGCACAGCACACATAGAAAGAGGAAAATACCATCAATTATTATTTTTTGTGTGCAGGAAGGTATCCCTTCCTACACAAAAACAATCACCCGTGCAATGCAGGCACCCTTGTGCCATGTGCAAGGGTTCCTGTGTTGGCACATATCAGCCAATTGTGTGCCAGTGTAGGGGAAAGTACAAGAATGCATCATATTGTTGTAAATATGACGCATCCCTGTGCTTTTAAAATGACTCAGCATGGAGAAGCAAAATGGCTTGCAGCGCTGCGTCATTTTGTTGTAAATTAGGTCCATAGATTGCATTTTAACTGCTGAATATGCCAAAATAAGGTTGAACCCAATGTCAATGCTGGATTAAACCCTGTGGAGGCCCCTAGGCAGTCGAAATTTCAGTACCCCCTGTAGAAGACGAATAGTCTTATAAAATCCAGAACAAAGATTATATTCCAAAAGAAGGTTTAATCGTAGGTTTCCAATCACAAGAGGAGCGCCTCATCAGCCAGGAGTCCAAGCAGCAACTGAACATACACAACGGACACCTGGCTTCTGAAGGCTCCCTACATTTGAAAGAATACATGTGTACACTCTGTGCATGCGCTCGGCATGCAAGCACGAGATAAGAACAATACAAGAATAACATTACACTACACCCCCCTTACTAATTATCTCTTAATACCCACTTCAGATTATTTTTACAAACTTACAGCTGCCAGAAGATTAGCTTTCCAGAGACAGACTGTTATGTGAATCTGATGTCTTTGGTTGATGTACTTTGTTGTTAATTGGTACATTACATTAATACAATATTTTCTCTATACAGACTTTAATGTAAAGTCTGAGTTTATTTGATTTGATTAATTTATTTATATCTTTTGGAAACAATATTTAAGAAAGCTTGATTGCAATTTTCTCTCAAGGTTAAATCAATATTATTTTGATCCGTTTTCGAGGGGCCCCTAGGAGGAGTGGGCCCATAGTCCGGTGCATACTTTGACTATTTGGTAATCTGGAACTGCCCAATGAAGAAATTCTCTCGCGTGTCTCAATAGATATTACATCGCAAGCAGAAGGCCTGTTATTTGTGCTCTGTTAAAGCCAAAGGTTGTTGTACCACTGTAAGCGCCTGAAACACTCCATCCCACCCTGCCTACGAAAAAACCTGTGAAGATATCTAATTTGATTCACACAAAACCATTGTGCTATATTCTGCCCAATTCTATGTCAGGACCGGAGGCTTCGGATTATGCCATTCTTTCATCGCTTTATTCTCTACAGCAGCAAGAAAAAATATATATCACAAACTACTTTTCCCATGAACATTCGGGGAAAAAACAAAGTCAAACATGAGTCCTATCACAGTGTCCATGCACCGGTGACTCCCATCATGCTCCGCTGTTCTTGTCTCCTCCTCTTTCTTCGCGCGAAGCTTCAACCTCAGTCCAATCACCCATCCTGTTTTGAATTATCCGCACCTGCAATAGAATACACCATCAGATCCATCCCGTTCCAATAGAACGTCAGTAGTAAGAAAGGGAAGAGCATTACATCGCAGAGCAATAGGCGTACACCCTTAAAAAGGAACATAAACGCTTTACTTACTATACATACAGGGAGGGTCCACTTCCATGAAGTCACTGGGGGGGATAATCCTCGCCTCCGAGTCCTTAATAGAATTGGAACTTACCAGCACCAAGGCTAGGCAAATTCTCATTCTATGTCAGGACCGGAGGCTTCGGATTATGCCAGTTCAAAGCTTATCGACCACCAACCGAGCTACATCGATAACTGGCTTGAAATAGAACCTCTTGAACGTGGAGTCCGAGGACCAATCAGCCGCTCTCATCAGGTCCTCCAACCGAGCCCCAAGGGCAAAAGCTTTAGAGGCCATGGCTCCTCGCGCTGAGTGAGCCCCAAATTGCTTGGTATAAATCCCCGCCTCCTGCATCACCCAACGCACCCACCGGGCGATCGTTGGTGAAGTAACCGCCTTATACGGTTTTCGTAAGGCAATAAGGAGCTGCCGCTCACCCGGAGGGCGAGTATCTTCAGTCATATCTTCATAAGCACGGAGGCACTGCACCACACACAGTTTAGGGGAGTCCTGAAAGGCTGGGTAAGAAATAACCCTAGTAAGCGTTTTGGTCCGCCTGCTGACGGTAAAAGAAACTCCTTCTGAAGAAAAAACCCTGGCCGTGACATCCAGCGCTCGCACGTCCGAGACTCTCCTGCAGGACACAAGGCACAACAACATGGCCAACTTAGCCGTCAACTCTTTACGAGATAGGAACCTGTTTGGCTGCCAGGAAAGGAACAAATTCAGCACCCTGTTCACATCCCACAGGGCGGAATACCGAGGTTCCGGCGGTAAGGAAAGGCGTATACCTCTCAAGAGCCTGCAAACAAAAGGGTGTTCACCCACCGGGGAACCCTGAACCAGGTCATGTCCCGCCGAGATCCGCCGACCTGAAGGTATTGATCGATCGATAAGCCAGGCCTTGGTGAGACAGTTCGGCCAAAAAATTCAGTACATGTACTACAGGTGCCCCCACGGGATCAAAACCCTGTCGCACATACCAACGGTTCCACCTGTGCCATGCTGATCGGTGGCGTTTGGTCGTGCTGTCAGCCCAGGCCTTGGAAAGCAAGACCTCTGCTGTTCTCGAAAGGCCAGGCAGCGTCCAGCGATGCCGGAGAGCCTCCACGCCATCAGGCGCAACGATCCCTCCTGGACTAACCTGTGGGGCGTTCCCTCTGGATTCAGCAGAATGTGGGGAGACTGGGGGAGTAGGATTGGAGAATCCCAGGAAAGTTCCAGTAGAACCGGAAACCAAACTTGCGACCTCCACCACGGAGTGATCATCACTGCTGCTCGACTCACCGTTGCAGCCCTGGACTCCCTGGCCTGTCCCCGGTGCTGCTAGACGCGGTGGCCTCATGGCGCTCCATCGCCGCTCCAACGCGGTGCCTCCAGGGCGCTGAGAAGTCCAGCGAGCTTTGCGGCCATTGTTGCTTCACTGCCGCTGCCCGGGAGCGCTACTGGGGCCGCCCGACCTCCTGCACGCTGTCCCGCTCCGCCGCGCGGCCCCCTGGGTCTGGGGAGGGCCGCTGCGGGATTGCCGCTGGGCCCTGTGAAGCCGGTGAGGACTGTACCATGTGGCAGAGGCGCCGCTACGTTATCGGCCGCGCCCCCATGCTGGCCGCGCTGTCATTGGCGGCCGGCTCTACCTTTCTGCGGAGCCTCCCGGGGTAGCCTGAACCCGCCCAAGCCCAAGAACAGGGCGGAGATCCATCCTGAGGGGGCCTGGTGGAGTGAGAGCCCCCCCTCCGCACAGTTACATCCATAGCGCGGGGCCCTGTGTAGCCCTGCTGGTGCAAATCGGAGGGCTCAGGGAAGAGAACGAGCCCTCCTCCAGCTGCCATCACCGTCACAAGGTGTCCGGAGCTGCCCGAAGAGAAGGTAACCCTGGGGTGGAGGGCGGAAGGCCGAAGGAGGTCCCGAGTTGCCCCTCCCCTGGGAGAAAGCGGTAGTTGGCCCCGTTGGCCCCATTTAACGCTTAGAAGTTCCCCCCCTAGGTGGAAGAGAGAGGGGAAAAGTACCTGCAGGCCTGCTGGGCCTCAAAACTGGGCCAGGATATCAGTTAGGACCCATGACTGGAGTTAGGAGAGTTAACCCCTGGCTAGGGGTCTGTTAAAGATTGTTCTTAAATGTTTAATCTAGCCTGAGAGTAATAGGGTTACCCCCATAGCTGGGGAATAGGTAATTACCGATCATTAATCGGACCTGGTCAACCACAAGATTACTCGTGGCTTATAAAATGTGGAAGGCACTTTAAGAGAATTGTATGGAATCGCCTAGGAAATGTTCTGCAATATTGCTAAATGAAATGGTGACATTTAACTAATGAAACACTTGGTGCTGGGAAATAGAATGGTTATTCTTCCATAAGGAAACTGGTAGTTAATTGCCTGGTTACCCTTGCCTAAAGAATTGTTACCCAATCTTTAATGAGCTGTTGCCTGGTCCTCAGGGAACTGTTTTATTTCTGCATAGGGAAGGGTTATAGGCCAAGTGCAATGTTCCCTAAGTACAACTCCAGGAAATGTTTAATGCTGGGTAATGTAACGTTTTAACCTTTATTGAATTAAGTTATTGCTAATGAGAATATGAATGGCTCTACATGAAATGTTGTTCTCACCTGGGAACAGGATACTTCCTAATGAGAGGTCCCTACTAGATTAAGGGGGTGTTTACCCTGGTATTGGACTGTTTTAGAGGTTCCAAGGCCCACAGTTTATAGGCCTCAATTCATAAAAGGTTAACCCCTGATTAGAGGATGTAATAGAATGCCTACAGTACCAGGATGAAGAGTATTAGCGAGGGCTAGGCCCAAACCCAGGGATTATCCATATTTCGCCTAGTGTCCTGCTCAGCCTAGGCCTTATGCATGGTTTACCTGTTATTAAATGTTTACTTCTGCTCAGAGACGTGGTTACTTCCTGGATGAAATGTTGGTGCATAACTAATGAAAAGTTCTACTTCTACTATGGAACTGCTTAATGCTCATTCCTGCTGGGAGTGATTCTTAAAATGGTTAATCCTGCGCAAGGGGATGTTTATCCTTAATGAAATGTTTTCTCCCCTTTAGTGCCGCATTACTGGAAGCCTACAGTTATTTATTTACATGTTCTTTGCTGTGGAACGCTCACCCTTGTTTGGTGAGAAGTGGGTAAAATGCCTACAGAACTAATAAGATGCAATGTCATTTGGTTGCCTTTGTGATGTATTCCTTACAGGTGCTGACAAGGAGCAAGGCTGAGGTCAGGCCTGTGGTTATCTATTACTTAATATTGAATATTTAATATTTATCCAATATTTAATATTTATTTCTCTAAGTATTTATTACAGAGTGTTGGAACATATGTATTCTGAAGGAAAACTAATAAGTTATTGATATTGCAATTCTTGATTACCCTGATCCTGCTCTATATAAAAGTTACTTGCTTTTAATACAAGCTCAACGGAGTGGCGTCAGTCATTGCGTGCCCAATTTTACTGTCTACGTGGATGTGTGTACACGTAAGCTTTCGGATGCCTACCCGCTCGTGCCATGCTACCCTCGAGGAGCTGGTGACCCCAGTTCCAACAGGTGTGTTTGAGGAAAGGCCAGATATGTTTCACACAACGCCCATGCTGATTAGAGTAGTTACGTCATATTTGATTATGTATAGTACAACAGCCCCCGTGTGTTTTATCCTGTTTCAAGAGCTTTTTTCAAGGAAGAAGAAATGGATTTGCTTGGACCCAGAAAGAATATCTTGTTTGCACTAATTAACTCTGGTAAGCTGCAGTATCCAATGGGTTGCCTTGAAGTTAAGATGAGGTAGAGAGCTCAGTGGATTCAAAGAGCCCTGAATAATTTGAAAGGACAATTAAGGAACGATGGTAAGAACCTGATATGGCATAATCGCTGTGTGCACTAAGGTGAATGTCGACCAGGGGAGTAGCTTGACCAGTAAGTTTGGGGGGGTGGAGGGTGAGCATCAGATTTCCCAACAATCACTTTGGCATATCATATTAAAATACATTATCTGAGAAGCAGGACATGGGCAGGGGCTTAAGGGACAGTGGTAAGGGACAGCAGTGTGGGTTGTAAGCAATACTTACAATAAAATATTTTGTGCAAAAACCAGTATTTTTCAAGAACCTCAAAACAGAGGGGAGAGAGCGTTCGCATGTGTGTGTTTTAGTGTGCGTTTGTGTAGAAAATTCCTAGGTGAAATCCGACAGATAGCTCACAATGCTAGACTGAAGGCTCCTGTAGCCAACTATTTACTGCGGAATGCATTTATTGAGGGGTTTAACACCCCCCCCCATCTCGAAGCCACGCCCCTGGTGACGACATGGATTCTTAATCATAACTTTGTAACATTAAACATGATGTAACCCCTTCTATCAATGTGGACGTGAGGTGAAATAGATCCTCAAATAGACCAAAAGTCTGTGAATTTATACAGAGAGAACAATAAAGTACCGAGCAAGTGTGTATAAAGATGCATCTTGAGGACTTCTGTACTTTATTCCCACTGTTCTTCATGTGCAATAAACCTAAATATACATTGTTTAACCTATCTGGTAATGGTAATGTAATGTAATGTAATGGTAATGTAGTTTCTTATATAGCGCACGTATCACCACAAAGGGTATCTCGGCGCTTGCTTTGGGAACCCGTCCTGGTTTTTCCCTGTGGGAAAGCTCAGCTGGGCACCCCCAAGGTGAAAGCCAGGCATCCCGCCGCGGGGGCCGTAGTGGAGATTGAGCAAGCTAATGCCCAGAGTTGCAGAGCGTGAACCCCTGATTCAAGTAGGCACCGAAGCGAGAATTATCAGGTCCGTGGACATTTGGGCTCCAAACCCTGCCGCGTCGGAAATTGAACCCTGGTCCCGGGCCGACTTCTGCTTCTGGGTCTGCCTCCTCTAACCGGTGAGCCACACTTCTCTCTGGGGTAGTGAGGGCCTGGCTTGTGTGCACCGTGATGACAATTAATCTCTTCATAATATCACATCATATGGATGTGCGACTTTAAAAAGGACCTGACCCTTCCATTGTAATATTCGCTTTTGTCTTCAGATTTTCTGGGTTTCTCCCATATTTGGAATTTAGGTCACAACATCCCGCCTGGAGAAACAAATCTGCCCGCTGACCACACTGCAGGTGTTTTTAACCCCTACCGACCCATTGCTGTATGTATCCCAGGTACACACCGTTCTGAGGATGGCTGGCCACTGCAGACAGTGGATTTTAAGATATGCTGGTGCTGCTAAACATTTGCAACACTTAATTAAAAAATGCTGAGCAGCACACCAGCATTCTGGTTTTTGACTTTTGACAAATCTGCTCCGGGAATGGTGGTGGGCACCATTTCGGCAAAAGAAACATGAGTTGTTCTGATAAGCCCAGGTGTCAGGCCTAAAAAACTGTTTAATACCAGTCGCTTATTAAAACAAGCTAGTGAACAAGTCCGACGCAATCCAGCAATTTTGTATTAAAACAGGGGCTAAACAATTGATTTTACAAAACAGACTCGCAAAATGATATAAACCTGCATGTTTTACAGGCTGTTCTGAAGGAAAACTCTCGAAATGGTTCATGATGAAATAGCCAGCAGCATTATTTTTCTGTGTTAGCAAATCATGCATCTGCCTATGAGAAAGTGCGATCTTCACTTCTTGCTCTTTTGAAGGATGCAAAGGTTAAAGACCCCATAGGCATGAGCGCATCCACGTCAGGCAACTTTCTATGGTTTTTCACTGCATCCCATGGTTGCTGGTCCAGCCCCAACTGATGATGGATCATATCGCAGCGAAAGGGCGCCAATAGTGTTTCAATAAAAATATCAAATGTTTAGAAAAACTCGGCTTGCCCTTTTCCGTAGTGAAAGAAACCAAACTCGCATCAGGAAGGGCCTGTAGGTGATGGCAGGGAATAAAGTAAGGCTGTAAGGCCCCGAAACATATCGCCACGATCACCCCACACCCTTTTTAATGCATTAAAACACTGTTTTAAGTTTTATTCCTTTAATTTTTTAACCGGGAAATATGTTCAAAACATTGATAATCAGCATAAACATAGAAGGAAGGCAGAGATCTCCCAATGAAAAGATTCCACGAGAGTCTCTACAATACCTTCCAAATGCGTATACCTAGAGTGCTTTATATCAGCCTTTAGAAATCAGGAAACGAGTGGAAGAATTGCGTACACTTGCTAAGATCCCACAAGTACTTCAAACATAAATACAATCTGGATATCTTCTAGAACGTTTATTTGACACTGTCACAAAAAAGAAATAGAATGCTGTTCAAAAGTTAGATAGATACTTTAAAAAAATAGAGTTGTGTACATCTTCAATAGAGTTCAATTGATTATTTTATAGAAAATGGAACTGCAGACAGAAAGTGTACGCAATTCCGTTTATTTTCCACGAGAAAAAATAAACAACTCAATAGAACATGTGCAGCAAAAATGTGATAATTGGAAATGAGTAAATCAATCTGGACTACTGGGAATACCTGTAGATAACATGGTATTTCACTGATTTTCAGCTTGCTTACAGACAGATCAACCACATGACGTCACCTCACAATCAGTATTTCTTTTACAAAAAATTTGCCCAAACTATTCCGCGACCGCACGATGTCGCTTGCCGCACGTACCGAGTGATATTTTTTTGTAATGCAGAGAGATGTTATTTCTGCGAAAATAATTGTCAGGCAAAATTAATCGTTTGCCGCACCAGTGAGTATAACAGGCAACATACAGTAAATATCACAGTGAGCTAAGGTGATGGTCAGACAATGTAAATTAAATGCAACCCAGAACATTCACCTACTATATCATAACTCTAAAATACCTTAAAGCAAAGCATGTCTGTGCAGTTGCAATTTAAAGGGTGTAAAAAATGTATCAAATCTTGTTTTAGTAATGGCGAATAACATTGTGCGTGAGGTAAACGTCCAAAATTGAGCAAATGTGGGCAGCCGCAAAAAGTTTTCATAAACTGCGTAAGTTAGAAATACAGTTTATATTCAGCTGTAAATTAAAATGTCCAATGTTGGGTAGTTTAACAGCAGAGGGTGAAAGGGATGTATGCGGAGCTACGACTGCCAGCATTCCACCAATTTAGACAGCTGGGAGAGTTAACCTTAAATATTGAAAACAACCAAAAACACATGGGGCTTTGTGCTGGTCAGTTAGGGGGACTTATTTTGCCCCGGACCAAGACTGCTTCCTTAAAAGCGGCTGTAAGTGCCTCACTGATCACATGTGATTAAATGAGAAGCGTGAGTCCAAAATAAAATTATAGGCTGATATAAGTTAAAATACACGAAGTACGGAGTAAGACGGTTAACGTTTCACCAGTGTAGCCTGTTACCGGGGCATTGACAGTCACCTTAAGAGCGCCAGCTAGTGCCTCGCTGATAAATGCATTAGATAAGCACCGAACGTTCAAAATACTGTGAAATGCAGCTATAAATAAACACAGAGGAGCACATACATACGTGCAGGTATGCATACTACAACAGACAGCTACGCTTACACAAACACGCATACAGACCCCTCTCTCTCTGTGTTATTATCTTCACTGCTCTCTCACTGGAGAGCTAGGGCTCATGTCCACTCCCTTGAGAGAGCTGAGATGTGGCGTATATAAATAAATAATCTTGGCGAGAAAAGGTGTAGTGGAAATGGTAAGGAACAGCTACATGGTAAAGCTAACAAACTGTGTAAAGAACAAAGGTCATGAAAATGAAAACCTCCTCAGTCCAAAGGGACGAGTCGCACTACTGATTTCTGTAGCTTCTGTGGAGGGGATGGGGGTAGACCCTGCCTGCTGGGACCAGGGCAGGAACATTTACAAACACTGGGCCTTATTTATGAAGGACTTGCGCCGCCGGTGCGTCACTTTTTCCCATGTTAAAAGTGACGCACCAGCGGCGCAAGTCCTTCATAAATAAGGCCCACTGCTGTTAGGCTCGGTTGCTCCTTGTTACTCGTGTTAGTAAGCAGGCCGTCACAAAAAAAAGCAAGGTGGTGGCACTGCAGTGAATGTGTGTTTATGAAGAGCGAAAACCATGAAGAGTAAGCAAAAATAAATATCAACCCGACCCTCAGCTGAGCTTCAAAGAGAGGATGCAGAAAGCAAACAAGGAAGAGAAGAACGTGAGAGGTGGGCGACAAAGGGACAGCGGAAAACAAGCTCTCTGCATTGCTGTGGTGGAGGGGGTGGGAGGGTGGGTGGCAGCCTTTGAAGTCTGATGGGAGGCACATACAAATGGTGGTGTGACGTGGCTGACGATGGCGTGCACACGCATACCTCACATGAACTGTACGCGATCCGCAAGTTTGGTAGAGTTTTTGAACTGCCTACTATAATCTCTCCTATCTATCCCTGCGGGATATAATAGTCGAGACCTAAAAAGACACACAGGAACCGTTGCTCTGGTTGAAGGAGGCAGAATAAGCGTTTCTATCTTAAAACATTCTTTACCCTCTGCGCCTGCTTTAGATTTACTCAGTAATGCCACATTCTTTATATTGTGGTATTTTGAGAAGGAGAGGTTTGCTCTAGGGGTGTTGGGGCTAGGTTATGGTGGCAAAAATAAACCAATTTCGAATTATTCTACAGCCCTTGATGCTCTATGGCTGTGCACTGTTTCAGTAGCAGACCATCTTGTTGAAGTGTCTGAGAATATTGTCTTGGGGTCGCCAATTACTCTGGCAGTACCCCATGCTGTGGATGCACTGTTGTTAACCAACACCCAGCATGTTTTTATATACCTAGTATTAAATGTTGTTGTTCTCTTCTTTCCATATCACTTTGGCACAGTCTTCTGTGTTCATAAATGCTTCTGTGTTTTCTGCTCACTCAATTTATTTATTTATTTATAAAGTTTTATATAGCGCGAACAAGGAGAACTGCATGGTTTATTCTCAACACCACTCATCCAATCAAACTCTCCGTCAACCTCACTAATGTACCTTTTCCAAACTGAGAAAGTGTATATTGATTTATATGGTACTTGCCTCAGAAATGTTAAGGGAGCACATATTACTGGTTATATTGTTTGCACTGTATGTACAATTTTGAGAGTGGTTGTTCACCCCAGTTGCACTCTGCTCAGATAGCTGAACTGATTTCTCATACACATGCTTGCATTCTAGCTACTCAGAAGACAATAGCCATCTTTACTGACTCAAAATATGCTCTAGAGTGTCATATGACTTTGGCCTCCTTTGGATGCTGCAAAGTTTCCTTATTTCACCCTGGACCCCAATTAAAAATGGATCCTATTGTAAACGTATGCTTGATGCCCTCCAGTTGCCCGTCAAATTGGCTGTTGTTGGCTTCTCACCAGCCTGACCAAAGTGTGCCTAGATCTACCACCAACAAGATATGTAGGTGAGCAACCCAATATACCCTTGCGGGCTCGGGCAATACTTATTATACGAGAAAGGCCAGCAAGGGGTTTTATTCTATTTCTATTTCTCAGCACTGGTAGGGCCTGTTGTAAGTAATCAGGATACCTAAAACTGTTTTTAATCAGTGGCTGTGATACGTTATTAGCTTTTAGTGGAGGAGTCACAAAGGATCAGTACATACAGTGTTACCACACTAACACAGTAAATATAGTAAATAGTAAATAAATGCAAGAAACCAGGGTTTTGTATTGTCTGAAGATTATTATTTGTTTTCAAGACAAAAAATATATATTTTTATAAAAAAGAAGTAAGCATTCTTATAAAATAGGGTACATACACAGATACTAGTTAGATATTCAAGGTATCGGTTGTTTCCTCCTTTGATATATCTAAATCATAAGTCTAGACTGCTAAAACACAATGATACAGTGATTTCAACTCCAAATCAGAAGAAAATCAAAGATGATATATTAAATCAAATGCAGAGTTGGACTAGATAGTCGACGTTTCGGTCTCTTTAGGAATTTTTCACAAGACCCTCATCAGGACAGAGTTTACTCGTATTATATACAGGTTAGCCCTAACCTGATTTGTTTGGAGTTTGGCGCGGTTATGATTGAGATTCGAAAACTACACGGGTGTCCCGGAATTGACCAAAACTTGGATACCTTGTCTGAATATTTGACATCACTTCTGTATATAATACGAGTAAACTCTGGCATAAAAAGATTTATTTATTTGCCCTGCATCAACGCAACAATTGAAAGTGCTGCTGCCGTTCTGACTAGAGAAGGGACTTATCTCTATCTAAGTAAAAAGGGTCATCTACTGTATGTAGAATTGTTTTGTCCTGATGATGGTCTTGTGAAAAATTCCTAAAGAGACCGAAACGTCGACTATCTAGTCCAACTCTGCATTTGATTTAATATATCATCTTTGATTTTCTTCTGATTTGGAGTTGAAATCACTGTATCATTGTGTTTTAGCAGTCTGGACTTATGATTTAGATATATCAAAGGAGGAAACAACCGATACCTTGAATATCTAACTAGTATCTGTGTATGTACCCTATTTTATAAGAATGCTTACTTCTTTTTTATAAAAATATATTTTTTTGTCTTGAAAACAAATAATAATCTTCAGACAATACAAAACCCTGGTTTCTTGCATTTATTTACTATTTACTATATTTACTGTGTTAGTGTGGTAACACTGTATGTACTGATTCTTTGTGACTCCTCCACTAAAAGCTAATAACGTATCACAGCCACTGATTAAAAACAGTTTTAGGTATCCTGATTACTTACAACAGGCCCTACCAGTGCTGAGAAATAGAAATAGAATAAAACCCCTTGCTGGCCTTTCTCGTATAATAGATCTACCACCAGCCACTTGACCCACATCAAGATCCACCAGTGGAAATTGGGATTCCCATCCAGTGGCCCTGTATCAAGTCCTACTCATCACCAACACCGCAGTTAGGTTTTACAGACTGCCCGTCTGGATTCATGCCGCACATTATAGGCAGACAACGGAATCAAAAGATATTGGACCTGCTAACCAAAGTGCTTCTGCCCCTGCGAGCGAACACAAGTGCATTACCAGGATGCAGCTTTTCCTCGTTCCATGACTAGAGCCTGGGACACTAGTCGTGGCAAGGCTCCCAGCTACCTGGTATCTTGGTGAGTCTGCTGTCTTTCTTTCTTAAAAGCTTGGTTGGTTGAATCATCACTTGACTGTATCAGGAGTGGGTGGATGTTGGGTTGGAATAAGTCAGTCATGAGGCGTCCACTGGGCTCTTCCGGAGCAAACGTTTGACCTACAAAGGCAATACTCTTCTACAAGTTTAGGATCAGAACTTCCCTTCATGCGGACTCTGAATCTCTCTCCATGCTGGCTGTGCTCCCATGGCCCTCTGGATCCAATGGGGGAGTGACAATGATCCCAATTCCTTTCACATGAAGGAGCAGTGCAATGACCTATATCTGCTGTCATTTTATTTCTGAATTGGATGATTCCATTATCCGTGTTATTCTTGTCGATATAACAATTCCTTTGACCAACCAACAGATTTTGCCTCATGGTGTTAATCTTGGATCAACTGCCCAAGGATTGGTTTGTGAAGTCAGAGATGTCAGCATTGTCATGGAGCATGTAGAGTGTAATGTGTCCCTGTGCAAACGCACCATCCCATTCCATTTCCAGTCTTTACAAGGATTGAAATCCCATAAAATGTTTCCTTATGGTATGCTCTTCTTCTACACTCCCACCAGTGACCAGAGTGCAACCTACCATGTTTGTGACAAAAGGGCTTCTGGGTGGCTGGTGAAGGGCTGGTCTGGATTCTGTTACCCAGAGAACTGTGATTCTCCAAAAGAGAATGGCTCTTGCTTTTGTACATACTGCTCAGGGAGATGCTCGGGCTATGATCAGAATTGAATGCTATATCTATAGTCCAGCCATTTCATTTAGCATCCGTGAACAAACTTATAACATATGAGTAAGTGGCCATGATTTGCACACTATAGATGATGGGATGGGTTTTAAATGGTCAGACATTTAGTTATGGTTAAAAGCATTTTTTCGAGGATTGCGTGAGAAATACTAAAAGCTGTTGATCATTTTAATCGCTCTCTTACTGATTTACATCCTTGCCTGAGTCTGTGCTTCCTCCATCTCAAGAATTACCAGAGGCGAGAGTACCTCCCCTTCATCGCCAGTCGCCACTGAAAATTCAGGATGCTGCAATGATTATTATGATTGGAAATTTGATTAGGGAGCTTTAGGACATAAGGAATGAGATAGGGAGCGAGGATTGCACTGATTAACGAACAGTGAATTGTCTTGAATTGCACAAATCAAATGATGCAAGAAGGGCAGATTGTGAAAAATGTTAAATGCATTTGTCCGTAATAGTGTAAATCTAGCCTAATGTAGTCATGTTTTCTTCATCAGACTAACATTGCCCACAGGAGCAGGCTGTCTCTAACGTTCAGACACTTTGCATTTTGTCTCTCGAGGCATTCGATAATTATGTAACGTAAATGTTTTATTACTGATGCAGGTCGTTCTCCAGTTCTCGTCATCTTCACTAGGACCCTGCTTTTATGCTCTGAGAATTGTGTCATGTAACTACTGCTAGAAATGTGTGTATGTTAGAGTATGCATTTGGGTGTTGTCTTTCCTCATGGGGGGCTCCTAGTCAGTTGACTCTGTGAGCCACAGACTATTCATTTTTTGTTAGTAAACCATGTCAGACTCTGAACTGACCGTGTATGGAGTTTTCTTTGACAGTAAATGTAAATGTAAATGTAGATTAATTTATATAGCGCTGTATCACCGACCGGTTTCTAAGCGCTTGCTTAGGGAACCCGTCCTGGTATTCCCCTGTTAGATAACCCATTACTGGGCATCCCCAAGGTGAAAGCCAGGCATCCCGCTGCGAGGGGCCATCGTGGAGATTAAGCAAGCTATTGCCCAGAGTTGCAGAGTGGGACTCCATGATTGGAATAGACGCCGAGGCGAGAATTGTCAGGTCCGGGGAAATTTGAGCCCAAGACCTGCCGAGGCGGGGAATTGAACCCTGGTCCCCGCCAGACCTCTGCATCAGGGTCTGCCGCTCCAACCACTTGAGCCACACTTCTCTACACACTTTGAAGAAATAAATATGCATACACTTTAAATTTCTCTCACAAAGCTCTCCCTCCACTCTCGTGAACTCATGGGACACACGTTCAACTTTAATGTACAGTTGATACTCTTCATCCTCATTCTCGTCATACTACGACTCCACTCAATTGAGCCCTCACACACTCTTTGTCAGTGGCAGCCGCCACAAACAAAGGGTGGTGGGGCGAGTAGAGAGAACATGGGAGGAGTCGCGTCGCACTTCAGGGGGGTTAGTAATAAAATATTAATTAAAAAAATAACTTACCATAAGCCGATGGCTGCCTCACCTCTTGTGTCACTGTGCTTCATCTTTTCTTCCCGGCAACCTCTGGGACAGACTCCCATCGAACCCCTCGCTGCTCTCCTAGGAGAGCAGCGCGGGGATTGGCCTTTACCGGGCTAAAAATACGCTCTGCTCAGGTCAGGAGTCTGTGGTGTTTCTCCATCGCTGAATTGCGCATGTGTGTTTTGGTTGGCCTGAAATGGCCGGCCAAAACACATATGCGCACTTAGCGCCTTGGGACCCTCCGGGTAAGTAGTGCGCTATATAAATGCCTATACATTTACATTTACATTTACATTTACACATAGCACTCAACTTCCCCCTCTCATGCCTTGGCCCCGCCCCTCTCTACAGCACTGGCTCACAGCCGGCAATGAAAAATAAAACAATGCTACAACATCGTCTTATTTTTCATGTGCTGGCTCTGAGCCAAGCAGTGGGGCGAGTCTCCTCCGCCATTGCGGAGCAGCCGCCGCTGCGTCTTTGTCAAAACTAATGTGTTTTCCACTCTTCCTTCACTGTAGTGTACTCTCTGAGCTCTTTTCCACAATGCCGCCTTCTAGACTCTCCCCACTACTTTGTTCAGTACAATAATTATACTGTTTTGTTCATCACAACATCACTTCCATTTTCTTCCCTCCAGAACCACATTCTCTCCACGCCCATTCCTTCTTCCTCCTTTATATATTACTCTTCACAGTCGTTCTTCCACCCTTAGAAGCATTTCAAATTCCCTAATGGAGAATTCTTTAATTCGGTCTCAAGTCGCTTTCAATACCCTGTCCTAATATTTTAGTATGGACAGCATTTTCAAACTAGATTTCTTTTTACAGCAATCCTTTCTATATTAAAAACTCTTGTGTACTATTCTTTCTCACTCTGTTTTCATTTTGTGCGTCGTGATTTACAATGTTTACGGTAGTCACATGTGAGCATGAATGGTTGTAAAGAGTAATTCATAAATCTATGCCGCCGTAGATTTATGCATTTTTGAGGATTCACACAGAATTGTATCGATTTCCTTCCACACCTAAAAGAAGCAATTAACCACTTCTCTGGAAACCGCTTCTTCAGTCGCTGCAGAGGGCCCCACCTGGAGTAAATCAATGCCCGCGTGGTTTAATTAGCATTTTAAAGCTCAGCTACGTAATGGAGCAGGGCTCGCGCTAACCGCGCGTCCCTGGTGGTTGCAGCTCTGCAGTAATGCGCCCCAACCATTCTCAGCCCCCTTTCCCTTGACAGGCAGCTCTTTTTTCATATTCTAGACACACAAGGGGGTTTAAAGCAATTTCATCAAATTGTTTTTTAAATAACACATCACCTTCTTAGTCTGTAATGCGTCTTGAAGCCTGCGCTCCATTAAGGAGTCAGGCGTGGGCCTGCTGTTTACAAACACATTGAGCCTCTGAATTAGCACGAATTGGCTCGTCAGGTCGGTTTTTTTGCTGATCAGTTCCGGTCCTCTTCACCCCTTCATTCTGGTCCCCAGGTTTTGACCTATTGATGCCACTTTTGTCACATGAGGTAATACATAATATAGCCTTTGGCAGTGGGCTATGAATGCTAAGATACCATTCTTTACTACAGAATGGTGGGATTGGCCCAGCCAATCAGAATTCTTAGAATGCAGCCAAAAACTATTGCTGTGTGTTAGCATTCTAAGTTCAGTGTGAGAATGAAGCAAGCACAAAGAGTAGTCATAAAAAGAAGCATGTGTGTCTACGTTTGCTGCATGTGAGTGGCGTTTTGCTCATAAAAGTCCGTGCTTTAATAGCTGCTAAATGCCCGTCCCCTCATTATGTGTTTTTGTATCAGACCCATAATGTGTGAGTTAGACAATTAGCCGTGATTACCGGTTCTCTCTAGTGTCTACCCCTACCCCATCATGCTTCCATCTATTTATTTTTGATAATTATATAGATCGGTTAATAGTAGTACGCATCTTTTACCGCGGTATATCCTTATAGGGCTGCACCGGTTGTTAAAGGCCCTGAATCTGAGCATAACGAGAGTAAGGGCCAATAATAACAGGAATAGACCAAGGCAGAAGGGCTATAAGGCTATTGGAACATTCCACTCACTAGGGGTAGAATGTTCTGAATTAAAAAGAGAGCCCTACGAAGACAAATATTGGAATGTTGGAGCTTTGGGTTTCTACCAGCCATTAGAAGCCCGGAGCTACTCGATCTACTTTAATGGCGCTGCCAAACGTCCAATATTTTAATATACGTGAGACTCTTCACCAATTGGAGCCAGTAAAAGAAGAGCTTCAACGGTGAAGGTGCACATGGCCAGGCTCCCATCCAGCCCCTTCCTATGAAGCCATTGTTTTTGTTTATATTCATTGGATTCTTTATCATTTTGAGTAGAAAAGCTGTGCACAGAAGACACTGAACCACACATGACGGTAATGACAGAATTCCTTGTATGTGCCATCCTGCCCCTCTTTGACTCTTTCTGTCCTCTCTTGAGTTTTAACCTCCCTTAATAAGCTTGATGGTCAGTGTGTCCATTGAGGATGGACATTTGACATTTCATTAGTACAGTGCCAGGCTCTACACCAAAAATAGTACCTACTCACTGAGGGGGATCCTGACTCCTCGGTAGGCTATGTGAAGATTACAGTGAGGGACACAAGCTTTTTACCTGTTTCCCCAGGAAGAGAAATCTAATGAACTTCTCTTTCCATTCTGTGTGGGCTCCATCATTTCATACTTCCTGTATGTGATGGGATTTGAAACATTGAATGAGTGTAGATGATTGTTTCTCCTTGCAGTGACCTGTAGCTCAGGTGGGGGGTGGACCTGCATATTCAGACTTAGGCTGGCCTGAGTTTTACTGGAAAATCAAGAAATAGCTCAAAGTGTTTGTTTTCTGGTGTGGCATCTCTGCATGTATGTCAAGATTCACTCACCCATCGCGATGTTGTCACAGCAGAATAAGAATACGAACAGCAACTAAAGAGTCTTGTAAATGTGGACAGAGTAGAGTACGAAGACACAGGAGGTGGTAAACGATTCAGCAGCAGTTTGCCAAAAGTTGGCAGGGTATGCTCAGACGTGAGTCCCTTGCTCAGTTTGCCACTGGATTCAAGCAAGCCTGGCTGAAGACGGCTGCAATGCCAGAAACCGGTCCTAGGAAGCTTGTTTCTGGTCCAGGAAGGCATGACTTGGTAGTTCGGGCTGGACTGTTCTCATGAGGCACAGGGTCAGACTGATTTGCATATGGCCATGTCTGAACTGGGGTGGCAGAGTGAGCTAAAGAATGGTGATGGATTAAACCCAGATCTGCTGACTGGGTGTGAGTGTTTGATTGGTTCAGATGCTCCGTCCATCACCACCCCCTTTTGTACCGCTTTGAAGCGCATAGAGAGGCAGAGTCAGGGAGGCAAAGGCTGTGCAAACTCTCCGAAGCAGGGTAGATGATGGTCCTTGCCAAATAAAGCTCACGTGCAGCCAGATGTCCATTACCACCATAGACAAGCATAGACAACGCTAAAAATACGTAAAAGTACCACACGTAAATACAACACATAAAAACGCCTAATACAACTAATTAACTACTAACTACACAAAATAGTATAAAACTAGCATCAAAATTAAGAAACAACACATTTAAAACATATATAACACACCTTACCTTGAGCGGCGTGAAGCGTCTCCCAACCGCAAGCTTCTCTTCAATCCAAAAGACACAAAACGACCTGAACCGGTTACAAAATAAATAAACCAAAACCCAACAAAAAGGTTAACATTAGAAATATATGATTTAATAAATTTCAATATTACTTTACACATGAAAATGTCAATGCTATGTAAAAAAAATGTTTTATTTGTTACTTGTATTAAAATATTTATCAAAATATACATATATTGTAAAATTATAATAATAAATATTACGAAAAAAGTAATATTTATTATTATAATTAAAAAAACTTATTAAAAATGTTTAAAAAATGTACAAATGTTTTTCAATTTGTATATAATTGTACATGTATAAAAAAAATGAAAATATAGTTTAATAAATTAATATTAATATTCCTAATATTAATATTAATCTAAAAAAATACTATGGGGGTCATTACGATGTCGGGCGGATTGCCTCCGCCAGGCTGGCGGTAGCCACCGCCGGCCTGGCAGAGGCAATCCACCCGACATCCACACTAGTTTTCCCCCCGCCATATTAGTATGGCGGGGGGATCTCGGCGGATGGAAAGACCGCCTGCCGCTTTTCCGCCCCGGTCGCTTTGCGGCCGGGGCGTAAAAGGAATATTATGGTGGCGGTATCTATCAGACACCGCCAGCCATATTATGATAGGCATTTTTCATTGCCTTTCCGTGGCGGCAATGCCGCCATGGAAAGGCATGCGGACTTCACTCTGGCATGCGGACTTCACTCTGGGGGGCCCCCTGCGGGCCCCCAGAGTGAAGGAGAATAGGGGGTGCACACGGGTGGGGCATAATCAAAGCGGCAGGCACCGCATGGTGCCTGCTGCTTTGATTATGCAAATGCTGAAATGCATTTTTAGCATTGTGGCGGGCGGTGCTCACTGTGGCGGGCAAATCCTAATACTCACCACAGGACCCCTGCCCTTATGGCAGGCGGTCCCGATTACCACGAGGATCAATCCTAATGACCCTCTATGTACACACAACATGTATTACAATATTACAATTCTATATTCTATGTGATAAAATTGTAATTTTATTTTATAACTTTATACAATATGTACTACTGTATTAAATAAAAATTGTTAATAAAATATACAATTTCATTATAAATAAATAAACGTTAATTTTTTTTTACCAAAAATGTAAAATGTACATATTAATTTTTCCATATATATGCATTAATATATTTGTATGAAATAAAAATATAATAAAAATATTTTCTGTTTTATTGTACTCATTTAATAAGCAATACAATATTACAACTGTAAAAAAATTGAATAAAATCTATTTAATTTACTTCTTTTAATGACTCAAAATTAATATACTATACACACACACCTCCCTACATAAATTTGGGTTAGGTGCTGGACAACAATTAAAATAAATTTACTATTCCCACTCCAGTCTACATTAAATTGGGATAGGTGCTGGACACTGATTAGAAATAATTTACTATTGCCACTCCAATCTACATTAAATTGGGGTAGATGCTGGACACTAATTAAAATTAATTTACTATTCCCACTCCAATCTACATTAAATTGGGGTCGGTGCTGGACACTAATTACAATTAATTTACTGTTCCCACTCCAGTCCACATTAAGGGGTCGATTATGATGGCGGACGGACCTGAGTCCGTCCGCCACCATAGAGTAGGAGGGACCGTCCGCAGGGGCAGTGGCGGTCCCTCCGTGCAAATTAGGATGTGACCGCCACCCCCCTTCACCCCTGGGGGCCCGCAACGGGCCCCCAAACACGAATCCGTATGCCTTTACACGGCGGAAATGCCGCCGTGTAAAGGCATCTTTCCGCAGACATCATAATATGGCTGGCGGTGTCTGATAGACACCGCCAGCCATGTTAAAGCTTTTCCGCCGCGGTCGGAAGGTGACCGCGGCGGAAAAGCTGCGGACTGAAAAACGATCCCCCAGCCATCCTAATCTGGCGGGGGTCTTTTTCAGTCCGCAGCGGTTTTCCCGCATCCTCCGGGCCGGCGGTGGCTTCCGCCGGCCCGGAGGATGCGGGAAAACCGCAATCGTAATCAGGCCCTTAATTGGGGTAGGTGCTGGACACTAATTAAAATTAATTTACTATTCCCACTCCAGTCTACATTAAGTTGGGGTAGGTGCTGGACACTAAATAAAAATAATTTACTATTCCCAATCCAGTCTACATTAAATTGGGGTAGGTGCTGGGCACTTATTAAAAATAATGTACTATTCCCACTCCAGTCTACATTAAATTGGGGTAGGTGCTGGACACTAATTAGAAATAATTTACTATTGCCACTCCAATCTACATTAAATTGGGGTAGGTGCTGGACACTAATTAAAATTAATTTACTATTCCCACTCCAATCTACATTAAATTGGGGTAGGTGCTGGACACTAATTAAAATTAATTTACTATTCCCACTCCAGTCTACATTAAATTGGGGTAGGTGCTGGACACTAAATAAAAATAATTTACTATTCCCAATCCAGTCTACATTAAATTGGGGTAGGTGCTGGGCACTAATTAAAAATAATGTACTATTACCACTCCAGTCTACATTAAATTGGGGTAGGTGCTGGACACTAATTAGAAATAATTTACTATTGCCACTCCAATCTACATTAAATTGGGGTAGGTGCTGGACACTAATTAAAAATAATTTACTATTCCCACTCCAGTCTACATTAAATTGGGGTAGGTGCTGGACACTAATTAAAAATAATTTACTATTCCCACTCCAGTCTACATTAAATTGGGGTAGGTGCTGGACACTAATTAAAAATAATTTACTATTCCCACTCCAGTCTGCATTAGAGTCAGAGTCAGAAAAATCTTAATTCAACGATTAAAAATCATCATAAAAGTACATATATACAATAAAAACTTAAATAAATAACAAATCTAGACTCTTATTAAAAACAATGGTACAATGTTATACGGCAAATTATAATATACATTCATTCCTTGACATTATTCTCTGGTAATTCTTAACTTTACTGCCACTTTTAAAAAATTCATAGTGTTCGGGTATCATTTGCTCTTTGTAAGAAAAGTAAAGCATGTTTGGCATGCCAGAACTTTGCCCTTTTCAGGATAGCCACCAAAAATGTACGCCGGGGCATCTTATGAAAAGGACACAAAAGTACAAAATGAAGGGTGTCCTGCGGAAACCTATTGTCGCAGCCGCAGGCACCCTTCTTCTCAATTGTTAACGTAAAACCAGATGGATAAGACAATATGTTCGGCAACAGATTGAGCCTAAAACGACACATTAAAAACCGATCCTGCAAATTATACATTAAAAATAGATAAGGTTCCATACCCACATTATTACTCACAAGGCGATGTGCAATTACCGATCTCTTAGACAATTCCAGACCTGCTCTGCGGGATGTTAACTTTTCAAGCAACAGTTTTTTCACTTCTGATTTACACGAAGCAGGTGTTGCATTTGGGTTGATGAAGAGATCCTGCCGGTCAAGATCCTCTAATGTGGCCTTGACATAATTTAGCCACGGGATCTGCAACCCATTGTCCCTTTGTAGGCAGTCTGTTATGATTACTCTGCTTAAATCTGCCTCAGGGTTTGACCAGATTCTAAGCCATGCTCTAATTGGGCTAAGTTTTACCTGGTCAGTTATGTAAAAGCTCCCCAGTTCAGTGTGCGCAATTGAGGCTGGAGTGCTCTGCGGGATTTTTAAGAGCATACGAAGAAACTTAACTTCTTCCAGCTGCAATTGTTTTACATCCCTAAAACCCCATATCTCAGCTCCATACAGGGCTTTTGCGGTGCTTATAGAGCCATATAGGTTCATCACCTGTTCTGGCGACCAGCACCCAAGTCTACGAGCAAAGTTTAGTATGGCGCCATTTGAGGAGGTCAGTTTGGAGCAGCGTTCCTCAATCAGGGGTTTAAATTTTAGTGCCCCATCAAATAAAAGTCCCAAGTAGGAAAAGGTCTTCACCGTTTCTAGGGTGTGCGTCCCTATTTTGTATGCTGAGTTTCTGCGGGGTTTTATACCTGCCAGCATCATGAAGGATTTGCTCAGATTCACAGACAAATCTAAGCTATCCAGGAATTTCACAAATCCATCGATTAGACAATGTAGGCTCCTCGGAGTGCGGGCCAGCAGGACCGCGTCATCCGCGTACAAAAGAACCGGGATGTGACGCGATCCTCCTTTGGGGCAGTCTGTATTCAAGGCGATCAGGGTTCTCTCAAGATTATTAATGGAGACAGAGAACAAAAATGAAGCAAGGATACAACCTTGCCTCACTCCGCTAGTGCATGGAAAGGGTTCAGTAATCACCCCCTCCATGCAGTAGTGGACTCTGGCTGTGGTGTTCCAATGTAATTCTTTAAGGATATTAATCAGTCCAGGGTAAATTATTAAGAGACTCATCATCGCCCACAACTTGCTCCTATTTACATTATCAAACGCCACAGCCAGGTCCATAAACCCCAAATAAATAGTTTCACTGCTGGCTATTGTATATTTTGCGATCAGCAGATAGAGGTTAAGACACTGGTCACTTGTTGATTTTCCTGATCTAAAGCCATATTGGGTGTCCGCTATAATATGGTTCTCTTCTGTCCATTCCATGAGTCTATCCAGTACCGCTCGACCCAGGATTTTAGCAGAGACATCGATCAATGATATCGGTCTATAGCATTGAGGGTTATCTCTTCTTGAATATAGGAAAAATTATTGCTGTTGACCAGGAACGAGGAAGCCCAGTTAAAATAGCTGCATTTAAAACCCTTGTCAGAATTGGGGCCCATAAGTCCACATTGCTCAGATACAAATCTGGCTTGGAACTGTCAGGGCCTGGGGCTTTACTGCGAGTGAGACCTTGGATCGCCCTGGTTATCTCTGTGAGGAAGAATTTCACCACCAAGCTCCATTTTCCATCCCATCCCCCTTCTGAGCCAGTATCATGAGTGTGATTGTAGAGGCCCTCAAAGTGCATCACCCATTGTTCAGGGAGGATGTTAGTACCAATCACAGTGGCACCGCTATCCTGGAAGCATGGTCTATTAATAATCCTCCAGAATTCTGTGTAGTCCCTTTTCTCACCCGCCTCCCTCAAGTCGGCCCATACTTCGGTTTGTAGGGCAACCTTTCTCTGTTTTAGTGCAGTTTTATGAGTCTGTCTAGACAGGGCCACTTTTGATTTGTCCCTGGGATTAGATTTGAGGCTAGATTTTAATGCCCTTAATGCTCTAGAGCAGAGGTCTTCAATCTGTGGGGCGCGACCCCCAGGGGGGTCGTGGAGTCCTGGGAAGGGGGTCGCAGATTCTGTTGGAGCGTGCAGCAGTTCCTGGCGTCAGGCTGATTGAGGCCGGGTGATCACGGTGGAGGCCTAATTCACGCCTCATTAACAAGTAAAGGTCTTCTGAAGACCTGTGAAGTACTCGGGTGTGCCTTTCTGTGTGTCCCGAAGCTGTTTCAGCCGGGCTCACTTACACGTGCTAGGGAGTGGGGGTGGAGGGGTGGGGGGGTGTCTGGGGGAGGAGGCTGTAGCCCTTTGAGTTCAATCAATGGACTTAGCTGTGGGGTTTATTTTTATTTTTAACGTTTTATATAGCGCTAGCTTAACCCGTAGGTATCAGAGCGCTTTACAAACACACATAGCAAACAGCAGAAGGACATTACAGTCATTGGTTCAAGTCCCACATACCTGGCGCCTGTGCAGGAGAAATGTGCCTGAAACTGTTCTTCACCGTGAGGTGTTTATACAGCCTGTCTGCCCCCCTCCCCCCCCTCCCCCCCAAGCAGGGAAGCACAGAGATGCCCTCCCATGAGAGAGGAAGAAGGAAGAAGACACAGAGAGATACTGACCCCACCCCCATGAGAGAGGCACAGAAAAGGTGGGTGGATGAAGGATGAATGTATGTGTGGATGGAAGGATGAAGGGTGGGTGGATGGATGGATGGATGGAAGGATGAAGGATGGATGGGTGGATGTAAGGATGAATAGATGGATGTGTGAAAAGGTGGGTGGATGAATGATGAGTGGATGGATGTAAAGATGAAAGGGTAGATGGATGGATGGATGAATGGATGGATGTGTGAAAAGGTGGGTGGATGGATGGATGAAAGGGTGGGTGGATGAATGATGAGTGGATGGATGTAAAGATGAAAGGGTGGATGGATGGATGAAGGATGGATGGATGTGTGAAAAGGTGGGTGGATGGATGGATGAAAGGGTGGATGGATGAAGGATGTATGTATGGATGGATGTGTGAAAAGGTGGGGGATGAATGATGGGTGGATGGATGGATGGATGGATGAAAGGGTAGGTGGATGGATGAAGGATGGATGAAAGGGTAGGTGGATGGATGAAGGATGGATGGATGAAAGGGTGGATGGATGAAGGATGTATGTATGGATGGAAGGACAAAAAGGTAGATGGATGGATGAAGGATGGATGTATGCGTGGATAAAAGGTTGCATGGATGAATGATGGATGCATGGATGGATGTGTGAAAAGGTGGGGGGGTGAATGATGGGTGGATGGATGGATGAAAGGGTGGGTGGATGAAGGATGGATGTATGGATGAAGGATGGATGTATGGATGGATGGGTAAAAGGTTGCATGGATGAATGATGGATGGATGGATGTGTGAAAAGGTGGGTGGATGAATAGATGGGTGGATAGGTAAAGGATGGACGTATGGATGGAAGGATGAAAGGGTGGATGGATGTGTGAAAGTGTGGGTGGATGAATGATGGATGGATGGATGTGATGAGGTCTAACAGGCGCATTTATGGTTGTCGATAGTTGTTGATGATGAGGAGTACCAGTTTCTAGAATCTTTTGTCGTAAGGGGGTCCTTACGCCTAAAAAGGTTTTACAAGGGGGTCTCGGCATCAAAAAGTTTGAAGACCTCTGCTCTAGAGCAATTGGTATCAAACCATCTTGGGTGAGTAGTTTTTCTACTTGGGCCCTTTGCTTTCATTAAATCGTTAACCACGTTGGTTATGGCCCCAAATGCCATAACCAATGGGCGCCCCTGTGTCAGTGGGTCTAAGCATTTGTCAATCTGACTTTTCCCTTTTACTATTAGTGAGTTATAAAATGCATCTGCATCAATAATGGACCATTTGAGCCGTCTACCCTGATCGGATTCTCTCAGTTCGGTATCTGTTTGTACTCTTCTCTTAGGATGACCTCTAAACAGGAGTTCCAGGACAAAAGGGTTATGATCACTGAAAATGCTCCAGTCAATCCTTGCCCCTGCAATCCAGTGTTTAGCGTGTCTCGAAACTACAATATAATCAATAAATGAGGCGCATCCTCTTCCTTTAAAAGTTTGAGTAAGGGACCCTTCTTTACCCGGGACAACCAGATCAATGGTGTGTGCCAGAGCATGCGTATTTAGTAATTCCTTAAGCGCTAACCCCTCAGAAGTATGTTCCAGATGTGGACCTTTATCCACCGGGCAGGAAGACCAATCGGGGGTTACTGGAAGCAGGTTTGGGCATAGATGACAGTTTAAATCACCCATCACTATAACAGTGGGTTCTGCCGTTCCTTTCCTGTTTTCTAGTTCTTTGTTGAGTCTGTGATCTAATTCAAGGAGTGCAACATTTCTTCCTTCTACCAACCCTGTGTTGTAGATGTTAAATATCAGCAACCTCCATCCGCTCCCTACAAATGTTGCCACCTGGAGTGTATACGACGACCAGGATGGGGTTGTCCATACTCCTGCTAAGTTTAGATCTACATATAAAGCAAGCCCTCCCTTTGCCCTTCCCGATCTAGTTTCTTGTGCTGGTACAAAGAAGCACTTGTAGCCTGGTAACTGGAAGGGAGTGCTTTCAAGCGCCCAGGTCTCCTGCAAGCTTATTATTTGGAACTCCCTTAGGTAGTTCTGCCATTCCTTGTTTTCAAATTTCCCCGCTAGCCCAGCTACATTCCAGGACAGAATTTTTGGCCCTCCCCCCAATGATTGTCCAACCTGCACATTTGGAATATCTGGGATAGATCCCTCACTCTTTGATGCCAGTCCCCTTTGCTTCGCTTTACTTTGCGATAATTGGGGAACTTCAGTTCCCACCTGCTGGTTGTACCCCTGTGCTCCCAGGGCAATTGTTTCGTTGTCCTCCTTATCAACCATAAAATCTTGTGAAATTTCCGGCCTATTTAGTCAGTCATTTTCATCCAATGACATTAGGGGGCTGAATCGATTTGTCCATTCTGACAGGCCCTGGTCATGTAAGACCCGGCCTGCTTGTGGTTCCTGGCCCAGGTCCCCTCTAGGGCCTGACCCCTCCCGCCACAGGTAGGTCTGGGTGCATGTATTGTATGGGGTAAAAATGTGATAGTGGAAATGGGCATATGGTGCTTGACAGGTTCCTATTTCCACTTTTCAATATATACTCCACTAAGCTGGTGTCCTTAAAATTCACTATGATGCAGTTACCCACAGTTTACCCTTCTGACATGCAGAATCTCCCCGCTTTCTCCACCGGGTAGAGGCCTATGAACATTTAACCAATGTATTATCTTGTTCCCTGTTTTCTGTTTGTTACCTGGCTCTGCCTGTATTGGAGGGTTCGGGGGAGCATGTACCTGTGCAATCGTGCATGGGTCGTTATTGACACAGTTATTTTTTGCGGGGACCTGCCACACTGGGGTAGGGTTTACTGGCTCAGGCTTCACTGGTGAATTATTATTATTGATGAGACCCTTTATTTTCCCCTGTTTATTCAGTTCACTTATAATTTTATCTAATCTGCTGACCAGCGGCTTGATCTGATTTACGATAAAAAGTTCTAAGTGATTATGGAGATCCATTATTACTTGGTCCATCCTCCCTGGTGGGACTAGGTGATGTGTTGCTTGTACCTCAGTCACCTTTTCCTCAGTGTCATTTATTTTGGGCATAGGAGCGTTTGATTTCGGTTTCCTAGGGTAACTCTTCTTCGGCCCTACTTTTCTGATTCTACTACTGGGGGTTTTATTACCGACCACGGCTGATGCCACTACCATATCGGGTTCTGGCTGAGCACAGGGAATGTCATCTGCTGATATTTCCAAAGTAATAGGTGGGGGGACAGCCACTGTATCATTTTCAATAATATGCACAGGGGAAGATAGGACTGTTGCTGGTGTAAGAGATAAACGTCTCTCCGTACGTTCGATCTCCCCAGAGACTGCACCAATAACCTTCCTCAACATGAGGTTGATAGCTGTGGGTTGGGTTTTTTGAGACAGGGAGACATTTGACTTTAGTACTGTGATACTGGGTGTAATGGGAACATGTGGTTTTCCCTTAGCGGAGCGCGTTTTGGCTTTACTGGTCATATTGCAAACAGTAAGTCAACTAATGCACCTCGCTACCAACGTTATGTCCTTTACACTTCCCCGTGTTTTTGCTGGAATGGCCACACTTGATTGAAAGCTTGGAGCTTAACCCACCTACCCAACTTTATTTGATAATTAGCGTGTCCAAATCCCACCGCCAAAGTCCAGAGTGTTCTATCAGACGTGTGTTCGTTCCGTGTGGATGTAAGAAGGTGCAGACGATTTCACTTTTTGGGAGGCCCAAGACGGATGGCCCGGCCCAGCCTCACCCGGCCCCGGACGGCCACAGACGGCCCGCCCTTTGCCCGAGCTTAGCCCGGCGCAGTCCCGCGCACTGTCCCGCGACGCGGGGCTGTGTTTCTTCTTATGCGCCTCCTGGCGCGAGAGGTGCCGGTGTCAGCGGGTTCCGCTTCCGGTGCGGGGAAGTCTGGGGATTGTTTTGCAGGAGTCTCCCTCCGCTCTGCGGCCGCTCAAGGGTTTTAGCTGCGGCGGCGGGAGGGAGACAAACAGGCAGCAGCTGTCCAGGTGAGCCCCAAAAACAACAAGGTCGCCCACTCCACCGGGGCTGTGTTGCTTCTTATGCGCCTCCTGGCGCGAGAGGTGCCGGTGTCAGCGGGTTCCGCTTCCGGTGTGGGGAAGTCTGGGGATTGTGGTGCAGGAGTCTCCCTCCGCTCTGCGGCCGCTCAAGTGTGTTAACTGCAGAGGCGGGAGGGAGACAAACAGGCAGCAGCTGTCCAGGTGAGCCCCAAAAACATCAAGGTCTACATTAAATTGAAGTAAGTGCTGGACACTAATTAAAAATAATTTACTATTCCCACTCCAGTCTACATCAAATTGGAGTAGGTGCTGGACAATAATGTAAATTAAATATAAATATAAAAATATTTAAGTTACTTTTTAATTTTGAACAAAATAATAAAAATATAACTGTAAAAATGTATATTTTTATCAGTACATACCATTATCCCTTATAAACTAAATTTCTTAGTAAACAAAATTTTAATAGAAATTTTAAAACAAATTTAAAATTCAAAATTCCATTCATTAATTGAAACAACTCACACCCTTATAAGTTATAAACAACACATCATACACCTATACATTTTTTATTTACTAACATATAATATTTTCATTTAAAATACAATTTATTAAAATGTAAAACATTTTGAATAAATATGTTTTTTCAATTTAATTTTAAAATCTTGGGGGCCCATTAGGATGTCGGACGGATTGCCCTCGCCAGGCTGGCGGTAGCCACCGCCAGCCTGGCGGGGGCAAGCCGCCCGACATCCTCACTTGTTCTCCCCCCGCCCTATTAGTATGGCGGGGGGACCTCGGCGGACGGAAAGACCGTCCGCCGCTTTTCCACCCCAGTCGCCTTGCGGCCGGGGCGGAAAAGAAATAATATGGTGGCATGTCTATAAGACACCGCCAGCCATATTATGATGGGCATTTTACAATGCCTTTCCATGGCGGCAATGTCGCCACGGAAAGGCATGCGGTCTTCACTTGAAAGAGGGGTGGGGGGGTGCACACGGGTTTACCTGTGGTACCCCCCTGCATTTGCATATACAATGCGGTCGGCACCGCGCCGTGCCTGCCGCATTGTGTATGCAAATGCATACATTCATTTATGGCATTGTGGCGGGCGGTGCAGAGAACACCACCCGCCACAATGTTATAAATGCAGAATGCGGCCACCACCCAAGGGACCCCCGCCCTTATGGCGGGTGGTTCCAATCCCCGACAGGATGGCGGACGGGAAAAGTCCGCCCGCCATCCTAATGACCCCCTTGAAATTCCCAAACAAATTCTCTACAAAATAGTAAATTAATTTTTAAATAACAAATTATCTGTAAAAATTTTACTTTTTAAAAACTATTTATTTAAAAAATCATTATTTCAAAACACTCCCCACCCTTATCCCCCATTAAACACCAAAACTCATGTTTTTTGGGGTTTTTTTTAAATAAAAAAAATGTAATTTAATTAAAAAAAATTTACATTTTAAATTAAAATTTTAAAACACTCCCCACCCTTAGCCCCTATAAACCGAACATCCCGCTCCTAAATATATTTTAAATAATGAAATTTAAAATTATAAATTTTGTACAAAATTTACAAAAATGTTTTAAAAATTACAATAATTTTTTTTAAACACTCCCACCCTTATCCCCTATAAACCCAACAACCCGCTCCTAAATATTTTAAAAATATTTTTATTAAATATTATAATTTTTTTACATAATTTACCCACATTTTTAAACAAATTATAATTTAAAAATGACTTTTTTAAAACACTTCCCACCCTTATCCCCTATAAACATCCCGCTCCTAAAATTAAATATACTTTTAGAACAGACATAATTTATTAAATACATTTTAAAAATTAATTAGAAAACTAAAAAATTACTACAACATAAATAAAAAAAACTTACGTAAAAAATACAAATTATCGATATTTTTACACCACGATATTTTTACATTCGATATTTTAACCCTCGATATTAATATACACATACAAATAACGATATTTATAACATCAATATTATGTATTTTGATATTTTTTACTATTGATATTAAAATATCAATATTTTGTCATATCGGTATTAAAAACTCAATATTTTGACTACTTACCTAGTGGTTTTGGGCAACGTACCAATAGCCTGGATCTACCGAAGATTTTTTCAGCTAAAAAACAAAGTGATGCATTGACTGAATAATATTACAATCTTGGTATATAGATTGGAAAGGCACATTATTATGGTCCGGAGGGTGGCCTGGATTGGAGGGTCCAAAAAAAGCAGTGGTGGTGGCTGTGTAATAATTAATGTCAATCAACCACATCTGGCAGAGAGAATTCTTCATTCGGCCAGCATCTGCTCCACCACTTCCACGGGCCCAGTCACCTCCATCACAGCTCTTCATCTGGGCTTTTTTTATGATCCCCTGGCCCCCTGGCCCTGCCTCCACCCCTGGCACATGGAATCCTAGGAGACCATCCCACACAGCTTCTAATGATTGGTATCAGGCTCCCCCAAAAGTTCAAGTCTCCAACGCCTTTGGTGCTCCTTGATAATTGTGAATGACTGAAAGGGCAAGCATCTATGACCTCCATGGCCCCTTCGCGGCTGCAGGACCCCACGCATCTGTTGGCCCTGGACCATGCTGGACTTAACTCCAGGGACATAAACTCTTGCAACCTTATTTCCTGGAACATAGCCAGTTTGGCAAGTAAGATCATAATGTCTGAGTGGCGATGTTTTGTATAAAGGTATGAAATTGTGTGTTTGCAGGAGACATTCCTTGTTTCTGGAAGGGTATAAGTCCTTCACTGTGGCCGCTATCCCCTCAAGAGCTGGTCACCCAAGGGGGACTTGAGGTTTATGTTTCACTTAAGCTAAAAGGGTGTATTGTTGAATTTAATACAGAAGATCCTTGTCTACTGGCCTTGCTACTCTCTCAAGGGACTAGTAGGTTATTTCTAGTGAACTTTTATAACGCTATTTCTGCAATACATCGCAGTTCATGACTAGTTTTAACGCTTCTTCCACCATACCCCTTATATTGTCTTAGTGGGGGACTTTAATGTCCACCTTTGTGGGGACCAAAGAATGCAGGGCATGGGGGCCTTTCCTCTTGTCCCTGCTCCATTGGCATGCACTTTGAACATAGCGGTCAGGTGGACCATATAAATGCCTTGGTATGTGAGAATGATCTCCAATCAGCGCTGGGTAAACTGGACCGAGTCCAGAGAGATCTTACTCCCACTTTTAAAGGGCATGCTAGTTACTCTTTTATTGATTTTATTTTAGTTTCTACACCTCTTTTCCATCTAATTTCTAATATTTCCATTCAAGCAAGTATTTTTAGTGATCATAATCCCCTATGTCTAAAAGCTAACTGGCCCTTATTGAGCGTAAAGCAATGGAACAGGGGGTCGACTGATAGGGTTAGAAGGCTCAAATGAAAGCAGATTATTCCAGGCTCCTTTCATGAGACTATTGTAGCCAAATGCTAGAAAGAGATCCAGATCTGCCTAGCTACACCGGTAATTGTTAAAGCCTTCAAATCAATATCTCGCTATATTGCTGACCTAATGATGGTCCCCTTCCCCAATAGCCAACGAGAACGGGTACCAAGATAGTTTGATACAGCTTGTGAACGTGTGGCTACGAGGCTTTTAGAAGCACTGCATGCCGCCCCTAGAGATAGAGGCCTTGTTAAAACCTGAAGAATGCAGTACAAAGTAGCCCTTAGAAAACATAAAGAAGTTTTGAAGGAGGATGCTTGGAGTAAGCTCATGGAGGCTAGCACAATGAGAATTAGCACCAAGTTCAGGAGCATAGTTAATAGCCCAATTTTGGGAGTAGAGACAGAAAACGCCTTGGACGCGCATATCACAGTGAACGACTGGGTCAGCCATTTTGAGAGTATGTTCGGGAGAGTACTGAATCAGAGTCTATCTGGGGAGGGATATTGAAAACCTAGCCTTGGCAGTCACAGCAGAAGAAGTGACACTGGGAATAGTTGGTATGATGCAAAATAAGGCCCATGGACAGATGGAATTCCCCGACCTCTATATGTACAACATGGACTTCTGGGCACCGGTGCTTACCTCTGTTATCGATGAAACCACTAGGTCTGGCCCCCCGGCTTCATGGGCTACCTCCATCATTGTCCCAGTTTTCAAAAAGGGGAGCAGAGATAGCATACATTGCTCAAGGCCCATCTCCCTGTTGGACTCCACGGTTAAAGTGGTCAGCCGGATCTTGCTAGACATATTATCAAATTGTGCCCTGGAGAATAACATCTTGTATTGGCCCTGGACGTTCAGCAATAGATCAATGCCTGAACCTTTTTATCTATGAATTAATATAGAGTTACTGGCACCATCTCTCTGGCATTCATGGACCTCTCTTCTGCATTTGATAGCGTGAATAGATCTAGGTTGTGGCGGACCTTGCTATCCCAGAGGGTGGATAGGGACATAGTTCTCTTTCTTCAAAATCTCCATCGAGATATTAAGGCGGCTGTACGATATGCAGGTGATCAGATGGTCTCATGCCAGTTCCACATTTAGGTCGATTATGATGGCGGACGGACCTGAGTCCGTCCGCCACCATAGAGTAGGAGGGACCGTCCGCAGGGGCAGCGGCGATCCCTCCGTGCAAATTAGGATGTGACCGCCACCCTGGCGGTCACATCCTGTATTTTTATCATTGCGGCTGTTGCTGCTTGAAGCAGCACCCGCCGCAATGATAAAAATGTGAGTTGTGCATTTGCATGCACAAAGCGGCAGGCTTTGTGCCTGCGGCTTCCGCCGGCTTCCGCCGGCCCGGAGGATGCGGGAAAACCGCAATCGTAATCAGGCCCTAAGAGCGGAGTCTGTCAGGGATGCATTTTGGCTCCTTTCTTATTTAACGTATACATTACTGACTAGGAGCGGGCCCTACTGGAGACCAAGGTTGATTTTCCCCTTGCCGGACGGCGTGGTCCCCCAGTCCTGCTGTATGCAGACGATGCCCTTCTGATGGATAGGACTATACAGGGTCTGCAAACGCTTTTAAAATCTTTTGTTTAATTAATGAGGGAGACGGACCTGAAGGTTAATAACTCTAAATCTGTCATCATGCAAGTAGTAGCCCATTCAAGCAGGCCTTACACCTTCAATATAGGGTCTACTTCAATCCCAAGGGCGAGTGCTTTTTCATACCTGGGGGTATTGATAGATGATAAAATGAAATAGGGCCCTCAACTTACCGGTAAGAAATATGACCTAACCAGGGAGCCGGCAGCTATATTTAACTTTGCTGCAGGGGCGTAACACAGGCCCCCGCAGCCTATGCGGTGCAGGGGGCCCCTAGCTCCAAGGGGCCCCCTTGGAACTGAACTCTGGCCGGAAGTGCACCTGATTGAGCCCGGAGGGGGCCCCCCTAAGTACCGTGCAGGGAGGCCCCCTCACTTTCGTTACCCCAGTGCTTTGCTGCTAGATTGGAAAAAAGACCGGTGGGTGCCATATTAAAGCTTTATAGGTCTAAATAACTTTTTAAGGCACTAAATGGCAGCGAAATTTTGGGGGGTACACCTCTCTTGATGACCTTCAAATCTAGGAAAACAAGTTTGGGAGACAGCTTTCAGTCGTTCCTCAGGGTACCCCCCCTTTCACTGTTCACGAGGAGCTGGGTATGACTTAGATTCCGACCTGATAGCATATCGCCCCGTGTCTCTCTGGCTGAAAATTTGGGTTGACAAGGGCATACATTTAAACAAGGTGATCTTAAAGGATTGCTGGGCCCTTGATTACGCCTCTAGTGTGCCATGGCTCAAATACATCGAGAGACGTTTAACAAGCCTGTGGAGGGGAGACCTTTTTACCAACCCTGAACAGGTGAATAAGATTTGAACCTTGTAAAGGCGGCCTTCTTTGCGCAACAGACCCCGGCAAGGGAAGAGAAGGAGCTCTTGAAGCCCAGTGCACGGCGCTTCAGTATGCTAAAAACCACTTTGATGGTTGAGCCGTACTTACTAGGGTTCATAAACACATATGATAGATTTTTACTAGCCAGGTTTTGGTTGACCCTTTGCACTTTCTTCTTGCACATCCTAGGGTCAGAGTAAGGGTCAAAGCCTGCCTTTCTGTGGCTGCGATGGTCAATCTACTCAGGGTATGGTCTATGTTACAATGTTTTGTAGTTTTTATGTTACCGCTAGAAAGTACTTTTTAATTCCGATATTGAAAAAGGCGAATTTCAGGCAAGTGCGTCCAGCTTTACAAATGCTTATGGGTAGCACTGTTTTTTACATGCTCAACTTTTTCAAATCTGCAATAAGGCTTAGGTCTAGCTGTGATCAACTAGTCTGTTTTCTTTTCATACCTTTTATGGCACTTTGCACTTTATATAATGTCATGCCTAATCTGTTTGATTATTCATTATTGCATGATTGTGATTTATGGTGGTAATGTTGACGATTTGCTTATCTGGCATTTTCTGTGTGTTATTGGGGCCCCTGTATTTTTGGATTTTTCATTTAGTTAAAGTCGTTGTCTACTTGGGTTGTCCTCATGAAGACTGTTTTTATTATATTTATTATACTTTATTATTCTATTACATTCTATTGTAAACTTTTATGGTTTTAATGTTTGAAACCGAATAAAGATTACTTTGACTTTGAGCGTGTGAGTGACTGTATGGGTGTGTGGGTAGGTGTGTGAGTGACTGGACCAGATTGGAACCTCACCTGCCCCTTCACCCAACAAGAGTCCACAGTTTTCCACATAATATCTACCCAAATGGAAAAATCTCTACTGCTTAATTACTAAGCGCTACCTCATTGGATATATGTTCAGTGCATATTCTACACTACAGCTACGCAATGAACCACAAATAAATGTCTCCAGTGACATTGTGTGAGTTTTGGCAATGTGATTGTTTCTAGTGCAGCTTTATTCAGAAATCTGTGATAACATAACTCCTCCTATAGAGAAGACAACAAGACTACAAAGAGGTGAATCTCCACCAAACAAGGGTACTTACTCTTAACTGTATAAAGTAAGCGCTTCCTTGTTTAGTAGAGATGTTCTCATATTCTTGGGCATTAAGAAGGTTCACCAAAATCAGCAGGAAATATGCCGGGGGAGCTTTTGGTAAGCTGCCCTTCATACTGGCAAAAAACAGGAAGACCTCTGCATAGTACTATGGTGGATGGGGCGGGACCAAATGGGTGTGGCTTCCAAATGATTTTGCACATTTGCATTCTCGTAGTAATTTAAAGGGAGAACCATGGATTCTGCTCTCACCGGGGGGGGGCAAGAAAGAACCACTTGTCATAGTCACTAGAGATTGCACTCCAATACATCAAGGGTTTATTCATGGGGAAGGGGGGCCATGTGGCCCGCCCTTCCTGGGCCGATTTCGGCCCTCAGGATCCCATCCCATGGGGCCCAGCAACTTGATGCTGGGTGACTTGGACCCACCGAGGGCACCCAGTATGCAGCTGGAGCAGACATTGTTACTGCACACAGGGAGCAGCAAAAAATGCTGCTCCCTGTGTGTAGGAGCAATCAGATGAAAAGTCCACTCCCATTGAGCAGGAGCAGTTTTCCTGCTCCAACTCGCTGGGCGTGGACTTACTGTTTGCTGTCGCTTGGCGGGAGCTGTCAAAGCTTCCGCCAAGCAAGAGAAAACAGCTAAGTCCTGGGGTTGAGCACCCGGTGGACATAGGGAGCTGGCCCTGGGGGGGGGGGGGAGTCTGGCAGACTCCAGGGCCATTAATAGCACCAGGAGGGGGTCTGCGTGGCACCCTCCTTTGCTATTCTAGGGCCTGCCTCAGGGAGGTGGAGGACTCCTGGCTGAATATGGCCAGGAGGGAAGCAGCGTGGCCCCCTCCCTCTTTGATCAATTCCCTTTGCCCCGGGGAGGTGGTGGCCATGTCATGAGTCTTTGGTTTTTTTCAGTGAATTTCTAAGGTTTTTTAAATGCTAATTCCTAACTATAACGTCCCTGTAACCTTTGTTTTTTTCAGTGAATTTCATTTTTTGAAGTTGTAGTCACGTTTGCAGAGTGGAAGAGAAAGGGGGCTGGGCCTCTGACCAGCTCTCAGGAATCCCATCATGTAGGACTTACAGGAAGTACCAGTAGGTCTTTTTGGCCCCAAAGTCCCTGAGGGGGAAAAGTGGACTTCATCCCCAACAAGTAGTGCACCAGGAGGAACGTTCAGAGCCCGGCTGGTCATAGCGGGCACTGGGAATTTCCCGGTGGGCCAGAAGGGCGGGCCAGTTTTGGCCCCATAGGGGCGGGGCAGTTTTGTTACAGGGGGCCAGTTTTACAGCAGTGGTGTAATTTCAGCACCCTGTAACAAAAGCGGCAGTAGGAGTTTGGCTTACCACTCGCAACCCGTATCACCTCCCTGGGCCGGGCGAGCTGTTTCCTGGCGCTGGTTTCCGTTCTCAGTTCAACTGTGGGCAGGTTTGCAGAGGGGTGGAGAAAGGGGGCATGGGCTACAAAAACCTCTTAGCAATCCCACTGTGTGGGACATACTGGATGTAGTAGGTGGGTAGTTGGCCCCCAAGGAGTCCTGGCACACCACTAGTAAGGGGATGAACTCCCCTTTGTCCATTTAGGGTCTTTTGGGGTCTACTACCCCTTCTGTTACCTCTAGGAAGTCCCTCACAGTTGGTTTGCTGAGATATTTTCGGTGGTCACACCCCTTGTAGGAAACTACCCCCTTTTGCATAGGTACCCCCAACTTTTTGCCTGACAGCTGATGCAGCATGACTTGATGTACCCTGGGTCCCTGTCAATCAGGTTCCCAGGGCCTGTATTCTTTCCCAAAACTGTACCTTTATACCCACAATTAGCACATCTCTTGGCACAGGTAAGCCCCTTGTAAAAAGTGCCATGGGTGCCAATGGCACTGTAACCAGAGAAGGCCTCTAAGGGCTGAAGCACCTATTGTGCCACCTTTAAAGGCTACACACTGCCATTGCAGACTGCATGTTTTGGTGCAGAGAAAAGTAAAGAGTTGACATGGCACCCATCCCTGTGTACCATGCCTGCAACCCAATGCCTGATGCATAGGTAAGCCACCCCTCTAGCAGTGTACACAAGCCCACAGGTGAGGGTACAGTGGCATGAGCCCTGTACCCATGAGGCTTCTGAGGAAAATTATCATCCTTCTCCCCTTCGAAGCTAGAAGGATCCTAGTTCAGGCGTTGATATTATCACGCCTAGATTATTCAAACGCACTATATCTAGGTGCCCCTCAAGGGACAATTAAGATACTGCAGACTGCGCAGAATTGCGCTGCACGTATGTTGTTGAACGTCCCACGGAGAACATCTGCCAAACCTGCACTCCGCCAGCTGCATTGGCTTCCAGTGCAACAGAGGATCGAATTTAAAGCTCTGGTCACGGTCCATAAAGTAGTTCATAAAACAGGACCTGCATTGATGCAATCATTATTCTGCCCGTATTCCCCTGGTCGGGAACTATGATCCAATAACAAAAATCTTTTGACAGTCCCTAAAACAAGGAGAGTACGTATGGGTGGCCGACGCTTCTCCCTACAGGCCTCAAAACTCTGGAACAATCTTCCACTCTCCATCAGAATGGAAAGTAACCATCTTAGTTTCAGGAAGATGCTAAAAACCCTCCTGTTCGTCTAGCCTTGGTTAATGAACGTTGGTCTAAAGCGCTGGGATGCCTTCGGGTAGCCATGCGCGATACAAATACGTAATCATTCATTCATTCATACCCCTACAGTGTCTATGTCCAGTCTTAGACATTGTAAGTGTAGTAAAGCTATAAAGAGTATATGGTATGGGTGTTGGTCATTACAAACTCCACAGCTCCATAATGGTTTTACTAAAACCTTGGAAGTTTGGTTGCAAACTTCTCGGCACATTAAATCCACACTGATGCCAGAGTGGGATTTATGGTAAAATGCACTCAGAGGGCATCTTAGAGATACCCCCTGTTGGACAGGCCACATGAAGGGCCGCTCTCCCCCGGCCCAACCAGGCCTGAACCCAGTCCCGCAAGTACCACACACCACCATTGCACGTCCTCCGTCCCCTCAGGGACCCCTGCCCTCGAGCATGTCGACCTCGTGGGCCCGATCCACTGCCGGCCCACGCGCCCAGCCTGGGGCGCCATCTTGGACACTCCACCACGAGGCCGCCTGGCCCCCGATCGACCTCAACCCTGGGCCTGGCCCGGCCGCAGACATTCCGGCACCACCCTCCACCCAGGAGGTGAGCGGACTACTTGGCAAGTCAATGGGAGAAAGAGGTGCCGATGGCTCTCCCCCACCAAGTGCCGCTCGCCCATCACCTCCCCGGGCGCTGGCTCCACCCCCCTGCTGGGTGTCTGGACGCCCCCATCCCGGACCTCCCGACCTCCAAGTGCGAGGGTCCGGACATCAAAGCACACCAGCCCTATAACTGGGGCAGCTCCAGAGCAGGAAGGCAGTTGTATCTTGGAGTCGAGAGACGTAAAGAGGAACTCATCCTGGACGGACTACTGGCGCTGCCATAGCTCTGTCCTGTGCACCATCGTCCTGCCTGTTGGCGCTGCCACAGTCGTCGTAACCTTCATCCTTCATCGTCGTCGGGATCTGCTGGCGTGGCCGCGGACCGTTGTAACCGTCATCTTCCACCGGGACCTGCAGGCTCCGCCGCGGACCGTCGTCCTTCCTTCATCCATCTCGGGACCTGCTTGGCTCCTCCACGGCCCGATCATCTAGAACGCCGAGCTCGAGGATTGAGAGCTATTTTGTACTCATTGGTAACTAAGACTGTCCCGCTACCCCTTTCCTAAACCAGAGACTAGAACCGAGGGGACCCCTGAGTCCAGACCTCCTTGTATCCATCATCGTAACCTAAGAATTGCATATAAAGTCTCGTTAACCTTCAACCTTGTGTGGTGTCCGTCTGTGGGGGGGAAGTTACTTATCTGTACAGTCGTTGGAGAAGGCTCTCCCTGGAGACCTCTCCCCGTAACCTCGGCCGACCCTCCCGGTCCGTCTAACATTGGTGGCCAGCGGCGCGATCCGAATCACCGCATAAACGTACAGAGAGTAGCTCACCCCACGACGGAGTCACAATGACCACGAAAGAGAGCGGATCAACCGAGAAATTCCAAATGGAGAAATTGGGGGAGTACAACCATCGTGAACTTAAACAATTCTGCATCGAACTGGGTATCGCTACCACCGGACTGAGTACCAAGGACGATTTTAAGCATGCCCTAGAATCTTGGGCAGAAACCGGGGCTGCCGGAACCCCTGATCAAAGCACCGTAGAAAAAACGACCACGGCCCCGGAAGAGCAAAGAACGGGTCTCTCGCAAGACGAGATCCAGGAAAGAGAAAGGACCCGACTACACGAACTCGAAATGGCCCGACTTAAAATGGACGTTGAACTTAAGTTGGCCGAACAAAAAATCAACTTAGAGCACCTGCGTCTCCGAGAAGAAAGAGAGGAGAAACAGAGACAAAGGGAGCTCGAGGAAAAAAAACTAGCGTACGAACACGAACGAAACCTAGCCGAGATCAACCTACGCAAGCAGAATAAAGAAGCAGGGGTGCCCGAGCGACCCCCCACCCCAGGGGCCACAGACAAAAAGGTACACATCCCCAAGGATGTTGTCCGAGAATACTTCAGAGAGGACGACATCCAGCAATGGTTTAAAGCCTATGAAATCGCTATGACTGCACACCGGATCGATAGAAGCGACTGGGGAGCCGGTCTCTGGGGAAGATTCCTCAATGAGGGCCGCGACACCCTACTACAGCTCCCGGACCACCAGATGACCTCCTACGACCATATGAAAGCGGCCCTCCTCACCCGCTATGGTCTCACACCCGAGATGTACCGTCAGAGGTTCCGAGACTGCACCCGCATCCCGGGTACAACTTGGGTGGACTATGTAACATACTTTAGCCGAGCCTTCGAGGGCTGGATCCGAGGAAGCAACGTCACGACCTACGAGCAACTATTTAACCTGATGGTATGGGAGCATCTGTCGAACAATTGCTTCATTGAACTCCGCCAACACCTCCTCGACAGCAAGTTAACGGATCCCCGGCAGCTCGCAGCCGAAGCTGACCGGTGGGAGATCACCAGAGTGGGCCGGAATGGGTCCTACGAACAGAACCGGAACAACAATGGTCAGCACCGACCCAGAGGAGGAGGAGGGGGCCAAGGGCGAGGAAGAGACAACGCCCCGGTCGCCCCCGCTACCAACACCACCCCCCCGGCCAACCGGGGCAGCACCCCAGCGCGACCGGGGTACAGAGCCAATGTCACGTGTCACCGATGTCAACGAGTCGGCCACTATGCGAACGACCCAAACTGCCCGCAGTACCAGAGCCCAAAACCCCGCCAAGTGGCCGCTGCAGCCCTAGGGGAAGAACAGATCTCCGAGGAACAGGAAGAGTACGAACAAGAGCATCAAGAGTGGGAACCAGCCGCCATGACTCTAGCCTGCTTAGGGGGGAAAGACATGGTCCCGCGGGTCCCCCTACCCGCTAACACCCAGAAGTACAGCCAATGGGTGAGCATCAATGGACACCAGGCCGAAGCCCTTCGTGACACCGGGGCCAGTGTGACAGCCGTCCGCTGTCACCTGGTGACCCCAGAACAGTATCTACCGAACATTCTCTGCCCTGTACGATCAGCCGATAACTCGGAGAGCCTGTGTCGGATGGCCTGCGTCCCCTTCGAGTGGGGGGGGGGTCTCCGGCATGTTGAAAGTGACGGTCCGAGACGATGCCCCCGTAGACTGCCTCCTGGGCAATGACCTGGAAAGCTCTCCGTGGGCCGCCGTGGAGCGAAAGGAACACCTGGGGATGTTGGGCGTCCCAGACTGGGCGTGCGTCACCACCCGTTCCATGGCCGCCCGTGCCAACCACCAGCCAGAAGAACCCGAATGGCCGGCGCCACCGCCTCCGGTCGCCCCGACCGAAAACACCGACCGTAACATTCCCGCCGAACCAGCTCAATCTACCGACCTCGCTAACCTCGACCAGTGGCCTCAAGAAGGGGGGCCCACGCAAGAACAATTTCGCAAAGAACAGAAGACCTGTCCCTCCCTCGAGGGACTCCGCCAGCAAGCGCTCGCCCAAAGCGCAGGGGATACCCCCGGAACTCATTGGGTCTACTGGGACAATGATCTGCTGTACAGCGAGCAAAGAATCGCCGAGCTGGGGAGCAACCGAGTACTAGTGGTACCCCTCCGTTTCAGAGACTTCCTGTTAAACCTGGCCCACGATGTTCCCCTGGCAGGACATCTGGGACAAGATAAAACCTACAGTCGCCTAGTGACCCACTTCTTCTGGCCCAAAATGAGAAACGATGTGCACCAGCATTGCCGATCTTGCCCCACGTGCCAAGCCAGTGGGAAGAGCGGCCGCAAACTAAAGGCTCCCCTGCAACCTTTTCCCGTGGTCACTACCCCGTTTGAGAGAGTCGGAATAGACATTGTGGGGCCCTTGGACCCACGCACAAAACAAGGCCATCGATTCATCCTGGTGCTAGTGGACCACGCCACCCGCTACCCTGAGGCTGTTCCTCTGCGAACTGTGACAGCCCCGGTGGTCGGCCGGGCCCTGATGGGGATCTTCTCCCGTGTGGGCTTCCCCCGAGAAGTCGTCAGCGACAGAGGCACAAACTTTATCTCCAAATACATGAAGTCCCTCTGGCAACAGTGCGGGGTCGCCTACAGATTCACAACCCCCTATCACCCTCAAGGGAACGGACTCGTTGAGCGGTTCAACCGCACGCTAAAGGGAATGATCGGGGGGTTGGAAGAGCCCCTCCGTCGCCAGTGGGATGTGCTGCTGCCGTGCCTCCTCTTCGCGTATCGAGAAGTCCCCCAGAAATCCCTGGGCTTCAGCCCATTTGAACTGCTATATGGACACCCAGTGCGAGGGCCGCTCAGTCTCGTCAAAGAAGGCTGGGAGATGCCTCCGCTAAAGAACCCTCCAGATGTCTTCCGGTACCTCCTCACCCTCCGCAACCAGACCCGGCGGTTCAGAGAACTAGCGAAGGCCAACCTAGAGGCCAGTCAAGAGGACATGAAAAAATGGTATGACCAGAACGCCTCATCCATTGAATTCGAACCTGGCCAACAGGTATGGGTGATGTCCCCCACTGAGCCATGCGCCCTGCAAGACAAATGGACGGGGCCCTTCAAAGTAATAGAGCGCAAGGGTCCTGCCACTTATCTCATCGACATGGAATCCTCCCGGAACCCTCTCCGGGTCCTCCACGCTAACAGACTAAAGCCCCACTTTGTGCGAACAGAGCTCAGCCTCCTGATGGCCACAGACACTGGGGTTGAAGAAGACTCCGAGCCTCTCCCTGACCTCCTCCGGACTCAAGAGCAAGACGGCTCCGTGGATGGGGTCCGGCTCTCAGAGGCCCTCACCAGAGAACAACGCCAGGAGTGTCAAGCCCTCCTATCACAGTTCGCCAGCCTGTTCTCCCTCACCCCGGGTGTCACTTCCTGGTGTGTGCACGATGTGGATACCGGGGACAGCCCCCCTATCCGCCACCGAGCCTACCGCGTGCCAGACCGGGTACGGGCCTGCATCCAGGAAGAAATAGCCAAGATGCTCACGATCGGGGTCATCGAGCCTTCAGACAGTCCCTGGGCCAGCCCTGTCGTACTGGTCCCCAAAGCAGCTGCCCCCGGCACCACACCAGAACTCCGGTTCTGCGTCGACTACCGGGGCTTGAATGCGGTCACCAGAACCGACGCGCACCCCATCCCCCGGGCAGATGAACTAGTCGACCGAATGGGAGCTGCCCGCTACCTCAGCATCTTCGACCTGACAGCAGGCTATTGGCAGATCGGCCTCACACCCCGGGCGCAAGAACGTTCTGCCTTCTCCACCCCCGATGGCCATTACCATTTCACGGTCATGCCCTTCGGCATGAAGAATGCCCCAGCAACATTCCAACGGCTCGTCAATCAGGTCCTAGCGGGGCTCGAAGGATTCAGCGCCGCCTACCTAGACGACATCGCTGTATACAGCCACCATTGGACCGAGCACCTCCACCACCTCCGAGCAGTGCTGCAAGCCCTTCAGCGAGCTGGCCTCACGATCAAGGCCAGCAAGTGTCAAATTGGGCAAGGGTCTGTAACCTACCTCGGACACCAGGTGGGAAGCGGCCTAGTGGCCCCGCTACAGCTGAAAATTGCCGCCATCCAGGCCTGGCAGCCCCCCATCACCCAAACCGAGGTACGAGCCTTCCTGGGCCTCACGGGCTACTACCGAAGGTTCGTGAAAGACTATGGTACCATAGTGGGGCCCCTCACAGAACTCACGTCAAAAAACCAACCCAAGAAAGTCACCTGGACCCCAGAGTGTCAAAATGCATTTGAACAATTAAAAGCCGCCATGTGTTCCGCCCCTGTGCTCCAGGCCCCAGACTACAGCCGGGAGTTCGTCGTCCAGACGGACGCCTCCGACCAGGGCATTGGGGCAGTCCTGTCTCAAGTGAACACCGAAGGCCTTGATCAACCGGTGGCCTTCATCAGCCGGAGACTCCTACCACGGGAGCAACGCTGGAGCACCATAGAGAGGGAGGCCTTCGCTGTGGTATGGGCCCTCAAGAAACTCCGGCCCTACCTTTTCGGCACCCACTTTCGGGTGCAGACCGACCACCGACCCCTGCAATGGCTGATGCATATGCGGGGGGAGAACCCAAAGTTGCTACGCTGGTCCATCTCCTTGCAAGGTATGGACTTCACAGTCGAACACCGGCCTGGGCCAGATCACGCCAACGCGGATGGCCTGTCCCGGTTTTTCCGCCTCGACGAGGAGAGTCCCCAAGAGGATGGGTAACTCTCCCCGCCTTCAGCTGGGGGGGACGCATGTTGGACAGGCCACATGAAGGGCCGCTCTCCCCCGGCCCAACCAGGCCTGAACCCAGTCCCGCAAGTACCACACACCACCATTGCACGTCCTCCGTCCCCTCAGGGACCCCTGCCCTCGAGCATGTCGACCTCGTGGGCCCGATCCACTGCCGGCCCACGCGCCCAGCCTGGGGCGCCATCTTGGACACTCCACCACGAGGCCGCCTGGCCCCCGATCGACCTCAACCCTGGGCCTGGCCCGGCCGCAGACATTCCGGCACCACCCTCCACCCAGGAGGTGAGCGGACTACTTGGCAAGTCAATGGGAGAAAGAGGTGCCGATGGCTCTCCCCCACCAAGTGCCGCTCGCCCATCACCTCCCCGGGCGCTGGCTCCACCCCCCTGCTGGGTGTCTGGACGCCCCCATCCCGGACCTCCCGACCTCCAAGTGCGAGGGTCCGGACATCAAAGCACACCAGCCCTATAACTGGGGCAGCTCCAGAGCAGGAAGGCAGTTGTATCTTGGAGTCGAGAGACGTAAAGAGGAACTCATCCTGGACGGACTACTGGCGCTGCCATAGCTCTGTCCTGTGCACCATCGTCCTGCCTGTTGGCGCTGCCACAGTCGTCGTAACCTTCATCCTTCATCGTCGTCGGGATCTGCTGGCGTGGCCGCGGACCGTTGTAACCGTCATCTTCCACCGGGACCTGCAGGCTCCGCCGCGGACCGTCGTCCTTCCTTCATCCATCTCGGGACCTGCTTGGCTCCTCCACGGCCCGATCATCTAGAACGCCGAGCTCGAGGATTGAGAGCTATTTTGTACTCATTGGTAACTAAGACTGTCCCGCTACCCCTTTCCTAAACCAGAGACTAGAACCGAGGGGACCCCTGAGTCCAGACCTCCTTGTATCCATCATCGTAACCTAAGAATTGCATATAAAGTCTCGTTAACCTTCAACCTTGTGTGGTGTCCGTCTGTGGGGGGGAAGTTACTTATCTGTACAGTCGTTGGAGAAGGCTCTCCCTGGAGACCTCTCCCCGTAACCTCGGCCGACCCTCCCGGTCCGTCTAACACCCCCTGAACAATGACCAGAACTGGTCTGGTTCCTGATTGGCTGCCCGCCATTTGCCACCACCAGACAGGTTTCATGACCCCTGGGAAGATAGCCTCCACTCTCTAGGTCCTCCAACAAAGTGCCACCTGGGCAGAGGTGTTGTGCCTCCTCCCCCAGGATGGGCTGGGTCCACTAAGGGGAAGCTTCAAAGGCCTGCTGTCTTTGTGAGCTGTCCTTGCCTTTTGTTGCCCCCAGAAACTGGCTCCCACTGGTTCTGCCCCCACTTTTGGACAGGAGAATCAACGTGAAAACCAATATAGGAGGAGAGGTATGACCACCTTAGCCAACCCCACCCCTCAGGTGGGGGAGGTGAGGTGAAGCGTACATCTCATCCAACGTACTTCTCCAGCCAGTGGTCGCCTTCAGGAAGTCTCCCTGCCCAAGCCTGCAGCAACTTCACAGACTGAAACGTCTCCATTGAAAAGCACAGGGTCCGTGATGTCTTTTTGGCACCCTGCACCCAACTGCCCCAGTGCCGCTGGTGTTGCAGCTCCTGTGCTGGTCGTTGGCCCCTGCAGTGCTGACCTTGACCCCAGGACCTTTGCTCCAACTGCCAAGTTGCCTGCTCATGAGCACTGCCAAACCGAAAGCCCCCCCTTAGCCCCTTTGGATAACATTGGGCCCCTGCACTCTGCACCCGGCGACTGGTGGTGCAACTTGAGTGCCCATGTTGACCTTGGGGAACCTTGGTCCTAACCCCCAAAACTCCCACTCGTAAGTCGTGTACTTACCTGAGAAACCGCCAACACTTTATTCCCATAGGAACCCATGTTATGAGATTTTGGGCAAAAAATATTTTGTGTTGAACTAATGTTTTTATGGAGAAAAGAGATCCAAACTGCAAAGTATAAAAAAAACGTACTTACTGTGTATTTTAAGAACCTTAGATGTGGAATCTAGCCATACCACACGCCACACCCAGTATTCAAAGTAGTCTAAAAGTAACTAAAAGGTTTTCTAAAAGTAATTATTGTATAATGCAAACCGCTTTCTGAATCACTACCAACCTGTTACTATTGCAAAATTCAACCATAACTGTATTTCATTGTGAAATCATGCATTCCAAGTATATGTTACCTACCTGTACCAAGTCCTGGTTGGTTCTAGAAATAAAAAGCAAGTATACCTTTTTTTTACACTTACTCTATTGGTCTGGATTCAGTCTCTGAGTGTGTGCATCTGTCTTGATTGAGTGAATACAAAAAATGCTTAGCACACCCTCTGGATAAGCCTAACTGCTCGCCCTCACTACCAAAAGAGAGCTGTTGGTATTTAACTAATTTAGCCTCTGCTATTCCCCTGGGGTCTGCCTGCACACTATGCCTTACTCCACAACTCTGCAATTGTGCCTTTTGCCGCACTACTAGTAGGGGGATTAAGTCCCCTTGGCTCTATAGGGTCTTTGGGGGACCAACTATCCCTCAAGTTACCTCCAGTAAGACACGCACAGCTGGATTGCTGAATGGCCGTCAGAAGCCATGCCCTGTTTCTCGACCACTCTGCAAATGTGCCTCCAGGAACACTACTGGTTGGGGGAAGAAGTCCACTTTAGTCCTGAGACCCTCAGAAATAACGTCAAATTCATTCCCCAACCAGTAGTGCACCAGAAGGGGCGTTTTCAGAGTGGTAGAGAAAGGGGGCATTGCCTCTAAAGACTTTCAGCAATCCCGCTGTCAGGGACTTACTGGAGATCACAGAAGGGGTTCCTGGACCCTAAGGACACTCAGCATTTAAGGATACTTCATCCCCCAGCCACCACTGCACCAGGCGGTGTATTTGCAGAGTGGTGGTGAAGGGAGCATGGCCTCCGGCAACTTGCTGGAGGTTTTTTCCATTTTTTATTTTTTACATTTTTATGGGGGTGCTGCATGGCCCCCCTTTCCAGGGCGATTTCCAGGCCTTGTTTCAATGGGTGAGGGTGCCATGCGGTCTCCCACCCTGGGCATAATTTGGACCCGGGGACCCCATCCCCCTGAGGAAATATAAATTTTATGGTCAAGAAATGTTCCCTAACGTGTACCCCACCGTCTCCATGTACAAGCTTAAAGTGCATGTAACTTCCCTCCTGTGCCAGCTATGAAGACGCAAATACATTTGCGTCCAACGTTAACATGTCCTCTTTCAGATCCACCCTGAACGGGTTGAATACTCCGTTTCTAAGTATGCCGTGCCAACGTCTTTATGTAGTGTACTTTACACGTTTTCCAGCCCAGGCGAAGTAGGCCCTGAATTCTGCCATCGAGCCTTTTCCTGCCTTCTGACACTGAATGCCTCGGCCTGGGCTGCCTCTGTACCCGTGACCTCTGCCTTACTCCCTGTGCGGCTCACGGCGCTTTGCTCAGCCTGTTGCCTGCCAAGACTGTATTCAACCTTCGAATTATCTGCTCCGCTCCTCAGAAATACATTCCTGCCTACTAGTTCAAGTAAACATCCTTCCAGCTGCAGAGCAAAGGGCCCGGCCTCACTGTCTCCGTGCAAGTAATTCATAGCTCCTGTTACCATGGTAGGCCCATGCCCCTCGCATCTCATGCAGACACGTAGACGCTTATACACGCACTCACAGTCAGTATAGAATTGCCTCTGCCCAAGAGACCTTTCCCTCTAGATAATATGGTTCCCAAACAACAGATATCAGATATGATATAGGTACGAGTTGATCTGACATGCCAGACTTCTGTCTCTTTCCGCTAGTGTAAATGTCAAGTCCCCTGCACCCTCCAGCTCCACGTCAATCACACGTCATGCAGCTGCGCGCGCACCCAGACCTCAGATTTCTGCTGACATTGCAAGATTCTGCTATGTACCCACCTACTTGTGACACTTTCATGTGACGTTTCTAGCACACACCTCTATGTTCACGCCTAGTTCACGCCTTCTAATTACGTATTGCTAACACGTGTGTGCTTTTATCTTGTTTCTCTCAGCTGTTACGCCTACTGTATTGGTATCCATTATATGCTTTAAGTATAAAAGTTATGTCTTGTCAATAAAGTATGCTCTATCCCTTCCTGAACCCCAGTGGTGTCAGGAACATGATATCCGGTTCAAGAACCATTCCTTTTTAAGGAATAAAACCCCTAAGAACTCTAACACCACGGACTCTGCGTCTTTCTTTTCGATTGAGTTATTCTATTTTTAGTACTTACCTGCATAGAAATTAAGACGGTAATTAAATATTTACCACATTATTTTGGCGCCCGAACAGGGACCCCTCCACCACCTCACGCGCCGGTTGGTGCGTTGCAACCTTTGCCCCCTGCCATAAGTCAAGACGGACAATTACGCGTACCCGCAGGATTTCCTGTATCTCCCTCAGGCCTACGGAGGTGACGGAGACTGCGATCAGCACCCAGACGAGGCGGTGAGGAGTGCGGAGGATCCCGACCAGAGCCTAGCCGAAAGAAGCAAGGTCCGAGGTGTCAAGAGGCCCACCAGTTCCGAAGTATTCACGTATCGAGCCGAGTCGAGTCCAGTCCGGTCCAGTCCAGTCGAGTTCTCCGAGGCCTTCTGTTCCGTGCTTCCCGGTGAGTACCATTGCTGGGGACGCATCTAGACGGGTGCATTATTATGTATCCGGTAAAGACGGGTTTGGGTACACAAACACGGTCTGCACTGTTTTAGACAGTGTATCTGTGCTGTTTAGCAGTACATCAGGTATTCAAGTTCTGCGCTGTTCTCCACAGTGTATCTGTGCTGTTTAGCAGTACATCAGGTATTCAAGTGTAGTCATATGTGTTTAATATGTTTTTCATGTGATTAATGTCGTGGTATGAGTGATCGTTTGATGTACATTACTGTGTTTTTTGTGTAACTAGCTGTGTTCAGAGTAAGTAACAAGTATCGAGTATCCAGTGCCAAGTAACAAGATGCCGTTTTTCAATAAATTAAGACAGATAGGAACTAGGAAGGGGATACTAGAGGAAGAAATTCCTATTCCCCCTAGGGACACTCCTGGAAATTTTATGTATCATAAGCATGGCTTAGATGCCATACTGTATCTAGATTTATGGGCCGATTATACCAAGCACCTAGACGAGAGACACAGATGGCCCGTTACAGGAACATGGGATGCCGAGTGCATCATGAAGGTAGAAGAAGCGCTATGGAAAAAGAAAGCCAGACAATCTCAGAAAGACGCCATAGAATTTTGGCGAAAAGAATCACATAAACGTGCCGAAAAAGCACTCCGAAAAGAAGACAGACATAGAGAAGAGTCGGATAAAGTCCGAGAAAACGAATTAGTTAATGAAGGGATCCGAGTAAAAACAGAACAAGTAGACCGTATGCGAAACAATCTTGTAAATGGCATGTACTTAGTGGCCGAGGGTTTGCCTGAAGCCACTTCAGAAATACCGAAAGATCTGCCGCCACCATTGGTTCCGACTAAAGTAAGTCACAGGACCACCAAAGACATATTCCTTGCTTCCTATCTAGACGATGTAGCACCCGCTTACACCAATCCACGTGCCCACGTACCGCCTACTGACGGTGACGGAGGTGGCAATCTGCTCCAAGACAATATCCAGCCATTACCGCAACAAGGTTCACCCGTTCGACAGCCTGCTCCGCCTGCTCCTCCACCTCCACCACTTCCCACATCTAAGATTGACACACTAAATCCGTTTGCGCCTGATCCTAGTAAGAGACAAGTTCAGGTACAGATACCGACTCCACAGACATACAATTTTCAAGCCTCCGCTACAGGAGGTGCGACAGGAGGTCTCCAGACCCCGCCAGCAACACACAGATTAAACCTTAGGGACATGTTGAAGCAACGTACACCCCAATCACCCCGTCTCGACATGCTTAAAGAACCCCTTCCATTTTGCAGATATGATCCAGTACCCGGTAAAGACGATAGAATGTTGTTAGCATCACTACGCTTACGAAAAGTTGCAGATTACCTAGTGTTATTTCCAAGAATGACTGAACACCTAGATAGAATATATCATTTTGTCCAGACTGGGGAAGATCCTGAAAGTATTAAAGAGGCCCTGGCTCACCAGAAAGCTGACACTCAAGGTTGTATATTACGTTTCTTCATAAATTGCTTAATAAGAGAACGAGACAGGCCTGGAGTAGACCAGGAAGAGATGGAAGCACTAAACAAGTGGGGTCAAAATATAGCCGAGGGAAAACATGACAAACTGAATTGTATAGCAAGTATGTACAAGAAAATCAGAAAAGCAGTAATAGAAATACACGAAAAAGAACAAGAAAAAGAAAAAGAAAGTGACAGGAATGACTCCTCCGAGGAGGAAGGACCTGAAGAACCAGACACGGCTAAAGAAGTGATAGCATATGTAGGTAAGGGAAATTATCTTAGGAAAGGCATTCGTCCAGAAAGCAAGAGAGTTTTCCTCTCTGGTATATCAAAACCGAATTCTCCTGAATATCTGTTTCAAGGTACCGATAAAATTCTTCAAGAACAGATGGGGTACCATGTACTCAATTCTATGGATGAACAAGAACTAGCCCGGTCAGCAGTACTATGGGCTGACAATCCTAACACATACAATGATGATACAGTAGCACAGACATTTCTGAACCTTTCCCCAGACGAGCAGAAATTAGCTGGTGTAAACATGATTCAGCATCTCATCACTTTATACAGACAACAACATTCTGATCCAGGTCCCTTACCGGATACTTTAGAAGCGCTACTTATGAATAGATGGAGAGGCCTAAGTACCAGATTAATTCAAATAATTCTAGAACAACGCCGCAGATATAACACTTTCTTAGGCCCACAATATGTTTCAGCTCCGCCCCCAGAAAGAAAAATGTGTCATTTTGACAGGCAGAATCCTTTACGAGAAGTACACCCAGTTATGAATGCCAATAATACCTTGGAACGTGTGTTTGTGTACACACCTTTAACAAAGTTGGAATTGTTAGAAATGAAGAAACTAGTACCCTGTCATGATAAAGACCCTGCAGGTTTTCACCGAGAACTTAAAGACATGTTACTCATGGGAGATTACACGTATACGGATATTATGAAATTGTTAAAGGTACTGCTGCCCACCGGCATTTACGAGAAACTCAAGGAAAAAAAATGGGAGGTGGGAGATAAAAAGATTATCTGGACTGAAATAGAAGACGAGGAAAAAGGTCGTACTCCAGGGCTAGGTCTTGGGGACAAAGCTAAAGCATTACCAGGTTTAATAGTACAGGTTTTGCCAAGATTATTGACAACTAAAAAGGAAGACTGGGACGCAATCTCAGCCTGTAAACAGAAACACGATGAAGATACTAGTGACTTCTATTCAAGATTCGAGAAATGTTTCATTATTAATAGTGGCCTGAAACCAGGTAGCGAGTCATACCCACATCTTTTTGTAACGAAATTAGTCGAGAATTCCCTGACACAAGTTAAGAACCGTGTATATAAAGTTGAAAGTACATGGCAAGCAAATACGCCATCCCAGATGTTACAAATGTTACAATACCACCAGAACAGAATTAGAGAAGAACAGGATCACGAACAGAGACGTATGAAAGACACGAAAATGAAAATGTTAGTGGCCCAGTCGGTTCCAGCCGACGGTCAGAGAAAGGGTGCGACCCAGACAGGTAATTCGGCAGTTCCCGTTAAAGGGACATGCAACTATTGCAAACAGCCAGGTCACTACGTACATGAATGTTCAGTCCTGAAACACAATATAGCAACAGGAAAAACTAAAGAAAGACCGCGTCAGCCTAGACCAGACCAGGTCCAGCAACAGACTTCACAGAATACACAGCCTATGCATGCTCCACCACATACAGTACAGACCGCAGCGGTATCACAGCCACCGCCACAGCCCATTGCCGCGACGCAGCAAGTTTCACGACAGATGAACCAGTATGCCCAATCTGATTATCCCGATTATCAGCGATACACATGAAACAGCCTAGAGAGGGAGGTTGGCTTGCCTCTTATTGAAATTCCTGTAGATCAAGAGGGTCCTTATGTACACAGTCAAGTATTGGGAAAAGACCGAAAGTTTTTAATTGACACAGGGGCAAGCCGCACAACAATCAGCCATGATGAAGTCCCAGGGGCACCCCTCTCAGGCTCACAGAATGTTTCCCTTGGTTTTTCAGGACAGCCTATTGTAAATGAAGTATCGAAACCAGTCCCCCTAGCAGTAGGTCCATTATCACGCGTTACAGACCTGTTACTAACGAGATCATGTCCAGAAAACTTGCTAGGTATCAAAACGTTGAAGGCTCTAGGAGCAGTGATATGTTGTTCTCCGGAAGGAGTTAGACTTTTTCTACGTGACTTTAAGGGTCACTATGTATTACGAGAGTTAGATGTCAGATTGAAAAATGTACCGAAACACCTGTGGGCACAAGGCCCAACCGATGTAGGTTGTATGCACATTACACCATACCGTGTTACACTCAAACCAGGAGTTGTTTTACCACGAATCAGACAATACAAGTTACCACCCGATGCTGTAGTGGCTTTACTGGAAATCATTGAAGAGCTCATTGCCCAAGGAGTGGTCGTAGAAACCGACTCCAATATCTGTAATTCTCCTATCATTCCGATTCTTAAACGTACTGATCCCAATGCACCGCCAGTATATCGGCTGGTGATTGATTTACGAGAACTGAATAAATGCATTGTCCCACAGTATCCTGTGGTTCCCGACATCTCATCCTTATTGACTGCTATTGATTCAGAAGCGACGTTCTTTACTGTAATTGATCTCAAGAACGCCTTCTTCAGTGTACCCATTGATCCAGAGAGCCAATACCTCTTCGGATTCAGTTTAAATGGACGAAGTTTCAAATTTTCACGCGCACCTCAAGGATTCACAGAAAGCCCCAGCATCTATAGCCAAGCACTGAAAAGACAACTTGATTGTATCCAAATGCCAGTTAACACTGCCTTACTACAGTACGTCGATGATCTGCTGATCACCGCACGAAGTGAACCCGAATGTGAACAAGCATCACTGATAGTTTTACATTTTCTGGCCGACAAGGGACACAAGGTGTCTCCTTCGAAGCTACAATTCTGTGTTCAGCAAGTTGTGTACCTGGGTCACTTGCTGTCCAAAGTGGGGAGACAGCTCACTCCTGATCGCATCCAGTTAATTGTAAACATGCCACAGCCCCAGACACAAAAGGAAGTGCGGGCCTTTATAGGCCTCACCTCGTACTGCAGACAATGGATTCCTCAATATGCATTTCTAGCTAAACCACTCATTCAGTTGACAACACAGGAGGCAGCGACTTTGACTGCCCTCCCTTGGAAACAGGAACATACACAGGCCTTTGAGGAATTAAAGAAAGCTTTATGTCAAGCACCAGTTTTAGCGACACCATGTTACAGCAAACCTTTTACACTTTTTGTTACAGAACGTGATGGTACAGCGTTGTCTGTCCTCACTCAAGATCAAGCAGGTTCACATAAGCCTTGTGCTTATTTTTCAAGTACATTGGATTCAGTAGCCCAGGCACTCCCTGCGTGCTTAAAATCAGTTGCAGCGACAGCCCTAGCAATCAGACAGAGCGACTCAATAGTATTAGGACATCCATTGACAGTACAAGTTCCACATTCTGTAGAGGTCCTTCTAAACCGAACACAGACTCAACACCTGACTATAGCACGACTGACAGGTTATGAATTAACGTTATTCCAGCCACACATAGAAATCAGACGCTGTAACATTCTAAATCCTGCAACATTGTTACCTTCGATTACGACAGATTCAGCCCAGCATGATTGTATAGAGATCATTAATGCAGTAACAAAGCCCCGACGAGACTTAACAGACGTTCCATTGACTAATCCGGACCTGACACTTTACGTGGACGGTTCATGTATGAGAACAAGCACAGGAGAATTAGTAGCCGCATATGCAGTGACCACTGAAACTGAAGTCAAAGAAACACATCGTATTGATACACTGTCCGCTCAAGCAGCAGAGCTTATCGCTCTGACCCGAGCCTGTATACTAGCCAAGAACAGAAATGTTAACATATACACAGATTCACGCTATGCTTTCGGAGTCGTACACGACTTCGGAGTGTTATGGCAAGAACGAGGTTTTTTGACCTCTCACGGTGCCAAGATTCAACACGGTCCCCTTATTCAAGCACTGTTAGAAGCAATACATTTGCCTTCAGGCATATCCATCATGAAGTGTAAAGCACATACTAAAGTTACAGACTCTATTTCCCAGGGTAACGACCTGGCAGACCAAACAGCAAAACATACAGCATTGACTCACACTCAGACAACGGATGTAACAAAGATCATAGTGCCGACACACTGTATGACAGTTAGGGATCCCACACTAGATGTAATCGATATTCAGACACGTGCTACTCCAGATGAAATCAAGAAATGGACTGAACTAGGAGGGATCCAGACAGATCAGGGATGGATGACGAAGGGAAAATCTACATGGTTTCTCCCCGACTCTATGGTTCAAGTCATAATAAATACAGCACATAGTCCAGCACACCTAGGAGAAAAAGCTATGTTAGACAGTTTACAGAATCTCTGGTACAACAAACATTTACGAGCAGCCGCAAAACAGAAAGTGCGTACTTGCATGATCTGTTGTCAGTTCAATCCAGGTAAAAGCGTACCTGTAGAGCAAGGTGGATTTCATCCTCCTGACCACCCTTTTGAAGTCCTCCAGATGGATTATATCCAGATGGACCGTTGTCGAGGATTCAAGTACGTCCTCGTAGTTGTTTGTGCACTTTCCCGTTGGACCGAAGCATATCCAGTCCCAGATTACACTGCCCCGACCACTGCTAAGCAGCTGGTTCGTGAATTCTTCCCACGGTACGGCTTGCCTCGTATCGTGTACTCAGATAACGGACAGCCATTCTCATCCGAGCTCATGAAGCAGGTTTCACTTCTGTTAGGATACCAGTGGAAATTCCATTGCGTCCGACATCCCGAGGCAGCTGGCCTTGTAGAAAGGCACAATCAGACATTGAAGACACGTCTCGCCAAAATATGTAAAGAGAAAGGGGTCGACTGGATAGTCGCCCTGCCAGTTGCACTGTTCTATATGAGAATGGTCCCCCATTCGAGATCAGGACTATCCCCGTATGAGGTGGTCTTTGGCCGACCACCAAATATGTGGGGGACGCCCATGCCTAAGAAAATAACCGATGTTGACTGTAATATGCTGACAGATTACCTTGCCTCCTTGATGTCTGCACTCCAATCATGTCGTTCACAGGTTGCCGCAGCCTTTCCCGACAACACTGATGTGAAGCCACACGATGTCCGTCCTGGTGATACAGTCTTAATACGAAATTTCGACAGGAGGAGTCCGCTGGAGCCTCGCTGGCAGGATCCGAAGCTCGTCCTTCTGACCACGAGGACTGCAATTAAAGTTGAGGGCCGAAAGGGGTGGATCCATACGAGTCATATTAAAAAATGTAATGAACTGTTGCCAGAGACTGACTCTTCCACCCCCTCAAAGGACTGCCCCGATTCTAGTGACTTTAAAGTTTGCAAGAGAGAGAAAACTCTGCAAGAGGAGTATAAATTAAAATTGCGGTCTAGCAAGTCAGACAGTTTAATTGTTTAAGTCCTCCCCTAGGTGAATCGGTTAAATTAGTTTCTGACATGTATCCCCTAGACCGAGACAGAGAGAGAGAGAGACAACTCAAGAAACGTGCATATTGTAAATCACTTCGTAGTCACTGTATAGTGACATTATTGGTTATGTTTTTTCTAAGCCTTCTGATTATTGCTGCCAGTATATTGTTGCATGTATATTACCCTATCTTCAAGCGTGAACAATCTGCTTACAATGTCACTGCCGAACATTCTTTTAGCGAATTACCCCCTCACGAGTTATCTTACAGACTTGCGCTGCGCAACAACACATTCATTAGTATGTTACATCACTCCCATCAGACTAATAATGCTACAAACTGTTGGATATGTGGCCGACTCCCTCCCTATCAGAAATACAAGGGGGTTCTGCCTCTCTTTCCATACCCGTTCACTCACAATGGCTCATGCGGAGCATGGTTTAGATTAATTAATTCTTTAGACTCTGATATTGCTGTTTTCGAAGGAAATTGGGTTTGGGGAAACCTGAACTTAGTTTTGCTTAACGCCTGTTATCCTGACAAGAAGGGACTTCCCACTAGGACAGGAACTGATCTAGAAAATGAAGTATATGGATTAGGTAATTATACAATTAACCTCATGATTCTTACTGTTGAATCCGAAGCTGCACCCGTTCTCCCTGCTATGTCAGTATTACCAGTCACGGGTGACTTATGTGTCAGAAAGAAGGGTTCAGTACACTTAGGTCATAGTAAATGCACTACTGTGGTCGAATTCAGTGATCAAGGCAGGTCTACATTTAGAGCTACTCGCCATTCCTACTTTGTTTGTGACCATACCGCATACATACGTTTGCCTCCAGATTGGGATGGTACCTGTTACTTTGCATTCCTTCTGCCACCTGTTTTCCTAGCCCCTCCTGATTATCACAGAAATACAAATCTAGTAACTACCAGACTCCGAAGAGATCTCCCGATTGTCGACTATACTGAAACGACATGGGAGCAATACACAGACTTCAATAAAGGTTTCTTCCCCTACTTAGGTACTGTTTTTAATAGTAAACTGATACGAAAATTAACTAGAACCCTCGAAGCAGTAGTGAATGAAACTACTTCCGCTCTAGGCAACTTAACAGAGGAGCAATCTGCCATGCGGGTTGTTGTTCTTCAAAATCGTCTTGTTATTGACGTCATCCTAGCAGATAGGGGCGGAGCCTGTAAGGTCATCGGGTCAAGTTGCTGTGTTTTCATTCCAGAAAACGCGCCAACAGTATATGAAGCTATCACACGTCTTCATAAAATTGCAAGTTTGATACATCAGAATCCAGGCACCTGGACTTGGTCCGGTTGGTTCTGGACAACGTTGACCGCTTGGGGATGGAAGATCCTATCCTTCCTAGGCATTGCCTTTCTCGTAGTATTCAGTTGTTGCCTGTGCCTACAATGTGGGCCAGCGATTTGTGGTCTATGCGCCACATCATGTATTCCGCATTCAAGTTCCTACTCAAAACGCGAAAAGAAGAAAGAAGAGCAAATGATGTTACATGAACAGACTGATCGATTCATGAGGATCGATATATCATGAAGGGTCCGTAGGGAACAAGGAGGGAATGAGGAAATATAAATTTTATGGTCAAGAAATGTTCCCTAACGTGTACCCCACCGTCTCCATGTACAAGCTTAAAGTGCATGTAACTTCCCTCCTGTGCCAGCTATGAAGACGCAAATACATTTGCGTCCAACGTTAACATGTCCTCTTTCAGATCCACCCTGAACGGGTTGAATACTCCGTTTCTAAGTATGCCGTGCCAACGTCTTTATGTAGTGTACTTTACACGTTTTCCAGCCCAGGCGAAGTAGGCCCTGAATTCTGCCATCGAGCCTTTTCCTGCCTTCTGACACTGAATGCCTCGGCCTGGGCTGCCTCTGTACCCGTGACCTCTGCCTTACTCCCTGTGCGGCTCACGGCGCTTAGCTCAGCCTGTTGCCTGCCAAGACTGTATTCAACCTTCGAATTATCTGCTCCGCTCCTCAGAAATACATTCCTGCCTACTAGTTCAAGTAAACATCCTTCCAGCTGCAGAGCAAAGGGCCCGGCCTCACTGTCTCCGTGCAAGTAATTCATAGCTCCTGTTACCATGGTAGGCCCATGCCCCTCGCATCTCATGCAGACACGTAGACGCTTATACACGCACTCACAGTCAGTATAGAATTGCCTCTGCCCAAGAGACCTTTCCCTCTAGATAATATGGTTCCCAAACAACAGATATCAGATATGATATAGGTACGAGTTGATCTGACATGCCAGACTTCTGTCTCTTTCCGCTAGTGTAAATGTCAAGTCCCCTGCACCCTCCAGCTCCACGTCAATCACACGTCATGCAGCTGCGCGCGCACCCAGACCTCAGATTTCTGCTGACATTGCAAGATTCTGCTATGTACCCACCTACTTGTGACACTTTCATGTGACGTTTCTAGCACACACCTCTATGTTCACGCCTAGTTCACGCCTTCTAATTACGTATTGCTAACACGTGTGTGCTTTTATCTTGTCTCTCTCAGCTGTTACGCCTACTGTATTGGTATCCATTATATGCTTTAAGTATAAAAGTTATGTCTTGTCAATAAAGTATGCTCTATCCCTTCCTGAACCCCAGTGGTGTCAGGAACATGATATCCGGTTCAAGAACCATTCCTTTTTAAGGAATAAAACCCCTAAGAACTCTAACACCACGGACTCTGCGTCTTTCTTTTCGATTGAGTTATTCTATTTTTAGTACTTACCTGCATAGAAATTAAGACGGTAATTAAATATTTACCACACCCCAGGTCCCAGCCTTTTGTTATTTAACCTTTTTTATTTTTTTAAAGGGAGGTGCCCCACCTGGGCCATTTTTGGCCGGGGCCTGGCCTGGAGTGTGGGTGCCCTGGTCCCACTTGGGGCACCCAATTTTTCACCTTTGGGGTCCGCGGGGAAAGCCTGAAGGCATCTGAGGGGCCTTCCATCTCCCTGCCTCCTGTGGGAGCCGGCATTGTTTTTTTTACAAAGGGAGCTGTTAACACTTAGCTCCCTGTGTGTAAAAGCATTTCTGCTCCACTGAAAGTAATCAAGAGCCATTTTTAAAGCAACATCTTTAAGCATAGGATTAGCACGGTGCCATCCACATCAAGCTGAAAAATGACCAAAGGCTTTTACCACTCAAACCACAGTAATACAGTTCTGGATTGGTAATATACTGTCCAGGTTGGCTTGGAATGGAAAGCAACCCCTGAACGTGTACTTCACTCTTTTTAGAGCTTGTCAGACATGGACATGTCTTGGATGGTACTGACGTGGAAGCAGTCCCCTGGTCTCCTTAAACATTTCTAGTTGTGAACTGATCTTAGACACCTACTTCAAATGGACAATCCCTTGTCATGGGCACACACAGAAACTACACAAAGTAGTGCACATGCAATGCATATAACTCTACTAAAATAATTCTCAACACCCACCGTCTACCATGGAGCACTGCCATAGCTTGCTAGTTATCTGGCAATAAACCAGTTATTATGAACTATGCGAGACTTCTCTCTCATAATAAAAGCCTGGATGCCTCCTTGAAGCCCTGCACATAGTGATGATGAGCTACGGAGAGCAGCATTTGAGGGGCTTATATTTCTTTGCAAGCTGAATGGGAGGAAGGAGCTGCTAATCGTGTGACGTCCTACATGATTCACCTTCAGAACTACTATTTTACCGTTAGAGATGCTGGAGAAGAAAATGTGATCACCAACAGTGAGGGAGCCCTGGACGACGACCAGCTGATGGGCTGTAAAACTTGTAATACAGCTGGCTGGTCAGGCATTCGCCAGGTTGAGTTAGTGGTCATTTCGACCATCAGAAGGCTTGTCTGAAAAGAAGAGCGAGATGTGAAGTGAGGGCGGATCACTCAGATGTTAGCAATAGGAAGAAGCTGCTATTTCTGTGGAGGTGATGAAGATGGAAAGGCACACCTGACTGTGAATATTAAGAAAGCAAGCAGGAAAGACCTGTATGCTTATATATGTATGTATATGAATCATGCCAACTCCTCACTAGCAAAAAAGGTGGAGCACACAAAAGACTAATGCTTGATCCAACAACAGCCCAGAGTGGGCCTGGTGCCAGAAGGAACAAGGAGAAAGATGTAGGTTGGAATACCAGGAAATTAAGACATCAAAGGAAACCAGAGTTTAATAAACAGATACACTCATCTGGTTCTCCTCCCCATGGCACTCTGCTGTGCATCAGATACAGGTCTACCCTAGTATATGCTTTCTTTCTCAGGGAAACAGAAAGGTGTCATCATCTCCCAATACACACATGCAAATGTTTTCTTAAAGGCTACACCTAGCACACAATAAACCTCCCAAGTACCTAAATAAATAATGTATCCAGATTTAAAGGATTAGGCATGATCCATGACTGATTGATTTATTACGTACACTATCATAGCGCCTATCTGGAAATCTGCCCCATTACTGGTGAAATTACCTTGTGGATCCATGCATTACAAATGTTGATTTTACTGTTATAATTTAGTGTCTGTATTTACATTTTTGGATCTGAATACATCTTTCTTTTTGATTCAAGCTGTACTTCAGGGATGAGATCCAATAAGACTAGTTAGGCCTGGTGCTGCAGTAGTTCGTGCTCTCACCTTTGGGATGGTGTCAAGTATGGTTTACTTATGGTTGCCTATTGTGTGTGATAGATCAGGCAAGTTAAAAAATAATTGATTAGAATGATCAATGGTTAAGACTTTTTTTGCTAGGAAAATTGCCCTGAATGACACAGACATTTCCAGATGTGGTCTCTATATGCACTGTGCTATAGAGTCAGAGACACCCCTTTATTCACTGTACCATAGAGACTAAAGCTGCAGCACATCAATGAAGACCAAAACGGTTAAAACATATCTGGGGGATGTCTTCGGTTTGGAAGTCAAGGTAGATGTGCTTATGGTTGTCCTTTTTCTCTGAAGTGGTTCAGCTAGAGGAACACACTTGCATACACCACTTTTTTTTGCAGGGGAGTTGGCATGGGTATGCCCTGGCATCGTCCAAGCATGATGTGACACAGAGGTGTAAAATGCCCTTCACTCATGAGGTTCAATAAGGCTGAAAAGGCATGTAAGGTTGCTGGTGAGTCCACACAAATGGATGCTGCCCATCAGTTCAGTGAGCACTGGTCACAGGCCGGGCCCTGTCTGAAGAGTATTTACCAGTGGTTAGGGATATTAAACCACAAAAGATGCGACAAGTAGTGGAGCACTGTTATCAAGCCCCTCATGTATTATTGATATTGAAAGATAATAGATAGGGACACCTCACCATCGTTTTATATGACATGCTTCTTCATTGATGTCCTTCTCCCATCCTGGTAGGGAAGTACCACCGGGACAGACTTAACCCGTTGAGGAATTTCAATATAAGCGTGATCTGGATAATTGAGGGAATCCAGATAAACTAAATATGCCTCAGAGTAAACCCAAAAGATACCCCTTTTTTTCTTGGGTGCCCTGGGTCTGGTTAAAAGAGTCAATACGGGATGTGCCCAAATCAATCTTTCGCACATACGCTGTGGTCAGAGGTACCAGTGATGTGGAGTGAACATGCAGGTCCAACCCAAGCTGTTTGGGGCTGGAGTGAGTGGAGTATCAGCAAAGGACCTCACAGTAGCACTTACACTGTGTGAAATGAACATTGGAATGGCTCTGTCTCACAGACACCCAGACACTAAATACCAGTCTAGTTCAGCAGTATGAGGCAGAGATCAATGTCTAGTATCCAAGAAGGCACCAGACAGCTCAGGTGTGGATGAAAGGGAAACAGTGACCTCCTCTGGGGATTCCTCGTCCATTCCTCCCTCTTGGAGATCTTGGTCCAGGCCCATTGCAATCCTGCAGGACTACCATGAGTCACTTGTTTGTAAACTGCCTTGGAATTCTAATGTTGATGATCTATACTCTCCGTCCGCTGCTAATTGGGGTATTATTTATGCACAAAGTTCCTGCTGGCCCTATTGACTCACAGTGCCATGGCTTCGGACAAGAGCTACCCTTCGGCTTGAATTTTCACCTTCTACTATGTATATTCAATTATTTTTAATTAGGTTCTGCACAAATAAGACAAATACCTGCCTACAGCCAAAACAATCAGAGAAAATAAAACAGAACATAACAACCCATTCCCTCTACCTCCCCTCCCCATCAACCATCACACCATAGCCAATTCAACACGAGGAAGTTAGTTGTGGTGCGAGTCCTCAAAGTGCTGACTGACTGGTGATTAGAGGCCTTTTCGTCCATTGCTTATATCCTTGATTTATGCTGTATCTTCACATATAGCTGCCAACCACCCACCCTAAGATCATGCCTCTTGTGTAGCCCTTAACTTTGGTCCTGAACTTTGTTAATGCACCAGCACCTCCTCAGAAAGAGATCTGATATGATCATCTAAAGCTTCAGATCCTTCCAAGCCTCGAGGCATGGTTGTTTGTTTCCATGATGCTAAGTCTGCCAGGTAGTAGGTCAGTGGGTAAATGCATCTATTCCAAATATTTGTGCACTCTTTGAGGATCAGACATTGGCTGGTAATGTCAAAGAAGCCTTCTTCATCCTTCAATGGTTTATGTAATAATGGTGGGTGTCGTTAATTAGTGTAGCCAAGGCGTGACATTTTTGTTAAGGCCCGTCCTAAATTATCAAATGTCCACTATCCGGTGCACCTGAGACACGAGAAGATGGAGAAAGAGAAGAGCGACAGAGACATATATTTAGATTTTTTCGCCATAGGTTGACAGCCTGATTTAACTGTATGAATGCTCCTTCTTTAGGGTGTTTCAAGTGTATGAAACAACAGTTGTATTGTTGATGTGGAGAAGTGTGGCTCACTGGTTAGAGGAGGCAGACCTGGAAGCAGAGGTCAGCCTGGGATCAGGGTTCAATTCCCGGCTCAGCGGGGTCGACAATTCTCGCTCCGGTGCCTACTTGATTCACGAGTTCACACTCTGCGACTCTGGGCAATAGCTTGTTTAATCTCCACAACGGCCCCTCGTGGCGGGATGCCTGGCTTTCACCTTGCAGATACCCTGCCCGGGTTAGCTCACAGGGGAATACCAGGGCGGGTTCCCTAAGCAAGCGCTTAGAGACCGGTTGGTGATTTGCGCTATATAAATTCCTTACATTTACATTGTATTATAATTGCATTTATATAGCTTTTACTACCCCTGAGGAGGAGTCGAATCGCTTTTTCAGCGGGTAGCACACTACTCCGGGACCCATAGAGGATTAGTGTTGAATTAGTATAGTGAAACATGCAAGTACATTTTAAGTGGTGGATAGGTTAGTCAGTTATTTGGATTTGGAATGATAGCAGAAGGATAGAGGAGGAAAAAAAGGTGTGTATTTATATAGCGCTTGTTACCCCTGATGGGGTGTTGGAACATGCTATTCAGGAAGCCCATAAAGGATTAGTGGTGAATTACTATGGTGAAATATGAAAGTAATTTCAGTGGTGGATATTAGTCAGTTATTTGGAGTGACAAGGATAGCGGAGGGATAAAAGGGGAAGAAAGGTTTGCATTCATATAGCACTTGTTACCCCTAATGGATGTTGAAGCGCTTTTCTGGCGAGTAGCGCGCCACTCCGGAACTCATAAAGGATTAGTGTTGAAAATTAGTATAGTAAAATATGAAGTAATTTGAGTAGTGGATATGTTATTCAGTTATTTGGGTAGAGCAGGGTAGGTGGCGGGATAGTGAAGGGAAAGAAGTTTGTATTTATATAGCCCTTGCTACCCCTGATGGGGTTTTGAAGCGCAAGTAGCACGCTACTCCGGAACCCATCAGGATTAGTGTTGAATTAGTATGGTGAAACATGAAAGTAATTTTAGTGGTGGATATGTTAGTCTGTTATTTGGATTGAGAGCGGTTGGGGAGGGGTAGAAAAGAGGGAAGAGTTTAGAAAGGTTTGTTTTTGGGGATCAGTATAGTAAAAGAGGTGTAAGATGATGCAAGGAGGGGTAGAGTAGGAGAGAGTCTAGAAAGGGTTATTTTGGGGATCATTGTAGTGGTATGGGGTTTAGGGTCAAATGAGAGAGTGGATGTACAGGATATATTGAGCGAAGTATAGGCTGAGAAATAGGGAAGTGCATTGGAAATGCTAAATTAGACTAAAGTGATAAATATATAGATCCATAAGTACATTGAAACTATATAGATGCATAATGGAGGTATGTATATTGGGCAGCATTTCTGGCCCTGGCCCTGACCCTGGTCAGTCTTGAACAGGCTCAAATAGGGAACTGCCCTTGTCCTCTCTGCCCTTGACAGGCTCCAACAGGCAACTGCCCTAGTCCTCTCCGCCCTTAGTCTCTCCGCCAGGGCTGAGATGCCCTAAGCCTGGCCTTTTATAGCCCTAGTAATCAGGTGACCCCATCAGCCAATGAGAACCCTAGCCCTAACACTATCCAATCACAACACTAGCCCTAAAAATCTAGAACCAATAGGAGACCAGGACCTTACAGCCAATCTTAACCCTAGTCCAAGCACCCAATCAGTTCAAAAACCCTAATCTCTATGTACAATAGAGGTCCTAGCCCTACCAGTAGTCCCACCTCAAGTCCAAGCAACCAATGGCACAGGAAGCCCTTGTCCCTACTTCCAATAGAAAGCCTAACCCAACTCTTAGTCCCACAACCACTCCAGCAACCAATCACACCAGAAGCCCTAATCGCTACTTTCAATTAAAAGTCTAACCCTAGCCCTAGTCCAATCAACCAATAACACAGGAAACCCTAGTCCCTACTTCCAAAAGAAATTCTACCTCTAGCCCTAGTCCCAACCTTAAATTGATTGAATCACAGACCCAGAAACCACTCAGAACACTCAAATAACCAACCAATGAGCAGGGCCGGCGCTATGTATGGGCAGTATGGGCAGCTTCCCAATGCCTCACACCAGTGCAGCACACCACCAAACGTTCTGTGCCCCTGCCGATCACATTGAAGAAAGGTGTCTGTTTGCAATTGGGCTTACTGGAGGGGGCCCCCTCCCTGGGCTTATCAGGGATGATGTGGGGAGGCCTAGGGGAGGGGACACTTCATCTTGTGCCAGTTGCAAGGAGACACATTTTGCAGGTTTGGCCTGAAATTATGCATCCTGCCTGGCTGCCCGTTGAGAGACACTTGAGGATACCCATTGTCAGCACTTTACCGGTTGCACAGTTTTAACTCTCAGCCCCCACACAATTCTGACACCTTCAGGCCATATGAGCTGTGAAAGAGGTGCTTGTAAGTGGCAGAGACGGGAGCTGCGGCCCAAAGCAGCTTCTGGAGCCTTGAATGGGCTATGTTTGCAAATTAGAGGGGCCTCGCACATTCTGTTTCACCCGGGGCCCCAAAAATCCTAGAACCGGTCCTGCCAATGAGGACACTAACCCTAATCTGATAGAAACATCAGATACAACCACCAATCAGTGTACACATGTACCAAACAATATCAGACCATATAAGGTCCCAGCGACCTCAGACAAGGTTTGCTGGCCAGGTAGTTGGAAGCTGCTTTTCCTGTTCGCAATCTCCTAGGAGACAGACAGGCTCAATCCACACCTTGGACTTCTGGAGGTAAAGGCCTCACTAACTTGAAATCTAACAATACTGTTTGAATAAAACTTTACTCCCTCTACTGGCCAAAAAACGAAGTGCACAGTCCCTAGTAAACACAGTTTAAACAGCTCACAGAAGCACCCGCTGATGTAGAATATCCCTGTTGCTGGGGGGTAGGCAGGGGGTTGGTTTCACTGGCTTGTGAACACAAAATGGTGGCTGGGGGGTGCACTGTTTTAACATACAGGTCTTAGCACAAAGCAAAGGAGAAATTTGGAGGGACAACTGAAAGTCATCAGCAATGAGGGGGGAAAACTACAGAATTTGGATTGCAAATCCCACAATTCAAAACGTTAAATGGAAGCAATCTTGGGCAGGAAAAAACACAAGTTTAAAACACAAAACAGGTGATTAAATATCCAATCACAGGCAGGTTAAAACTACAATTTTTAAACTGTGACAACCACAGGCAAAGACAGAAAACACAGAAAGGGAAAAACGTTTCTTAAAAAACTTTTTTTTTGGGGAAGAGACAGCACTAGTCTGCCTCCTTACCACTTCCTGGACTCTGCTCATTGCAATCTGGGGCACAGGGAGGCTGCAACTCACAAGATGGAGGAGAATGATTTGGGGTGCACCCAGCAAGACCTTAAGGGGCCTGGGCTAGTGTGAGGGAACAGCTCAGAGTTGCCTGGTAGTTGAATAACCAATCCCCAGTCCTGGGTATGCTGGCCTGGGGGGAGAGGGGGCAGGGGGTGGGTGGATGGGGAGCTGATTTTCCTGTTCAGAATCTCCTAGGAGGCAGACAGGCTCAATCCACACTTTGGACTTCTGCAGGTAAAGGCCTCACTAACTTGAAATCTAACAATACTGTTTGAATAAAACTTTACTCCCTCTACTGGCCAAAAAACTAATTGCACAGTCCCTAGTAAACACATTTTAAACAGCTCAGAGAAGCACCCTCTGATGTAGAATATTCCTGTTGCTGGGGTGGGGGGGCAGGGGTGCTGGTTTCACTGGCTTGTGAACACAAAATGGTAGCTGGGGGTGCACTGTTTTAACATACAGGTCTTAGCACAGAGCAAAGCTGCTACTGGGCACACTCAGCTACCTCTGTGTGAGTGTAACAGGCAGGGAGGGCAGACAAGAGCAGACCCTTGCATTCCAAGAAGGCTCACACTCAAAAACAGGATCAGGTACTTTAAACAATGAAGGAGAATCGCTCTGAAGTCAGTAAATACAGATGCAGTGAATGTCCTGGGAAAGCTCGCACTGCTGGAGTTCAGTGGCTGAGAGGAACTGCTCACCATGCTGCAGTCTCTAAGCACTTGCAGGCCACTGCAGCAGAAAGACAGTGATGCTGTAAACCCACAACCCCGGAGTAAGGAAGTCACACAGCTGCAGGGAATACCACAGTGCGGTGGTCCTTTGGCAACACCAAGACAGTGTTATTCAAAGTTTGTTTCTCATCTTTCTCACCCTGGAGGATAGCAACCTTAATATGTCACTGTTAGAAAGGGATCATTTTGTTTTGAGTCGTGCACACAGGGCTGGATTGAGCCTAGGAAAAAACGACAGGAGGAAGATGGAAACACATAGACACATCTCTTCCCCGTCACACACATAGACACACAAAATAAGTTAGCACACACCATGCAATTGCTAGCAAATCATGAATCAACCAAACATAAGGTGACGAGATTTTACAAAACCAACAAAAACCTGGGACATTCCACAAAGTAGTAGGACTGCTATTTTGCATCGACAAAGGGGCACAGAATCACTTAATTGGCAGCACCACCAAGAAAAACACAGACAACGAGACACAAAGTGGATTAAATACTCAGTATCATCATGGGTGATTAAATTGCCTTCTAGTAACGGATTCGCCCCCCCCAAAAAATGGAGACTTGCCTTCCTCTGTGTTCAGCCGACCCTCTCAGAAAACTAGGACATACGCTAAATTTGCTGAAATTATCCGGGACAGCAGGTGAAATACCGGGATTGTCCTTGCAAATCTGGGACGTTTGGCCACCCAACCACACAAGCATAGTGCATTCCAGAGTAACTCTAAAGACAAGCCTGCCCCCCTCACACACATCATACACCCACACACACACCGTGCATCCCACATACACATCATGCATCACCTACATTTCATGAATCCCTCACCCATGTAAAATATACTCCTGACACTAAGCACCTACAAATACAAATCCTGGGGCATATTATCAAGGGCCATTTCACCGCTTTTTTGGCTTTAAAAGCCAAAAAAGCGGCGAAAATGACATAGCCCTATCTACAAGGGGATGCTCATATGCATTAGCGCATGTTAGCACCCGTTTTCCCGACGCCTCGCTTTGCATCTCTGATGAGATGCAAAGTGGGTGTCACCGGGCAGTACTCCTTGTAAATTATCGCTGATGTGTACATCGCGATATTTACAAGGAGGCCCACGCATTTTTGCAAGCGTTAGTTTTTGTCGAAAACCGCGGTTTTCGCCAAAAACGAACGTCTGCAAAATTGCTGACTTCGGTATACTTACCATTGGGGATGGATTACGCTGATACGACCACAGGCTTGTATCAGCAAGGTTATCGCCGTTTTCCATGGAACATCACTGGAAAACCAGAAATGTTCCATGGAAAACACCGCTATCGCTGGAATAATTATCGCCATTGCGCTATGCCTTGTTAATACAGCGCTAGCATGGCAATAATTACCTGCAATAGCCGTTGATAACATTTTTCTTGCTAAGAGCGGCAGCAATAATTATCGCTGCGGCTTGATAATATGCCCCCTGTGTATTGGGAATAGCCATATTTTTATTTTCCTGAATTCCAGGTGGTTGTTGACGCTTCTTATCCTTGCCAGAAATTAGTTCTAGACCTTAGCTGCTTGAGGGGAGAAGGAGGTTACCCTTATGCACTTCATGTAATTTGGGATGATCCCTTGTGGTGCTCGCGTTGATAGCAGTATTGCGTTCTTTTGAGATTTAGTTGCAAGAAGTTTACAGGCACATGCATCAATATTGCTTTTTGCGATTCCTTAATTGCGAAAAATAAGGAATCGCAATTAAGGAATTGCAAAATGCAATGCATCAAGAAATCGCTAAATAAATTGAGATTTCTTAATATTCCTTAATTGCGACTCGCAAATTGCGAGTCACAATTATGGAATACCTCCCCATTCATTCCTATGGGCCTAGAGGCCCATAGGAATGAATGGGAAGACATTCTCAATTTGCGATTAGTAATTAGTGAATCGCAAATTGAGAATGCGATTTCAAGGGTGCAGGGGTGTCCAAAGGGCACCCTGTTGCACCCCTGAAATAAATCTGTGCACATATGTTGTGCACACACATTGCCTAAGGGCATGTGTGTGCACAACATGAAACTTTGAAAAATGCACAAAAGTGCATTTTTTAAAGTTTTCGCAAATTACCATGAGGTTCAACCTCATGGTAATTTGCTCCCCCTAATTGCGAAATCGCAATTTTTTTAAGTTTCATGCATTGCATTTAAGGAATTGCAAAATGCGATTCCTTAAATGCAATCGCAATTTGAGAATTCGCAAATATTTGCAAACTCGCACATTGTGAGGGCCTTCACCCTTCATGCATTCCAAAAGCAGATTTTGCGATCGAAAACGGCCGATTTTTGCGATTCGCACCTTTTGCGATCGCAAAATGCTTTGATGCATGTGCCTGTATGGCCCTTAGCGTTATGCAAAGGATCTTGAAAGTTGATCATCTAGCCACAGGAAGCCAGTGAAGAGCTTCTGTGCCAGTGAGATGTGATCATGCAGATGTACATATGTAGCAGGCGTCTCGCTAAGGTGTTTAGAATTCTTTGTAGCTATTGCAGTTAGAAGATTGAAAGCAAGATCAAACAAGAAAAGTGACCGACTGCAGCTTCCATTGGAATCCTAGATGATGGAAATTCATCCTAGGGTTCGCATGGATTGAAAAGCACTGAGTTGGTTCAATTGTAGAGCCAGGGAAGGGCTGGACTCTATATTCACCCTCAATTTTCCCACTTCTGTTGATGTCAGAGTTGATTCTCCAAATTCTTGAACCGAAACAGTCAAAGGATTTTTAATTTTTATTTTAGTTTTATATAGCGCGAACTTGACCCGAATCAGGTATCAGATCGCTTTTCATAGCACCAGTTAATGTGAGGATTTCTGTTTTGGATGCACTGAGTTTAAGCTGATCAGTTAACATCCACTGGTCAATGGCTCAGAGAAAATGCTGTGGTCTTGAACTATCAAGATAGCTCATGTTTGCCAATTTCAGGATGATGTGTGTGTCATCGGCACAGCTGTAGCAGGTCAGGTGAAAGATTTGATGAGTTCTTGTACTGAGATGAGGTAGACTTGAAGAGTGCTGGAGCAATGATTGGTCTTTGAGATACACCTTTCACGTTAAAAGGAGGTGTTACGGTAGGAAATTAGATAATGCTTGATCTGTAGGTGAGGAGCTGGAGGAAATCTAGTCCAAGATGTTTCCCGTTATGCCAGTCTCCTTTAGTCTTTCTATGAGACAGTGCTGGTGTTATAACAAATTCCTATTTGTGCTTATTAGTTTATTCTGATAAGTGGTAATCCTACATGGCTCATCTTTAGAAATAATTTCTTAAATGATTCTTGTTTTGCTAAATTTGGTAAAGGGTGTTTTAAGAATAAACAACTCTCCTGGTTTCTTGTAAAAACCATTTTGTGAGTATGGGATGAGAACATCGTCTAGACACTTCACCTTAGAGATTTTGTGTTACATTAAAAATAGTTTCCCCAAAAATATTACTTGATAGCTATATTAAAACATGACTCCTTTTTCTTGAGACTGGGTGCAAGACAGGCATTGTTATCAATCATTACTAGTAGAGACGTGTCACTATTCCTTAGCTTCTCTGACAATTTTTTTTTGCATCCTGCATGGAACCAAGGGAGTCATTCCGATAGCGGTGAATCCGCCACCGGCAACCTGTCGGTGGCATATTCACTGCCATAGTGCAGCCATGCTTTGCCTGCCAGATAAGGATGGCGGATGGATTGCTGGCGGACAGTAATCTGTCCGCCACGAGTCTGACACAGGCAATCATTACGATTGCCTGTCGGACCCACCCAGCATCCACAAAATGGTGGTGGTGCCTAGCAGGCAACGTCCGCCAGATTAGAATGCTGCATCCCCGCCAGCCTGTGTACGGCGGTTCAACCGACATTCACAGGCTGGAGGGAATGTATTTTGGGTGCCGTTCGTGGGCCCCACTTCAGCAGGGGTACTCTAGTTTTGCAGCTGGGGGCACATATGGTGCCCCCCCAACATTTCCCTGCACCATGTGGCAGGCACCGCGTGGAAATGCACAACTTGCATTTTTACCTGTGCGTCAGGTGCTGCAGGCAGCCGCATCAGCCGCAATGGTAAACATGCACAATGCTACCTCCACAGTGGAGGGACCGCTGCCATATAGGTAGCCGGTCCCAATCCTCGTGACGATCTATCCGCCATCGTAATGACCTCCCAAATGTATAGTATATAAGGGATTGTTTTGACTTGCTGGTTACACCAGTGGTGGTAGCTTTTGCACGTTATCAAAATCAAGAGTTCATTTTGCAATTCACGCTCTATAAGTGGTCACAAGCCATAATGTCTTGGTGCAGTTAGTCACAACAAACAGTTGTCACCCTGTGCGTCTCCCTGAGTGCATCCTTCCCGCATGCTCTCTCGCCCTCAGCGCCTGCCTGCTGGAATCCTGTGAGGCTGCATTCCTGCTGGCCGCTTTAAAATCCAGTGTCGTCCATCTGACGTAAACCACCAGGGCGTGTGCTGCTCATTGACGAATAGGACTGCTTTTTATGGGGGTTTGAGGTGATTGGGGTTGTGGTCTGCCTATGTATGGGCATCAATACGTAATGCAGAGTTCCTGGGCCGGGTCATAAATATTGCTACGGAGGGCCACAGGCAGTTCCCGCCAACTTTGCACTCCAGCTGTAATTTGGTATTTCAGAAGATGCTTGGGCAGCCGTTTCTGTAACACCACTGTGAGCATGAAAAGTTAGCACCCACACAAGCCAAAGAGAGTATTTTCTATAAGGGGATTTCTCTGCTTGTGCACCTACCGTCCTTTACAGATCGAAGCGCATGGGGAAATAAGCGTTGGCAAAGGCACTCGGTGTGACCTTGACTTGGCAGGCTTGTGCAATGGCTACTTAATGTTCTTTTTAACACAAGCATAGGTAACAAAAGTGAAGAAGAAAAAAAAAAGAAACGAAACTGTGCTACCACCGAAAGGTGACTGCCATATCCTTCCATCACATTTATAAAAAGTAAAAACAAGAATACCTATCACATCTAATTGTGATAGAACAGTAGCAGTGTTTACTAACCACCAGGTGTACTTAGAACAGCGTTAGAATCTCTTTTTTAGTTTTAATGCACATCACAGGCAAATATGATTCTCTGTGGTGCAAAGAAAAGGTACTATTGACTTTGAATTGCTGTAACCAGAAAACATAGGGTAAACATTGTGAATTAAAAAAAAGATAAAATATGGAAATAGTAGAGCAATGGCATAGCATAGCAAGTTTTGGCCCACCAGCCCCAGCACGGAATTGCACTTCTTTTTAGGGAGCTGTGTTCATGTGATCAGGCAAAATGCTGTCACTCGCAGTGCAAGGGAGTGAATGGATGAAGTGAGCTCACATCTCACTCCATGCTGTATGCTGTGGTGGGCGGTAGCAAAATGTGAATGACAGTTAAACATACTAATGGATAAAGAGGACTAACCCAAAGCCCTCATATATGTTTATTAATGTGTCCATTTTTTTATTACACGAGAGAGGCAAAACAGCTAAAGCTGTATCGAGGACAGGCTAAAAAAGGACATGTAAAGACATCATAATTGTGCACCACCTGTGAGGTGGTATTAGACACTTACACACCCAACTAAGGCACCCCTTTTGAGGTAAACTGAAGGTCCCGAGGACTCTTACGAGATTGGAAAGGGGAGACCACTCGATCACCCCGAACGTATGGATGGGTGCCCCGATCCCCCGGGAAACCGTTGCGGGTGGGGGGCGTGTCCCGTCCGGTATGCCCATAGCGGCGTGATCGGATCACGCCCCGCCGCCTAAAAGGGTTGTCCTAAACACCCGCCCGGAAGTCCGTGTACCTATGGGCGGGATGGGGTCGCGGCCCCGCCTTCCCGCTGCTGGATAAAAGGCGCAGGAATTCAGGGAGGCGTCCTCTTGTTCCTGCGCTCTGAAGGCTGCACCACTCGTCGCTCGTGAGCCCTCAAGGGAACAAGCTGCAGTTTTTGAACGTGTAATCGTTGTTTTTCTGTTTCAGTCGTCAAGGCGTAGCTGGAGTCCAAGTCACTTCTGGAGGACAGGCTGAGCTAACTTTGAACGCGGACATGCCTGGTAAGAAGACTGGAAAGAGCTCTGAGATGGAACGAATGCTGCGCACATTGGTGAACCAAGTGTCGGCGATGGACAGGAAGTTCGGTAAAGTAGACCAGCTGGGTCGCGGCTTAGCGGCCCTCAGGAAACAAGTTGAGGCCCAAGCGGGGCCCTCAGGGCGACCTAAGAGGATCGTAGGGCCTGCTTTGCCAAACATTACCCCAGGGGGGGATATGGGGAAAAAGAAGAAGGGGAAAGCGGGTCCTAGTGAGGCCCCAGTCCAAATGGAGGTCCCACCGGTCCCAGTACCACCGGCGTCCAGCCTGGTACCTACACCGGATGGGGGATTGCCAATCCCTGTGGTTATCACACTGCTGGATGACAACCAAATGCCTCCCGAATTAGCGCTTCAGTTGGCAGCTGTGTTACCCTGGTTGAAGAAGGGAGCGGGGGGATCCACGGCTGTGGAAGACCCGGCCGAAGAAGCTAGACTGATTATTGAGCGGTTAAGGCAGACAAGGGGTGCTGGGGCGGCGAACGTGCCTTCTATTTCTCCACAGGTGGCGAAGGTGGTCGCGGGCGAAAAACAGAATAAGTCGACGGACACGGCTGGAGGTGCGGCGGAAGCCGGTAAGAGATCACTCCCAATGATGAGGGAGGGCGCGGTACCCTCAAGGCGGGAAAGCTTGGCGCAACATATTCCCATGGTTACTAAGGAGATGGTGTGGGCCAATAAATATATAAACATGTTTTCATTGTTGACTGATCATCGAGAGTTAGAATATGCCAAGACTCAGAAGGATTTATGGCACCCCAGTGTATGGCGGGCAAAAATGGCGGAATTCAGGGTCGAGGAGTCGATGATGAACTGGATCAGGGCCTTTTCTATTTTTGTAGCGATTATCGCTGAACGTACACCGGAACTGTTGAATGACCTGGCTTGTTACCAGAGCAGGATCACGAGCTTCCATGAGAAGTATGGAGGAGAGGAATAGAAAGGGTATGACATGGCGTTTAGAAAAGCGAAAGAGTTTAATGAAACACTGACTTGGGATTGTTTGGATACAGTATCTTGGCATGCGCAGCTCTTGCCGGGATCAGCGGGTGGTTCAGGGTCGAGCACAAACAGCTCCAGGGCCTTTCCACAGAAACAGTCACAGCCCTTTCGGCCAAACTACGGGGGGGAGTCTCAGCCTAGATCGGGCGGGAACGGAAATAAGCGAGGAGTGTGTTGGGGTTTCAATAAGGGGACGTGTAGCAGGCCGCAAGGAACGTGTAGGTTCAGGCATGCGTGCTCCAGTTGTGGTAACACCTCATACCCTGAAACTAGCTGCCGATCCAGAGCCAATGGTACCGGAGGCAAAGGGGGTACCAAGCAGGATTGATACGGTGCCCTGGAAGTCCACACCTTCGCCCGTAGATATCCTGGCTTTGACCCCATGGCTGAACAGATACCCTGATCATGCGTCCGCTGGGATCCTGCGAGATGGCTTCTCACATGGCTTCAGGATCCCTGCGGTTGATTTTCGGGGGGCCCCCTCATGTAAGAACCAACTGTCCGTTCAGCACAACCCGGCGGTTGCCACCAAAAAGATCGCCAAGGAGGTTAGCTTGGGACGGGTTGCAGGAACTTTTGGTGACCCACCAACGGCTGATTTTGTATGTTCCCCATTAGGGGTGGTGCCTAAAAAGGACCTGGGGGAGTATAGGCTCATCCATAATTTTTCGGCACTGAAGGGGGCTTCCGACAATGAGGCGATCGATCCTGACATTTGCAGTGTGAAGTATGCATCTTTCGATGATGCAGTGGTAATGTTGAATCGCTTAGGCCCCGGTGCATTGTTAGCAAAGTCGGATATTGAATCGGCATTTAGGTTGCTTCCGGTGCATCCCCAAGATCAGCGCTTGCTGGGTTTTACGTTTCAGGGGAAATACTACATGGATATGTGCATGCCAATGGGTTGTTCAATTTCGTGTGCCTATTTTGAAATGTTTAGCTTGTTTCTGGAGTGGGTGTTCTCAAAGGCCACAGGGCACCAACATGTGATGCATTATCTTGATGATTTCCTTTTTCTCGGCCCAGCGGGCACTCGGGACTGTGCACGGGCATTGCAGGATTTCTGCGTGCTCATGCGGGGTTTCGGAGTACCATTGACGCCAGGTAAGACAGTGGGGCCGACTACTTCCCTGGAGTTTTTGGGCATAGAACTAGACTCCGTGGAGGGTTGCTTCCGCTTGCCAGCGGAGAAGATAGCCAAATTCAGGGCTTCCTTGTTGCAGTGTCTCCGGAACGAGAAAGTGACACTGCACCAATTGCAGCAGACAGTGGGTCAGCTTAACTTTGCATTAAGGGTGATACCGATGGCTCGCCCTTTCTCACGATCCATTGCCCAGTCCATGGTAGGCCTCAAGGAAAGGCACCATCGCACGAGACTGTCGGCGGAGGTTCGCCAGGACATGCTCATTTGGCTGGCATTCCGGGCGGACTTCAACGGCCGAGTGGTCTGGAGCAAACCCCCGGCCTCGTCGGCGGAACTTGGCTTATGGACCGACTCGGCGGGCAGCGTGGGGTTTGGCGCGATCCTCGGAAACCGTTGGTCGGCCCAAAGATGTCCAGCATGGTGGGAAACAAGCGGTTTGACGAGTAACATTGGCTTTCTAGAGCTCTTCCCCATCTGGGTGGCTCTGTCGGCATGGCCGGAGGAGTTCAGAGACCGCTCGGTGGTATTTTGGTCCGATAACATGACTGTGGTTGAGTGCATTAATCAGCAGGCAGCACGCTGCAAATGGATATTGCGATTGTTGAAAGAAATTGTGTTGAAATGCTTGAGATTAAACGTACAATTCAGGGCAAAACATGTGCCGGGTGTACTGAATAATGCAGCTGATGCGCTCTCTCGTTTCAAAATGTAGGCTTTCAGGGATTGTTTACCCTCAGCGGAGCTAGTGGCAGCGCCATTTCCCGAAGCACTATGGCAAATCGGCGCCCCGGACTACAAAACCTTGTGGCAGCCAGTTTAGCGCCCAGGACAAGGAAAGCTTATGAAGGGGCGTTCCGCTCGTACTGCGCCTTTTTGGGCCCGGCAGGGGAGCATAGATGGGGTCAGGAGGAGTCCTTTATCCAATTTTTAGTGGCACTTCATGAGGAAGGCCGGTCGGCGGCAACCGCAAGTCGGTATAAGGCCGCCATATCATTTATGGCTCAGCTCCATAGGATCAGGGACCCGACGGACTCCTTTCTAGTCAGGAAGGCTCTGCGCGGCTGGCGGCGCTTAGAAGGGTGCAGAAAGGATAACAGGCACCCAATAGGATTTGACAAGTTGACCTCCTTGCTGGCTAAACTAGAGGAGACATGCTCCTCACCTAGCGAGGTTATACTATTCCGGGCAGCGTTCGCATTGGCGTTCTATGGGGCCCTGCAGGTGAGCGAACTAGTGGCTGCCAACAAAATAGATACGGAAGGGGGTCTGCGCAGGGATCACATCCAAGTAAGGGGGGATTCTCTGCTGATCACGATAGCCAGGTCAAAGACGGACCAGGAGGCCCAGGGGAATAGCGTTGTGTTGCAGCGCACTCCAGGTAGTCCCGGTTGTCCAGTGAGGCATGTTGAGGCCTACCTAAAACAAAGGTTGACAACGTGGGGGGGGGCCTTGCTGCGACATACGGACGGCTCCCCGTTGACAAAGTTTCAGTTTCAGAGGGTGCTGGCAATCACGATTGCAGCGGCGGGCTTGAACCCTGGTGATTTTGGGACCCATTCATTCAGGATAGGGGCCGCTACTGAAGCTACGGCTCAAGGACTGCAGGCAGACAATATTAAGCAGTTAGGCCGCTGGTCTTCGAATTGTTTCAAGAGGTACGTGCGACTGCACATGTTGTAAGTTACTGAGGAAGTGCACTCACGCTTGTTGTCTTTTGTTTGGATTACAGTTTCACGAGCCTGTGACGCAGGGCGGAAATTGGGAGCGGCCCAGTATCAGCTAACCACCACTTCAGGAATAAGGAATGGAAGACGTGTGGTCTGGGTCGTGGGCCACTCATACGTGAGGCGTGCCGGGGACATATTCAAGACAGGTGATGCGATCCACACATCTGAGGAATATGGGTTCAGGGTGTCCTTCCATGGGAAGGGCGGCCTGTGTATTGACCGACTGCAAAGTTTTGTGGAAGAATTACTAGGGCGGCACAGGTCACCGCCATCTGTAGTCATAGTGCACATTGGGGGCAATGACTTGGTAAGACTGGGCAGACGAGCTTTAGTTGAGCACATACTTTCTGCAGTTAGCTGGTTAGCAAAAAGGCTCCCGGGATGTACAATAGCTTGGTCTCACATGATTCCGAGGAGGGTATGGCGGGGTCGTTTGTCCACAACAGCGTTGAACCATTCAGTAAAGAGGGTCAACAATAAAATGGAGAAGTTGTTTCGCTCTGCTCATCTTCAAAGCATATCTCATGGGTGCATCTGGGGTGATCACTGTTATTCCGATGATGGGGTACACCTGTCCAGGGTGGGGAATGGCTTATTGATAGGAGACATGATAGCTTGGCTAGAGGGGTTGAGGAGACATGCCCTATAGGAGGTGTGGGGGGGCCAGATAGTCGGTCAACTATCTGGCCTGTAGCGGTAAGGTCATGATCGGTGAGCAGTGATTTCAAGGTCCCTAGGGGGGGCGCCACCCATTATGGATGGGAGCGCCCGGGGGGAGGCGGCCATTGGCCCCTCCCACGGGGGCGGCACCCATTACGGATGGGTCGCCCAGGGGGAGACGGCCATAGGCCCCTCCCAGGGGGAGACAGCTATATGCCCCTCCCCAAAATTTCCCCGGGCCGGATATCCGCTCCGGCGGAAGAGAGTGCGGGGAAAGGGGGGAAGTCCACGCTGTCCTTCTTATGGATACCCCGCACGGGAACTCGGACGACCTTAAGATGGCGTCGAGTGAAAGGGGGCCCCCACGACAAGGGAAGTTATAGTTGGCTACGAGGGTAAAGTCCTCTGCGCATGCGCCACTCACACGTGAGGGCGGGAATTTGGTGATAGGGATCTGACACCGGTTACGACCTTGCCGTTGGCCCCTAACGTTAGGATGTACAAATTTGTATGCAATGCATTTGTCATGATGTTAGACTCGGTTAGGAAATCTTTGTATTAGAGATTTGTTAAGGTTAGCCTGAAATACCTGTCTTCATCAAATGTAATGGAAGTTGAATTTGTACATGATACATGCAACGTTTTTAATTTAAAGTTTTAAATTTTGTTTCATATTTTAATAAATACGGCCGGGGGGGTCGTGAGGCCCTCCTGCCTTCCAAAAGTTCAAACTGTGTCTGTCTCCTCCCATTGGGATTGGTGGTGGAAGGGGTGGCGGGCATCCCGGCCCATACACCTTTCCTAAGAGGAAGGTGAAGTCATAGACAGCAATCATAATCTGGAGAACCATAACCCCAGTGCATCTTTCAATTAGAAGCCCAGGGTGTCCTTGCTAAGACCCCACATCGACAGGCGCCCTGGAGTATGCACTTTCTAAGTGGCTACCTAGCACTGTGGGTGCAGCCTAGGGTACCACTCAAGTTCAAGTTCAAGTTCAAGTTCAAAGATTTGTATAGCGCACTACTCACCCAGAGGGTTTCAAGGCGCTTGAGGGGGGGTGGGTGCTTTATTTATCGAATAACCAGGTTTTTAGCTGCTTTCTGAAGGAGAGGTGGTTCTGTGTAAGGCGGAGGTGGGTGGGGAGAAAATTCCAGGTTTTGGCTGCTAAGTAGGTGAAGGATCTTCCCCCCATGGTGGATCTATGGATGCGTGGAATTGCGGCGAGAGCTTGATTGGACGATCGTAATTGGCGGGTGGGGGTGTAGAAGGATAATCGTGTGTTGAGGCATTCGGGTCCTAGGTCGTAGAGGGCCTTGTGTGCATGGGTGAGGAGACGGAATGTTATTCTCTTGTTGACGGGGAGCCAGTGGAGGTCTTTCAGATGACTGGAAATGTGAGCTTGACGGGGGATGTCCAGTATGAGTCTGGCTGAGGCGTTTTGGATGCGTTGGAGTTTTTTCTGTAGTTTGGCTGTGGTTCCGGCGTAAAGGGTATTTCCGTAATCCAGTCGGCTTGTGACCAGTGCGTGGGTGACCGTCTTTCTTGTTTCGGTGGGGATCCAACTGAAGATTTTTTTGAGCATGCGTAGGATGTTGAAGCATGATGATGAGACGGCGTTGACTTGTCTGGCCATTGAGAGGGAGGAGTCCAGGATGAAGCCCAGGTTACGTGCGTGATCTGTAGGTATGGGTGCTGTACCCAGGGCCGGTGGCCACCATGAGTCGTCCCAGGCAGAGGGGGATGATCCTAAGATGAGGACTTCCGTTTTGTCCGAGTTCAGTTTTAAACGGGTGTTCTTCATCCATTCGGCTACTTCTTTTATTCCTTCGTGTAGATTGGTTTTGGCGGTGTTTGGGTCTTTGGTGAGGGAGAGGATAAGCTGGGTGTCGTCTGCGTAGGAGATGATGTTGAGGTTGTGTTGTCGCGCGATGGATGTGAGGGGACTCATGTAAACGTTGAAGAGGATGGGACTGAGTGATGATCCTGTTGGTACGCCGCAGATGACTTCGGTGGCCTTTGATTTGAATGGGGGGAGGCGGACTCTCTGGGTTCTTCCGGTGAGGAATGAGATGATCCAGTCCAAGGCTTTTCCTTGTATTTCGACGTTGCTGAGGCGTTGTATAAGGGTGTTATGACAGACAGTGTCGAAGGCGGCGGAGAGGTCAAGTAGGATGAGGGCAGCTGTTTCTCCGTTGTCCAGAAGCGTTCGGATGCCGTCTGTAGCTGCGATGAGGGCGGTTTCGGTGCTGTGTTTGGCTCAGAAGCCGGACTGTGAGGGGTCGAGGGATTTGTTGCATTCAAGGAAGGCGGCGAGCTGATTGTTGACGGCTTTCTCGATGACTTTGGCAGGGAATGGGAGGAGCGAGTTGGGGCTGTAGTTCTTAAGTTCAGAGGGGTCCGCTGTGGGTTTCTTCAGAAGGGCGCTGAGTTCGGCATGTTACCAGATTTCCGGGAAGGTAGTGGAGTTGAAGGAACAGTTGATGACATCGCGGAGATGGGGTGCGATGATAGAGTCTGCTTTATTGAAGATGTGGTGGGGGCATGGGTCGGTTGGCGATCCTGAGTGGATGGAGTTCATCAGGCGGATGGTGTCTTCAGTAGTGATTGGGTTTCAGTCGCAAAGGATGTTAGAGGGCGGTTTTGGTTCGGGTGGGTGGAGTTGACTGGTCTTCTGATTGGTTTTCAAAGATGTTATGTATGTCGGCGATTTTGTTGTGGAAGAATGAGGATAATGAGTCGTAGAGTTCTTGGGAGGGAGTGATGTCGTTGGTTCCGGGGGTGGGGTTGGTAAAATCCTTTACGATGTTGAATAGTTCCTTGCTGTTTTGGGCGTTGTTGTCAAGTCGATCTTTGAGTGCTGATTTCTTGGTGGATCGGATGAGTTGGTGGTGTTTGCGGGTGGCGTTCTTGAAGATGGCTAGGTTGTCAGTGGTTGGGTTTTTTCTCCAGGATTTCTCGAGGGTGCGGCAGAGCTTCTTGGATTTCTTAAGGTCATCGTTGAACCAGGGGGCTTTTTTGCTGCCTTGCTTGATTTGATGGTTTTTCAAGGGTGCTAGTTCGTCAGCGCTGAGGGTGATCCATTGTGTGAGGTTGGTGGCTGCTTGGTTTGGGTCCGATGATTTGGCAGGAGGGTTTAGGTGAAGCGAGGAGGAGAGCTGGGCGGTGGTGATTTTGTTCCAATTTCTTCGGGGGATAGGTTGTGGGGGGTTGTGGGTCGTGGTCTTTTTGTAGTTGAAGTGTACGCAGCTGTGGTCCGTCCAATGGAGAGCTGTGGTGTGGTCGAAGGAGATGTGTTTGCTGGAGGTGAAGATTGGGTTGAGCGTGTGTCCGGCAAGGTGGGTGGGCGTGTCAACAAGTTGTTTGAGTCTGAGATTGGCCAGGTTGTCTAGAAGGGTGGTGGTGTTGTTGTCGTTATTCTTTTCCAGGTGGAAGTTGAGGTCTCCCAGTAGTATGTAGTTCTCAGAGGGTAGTGCATGTGGGCTGATGAAGTCAGTGATGTCTTGGCTGAATTGTGTGCGGGGTCCTGGAGGTCTGTAGATGAGGGTGCCTCTGAGTGTGGTCTTGGGGTCTGTGTGGATCTGGAAGTGAAGGTGTTCGGCAGTAGTGAGGTTATCGTCGGAGCTGGTCGTGATGCGGATGGTGTTCCTATGGACGATGGCTATGCCTCCTCCCGTTTGGTTGATGCGGTCCTTTCGAATGATCTTGTAGCCGTCCGGGATGGCTATGGCGATGTCGGGCGCTGATGAGGCGTTCATCCACGTTTCTGTAAGGAAGGCGATGTCCGGCGATGTGGTGTCGAGTAGGTTCCAAAGTTCAATGGAGTGTCTGTGGACCGAGCGGGTGTTGAGCAGGATGCACTTTAGGTGGTTGTTGTCGGAGCTCTGTTTTGAGTTAGTGGATTTGGTGTGGGTCCTGATGCAGTCGAACTTGCAGGAGTGGCAGGTGAAGGGTCCATGGGTGTGTCCTGTGGCGGTTTGGTAGCAGTTTGGGAGTCGGCCGGGGTTAAGTGCAGAGAGGGTTGTGGCGTCGTAAGTAATGCGGGTGGAATGGGTATTGCGGGGGCCAGGGGGTCTGGCACTGGGCGCGGTCCAGGCGAGGACGGGTGTAGACGGGCTTACCTTTGGCGCGCATGGGGAGCGACCGCTGCGCGTGAACGCTGCGCGCAAAAGCATCTGTCATATGTAGATAGTGGAGGGGGGAGGGGCGAGGGAGGAGCAGCTGGGAGGCAGGAGCGGGGTGGAGAGGACGGGCTCCGAGGCACAACAACAACAAAATGGCAGCAGAAGTGAAACCGGAACTATTTGGGGCAACAATAGAAATAACGCTGTGGGCAGAGAGGCACTATCACAATAAGGCAGTATTATTTTAATCTATCTGGCAATGCGAGCGCTAGGCAAGGCAAAGCGGGCAATTTACACAAAGGCAGGATAATACAGTGAGGCAATGCGAGCAGTGCAGGCACAGTACAGTTCAGGGCATCAGAGCAGCACAACTATACCCAGGCAGCAGAGCAGCACAATGATACCCAGGCAGCAGAGCAGCACAACGATACCCAGGAGAGACCAGGGGCCGTGGGGAGCGACCGCTTCTGACGGAGTCAGGACGGTCACAGCGCTTCACTGGACGGGGTGAGCCTTGGCAGTCAGTGGGAGGGAGGAGCAGCTGGGAGGCGGGAGCGGAGTGGAGAGGACGGGCTCCGAGGCACAACAACAACAAACTGGCAGCAGAAGCGAAACCGGAACCGGTTGGGGCAACAATAGAAATAACGCTGTGGGCAGAGAGGCACTATCACAACAAGGCAGTAGTATTTTAATCTATCTGGCAATGCGAGCGCTAGGCAAGGCATAGCGGGCAATTTACACAAAGGCAGGATAATACAGTGAGGCAATGCGAGCAGTGCAGGCACAGTACAATTCAGGGCAGCAGAGCAGCACAACGATACCCAGGCAGCAGAGCAGCACAACGATACCCAGGAGAGACCAGGGGCCGTGGGAAGCGACCGCTTCTAGTCAGGACGGTCACAGCGCTTCACTGGACGGGGTGAGCCTTGGCAGTCAGTGGGAGGGAGGAGCAGCTGGGAGGCGGGAGCGGAGTGGAGAGGACGGGCTCCGAGGCACGACAACAACAAAATGGCAGCAGAAGCGAAACCGGAACCGGTTGGGGCAACAATAGAAATAACGCTGTGGGCAGAGAGGCACTATCACAATAAGGCAGTAGTATTTTAATCTATCTGGCAATGCGAGCGCTAGGCAAGGCAAAGCGGGCAATTTACACAAAGGCAGGATAATACAGTGAGGCAATGCGAGCAGTGCAGGCACAGTACCATTCAGGGCAGCAGAGCAGCACAACGATACCCAGGCAGCAGAGCAGCACAACGATACCCAGGCGGCAGAGCAGCACAACGATACCCAGGAGAGACCAGGGGCCGTGGGGAGCGACCGCTTCTGACGGAGTCAGGACGGTCACATCGCTTCACTGGACGGGGTGAGCCTTGGCAGTCAGTGGGAGGGAGGAGCAGCTGGGAGGCGGGAGCGGGGTGGAGAGGACGGGCTCCGAGGCACAACAACAACAAAATGGCAGCAGAAGCGAAACCGGAACTGGTTGGGGCAACAATAGAAATAACGCTGTGGGCAGAGAGGCACTATCACAATAAGGCAGTAGTATTTTAATCTATCTGGCAATGCGAGCGCTAGGCAAGGCAAAGCGGGCAATTTACACAAAGGCAGGATAATACAGGGAGGCAATGCGAGCAGTGCAGGCACAGTACAATTCAGGGCAGCAGAGCAGCACAACGATACCCAGGCAGCAGAGCAGCACAACGATACCCAGGAGAGACCAGGGGCCGTGGGGAGCGACCGCTTCTGCGCATCTTTGGGAAGTACCAGAAGCATCCGTTTTGGGTGCACACCAGTACAGTGCAAGGCTGTGCACTCAATAAATAATTGGTTGCAAATGGTTGTTTTGCATTTACTACATCTTTGGCCAAATCCCAGGTCATTTTTTTTGCTACAGCATATTTAAAGCACTGCAATGGAGACAGAAGGATGGAGAGGTGATATATCATGGAATGATAAAAGGAGTCAAGAACAAGGAGAAGGCAAGAAATGGAATGAGAAAAAAAATGTGCATGGAGAGATGTAAGGATAAGCATGTTATTTCAAAAAGCTGAATAGTACTGCTCGACACTCAGTAACCGATACTTCAGAGAACGATATCAAGTGAAGTGTCTCATTGAATAGTGGTGTGATTATTTGTTAATTCAACAAAGCGCTTTTTATCGTCCTCAGAAGGATGAATTTCTGAGCTGTCCATTTTAATCATTGAAGACTGGCTAGAATATGAGGTTAATTACCAATAGGGAAGACTAAAAATGAGATGAAACATAAAGACCACAGTCTCTCTTTGCGTCCTCCCCTAGCACGATTTCCTACGATATGCCAAGAGCTATATATATGACAAGGAAAAAATGTTGAGTACTGGATACCAGGGTCAGGCTCCCTGCACTAGCTGGTCATTAATAGCACTATCGAGACTTCTCTATGCCTTCCTGTGTCCTACCAAGTATAAACACCTTTTTAACAACAAAAAACACATTCCTTGTACAACTTCCAAAAGTACTGCCATCTCCGCCCTTCTTACAATTACTTCAGGCAGTTACAAAGGGGAGAACTTAGAGAAAGACATTTTATAGCGCTGAGAGACCCAACATCATTTATTTAGAAAATAGTTCTAATACTAGGGCAATGGAATTGGCAACTTCTTCTAAAAAGTTAGCCACAGCTTGAATTTCAGGGTTTAAGGTTCATTCCCCATACATAAGGAACAGGACAGCAAGAAAATCTTGGTAAGTTTGGATATATTGGGCATTTATCAAGGCAGTCTTTAACGGTGCAGGGACTTAGCAGAAACATGAAGTATTGTGTGGATGGTGTCAGTGGGATTGCAGGATCTAGACATGTCCTTGGGTAGCCAGGTACAGGCCCATCTGGCACAAAGTAAGTGCCAGGTTGCTTTTGAGAGTGGCTGTGGGAACAAAGGACTCCTTAGAGAAGTTCGAGATGATAGAGATTTGGTTGTGAATCAGAGTGGGCTTCAAGAAACAGATCACTGTTTTGGCCATGTTGTGTTCCCTAGCGCGTACCCCACCGACTCCATGTACCAGCTTAAAGTGCATGTAACTTCCCTCCTGTGCCAGCTATGAAGACGCAAATACATTTGCGTCCGACGTTAACATGTCCTCTTTCAGATCCACCATGAATGGATTATGTAGTCCGTTCCTAAGTATGCTATGTCACCGTCTTTTTGTAGTACACTTCTCATATTCTTCCTGCTCTAACAAGAGTAGGCCCTGAATTCCTGCCATCTGAACCTCTTTTGTGGCTCCTGACTCTGCCCAGGCTACCTCTGTACTCGTGAACTCTGTCCTACTTTCAGCGCGGCCCCTCGCGCTCAGCTCAGCCTGCTTTCTGCCAAGACTGACTATAACCTTCGAGTTATCTGTTCCGCTCCCCGAGAATACATTCCTGCCTACTAGATCCTGTAAACATCCTCTCCAGCTGCAGAGCCAAAGGGCCGACCTGTCTTAATGCAAGTAAATCACAGCCTCTGTTGCCATGCTTCCATGGAAGGCCCCGTGCCCCACGCTTCACATGTAGACACTCAGGCGCTTATACACGCATCCACAGTTAGCATAGAATAGCCTCTGCCCTAGAGACCTTTCCGCCCAGATAGTATAGTTCCTAAAACACCAGATATCAGATATGATAGAAGTACAAGTTGATCTGACATGCCAGACTTCTGTCTCTTTCCGTCAGTGTAAATGTCAAGTCCCCTGCACCCCGTCAATCACACGTCATGCAGCTGCGCGCGCATCCAAACTTCCGATTTCTGCTGACATTGCAACATTCTGTTAGCACCACCCCTTGGTGCCACCCACTTGCGTCACCTATCAGTGACGTTTCTCGCACACACCTCTGGTTCACGCCTAGTCTACGACTCTTGATGATGTACTAGTACCACGTGTATACTGTTATCTTGTCTTCTCTCAGCTGTTACGCCTCTTACATTGATTCCTAGGGTATAAGTCGAGTGTTTGGCATTACAGGGTACTCTATTAGCATTGCAACGGAGTACACTCTCTGCCAACCTATAAACACAGAGACTGAAGGAAATATGAAACAATGAGATGGCTCTAACCCTACGCACCTCCTTTCTGTCCTCCAGGGAACAGAGGCTGTGCGGGGGTAACTTGACATCTGAGGTGTTCACCCTCCCTTGTGGAGTCCCGCAAGGATGAGTCAGCTTTATCACCAACCCTGTTCAACATCTACGTCACTCTGCTGGCTAGACTGATTAAAGCACGCAGCTTCTCAGTGATTTTGTACGCCTACGATACTCAGATAGTAATATCTATATCTTTAAATGTGGAAACAGTGGTAGGAAGGTTCCACAATTGTCTGAAACAAATCATTGAATGGATGCACCTGAATTTTCCTAAACTAAACACTGATAAAACAGAGGTGGTAGATTTCAGAAAGGGGCCATCAATTTGAAATCAGTCATGGTGGCCAGCAGAGACTGGGCAGTGCCCCGAACCTACTAGGAAGACTAGGAACCTAGGAGTTATGTTGTTTGACAATCAGTTGAATTTTGCAGGCCAGTGTAATCTTCTGACCTCCTTGTGCTTCTTCCTCCTAAAGGTCCTAGACAAAATACTCTCATCCATTCCCCAAGATCTACGCAAAACAGTGGTAGTAGCATTGATTCTTTCGAGAATCGACTTCTGCAACGTGCTTTTTTTTAGGAACTAAAAAAAAGCCAATTACTAAAACTCCAATCCCTGCAAAATGCTGCAGCTCGGGTTCTATTAAACATCCCGAAATACCCTCCCTTTTCTAAAAGTAACTTCATTGGCTTCCAGTCCTAAAACGCATCCAATTTAAAGCTCATTGCTTGGTGCACAAGGCACTATATAGAGAGTGCGTATGGGACCTACAACAACTTTTTCACTGGCGCATCCCGCTCCGTGACCTCAGATCAGCTAATAAAGGACTAGTTCAGGTCTCAAAAATCCGGAGAGCCAGATAGGGGTGGAGGATGGGGGAGAACTCTCTCTTATAGGGCAGGGAAACTATGGAACTTGTTGCAGAGCGAAATTAGGTTGCAATCCATCAGACACCTGTTTAGGAGAATGCTTAAAACATGGCTGTTTCCGACTAAGTGAATGTATTCAGGTTCTCTCTGCAAAGTCACCAAGGGGCAGATTTATGAGGCCCTTGCGCCACGTTTACGCCGCTGTTGCGTCACGCAAGGCGGCGTAAACGTGGCGCATCCCTACGAACGATTTACAACGTGACGCATCTAGGCAGATGCGTCACGTTGTAAAGCCCTGCGCCGCTTGTGGGCGTTCCGGCGCAGGGTGGGCGTTCCGGGGCAGGTGCGCCTCGCAAAAGTGGCTGAGTGAAATCTATGAGATTTCACTCAGTCACTTTTAAGTCAATGCTGCGTCAAAAGCCTGCGCCTGCTTGAAGCAGGCGTAGGTCTTGACGCAGCATTGTTAAAATGGGGCACCCCCGAGCCTTGCTGGAGCTGCGTCGGGCTTGCGACGCAACTCCAGCAATGCGCCACATTTCCGGCACAGATGTGTCACGCATCTGTGCCGTTTTTGCACCATGGTGCGCCGCATTATAAATGCGGCGCACCATGGCTGGCGGAGCTGTGGTGCACTGTGGCGCATGTTAACTGGCGCATCCCTGGGGATGCGCCAGTTAACATAAATATGCCCCCTAGTTTCTTTATAGCTCAGCGCCAAGATGCCTCCTCATTCGCAGTGCTCTATAAATGCTTTACTTAGTTACTTACTTACTTAAATCAGCCCCTTTGTGTTTTTCGCCTTTGGGTTGCTCTGAAAGACCAGCGAAGGATGTAAGGCTATTTGAGACCCATCTCAACACAAAACTTAACTATTTTGTTTTTCAAAGTGGAGCTGAAACTCTCCACTTCCCTGATGATTCGGCGTGGAAGGCACAGCGAAAGTGCTGCTTGACTGCTAAAGTCTTGCACAGCTCGTGCACTTGTGCCAGTGACTTCTTATGTGAAGGGGACCACCCTTATCGCAATTGTAATCGCATCAGCAAGGGCGCAGAGATAAGCTTCGATCCAGCAAGAAAACATGCAGACTAAGACCAGGAAATTCACGTATCTGCTGCACTTAGGCATTTGGATAACGTTGATATGAGTGTAGATTAAGGGGCCCAATGGAAGTGGAGGGGCAGTGGGAGAGGTTTTCATTCCCTTCCCAATATTGTAGGCTTGACAGGTGCAACAGGAGAGGAAATATTGTTGCACAACAAAGTAGAAGAATAGATCAAACCGATGAGTACTTGGTCCACAAATGATCCCATCTCTGCTGACATGGGCCACACCGTGGGATAGTCAGGCGAGGCTGGGGCGGAGGCATTTCAAGGCAACCACTCTCCTAGTGCTTTCCCTCCACAATCTATCAGGCTCCCTTTTACTGGCTGTCTCATTCAAGCCTGATTCTCCACCTCAAAGGCCCATTCCTGTAACACATACAAATATTTTAGAGCCTCTACATGAGTCTCTAGTGTCTGAGTAACATACAAAGTGAGTTGAGAACTTGGGGACAAAGCAGTCTTTTTGTCAGTTAGATCAGCAAAGGCATTTCCTGTAGACACTTCATATAGAGAGGAGTGATGTGCATCACACTTTTCAATCGCAAATGTAGTAGGTAACACAACAACATCAAGTTATTCTTCAACTTAACGCACATTTTTCATCCAGAGGACTGCAAAATCATGGGCTACTCCAAAAGCAAATTTTGAGTCAGTAAATATGGTAACAATCTTTCAGGCGGCAAGAATACAAGCATTGCTAAGAACAATCAATTCAGCGACTTAAGCTGAGTGTACATGAGGTAAACATTGTCTTTTGATTGCTTCCTACTGTATACATATGCCATGAGTTGTCACTAAAGCAAAAGACACACAATTGATGGACGGAATACATAACAAATCAAAACATTTACCCCCAGTCAGGAGATCTGGGTTAAATCCAACATTCTTTTGCTCACAATGCTACCCCAGTTTAGACGTGGCCATATGCAAATCAGTCTTGACCCTGTGCCTCATGGGAATAGTCCAGCCCGAACTGCTAAGCCAGGTCCTCACTGGACTGGAAACAAGCATCCTAGGACCGGTTTCAGGGTTTCACCCCTCTTCAGCCAGGATAGCTTGAATCCAGTGGCACTGTGAGCCCAGGTCCCACATCTGGGCATACCCAGCTCACTTAGGGCGAGGAAGCAAAAGACACACAATTGATGGACGGAATGCATAACAAATCAAAACATTCACCCCCAGTCAAGAGATCTGGGTTAAATTCAACATTCTTTTGCTCATCATGCCACCCCAGTTTAGACCTGGCCATATGCAAATCAGTCTTGACCATCAGCCTCATGGGAACAGTCCAGCCCGAACTGTTAAGCCGGGTCCTCACTGGACCGAAATAAGCATCCTAGAATCGGTCACCCCTCTTCAGCCAGGATAGCTTGAACCCAGTGGCACAGTGAGTCCGGGACCCACGTCTGGGCATACCCAAACTGGGGTGGCGTAGTGGGCAAAAGAACAATGGATTTAACCCAGATCTTTTGACTGGGGGAGAATGTTTGCATTGTCAGCATTCCATCCATCATTTGTTTGCTGTAACACTTTTCGCCCTAAGTGGGATGAGTATGCCCAGAAGTGGGCCCCTTGCTCACTGTGCCACTGGATTCAAGCTAGCCTGGCTGAAGAAGGGTGACATACCCTGTAACCGGTCCCAGGATGCTTGTTTCCGGTCCAGGGAGGACCTGGCCTGGCAGTTCTGTGGAAAATTGTTACGTTTTGGTGAACATCATCTGCGCCATCTTGCCTTTTTCTGATGCCACACTTTTGTCATGTGTCCCCACCATTTTAGCTGCTCTGATCAGAACCACTCTCTGCGCGCCCCTGACCCCCAACACGGACCTTCACCCTCACCAACACCCCCACGCACTGATCACTCCCGCTCCCAGATGCCTTGAGCGTAAGCGGCAGCCATTTTAAGCACCATGGCCTCCCTGCCCCTTCCCTGATAGCCAGCGCGTCTCTCGCTCTCCTATCCTCGCAGGTATCCCCCGCACGCTGACAACCCCCTCGCTCTCACATGCCTTGGGCCATAAACCCCTCTTCAGCGCAGCTCTGCCACAGAATCCCATCCTGTTCCCAGCGCGACACCTCCCTTCATTCCTTTCATGGTCCCAAATCCTTTGATACAAACCCCTTTTCCTGTGTCCCCGTTTGTCTTCCTTGTTCCCAGGCTGCCACCTGGCCCTGCGGATACTGTTTATTACCCCGTACAGTAGGAAGCTTCCCCTCCCCATCAAAAGACCCTCGAGCCGATCAAAGCCCCCACCCTATGAGATCCGATCAACTCCACGCATTCCGTGAATCGGCGGAATGCCCTGCTGCGCGACAATCATCACCTGTTGTGACCGGGGTGGGGAATTCAACTGTAAATGTATGTGGGAACGGGCCTGAAGGGGAGATTCCGAGGATGTTCTTTCAAATATCAAAGTGTTGCGAGAATGTGTTACGTGTAATAAAGGTCATAAACCCTAGTATAAGAGGCCAGGCCTCAGAGATGTGGTTAGAGCACCTCGTGACGATACTTGCTGTCTGAATTGATGTGTTCTCCTTCGGAGAGAATAAAATCCTCGTTTCCTGCCTTCCAGTCTCCAGCGCCTGCTTCTTCATTGATTAATATTGGTGGGTCATAGAGGCGACACCGCCGGGCAACATAAAGGGGTCTTTGGTTACTGGTTGTCTTTGAACCCCTTTTAACAATTGGCATCCCAAGCGTGGGGCCCATCAGCAACTCGTGGATCCAGTGGGAGAGGTCCTGACGACAGAGTGAACGACTGCAACGATCGGAAGGTACCCTGTCCGATAGACCCTCGTCTGACAGCCGATCATCCGAACTTCACTGGTTCCGAACAGACCTCTCTCGAGTGATCTGCGGTCCTGACTGGGAACCATCAGGAGTGCCGCAAGGAGTACGAAGAGAAGAGGACGATCGGGCGCTGGATTCGGAAGACAAGAAACTGTCCATGCGGTCCGGGTAAGGTCGTGTAAACACGACGAATTGCGAAAGTGATTGATAATTGATGAGAAAATACTAGTATTACTTTTTGTTAATTTATTTGGAGATTCACTGTCTGCAAACGGAGAAACAACAGGCTCTCCCTTTATAAACAGTGAAGGATAGGTACGCATCCGTCGGACCTATCTTTCTCCCCCACTGAACAATTGCCCCTCCCCCATTGATTAACTGTTATAGATTGTTTTCTGGAGATTCTCTGTCTGCAAACAGGGAAGAATAGGTCCCCTCTTTGCAGATAGTGAAAGGGTAGGTGACGCGGACCTTTGCGAGCCTACTTATTCTCCCCATTGACCATATTGATTTTTTATTTTTGACCTAACATTGATTGCTCAAGATTGGTTCATGAGGTATTCACTGCCTGCAAACAACGTAGAATAGAAATATTCTGTCTAGTCTTTGCACGCAGTGATAAGATAGGTAGTGCTGACTATTATCCCCATTGCGATCCGTCATGCCTGTCTTCTCCCCACTGGTTAGTAGCCTGTTTAGCCCGGACCGCTTATTAGAGATGAACCATCCGGCTCCGCTGGAAGGCACCCCTAATAAGGACATGTTCATGAAGCATGGATTAATCGCTATAGCCTATAGCCAGCTGTGGCATAAATATACGAAAAAGGATCGAGAAAGTCAGTGGCCACTGATAGGATCCTTCGATCTTGACAAAATAGAAACGGTAGAAATAGCCCTTCGTAGGAATGAAACAACACCTATTATGCTCGATAGTCTCGGTATGTGGCGCAAAGAAGCCACACGACGAAAGGAAAGCGATGAAGTCAGAAAGGGTGAAGAGACACGACGGACAACCCTCCAAACGTCTAGTAGGCAAAGGGAAGGGCCAGTGATGGCACAGTTCCGAGGAGTAGACATGAAAAGGGAACGGTGTAAAGGGATGTGCCGACAGAACAACCCCGGGACACGACGACCCGAAAGTAATCCCCGACACTATGCACAGGACGAACAGATTTAAAACAAAACCAATGTGCTTTCTGTAGATGCCTCGGGCACTGGAAAGCCCAATGCCCGACTCTACAGAGCATAGGTAAGAGCGGAGGGTCGACAGAAAGAACTGGCCGACAGAAAGGGAAAAGGCGCGAGATAAAAACCAATCAGACTAGCACGGACAGGACGGATAGAACCACCACGTTTGATTATGCTCGATGGCACAGATTTCGTCAGACCAATTTTAACGACATGTTAGAGTTCTGGGACTGATTGCTCTCTGTTGCTCCCCCACTCTGAAAAACAAAAAAAAAAAACAATTACAGGCCAGTGTAAACAACCCCCGTTAGAGAAAGGACTCAAGGAAGCCAAGCATCTGTTATATAATTTAGGATTTAATTACGGTAAAGATGACACACAACCAACGGTAAATACCGCCCCATCTCGCTTCTTCCATTCCCGGCCAAAGTCATCGAGAAAGCTGTCAACAACCAACTCGCCGCCTTCCTCGAAGCCAACAAATCCCTCGACTCCTCACAATCTGGCTTCCGTGCCAAACACAGCACTGAGACCGCCCTCATCGCAGCAACAGACGACATTCGAACTCTACTGGACAATGGAGACACAGTCGCTCTCATCCTCCTTGACCTCTCTGCAGCCTTCGACACAGTCTGCCACAGCACCCTTTTACAGCGCCTCAGAAACATCGGAATCCAAGGAAAGGCACTGGAATGGATCACCTCGTTCCTCTCCGGAAGAACCCAGAGAGTCCGCCTCCCACCATTCAAGTCCGAGGCCTCTGAAATCATCTGCGGCGTACCACAAGGATCCTCACTCAGCCCCACCCTCTTCAACGTATACATGAGCCCCCTCGCGACCATCGCCCGCCAACACAACCTCAACATCATCTCTTACGCGGATGACACTCAACTGATCCTTTCTCTCACCAAGGACCCCAGCACTGCCAAAACTAACCTACACGAAGGAATGAAAGAAGTCGCCGAATGGATGAAACAAAGCCGTCTGAAACTGAACTCAGACAAAACAGAAGTCCTCATCTTAGGTACATCCCCCTCCGCATGGGACGACTCCTGGTAGCCGGAAGCCCTCGGAAAAGCACCCATCCCGACAGACCACGCACGGAACCTTGGCGTCATCCTAGATTCTTCACTCTCAATGAACAAACAAGTCAGCGCCGTATCCTCTTCCTGCTTCAACATCCTTCGCATGCTCAGAAAAACATTTCGCTGGATCCCCACCGAAACAAGGAAAACAGTCACCCACGCTCTAGTCACGAGTCGACTGGACTACGGAAACACCCTCTACGCAGGTACCACCGCTAAACTCCAGAAGAAACTACAACGAATCCAAAACGCCTCAGCCAGGCTCATACTAGACATCCCACGCAACGAACACATCTCTGGTCACCTTAAAGACCTCCACTGGCTACCCGTCAATAAGAGGATTACTTTCCGACTGCTTACCCACGCACACAAATCACTCTACGACATCGGACCAGATTGCCTCAACTCTCGACTGTCCTTTTACACCCCCTCCCGCCAACTTCGCTCTTCCAGCCAAGCATTCGCCACTGTCCCTCGCATCAACAAAACCACCATGGGAGGCAGATCCTTCTCATACCTGGCTGCCAAAACATGGAACTCACTCCCCGCTTACCTTCGCCTCACCCAGAATCACCTAGCGTTCAGAAAGCAACTTAAAACGTGGATATTTGACAAATAATCCTCCTCCCCTCCCTAAGCGCCTTGAAACCCTCTGGGTATGTAGTGCGCTATATAAATGTTATGACTTGACTTGACTTGACTCTCTAAAGCAAACTGTACTAATAGGAGAAATACAAAACATATTACGCTCACTCCGGAAGTCCTCGAAATGTAACAGTTCGACGGTCCCGCCCACCCGAAACACATAGCACGTGTGGGGCGGGGCCTGCCAACAGCCATAGACCAAAAGAGATCGCCGGCGAGAAGGTACAGGAGGCTCCTCAAAGCAGGCAATGAAATGGTCTTCCCATACTACCCTTCCAGGGATGGCGTCCCCCGGGCCACGAGTAGGGAGGGGGCGGATGCAAATGACCCCCTCCCTCGTATCTCCTGGTCCGGCCATCACGAATTCCTCCTTCGAACTGATGCAGGGTGGGCTGGGAGGGAGAGGCGACGCGGACGAACCTCTCCCACCTCCACAGGTAGGAGGTTTCCCAGCCCCGGCCCGGCGCCGAAATCCTCCAGCCAGGCCACAGATCTATTTGCGTAGCACAGGACGTACAATGTTCAACGGGCCTATTTTCGCAGCACAGAACATACAATGTCCGACGGGCATACTTGTGCAGCACCGGACATACAATGGTCCCCCAAGAGTCGGAGTCAGGGGTGTAGGGTGGTCATCATGTGCACCCCTGATTCAAAGGGACGGCGTGGGCTGCGCCGGGAGAGGGAGGCGGCACGGACGAGCCTCCCTCACCTCCCCAGATGAAGGCTCCACAGCTGCACCCTGGCGCCCCGAATCAAATGTCCTGCTCCAACAGCATGATGCTCTGTCTTTGTCGCCACAAGAAGTTTTCTTCCACTCCTGAAAGACACGACGAAGGGCGGCGGCTGCAGGGTCTCAAAATGACGTCTGGGCCCTCTGGAAGGCGGGTCTAGGCCGCTGGAGTAACTTTGTCCGGAATTGCAACTCGGGCACTTGCCCACCTGGGCACGAGCCCCCACCTCCGACAGCATCCCCACAGCTTTGAAGATTCTACCAGAGTCCCAGAAGCCCTCGGCCCCTACAGGCTTCCGGTAGGGAACAACTGGAACGACCACGACATAGCCGCAAGATGGTGGTGCTCTCGTGTCTGCACCAGCTTCAGTCTGAACCACCCAGGAACATTGTGGGCTAACGAATTCGAGTGAGTTCCGGCTGAACCTCAACGTGACCTGGTAGGGAAGATTCTACCTCCCTCCCCTCTTGATTGACGGTCCACATTACCAGCCCCTCTGTTAGCACAGGTTTTTGAACTGCCGAAAGGGATTCTGGTGCAACCAACCCGACATCGCCCAAAATGGCGCCGGTATCAATAGGAACTTACGAACACCGCATGGTGTTCTTTAGCTAACAAGACTTGATGTTCTGAGATATGTATGTGAACCTTTGTACACTTGACGAAAAAGGGAGGAGGGTTCACTTGGCAAACATTTGAAAGGATCCCGTTAAAATGTTGATTTCAATGTATGATTTATAATGATATTTATTATGACCAATACCTAACGTCGCTTATGACGCACACCCACGGTAAACGTATAGGAAATACGATTGCGATTAGTATGACTGTGTTTCCAATCATGAAATAAATGCCTCCTTTTTCCTCAACTATTAATAGACATTTTTAGTTTCTCGCAAATAACTAAGTAGACCTTTTTTAATGTTTTTAAATGTTGCAAAAATAGCCCCCCTACTGTATGTGCTTCAGTCACCGCCATGTTCGGTCAAAATACGATTGCACTCGCACCTTTTACTTACTGAACGATTATGCAAATAAAGGTTTGCAAAACTATGAACAGTTATCGCATACTTTTGTAAAATATGGGAGTTGGTGGGAGGGCTTTTCTGTGCGCAACCGTTCTGCTTTTTTTTTAGGTGATGTGAGAAAAAAAAAAGGGTTGGTCGGCCCCGGATGGATGATTGAATCTAAGGTATGATACGCTGCCTCCAAATGTGCGACTGAGCTCGGGAACTAACACATGAAGAAGGACCTCGACTTCTGAGAATGGGTAAAGCGAAGCAGTGTAGATGGTAGAATGTTACAAAGGTACGATACTCGAAGGTACTCAGGAACGGGGTTGACCGAAGAACTAACGTGCCTTCAGCACCTTACAGGCGTTGAGAAGTGATTTGAGAAACCCAATAGCCGGACTCATCCACAACCCAGACACCTCGCACTAGGCGCAGTATCTAGCGTTGTGCCTATTACGCATTTCCTCTTTTACTGACTCGTATGCATTTCATTACCTGTGTTCTATGTTCCATGATGCAATCGCTGTGAGGACAGTTGCTCACTGTGTATGCTGACAGAAGATCTGTATGGATGCGCTCTTACTTGTGGAATAAACCTAACCTTATGTTACTTCGATTCATCTTTTAATTCATTCCTATGATGCTATACTAGACACCTCTGATTTCATTTTAGCGTTCTCCTACACCCTATCTATAATGCCACGCCCAGACCGTCTTCCCCCTGTACAACCTATCGCTCGCCACCCTCACCACACTGCCCCCTCCCCCTCCTTCTTGGCTCTAGAAACCAAGACCCCAGAGATTATATCCCGAGGAGATAAGACGAGTAAGTGGTAAGTAAAGGTCTTTTCGTGCCCATACGTTTGATATGCTTGAATGTTGCCCCCCCCTTCCTTTTTCCTCCTACCTTTCTCACCCTCTGCAGGTTACCTTGGAATCACGACCAGGAGATAGTAGAGATCTGGTACCACGCCATGTCCGATACCTGAAGCAGACCTACACTGCGAGATGGCTCCTAAAGATACCCAACTCAATGCATGTCCTTATGTCTAACGTTGGGTAATGCACTGAATAGCCTAAATAATACACGGTCATTCTCCATGTCACACGTGTACTATTTAGCCTATTGTTGCTCTCTCTCTCTCTCTCTCTCTCTCTCTCTCTCTGTCTCTCACTCCTCCACACTTTTACTCTTCCTAGCGACTGGCACCTAATTGGCGAACCTGGTGCACCACCTAATTGGCCCCAAATACCACAAGTATTTGCACAAATTTGTCCTAAATGAAATTATATCGATACCACGTTACTACCTCTCCTTTTCTGCTAAAAATGGATGAAAATTAGATTGGCCAAAAAGAAAGGGACACGTAAGACGACTAAAAGTTCACTAATCTGACCCGCAATAAGGGAACTACTTGTCAGTGGCTTCTATGATAAAAAATGTCTATGGTAATGCAACCTTCCCCGTCCCAAGTTGTCTCCGTACCCCAAGCAGTAAAAATGATCAAGACATCCCCGTCTTCCCAGAATGCCCCCAGTTTCGTATCAGCTGCCCGGAAGGAGAGTCCGAAGAATGTCCCTTGCCCCGATACGCTACGTTACTAATAGTCTCCCATAAGGCTCCTCTCACCCCACAGATAAGTTAAATAGTCATCGCAAACCCCGAAGTTTTTTTGATGAAATAACCATGTTGTAAGAGACTATGTAGAAATTAGAATGATGTGTGCAAAGTTAAAATCAGATCGGAAAATACAAGAACTTGTTGCGATAAAACCTGTTGAAAATAAAATGTTTAGCAGAAAGATAAGGTGCAATGGTATAATGAAAAATCGTTTAGCCTGTGTTCATCCCTCAGAAAGATACCTATCAGATTATGGTGAATAGCACGTTGCACTTTTTCATAAAATGCAAAGCCCTGAAGGCCGATCTAGTCTTGCAAAGGCTTGTACTAGGGAAATAGGTCTCTGCCAGAAGAACTGACATGACTGTAATAAACGAATGCAATAAATGGGTATCAGACCTCGTACCACGACAAATGAATGTAATGATCAACAAAACACCAAAGAAATAGCCACAAAGGAAAATTTTTGGGAATCCAGCGAACCTATCATCAATTGTTTGCAAACCTCGATGCAGCGGATGTATACCCCAGTTGCTTGGGGTTGGGAGAGAAATAGATTTATGTGATTACTTTCCTCTGCAAAATCTCTAAAGACTGTCTTTTCAAACTCATTCAAGGGTACCACTGTCGGAGGAGAAAGAGACCGGATGTGGGAGCACGCGGCCTGTCCGAAGATCGTGGACCATCAGCGACGGTGACCAAGGCGAGACTGTAACAGTAAGGAGTCGCAGGACGAGGCATTATTTCCGACAAAACGAAAGGAAGGGCCTGACCTGAGGCCCCTGCTCTATGATCGACGTATGCCGAGAAGTCCCCGCTCTCCGAAACTGGTTATGGACCCGTCTGTCTAAAACTTTCCGTCCCCCTGGTCTGTTCCCGACTTGGCCCTGCTCCATCCCCTCCTCCTCCGACCTACCATAAGGACTACTCACACACACCCCCCCCTTTTCCACCTGAACTTTCAAAATCCTCCAAATCCTATTGAGCTATCCAGAATGAGGTATTTCCTGCGTCTAAAGGGAGGAAGCTCCGACTAAGTAGACCACGAACTATGTTAATCTCAGAACGGTGACCTAAACTCCACCAAGGGTCACCCCAAAGAGAAGATGAACGAAGTATGTGGTTCTACCCGCTGCTGAACGCCTCGAAGATGACGGAAACAACAGGAAGTACCCACCACAGAGACTCAAGAAACAAACAGACTCCACAACTCGAAGACCATTGCACTTTTTCATCACAATCCTTTTCTGTCTTCTAATAACTGTGCTCCGGGTTACGGAAGAAAATGCACCTGCCCCAAAACCGTAACGCATTTCTCCATGAGGTCTGGTGAAACGAAGCAAAGACGTACTCTCGCCCGCAGACCTCCAACGACTCAACCCACATGAACATTCCTGTTGAAAGAACGAATTGTAATACAGGTGCTTAACGGTGTCAACGGAAGACGGCAGAGACTGTTGAGAATTAGCTAATAATGGTTCACGACCATAAGACACTGGAGACCTTGATTATTTTTTTGCTATGTCTCATTTCTCTCCCAACCACCATTGAATCTGACTATACTCCCACCGAGTACAAAAAGGACTTACTTACCAGTTCCTATTCCAAATGACTATAAGCATCTATGATCTGTACCCAACACCCCCGCTATGTAATTCCAGTCTGATATTGCATTACTATGACTTTTTCTGCAACAAGTTTAGCGAAGAACCCGCCTACTAGATGACAAGATTTTCAACTGTGATATTTATAATGTGATATTTATGTACAGTTCCTTTGCCTAGGTCTCCATCCCCTTACTTATGACCACCACAGTAGATATAGATAGGAAATAGGCCAGCAAGATGTCTTGGAAATGTTAAAGGGAGGACTGTGGAAAATTGTTACGTTTTGGTGAACATCATCTGCGCCATCTTGCCTTTTTCTGATGCCACACTTTTGTCATGTGTCCCCACCATTTTAGCTGCTCTGATCAGAACCACTCTCTGCGCGCCCCTGACCCCCAACACGGACCTTCACCCTCACCAACACCCCCACGCACTGATCACTCCCGCTCCCAGATGCCTTGAGCGTAAGCGGCAGCCATTTTAAGCACCATGGCCTCCCTGCCCCTTCCCTGATAGCCAGCGCGTCTCTCGCTCTCCTATCCTCGCAGGTATCCCCCGCACGCTGACAACCCCCTCGCTCTCACATGCCTTGGGCCATAAACCCCTCTTCAGCGCAGCTCTGCCACAGAATCCCATCCTGTTCCCAGCGCGACACCTCCCTTCATTCCTTTCATGGTCCCAAATCCTTTGATACAAACCCCTTTTCCTGTGTCCCCGTTTGTCTTCCTTGTTCCCAGGCCGCCACCTGGCCCTGCGGATACTGTTTATTACCCCGTACAGTAGGAAGCTTCCCCTCCCCATCAAAAGACCCTCGAGCCGATCAAAGCCCCCACCCTATGAGATCCGATCAACTCCACGCATTCCGTGAATCGGCGGAATGCCCTGCTGCGCGACAATCATCACCTGTTGTGACCGGGGTGGGGAATTCAACTGTAAATGTATGTGGGAACGGGCCTGAAGGGGAGATTCCGAGGATGTTCTTTCAAATATCAAAGTGTTGCGAGAATGTGTCACGTGTAATAAAGGTCATAAACCCTAGTATAAGAGGCCAGGCCTCAGAGATGTGGTTAGAGCACCTCGTGACGATACTTGCTGTCTGAATTGATGTGTTCTCCTCCGGAGAGAATAAAATCCTCGTTTCCTGCCTTCCAGTCTCCAGCGCCTGCTTCTTCATTGATTAATATTGGTGGGTCATAGAGGCGACACCGCCGGGCAACATAAAGGGGTCTTTGGTTACTGGTTGTCTTTGAACCCCTTTTAACAGTTTGGTCTGGACTGTTACCATGGGGCACAGGGTCCAGACTGATTTGCATATGGCTGGGTCCAAACTGGGGTGGCATAGTGGGCAAAAGAACATTGGATTTAACCCAGATCTTTTGACGGGGGGAGAATTTTGCATTGTCAGCATTCCGTCCATCTTTTATTTGCTCTAACACCTTTCACCCTAAGTGGGATGGGTATTCCCAGGCGTGGGTCCCTTGCTCACTGTGGCACTGGATTCAAGCTTTTCTGGCTGAAGAAGGGTGACATACCTTGAAATCGGTCCCAGGATGCTTGTTTCGGGTCCAGGGAGGACCTGGACTGGTAGTTCAGTCTGGACTGTTCCCATGGGGCACAGGGTCAAGACTTATTTGCGTATGTCTGGGTCCAAACTGGGGTGGCATAGTGGGCAAAAGAACGATGGATTTAACCCAGATCTTTTGGCTGGGGGAGAATGTGTGCATTGTCAGCATTCCGTCCATTTGTTTGCTGTAACACATACGTTGTCACTAAGCATCCACACTTATTTCAGAGATATGATACATCAACATAATACACAAGATCATCAGAGATATTAATAGGAGGCTTAGTCACATGTTCAGGTATGATGAGACAGCCATGCCGCTCACAGTTCTGAACAGCGAGTAGCAATGATTCTGGCTTTAAGATAATAGGGTAATGTGAGAAGCAGACAATAAAAGAGCTCTGTACTGTGATAGTTTTGCCATGGACAAATGGTTTCAGTGGTAAGCAAAGACTATGACCTGGAGTACAGCTTATATGACGTGGTAGCTAAACACAATATTTCAGAGGCTCCTAAAAGATAGATGGCTTCTGCCAGAACTTGTAAAAAAAGACAGAAGTCCTGCCACAACTGCATCATGGGTGGAGGAGTAGTATACAACAGGTTTCTTCTGATCTATGTGATCTTGCACCAACACCCATGACATAACCGAACCGATTTTTCATGACAGTACAAATCGTATAGGGGAATATTAGCAAGAACTTGCGATATTTATCGCAAAACGCGCTTAGCGTGTTTATTTTTATTGTTGCCACCCTGATACCCTCAGCTACTGTCGCTCCCCTCGCAGCTCCCAGCACTGAACACTGCGGTATCATAGCGCTCACCTGCATTTCTCGCTGCTTTTGAATTGCCTATCTGCGCCCCTCTTTACTCCGCACTGTCCTGACTGTCTGCTATTTGTTGCATATCGCATTTCAATCAGCTGTGTTAACGTAGCGCGCCATTACTGTATTGACCTCGCAGCGCCCACGAGCCTATCGAATTTCAATCAGCTGTGTTAACGTAGCGCGCCATTACTGTATTGACCTCGCAGCGCCCACGAGCATTAATACAATTCAGCCGCTCGTCTGCATTAGTCACTACTCGTAGCGCTTGAGATTGTTTAGACGCTTTGGAACCAGTTACTGCACAGGGAAATAATTAGCGTTGTGCCACTGTTTGAAAACGCGCAGCCAGGAGGATTGTCTTGTGCTTGGCCACATCTGTTTATTTTGTGCGTAGCGTCGCGTTCAGGCTGTACCTCCATTTCAGGTTCGTTTACTGTCCTGCTGCCATTTTGTGCTTTGTTGCTGTCCCTCCCTGCCCTGACCTCCGCCCCGCCTCCCAGCTGACCCTACCTCGCCCCTCCCCCTATAATATCCATACATGACAGATGTCTTTGCGCGCAGCGTTGACGCGCAGCGGTCGCGCCCTATGCGTGCCGAAGGTGCGCCAAAGGTAAGCCCGTCTACGCCCGTCCGCGCCTGGACCGCGCCCAGCGCCAGACCCCCTGGTCCCCGCTCCCAACCCTCTAGATTCACATATGATGCCGCTACTCTCCTCGCCCTCAACCCCAGACGCGCACCACAATGCTGCGAAGCCACCCCTGGACGCACCCACGGCCCATTCGCCTGCCTCTCCTGCAAGTTCAACTGCTCCAGGACCCTCACCAAATCCACCTCCTCCATACAGAGCTCCAACTCTAACCACCTGAAGTGCATCCTGCTTAACACCCGCTCGGTCCACAGACACGCAACTGAACTCTGGGACCTTCTCGACACCGCGTCTCCGGACATCGCCTTCCTTACAGAAACATGGATGAACACATCATCTGCACCCGACATCGCCATAGTCATACCAGACGCTTACAAGATTATCCGAAAAGACCGCACCAATCAAACAGGAGGAGGGATCGCCATCATCCTTAGGAACACCATCAAACTCACGACCAGCTCCGACGATAATCTTGCAACCGCCGAACATCTCCACTTTCATATCCACACCGACCCTAGGACCACACTTAGAGGCACCCTCATCTACAGGCCTCCAGGTACCCGCACTCAATTCAACGATGACATCACGGACTTCGTCAGCCCACATGCCCTCGCCTCCGAGAACTACATTTTGTTAGGAGACCTCAACTACCACCTTGAAAACAAACACGACAGCAACACCACCACCCTTCTGGACAACATGGCCAATCTCAGACTCAAACAACTTGTTGACACCCCCACTCATACAGCCGGACACACGCTCGACCCTATCTTCACCTCCAGCAAACACATCTCCTTCGATCGCACCACAGCTCTCCACTGGACGGATCACAGCTGCGTTCACTTCAGCTACAAAACCACCCGAAATCGCAACCGCCCACAACCTATTCCTAGGAGAAACTGAAACAAAATCACTTCCTACCAACTCCTCACATCACTCAACCAAAACCCTCCCACCCTCTCATTGGACCCTAACCAAGCGGCCACCAATCTCAAGCAATGGATCACCCAAAGTGCTGATGAATTAGCACCCCTGAAAAAACACCAGATCAAATCAGCCAGCAAAAAGGCTCCCTGGTTCAATGATGACCTAAAACAATCCAAGAAGCTATGCCGCACCCTGGAGAAAACATGGAGAAAAAACCCAACCACCGACAACATGGCTACCCTCAAGGCAGCCACCCGCAAACACCACCAATTGATTCGATCCGCCAAGAAATCAGCACTCAAGGATCGTCTCGACAACAACTCTCACAACAGCAAAGAACTCTTCAACATCGTCAAAGAATTCACCAACCCCACCGCAGCATCTAACGACATCACTCCCTCCCAAGACCTCTGAGATGCGTTATCCTCCTTCTTCTACAACAAAATTGCCGACATTCACAACAGTTTCGAGAACACTCCCAGCGATCAACCCTCCCCACCCCCCTCAGATCCTACTCCGCCAACTAACAACCTTAGCGCCTGGAACCCAATCACCACTGAAGACACCATCTGCCTAATGAACTCAATCCACTCTGGCTCGCCAACCGACCCCTGCCCCCACCACATCTTCAACAAAACTGACTCCATCATCGCACCCCATCTCCGGGATGTCATCAACTGCTCGTTCAACTCTGCCACCTTTCCAGAAAGCTGGAAACACGCCGAACTCAGCGCCCTTCTGAAGAAACCCACAGCAGACCCCTCTGAACTTAAAAACTACCGACCCATATCCCTCCTCCCTTTCCCGGCCAAAGTTATTGAGAAAGCCGTCAACAGCCAGCTCGCCTCCTTCCTTGAATCCAACAACTTCCTCGATCCATCTCAATCTGGGTTTCGAGCCAAACACAGTACCGAAACCGCCCTCATTGCAGCAACCGACGACATCGGAACACTACTGGACAACGGAGAAACAGTGGCCCTCATTCTACTCGATCTCTCCGCCGCTTTCGACACAGTCTGCCACAGCACCCTTATACAACGCCTCAGCGACATCGGCATACAAGGAAAAGCCTTGGACTGGATCATCTCATTCCTCGCCGGAAGAACTCAAAGAGTCCGACTTCCCCCATTCAACTCAGAGGCCACTGAAGTCATCTGTGGCGTACCTCAAGGATCTTCACTCAGTCCCACCCTCTTCAACGTCTACATGAGTCCACTCGCTTCCATCGCTCGTCAACACAACCTCAACATCATCTCTTACGCCGACGACACCCAGTTAATCCTTTCCCTCACCAAAGACCCCAACACCGCCAAAACCAATCTCCACGAAGGCATGAAAGAAGTAGCCGATTGGATGAAACATAGCCGCCTAAAACTCAACTCAGACAAAACGGAGGTGCTCATCCTAGGATCTTCCCCCTCTGCCTGGGATGACTCTTGGTGGCCTTCCGCCCTGGGCACAGCACCCACTCCCACAGACCATGCACGCAACCTTGAATTCATCTTAGATTCCTCTCTGTCGATGTCCAGACAGGTCAACGCAGTCTCGTCCTCCTGCTTCAACGTACTTCGCATTCTCAAAAAGATCTTCCGCTGGATCCCCCTCGAAACTAGAAAGACTGTCACCCACGCACTGGGCACGAGTCGACTGGATTATGGTAACACACTATACGCCGGAATCACAGCAAAATTACAGAAAAAACTCCAACACATCCAAAACGCATCAGCGAGACTCATATTAGACATCCCTCGCCAAGATCACATCACCGGACACCTAAAAGACCTCCACTGGCTTCCCGTCAACAAAAGGATTACTTTCCGCCTTCTCACCCACGCACACAAGGCCCTCTACAATCTAGGACCTGAATGCCTCAAGACTCGACTGTCCTTCTACGAACCCACCCGCCATCTAAGATCGTCCAATCAAGCCCTCGCCGCAATCCCACGCATCCGAAAGTCCACCATGGGTGGCAGATCTTTCTCCTTCCTTGCTGCTAAGACCTGGAACGCACTCCCCACTCACCTCTGCCTTACTCAAAAGCCACATCTCCATTAGAAAAGAACTTAAAACCTGGCTATTCGACAAATAATGAACCCCCCCCCAAGCGCCTTGAGACCCTCTGGGTGAGTAGTGCGCTATACAAATACCCGAACTTGAACTTGAACTTGAACTTTTATTTTTATTGTTGCCTATCGCTGGATATTTTAGCGGAGAAAACATGCTATTAGCAACGTTTATCTCCACCGTGATAAAATATCCAGCGATAGCGGCGAAATGCCTTAATATCGCCATGGGGGACTTAGCCTGAAAATCCACCTCCCATTGAGGATACAGGTAAGTCAGGATTCCAGCAGGTGTTAAATACTTGCGATAATCACGCTTAGCGTGACTTTTTTTATTGCTTCGCCTGCGTTGGCAATAGGGTGAAGTAGTGTTACCGACTGTTTTTAGTCGCTTCTAGTTGGGAACGCCTACCTTGCATGTCATTAGCGATAATCATCGCTGGCATGCAAGGCGATAGGAAAACCGGCCGCTAACACCAGAAAGCTGTTGCTAATGCCTGTTAACGACAACATGCTGATAGGGCGATAAAAAAATCACAGCTTTAGTGGCAAAAAGTGCAGCCAAAGTGGCGATAAAGCCCTTGCTAATATGCCCCTCAGTTTATTATAATAAGGTAGCTCTAATGCAGGAGCAGAAGTTAATGCTTGTTACAAAGATTGCTTTGGAGTGGAGGATGCAGACTCTGGAGCCACCAAACTAGTAGACTAATTGAGCTCTGCGTCAGAGATGGCTGTGCCTCTTAAAAGAGTCAAAACTGGTAGGAGGGGACCCACAGCTATATGGTTCACCAAAAGGTTAAGACTATTGAAGCAGGCCTGCCAGCGGCAAGAACACAGATGGAAGAAACAGTATAAGGGCCAATACAAACCCATATATAAGAATGCCATCAGAGAATATATAAATGCCAACAGAAATGAAAACTCTCTCTTTTGTACAAAGAAACTTGAATTTGCAAGATCCTCTAAAGAAATGTTTAAAAAGATCCACCAGCTGGTGTCCCCTACAGTTTCATGTGAAATCGAAGGTTCAACTGAGTTCTTTAACAAGTTGTCAGGATTGTTTCATTCTAAGGTCTCTAATATCTTTAAAGAATTTGTGCCAGCTAATGACTCCTGCATTACTGCCTCAGAGTAGCTGAGCAGCTTGGTCGCCTGTGATGGGGAGGAGGAACATCTGTATCTCTGTCAGGGCCACCCCCCTATGACTTTAGATCAAACAAAGAATCCTGAAGCAGAATCGGGATCTCTATTAGAGCCATGTACCCCTAAGGATCTCCAACTGGCAGCGAGCACAATAGTTCCACCCCAGCTGCTATTATTAATAATGCAATTAACCTCGGGGTGCTATCCACAGCTGTGGAAAGAGGCAGCAGTTAGGCCTGTTCTCAAGAAAGCCAACCTTGAACCCAACGATTTGAAGAACAACCGTCCTATCTCTCTGCCCTCCATCCAAGCCGTGATCTTGGAGAAGCATCTTAACCAGCCCCTGATGGCGTGTGGAAAACATGGCCAGCTGGACATCTCGCAGTTTGGGTTTAGAAGCCACCATGGTAGGGAAACAGCTCTATTTCCACAACAGACAGCATCAGGCATCTTGTTGATCCAGGCCAGGCCGCAACTCTGATCCTTCTTGATCTGTCTGCAGCCTTTGACACCATTTCCCCCACTTTACTTACTGAGCATTTGCAGCTTTTGGGTTTAGGGGGTTTGGCCTTGAAATTACTCACATCATTTATGATGGGCAGGTCCCGGATGGAGACCATAAATTAGTTCAAACCTGATCCCTTCTCCTTGCCTTGTGAGGTTCCTCAGAGGTCCTCCCTGAACTTTTCAACTTATACATCTCTCAGTTGGCCGGACTGATCTGATCCTTTTGGCTGCAGGCAGTGTTGTATGCCGACGACACACATCTCTTAGGACATGGAGTCCGCAGCGGGCAACTTCAGTAACTGCATGAAGTTGGTGGCCTCATGGATGAGCAAGAACTGCCTCGAGTTGAATGGCGAGAAAACAAAGGTGTTGATGTTAAGGAGCCAATCACCAGCATGGAACCTGAATTGGTGGGCATATGGGTTAAGGATATTACACACCCCTACTAACTCAGCAACATAACATAACAGGTGTAGTTGTAAAGCGCATGATTACCCAAAGGTGTCCTGGCGCTGAATAACAGATGATCACCATGGACAGTGACTTATCTTTTGATCTTCATGTCAATCACAATGTGGCAACCTGTTTCCTGATCATTAAAAACTTGAAGAGGATTTTTCCTTACATCTCCCTCCCAACGCGGAAAAAGGTGGCCCTCGCACTAATCTTATCCATAACTGACTATTGTAATGGACTCTACTTAGACGCTAGTAAGACCTCTCTAGCCAAACTACAATTGGTGTAAAATGCGGTGGCAAGGCTGATATTAAATATTCCAAAGTATGTCAGTCTCAAAAGGATTGTGTGAACTTCACTGGCTTCCAATACAAAAGTGAGTAACAATTAAGGCTGGGTGTGTTGTTCATAAAGCACTGTTTAGTGCCAGTCCAGGAGGAATTAAAACCATGTTCCAAAGGTGCTCCCCTTGCAAATCTCTCAGATGAGCAACTCACAACCTAGTTGTCACCACCAAAGTTCGGAGGAAGAGATGGGGAGCAAGGCCTTTTGGTTGCACCTGCCAAAATCTGGAATTCCTTACCCATTCATTTAATTGGTCTTAAACTGCATGCAGCCTTCAGGAAACCCTCAAACCCTGGCTTTTCTCTTTGGAATCTGGCCATGGTATTGGGCTCCAGGATCAGCATTGAGCGCCTTGATGCCTCTGGGCATTGTTGTGCTCTATAAATCTATATCATTCATTCATTCAAAGTCACCTGTTCTGCCTCCTTGGTCCAAATCACAAGTTCTGGGGTATTTTATATAATCTTCTAGGAGGTTAACAATAGTCACACATACTACTATCCACTATCTGCAACAGCCAGCTATACCCAAACAAGTGCATACCTGGGAAGTGACAACTGGTCTGGGTAACTTCTGTAGCTTAAATGCGGGTTGCAGAGAGATTCCACTCCCCCACTGCCATGTCATGACCTAGATAGTGAACACGGGAAAGACAGAATTATAATTTATCTCTAGAGTTGTGCCCTTTATTAGCTGAATCAGTATGGCGATACAGGGAGTCAGTCCTGTCTTGGTCCAAAAAGTCAGAAACAACCAAGAAATCATTTCATAGTGAGCTATACTAAATAGTACTGGAGAGAAGAGTGTGTGTAGATCTTTCTTGAGTAACAGAGGGAAGATAGACAGTGACTCAGTTAACCCTGAGGAAGCCAAGAATACATCAGCTAGCTCCCACAGAATGAAAACGTGAATAGGTACTGACTCTCAGAGCGTATGAGAATAGAGAAAAAGGCTCAGCAAAGATCTATTACTGTAAAGCAATTGGCAGTGGCTGGAATACAAAAAGTATGGTTGCAGCATTAGGAACAAAAGGAGAACTAGGTATCACCGCTGTATTAATAACTTGCAGAAATTGCACAAATATGTAAGCATCTTTGTCAGTCTTTTTGATTGCACAGAACTTACACTAGGCACCAGGACTCCTGGTTTGAGTAAGAAGCTAGTAACAGATTTGATTCCAGGTCCTGCTGTGGGAGTAACTCGTTCCGGCAAATGCAATGTGATTTCTTCATTGCATGGGAGCTCTGAAGAGTGTAAAAAAAGTTTGGTAGTGGGACCCTCTTAAATAGGACCTGGGTATGGGCCAGCCAATGCTACTGGGAGCTTATTCCAATGAAGCAAGTCAACATGGGTTGTCTTGAGCAGTGGCTCCCAGGCCAGCTGAGGTTCTCTAATGATATGCATTCTGAGGTACTTGCAGTTTTCCTTTGCAACTGTAAAGCAGGACAGCCAGTTATTTGTCAGGCCAACAACCTGCTCCCCACCTGCCCGATGATGACAGACTGTTCCCAGTTGACTTCTAGGCCAGCTGTCATCCCACATTTTTCCAAAATATACAAACATCTCTGACCAGACTACTTGGGGTACTTGATATACAGGAGCAGATCTTCCACATATAGTGACACACGGCTATCCCGTCCTCCCCATTGATCCAGTTAAGGTCCTGTATTAGGACCGTCCTCACAGCATCCGACACCCAGGTAGTCGATAGCCAGGGCAAATAACAGTGGGTCTAGGTGGCACCCAGGGTGTGTGCTTCGCCCACTTGGGAAATGGGATGGATATGATCCCCTTGGCCTGTACTTGTGCAAATAAATTTCTCAAAAATAATCAAAATGCATTTTGTAAGCTACGGGCCCAGGTTATATCATTCTAATGCGAGGCCTATATAGTCCCAATTAAACATATTGAAAGCTTTTGTTTTTTTTAATCAATCAGAATGATAGACCAAACAGACCCTGCTTGGCCAAGACACTATATCCAGTTGTACTCTACCCAGAATATGCCAGGTTCCCCTGCCAGGTCTGAAGCAATTTTGATCCATATGGAATAGTAACACAACACTCCAGCTAACCGATTCATCAGGTCTTCAGCTAATATTTAGTTTTTAACATTTATCCAACAATATTCAGGTCGGCGACCTGGTACAGGGGATTGCTGCCCATAGATCTGCAGGTGGCGATCCAGTGCGCATCGTTTTTTCAACTACCTCAAGTAGGAACAATATTGCTAGGGAGGACAGGCTTTTGAAAAATTGGGTCGAGAAGCCATTGGGCCCTGACGTCTGCTAAGAAATTAAAGTACAAACAGGGATTACTTATGAAGAAGTTTATTCACCAGAGTACCACCTGGAAGCACGTCCTCTCTCAACCGCTTATTCTCGCAATGGCCATAGTACTCATCCACCCATTTCAAACGGGAATTCAGATTTCTCACCACGAAAACACCACAGCCTCTTACCACTGTTCATAGTTTTACGGATTTGGGACAGTTCTTTCAAAGTAAACTCTGCTACATACCTCACCTGGTGGTTGTGCGATGGGCAAGTCCATCAGCATCTTGGCCCACACATTCTGGCGCACAGGCAGGCATGCCTTGTAAATACTTTTATAATAGTCTGCAAATATCTGCGTTATAAACTGCAGGTCCACTACCCTGTTCCATTCACTGCGTGATTCTGGGACCACACGCTATATTAATGCAAACCCTTCCCTCTTCAATCCTTCCTCTATATTGATATTTCTTTTGGCAACAATATTATGCTATCACTTTTCCCCTTATGACCGTATTATATACTTCCTGCGTATGCCAGCGGATGGTACGGTACCAGTATTTATTTTAAAGAATACATCAGTTTCTTCTCCCAGAAAATGAGTGACCCTGCAATTTGAAAGTCACCATGTATTTAATCTCCACACTTCCCGTGGTTGGTTATTCCTTCACTCACCAGGGGTTGTCCTTGTGCTTGATTGGATAAGCCCCTAGGATGGATTTGTACCTTAGTTACCCTTGGAGTGTCAGCTGCTGGGATCTGGAAATGATCAATGAATGAACAGATGGTGTCTGTGACCGAGTAATGGGTGCATTTCTTTGCTGCAGGGTGCAGTACATCCATACATCTACTAGGGGAGATAAGGGACAATAACGTGAGCTTTGGTGGCCCAAGACCTTGGGTTGCGCTCCCACCCCCATGTTGGCAGTAAAAAATCTTGGGGTTTGGCCAGATGCCACTCTCAGCTTTCAGGAGCACACCAAGAAAATAGCAGGTACCTGCTTTGGCCTACTCCGGGGATTAAGGCCCTTGTTGGGGTTCTTTGACCCATCTACCCGCCAGATGATAGTACAGGCGGCCATCTTGTCCAGATTGGACTATGCTAATTAGCTCCTGCCAGGGGCTAATAAGGCAGAAATGACTTGTTTGCAGCGTGTTCAGAACGCAGCAGCCCGAGTCCTGCTGAGGCTTCCTAGAACCTGCGGCGCAATGGTGGCTATTCGTCGCCTACATTGGCTGCCTATGACAAAAGGATCGAATTTAAAAACCTGTGTCTGACTTTTAAAATTTGTAAACTTTCTTCCCCTGAGATCCTGTCCAATCTGCTGGTACCTTACATACCAACGCGCCAGCTACGATCAGCTGGGCAATATCTGGCTACAGTCCCTCGAGTAAAGTGTCTCCAAGCTGGAGTATGATCTTTTCGCTGTTTAGCGGCTAAGCTGTGGAACTCCCTGCCTATGCAGATTTGCTGTCTGGAGAGCGTGTTGTCCTTTCGTAAGGCTGCCAAAACCTACCTTTTTCCTGTGTCTTAGTCCCGTGTTTCCTAATTGACACTGCTACTAGCACCGGGATGCCTCTTTGAGGCAGCTGTGGGCTATATAAAAAGAATTAACATAACATAACAGGCCCAAGAAGCCTTCTCCTCATGCCACATATTTAACCTAATGAGAGGTGTTTTGTTTTCTGCTACATAATCCACATTCTACATCTATACCAGTACAAAAGTCACCCCCGGCTATTGTGATTCCCTCCAGGGCTGCTGCAATTCAAGCCTCCCAATATGGCCATGAGGTCAGTGGGGCCATATAGACTTAGAAGGGTGCACACATGACCTCCCTCCCCCTTCACCGCCAAAACCCAACATTGGCCATTTGCGCTGTGATCCAGAACTTTGAAGGAGAATGTTTTATGTTAAAGAATGTCTTCCTTCCCCGTGAGTCTTTTGTGCAACCGGCGTGGAAACCCCTTGCATGTTCATGCCTGCACAGGAAACCGCAATGGGTGCCGAGCCGTGCCAAATTGTTACCATACAGAAGTATTGTTTTATATATTTCAGTGCCGCCTCCCTCTTAATGTAATCCTTCAGACTGTTTACATTCCAGGATATTATGTGAAATTTGCCAGTGTCCTATCTATTGTCAGGAATCATCTTTAAAAGCGTTTGTAAACTTTGTTTCCATTTGTGCCAATCCCTGTGTGAAAATCTTTAAGAGCAATAATGTTACTGAACAAACCTTTCCCCAAAATCCTCCCACACTTCTATACTCCTAGAAGTTACTATCAACCGTGGAGTATCTAATACTATATGATCTATTACCCTAAGGGATTCTTTAGAGTCTAATATGACCTCAGACCCCATCAAAGGGAGTGCAATTATTAATCCACTGTGTGTGTGTTTCCATGTTGCCTTTGGGTTGTCTCTTGGCTCTAACCCTCTTCCAGGTGTCTCTATTGGTTATTATGTTCTACCTACATGCACTCCCTTTGTCTTACGATCAGTTAGTTGCTGTGCTTGTTGCTTTTCATCTGAGCTGATATGGGATTGGGCAATGCCTCCAGGTGGACCCTAGACCCCCTCCCACCTGACAATTCCCTCTGCTCCTCCGTGTGTGAGGCCACATCACTAGGTTGCAGTTCTGACCCAGTCTCTTGGTGCCACAAATCGTTCCTTAGGGTGCCTCAGGATGGAATTCTGCACCATCCCCAAATACCTCAAGGCTCCATTCACATGGGGTCATTGCTGTTGTCTTGATGAGCCCCTCGGTGTCATTTGGCGGGAACAGATACTGGTGCAAAGCAGGGACATCCTCTGGCGTCTCTGCCCTGGGCAGGAAACCTCATAGAGTGCTTCTTACTGGGTACCTGGGGTGTTCTCCCCCTCCTCTTGCTTTGTGTGGGCTATCTTGCTGGACTCACGTGCAGTGGGGAGGCCAAGGGCGAGACCCAGTAGGCCCTAGCTTCCACCAGTAGTACCCTGACCCCAGCTGCGGCCGGCAGTGGGAGTACCTGCAGGGCGGTGACGTGGGGATGGGGAGGAGCAGAGTGGGGGGTAGTAATGTATGGATTACGGAGCTTCCCAGGTAATTAAACATTTAAATAAATAAAACGAATTTCGTTGAGTGCACTGCATCCCCAAATGCGATGCAGTGCGTGCGACGAAATTCGTTTTATTTATTTAAATGTTTACTTACCTGTAAAACTCCGTAATCCATACATTACTACCCCTCACCCTGACCCTCCCCCTCCCCACGTCACCGCCCTGCAGGTACTCCCACTGCTGGGTGCGGTTGCCTGACTCCCCCACTCCAGTCCATATTCCCACTGCAGGCTGAATGGCTGCAGCAAACTTGATGTACACTCAGCCGCAACCTACAAGTCCGCAGCTCACATCTGGCTGGGCTGGTGATCCAGGTCTGCGCGGTCTCCTGGGGTCCCCTGTCAGTGCTTGCCCTCAGGTCTTGTATAGCTTGCTGGGTCCACACCTCTCATCAACACCTCGGTTTCCTGGTCTCACTGGTACATCGTCTTCAGCCAAGGGGACGTTCATGTGGTTCCCACATCAAAAATCTTCTTTTTGCAGGGACGCAGGCTCCGACTGCCATTTTGTAGTCCTTCACAGTACCGGAGCACAAGCAATTTCTAAGGCTTGTCTGATTGAATTTGCTGTCATTTCCAGATAGCTACGGGATAACAGTGGCCAGGCCTGCAGCAGAGTTATTCATGGGGGGCCTGGGATGAGTACTTAGCAGCAGCATTATCTCCGTATTATTAATGCTGCCATCGCAGCTCCGTTCTTTCACTTCTGTTCGGCCGTCATGTCGACCACACCACTTTGCCCCCCTTCTTGATTGCCCAAGGAGAAGTCACTCTGCACTGAACAGTGCAAGTGAAAGCTATTAAGTGTCCCAGTTAGATGGAGAAAAACACAAATGGAAAAAACGTCCATGGCAAATTAGTAGATCTTGATTAAGATTGATACTGAAGTTATTAGCTAGACTCACATTTCTCTCTGTCACCAGGAAGGAGGAATGAGCCACACAAGAATATCCAGAAGTACATCCAGCAGAAAGTCCAACTGATCCAAAAATAGCAGCAAGGGGGCCAAGAAGTAATGAAAAATATCTGTGAATGCGTTGCTCGCATCCTTCACTGGAAACACCTTCTTGTAAATTATCCTAACAGGCTTCGATATCAGAGGAAAATACTACTTCATCTTGGATTCTATGGACTGACCACCATATTGAAAATAGCAGTTTGTAAGGCTTGTCCATGCCCCTTCCTGAAAATACTGTTGTTCATTTGCCACACAAAGTAGGCTAAGTTTGACATCCTTTGTTCAGCATTGAATTCCACAGTCTCACAACCCCTCTTCATGACTCATGGTCCACAAAGCTTAAAGAACATGCCTATGGATGACAGCAAGCATGAAAATGCCAGTGCGCTCTACATGCTAATGACACTTAACCAGGTGCTGAGCACTTGTTCAGCAACATGCTCCCAGAATGCGTATTGTCTCAGGTAAACTTTTGCATAACTCTCAACACAGATGTAACAGAGCCCCTGCTTTGAAGCGGAGAGAAAATCGCACTGGAGTATGACTTACAAAGATGGTTGGGCTGTGAGATGGGCGGCGTGGCTTGGACGCCAGAGGGAATGGCGGCGTGAACTCGGAGCTCCGTGCCCGATCCCCTTAATAATCCTGTAAAACAGCTCGGCGAAGCCCGTGACAACCCTCATTTGTACGCCGGAGGCAGGGGGAATCGAAGCGGCACCCCTGGGAACACTCACGGGACCAACCGAGAGGGCACTGGCCGTGAAGGGGAGACGAGGTGCCGGCGCACAGAGAGACCTAAAATGGCGGACACCGCCGATGCCGGAGAGCATTGAAGGGCGAGCTCGGAAGAGAGACGCAACCCCGGGAGCAGAGCACTCTGTGGAGCACAACAAACCACCGGGTGATTACGGACGTAGGTGTGGTGAGCCCCGGAACCCCAGTTCGAGACGGTAACCGACCGCTGGGACGGAACCGGGCTGGAGAATCCTCAACAAGATGGCGGCGTGATCCGATGCGAGGGACCTGCAGTGCATCTGAGGCCGCCATCCTGCGGAGACCCTACCCATCTGAGGAGCGAAAGAATACCCGGGACGCCGCCTGCTATTGCGAGCTGTGATCTGAAGGACTGTTTCCACAGGCGGGGTAGCGGCGAAAAGCGGTGCAACCGGACCGGCGCAGTAGCGGAGGGGGGTCGAGCTCATTGCCCCTACGGAGCGCACGACAACTGACGCCCGAGAGCCTGGAGAGCGAAGTGCTCGTCCGCTGTCATGGACTGATTCAGGGACGCCTGTCGGTGCATAACGGAACGAGACGGCAGACGTTCTCCCCTGACGGGGAAGGCGGAAATACACAGCGCGACGAGGCCGGCACGGAGGAAACCTTTTGAAGGACGACGGCGGGGAGAGAAGCAGCGGAGTTGGAGTGCCTGCAGTTGGTCTGAACGGATTTGGTTGGCCCAGCAGCGTGGGAGGAACTGCCGAGCGCTGGTGGGTAACGCGGAATCCACCCGCAGTGGGAGCCCCAATCTGACCACAGGGTGAGGAGCGGATTGCGGTACTTGGAGGGAAAGTGGCCCCGACGAGTCCTCCGCCATCATCGGAGAGGCGCGCGGTATATCATCGGCCTCCGCCTATGATTGAGAGACCCCGGACACAGCCCACAATGCTGCGGTGTGCGGTGAGACCAAGAGTGGGCGGAAGGAGTGCGGCTACTCGGTCGGAGGCAGAATATAGAGTTTGGACAGGGGCCGGACCCCCGGACAGCACCTTGGCCCGAGAGTGGCCTTGGATCACGGTGAGCGCTGCAGTGGGGCACAGAGGTAGAAGGGGATAAGGCCGGTGAGCAGGGGTGCTAACGAGATTGCCCGACAAGCAGAGCCTGGCAGGGGTAAAAGCCCTAACCACGTGCAGGGCCTGAGAAGGGTGTTGAACCGCAAGATCCATCGCCATCGCCGACAAGCACAGCGGGAACTCTCCCTGACTATACGAACAAGAGCATTGAGCTCAGATAGACTGCACGAGACGTGGGGAGGCCCAAGGGGAAGCCCCGCTGCTGAGTTTGACGCAAAGGCGCGCGGAGGAAGGAGACAAGCCGATGGTGGATGCCGCGGATACCTACCTGTTGGAAGGACCGAGATTGATTCTCCCCTTAAGCACACAGGTGAGGAGCTGTGGAACCGACGGGGATAGCCGCCACGAGCCCGCACTTGGAAGACGACCGCGGAGGTATCCCAGGAGCTGCAAGGCACGCTAAGAGTACCTGAACAAAGGGCGACTTGGGACCATGGTTAAGAACAAGGAGAAAACGGAGGGAGCCACGGCCTCCGAAACGCCAGTATGGGCTCCCACGGGGCCTTCAGATCTACAACAACTCCAAGACCGCATACTGGAGGCTATTGCGACGACGAGAGACACTTTTCAACAGGATATTGCGCAAGTGGCATCAGGATTGGGTCTCCTTCGAGCTGACCACGATAAACTTAAAGACAGGGTCAAGGACACCGAAGATACCCTACGTGAGTTGGCCCCAGCCCACAAAACTATGGAGGGGAAGCTAGCGGACGCTCTAGACCGAATACAATCATTGGAGAGGAGGGCTGAGGATGCCAAAAATAGGAGTCGACGCAGTAACGTCCGAATAGTGGGCATTCCAGAAAAAACGGAAGGGGACGATATGATCGAGTTTCTGGACAACTGGCTCAAGACAAAGGTGGCGCCGGAAGGCCTCTTACCATTCTTTACACTGGAGCGCGCCCATTGTGTCCCGACTAGGACGACCAGGCCGGGCCAGCCCCCAAGACCGGTTATAGCCAAACTGCTGCACTACAAGGACAGGGACTTGCTGCTCCAGAGAGCCCGTGATGCGGGGCCATTTCAGATAGCGAATACCAAAGTGACACTGTTCCCTGACTACACCTTCGAGACGCAGCGGATGCGAGCCTCCTTCTTGACCATCAAACGGGAACTATGAACTGAGGGCATTCCGTACTCTCTGCTCTTCCCGGCTATGCTCCAGGTGGTGCGAGGCGACAAGACACACTTCTTCCTCACGACGGCGGATGCATGGGAATGGTGGGAGATGTACAAGGCGGGCACGGATGGTGCTAGACTCCGAGAGGAGAGAGAGCGCACGACAACACTGGTGCGGAAATCACAGAGACTACGTAGAAGGCGGCAAGGCTCTCGGAAACCATCTGCATCTCAAACGGATGTGGAGAGAAAGGCTGCGCTGAATGCAGTAGAGTCGCTATCGAGATCTGATGCTTCCCCTTCAAAACAGGGCACAGAATCGGAGGACCACGCCACAGGGTCGGAGACGGACCATTCAGAAGTACACAGCACCGAAGGCCCGCTGGTAATGCCGCAAACGTCAGAAGAGATCCTGAGCCTTTGACACGGTGGCGACAGGTAGTGGACAATACTGATGGTGGGAGTATCTACGAACTGTAAGGTAATGCAGATGGGGGTCACCAACCGGTATGTCATACCGCTGCTAACCATGGGGGATCATGGGGGGATGCGAGGGGGGCTTGCGTAGCTGCCTTCCCGTCTGAGCCACACTCCACTTGCCCTTAAGGCACCCACGGTTACGACCGTGATTTAGGTGGGAAGTTGAGAGGATCGACTGAGTTTGGATGGGAATTGATAGCTCGATATTGGGGCCTGTTCTGGGGGGTGTGGGAGAGGAAACTGTTGGGGTTGTTCTTCTTTATTGGCAACTGTTTGATTCTGAGCAAAAGGGAGACAAGACATTTGAAGGTTTGAGGACATGTTGGGGGGTAAAACCACTTACGCAGAGAAAGGAATTTGTGTGATGCTTCGATGGTTACTGTGGGACAATGGCTAACACGAACACATTGCGATGTATAACCTGGAATGTGCGGGGACTACACACAATGGCAAGAAGGCACAAGGTACACGCCTATTTGGTCCGCAGGGGGGTACATATCGCACTGCTGCAAGAAACGCATCTCACAAAACCGGAGGGTATTGCTCTGCAGAAAAGGTGGAGGGGACAGGTGTTTAGCACTACCTACTCAGCATTTGCTAGAGGCGCTTTAATATGGATAAGGGCGGGCACCCCTTTTCAGGCGACAAGACACATAATAGACCCTGAGGGTAGGTATGTGGCAGTAGAGGGCAGACCTCAGGGCAGGGACATAGTACTATGTAGCATATATGCACCGAACACTGAACAGATGACCTTCTTGACGGGACTGTCAGGAACACTTGCACACTATTTAGCGGGCCCTGTTTTGGTCGGAGGAGACTTCAATTCGGTGGCGGACACAACCCTAGATAGATTCCACCCACCACTAAGGGACTCCCCTGTACACCGCCTCATGAAGGGTAGACTGGAATGGCAAAAGGGGTGGGGCTTGACAGATGCCTGGCACACACAACACCCGATTGAGCGGGACTACTCGTACTTCTCTAGCCTGCATGACCTCCACGTCCGGATTGATGCAATACTGTGCTCTCCGGTCGTGATGTCAACTGTAACACGGACCGAGTACCTTACCAGGACAATCTCGGATCATAACCCTATGTTGATCACTTTAGATTGGGCAGGTGAGGTATCACGCGTCCCGACTTGGAAGCTGCGACCTGAGACATTGGACGACCCTCTGTTTCACGCGGCGCTGGAGGAAGGGATAACCCAATACTTCGCCGAAAACAAGGGGCCCACTGCCTCTAGAGTGATGGAATGGAACACCTTTAAGGTGGTAATTAGGGGCCAGTGCATAGGGAAACATGTAGGCATGCGGAAGGTATTACTGGATGATCTGAACAAGGCAGAGTCCAAGTTGCGAGAAGCAGAGAAAGCGCGACCGGGCCACTCTGAGCTCCAAGACGAGGTCAACCTGGCTAGAGAGGCAATAGCAGTAGAAGTGGAGCGCCTCCGCAGCTTTGATTACAGAGCTTACACGCTCAGGGCCCATGTTGAGGGGGACAAAGCTGGGACACTGCTGGCATGGTTAGCTAACCCCACTAAACGAAGCTCCCCGATACTGGCCATTGAGGGGGAAGGGGGCCACATAAATTATACCCAGACGGAGATACTGAACAGCTTTCAGAGATATTATGAGGTCCTCTACAGGAGCGCATTGGCAGGACAAGAGAATGGCATTGATGCTTTTCTTGAGGGCCTACAATTACCACAATTGGACCAGGAACAGGCGGACGACTTGGGTAGAGACATAGAATTGGGGGAGATCAGGGGAGCTATAAAACGGATGGCCCGCAACAAAACGCCGGGATTAGATGGCTTGCCCATAGAATTCTATAGCAAATACTTAGACCTTCTGGCACCGCGTCTCCAAGCGATATACAATGAGGCCAGAACTACCGGCTGCCTGCCCCAATCTATGCGCGCGACGCTGGTGATCCCTTTACTAAAGCCTGGGAGGGAAAGCAGCAGCCCAACCTCCTATAGGCCACTCTCCATGTTGACCACGGACTACAAAATATTGAGTGCTATACTGGCAGCGAGACTACTGCAGCACATGCCTGACTTGGTCCACACAGACCAGTCTGGTTTTATCCCTGCGTGTAATACGACGATAAATATTAGGAGACTCACACGACTGTTGGAGAACATATATCCAGAAGCCCAGACCCCCTAGTACTATCGATAGACATTGAGAAAGCGTTCGATAGTTTGGAGTGGGAGTACCTATACAGAGCTATGGAACGCTTTGGCCTGGGGGACGGCTATATCAGATGGACGCGAGTTCTGTACACAGCGGCAGTGGCAAGAGTGCGGGTAGGATCCCTCGTTTCGCACCAATACCCGGTGGAGCGGGGCACCCGACAGGGTTGCTCCCTATCCCCCCTGTTATTTGCCCTGGCGATTGAACCCCTCGTGGCTGAGGCCCGGACGGGTAAACATTTTAAGGGGATAGACAGTAGAGGAGGTCAACAGTTCATCTCCTTGTACTATTATTCCTAGAAGACGGGACAGAAGCGCTGGAGGGAGCGGAGGGACTGCTCGAGAGGTTTGGTTTGGAGAGCTTTCGGGATTGAAAGTCAATTGGTCTAAGACTTGCTTGTTTCCTCTGCGACGAGACATGGCACGGCCCGTTCACCGACCCTTGCTCAACTGGGAGCCCACCTGGGAGTATACGTGTACCACACGGCGGCAGATATGCTAGAAGGCAACGTGGGCCGCTGTATGTGGGCGTTGAAGGAAAGCATGGCCTTTTGGGCCACACTCCCGCTCTCGGTCACCGGCCGCATTTCCTTACTGAAAATGATCGCCCTGGTGCGACTTCTATATTACTTTCGCACCCTCCCTATCTGGGTACCTAGATCCTTTTTTTGTCAATTGAAGTCACAGTTGACCTCGTTCCTATGGGGCTCGGGCAGATGTAGAGTAGCATTAGCAACGCTCACCCGCCCGAAAGAAGATGGAGGACTAGCGGTCCCGGACTTCGAGCTTTACTTTCTTGCAGCTCAACTGCAGATCTTCACACAGGAGGTGGCGAGAGTATTCCGAGGTCCGGAACATGAGAGGGATGTGGGCACGCCGCGGCATGTCTTGGCCTATATCACCTTGCAACAGAGGATCGCCCTTCGAGATCTAACACTCAAAGAACAAACATTCAGGCTCTGTTGGAATCGATCCCAACGCCGCGCGGGCACACGACATCCATATACTCCAGAGATACCCCTGGGTATGGTGACTGCGTTCCCCCATGGTGGAGATTGGTCGCAGTTGCATGTCTGGAAGGACGCGGGAATACAGATGATTGGAGACCACCACGAGGATGGGGCGCTCATCCCGTATCAGGAGCTGCAGGAGCGGTTTGACCTACCGCGAGGGGGATACCTTCTGCATGCTGCAGTAACTGGAGCCATACAGGCGCATTGGAAGGGGGGACTCGCGGAACCAAAGATGACCATGGCCTGTCAATACACCATGATGGCGGTAGGGACTTACAAGGCTGTAACATGCCTATACTCCAGAATGCTCCGGGAGAACCTGCCGCCTCTAACGGCGCTAAAAACCAAATGGGAGTCGGACCTTAATAGAGAGATCCCTAAGACGACTTGGGCCCGGATAGTGCGACAAGCACGGAACAGTACGAGGAATGCGCGTTTCCAGCAAATTCACTTTTACGTTCTCCATAGAGCTTACATGACCCCTGGTAAAATCAGGACATATTTCGGGGTGGCCGAGGCGGCATGCCCACGATGCGCTTCGGAAAGAGCAGAGCTGGGACATATGCTATAGTCCTGCCCTAACCTTCGGGAATATTGGCGTGCGATTGGCGATACGCTGAACGAAGTAACAGACAGAACACTATAATTTGATATAGCGGTCTGTATACTACATTGGTTCCCACACACGCCCAAAAACAAGACCACAAGCAAATTCATAGATATGGGCCTGATTTTAGCTAAAAGAGAAATCACAAGACATTGGAAGGCAAGAGCGGGTCCCACACACAGGCGTTGGCTCAATGAGTTCCTGAGATGGGCTTGCGAAAGTACACATCGATACCAAGCGGCTCGCTGGAAACTGGACTTTAGGGCACTGGACACGGCAGTGGCATGGGAAGCGTTAGTGCAAGCCCTAAGGGATAACACACTACAAGAGGACGAGGAGGCCCTGGACCTGAACGGGGACAATTCCCAAGACACACCGGGCACATCACACACCTAGATAATCAAGGCCTCCTGATTCTACCCATAGACTAGAGCGCAGCGAATCCTCCTAAGTGGGTGGTGGGAACTGGGGAGGTGGGGAGGGATAGGATGTTGGGGACTGTTAAAAGACACTAGGGGGGTAAAAGTGGGAAGAAAGTGAAAAGCAGACATGCACACTTCCAAGCAAAGGGGTTATAGTTGCTAACATATTCAGGCTTTTAACAATTTCCTGTTTGCAACCGCCCGACCTCCGGGATGTGGGCTTAAAGGCTGTGTACAGAGTTGAACGGAGAACAGGGCAGTGAGGAGCAGAGATGTAATGTATATGTGGAAATATTCTATGCACTGTACGGCTGCAATAAAAACTTACTTTAAAAAAAAAATGGTTGGGCTGTGAGATGAGAGTCAGAGATATAGATATGAGAGGTGAACAGTGTGAATCAATCAATCAGGGAATTGTAAAGCGTGGTACTTACCCGAAAGGGTCTCAAGGTGCCGGGGGGGTGGGGGGGAGTGGGAGGATTTTGGCAGCTACGATCACTCAAATAGCCAGGTCTTGAGTGACTGCCTGAAGATGTTCAGGGAAGGGGCGCTTCTGATGTTAACCGGGAGCTCATTCCAGTTCTTTGCCGCTATGTGGCAGAATGTTCTTCCTCCTGTTCTGGCTTTTCGGATGCGCTGGGTTTCTGCGAGGGCGAGGTCGGCGGAGCGGAGGTTTCTCTTGGGTATGTAGAAGGAGACTATCTCATTAAGGTTTTGGGGTCCGGTGTTGTGGAGGCATTTATACGTGTTTGTGAGTACCTTGAAGGTGACTCTCTTCTCTACGGGGAGCCAGTGGAGGTAGCGAAGGTGTTATGTGATGTGTTCCCGTTGGGGGATTCCGAGGACGAGCCTTGCTGTGGTTTTCTGTATGGTCTGTAGTTTGCGGATGAGAGACTAGCTGATACCGCCATAGAGAGCGTTTCCGTAGTCCATTCTGCTGATTATGAGTGCAAGGGTTACCATCTTCCTTGACTCGGGCGAGGATCCATTTGAAGGTCTTTCGGAGGATGTGGAGGGTGTTGAAACAGCTGGAGGCAATGGCGTTGACTTGTCGAGTCATGGAGAGGGAGGAGTTGATGATGATGCTGAGGTTTCATGCAAGGTCTGTGGGTGTGAGAGGGCTGCTGAGGGCGGTGGGCCACCAGGTATTGTCCCATGTGGAGGGGGTGGGTCCGAGGATGAGGACTTCTGTCTTCTCCGAGTTGAGCTTCAGGCAACTGTCACTCATCCATGATGCAACGTCCTTCATTGCTTCCTGGAAGTTGAGCCTGGTGGTGATGGGGTCCTTGGTAAGGGAGAGGATGAGTTGGGTTTCGTCGGCGTAGGATACTATGCTGAGTCTGTGGTGTCTGGTGATGGCGGTTAGGGGGGCCATGTAGATGTTGGAGAGAGTGGCGCTGAGTGACGATCTTCGGGGTACTCCGCAGTTGATGTCCATGGGCTAGGAGAGAAAGGGTTGTAGTCTGATTCTTTGGGTTCTGCCGGTGAGAGAAGAGTTGATCCATTTGAGGGCAGTTCCCTGTATGCCGGCGTCGCAGAGTCTAGCATTGAATGTATGATGTGAGATGGTGTCAAATGCTGCAGAGAGGTCGAGTAGGATCAGGGCTGTGGTGTTTCCTTGGTCGAGGAGGGTGAGGATGTAATCTGTGGCGGTGAGTAGGGCGGTCTCAGTGCCGTGGTTGCTTCAGAATCTGGATTGGGAGGGCTCTAGGATGGAGTATTCTGCGAGGAAAGTTAGCTGGGCACTGACGATCTTCTCTGTGACTTTGGACGTAAAAGGGAGGAGGGAGATGGGTCAGTAGTTCTTGAGGTCTGTGGGGTCTGCTGATGATTTCTTGAGCAGGGGTCTGACTTCTGCGCATTTCCAGTCGTCGGGGAAGGTGCCAGTCTTGAAAGTGTTGCTGATGGTGCATCCTAGTTCGGGAGCGCTGGCAGTGGCTGGCCTGTGGTAGATGTGAGGTGGGCAGGGGTCCGTGGGGGCTCCTGAGTGGATGCCTTTCATGGTCGAGGTGATGTCTTCGGTGCTGGCTGGGGTCCAGGAGGAGAGGGTAGGCCCATTGGGGTGGCTGGAGAGGGCGGTGGTTTTGGTGTCCGGTATTGGGCCATTGAAGTGGTCATAGAGGCCCTTGATTCTCAGGTGGAAGTAGGATACGAGCTTGTCGAAGAGGTCCTGGGAAAGGGTGATGGCCGTGCTTTCACTGGGGGGCTTGGTGAATTCCTGGATGATGTTGAAAAGTTATTTTGCCTTGCTGGAGTTGGTGATGATCTTATTTCGGATGAAGGTTCTTTTGGTAGATCTTATGCCTTGGTGGTATTCTGTCATGGCTGTCTTGTAGGTGGTTTGATCTTTTGGGGTTTTGCTTTTCTCCAGATTTTCTCGAGACATCTGCAGGTGCGTCTGGACTTTTGGAGGTTGGTGGTGAACCAGGTGGCTTTCCTGGGGCGCTGTCTGTTGGTGATGCGTAGGGGTGCAAGTTTGTCTGCGCAGTTGGAGATCCATGTGTGAAGTTCTTTGGCTGCAAGGTTGGCGTCGGTTAAGGAGGTAGGGGTGTCACAGCTGAAGGTGTGGTTGAGCTGTTCCTCTGTGATCTTGCTCCATTTTCTTTGAGGAGGGCGTGTTGCAGGTTTGGGGGCAGTGGGTTTGTCGATGCTGAAGTGTATGCAGTGGTGGTCCGTCCAGGGGGGTTGCATGGTGTGACTGAAGTGGATGTTGTTGGCTCCTGTGAAGATGGGCTCGAGGGTGTGTCCTGCCTTGTGGGTGGGCATGTTGATGAGCTATTTCAAGCCGATGTTGGAGGGGTTGTCCAGGAAGGTGGTGGAGTTGGGGTCTGGAGACCAGATTGGAAATTCTGCTGGGTGTTTTTGCATTTTGGCATTTTCCCCTTTTATGAGGTGTTAGTTAAATCAATGTTTTTCAGCTTGTGGAAGTGACAAAGGGTGTAACGTGGTGGCTCTGGAAAATTATGTATTTTTACTTCTTAGGAGAAAAACAGGAAATGCTGCTGCTGTGTGACATGCATCCTCAACCAGAGCACCTCAACTGCATAGCCTTGTTGACAGTGCAGCTATGTGATACATGCAGATAGTGGTAGCCATGCAAATTCTTTTTAGATCGATGTGAACATGGCAATCTTACATAGATCTTTGATGAGGCACGCTACTATTTGGAATTACCTCACTTTTCAGATGAGTCAGGCAGACCTCACGGAAGCTGGCCACCAGGATGTTATCTCCAATAAGATGGGGAATGAACAAAGCCTAGAGGGCAGATGCAAAATAGTCTTTTTCAGTGGACCTGGGTCAATTTCTGCCAGGAAGGTGGGCCATCCGCCCACCTGAGAAGCCTACCCGTAGGCGGTAGGGATTTTTAGTACTGGACCCCTTTCCCTTTTCTTTTTCTCCTCAGTTTCCTACTAATGCTTGAACCACAGCCCTAGTATGGGCTTGTTTGCCATTAGAGGACTATTTGGCAAATGTGGGATGGCCGATGATGAAGCCTGACACCTGGATGGTGTGTGAGGCTGCTCTATAAATTTTCAAGCACAATTGTGTGGGTCCATAAATATCGTACAGAGTAGCTAGAGTTTTTCCTCGGTGAAGGAACACTTATATCATAAGGTATGTAAGGCTGGGCTAGTAAACATAGGAATCTGTTCATTTCTGTGGTGGAAGTTATATTGATAGGGAGAACACGAACGATGGCCCTTGGCCTTTAGGCGAATCCCCTCCCTCTCCCTCAGATCCAGCAGTGGTAGGGTCCATTGTGTTATATAGCTTTTAAATAAGCCCCATTTTTCTTTCAAGGGTATTTTTGAACTATGCCCTGTACATCCTGCCTTGGAAGTTAGCAAGGCAGTCCTTCAGGCAATCTGTATTGTACACAGAAGAGACTCCACCAAAATGTCAATGGATTCTGACATTCTTCTTAGGCTGCACAATTCCCTGGGAACCACAAATGCATTGTAGATTACTAGATAGAAGATGGAGCTTTGGGAGCATCATGAGATAACAGCATCAGATGGGATGTGAAGAAACTAATGTGGACCAGTCGAGGTGGGTGTGCTCTTCAGATATGACTCATGCTATGGTGAAGTGAGACTTTCATAGCCCATTTGGTATGTGAAGGTATTGAGTTGGGTTCAGCGGTGTACCACATTGAAGGCTCAAAAGACATTAGGTAGGTCGAGGAGGCATGAGTTGTCATTGTAATAGATCTGCGTGGTATCCTCAAACATTTAGATGGTTCCCGTCTCTGACCCCAGAATAGGCATGTTTGTCTTACAGTGGAGATATCTGGTGACAGCCTCTTCAATGATCTTCCCCAGGGATGATAGGTAAATGGTTGACTTAGTGTTAGGAATCACTTAGACAGCAATTTGCAAGGTAATTAAGGTCTTGGTTGGATTTCTTCAGGATGGCACAATATGTCCTGTCTTGCAGGCATCACTAAGCAAATCCTGGCCAAGGAACACATTGACAATGTTAAATGGAGATGTAAGATCTTCACCTGAGATTTTGTTTAATATGATTAGTATGACATCGTCTTCATAGGCAGAGACTTTCTGGGAATTGTGAATGCTTGCCTAGTAATTAGGGTAGAGAGGGTTGTAAGTAGTCTACTTGGGCTAACTACATGGTAGGATCATAATGGCATTGTCAGATGTGGGTGTAATGTTTATATGTTGTTCAAACTTGCCAAACTTGTCTATGAAGAAGTTATTTATACCTATGAACCTCTTGGAATGTTGAGGCGTGGGATTCACAACAGTTTGACTGCTCTGAAGAACATCTGTTTCTGTTGGATGCTTCACCAATGGTGATCTTGCAGTAGGCAGCCTTGTCCTATACATTGTGCTCCCTGGAGATGGTGGATAAAGTAGTTATCATCTTCAGGTCTATTTGCCACTACGTTAACTGCCACTTTCTCTCCTGGCATCTAAGACTCATATGGTCTTAGGCAGTTTTTGGCTGCCCCAATGGAAGGCTAGTATCTTGTGAAGCAAATCTTCAAGTGGGGATTTAGCCTGTGCTATGATGAGGGAGATATTGTTAAAGCCAAACAGTAGTGCAGTGATACTCAAAGTACAGCCTGGGGGCTGCATGCGGCCCCCTGGGCAGCAGCAGCACTGGGCTGCTATTTACTTGACTCAGCACTAACATGGACATTTAAAAAAATATACAGCAAGAACCTATTTAAAGGTTAATCGCAGGTAGGGAAAGGAAGTAGCTAGGCCCTTAACTTTAGGAACACCTTCATTTTATAAAGACAGCCACTAGATATACATGCTTTGCTTCCCCTACACCCACTTTACAACCCCCCTCCACCTCCTCCCCCGCGGGCATCAGCGTGGCCCGCGGTCACACCATAGACCAAACTTTGCTGCCACCGGAAAAATGTCTGTGAGTACCCATGCAGTAGTGTCTTATGATTATTGATGGGGCCATATGAGGCAGCTAGGAATGTCTCTCTTGCAGATCATCCACCGAGAATCGCTTGAAGGATTTTCGTTTCGTCTTTGATGACTTTGGCTGACCTTAGTGGGAGAGCTATGTGGCCAGGGGTGCAAAGGAGGTTACAGAAGGTCAATCCAGTCTATATATATTACAGTGGGTGGCAAGCTAGGTAGGTTATGGAGATGCACACAAGTTGCAGAATGTTCCTCTTGGCATGAGTAGGCAGGCTCTTGCGCTAAGCAATGTCAGCAGTGACTAGAGGATAGTCGAGGACACCATTCATTGTCTTGATGAAACACTGCCTAAAATATTGAAGTTGCCAAGGTAGAAGTTAGTGTGACTGGTTGAGGCAGCAGTGACAAGGTTGGAATTCTGAGCTTTGAAAGCAGGGTTGGCACCCAGTGCACGGTAAATGAGGTTGAACATGATGAGCGCTGTGGGCAGCAGAGGAAAACAGCGGTGGTGGACCTTGAAGGAGTTAAAGTGTTGTGTAGGAATTCAGGACCCTAGTGTAATTTTCCCGATTCATGCCCATATATAGGTATAAATCACCCTATCCTTATATAGGCATAGAATTCATAACCATATTTAGACTTAGCCTATGCAGTCCAAATACGGCAGGGCTACTTCCACTAGTTCTGAGAATCCACAACGATTTCTTGGAAAAACCCGCTTTCAGCAGTCAAGGATTTCCCCCTGCTTGAATATTGATTTATCCAAGAACTCAAGGAGTTTTCAAAGAACTGAGTCTTTGATAACGTTATTATGTCCAACCTTACGTCAATCTCGGCACCTTCAAGGTATAAATATGCTCACACTTGCCCAGACAAACACATGGTGGTTTGGAGCAGTTCGACTATCTACTTGCCCGACGCGCCCTGCAGCAGCAAGTGCCGCAGGAAGCTGACCCTCCAGCTGATGCACTGAGAGACGCAGTCATTTCGCCTAACGAGAAATCCAGCTCCAGTGTTTCCAGGCTACCCTTGCGGGTTGCTGGGAAATTGAGTCCAGGGAGAGAGATACAAGACCTCCTTCATTCTAAACCAAGGTACGGAGCTGATTAGACCCTTAGAGAATTCTTGGAATAGATTCTTGGCAAAAAGAATACTAAACTTAAGCTACACCTCACTTACTTCTTCCCTTGTACTAGACCTAGGTTAGGTACACTGGGGTAGGCGTATTTTAGAAGCACCAGTTGAGTACTTTTAGTCATTATTTATTAATGTATGTATTATATATTATTTTATATGGCTTAGAAACCATACCATGCTTTTACAGTATTATTTTATAATACTCTTCGTACTATAAGGATTGTACTTTAAAACCAGTATTACGATTGTAGCAGTACATTTCTTATGCTTGAGAAAGAAGACTGTTCTATAAAAACTTTTTATTGAAAACGCCTGTGTCTCTATTTTCTCAGCACCTCTGGTGAAACGAAGCATGCACGATTGACTGAGTAAAATAGCTATCTATTGTTTCCACGACTCTAGAGATTGATTTCTTATTCTTGGGAAACAAAGTTGTCATGTTTATGCGGTTGTCAGAAAATATCCCTTCTTGTGAATTCGAGAAAGTCTCTAGTGACTTCTGAGCTAGCTGGCACTCACAATTAAGTTTAATGTATTCGATAGAGATCTAGTCGACCTCAGTCCTACGTCCAAACTATAGTATATGTTATTCCAATGCGCAGAGCATATTGGGAATATAGGAACTACACTACAAAAGGTTGTTTGCTGCTAAAGTGGGCATGGTCACAATGAGCGACAGACACCTACAAAGTCCCCTTCTATTTGAATGAGCTCATCAATGCGCTGGGAGTTGTAGTGTTATAGGACACATATACAGACTCTAGGATGTGTGTGGTGGTTGGTATGAACAAGGTGTCTGTAAGTCTTTTGTATGTGAGGTGGTACATGATATGCTGAAGAGATTATGTGGGTTGAATGTGCATGAGTGGTGTGCGGAATGCAATATTTGCGTGCATGTATATGTTTTAGCTATGGGTAGCATGCAGAAGGTGAGGTAGAGAGAAGCTGTAGCACTGTGAGGTACGCAGCCATTCCCATAACAAATTAAAAGAGGACTGTGAGGGGTACATGTTAAAGGGAATATTGGTGCAGGGTCCCCGTGTGTTGGCTGATTTGCATCCTTGAATTCTAGACAAAGACAGACAACATCAGAAAGAGAGGGTCAATGGAAGAGAGAAAGGGGAACAACAGGGAGAGAGGATACAGGAAAGAGAAGACTGACACAGACACGGGGAACCAGGGAAAACAAGCGAGGAAGCTGCAAAAAGGAGAATAAAAAAGGCCTCTATTTTCCAGAAGGTGGAGGAAGCCAAGTGAGCAGTGACAAAGAGCACTCAAGAGCCCGAACTAGTAGGGCATCGAGGAGGAGATCCTGAGCGCCTCGATGCCAAGCATGACAAGGAGCTAGTCAAGATGAGCGAGGAAGACCTAAAGGATACCTGGTTGGAAGACTCCTAGGGGCTTATTTACAATTCCCTTGCGCCATCCCTACGTCACTTTTCCCATGTTAAAAATGACGCAAGAGGCTTGTAAATAACCCCTATAAAAACTACCGACAGAGGCTCAGTACTGGAGGACTGTGGCAAACTGGAGGGGGGGGGGAGTGAAACAGCCAAAGGGTGGAGGGAGGATAGGAGAACATACTATACTTTGGCTTCCCTACTGGTTTTGGTTGACTTTTCTTTCGCTGTTTTTTTGTAGAAAGGTACACTGTCGGCCCTGCTGGAGTATTGAGAAGGGTACACGCTAAGCCAACTCAAAATTTGTGATAAGGATTGAAGTGGAAATCTTGGACTCGTTTATAAGACTTGGAAAACAGTGATCCAGACCAGACGGAGTTCACATTCCTCCCACTGGAGAAGGTTTACAGGATCATAACTCTCCTAATGCACCTATACAGGTTTTTTTTAAATATAAGGTTAGCAGGAAGGGTATCACAGCTTTTAATTAGACCATGTTTTTTCTTTTAAGTTGGATGAAAGGATTATAGATGGGAGGAAAAGGAGGGAAACAAAGCTTTTTAAAATTTAGACCATTGAGGCTCTTTTACAATTACTTGCCCTTTGTTCTTCTGAGGGGTACAGTCAAAATATCGAGGATTAAATATCGACCTCCCAAAAAATTGTGTTTGAAATTTCGAAGGTGCAGAATATCGATGTCAAGAATATCGTTGGATAGAATATCGACCCTAAGGGAAGTAATATCGAAATTCTTTATATCGAAGTTAGTAATATCGATAGCATATATATCGATGTCACTAATTTCGATGACACTAATATCGATATTTGTATTATTTTTTTGTTTTTTATTACGTATGTGTTATATGTTTATAACAACAACAAAGTGATAGTAAGTCAGACAGAATGGATCACGAAACCAAAACTACGCAGAAAACACCAGTGAGAATTCCATGCAAGCTAGTGACTACAGGCCTAGTTAAGGCTCAAGAGCAAATGGAGAAAATAGTTCCCATCAGAAGCCACACTGTACCGCCCTCTTTCTCATCATTTGGGTTCTCCTTACCCAGGAGACAAAACGGCCGTTCAGATGTTACCGTGACCGATAAATGTGGCAAGTGGGTAGTATGTTATGTACAAGAACTACTAGTGGCTACTGAAAAAAGCAGTGTATGGTGATGAGGGTGAAGAGTGAGGGGTATTAATAAAATTAGGTGAATTGGGTAGAAGAACAGAATTTATTAGTATCTCCCAATCCCTAAGATTAAAAAGCAAGTGCAAGTGCGGGTTTGAAATAATAACCGCACTAAATGGTCAACATGTTTCTGCATTACATAGAACAGAGTTTCAAATGCATTCTTCAGGACCTAGTTAGAATGACACTACTGCTTTAATAGATAATAATGAAAAAATATCACCTGAAAGTCCCAGGTGTACTCAACCGTATACCAAATATGATGGTTGAGAGGCTTCACCCCACCTGGCTGCAGCGCAGGTATAAGGAGCACCGCTCTGTCCGTCGGTGTCTCCCGGCAGTCATCTGTCTAGTACAGATGACTGCCGGGAGAGCGCAGGTATAAGGAGCACCGCTCTGTCCGTCGGTGTCTCCCGGCAGTCATCTATCTAGTACAGATGACTGCCGGGAGACACCGACGGACAGAGCGGTGCTCCTTATACCTGCGCTGCAGCCAGGTGGGGTGAAGCCTCTCAACCATCATATTTGGTATACGGTTGAGTACACCTGGGACTTTCAGGTGATATTTTTTCATTATTATCTATTAAAGCAGTAGTGTCATTCTAACTAGGTCCTGAAGAATGCATTTGAAACTCTGTTCTATGTAATGCAGAAACATGTTGACCATTTAGTGCGGTTATTATTTCAAACCCGCACTTGCACTTGCTTTTTAATCTTAGGGATTGGGAGATACTAATAAATTCTGTTCTTCTACCCAATTCACCTAATTTTATTAATACCCCTCACTCTTCACCCTCATCACCATACACTGCTTTTTTCAGTAGCCACTAGTAGTTCTTGTACATAACATACTACCCACTTGCCACATTTATCGGTCACGGTAACATCTGACCGGCCGTTTTGTCTCCTGGGTAAGGAGAACCCAAATGATGAGAAAGAGGGCGGTACAGTGTGGCTTCTGATGGGAACTATTTTCTCCATTTGCTCTTGAGCCTTAACTAGGCCTGTAGTCACTAGCTTGCATGAAATTCTCACTGGTGTTTTCTGCGTAGTTTTGGTTTCGTGATCCATTCTGTCTGACTTACTATCACTTTTTTGACCCCCAGGTATTATTTGTTGTTATAATATTGTGTTTGGGGCACATACCTGGTTGGTCGGTAAACCCGCCCTTAGACCCTTCCCCAATTGTTTGTTGTGTGTGTGTTATATGTTTAACTTAAGTATTTAAAATAATTAATATTATATGTGTATTAATTTTATATATTAATACATTTATTTATAAGCAAATTATATGTTTCTGTACCGGAGCGGGTTGTGGGTTTATAGGGGAATAGGGTGGGAAGTAATTTAATTATGTTAAATTAATTATTAATTAGTACTTATTATTAAATAGTTTTAAATAATTGGTAAATAAATTTAATTAATTGGTATTTCATTTGAATTAATTGATTAATTGATATATATGCTCTGTAGTGGGTTGTGGGTTTATAGGGGAATAGGGTGGGAAATAATTTAATTCTGTTTAATTAATTATTAATTAGTAGGAATTATAAATTATTTTAATTAATTGGTAATTAATTTTAATTAATTGATCATTAATTTTAATTAATTGGTAAATAATTTTAATTAATTCATAAATAGATACATGTGTTCTGTTGCAGGTAGTGGGTTTATAGGGGAATATGGTGGGAAGTAATTTAAATGTAATTAAGTAATAATGTTTTTAAAATAATTGTTTTGTTAATAATATAATTGTTAATTAATTATTAACTGGTAATTAAATATTATAAAATGGTATTTTTTTATATTTATTTTTGGTTAAATATATTTAGCTAATCATGTTTTTTATAATTATGTATAGGTATTGTATATGGTTTATATTTATTTAATAGTTTATATTTTTATTATTAAAAAAAGCTTTTATTTATAAGTATGCTATTTTAACCCCTACGCTATCAAACACTTTCCCTACTGTTGCACTCTCTGGAGTTGGAATAGTAATTGTTACCCCTACGCTATCCAACGCTTTCCCTACTGTTGCACTCTCTGGAGTGGGAATGGTAATTTTTACCCCTACGCTATTCAACGCTTTCCCTACTGTTGCACTCTCTGGAGTGGGAATAGTAATTGTTACCCCTATGCTATCCAACACTTTCCCTACTGTTGCACTCTCTGGAGTGGGAATAGTAATTTTTACTCCTACGCTATCCAACGCTTTCCCTACTGTTGCACTCTCTGGAGTGGGAATAGTAATTTCTACCCCTACGCTATCCAACGCTTTCCCTACTGTTGCTCTCTGGAGTGGGAATAGTAATTTTTATCCCTACGCTATCCAACTCTTTCCCTACTGTTGCATTCTCTGGAGTGGGAATAGTAATTTTTACTCCTACGCTATCCAACACTTTCCCTGCTGTTGCACTCTCTGGAGTGGGAATAGTAATTTTTACTCTTACGCTATCCAACGCTTTCCCTACTGTTGCACTCTCTGGAGTGGGAATAGTAATTTTTACCCCTACGCTATCCAACGGTTTCCCTACTGTTGCACTCTCTGGAGTGGGAATAGTAATTTTTACCCCTACGCTATGCAACGCTTTCCCTACTGTTGCACTCTCTGGAGTGGGAATAGTAATTTTTACCCCTACGCTATCCAACGCTTTCCCTACTGTTGCACTCTCTGGAGTGGGAATAGTAATTTTTACTCCTACGCTATCCAATACTTTCCCTACTGTTGCACTCTCTGGAGTGGGAATGGTAATTTTTACTCCTACGCGATCCAACGCTTTCCCTACTGTTGCACTCTCTGGAGTGGGAATAGTAATTTTTACCCCTACGCTATCCAACGCTTTCCCTACTGTTGCACTCTCTGGAGTGGGAATAGTAATTTTTCTTCTACGCTATCCAACGCTTTCCCTACTGTTGCACTCTGTGGAGTGGGAATAGTCATTTGTGCTCCTACGCTATCCAACGCTTTCCTTACTGTTGCACTCTCTGGAGTGGGAATAGTAATTTATACTCCTACGCTATCCAAACCTTTCCCTACTGTCGCACTCTCTGGAGTGGGAATAGTAATTTTTACCCCTACGCTATCCAAAGCTTTCCCTACTGTTGCACTCTCTGGAGTGGGAATAGTAATTGTTACCCCTATGCTATCCAACGCTTTCCCTACTGTTGCACTCTCTGGAGTGGGAATAGTAATTTTTACTCCTACGCTATCCAACGCTTTCCCTACTGTTGCACTCTCTGGAGTGGGAATAGTAATTTTTACCCCTACGCTATCCAACGCTTTCCCTACTGTTGCTCTCTGGAGTGGGAATAGTAATTTTTACCCCTATGCTATCCAACACTTTCCCTACTGTTGCATTCTCTGGAGTGGGAATAGTAATGTTTACTCCTACGCTATCCAACGCTTTCCCTGCTGTTGCACTCTCTGGAGTGGGAATAGTAATTTTTACTCCTACGCTATCCAACGCTTTCCCTACGGTTGCACTCTCTGGAGTGGGAATAGTAATTTTTACCCCTACGCTATCCAACGGTTTCCCTACTGTTGCACTCTCTGGAGTGGGAATAGTAATTTTTACCCTACGCTATGCAACGCTTTCCCTACTGTTGCACTCTCTGGAGTAGGAATAGTAATTTTTACCCCTACGCTATCCAACGCTTTTCCTACTGTTGCACTCTCTGGAGTGGGAATAGTAATTTTTACTCCTACGCTATCCAATGCTTTCCCTACTTTGCACTCTCTGGAGTGGGAATAGTAATTTTTACTCCTACGCTATCCAACGCTTTCCCTACTTTGCACTCTCTGGAGTGGGAATGTTAATTTTTACTCCTACGCTATCCAACGCTTTCCCTACTGTTGCACTCTCTGGAGTGGGAATAGTAATTTTTACCCCTAAGCTATCCAACGCTTTCCCTACTGTTGCACTCTCTGGAGTGGGAATAGTAATTTTTCTTCTACGCTATCCAACGCTTTCCCTACTGTTGGACTCTCTGGAGTGGGAATAGTAATTTTTACCCCTACGCTATCCAACGCTTTCCCTACTGTTGCTCTCTGGAGTGGGAATAGTAATTTTTACCCCTATGCTATCCAACACTTTCCCTACAGTTGCATTCTCTGGAGTGGGAATAGTAATTTTTACTCCTACGCTATCCAACGCTTTCCCTGCTGTTGCACTCTCTGGAGTGGAAATAGTAATTTTTACTCCTACGCTATCCAACGCTTTCCCTACTGTTGCACTCTCTGGAGTGGGAATAGTAATTTTTACCCCTACGCTATCCAACGGTTTCCCTACTGTTGCACTCTCTGGAGTGGGAATAGTAATTTTTACCCTACGCTATGCAACGCTTTCCCTACTGTTGCACTCTCTGGAGTGGGAATAGTAATTTTTACCCCTACGCTATCAAACGCTTTTCCTACTGTTGCACTCTCTGGAGTAGGAATAGTAATTTTTACTCCTACGCTATCCAATGCTTTCCCTACTGTTGCACTCTCTGGAGTGGGAATAGTAATTTTTACTCCTACGCTATCCAACGCTTTCCCTACTGTTGCACTCTCTGGAGTGGGAATAGTAATTTTTACCCCTACGCTATCCAACGCTTTCCCTACTGTTGCACTCTCTGGAGTGGGAATAGCAATTTTTCTTCTACGCTATCCAACGCTTTCCCTACTGTTGCACTCTCTGGAGTGGGAATAGTAATTTTTACTCCTACGCTATCCAATGCTTTCCCTACTGTTGCACTCTCTGGAGTGGGAATGGTAATTTTTACTCCTACGCTATCCAACGCTTTCCCTACTGTTGCACTCTCTGGAGTGGGAATAGTAACTTTTACCCCTACGCTATCCAACGCTTTCCCTACTGTTGCACTCTCTGGAGTGGGAATAGTAATTTTTCTTTTACGCTATCCAACGCTTTCCCTACTGTTGGACTCTGTGGAGTGGGAATAGTCATTTGTACTCCTACGCTATCCAATGCTTTCCCTACTGTTGCACTCTCTGGAGTGGGAATGGTAATTTTTACTCCTACGCTATCCAACGCTTTCCCTACTGTTGCACTCTCTGGAGTGGGAATAGTAATTTTTACCCCTACGCTATCCAACGCTTTCCCTACTGTTGCACTCTCTGGAGTGGGAATAGTAATTTTTCTTTTACGCTATCCAACGCTTTCCCTACTGTTGGACTCTGTGGAGTGGGAATAGTCATTTGTACTCCTACGCTATCCAACGCTTTCCTTACTGTTGCACTCTCTGGAGTGGGAATAGTAATTTATACTCCTACGCTATCCAATGCTTTCCCTACTGTTGCACTCTCTGGAGTGGGAATAGTAATTTTTACCCCTACGCTATCCAACGCTTTCCCTACTGTTGCACTCTCTGGAGTGGGAATAGTAATTTTTCTTCTACGCTATCCAATGCTTTCCCTACTGTTGGACTCTGTGGAGTGGGAATAGTCATTTGTACTCCTACGCTATCCAACGCTTTCCTTACTGTCGCACTCTCTGGAGTGGGAATAGTAATTTTGACCCCTACGCTATCCAAAGCTTTCCCTACTGTTGCACTCTCTGGAGTGGGAATAGTAATTGTTACGCCTATGCTATCCAACGCTTTCCCTACTGTTGCACTCTCTGGAGTGGGAATAGTAATTTTTACTCCTACGCTATCCAACGCTTTCCCTACTGTTGCACTCTCTGGAGTGGGAATAGTAATTTTTACCCCTACGCTATCCAACGCTTTCCCTACTGTTGCACTCTCTGGAGTGGGAATAGTAATTTTTACCCCTACGCTATCCAACACTTTCCCTACTGTTGCATTCTCTGGAGTGGGAATAGTAATTTTTACTCCTACGCTATCCAACGCTTTCCCTGCTGTTGCACTCTCTGGAGTGGGAATAGTAATTTTTACTCCTACGCTATCCAACGCTTTCCCTACTGTTGCACTCTCTGGAGTGGGAATAGTAATTTTTACCCCTACGCTATCCAACGGTTTCCCTACTGTTGCACTCTCTGGAGTGGGAATAGTAATTTTTACCCTACGCTATGCAACGCTTTCCCTACTGTTGCACTCTCTGGAGTGGGAATAGTAATTTTTACCCCTACGCTATCCAACGCTTTCTCTACTGTTGCACTCTCTGGAGTGGGAATAGTAATTTTTACTCCTACGCTATCCAATGCTTTCCCTACTGTTGCACTCTCTGGAGTGGGAATAGTATTTTTACTCCTACGCTATCCAACGCTTTCCCTACTGTTGCACTCTCTGGAGTGGGAATAGTAACTTTTTACCCCTACGCTATCCAACGCTTTCCCTACTGTTGCACTCTCTGGAGTGGGAATAGTAATTTTTCTTCTACGCTATCCAACGCTTTCCCTACTGTTGCACTCTGTGGAGTTGGAATAGTCATTTGTACTCCTACGCTATCCAACGCTTTCCTTACTGTTGCACTCTCTGGAGTGGGAATAGTAATTTATACTCCTACACTATCCAACGCTTTCCCTACTGTCGCACTCTCTGAAGTGGGAATAGTAATTTTTACCCCTACGCTATCCAAAGCTTTCCCTACTGTTGCACTCTCTGGAGTGGGAATAGTAATTGTTACCCCTACGCTATCCAACGCTTTCCCTACTGTTACACTCTCTGGAGTGGGAATAGTAATTTTTACTCCTACGCTATCCAACGATTTCCCTACTGTTGCACTCTCTGGAGTGAGAATAGTAATTGTTACCCCTACGCTATCCAACGCTTTCCCTACTGTTGCACTCCCTGGAGTGGGAATAGTAATTTTTACTCCTACGCTATCCAACGCTTTCCCTACTGTTGCACTCTGTGGAGTGGGAATAGTAATTTTTACTCTTACGCTATCCAATGCTTCCCCTACTGTTGCACTCTCTGGAGTGGGAGTAGTAATTTTTACTCCTACGCTATCCAACGCTTTCCCTACTGTTGCACTCTTTGGAGTGGGAATAGTAATTTTTACTCCTACGCTATCCAACGCTTTCCCTACTGTTGCACTCTCTGGAGTGGGAATAGTAATTTTTACTCCTACGCTATCCAACGCTTTCCCTACTGTTGCACGCTCTGGAGTGGGAATAGTAATTGTTACCCCTACGCTATCCAACGCTTTCCCTACTGTTGCACTCTCTGAAGTGGGAATAGTAATTTATACTCATACGCTATCCAACGCTTTCCCTACTGTTGCACTCTCTGGAGTGGGAATAGTAATTTATACCCTTACGCTATCCAACGTTTTATATAATTAATTTTAAAAATATTAAAAGTAAATTTAATTTTTTATATTTTTTACATTTTATTTATGTTATTGTTTTATTTTTGTAAATGTATTTGTAATTTAGAATATATTTTATTAATTTATAAATTAGTAAAATAATTATTACAACTTATTGTTCAGTACAAATATATTATATATTTACTGTATATATTTAATTAATGTATTATTATATATGTATTATTCATTCATTTTAAACATTATTAGATACTTTTAACTATGTAGATTTTATTTATTAGTCTTATTTCTTTATTTTACATTTATGTTTTAAAAGAAAAAAAACGATATTTTTAACATCAATATTTTTAACATCTATATTATTACTTCGATATTTTTGTACTTACCGTGTTGTAGATGTGATGTCGATATTCTTGCCCTCGATATTTTTGACTCGATATTCCTGTAGGTCGATATTTTGTAGGTCGATATTTTGTCAGTGATCCCTTCTGTGGGTCCGTCGACTAGCTGTACACCTGGGAGAAAGACAGAGAGAGAGTCACAAGTTGGAAACGAAATCCCACCCAAGGTATCACGGACTATAAAGCCCTAAAGACATTGAAAACCAAGGTTCAGATTTACAATCCCCTTGCTTTGCGACAACTTTATGCCGCCGTTGCGTCACTTCTGTGACGCAGCGGTGTTATAAACAATGCGCCACGGTGCAACATATTTAATAACGTGGCGCATCTAGGGAGCTGCGTCACATTGTAAAGCCCTGCGCTACATTATACCTGCGTCATGTATAATGTATGCAGGGTTGGGCGTTCCGACCTAAGAAAGCCTCATAAAAGTGACGCAGTGAAATCTACAAGATTTCACTGATTTACTTTTACGATGCCACTGTGTCAGTGATGCAGCATAATTGAAATGGGCATTCTGAAGCATTGCTGGAGTTGTGTCATGCTTGCGACACGACACCAGCAATGCATTGCCATTATGCCAATAGATGTGTCATGCATCTATCTATCTTTGCGCCAAGGTGCTTCGCTTTGTAAATGCAACGCATCCGTGGTGGCGCAAGTTTTTTTTTTTAGTGACGCAAATTCACTGATGCATCTTAAATGATCATTGTTAAACACATTAAAAGCAAGCTTCGTAGGCCGTATTTCCGCCCATCCCTCCACAAGGAGTCAGAGGTATCACCATGCTAGCAATTGGTAGGAGTGTAAAGGTGGAGGGGGCAAGGAATAGGGATGTGTGTGTGTATGTGGGGAGTGTACATGCATCTGTGTGTCTCTTTTAGCATCAGTGTATGAGAGTGAAGAAATCTGTGACCTCGTGGGGAGGTTTGCGGCCGTGCAGCTTAAACGATGTGGCTCTTCTAACCCCACTTTTGGCACTTAAACAAAAATTGAGGGAATCTCAATCAATCAATCAATGACACTTGTAAAGCGCGCTACATACCCGTAGGGTCTCAAGGCGCTGGGGGGGGGGGGGGGGGGGGGTGCCGCTACTGCTCGAACAGCCAGGTCTTCAGCTTCTTCCTGAAGGAGAGGTGGTCTTGGGTCAGGCGCAGGTCGGTCGGAAGGGAGTTCCAGGTCTTGGCGGCCAGGTAGGAGAAGGACCTTCCTCCTGTAGTCGCTCTTCGGATGCGGGGGACGGCGGCGAGGGCGTGGTTGGCTGATCGGAGGTGGCGTTTGGGAGCATAGAAGTTGACTCGGCTGTTGAGGTAGCTCGGGCCTTGGTTGTGTAGGGCTTTGTGTGCGTGGGTGAGGAGGCGGAAGGTGATTCTTTTGTTGACGGGGAGCCAGTGAAGGTCTCTCAGATGTCCGGAGATGTGGCTGGTTCGTGGGATGTCGAGGATGAGTCTGGCTGAGGCGTTCTGGATCCGCTGGAGTCTCTTCTGGAGCTTGGCGGTGGTACCGGCGTAGAGGGCGTTGCCATAGTCCAGTCGGCTGGTGACGAGGGCCTGGGTGACGGTCTTCCTGGTCTCGGTGGGGATCCACCAGAAGATCTTCCGTAGCATGCGTAGGGTGTTGAAGCACGCCGAGGAGACGTTGTTGACTTGCCTGGTCATGGAGAGGGAGGAGTCCAGGATGAAGCCCAGGTTGCGTGCATGGTCTGTCGGTTTGGGTGCGGTGCCCAGGGCGGGAGGCCACCAGGAGTCGTCCCAGGCGGAGGGTGAGGGGCCCAGGATGAGGACCTCCGTCTTGTCCGAGTTCAGTTTCAGGCGGCTGGTCGTCATCCACTCGGCTACCTCTTTCATCCCTTCGTGCAGGTTGGCTCTGGCGGCGGTGGGGTCGTTGGTCAGGGAGAGGATCAGCTGGGTGTCGTCGGCGTAGGAGATTATGCTGAGGTTGTGTTTGCGTACGATGGCCGCGAGGGGGCTCATGTAGACGTTGAAGAGGGTGGGGCTCAGAGATGATCCTTGAGGGACGCCGCAGATGACTTCGGAGGCCTCTGACTTGTACGGTGGTAGGCGGACTCTCTGAGTTCTTCCGTCGAGGAAGGAGATGATCCATTCCAGCGCCTTGTCCTGGATTCCGATGTTGCTGAGGCGCCGTACTAGGGTGCGGTGGCAGACCGTGTCGAATGCCGCGGAGAGGTCTAGGAGGATGAGGGCCGCTGTTTCTCCATTGTCCATCAGGGCTCGGATGTCATCGGTGGCGGCGATGAGGGCGGTCTCGGTGCTGTGATTGGCTCGGAAGCCGGACTGTGAGGGGTCGAGGGATCCGTTCGTCTCGAGGAAGGCGGCCATCTGCTTGTTGACGGTCTTCTCGATGACTTTGGCTGGAAACGGGAGGAGCGAGATGGGGCGGTAGTTCTTGAGGTCGGTGGGGTCCGCTGTTGGTTTCTTGAGTAGAGCGCTGAGTTCGGCGTGTTTCCAGCTCTCAGGGAAGATGGTGGTGTCGAAGGATGTGTTGATGATGTCTCGCAGGTGGGGTGCGATGACAGCGTCGGCCTTGTTGAAGACGTGGTGAGGGCAGGGGTCGGTCGGTGATCCGGAGTGGATGGAGTTCATCGTGCGGATGGTGTCTTCGGTGCTGATCGGGGTCCAGGCGTGGAGGGTGGTGGTGGTTTGTGGTTGTTCGGTCATGGTGTGCGTTGGTTGGTTGTAGAAGCTGTTGTGTATGTCCGCGATCTTGTTGTGGAAGTATGAAGCGAGGGAGTTGCAGAGGTCTTGCGATGGGGTGATGTCGTTGTTTCCTGCGCTGGGGTTGGAAAGCTCTTTCACGATGTTGAAGAGTTCCTTGCAGTTGTGTGCGTTGTTGTCCAACCGGTCCTTGAATGCTGTTTTCTTGGCGGCGCGGATCAGCTGGTGGTGTTTCCGGGTGGCAAGTTTGAAGGAGGTCCTGTTGTCCGGTGTCGGTTCCTTTCTCCAGACTTTCTCGAGGGCTCGGCAGTTCTTCTTGGAGCTCTTGAGTTCGTCGGTGAACCATGGAGCCTTCTTGCTGCCGGGTCTGCTAGGCGGGGTCCTCAGTGGGGCGAGTTCGTCCGCGCAGTTGCTGATCCACTTCGTGAGGTTGTCGGCGGCCTGGCTGGGGTTCGCTGAGCTGGCAGGAGGGTGCTGGCTCAGGGAGGTGGCGAGCTGGTCTGCTGTGATCTTGTTCCAGCTTCTGTGGGCGGCCTGTTGCTGGTGTTGGTGGGTCGTTGTTCTCTTGAAGGTGAAGTGGACGCAGCTGTGGTCCGTCCAATGAAGCTCTGTGGCGTGGCTGAAGTCGATGTCTGTGCTGGAAGAGAAGACTGTGTCGAGTGTGTGTCCGGCGAGGTGGGTGGGGGTGGACACCATTTGCTTGAGTCCCAGGTTGGCGAGGTTGTCGAGCAGGGTGCTGGTGTTGCGGTCGTTGTTGTTCTCTAGATGGAAGTTGAGGTCTCCCAGGAGGATGTAGTCAGCGGAGGGGAGGGCATGCGGGCTGACGAAGTCGGTGATGTCCTCGCTGAATTGTGTGCGTGGTCCAGGGGGTCGGTAGATCAGGGTGCCTCTGAGGGTGGTGTTCGGGTTGGTGTGGATCTGGAAATGCAGGTGTTCGGCGCTGGTCAGGGTGTTGTCGGTGCTGGTCGTGAGACGGATGGTGTTCCTGTGGATGATGGCGATGCCTCCTCCCATCTGGTTGGCGTTTCGGTCCCTCCGGACGATCTTGTAGCCCTCTGGGATAGCGATGGCGATGTCGGGAGCTGAGGAGGCGTTCATCCAGGTCTCCGTGAGGAAGGCAACGTCAGGGGCTGTGGCGTCTAGAAGGTTCCAGAGTTCGATGGCGTGTCTGTGGACGGAGCGGGTGTTGAGCAGAATGCACTTGAGGTGGGTGCTGCTGGTGTTCGACTTGGCGGGTGCTGGTGCGAGGCTGGTCCGGATGCAGGAGAACTTGCAGGCGTGGCAGCTGAAAGGTCCGTGGGTACGTCGTGGAGTGGCTTGATGGCATTCTGGGAGTCGGCCGGTGTTGAGTGCGGTGAGGGTGGCGGCGGAGTACGTCAGGCGGGTCGGTCGGGGTCTTCGGGGTCCAGGGGTCCTGGCGCTGGACGCGATCCGGTCGCGGACGGGCGCAGACGGGCTTACCTTTGGCGCGCCTTCGGCGCACAATCGGCGCGCCCGCTGCGCGTGACCGCTGCACGTTCGCACGGTCGCCATTTAAAGGCGAAGTGCGCGGGTGGGCGGAGTAGCTGGGAGGCGGGAGCGGGGAGGGAACAGAAGAGAAAGTGGCGGGGCTAGTGGCGGTGGCGGGAAGCGGGAGCGGGGAGGGAGAGCGGAGGGCGGCGAGGTAGGCGGGCAAACAGGAAGGAGACAAGCACAAATGCCCAAATGGAGGGCTACACGAAGAAGAAACGGTACAAAAATAAACAGGCAACAATGCAGGTCAAAAACGGAGGCAAAACAGTTAACAAACTCTCATACGGCATACAAAGAAAAACAAGCACAAATTACGGTCAAAAACGGAGGCAAAACAGTTAACAAACTATCATACGGCATACAAGGAAAAACAAGCACAAATTACGGTAAAAAAACGGCGAAAACCAAGGGGAGCGCTCCAGGCGGCAGCGAGGCCGGCGCTGAGGCAGAAGGCAGGCACTGGGGCACACGCAGCAGCTGGTGGCCGTGCGGCGCGGGGGTGTCCCACAAGTGGGTCACACTCACCTGCGTCGCACGGTCGCCATTTAAAGGCCAAGTGCGCGGGTGGGCGGAGTAGCTGGGAGGCGGGAGCGGGGAGGGAACAGAAGAGAAAGGGGCGGGGCTAGTGGCGGTGGCGGGAAGCGGGAGCGGGGAGGGAGAGCGGAGGGCGGCGAGGTAGGCGGGCAAACAGGAAGGAGACAAGCACAAATGCCCAAATGGAGGGCTACACGAAGAAGAAACGGTACAAAAATAAACAGGCAACAATGCAGGTCAAAAACGGAGGCAAAACAGTTAACAAACTCTCATACGGCATACAAAGAAAAACAAGCACAAATTACGGTCAAAAACGGAGGCAAAACAGTTAACAAACTATCATACGGCATACAAGGAAAAACAAGCACAAATTACGGTAAAAAACCGGCGAAAACCAAGGGGAGCGCTCCAGGCGGCAGCGAGGCCGGCGCTGAGGCAGAAGGCAGGCACTGGGGCACACGCAGCAGCTGGTGGCCGTGCGGCGCGGGGGTGTCTGAGCAAATCACCTAATTTCCCCCGTGTCTCAAATTATAATTACATGCAATTTAAAACTCTAATGCAAATAAGTTAAATGCAACTCGTGAGCCGGAACGTTTCTCCAAATCGCCTTTGATGTACATTGCGTTATTGCTTCCCAGATAAATAAATGCTACATAAACTCCAACACACATATAGAAAACTGTTTTAGCTAGTGCTTAAACCTTGAGATATTCACGCACTTGGTGTGTGCTGTTTCACAATACTCATCCCCTGTGTAATTTATACTAATACGATGAAGAGGCACGAACAAGCGGAAATCGGGACAATTCGGTAGTTCCTGAGAACCCATGTAATCATTATCTCGCCAAACTTTATAGCTTTATGGCAAGTAGAACTAAGGAGATGGCTGTGTTTAGCCCAGATGATGGTTATATTAAATAACTCATAGGATAATCTGGTGTCTGTTATTAGGCCATTGAGAATTAGGACATTAGAACCAGATGGGATGTCAGGTCTGTAACAAATGTATAATAATGTAGGTTTATATGAGACTGTAACTGGTAGAGTAATACAAATAGTAATGTCGTAAGTACTCACCAGAGTGTTAGGAATTTGTTCATTCTTTATTAATAAACTTTTATCAGTTTGGAATTAAATAATAGTTGTTTTGAAATGATTTACAATATATTTTAATTTGCCTACTCAAGAAATTGTGATCTCTTTTTGTTTGTTTACATTAAAAGTAACCAAGTGATTAATATTTATAAATTGTTTTAAAAGTACTAATATTACTCATTACAAACAGTAAAGTGGGTGATGGTCTACATGGGAAAGCACCTATTTCTTTCAGAAGAGAATCATCTTGTGAAATTAAGTGTGATTTGGCTCTCCTCAGATATTGAACAGTAAAGCATTCAAGATTCTGAGACATTCCACAGACAATTTTTATCCACCTACAGTTTCCGGCTTACCTGGCAGCGTTACTGCTCAGTTTTTGGCTGCTGATTTCAGGATTCATGAACGAATAAAGTGCTTGATCTCTTTGGCGATATATATACGATTACCATTGAAGGGTCTTGTAAACCATAAGAGCAGTTTCAAACTTGATCCTTGATTCGACTCAGAGATTACAGAATTTACTGAGGATTGGGAAGTGACCTGGGTTAATCTGGAAATATTTATAAATCTTCTTCCTACAGTATTTTGTTTCTAAAAAAAATATATATATATATAGCAAGACCACAGCTGTGCTCGAAACGCGTCGCAGCAGAGCGAGGGGAGAATAAAATTACCTTCTTGCTGGTTTCTCGTGGTCCGCCTCCTTCATTTCCTGGGAGGATTTGCTGTGAAGGATTGTTTGCTATATATATATATATATATATATATGAGATATTTAGGGAGACCAAGTTAAATTATCTACCACGTATTCTTGTTTTTTGCAAGAAGCCTTCAATTGTTTTGTTGAGCATGAAGTAGTAGCAGTTGGTTTGAGTATTTTCACACACTATTTGTTGATGATTTCGGTAGGTATAGGGAGTCAAATGTACCTACACTAAAATCAAAGAGTGCTGTGCTTCATGAGTGCAGTAAACTGATGAAAGTTGTTAAAATTGAATTTCAAGTTCAGTACTTTATTTTCAATTCTGTTTTTCTTATTACCCATATTAAAGTCAAGTTAAAAATGTTCATTGTCTTGATCAACTAGAACCAGGATAGACAGGGTTCCCTAATCCACAAAGCTTTAGACCACTTGGTGGCGTATAAAATATGCAAGAGTGATGACAATTATTCGGTCAGATGTGGCGATCCAGTCCTGCGGCAAGAACCTGGAAACTTAAAATTGAGGTATTGTACGATTTCACTGACAGAGATGCCAGGCAGGCAATGAAGACTGATGACAGAAAATGCTGCCCCCTTGGCGTTTGGGTACCCTCTCTTCATACTCTGCTAACCTGTTATTTATTTAATGATATGCGCAAGTTCTGCAAGACTCAACGATTCATGAAACTAGGGATCTGACCCACTGCTTAAGCAATGGTACTACTTTTGATGGACACAGCTCCGGTCCATGTGATCCTAAGTTTGTTTTAAAATATGTGCAAGAAAAAATGACAAAGTTGTGCTGTGCTTTACTGTGCATGTTATTAACTTGAATCTATAAGTCACCTGTGTCATTTTTTCTATACTTTTTATTTTGATAATAATATGAGAAACAACGATGCTTAATAATGGAGCAATGTTTCTCTATACCTATGTTCTGTATAGTGAAGATGAAAGGAATGCAATTAGAACAGGAATGGACATAATTTAAAATACAAAGATTCAGTGAAAATATAACAAATGATTTTTGTGATGTTAGTCTTTGCGCCTACTTTCAATATATTGTTTTTGTCGTTTTTGACGGTCAACCAGCTTGCATTTAACCACTGTTTGGTGATAGAAATGTGGCGACTGAACTCTCCAAGTCGCTGGCTGGTTTTCCGGATATTTTGAAAAAGATATTTGTTTCTTCCGCAGACACATGAAACACAACGGCTAGATCAGTGAGTAGGTCATGCCTTAGCCTCCAGAAAAATACTGTGGACTGGGATGTTTTGGTGGACACCTTGCAGTTTGAGATGGTCTTGAGTGAATTGAAGTGCCCCATGATGAAGTGGCCGTTTAGGAAGACTTGGGCAAAGAAGACAACATTTTCCCAGGTTCCTCTGTGGTTCCTACTATTTTCTAGATATAATGTATAAGTCGATTCTGTAGAAAGCATTTCAGATGTCGTCTAGGAGTATAATGATCAATTCAATTCCACCAATGAAGGACCAGCATCCCCTTCTACTTCAAGCACTGTTTTTTTCTAGGCCTTTGGCCAATATGAAACCAAACTACCCAGGTGTTTGGCAAGTCAGTCCTAATGTTTCCATAATTTTAGTGCTGTACTGTGTATATCAGCCAACTATTCACCAGTATGTAATTGTAATTGTAATTTACAATTGTAACGCGCATTATAGCCCAGAGGTCTTCTAGCACTGTCAGAGGGCACACCTGGACTAGGTGGAGAGAGGGGAGGGATACGTTTGTGATTATCTGGTGATTTTTTTATGTAGGGGGTTACCCCAGGACCAGCTATCAAAAGTACTCCTAGTTTGGAGGGGATCCTTTAGACAATTTTAAAATTCACCTTTTCACTGTCTTTCACAAAAATACCCTCTCTGCTGTAATCAGGCACTGAAGCACACCTAGGATGCACTCAGCAAATAGGTGGGAACCCAATGATGAGGTATGCCACCAACTAGTTTGGTGGGTGAGGGTTCTTTTTAAAAACCTAATGGATTTTTAGCATAATTGCCTTGTAGTTGAAACTGATTTTTTTATGTATTCATGTAGTGTTCAAACTCTGTGACACCAAGCAATAGAGACAACAGACTATAAGGGGCAGTGTTTACTCTAGCTTTTCTTAGCAGCCCACTGCAGTGCATATGTCTGTGTATTCCTTTATTTGTTTTTCTTTGTGTACTTTACACAACTGACATGTTTGGGTGAGCCCAGATAGTGAGTAGACATCAGTCCTTGAGATTCAGATTGTGAGCCTCCTAAAATGTATGTTTCTTTTCCAATCTGTACACATCTTTTTCTCAATGTAAATTATGCTGTTTGCCTGTCAATGAATTAGTGTGTGCTATCTGACATCATTTTTGACTGCTGATTGTCACACTCTTACTTTCTTTGTGTGTGTGCTTGTGCATATGTATATTCATGGCTCTTGCAAGAGTTGTCCTTGTGCCCTTGTGTTTGGGTCTGGACTCTGCAAGTTTCACTGTGTTCTTCAGCCTGTGTATTAATTTCCTCGAACTCATGTCTCGTGGGGAGATTCTATACATGCTCTTGGGTTTGTTGTGAATATGTGCCCTGGCGTATTTACACTAAGATTGTGTGTGTGTTCTGTGTCTTTTCGTGTGTTGGTAGATGAGAGAGAGAGAAAAGAGTGTGTGTGTCAGAGGAGGGAGCGGAGAGGGTCCTTAACTTTTTGTCTGTGTGTGTGTGTGTGTGTGCGCGCGCGCATGTGTGTATGTGTGCGTGTGTGTGTGTGCGTGTGTCCTCTCTCTCTCAGAGTATGCCCTTCCCTGCTTTGCCTTTGGCTATCAGTGTGATTATGTACGTGTCTCTGGTCATGTATCCTGTGTATCCTAGTACTATGCCTGCGTGTGTTCTGTATCTGCGTTTTTGCCTGAAGCCCCAGCATGGAGGGTGGCTACTGAGGGTGTGATGGTGTGATGGTGTCTGGGTGGTTGCTGTTGTTGATCTTGTTCTAGTACATGGAGTTTGTTCTTTCATCAGTGATTGGAGGGCCCGGGGCTGAGGTCGAGGGCGTGATTGAGGTCCCGTCAAGAGCTAATTTTGGGATTCTAGCTCTGATATTTATTCTTGTTAGACATAATTGAGGCTATTTAAAGAACGGGTGAACTTGGGGTTAATTAGAGACAACCTTCCTGAACTCTCGCAGGTGAATTGCGGCCAGATGCTAAGCTGGAATGCAGGTTTCTGCCTCTCTCTGCCTGTCGGGAGGACGGCTTACATTTAGCACCATGGTGGGTTTCATAGTACTATTAGTGGCAGGCATACACTTAAAAAAAACTCAGCATCCTGCCACACCGCCGCACAAAGTAATGCGCCTGAATGTCGGGTCACACCTCTACTTATCCACAACACTTGCAAATAGGCATTACCTCCATGACCTCACACATGCCCCTACGATCTAATGGCTCCATCTCTTGGTACCTACCTGTCTCCTTATCAGGCCTTACGTCCCAATGTATCCACATACCGGATGGTACTTACCTTTCAAATAAACCTAACACACCTTAAATGAACTTGCTGGCCACGGGTAATGGCTGTCAAATTCTAGTTTAAGTAACAAAAATATTAATCCCAAAAATCCTGGTGATGTTCCTAAAACCCACAAAAATCTACCACCCCAGCACCCTTCTATTCACCGTACACTTTCATGATCTTTACCGAACTTTGACTGCTTATAAGCTAGACAAATACTGTATAATTCTCAATAACATGTATTTTACCCTGATTTGATCTAAGTCCCTGAGAATCAAAAGTGGCCTGTTTTTGTGTTAACCAAACCACCTCAATCAGTATAAAGAACCCCACTCCCTGTTTAGTCCCTCCTCCTCTCTTGTCCATTTACCTTGACTACAATGGCTGGATATCTTGCCCTTTATTAAACCCTAATAACACTTTGAAGATCCCAAGCCAACAAAATCAAAGGCCGCTGAGGTCAGATGCCCCAAACTTATCTTGTGTTTTGAAGTTCATCTGAATGCCTTGTGCCATAGAACTTCTCACAAAATTAAGGATTATCAACTCTATCATATATGCCTGGTCTAAACGCTATTAATTCAAGGCATGAACTGGTGCCATCTCAATCCACCTGTGCCCAACCATTGAATGTTTATCTATTTGACCAAACACCATTTCATCCTATGACTGGAGTACTATGGGACCCCACTTCCTTTGTTTATCTGAGCTTTCCGACTTTTTATCTACATGAAAGATGGATCAGTCAGGTTAACAAGTTTTCATATTATATTGCTGACAAGTCACAGGGCAACAATTTAACTTGTGCAAATCACGTATCCCTCATTTCAAGGATGCACCAACATTTTCTTCTAAGTTTTGGCTGGAAAAACAAATTGCGCAACACCAAAAAGACCGATGGGAGAAAATGCTTTACAGCGAATCAGAGGGCACCATTTTTTACATTTTCGGTACTGGGGGACTCCCACTGGACCAACTATCCAAATATACCTGTTTTGGCTCCTTCATGACCACACTGATCACCTCTTTAAACACACATTTCATGAAAATGGCTGTACAGATTTACACCAAATCACAAAAGGCATGTTTCTAAGCATAGTTCTAACTTTTTGCTAAATTTGGTATAAATCTGTTAGCTGTTTATCTGTATGAATGACAGACGTTTTCTATGGGATTTTTCATGGGAAATCAATATTTGGCGAACCCCTTTTCATATGGAAACTCTAACCTAACTATAGCTAGGGGTGACTGTGTGTATATATATATATATATATATATATATATATATATATATATATATATATATATTTAAATACTTAAACATATATGTGTTTGTGTATATATATATCAACTAGCAGCCCGTCCCGACGTTGTCCGGGTATGAATTGCTGCCGGCCAGTAGTATATTGTTTTGTAGGATTTCGTTTTGATAGCATTTCTTATCTGTGACAGGCCTGTGAAACGCTCCGATTCACAGTGCACTGCTGATGCACTTAAGAGTGCGCAATCAGTAGTGTGTGAACTCGAGTTTCCCTACTTTATTTTTCCTTGCAATATTATATAGCGCAAACACGAAAACATGGCATGAGCACAATTTACATTACAGAGGAACACATTCATTGGTGGTAGGCGAGGGGAGACAAAGCGATTTGCCTGGAATCACAGGATGTTGAGCTGATGCCGAGATTCAAACGTAGCTCCCCAGCTCTAAAGTTCGCAATTCTAGAACTTGTGGCGGTAGGTGTGTCTAAAAGTGTATGTCAGTGCTGGCCATCAATGAGAGAGACCTGTGCATTTTTCAAATGGGTGGTGAAAAAATATGAGTATGTTGCTGGAGATGTGGGCCGCCGTGCCACCAATGTACTTACCGGGGAGGGTAAACGCCCATTATTCCGCAACTTTCTTTCCGCATACCATCACTCCGCATACTTTCATTACGAAAGTACCATGACTCCGCAATGCCATTATAACGCATGGCATTACATTTTATATGCTTTTACCACGCATACATTTACAATGAAATTCGTTGTAAATGCATGAATGGTAAAAGCATGTTTTTTAAAAATGTTTGGATAAGGTAAGTATGGGTATAGGGGTATATGTTTTGGGGTTCTGAGCTGTATGTTTTGGGGTGTTTGGGTATTTTAAGGGTTCAGATATAGTTTTGGGTTATGGGGTACAGGGGTAGTTTTAGGGTTTAGGGATAGGTATGGGTTTTGGGGTACAGGGGTATTTTTAGGGTTCAGGGCTAGGTTTGGGTTTTGGGGTATAGGGGTATTTTTAGTGTTCAGGGGTAGGTTTGGGTTTTGGGGTACAGGGGTATTTTAAGGGTTCATGGCTAGGTTTGGGTTTTGGGGTACAGGGGTATTTTTAGGGTTCAGGGCTAGGTTTGGGTTTTGGGGTACAGGGGTATTTTAGGGTCCAAGGGTAGATTTAGGTTTAGGGGTACAGGGTTATTTTTAGGGTTCATGGCTAGGTTTGGGTTTTGGGGTACAGGGGTATTTTTAGGGTTCAGAGGTAGGTTTGGGTTTTGGGGTATAGGGGTATTTTAAGAGTTCAGGGCTAGGTTTGGGTTTTGGGGTACAGGGGTATTTTAGGGTTCAGGGGTAGGTTTGGGTTTTGGGGTACAGTGGTATTTTTAGGGTTCGGGCTAGGTTTGGGTTTTGGGGTACAGGGGTATTTTTAGGGTTCAGGGGTAGGTTTGGATTTTGAGGTACAGGGGTATTTATAGGGTTCAGGGCTATGTTTGGGTTTTGGGGTACAGGTTTATTTTTAGGGTTTAGGGATAGGTTTGGGTTTTGGGGAACAGGGTATATTTATAGGGTTAAGATGGGTTAGTGTTTAAGGGTGTTGGGGTATTTTAAGGAGTAAGGGTGGGTTATGATTGTGGGGTGCAGGGGTATTTAAAGGGAGCAGGGTGGGATTAGCACACAATATGAGACATGGCATGAAGGGCAGAACGTACCACACTCCCCCAGCGTTTGTCACGCCCCCAGCACACGCCCCCAGCACACACCCACAGCACAACGCAGACACGCCAACAAGGGACTACTTTGCTGGCACGGTTCTTTTACCTTTTAAATGTATATGGTGGGCGTCTGCATAGCCTATGTCCTTCTGCTGCAACTGCCCTTTCCAACGCTGTATTTGGTGTTGTGATTGGTGCTGTGGTTCCTGAGATTACCCGCCTCAAAGGTGTGGGCTCTCTCTTTATTATATTAGTATGGATAACGCAGCAGCAACATCATTACAAAGACAGCGCACTCACAGTATTTGCTGATGAAAAGGTTTATTGGTGAGACTCAGACACTTTACACCATACGCGTTTCAGCAAAAGCCTTGCTCAGGGCAGCCACATTGAAAACAACCATTTTATATGTGACATAAGCATCCAAAATCTACATACCTAGAGGTGATTTCAACAAAGCTCCCTATTCATGAAATCATAGGTCTCCCTAGTGGAATAGCTTTGCCTTTATGGACCGTAGGAAGTATGTACAATGTCAGGAAAACAGTCTGATCGCATTTGAAAAAACAGTTCTCCTCAATTTCAATAAATCCTTTGTCCTGTGATTCACACAGCAGTTCAGAAAACTTTTTATGGGCCGTCATATATTCTGTCCTGCTACTAACTGGACCGCTTGTGTCTATTTATTTTATTTTCACTTTGCACTTGGAATGGTGATCTTGCATACCGACCTACTAGTACAGTGGTGAATTTGCAAACCCATAACTGATCCTGAAAATATTGGTGTGCAATCTATAACCACTTTATGCAAATTGTTTCTATGTACAGCTGGCCCATAGCCCTCCAGTTTTTCACACTAAGGTATGACCAACTGAAGGTCTGAGCCATAATAGGGAACTTGGGAAGTGATTGCTTTTTGAAGGAGAATTTCCTACATGGGACAAAGGGAGAGGACTCTATTATTCATGTGTTGTTAGTTTGCCAACTATATTTTAAGGGAAAAATAATAATATGCAAAGAATATAATCCGCGGTGGGAAGAACCCTTGTAACATTGTAATTTGATATATAGATGTCAATATGCTAGTTTTTAAAGATCGGTGAAGGGAATAGAACAATGACTTTGTCATTTTATGTTCTCTAGATTATAGATTGTCTGACAAGTAAGCTGCCAACTAAACTAACAATACTAAATACAAATGGAAAATATGCTTATTATAAAATTGTAAGACATCTTTAGCTGGAATAAAATATTTAAAAGACTGTAATTGTTGGACAGAAAATGTTCTACACAACTTCATAAAGTTTTCACTTTTAACCAACAAGACCAACTGTCTTTTTAAACAAATTCGAGTATATACATGGATGCTGTTGACAAAAACACGTGACGTTTTATTTTGGCTTCAAGTCAGCATATTTAAAAAAATGCCTCAATGATATAAAATTCAAATATTGATTTTTGACTTATTGACTTTTGCACTTCCTTGCCCCCAAATTTAATGACGTAGAAATGTCTCAAAATGAAATATTATATTAGTTTAGTGGATTGTATCTGACTTGTCAGTACCCGTGCACAATTTGATTTTTTTGGCACCCTGACTTTGGTGCGTGCGCTAACATATACATGCTTCAGCAACTTCGTATCTCTATTTTAAGAATTAACCTTTTTATCATGCACCCATTGCACTCAGTACAGGAGGAACTATCATTAGTTAGTTCAGCAGGTTGCCGTGACATGTTGTGAGGGGCACAATGCACCCAGGTTATGGCTGTGGCCCATACACCTCGCGTACAGTAGGGCCTATAACATGTTTGCTATCCCACAGCTCTGAAAAAAGCAACAGAGCACCAACTGGCTGCCCTCACACAACATATTTAATTCAGAAAATCATGATCCAACAGTGTTCAATATGGAATTAAAAATACTTGATTGTGTGATTTTATACTTTTCCAAACATCACTTTTTGAAGATGCACAAAATGCATTACCCACACAGATTCTGGCCTGGAAATTGGCAACAAGTTTAACCTGCATTTGGACGGTAAAGAATGTATGGAACAGTTGTTCTAAATCTTTTGTCATTTGTGGACCCCCCCCCCCCTCCTGAATCACTATTGGTAGCTGGGCATTTGAACCTAAAAAAAACCACATACAAATACAGAAACAAATATACATCAAACGAATGCCCTAAATATGGCATTTTCCTAAATTTGCAAACAAATACATACAAAATTCGAAATTGTCATAAGAAGGGTGGCGCTTTTAAAATGTTTGACTTATTTCTGAAAGACATAGCGATAAGCGAGGCTCTAGCATATCCTGTTTGTCTTTTTGGTCCTATTACATGCTCTCTTTTTGGCAGTGCATAACAGTGCTTCAATTGAGGTCACCAATTGTCTATACTACTGTTTGCTGTACTGTGGTTCTCCTACAAATCAAGCTAAAGATACCAACTTAATTTTTTGTATTCAATGTCAAATTCCTTCATATTTACAAAACTTTGGACATTTTTCAATTTTGCCTTTTTTATGCATATAATTAAATAATTGGCTAATATTTTTTAATTTATTAAACAGTTGTGGACTCTTTGAGTATGCTTTGTGGGCCCGCCAGTGGTCCACGGATAATAGGTTCAGATTCATCATTCTAGAAGATACAACTTTATTCCACTACCTTTTTTATTTGACATAGGAGTAGGACCGATTAATCTATCTCAGGATTTAGGGCAATTTGGCCAACCAAATTGCCAAATGGCTTGAGTGCCAATGATTAGTTGAACTTCTTGGCCACTCGGGAGCCAAAAATTCAGAAAATATATTAACCATTTCATGTTTCACATTGGCAGGATATTAGCACACAATTTCCACTGTTCTGGTTCAGGGAGCAGGTAGATTGCTCCCACATGTGAAACAGGCCCATCCATCAACCTCTAGTTTGGACCCCCAAAGGGGTTGATATAGATTTATTTGCACATTTATCACTTCATCTGTTCATGAATATAGCATGTTCGGCCCTTTGCAGCTTTGCATATGTGCCACACTAGAAGGTAGAACTCAGCTGGACTGGCCCTATTTCTGTTTTTCCTGTGACGTGTTGTGTTGGTTAAATGAAAGGCTTCCTTACATGTGCTGGGCGCTTAGCATATGTACACCAAACTGATAAAGTGTCTCAGTGTTCATACTTGCACAGCGTCACACGCCTGTACGCGAGGACCCAGCCAGGAGTGTAACACAGGTCACTGCAGCTCCTGCGGTGCATGGTGGGTGACCCCAACCCGTCAGGGACCCCCCAAACTCTTCAGCAGAGTCTCATGCCACCCAAGGACAATTAATATTTGTGAGATATCATACTCAGGGGCTTCTCTTCATATTCAGCAGGAGGGGGGGGGGGGCATCATACCACTGGACACGGCAGCCGCCTCTAGTGAAATGCTAGCCCCAGATTGCCTGCCTGCTAGATTGCAGGCACAACACATCTCCCCAAAACCACCTGTTCCCTGTAATTGCCCATTCTCAGGTGCCTGCTTTAACTACATCTTGCCTCACATTCAACAAGGACTTCTCTGAGCTGGGGGAAGTGTTGCATGGGGCCCTCGGGAACCAGAACCCCACCTGGCATGTCTCACGCTGCTGTCTGCCGGCCTTGAGGCGCATGTTACCCAGCCTGCCTTGCCCTCTCCCCTCCCCTCTCACCCCCAAACCATCTGAGGGAGAGACTCGCCCCCTCGTTGGCCAAAGAGCTGTCACGGCCCATGCCAGAACTAACAACAAAGACAAATGGATCGATCAGGGAGAATGACTTTTAATGGCGTACATGAGTTCTTGGCTCGGGGACCAGTGAGCTGGCTGCTCACCACATGCGCATTCTTGGCTAATCACCCCAAATTGGCCCAATTTGTTAGAAAGCTGCGAAGGGATACGCGGATCCCCAACCGACGCTCTTTCAACTAGGAACATTTTCTGCATGGAAATAATTTAGAACTTGCGTGGAAGCGTCTCCCTGGCAACGAAAGCGGAAGTGGACGCGGAGACATCTCATCTGAGCGGAGTGACAAATGTTTTGGCACCGAGGCCGGCGCGCGTTAGAACAACTGCTAACAAAAGACAATGCGCCTTTATAAATAGTTCACCTTTACCCACTTGCTGTCACTACCTATTATTGAATGGTCAAACGTGTAACATTCTTGTTTTGCAAGAGTTTTGAAAAACTCAGATCTTTGGCAGGAGGTTGCCAGAAAAAGCAACTCTTGACACATGGTATGTTAGCAAGAAAAGGCAAATATTAGCTAACATGGATAAGTCAAGAGATGTCCTAAGGGGGAATACCAGTGTGTGTTCTATCATCTATGGAGGAGAATTGGTGCAAATGTTTAGTTGGAGGGGAGATGACTCAAAAATCCATAAATCCATCAGCAACCAACCTCAGTTGAAAGGAAACAGAGTTTTCAATGGCATGAATTATTTATGACGAGTCTAATATGGGAGTCGTCAATGGTGAGCTTGTCATAACTAAATAATCACAGTCACATGTACGTGCTGCTTCCATGCAGTGCTAGGCCAAGCCCGGTATTTGCTCACAATATGTGTTCCTTGTTGCTCTGCGTGTGCCTACATAGTGATCTATGCACCTGCATGAGCCAAAAGGCATAGTCACATATTGGCAAACGTTGTTTTGTGGCCTTCTCGAAGGCTGGCATTTTTTGAAGAGCTTCGGTGGCTGGGTGGCCACCATGGACGTACTGGCAATTCTGCCACCTTGCCACTTTCCTGGTGGGTTGCCCATGAGGAGCTGCTTTCAGACCCTGCTGGGCTGCTATGACACAACCAGGCTCCTGCGGCCACATTCTAGTCGTGTCCTTCTGCGGTGCTATAGTGCAGGACTACCTACCTACACCCCAGTAACCCCGCACCCCTGTATTTTATCATGACTGGTCCCCCTGATTGCCCAGGTGCATGTTTGCATGTGAGTGTGGTGGTGTACCCCGTTTTGGCTCAACCCTGGATGTGTCTAGGCTCTAAGGAAGTAGGGTGCGCCACTGTGTTTAGAGGTTAGTGCTAGTCACACTTCTTCCTGCCTTACTCTGTGCTGCTCTCCTCACACCCCTCTCACCCTCTTAGAATTCAATGTAAAGAGAAGAGCATATGTCTCGGTTTGTGAATGGAGCAGATTTCAATGAATCTGCTCAAGCCAGTTCCAGCTGGCCGGCCTGTGGCCAGCGAGACGAGCATCACCTGGATACTTGCTGTGACCAAGGACTACTAGCCTTGCACAGTCAGACTGCCTCCAGAGCATTAAGTGGGCCTGGTCCATCAGGTCATGGACCTTGCAGAAATTAAAACTTGACATCGAAACATGTTCCTATTGGGCCCTATATTCATGTCCCTAACTTCACTGACAAAAGCACATCCATTTCTGAACAATAAATGTAAAAAATGTTTCAAATCAGAGATGCTGTTCCTGTTTCTATTACGCGTGTTTCCTATGAAGCATATTACTCTTGTATATCTCTTTACCTGAAACAGCTAACAATCATTGGCAAAGCAAATAGTCCTGGCTAATATTTGGTGTATGTGTTTTCAAAAACAAGGAAAACCTTGTTTTGGGGTAAAGCATTTTAAGGAGAAAAGATCCTTTAGAGTATGATATCATAACGCATAAAAGAAATGGTAAACACAAACGAAAAGAAGTCAAAAATGACAAAAAGAAATTCAAAGCTCAGACATTTTTGAAGTGACTATAATGAAGGCAAAATAATGTTGTCATATAGAGTAGAGAGTACCAACGCTCATGTATGTATGACATTATAATCTTAGAAGTCATGGTACTGTTTGTCGATGACATTTCAATTCTTCCACTGATTGTGAGGACCATCATCAGGACATGAGGAATTATGCCTGAGAAGAAAATGACTGCTAAAAGGAGGGAAGGGGAGAAGAGAAGAAGGAGAAAAAGAAGGGATGGGGTAAAACAATTAAATAAGTGAAAAAATATAGATTGCATAAGGTCCGAACAGACAGTCCATGTACACATGTGGTCAGTTGTCAGTGCACAAATATGGCTCGTGTAAAACTATTGTGCAGCACACACTGTGGGATCTGAAAACAATTACTATAGTAATAAACAGGGAAGTGATAATGGTGTGATCCATCATTGAATATGCTAATAAATAAAGAGATCAGAAATAACTAACCAGATTAACACAACCCCAATGACTAATGGGTAAAGGAGTTCGAGGCCAAGGCGGGAGCACTAGCTATCCCAGCATGGAAATGTACACTCTGCATGAAAGAGCAGGTAACATACTGCAGGTCCATTCCTCTTCTGATATGCTAAGAATAGTTCTGAAGCTGCCATATTTATACCTGACACTAGGTAGTGGGTGGAATTGACTCCTGAACATGCCCTAACCAATAGGGTATATGTTCCCGGGCAAAGCCTACCCAATTTTGGTATTTTCAAGATGCCTAAGGTTTTAGGCCACACTAAACTTTGGCTCTGAGGTCTGGCTGCGTGTGTGTGGAAAAAATCCAAGTGTAATCCAGTTTGAAACAATAACTGTACCTACAATAAACCAAGAGAAAGACATCTGGTAGGGCAAAAGTAAACTCCTTCAGTAACCAGACAGTGGATCTACAAGAATTGTCTTGACATCCTGTGTTATCCCCTTCCAAGTGCAAATGAGCCTCCAGGGACTTTATGCAAGGAAAAGGTAACTTCTGAAAAGTTACTTTCCTTTAATTGTATTTCTTTGTTGAATTTCTTGGATAGATAAGAGAAATTAACAAGGCGTTGGCACTGAATATTCTACAAGACAGGTAGAAGCAGATGAGGACACCAGACTGTTCTAAGCACCAGTGTTGACAATTAAGTTCCAGTGCCGATCTCTTGAAACCACTGGCTCAAATTAAGCACTGACCTAGATGCAGCGTTGGGTGTTATTAATTGCCATCATTCAGTTTGATGGCTTTCACAGTTCATTTACATGAGTGGGTATAGTCATCTCCGATGTGGGTTATCGCTGAAACAGGATGGAGGGCCAACAAAATGGAAGTGTCACAGAACGTGCACAAAGTGTGGCACTTCCATTTCTTGTACTTTTAATTCTGTGCTTTAACAAGCATTAATTTTATACACGTTCATACAAGTGTTAATTTTAGAGAATCAGAACAGTCTGCGCTTAAATAGATTTTATCAGTAGGTTGTGCTCAGTAATTCATTTGTCAATAAAGAAGTGCAAAGTACAACATTTCCCTTCCTAGCCTGTCATCAGCATGGCCAAATGCTGGGTCTGCTGAAAGTCACGGCTACGTAGTCTTAATTTCACACAATGCCTCTTCCTTCCACCATACTACACTTCTTTTCTCTGCATCTAAGCCTTTACCTTGATTTCTTGGTCTCACGTAGACGATGTCCCTCTTTGAGACCTTTTGTTTTCTATCACAGGGGTTAGAGACATCCCATTGCTTACCATTTGTTGGTTTCATTGTCACTTCAGTGCCTGCTTCTAATAGGTCAACTGCCGTAGGCTTCTTTCTTCTTCATGTGTTTGTCATTCCACTGGACCATTGATGCATTACTTGTATCCTTCCACTGCTCATTTTTATAGGCGCTATTTTTATTTGCGTTTAAGCACTCTACCAGAGTGTCTTGCTCAGCTGCCTCCCTTCTGTACTTCTCCCTACTACGCTGTCCATCTTTCTCTTGCTTCATTTACTCGCTGTTGTTGCTCGCGTTGCTTGCCTCCACCTGCCCTTCCTCCTTTCATTGTTGGCCGTGTTGCTTGCCCGCACCTGCCCTCTGTTGTTGCTCATGTTGCTTCCTCTACCTGCCTTCTCTCTGTTGCTCTCCGTGTTACTAGCCCCCACATGGCCTCCCTCCATTGTTCTCCATGGTGCTTGCCTCTACCTACCCCCACTCCTTTCTTTTGTTGCCTGAATTGCTTGCCCCACCTGCTGCCTTATTCCTTTGCTACCTCTATTGATTGCTCCACCCTGCTTCTGTTTTTGCCTCCTCTTTACACTGTTGCTTGCCCCACCTGCCTGCCTTCCGTTGCTGCCTGTGTTGCTTCCTCGCCATCCTTTCTTCCCTTGTTGCTTGTATTGCTTGCCATAGCCCTCCCTTCCTTCTTTTGCTGTTATCCATATTTCTTGCCCCTCTCACCCATACGTCCTCTTTCTGTTGTCCATGTTGTCATGGCACTCACCATTAAAAAACAGCTATTTCACGAACAACCCATGTTGCATCATAATGGTGTTTTGCCTCACCAGCCTTCTGTGTTGCCTCAATCAATCAATCATATCATTTGTAAAGCGCACTTCTCGCCCATGAGGGTCTCAAGTCGCTGGGGTGGGGAATGCTGCTACTGCTCGAAAAGCCAGGTCTTGAGGAGTTTTCTGAAGGTCAGCAGGTCTTGGGTCTGCCGTAGGTGGATGGAGAGGGTGTTCCAAGTCTTGGCGGCGAGGTGGGAGAACGATCTGCTGCTGGAGGTCGCTCTTCGGAAGCGGAGGACTGTGGCGAGGGCTATTTCGGCGGAGCGGAGCTGGCGGATGGGGTTGTAGAAGCTGAGTCATCTGTTGAGGTACGTTGGTCCGGTGTTATGGAGTGCCTTTATGTGCGTGGGCGAGGAGCTTGAAGGTTATCCTCTTGTTGACCAGGAGCCAGTGCAGGTCTCTCAGGTGGGGTGTGATGTGGCTGCGGTGAGGGATGTCGAGGATCAGGCGTGCAGGGGTGTTCTGAATGCGTTGGTGCCGTCTCAGGAGTTTGGCCGAGGCTCCTGCGTAGAGGGCGTTTCCATAGTCCAACTTCCTACGGACGAAGGCCTGGGTGACCGTTCTTCTTGTTTCAGTGGGGATCCACTTGTAGATCCTGCAGAGCATGCGGAGGGTGTTGAAGCAGGAGGAGGAGACGGCGTTGACCTGTTTAGTCATGGAGAGGGTGGAGTCGAGGATGACCCCTAGGTTGCGTGTGTGGTCGGTGGGTGTTGGAGCGGTTCCCAGTGCGGTCGGCCACCAGGAGTCATCCCAGGCCGAAGGGGTGGATCCGAGGATGAGGACCTCCGTCTTGTCCGAGTTCAGCTTTAGTCAGCTGTTCCTCATCCATTCAGCGACGGCCTTCATTCCTTCGTGAAGGTTGGTTTTGGCGGTGTGGATGTCCATGGTGAGGGAGAGGATCAGCTGGGTGTCATCGGCGTAGGAGATGATATTGAGGTCGTGCCGACGGGCGACGTGTGTGAGCGGTACCATGTAGATGTTAAACAGAGTTGGGCTGAGGGATCAGCCCTGGGGTACACCGCAGATGATATCGGTGGCTTCGGAGCGGAAGGGGGGGAAGGTGTACGCTCTGTATTCTGCCGGAGAGGAAGGAGGTGGTCCAGTCCAGGGCCTTCTCTTGGATCCCGACGTTGTGGAGGCGTGTCCGTAGTGTGTGGTGGCAGACCGTGTCGAAGGCGGCTGACAGGTCCAGGAGGATGAGGGCCTCCGTTTCTCCGTTGTCCAGCTGGGACTTGATGTCATCAGTGGCGGCAATGAGGGCAGTCTCGGTGCTGTGGTTGCTGCGGAACCCGGACTGGGAAGGGTCCAGGATGTTGTTCTCCTGGAGGTAGGGGGTCAGTTGTTCATTGACGGTCTTCTCAATGACCTTTGCCGCGAACGGGAGCAGGGAGATGGGCCGGAAGTTCTTGAGGTCCTTGGGGTCCGCCTTGGGTTTCTTGAGTAGGGTGTTGATCTCGGCGCGTGCTACCAGCTTCCCGGGAAGGTTGCTGTCTTGGAAGGAGGTGTTGATGACTTTCTGGAGATGGGGTGCGATGGATGTGCTGGCTTTGTTGAAGATGCGGTGTGGGCATGGGTCTGACGGAGATCCTGAGTGGATGGTGTTCATAATCTGGATGGTGTCGTCATCGTTGATGTTGGTCCAGGAGAGCAGGCGGTTGGTGCGGATGGTGTTTGTGGGGACGGAGGTCTCAGTGGTTGTAGAGGCAGTCGTGGCGTTGAAGCTGTTGTGGATGTCTGCGATCTTGCGGTAGAAGAAGGTGGCCAACGAGTCGCACAGGTCTTACGAGGGTGGGACGTCATTGGTGTTGGAGCTGGGGTTGGAGACTTCCTTCACGATTTTGAAGAGCTCTTTGCTGTTGTGCGCGTTGTTGTCTAGGTGGTTTTTGAAGGAGGCACGTTTGGTGGATCTGATGAGGGGATGGTGTCTGCGGGTGGCGTTCTTGTGGGTGCGTGTCTGTCCGGTGTTCGTTCACAGAGCCAGATCTTCTACAGCTTTCGGCAGGTTTGCTTGGAGGCCCGGAGCTCTTCCGTGAACCAGATAGCTTTTTTGTTGATGTGACTGTTGAAGGGTTTCTTGATCGGGGCGAGGGTGTTGGTGCAGTCATTGAGCCACTGTCTGAGGTTGTGGGCGGCGGTGTCAGGGTCGGTGGAGTCGGCGGGTGGGCTCTGGGAGAGGGTGGTGATTAGTTGGTCTTCGCTGGCTTTGCTCAAGTAGCGGCGAGGCATCTGTTGGGTGCGGTGGTGCGTGGTGGCTTTCTTGAAGGTGAAGTGGATGCAGCGATGGTCGGTCCAGTGGGGTTCGGTGGTGTGGTTGAAGGAGACGTGGGGGCTTGCGTAGAAGATGGGGTCAAGCGTGTGACCGGCGGAGTGGGTGGGTGTTGTGACGAGTTGTCTGAGTCTGAGGTTGGCTAGGTTGTCGATCAAGGTGGTGGAGTTGGTGTTGTTGTTGTTCTTGAGATTGAAGTTCAGGTCCCCGAGGAGGATGTAGTCCGTGGAGGCGAGGGCGTGTATGCTGATGAAGTCGGCGATGAAGTCGCTGAACTGTGGTCGGGGTCTGGGGAGTCTGTAGATGAGGGTTACTCTGAGGGTGGTGTTGGGGTCGGTGTGGATCTGGAAGTGCAGGTGTTCGGCGGTGCTGAGGGTGTCGTCGGTAATGGTCTAGACTCTGGGAGTGTTCCTGTGGACGATGGCGATTCCTCCTACTGCTCCTGGGGTGCCGTCCCTGCAGGTGATCTTGTAGCCTTCTGCAATGGCTATGGCTATGTCAGGTGCCGAGGCGGGGTTCAGCCAGGTCTCCGTCAGGAAGGCAACGTCTGGGGAGGTTGAGTCGAGTAGGTCCCAGAGTTCAACGGCGTGTTTGCGTGCGAAGCGGGAGATGAGAAGGATGGTTGGGTTCTTTCCTGACGCCCCAACCTATCTCCTACCACCAATTTTAAAAAGTGCTATGATGCAGCCATGCTGGTTGAATCATATCTCCTTTTTTGACTTTCTGCCATGCTGCACAGCAGTGCTGCTACTGTAGAACATGGCTAACACTTAAAAAAAACGAATACCTCAACCAGGTAAGACCTATCGGCTTAGCGGATGCTGATTTGTTCTTTATTTCTCCCTTGTTACTGTTTTCCTGTATTTCTTGTCCTCCTTCTCTTTTCCTTTTTTGTCTTTCTCTCTCTTGCTCTTGGTCAAAGGATGAGGCTGGAAAATATGTCCTGGTCGGTAAAGATAAGTGCTGTGCCCTCCACCGGGAACCATCCACAAAACTTAAACACTAGTTGTGCACATTTACAACCTATCATTTTCGATGGCAGCATCCATATTGTCCAAAATGTAGAACTGATAGTGTTAGCTGATCCTTGTTCGAACTGAGAGGCATTCGCTAGCTGCAGTAAGCTACTCAACTTGTTATGACAGAGAAATACAAGTATTAAACCGATGGATAGGAAAGCTCCTTGTGCTGCAAATGATTAAGTATTTTGAAGGGTGACACAGAGGAGAGTTAAATTGTCTCGGAATAAGGGCAGAGCAATCACCAGAACAACCATGCTGATGGATATTTCTTTCAACCTTCTCGTATTCAGCTGTAATATGTCTAACGTTCATTTCATAATGTATCTTAGTTATTTCATCCAGGTGAGTCAAAAATAAATAACTTAGCAACTCAAAATCTACACAACTATCATTCTGCTCAATTTTGTGAGATACCTTACCACTAAATCTACTATTATTATTGATATCCATGTTTTTTCTTCACAGTTACATTACACATGCTTGCAATTATTTTTAAGGACTGAAAGATTAAGGGCCTGATTTAGACAGGTTATTCTGTCACAACGGTGACAGATATCCCGTCCACAAAAATATATATCCCATAGGATATAATGGTATTTATATTTCGGCAAACGGGATACCCCATTGTGTTGGAGTAACAAGTCCGCCATGATCTAAATTTACCCAGAATCACAAAATGTTGAGTTGACACTCAGGGGCATATTCACAAGCCCCTATCGCCACGGGAACATTACTTTTTTTTACGTTCCCGTGGCGATAGGGCCAGAGCCCTATTCTCTAGGCAGCAGTAACTCACTTAACATGGCTTAAAGCCACATGAAGTGGGCATTGCGGTGGGTGTACCCCGCAACACCCATTGAATTTGACGCTACCGCCTATAATCAAGGGCAGCGATAATAGGTGGCAACGCCAAACTTAAGACCTAGAAAAATCAGGTCTTAAGGTGGCTAAACGAGGAGGAAAGCTTTATTTCTCCTTGTTTTTTCTTTTTCAATGTGTGCTGCATGTTGCAGCACACATGGAAAAAGCAAATTGGCATTTTCGGTTTGTTATTGTACAGGAAGGGACACCTTCCTGTGCCTTAACAAACCTTCCTGCCCACAGACATCTTGCGCTCTGGTGCAAAGGTGCCTGTTTTCGCGTTAAGTCGTGAGACTTAGCGCCGTCGATGGGGGAAACGCCAGGCTGCCCCACATTCTTGTGAATAGGGTGCATCCTGGCATTTCCGAAATGGCAGTGAGAGGCGTTAAGCCAAGGTGGCTACTGCCTCTCACCGCCACTTCTTTGAGAATATGCCCCTCAGATTCTTCCCCAGTTCCAAAGTCGGAAGCTCCAGACCGACCTTAACCCACATCCTCTCACCTACTACTGGATGTTATTCTTAGTGCTGTTTGTAAAGAACTCTGCTACTCCTGTAGTAAGGTTTGTGGGATCTGCATATTTCAATAAATAAAAGTTAAACCATCACCACTTCATGCCAATGGAGCACCTCTTTTCACCTAACTACCCTACACATTAACCTCTTGCCTACAAAATATGGGCAAGGTCAGATGTTTAAGATACCATTAGGTCAGTTGGGAATGAACACTTTTTAGAAGGGTGTAATAGGTGTGATAAGCAGGTGACTCCATTAAAGTATGTGGAGGTATTTTGTTTGCTAGGCAGGTGAATAGAAGTAAAAAGAGGGTGACACTCGTCAAATGCGGATGAGTTGATAGGCTTGCACTCTGTCCGACACCCTCGATGGTCTCACCAATGCACCCAGGGCCTTAAGTGGGCCGGGTCCTGACGGTGCTCAGCTCCGGCAGCTCTAAAAAGCAGGTGCTGAGACAGGTCCCTAGCAGGTTCTCCATTGTTGCCCTCGCCCTCAGGGTGAATTATTTTTTAACTCTGCAGAAGTAGCACCCTCCACTCCTTTTGATGTAACTCCAAAGAAACTTGCTATGGTTCTATCACAGTCTCATCATTTCAGTACTTTTTTGTGCAGATTTATTTAGCACAAAATCGACCCGAAGGTATTGGTGCAATTTACATGAGCACCAGTTACATTACACAAGGACATAATAATTTTTTGAATCACATGATGTTGAGCAAAGGCTCTGCTACCCGAGCTCCAAAGTCGGCAGCTCTAGCAGTTACGCTACAATCTCTCCCACAAGAACTGAGGCATTTTTCAATATTACACACAACGAAGCCATATTATTGCCTATTTATCTTATGCAACTAACAACCTTTGACAAATACCAATACAACTAGATGCGTGTAGGTGTAAGGTTACTTGTTGTATTATATATCCGGGTGCAATGGCAGAAGCAACAAAATATCAGGCACTCGGCACACCAAGTGCCGAGTGCCTGATATATGGCACTATGCTAAAATAAGCACAGATTTTTAGCTTACGTGTTTTAAGCCACGCCCTTAATTACATCGGCCATGCCACTTAAAACACCCCGCCCCCCCCCCCCCCCCCATCAGTTTTTCATCCCACTTAAAGCCCTGAGTGCACAATCTCGTGCATTACCTTCCATGGCTGACAGCTTAATGTGTGACTGGCTCCATAGTCCAGTTTCAGAGGCTTGTCGATAAGCATTCCAATTCCCTGCTCCTTTAAGCTTTCCTTCCCAGATTCTCTTATGCACAAAAAGCAGAGTGCAGATACTTCTTTGAAGCTAAATTAACCGAGGGCACAAACATTCCCTAAGACCAGAAGTCTTCAGTTGTGCATTACCAAAACAACACGCACAACCCCAGGGCTCGCCACCGCCATCGGAAGCAGCAATCTGCTCCATCCTTCCCACAGGGAATTAAAGGCTCGAATGGGCCCACAGCTCACTTCCGGCCCGGCCCTCGCGCTTCCACAGGCATGCTTTGCTTTGGCAGCCGGTCCCGCTCACATCCCACACTGCGCGCTGTCCGCGGTGTGGCAGGCCTCTGAGTTTGCCACCTACCCCTCCCCGGGACTGCTCTGTGTCACCAGGACCCTGTGTCAGCGCCAAGGACGGGCCGGTTTACCTCAGCCCACAGCATGTCGCTGACGTGGATTCTGGCAGCGCCTCTCCAGAACTTTCCATGTTGGCCGAATGTGCCGCTCGTGCTCATCTCGGAAGGGCGCCTCCAGCCCTTACCAAGGCGCTTCGCTGTTCACAGTGACTTGCACTCACTCAAAACCCCTCAGTTCTAGTCGTTCTATTCTTGTGAGCTTTACATACTGAATTCACCCTAACCGGAGAGTATCTAGATGCTGTAAACAGAATTAAAAACCTCAGTGTGCAGCGGCAGCCTTTCCACACTGTGACCTGCAAAAAAAGTTTTAACACTTTTTAAAATGAGGAAATCCAGTTTCAAACCCTTTAGTGACCCATTGAAATGTATCTCACGTTAATACATTTTTGCACCATTTAATTTTTCACCTGGTATCGTCAAGCTGTGGTGAGAGGAATATTGATCCACATAATGAGTATATATACTTTTATTGTAGGTTTTTGTTAAAGGGCAAACCTCTTCCCAAGGGGAAGTACAGAGCTTTAGAAAGAACATTTTTATTGCACAGGAGGTATCTCAAACTTGAGGTGCTGTATATAACCCGAGAGATGTGTTACCGTTAAGCACTGACTGACACATCGACCTACACAACAGTTGCATCCATTGTATCGACCTTAGAGCCGGCCTTTGCTTTGATAGCTCCTTGAGCGTAGGGCGTAGGTGGAGAGAAATGTGGAGCCCTTGCCTATGGTAGTGAGTTACATGAGGCAGCAGGGGGCAGTGGCGGCCGCTAGGGAATAAATTGTGGTGGGTGGGTGGGTGGGTGGGAGGGAGGGTGGGAGGAATTAAAATAAATAAAATAAAAACTCGCTTGCCTGAATACGTCTTCAGGCTCTCCTCTTCGTACTCTCTCTGTTCCTGGCCCCCGACAACACACGAGCACCCCTAAGCCAATCACGACGCTTCTGTCACTAGCATTACAGCAGCTTTCAGGATTGGTCTGACTGTCCTTGGTCGGCGCTCAGACAGGGAGTGGGGCGTATGCATGGTCTCCACCGGGCTGTGTAATACAGCTCGGTGAAGAAATGCTAAGCGTACATTTATGTTTGGCCAACCCAAGACGGCTGGCCAAACATAAATGCGCACTTAAGTGCATCAACTACTCCTCCCACTGCTCGCCAAATAGCCCAGTCCCGCCCCGTACTAAAAATAAAATAATAACGTATTGTATTAACGCTGTGATATTAGCATTTTTTTTCCTTTTGCACTCAGTGGGGCGATGCTCCTCCGCATTAGCGGAGGACCCACCGCTGGAAGGGGGTCCCTTTTGTGTTCACTGGTCAGTACCTGGATGAGCAGGGACTAGCCCCTGAACACAAACACCCCGGACCCCCCAAAGCTCACCTAAACCACTGATAGCTTACCTGCCTCACACAGATGACTCCAGCAGGAGTCAGAGGGTGAAGAGAGGGCAAGGAAGGGGGCTAAGGGATGTTAAAAACATTGCCCACTGTATGTTAATGAAGGACTAAAACCACTTTAAAGTGGCAAATCAGACAAAAAAACGAACAGGCAGGGACAAGGACAAGGCTGGGATAAGACGAGAATGACGCTGCAGTTGGAATAACCTTAATGCACACAGAAACATATGCCCCCGACAAAATTGGCGCCCAGAGCCTGGGCCTAGCTCACCCATGCTAAAGGCTGCCATGATGGACCTCACCACTGCCTCACAAGATAAGTGTTGACAATGCAGTTGTACGCGATATAGTGGCTGCAATATTTTTGTAAATTGATATTTCGACTGCAATATAGTGACATAAAACCAACATCAGATATGTTTTGGTTCCAGCTCAAATCAGACCATGATGGGGGAGGGGGGAGTTTCTGGCAATATGAATTGGGACAATACACCGTACAGTTTTTTTGAAATATCACATATACACACAATTACACATATGTGATATGTACCTTTGCAGCTTTTACCCTTCTCTCACAGGGCCTTTCTAGAAAGTAACATTTCAGGTTATAATTTGTCTTACAGCTTTTCATGCAATTTATTTGGCCGACACTGCTGACCAGCGCCTTGGTGTCTTTCTCTTTCATGATCATTGAAGAAAAGAAGGCAAGAATAAAATAAGGAATTGTAGTGTGGAACTTAGCCCACCAGAAAGCAGTTACTCATTTTTGAAAAAAGATATTATCAGTTAAATGTACCTCAGGATTTTAAAAATGCTGTACTCAGAATATGTGGAAACAATCAGAGATTCTATATTTCTTGTAATGAGCCTTAGTATGAAATAAATAAATACATTGCAATATATAACTCCTTTCAGATGACATCTTTTTCTATACAAAGAAAAAGTTATCAGAAGTAAAAACCAGTTCCTGTTTTCCTTACTTAAACAGTAATTATTCTCTCTGACCTGCCTTTCAAAATGGCTACTGGTTTTGGCTACATGCATTATGATGTCAGAAGTCACCTATAATAACTTATTAGAGTTGAGCAGCTACATCAATCTTTCATTAGAGGTGACTACAGGCATCACAAGTCATCTGTAATAAGGATATTAGAGTCAGGCATTTATATATGGATTGCAGTCTCCCATGTATTATTGTGTTATAAATACATCATTATGTTACTAAAATATATTTTTCAAACCATTTTAAGAGTGCATCATACTCCTTAAAGGAACTTTTCTCCACTTTGATCCATTGGTTCATCTACCATACATTTCCAATGGCATTTCAACATGACACAGCACTCCAATAGAACATTGCTACATTTTTCACTAATACATATTAGGACTATTATCATCTCAATTAGACCCCAGACAATGTGTTACCCTGTGAAAGGTGACAGTGTTAACCACACTGGCTACTGTCTCGGAGATACAGGTAAAGAAGTACCTGTAGTATCTTAAGTTAGGCAGCCTGCTGATGCTTACCATGCAGCTCTCCAAAAACTAGGATCAGTGACTCCTCTGTCATCTACTACAATTCTCGATAACTCTTTTCCAAAATGTAAAGTAATCATGGCCATGATGAAGGATACTGGGTAACAGTTACTAAGGGCCCGATTATGATATCTGGCAGAAATCCATCCGACAGCTAGTCGAAGGCTGCTGCAGAGGTCCATGAACACCCGTTTTGGACAATTAGTTGATCTCATGGGCCAGCTTGTTGGTGTTCTGAGGGGCGTCCATGCAGCTAAAGCAACGCCTCCCCGCCTCCAGTGGCCAGCATGCAGATACTCCATCCACCTCTACAGCTGCCACATGGAGGGAGGTGCTGCAACCCGATGTGTCAGACACCTCCGAGCCTGCAGCAGTACCCCCCCATTCATCACCGGGGATGTCTGAGAAACATCACAGGAGAATCTAGTGGCAACACACCAAGCCAAGCCAAGAAGCTGAGCTATCCTTAATGTCACCATTGTTGCACAGACCATTGACTTTGTTGACCATCCTGCCCCACATTGCCATGTTGCTGGCAGGAGTCTGTTGGACTGTGGAATTCCACAATTGTGGTTACTACTCTAATTTTCTATTTTACCATCACTGATAACTAAACCACTCTGTGTTCACAATCACAATGTTATCCACTTTCATTTTAATCACCGTATGCATAAAAATAGAAATAAATATCACCCTTGGCTTTGAGTAAGTTGTATGGTCATCAGAGTAATGGCAATGTAAACTTGAATGTGAATGCATCACCAGATGACATTGTGACAATCTACCTATGCAGTCACTAGTTGGTGTGCAAGCTAACAGTTGAGTATACAAAATATGTCAACATTGATAGATGTTGAAGTCAAAACTACACACAACTTTGCAGTGAATTGTCACACTCATAGGTGGCTACAAGGACAAGGACATCCACATAGTGACAACACACGTGTCAACAATGGAACATGCAGTGGGGCAGTTTATACATATCAACATCTCACTTACAAGTATGTATATGAAACATCACGCACTGCCCAATCTCACCAGATTACTCAGACTGATGTTACATTAGTGCATTCACAGACATGTGAAGTAGGCCTCAACAAGTTTCAGCCAGAGAAACGGTGAAAGAAACAGGGGGTCAAAAGTTCTAATCTGCACTGGTACCCTCCAAAAAGATGTGTCAGCCACTCTTGACCATCCTAGGACATGTGTACGTGTTCCCACATACTTTACATCATATACAATAATGCAACACATGGATAGCTACATCCAAATTTGCACACAAAAACGTATCAACCTAGGCGAACAGTAACAAACCTGCATTGGCCCAACAGACACAATGGGCCAGATTCACAAAAGTAATCTGAGACAAAATCCTAACTTTATGACTTTCGGTATTCACACAGGGCATTTCGGAGCAATAAAGTTAGGATTTTGTCTCAATTAAATGTAAGTTTTGGTCTTAAATTCGATTTAAGACCAAAACGTAAACTCAAGACCAAAACTTTGTCACAGTTAATCTTAAATTTTGAACTTAAATTAAGCTTAAGACCAAAACTTAAATTTAAGAGCAAAACTTGGTCTCAGTTAAATCTATGGTTTGGTCTTCAGTTAAACTGAAGACCAAAACTAAGACCAAAACTTAAACTTAAGACCAAAACGTTGTCTCAGTTAAACCTAAGTTTTGGTCTTAAGTTAAATTTAAGATCAAAAGTTAAGTTTTCTCAGTGGGTAAGCAACCAAGGCCAGTTTGTATATGCTGAGTCACCTAGTTTTGAGACACACGGAGGGACAATCTGATTGAAGTATTTGAGGAGGAGGAGGCGAGCACGTCACACATACAAGCAAAATATTGACACATCTCACTCACCAACAAGCCAGGCCCTCTCTGGGTGAAGATTTGACAACAACTGTGGTATGGTGCTATTCCGCATTATATATGAGTCATGTGCAGACCCTGGGAATTTGGCACAGACATGGGAAATGGTCCAATCTGCTAGGCATACCACTTACACGTTAATTGTATGATACTGTTTTCTCTTCCTGTAGATGTGCTCACATGCCTGAGGTGGAAAAAGGTCAATGTGTGTGCCATCGCTTGCTCCTACAACATGTGGTATGCGATCAAGGTCATAAAATTCACCCTTCACAGTTGTAGGATTATCTCTCCTTGGAAAATATATATAACTATCCATGTATGTCAACAATGCAGACAGGACATAACGCAACACCGTGCAGACAGGACATCTTGCAACCCCATGCTGAACATCGGTTGTGACATTCCACCTGATGTAGCCACCATGTATTGAACTGAACCAGTGGCAAAGTAATGCAGGGCGGCCATCACTCTCACTTTTGGTGTTAAAGCTGTTCGATAGTTTCTGTAAGCCCTTAAATGGGGCTCCAACTGACCACATAGCTCTTGAAGAGTAACGCAATTTGCCGGAACTTCTTGATGACGTCTCGATCCTCCATGGTCAACTGGTCTGGCAAAGGCCAATAGACTGATCTTTTCTCCTGCTCTCTCTGGCAGGGGACACATGTGTGGAAATAGGCAAAGATGATATGTTGGTAACAACTAACACAGTGACTCACACAAGCACAACATTAACAGACCTGTTGAATCAGTGTCAAGCACAAGTGACATGGATACACACCATGAGATCCTGTAGTTATTTCGGTTACTAAGGTGTACATACTAACTACTACAATTTTCATAATTGCCCAGGTGTCAGACATATGGTTAATTGCTAAATCAGTAGGTAACACATCATAGGCGGCAAACAGCATGACAGCAGAGTTGTATATAGCTGTGGTCACTTAACCAGACCCACCTTGAGGTAAAAAAAGCACAACATCATTCCAATATGCTGGCAGTGATTGGAAGCAGGACAAGACTTCATCAATTCACAGTACTGTGTAGAGCATATATGCACATTTTGTGGTCAGACCATTGTGCCTATGTGAGGAGTCTGCATTACACACATTTCAATATTCACAAACAGGAAACACAAATCCACTATTAATGTGTGTCCATGCCCACATGAATGAAAATGACCGGTGAGGAAGGGCAAATCAATTTTTTTAATCCCATGTGTAATGCTATTACATGTGTTGGTAGAGAAATGGCACACTATCTAATCCCTTCACAAGGTTCACTTCATGTCGAAAATTGTGTGGAGATTAGTGCATCAATTTTGAACTAGAGAATGGCAAACGGAAAATGGGATTACCTACACGGTAGGAGTCAGCCACTGCGGTCCTGCACATCTAACCTGGGTTTTTATTGGAATTCTATAATGCATGTTAGCAAGCCCATTATGGCCGTGTTAGCGGCAGTATCCTGCCGCTAAAACTGCGATCATTTTAACGAGGTTCTTGATAATATGCCCCGTAGTGTCAGGTACCTTACTGTGACCTCAATAACTCGTGTTGCTACGCAATGGGCCAGGATGTAAAGGTGTGTGTAGTGTCTGATCCCGATATTATTCAGGCCTTACCAGATGACTATCAGATGGTGCGCCTGGACAGACCGGTAGGCAGAGGAGGCGGAATTGCGATCGCCTTTAAACAGCAATGGGCCTGCAAACTAGAACTAGTTAATCTGGCTGGATGTGAGGCGGGTGTTTTCACCATAACAATCGACGGGAGCATGACTGTAAAGGGTCTGCTAGTTTATCGCTCACCGGGACCTATGTCCAGATTTAAAGGCAATCTTTTAGAGTGGGTCACAGAAACAGCGATAACGAGGGACAAGTTTTTATTGTTGGGAGACTTAAATATACACCTGCAAGACTCACTAGACAAAGGAGCAGTGGAGTTCCGGGAAGATCTTCACACCCTACAGCTAGAGCTAAAGGGGCAGCTTCCAACACATAATCGTGGGCATCTGCTAGACCCTATATTTGCCAATTGGGAGGATGTCTTAGTTGCTCCCCCAGTGCCCCTGCCCTGGACAGATCACTTTTTTGTTCCATTTATTATTTACTTGCCCAAACATAAAGCTAGCGCTCCCACCCCTCTCAACTACCCTCGACGCAGGTGGGCAAGATTCTCCCTGCTAGAGTTTAATAAGGCTCTTACCGCGGAAGGGCCCCCAGGAGGCAATGACGTGGCAATGGCAAATAAATTGCTCAATGATCGCATCACGGCTGCTCTGGACTGTACAGCCCCACTGGGCCGGCCAACCAAAGGTGTCCGCAGACAAAGAACTGCCCCCTGGTTCAGCGAGGTGCTGCGCTGCGCCAAAAGGGATTGTAAACGAGCAGAAAGACAATGGAGAGTGGCATATGATGACCGGATGAAAGAGGCCTATCTCATTAAGAGGCGTACCTATCATAACAAAATCCGGATAGAGAAAGCCACATACTATGCAGACAGAATCCACGGGGCAGAAAATTCAGCCAGGGAACTGTTCAGCATATATAAGTCCCTATCCACCCCAAAAACCTTCACTCAAGATGAAGATCACTCAGTAGCAGCATGCAATCACATCGCTAACTACTTCGGAGATAAAGGGGCCCATTAGGATGGCGGGCGGATTGCCTCTGCCAGGGTAGCGGTGGCCACCGCCACCCTGGCGGAGGCAATCCGCCCGCCATCCTTCCCTGCATTCCCCCCCCGCCATATTACGATGGCGGAGGGGACCGCAGCGGTCGGAAAGACCGCACGCCTGTTTTCCGCCCCGGTCGCATAGCGGCCGGGGCAGAAAAGGGATAACATGGTGGCGGTGTCTATCAGACACCGCCAGCCATATTAGAATAGGCATTTCTCAATGCCTTTCCGTGGCGGCAATGCCGCCACGGAAAGGCATGCGGTGTTCACTCTGGGGGGCCCCTGTGGGCCCCCAGACTGACGGGCAAAGGGGGGTGGCACACGGGGGGGGGTACCTGTGGTACCCCCCTGCATTCGCATAATCGCAGCGGCAGGCACCGCGCGGTGCCTGCCGCTTCGAGTATGCAAATGCGTGCATTTGTTTTTAACATTGTGGCGGGCGGTGCAGTGAGCACCGCCCACCACAATGTTACTTTGAGGAATGCGCCCGCCACAGTGGCGGGCGCATCCTAATGCCAAGGTCGGGACCCCCGCCCTTTAGGCGGGCGGTCCTGATCTCCGTTAGGGTGGCGGGCGGACTGTTTCCGCCCGCCATCCTGATGGACCCCAAAGTGTCTAAGATTTATTCTGCTTTTCCCGATATACCACGGCCATTGATAGGTCTGATAGCACGTATCACGCCACACCTAAAGTTGCATGGCAAAACCGTGATCATCAATGACCATTTGCTCATTTATGTGTTTCGTGTCTTGTCTGTCTGTCTGTCTTTTACCTTCCTGCAGACTTTTGGGCTCCTCGCAACTGAGGTAAATCCCCAGCCTTTGGTTTGTATTTTCACGCACTTTTTACACATAGTGCCACTATTTTTAACTTTCACACCTACAGCAGGGTAGGCCTTAGCGCGCCTATACCTGTTGAGGTAACACCCACTTACTGGTCCTGACGAAAGCCCTGTAAACTCATACACTTAAAGGGCAGAAACATGTTGACCTTCCCCTAACAGGGAAACACCTGTATTTCTTGTGGATAGTTTCCCTGCACATAGCATTAATTTTAATATGTCAAGTTGACCAGCGAATAAATGATTTTTTGGGACAACCTCTGACATTTTTAACCACACCTTCTTTTTCACATTCACTCTCACAACAACCCGCTCCGCAGTCTCCTGGCGTCGTAGCACACTCGGGAGGTACTCGATCTCCCGAGTGGACCCGATGATGAAGCATGTCACCACTAGGGTGAGTGAGGGTTTCTTGAAGAAATAATTTGCTTTTTCTAGAAAGTTAGCCCAGTATATTGACCAACTACAGCTGGCCTCATATTAATACGTGCTATCCTGATCACACCCACGCCTCACTGACGGACACTCTTCCTTTGTTTATGTATCTATTGATTGGGGACTAAGAGTGCCTCTGAACCCTGTCTCTCCTTTTGTTGATCGATTTCCCGATATACCACCTGCAGCGGAAGAGCCTTCAGACTCAGCAGGAGAGGAAGCCAATCAAAATCCACTACTCCATTTTACTATCCCCTTACCGGAGGATTTAGTTAAAATTTGCAGATCTGTTAAATCTGGCTCCCCTCGAGATCCTGTATCCCCAAAAAGGTTGAGTGACAGTCTGGAGACACTTGAACCCTACATCAGGCACCTGCTAGATGTCTCCTTCCGATCCAGTTCTATACCTGAGGATTGGAAACAGGCTGTGGTGCTTCCCCTCCGCAAGAAGCCCAACATTAGCTTTGAGAAGCTGGACAATTTACGCCCCATTTCTCTGCTGCCTTATTTCTCTAAGGTTGCGGAGAAGGTGGTAAACAAACAGCTAATGAAACATGTGGAGGAAAGCAACCTTCTTCACCCTACCCAATTTGGGTTTCGGCCCCGTCATTCCACGGAGTCTGCCCTTCTCAGGGCTACCGAAACCCTCAGGCAAGGTGCTGACGAGGGACAAACCATGGCTTTAATCCTCTTAGACCTCAGCGCAGCGTTCGACACTGTAGCTCATTCCATCTTGCTACAGTGTCTGAACAAAGGTGGGGTGCGAGGGGCAGCGCTGAAATGGATTTATTCATTTCTTGTAGGCCGAGGCTTCCAAGTGAGGCAAGGTGACCATTACTCTGAGCGAATCGCTTTGGACCAGGGGGTGCCGCAGGGCTCGTCCCTGAGTCCAACACTTTTTAATCTTTATGTCGCCCCGATTGCCACCTTGGTAGAGAGTCACGGCCTCCGAATGGTGTCTTATGCCGACGACACGCAGTTGGTCATCTCCCTGTCGCGCGCGCCCGGTCTTTCGGCGGACATCTTCAGAGCTTGCATGCAAGATCTAGCTGCCTGGATGTCCGCCAATTGCCTCAACCTTAACGGAGGCAAGACCGAGATGCTGGTCGTGGGGGGAGGCCAATCGGCGTGGACGTCGGCATGGTGGCCACCTTGCCTAGGTCCAACACCCATCCCGTGCCAGAAAGCAAAGAACTTGGGCATCTGGTTCGATTCTGACCTGACCTTTGGCCCCCAGATCAATCGGGTGGTCGGATCATGCTTTGGGACCCTAAAAAGTCTCAGGAAGGCATTGAAGTTTTTACCTGTAAGAGCCCGTCAAACCCTGGTGCATGCACTAGTTACATCAAAGATGGACTATGGCAATCTTCTCTATTTAGGGACCTTGGAGAAGAATTTGAGCCGCCTACAGGTTTTACAGAATGCCGCTGCCCGACTAGTGCTTAGACTACCCAGAAGAGCCGCATCCTCAGCGGCCCTCCGGTCTTTGCATTGGCTCCCGATCAGAAGCAGGGTAGAATTCAAAGCACTATGCACGTGCCATCGGATCATCAATGGGAGGTCGCCTCTCCCTTTGAAAGAACTGCTGACGTCTTACGAGCCGTCCCGCTCCCTGAGATCTTCCGGCTCAGGACTCCTGGCTATCCCCAAGGTGTCTAGAGCACGGATGGGCGGAAGATCCTTTAGGTACCTTGCAGCTTCTAGATGGAACAAACTACCCATAGCATTGCGACTAGAACCATCAGAACTAATATTTAGGGCCAAGCTTAAAACTGCACTATTTGAACAGTAAGGTATTCCACTTCTGTAGGCTCCAGTAAGTATCTGCTCCTCAGCGCGGGGACACGCCGCTGGGCGTCACCAAGCGCTTTACAAAACTCCCTAAATAGAAATAGAAAATAGACACAGTATTTCCACAAGTTATCAATTACAGTTTACTTTCTTTTTTTTTTTTTAGAATTTTTTTATTGAACAAGCCGTAGGAAAAACATTGGTACATTAAATACTTCATAATTAGACAAAGATTTCCAGACAATATACAAGAGACAACACTAGACAAAAAAAAAAAATACCACCAAAAAAGTACACAAACTGCAATAGCATACGACTAAGCGTTTTGCCTTTCATAAAGTGCTAGTACAAAGATGTGCTCAGTTGAGAGATATATAAACTACTGATATGAAAAAAAACCATCAAGATTACAATACGGTTTATAAAGTGCTAGTGCTATGAGGTATGAGAGCCGCTGATTTAAAACAGCGAGAGTATTATTGTGATTTTTAAGTGCTAGTGCAGTAACGTACAAAGTTGGCATAAAGTGACTAGTGCAGTAAAGTGCAGAAACCGCCGATATATACCAGCAAAGGTATTATTACATTTTTTTAAAGTGCAAATGCAGAATCGCGCAAAATTGACTAATATATATACGATAAAGTGCACAAACAGCTGATATGATATAACAGAGCAAATATATACTTGCAGTTCTTTTAAATGCAAAAGCAATACCATCTAAAAATTGACTTAAATAAAACAATCAACTTCCTTTTATCAATTCAAGCATCTCAAAATATTTCCAATTCCTTTCAAATCTTGCAATCGCACCCACTCTACCTGCATAAGCTCTCTCAAAATTACATGTTCTTCTCATTTTATTAATCCATTTTAATTGACATGGGGTTATCGTAGATTTCCAATTTTGTAGGATCAAAGACCGTGCTACAGCCATAGAGATAAAAATAAACACTTATTCTGATTTGTTAAACCTATTCCTTTCTTTGCAGATACCGAAAAGGGCCACCTCTGCCTCTGGTAGTAGAATTTTCCCAATTGCCATCTCCAAGTCTGCAAAACTCCCCTTCCAGAAGAATTCTAACTTTGGACAAGAGAAGAAGATATGATACCAACCACCCTGACCCCTAGTTTTACATCTGAAACATTTATTCTCACATTCAGGGAATATTCTCTGCAAGGCCTCAGGGGTATAGAATAACAGCCAGCGGGGAAAAAAGGACATACGTTTGTAATTAGCTGCTCGGAGTGCTTTGTTTCCTAAATGACATATAAAACCCAGTCTTTATCTGTAAACACACACTGTGACGTAAGGCTTATTTTTTCTAAGTGACTAGCAATTATAGGAGATGATCCAGAAGGGAATAGCTTTTTATACCAGAATCCAATACCCGTATGTTTCTCCCTGTATAAAGCTGTTAACAAAACATTGGGTGTTGTGTCTAACCCTCCTATTTCTTTTTTTATAAAATTAATCAGTTGTAAATATTCAAAAAAACCTAAGACGTCTAGGATGTGCTCTATCTGTTACCGTTTGCCAGCCAATTACAGTATTTTGGATAAGTAGGTGCCTTATTTCACAAAATCCAGCAGATTCCCATTCTAACAGGTGACTCAAAGATATCTTAAAACCTTTCTTAGCACATTCTACCAATTTCAAATAAATAGATCCATCTGAGCCGTATTTTTTAAATAAAAGCCGTAATCTTGATGAATATCCTATCAGTGTCTTATATCTTGTTTTCTTAGGAAGCTTTGCAGTTTTTGAAAAGAAAAAAATTTGAGAGCCTGATTCCTCAAGCATTTTATCCAAAAAAAAATTGTCTCTTGTCTGTCTAGTCCTTAATAATCCCGCCACTATGTCAAAAAAAGCTGCTTCATAATATGTTTTAAAATGGGGAAGAGCGAGCCCACCTTGGTTAACAGAAAGTTGTACCACCGAGAGCTTAGCTCTTGAGGCCTTTTTATTCCAAATAAATCTTCTCATCATGGATTCAAGTTCATTAAAAAAGGCCATATTGACTTTAATTGGAATATTATTAAACAAGAATAAAAGCGAAGGCAGTACGTTCATCTTTATCAAAGCCACTCTGCCAATCAAAGACAAGGGCAACAGGTCCCATTGTTCAAGCAAGCTCTTGATTTTGTTCTTCATTTTTAAATAATTCAATCGAAAAAGTCCTTGATACTCCCTGGTGACACAGATTCCTAGGTATCTTATTGGATCCCGTTTTTCTGCTTGAGGCTGAAGTTCTAACGGAAGAAAATCTAGATTTGAACTTAAAACAAGAACTTCCGTTTTTTTCTCATTGATCTTATAGCCCCCAATCTTTTCATATTCCTTAAGATCTTTCATAAGATGTAAAATATTTTCTTTATCGGGAGCCATATATAAGATAATATCGTCCGCGAACAATTTTAACTTTGACATTCCAGCGATTGGGGGAAATATTGCTACATTATTCCTTATTTTTATTACTAGAGGTTCGATAACAAAGGTAAAAAGCAGGGGAGATAAGGGGCACCCCTGTCTAGTGCCTCGATTTATTTTTATCTTCCCTGCTTGCCTAGCATTGATTATCACCTGGGCTGATGCCCCTTCATAAATATTCTGTAGCATATTAATAATTGGGGCAGGGAACCCAAAATAACCCAGGGAAATAAATAATACTGACCAGTAAACTAAATCAAATGCTTTTTCTGCATCAATCATTAAGATGCATGCAGAGATTGAATTATTATTAAAATAATCTAGCGCCTGTATCAAATATTCTGTGTTAGCTGCCATATATCGACCGGCTATAAACCCCGTCTGGTCTTGATGTATTACCTCCTGGGCTGCGAACACAAATCTTTGAGCCCAGATTTTCATAAAAACCATATAGTCCGAGTTCAATAGACTAATTGGTCTAAAGGAATTCACATCCTCCGGATTCTTATCTTTCTTAATGAAACTAATAATTGTGGACTCTTTGAACTCAGAAGGAACCTTACCGCCTATTCTAATATAATTAAATAAATTTTTCAAGGGATCTTCTAATTCCTTCAAGAACACCTTATAGAATTCGATCGGGAACCCATCTATACCTGAGGCTTTCGCTCCCGCTGTTTCTTTTATACTATTTTGAATTTCCTGGGAATTTATTTCGCTGCTAATTTGATTACGCCTAGAGTCAGAAATTTTGGGTATATCCAGATTATCAAAATATTCCCTGATCAATATTTCTTCCACTTGAATATCTGGAGAGTAAATTCTCTTATAATGATCAAGGAATATTTTCGCGATCCCCTCACTCCGAGTATCTATACCACCGAGGGGATCCTGGATTTTCAAAATAAAAGAAGACTCTTGTTTTTTTCGAATCGAGTTAGCCAGAAGCTTCCCCATCAGTTGGCTATCTTCATACAGCTTTTGCTGGAAGGCCTTTGAGCTGTTTATCTCTTCCAGAGTAAAGAAGTCCCTGAGCGATGCTTTGGCTTGTTCCCATTTATTAGGCATTTGATGCAGTTTTAATGCATACTCTTTCTCAGCAGTACACTGAAGGGCAGATATTTTTCCCTTTCGGACATTTGCCTTGTTACTGGAAAATGCTATAATCTGTCCCCGGGCTGCTGCTTTAAATGCACCCCATACTGCAAAAGGCTCTGCTGAATCCTTATTTACTACAAAAAAATCTTTTATCGACTCGTTGAAACCCTCTACCCATAATGTATTCTGTAAAAGGGTACGATCCAGCTGCCACCTAGAACGCACCCCTCTATACCCTCCAGAATCAATTCAATTTCAACCCTCCCATGATCTGAGAACGGATTACAACCTATCAATGCGTTGGAGATTTGAAGAGATCTGGAGGATAAAAAAAAGTCTATTCTGGAGGCTGTATAAAATCTATTAGAATAACATCTGTAGGACTCAGTATTGGGATTCAGGGAGCACCAAGAGTCCCGCAGTTGGTATTCTGACATAAGGGCCTCCAGCACCCCTTTCGTCCTTGGTTTTAATTGTTTCTTATTCTTGTTAGAGGTATCCCTCTTTAAATCCTGAATATAATTAAAATCACTTCCTATTATAATTAGCCCCGGAGTACCCCTAAAGATTTCACTCATTTCAGTCAGGGCCGAGGTGTCATCAAAAATTGGGCCATAGTAGTTTACAAAGTTGAATGTCTTTCCCAGCAGTTTTACTACAACCCAAAGCCATCTACCTTTAGAGTCTCTTTGCAACTGTACAATTTCCCAAGGTAGATTTCTTGAGAAATAGATAGCGACACCCCTCTGTGCAACCCCAGCTGAGGAAAAGAACCCATGGGAGAAATATCTTGGCAGAAACAACTTTGGAGAATTTGTTTTCAGGTGTGTCTCCTGAAGGAAGACCACCTGGGGTTTAAGGGCTATAGCCCATTTCAAAAGGGTGCCGTACTTCTGCTTGTTGAGCAACCCATTCGCATTATTGGACAGGATATTGCATGGATCAAATCTCATCTATAAAATTAAAAAATCTTAAACATATTCTGTACCAACCAATTTCAAGAATAACAAACCTACTGTGCTTATGTTTTTTTACTGCATTTACCTCCCCCCGCCCTGAACCCCCCCAGGGACGTGTACTTTCTGTCATGGTCACTCACATCATGTACCACAGATGAGGCCCTTGCTCACCCTGATGTAAGTGCACACCATCTGCATGAGTATGCCCAGGTAGTAGGTCCATCCTCATAGAAGTTGTCATAGTACTCATCAAGCTTGCTCTTAGCATAGTATGTAACATGGTCTATCAGACTCTGCTGTCCATTAATGAATGTGTGTGGTATGTGTATAATTGCTTCTGGACTGGCACATAATTGTCCACTACATATTGTTGAAAATGTGTTTTTCATGTCTCCAATGCCTACAGCTCAAGGTCCATCAGTGCAAAGCCAAATGGAGGGCCATCACCCGCAAGGTGCGGACCCTGGGGGTCTCCAACCAGTGCAGTACTCACTGCCACAAGAGGTGGGATGACATCTGCAGCATCAGCAAGAAGGTTGCTGAAATGGAGCTGGGGCTGGCCCCTCGAAGTGGCAGGTTGGCACACCAGACAATGACCCCCCCTAAAGGCCCACATCCTAGCAGGGACCCTGCCAGAGCCTGATGGACGCTTGAGGGCCCAACAGCAGCAGGTTGGGGGTGAGTATCAGGCTGGGTGTGACTTTGTACATGCCTGACTGCCTTAATCCCAGCCATGATCAACCTAGGGACCTCAGAGATGTCTCAGGTGTGATGCAATCTGTTCAAAGTTGCCTCAGTGAGAATGACATGAAGTGCCAAGTGTGAGTAAAACAGTTGAAATCTCATGTATGATTTACATGACCAGTGTCAGGGCAAATCATCTTGGCCTGTAAGCATGTTCTATTTGGAAAATGATGACTGAACTGACCCACTTATACGCATGAAAAGGAGGTGTGTGAATTGTCTAGCACAGTACGCTTGTCAGCCTTGTGTGTGCTGTGTGGCTCCCAGATTATTGGGATTTATGTGATGATGTGCCAGTGGATTGAGTCATGGACAAATGAGGACTCAGGGTGCAGTGAGTTAGCAGAGGTTACACATGTCCTATGTGTTGTGTAGAGCCAAATGATACAGATGACAGCATCACAGCTTAACATTTTGTCGGATATCAGCAGCATGGCATCACATTAGTTCATTCCCTTCCACAATTACAGCAACTGCACACGTGCTGATGGCATAGATGGTGATGAGTACAGTTTGGCATTGGATGATCTACATTTGGCCATTGTGTACGTGGCAACATGTCTTTGTGATGGTCAGACAGTTGAAGCTTGCAACTATGGAGCAGAATGTGGCTATTGGGAGAATGTGTTTGCCCTAGGGTTTTACATGGTTGCATGTGATCAGTGTGTATGAGAAATTGTAATGTATAACAAGTGTTGTACTATAAATTCTGAGAAAACCAGCCAATGTCACTCTGAGTGGCACTACTTATGGTGTGTACATTGAGGAAGGGTGTACATATGCAGCAGTGCAAGGACAAGTTGTGGTTACCGATTTCCATCAGTGAGTGAGCTCTTGTGACATTTATGTGCCCTGTGTGTCAGCAGTCAACTCAACATATGGATGACAGACGTCAGGCAGTTGCTTTTCCCACCCATTACCTGCCCTTATGCAGGACACTCAAAGCTTTACCTAAAAAGTAATTCTGATGCCTTGGATCATTCCAGGCCTGCCCTGACATCGACATATGTCTGGTATGTGACATTTTACCACATGCAATGCCCTTGCATCAGATTGCCCTATTCATGCCAATGTGCCCAACAGGATCGTTCTAATTACAGCCGCTATAATACTACCCTAAAATCCCGTTGTGCCATGGTAAATATGATGCATGAGCTTGGTCTAATCGATGCCTGGAAGGCCAAGAGCGCGAATGGGCCGGGCTTTACTTATTTTAGTAAAAAGCATGGCCATGCCTCAAGTCTGGATTATATCCTCGTAGATAGATTATGTTTAGACATCTTAGTAGAGATAGAAATACTGCCAAGTATCCTATCTGACCACGCCCCTGTTATGTTTACACTTTCGAAGGCGGTGGCCAGGAGAGCAGCAATTCCTAGGTGGACATTAAAACGGGCAGTTTTGAATAATAAGGATACGGTCACCCAGGTGGCCACCTCTACTGTTAATTATTTTTCCGACAATATGGGCTCAGCCCCACCTGAAGTAGTTTGGGATGCTTATAAGGCCCATATTCGAGGTCAGTTTCATAGTCTGATCTGTTCTAACAATAGGGAAGATAAAATGAAGTTTAAAACCTCAGAGGATAAAATATTAACTTTGGAGAACTTAAGGCTGAAATCCCATGTAGATAATATACCACAAATCTTGGTAGACTTAGAACGTCTCCGTTCAGAATATCGAGGGTTGCTGGACCTGAAAGTCAGGACACAGTGGGCCGCGTATTCCATGGAGAACTATGAGTACGGAGAAAGAGCAGGGGCAATCCTGGCCAGTAAGATCAGAGAAGATCGGGTCAAAAATAATATTGATAGATTAATCATTGATGATCAGGGCCCTGTGTCTTGTAAACAGGAGGACATGGAAAAATGTCTTCTCTCTATGTTCTCTGAACTATATAGCGAAGAACAGTCTCCAAGTTCTACAAATACACGTCGGTGGTTGGAGAGTAAGGCTTTATCTAGATTGAATGACGAAGGCTGTGATATCCTCAATAGACCATTTACAGAGGAAGAAGTCAGACTTCACATAAAAAAGATAAAAAACAATAAAGAGGCCAGTCCTGATGCCCTCCCTGGCGAGGTATATAAAGTACCTCAGGATGTCTTGTTACTAAGATTATGTGAATTGTTTAATTATGTGTATAGCTTGGAGGGTAAGGTTCCGCCATCATGGAAGGAGTCCACAATTGTCCTTATATTAAAGTCAGGGAAAGATCCTCTTAAGGCAGACTCCTTCAGGCCAATCTCCCTGCTAAATGCGGATTATAAGATCTTCACTAGCATATTGGCAGGGAGATTGGCTAAATTGGTTCCTTTACTCATCAATTCTGACCAGAAGAGCTTTATGCCTGGTAGATTCATCCATGAGCTGACTTCACAGCTGATTGGCAGTATTGATTTGGCAGTGGCACGGTCGGAGCCCTTGGCAGTGGCGGCATACGATGCTGCGAAGGCCTTCGGTTTGTTAACTGGAAATTTCTGTAGGATGTCCTGAACATCATGGGTTTTGGGACAATTTTTACTCATGCATTGAGAAGTTGCTATGAGGGTGCCTCAGCTGCTATTTTGCTGAACGGACTATTGACATCAGGTTTTAGCATCAGGAGGGGGACTAGGCAGGGGTGTCCCATCTCGCCTCTCCTGTTCAACCTCTACATTGAGCCTCTGGCGCAGGCATTGAGGTTGGACGATAGGATAACACCGTTCAAGGTAAATGACTATAGCTGTAAACTTGCGTTATACGCAGATGACTTGATGGTTTATACAAGTAATACGGTCGATGTATTTCCCAGAGTAGAGGAGATAATGTCTGACTTTGGCCAGTACTCTGGCTATCAGATTAACACCCTAAAAACTGAAACAATGTGCTGTGGAATTAACAACTGAGAAAGAGCACAAAGTATTCAGTTTAGATATCTGGGTTTATTAATAACATCAGATTTTCATAGTATACCCCAGATTAGCATAAAGCTGCTGGCCAAGGACATTGACCAGTTGTTTCTGAGATGGCAGAACCTCCCTTTGACGATCTATGGCAGAGTTAATCTGGTCAAGATGGTAATTTTGCCCAAATTAACATATCTATTCAATACGATACCCCTGATTTTTCCCGATAAAATGCTGAGAAGAATTCAGGGAAAAATCGGAAGTTTTGTCTGGGCCAATAAAAATTCCAGGTTATCGTGGAAAAAACTGAAAAGAAGGCTGTTAAAGGGGGGTCTTGCCCTCCCGGATGTTCTTTGGTATGCTTTTGCCTTTCAGCTAAAGAACATCAGTAGCCTTCTCTCTAACCCAGATGATTCCAACTGGGGGCAGATTCTGGGGATTATAGCTCACCAGGAAGGGGGTGGGCCCGGTTTTCTGTATAAGTTTGGGGCCCCAAGGTTCTATAAGAAGGTCCGCCTCAACGTTCTGAAACTTGCTCTCTTAGTTTGAAGTAGAGTAAAGGCAAGATGGGGCATAAATATTATTCTGAGCTTGCTCCAATCTGGGAATCTCCTGGTCTCCCATTCTGCCTCAAGGATAGTTTGTCCATTTCCATTAGGAGAGCAGGAATAACAGTCTGGTCAGACTTGGTAACATCAGAAGGGGTTCTTCCCTGGGAGGTATTGTGGCTAAGGATTGGGGACTCCTTTTCTAGATTCAAATATATCCAACTCTGCTCCTGGTCTGGTTCTCCGCCGAGAAGGTGAACATCGGCGGTAACTGGGACATTGAATCAGCCCTCCAAACTCCTAGATATAGGAAAAGGGAAGTTGGCTATTGGTATAGAAGAATGCTTGAGGTGGAGGAAGGCCAGGCACCCTCGCTACATCTTGTCTGGAATTCATCCACCTTAGAGGCCGCTTCAGGTGTATTATATGAAACATCTCTTCAATACCTGTACAGATATGTTGAGTCCGCCTCTCTTAAGAAAAATCATTTCTTTGCTGTAAATAGGCTGTACTACACCCCAAAAAAAATAGAAAAGTTTGTCACACCACCACCTTGTTGCCCCAGATGTGGAATAGCAGAGGCTGACGATATTCATGTATTTTACGATTGTTCTAGCTTAGGCCTCTTTTGGGCTAATGTGGAGAGGGCAATGGAGGGCATTTATAAGGTTAAAATTACTTTGAACACAGTTAGAGTTTTTTTTGGCTTAGACACTGATCTTATTTGTGGGTTTAGGGAGACACAGGTGGCTTTATTTTTTAACCTTATTCTTATTGCTCGCAGAGAGATCTGCAAGATATGGAAGGACTCGAGCCCCCCCCTTATATGAGAATTGGCTCAGAGCTGCACTGAGAGTTGCACGATTGGAATCTGGTATAACACATAATGTAAATATCATGGTGTTGGAACCTCTGATAGAGTGGGGAAAAGAAATGAGGCTGGTTTAAAGCCCCAAGGGTCTTATGATTACACCATGCCCTGAACAATGGGACAGGCCGGGCCGGCCCTAGGCATAAGCAAAAAACTTCAGCCCAGTACGCCCAGGATAGAATGAGGGTTGCTAGTGTTTATTTGCATTTGCCAACGGTGAAATGAGGACTCAAAAATTTTTTTAAAAGCCAGTGGATTGAGTCATGGACAAATGAAGACTCAGGGTGCAGTGAGTTAGCAAAGGTTACAAATGTCCTATGTGTTGGGTAGAACCAAATGATACAGATGACAGCGTCACAGCTCAACATTTTGTCGGATATCAGCAGCATGGCATCACATTAGTTCATTCCCTTCCACAATTACAGCAATTGCACACGTGCTGATGGCATAGATGGTGATGAGTACAGTTTGGCATTGGATGATCTACATTTGGCCATTGTGTACGTGGCAACATGTCTTTGTGATGGTCAGACAGTTGAAGCTTGCAACTTGTATTGTATTGTATTGTATATTGGATTTATATAGCGCTTATCACCCAGGGGTCTCTAAGCGCTTGCCTTGGGAACCCGTCCTGACTTTTCCCTGTGAGATAGCCCCTAAAGGGCATCCCCAAGGTGAAAGCCAGGCATCCCGCCGCGGGGGGCCGTTGTGGAGATTAAGCAATCTTAATGCCTAGAGTTGCAGAGTGTGAACCCATGATTAGGTCAGGCACCGAAGCGAGAATTAACGAGTCTGTGGACATTTGAGCTCAAGACCCTGCCGCGTCGGGAATTGAACCCTGGTCCCGGGTCTGACCTCTGCTTCAGGGTCTGCCTGCTCTAACCAGTGAGCCACACTTCACAACTATGGAGCAGAATGTGGCTATTTGGAGAATGTGTTTGCCCTAGGTTTTTACTTGGTTGCATGTGATCAGTGTGTATGGGAAATTGTAATGTATAACAAGTGTTGTACTGTAAATTATGAGAAAATCAGCCAATGTCACTCTGAGTGGCACTACTTACGGTGTGTACATTGAGGAAGGGTGTACATATATATGCAGCAGTGCATGGGCAAGTTGTGGCTACCAATTTCCATCAGTGAGTGAGCTCTTGTGACATTGATGTGCCCTGTGTGTCAGCAGTCAACTCAACATATGGATGACAGACGTCAGGCAGTTGCTTTTCCCACCCATTACCTGCCCTTATGCAGGACACTCAAATCTTTACCTAAAAAGTAATTCTGATGCCTTGGATCATTCCAGGCCTGCCTGATATCGACTTATGTCTGGTATGTGACATTTTACCACATGCAATGCCCTTGCATTGGACTGCCCCATTCAGGCCAATGTGCCTTGTTCTTTGTCAACAGTTATACATGGTGCTTCATTGCATTTTTTCCTCAACATGTGTCCATGTAAAGTCTGCAGAAGTGTAAATCTCAAAGACATCATCTGGCAGTGAACACAGAGAACATTTTGTTATGGGGGATTGGGATATTTGTGGTGTCCACTTCCATCTCAGTGATGCGTTTAAAATCTGAGGTCAATGATCACCAGTAGGTGTGCTGCGGTACTAATAGTTTTTAATGTATGGATGTAATGTCACTTACCTACTTGCATGTTGTAGTTTGTATGTGTTGTGTTTAGGGAGCTTCTTCTTAACGTCAGAGAAACGCTACACAACTGGATGTGTAGCTCTCTTGATATGAAGCATGTAGGCGTAGCTACACACAATAGGATGTGATTCTAAAATGTTGGCACATCCACAGAAATTTGAAGTTGTCAACGCATCATGTTGCATGAATGTACACAAGTCACGTGTCAATACATCATGCAATCAGGCCAAAGATTGTGCAGATGCAGCCAGTACATGTACAAGTACATTTCTGTTCTGAAGTGAAATGATTTCTTTTTGTTTTTCAGGCCATATTTGTGAGAGGCCATTGTACTGAACCTATGTCTCTGTCTCTTACAGCATTTACCAAGGGCAGGGAAGGAGAGGGGCCTGACACCACTGGGGAAGCAGCTGGCATGAGTGGTCCCCATGAGTTCAGTGACACTGAGGGGACCAGTGCCTCGGAGGGGGACAGAAGTGCCCTGGAGGAGGCAGGAGCAGAAATACCTTGCTCGACAACTTCACACTCCAGCAGCAACTCCATGGTGTTGGTGGACCAAGGAAGCTCTACATCTGCATCTCCATCTGCCACACCACGTCCTGTGTCCACCCTTCCTGCTGCTCCCCAAAGTGTTATCCAGGCCTGCAGCCCTAAGAAGGATAGAATGTCCTCCCCCCCTGGCACCGCTGCCCCTGTCCCTGTCTCCCCTGCTGCCCTTAGTGTTGAAGCCATAGACATCATGCGACTGATCTCTGTGGGTCAGACTGCAGTCCTAAATGCCCTCCAGGATCATGGCAACAAGTTGTCACAGGTGGCCTGCAGAGAACTGTCCAGTCTTTGACCTCCACAGTGATGGCAGCCATTCAGCAATACTAACCTCCCAGTCCTGCTCTTGTCCCTTCCACCTCCACCCTCCCAGTGCCCCCACCTGACCAGAGCACACACACCGGCACACACAGGCACCCAAATATTCACATGCAGCACACATGAACACCACTCAAAACAACACAAACACACCACACCTTCCACAACACACAGAAAAAGCACCCATGACTCCACACCAACAACACCATCACAGGACACTCAGAAACATAAACCCCCACCCTGGGGAGGGTTTGGGGTCCCAGATTTCTGTTTAAATTATTTGATCACACAAATTCACTTTACATAGTATTGGTATCACTTGGACGCCGGTCTTCAATATATGAAGCCAGTGTGCTCTCAGATATACCCAACCTCGCTGTGAGCTATCCTACCACAGGGGCTACCACGGATCCGTGCTGGGATTCAGACACGATCTTCCACCTATTAGGTATGGTCCAAGTTATGACAATACCTGCAGGCCAAATGCTTATATTCCCCGCATATACCATTAGCTGACAATCCTTGGTTACCCTCCACAACAGAAACTCTTACTAAAAACACCCTGGCCCATTTCAAATTGCACACTGTGGGCAACCTTTTCAAAGATTCACAACTACGTACCATGGCAGATCTCACTTCGAGCAGAGACGCAACATACATGGATAGATTCCTCTTACACAGGAGTGATGCTCCTTAATGCAGGCGCTCCCAACTGCGTCATTGGAACCTCCAGATTTTCCACCACTTACAGTGGCTATCACAGCAGCGGATGGAGCTCATTTGGTATCCCCTCTCTACCACTCATCCCTGGGTCTTCGCCTGGCGGTAGGCGATAAAGCATGCCAAGCCTAGGAACAACACTTGGGCCTCCCACTGACAGACCAGATGTGATCTTATTGTTGCAAACAAACGTATTACGTATCAAATAACCACTGCCACAAGGTATTACATTTTAAATATCTGCATTGTGTGTACATCACACCGAACCTTTTTGCCTAATTGGACCCCAGCACATCACACACATGCACTAGATGCACTGCGGATCAGGCAGGTTTCTCGCAACTGGCCTGGAACTGCAGACCCATACTGTCATATTGGGGAGAGGTTTTCCAGCAATTGCCCCTGATGATTGAACATACACTATACCCTGCGCCACTAATGTCCTTACTGGGGTATGTTAAACCCTTACAGAAGGGAGTGCGCTGGTACATTGCGATTGCCCTGCTTATTGCGAAACGGCAGGTCACCCAGCATTGGGGTAGTGTGCAGACCCCAACTGTGAAAGCCTGGATCTGTGTCTTGATATACTGCGACACCACACGTGAAATATATGCCACATTGCAGCCACCGGCTGCACACCCGAAAGATATCTGTCAATCATTAAAGGCCTACTTGCAAGCATATCCCCTGGAGACTGACAGAAATTTCTGTACAGATTTAAACTCATGAGATTATCCCCATGGGACAGTGAATGGGATGTACAAATGCATGTTGCCCCTTGCTATTAGCCGATTGTTGGTTGGTTGGTTGGGCGGGAGTTACAGGCATATGATGTGGGGCCTGCTCAGGCTTGCGGAGAGATTTCTCTTGGGGAAGTGGATCTGGACCCAGGCATAGCTTAAGATACTCGTTTCACGCAGTCTAAACGACCAGGGGGGGAATCCACATGACATATGACTAATACTTGAAAGATAATTAACGTACTGTCTCAGCACAATGTGTGACAGAGATGGTACCTGTTTGCACTGAAGAGACACTCTGTATCTGTTTTGTTGTTTGAATCTCAGTCAGTTATCTGATGCAAAAATCTGAGAATGTTGGAGACTTGTTCTCTTGATGGATAATGTGCTGTGCCTTTGTATATTGCAGAATTCTCAATTAAAAAAGTTAACTAAAAAAACGAAACATAAAACCCCCAAAAAAGCATAGACATGAGCCCTGAGCACATATACATAATTGCCCAAAGAAGAAATGATCGTCACATTGTGTTTCTTTTTTGCAGGCCAGTTTTCTTTTATTCTGGTAATCAAAACAGCCTCACACCAGCCAACACGTGTTTCGTTTTCGGGTTACAGTCACCCTACGACTTCTTTAGTGCTGGAATTAGTCAATCAGTACAACATGGTCTCAGTAAAAACATATTCTAGTATCCATGATACCAAACCACTGGTGATGGTGTTACACTCAGATCTGTGAATACCACGTTCATCAAAACCCAGAGGCACCTTGCCGCCATTCGAAGGCCGGCAAACCAGGGTAAAGTATGCTACCAGTACATCTATGTCAAGTGGGAATAAACAATACATGCTCGTGTTGCTAGTTGTTTTACACAAAACCATAGTGTTTTTAAAGGTCACTGTCACCAGGAAAGTAAAGTGAATCGCCTAATGCATAGCAGTGTAAGAAAAAAGAAAAAAGAAAAAGAACTGGAGGAGTAGTGTACTAATGCAGTAAAAAAGATACCTGCAAAACTTTGGGTAGGCCTAGATGAGGGAAAAAGGATCCAGAATATAAATGAGTGCATGTGCACGCGTCACGTACCGTGGTGCTAGGTCACAAATATACCCCGCACCTACTTCATGTTATTTAATAGTCATGTCTGCCATATCTCATTCACATCTCAATCCAAGTAAAGTAGATGCTTGTGTGTCCTTTTGTGACACCCCCTGAAAAGTAAACATATATATATATAATATATATGTCTAACGCGTAGCCGAAATTGCTTGTCACGTAAAGCGTAACCTGTGCATCCTGTACTGTATCAATCTCTTGTGGTTCTACCAGTGTAAAATTACTAAAATATATTTTCTTTATTGGACTCCTCCGTAAAAATTCTTGGGAGAGTGGTTTTAGTTAAGTTGCAAAGCTGGGCAGAAGAAAATGGAGTGCTAAGTGATTTTCAATATGGGTTTCAAAGGGGTTTAGGGACTATAGAGCAAGGTCTAAATTTGTTTATCTTGCAACAGAAGTACATAAGGGTTAAAAAACAACGTCTATACCTCACTTTTGTTGATTTATCGTCAGCTTTTGACTGTGTGTCACACAATAAATTGTGGGCAATTATGGCTGATTTGGGGGTAGACAATCCTATTATATGCTTCTTGAGAGATTTATATTCTGGGGCCACTGCAACTGTCCGGTATGGGAAAGAGGGAGAATGTAGCAGACACTTTGGGATTGGTCGCGGTGTACGCCAAGGGTGCGTTTTAGCGCCTTTTTTGTTTTTGCTATATATAAATGGTTTGGAGCGTCGCCTCGTGCAGGAGGGCAGGGACATGCCTATGGTGGGTGGAAGGCCCGTCCCTGCCCTGCTGTACGCTGACGACGCTGTCCTGATGGCACGCACCCCAATGGCACTTCAAACTCTGGTTACATCTTTTAATAGCTTCATGCTTAGCTTGGACTTGAAAACTAACTGTTCCAAAACTTACTCTATGTATTGTGGGCCAAGAACAACCAGGCATTGGAAGCCAACTTTTATAAATTCCAATCCCTTAGAGAAGACTGCTACCTTCCCATACCTGGGCATCTTGTTTCATGAAAATGGCTCATGGACTTCTGCAATTAATGCTAGAACCCTGCTTTTTTCCAAAACTATTATGGCTTTACAGTGCTTTATGAAAAAGCTAGGAAAAAAACCCATAAAGGAAATTTTAACTATTTATAGCGCAACTTGTATATCCGTAGCTACTTATGGCTCAGGATTGTGGGGCTACTCGAATGTTAGTTCAATTCAAATCATGGAAAATACGTTTTTACACCACATTTTGTCCGTACCTGAGAGCACTGCGACTCTTATATGTCATGCTGAATTGGGTGTGGTGTTTGTGACTGATATAATCATGATTCAGTCAATCTTACTTTGGCACAGGGTCTGGACAAATGAAGAATGTGTGGTTAACCGGGCCATTTTAAAGGACATTCTTGTACTGGACAATATTAACAATTTCAAATGGATATGTTATGTCAGAAACTTTCTTGAAGAATTAAGCTGTGCTCAATATTTTGAGGACCCGTCATCAATGGCACATATATCAAGAAGAGGTTTGAAAAATCTGTGTATCGCTCACCTCAGGGTCAAAAGACAAACGGCAGAGGTGAAAAAAAAGACGGTTTCTGCCCACCAAGTAATCACAAATGGAGAGAAATTACAGCCATACCTATCATTATATATGTCCAATCATGAACGTTTCCTTTTAACCCGGTTCAGATTTAGCATTGTATTTAGGCTACTATCTTTTCCTGTGATGAATTGTTGGGCGAAAGACTTATGCCCTTGCCCATGTGATGACGTCTCCCCACAGTCCAATATGCATATTTTATTCTTTTGTAAATTTTATCTTTTTCATCGAAGAAAACTTATTATTCCCATTCTCAAAGAGTTAAATGTTTACAGATGCCGCTTAGCGTTTGTAGAGTGTCAGAAAATGGAAACTGTTTTTATGGTAGCATCACTTGCTGAATTTTTTAAATCGGTTCTTAAATGCCGTAAATCCATCCAAATCAATTAACTTTTTTTTTTTTATGCTGTATATATGTATTTTCAGAGGTTTTTAACTATTGATCACCTGACCCATGTAAATTGTACCTTTTCATGCTACTTTTATGGTTATTCTTTGTTTTTAACCGAATAAAGTACTTTTGAATCTTGAATCTACTAAAATATAAAGATCAGTGCCAATAAACAAACTATTCAAAAAAAGATCATATCTCATTAATCTCCCAGACACATATACATATCTATCTAGCCCTTACCCAGAGGTTAATTTGTAAAAATATAAGTGCCGGGCCTCTCGCCACGAAGCAGCTTGCACCAGCCTATTTCTCATGTTGGCGCCGCCTAAAAAAGAACAACCATGAAAGTGGAGAGAGGATGTGGGGTAATGGCCAGAGCTGCCAACTTCGATGTGGGGTTTCGAGTCTTGGCGTCGGCTCAACATCTTCTTTCTGGGCGAATCACTTGATCTCCTCCTGCATTAATGTCCTTAACTGTAGCTCATGAAAAGCACCGGAAACACCGGCTCAAATTAAGCAATTACCAAAAGCAAGAAGGTTGCTTCCTCTAAGAATGCACATTGTCAGTGCGCACCTTGATGCTGTCCTGCCCACCACTGTAACAATCAGAACAACCCCCCTAACTGTTCCCTCTGCCGAACTGCCACTGAAGAGCACTGCACACAGAGAATAAAACCATTCTCATTAGTTCCCGTATTGCACTCCAGCTTCCCTCTACCTGTTTCAGGTCATAAATTCAGAACATTTAGTGCTACAAACGCTGGATGTTCTTCAATCCATTTCATTGTCCTTGCATTTTAGGCTTCTTGCTCGTTTAAAAAGCTATTTAATTTACAAAAAATATGTCTGGCTGAACAATCGTGTTTACTGACTTTTTTGATAAATAAGGCTTATTGACTGTTGACAACTGTGGTATACTAGTGCTTAAGTCCTGATCTGCTATTAGTGCTACTCAGGTGAACCAAGGAAGCTAGGGCTCACCAGTGTGTGCATATTAACATATGTACATGCATATATTATGTTTTACCAGCCATACTTATCTAATTAATCGATGGTCACTTAGAAGTTATTGCACTGTCAAAGGCAACTTTAGGGAAACTGCATAGACGAATAGATTCTGAAATAGAAATCCCACCACAGAGGCTGAAGAAGGGCCATTAATCAGCTGAAACAGGTGGTGAGGCGATTATGAGATTTATTTACTAACTTGTTGCAGTAAACGGGCTAAAAGCTGATGCAAAACATTTGATGGATTTTACAAAAAAAAGATGTGAATAAAATGTCTTACTTTTCACTATTGAAGGGCGATCCGGCTGTGTGATGGGATTTCTATCAAAAGATGTACTCGTTGTATTGTTTTCCTTTGTGAAGTGGCTTCCTATACCACTTATACTGCCAGCACCTTGAGACAATGTCAGCACTTGTGGCAGGAGTAGGGAGGCTAAAAGCATAAGATTTTGTTGGTGACTTAATGCAACCATGCCAAACTACTTTCAGAAAAAGAAATAATTTCTTCTTTTTATTTGCATTCGTTTCTCATTTACAAGTCTTGAAAGTACTGAATTTATCGTTTTCAAAATGATGAAACGCTGAGTTGGCTTTTCCAAACATGAACTCACAGATGTTAGCTGATAGATCTTAACTGGCTATTCTTTGTAGAACTTTGTAAATACAGATGCTTTGTGATGACATCATCGCACTAAGGGCGAGTCATGCTACGCCTGGGCTTTAGTGTTCTCATAGGCAACACAGCTGCCCTCACATCACAAGTTTTCCAGTGTGTATTCCTACAGCACCAGGTACTGGCTCCAAATTAGAGGTGTAAAAAAAGTCACCACGGTCAGGGGGCAGCGGGCTCTGAACCCCAGGGGACCGCCTCCAGCACTGTTCATGGGCGGCGGGCTCCTGGCCTGAGAGCTCCTGACGGTCGAGAGCATGGAGGCAGGCCACCCTCCATTTACTTTGCAGCCCCCCCTCAGTCAAGTTTCATTACGCCACTCCTCCAAATATCATATCAGCTGAGCTCTTCTTTCAGCAAAAATGTGATACCCATCACTGAACACTTTCAAACTCATGGAACGTGGGTTTTATCCATCATCGGAGGCAGCAGCACGACCTCCGATTAAAGGCTTGCTCCTGATCACAAAACAGACTCACATGTTGTTTATTTAGGTGTGTATATTTGTATGTGTGTGTGCGTGTCTATAGATAAAGAGACCGAGATTTTATTGTAGACTATTTGCTGGTGCCACATTTGGTCTGGTCACTAACTTGTGACTTTATATAGCACTTTCAGATGCAGACTTTGCCATTCCGTAGGGTAATAGGAACAGCTTTGCTACCACTTAAGTTGTGGCCACTCCTTTTGTTGACCTCGAAAGAATGCTTCTGTCAACCTGACAGAGTAGCCTTAAGAGTTAAACACTTGTCTTTGAGAAGAAGACAGCAGCCCCATGTATGTATTTTACAGTGGCTGTAAATACGTGAACAATAGTGAAACAAAATGTATTGTTACCCTCAGACCTACACAGTCTGTCTATCGTGTCCTGCGCCGGTGGCATGATTACTCAGGACAGGCCTCGAACTCGTAACTCAGTGGTTCACTTCACACTTCACTTCATATGTATGAACTTCATACGTATGAAGTGAAGTGTGAAGTGAACCACAGAGAACTGTGAAGTGAACCACCAAGAGACGCAGTCCACGGAGTGGGGTAATTATATTTACTATGTTACAATGCCATATAATGTGCAGACGCATGGTGAAGACCCGACCCAGATAAATAAGTGCCAGTGCTAAGCACCGGAAAACACCGGCACAAATTTGGCACTGCCCATACCACGTGGCTCTACCATTAGTCACCCAAATAGTAGGACTCCATTAATGCTACTCCGATTAATAGTTCAACTTCACTGAGTACTAATATTAGCAGTGAGGGGGATTCAGAACAGGGCACAGGAACCTTGCCACAATTCTCAGGGAATACCACTTTTTTACAGGAAGTTCAGTAAATCAGGAGAGGGAACAGAGAGCAGAACCTAAGATCAAACGAAACGACCGAAGAAAACAAGAAGGGGTAGGAGAGGAGGTAAAGAAAAAAGAAGACCAGAAGGGCATGCACACCAGGTCCTGGGGCAAGAAGAAATAGATACAGATAACTCAGGGGTCTCCATTATTAATTTGTCAGACACATCCCTCAGTTCAGATATGGGTTCCTTGTTAAAATGGGGTTTGAGTTTCTGTCTTAGAGCCACAGGTGACTTGTGAAATATACAAATCGACCTATTTAAATTTGTTCGACAACTGAAATTGAGAATGTTTTTTGCCATGAACCCTACTGGCAATAAAACAGATCAAATACCTAAACCTTATTTATTGTGTGATTACTTGTCCATACAGGATTTGCATGATACAATGATGTTACTTTCAACCACAGACATGGAGGATGATATAACGACAGCAGCAAGTGTATTAGAGTCCCTGAATGTACCATCTGACAGGAGTGCTGAGAAACAAATCTCGTCGGACACCACAACTACCGAGTGGCAATACATTTTACACCATAATGTGTAGGGATGTGGATAAATTGGAGAATGTGAATTGGTGGCAACAGATGACGGGAACAGATGATCTAATCTAACTAGGGGAGAAAGGGAGGCCCTTAGATTGTTACGAATCGCTCTGACTACAATAATGAAATCATGTCCCAATTGAGCAATACACAATGTTATGAGAGGTTTGCTAAATAATCCCATTTTTGACTTGAGTCCCTCGGGTAACTGATGTGCTTTACAAATTCAAAAATCAAATCAAACATATAAACACACAACTGAAAAAATGGTATGATAATGGACTATTGCCTATAGATGAATTTTACTACTTGGATATAGACAGACCAAGATATCCGTGCCTGTATACATTAAGGTTCACAAAGCGGCATCATTTCCCTCCAGGAATACCCATTGTTTCTGGGATTGGGGGGATCTCAGAATATGTTGATCTGTTCCTGAAATCATATGTTCAAAAGCTCCCCTCATTCAAAAGGGATACCAAACATGTTTTAAATGTTCTACAGGACTTGCAATGGGATTCAGCATTGTGGCTGGTCACACTCGATGTTACATCATTGTATGCGTCTATTTCACACGAGCATGGTATATCAGCACTGATGCATTTTCTTAATACCAGACCAGCAATCTATTATGAACATACCCATGTGCTATTAACAATGACTAAAATGATTCTGGAGAATAATGTGTTTTTGTTTGATCAGACATGGTACAGACAGTTACAGGAGACTGCCATGGGTTCCAGGTTTGCTCCCTCCTACGCAAACCTCTTCATGGTGGTTTTCAAGGAGGGGCACATCTGCGGCCCGGAAGGTTAAAAATGGATCGATCCTATCCTGTACTGGGGGCGGGACATCCATGATTGCTTGCTAATTTGGGCAGACAATGAGACACAACTGTGCGATTTCATTACTTATTTGGATACTACAAATGCTACAACACCGCACTGACACGAGAAAGGATTCAAAGATAGTGCACTGTATTGCAAATAACAGCAGCACGTCTAACAGATACCGTAGGAACCTTAGTAGGCATTGCCATTTGTTCAAGAGTGATAAAGTGTTAGATGAAGTTTTGACCAATTACCCCTCAGTTAGTTACCAGAGAGAACGAGATTGCGGAAATATGGGTTCATACCGGTTTCCTACGCTGATGACACCCAGCTCCTCTACCCTTTCAGCTCCCTTGGCCCCAAAGTCAAGGAGAACTTTGCTGAGGGTATGAGGGCAGTGTCACATTGGATGTCTGTAAATTGCCTCCAATGTAACGTGGGAAAAACAGAGGTCATGCTCTTTGGTAAGGCGAGTCTCCTCTGGTCCCCAGACTGGTGGCCAATAGATCTGGGCCCAGTACCCACATCCAAACCTCATGTTAAGAATCTAGGGGTGAAGTTGGACCAAAGGTTGACCTTAAAGGAACACACCAATTACATTGCAGGGTTGTGCTTCCATACCATCGGCCTTCTTAGACGTGTCTTCCCGTATCTCCCTGCCACCTATAGAAAGACACTTGTACAGGCCTTGGTCACCAGTCGTCTGGAATACTGCAACGGCCTGCTGACATTAGCAAATGCAGATGCAGTAGGTCGTTTGCAGGTAGTCCAGAACACAGCAGCGAGATTGGTCATGAGTGTACCGGCCAGGACTCCCTCTAGGCCCTTGTTGGAAGAACTACATTGGCTCCCCATACGGCAGCGCATCAACTTTAAGATATGCTGTACGGTCCACAAGTGCCTATATGGAGCAAGTCCTAAATACCTGTCACAATCCCTTGAGCTGTACCAGCCTAGCAGGTTTCTCCGCTCAAGCAATCAAGCCCTTCTAAAACCCCCTGCTACAAAGAAATCCAGACAAGGAGACCGTGCTTTCTCCTCGGTTGGACCTGCCTTATGGAACAAGCTCCCCACCGATGTAAGAATGACCACCAACCATCTGTCTTTTAGAAAGACACTAAAGACCCTTCTTTATCAAGAAGCATTTCTGTCCTCTTAACCTCTTATATCACACTACCTGATCATTCTACGGCTGGCAAAGCGCGGAGATACCCTTACGGGATTGATTCCAGCGCTATATAAGAAATTAAAATAAAATAAAATAAATAAATAAAAAATAAACGCATACTAAGGACTCTTCTTTGTCCTAGCTACCCACTGTCTCAACCACATGAGAATTAGCTGACACCACACACCTTAGGTTTCACCTCAGGTTTCTACAAATGCGGGCACTGCACTGTGTGACTCGGAGCTCGTCGAAACAAAAGGGTGAAAGTACAAGATGTGTCACAACATCACGTGTTACATGAAATTTGTGGTCTATGCCATAATATGCAAGTATGGACTCATGTACATTGGGAGCACAATCAGGGGATTCAAGGACAGGATATATGAGCATATGAGGGCATTAAAGATGCGGGAATCAAGATACCCGGTAGCAGAACACATAAGTTAGTGCGGACAGCAAGGCATACACAAAAGCTTTGATTTCTTTGGAATAGACCATATTCCAGGGGATCTGAGGGGAGGAAATAGGGAATTAACCCTTTGGGATGTGAGGCTAAATGGATATTATGCCTGCATACAGGAGAGTCTGGACTGAATACAGACCAAGAGCTTCCCTACTTTTTAGGAGATAGGTGAATCAATAAGTTTCTCTGTATCCCTGTTATAGTGGCTTTTGATATCTTATCCCTTCCTAATCTAGGGGTTTGTAAAGTTGCATTCAATGATGAGTTACCTTCTAACTGCGTATCTATATTATGTCCATGATTTGTCTGTTTCTAGTGCACATTGTATGCTTACAATTTGTATTACTTGTTGTAAAGTGCTTATAATGGTTACTGCCTCAGGGTTTATACCATACACATTATATGTGTATATTGTGATTGTTATTACTACATACATTTGTTTTGCCATTCCACTCACACTAACCTGGTTATCGTAACGTAGGATGAGGGAATTTGCTTACAACAATCTGGTGTTTTTTAAAGTATGGAACCCTTTTTTATTCATGTCCAGTATAAACAGGAGTTGGTTCTATCCCTACCACTTCAAGATGGTGACTGGGTTGGCAGTGATGTTACGGGTAGTGTTTGTACTATTGCTCAGATTCCCAGTATTATTACTGTGAATAACTTTAACTATGACAGTAGGACGTGGCTTTGCCTTTCAAATATATGTTTGTGCGTATATTCGTTTGCTTACACAAGTGGGACCTTATAATACTTGACATGTTTGAGCCAGACGTACATCTATCAGTGTTCTAAGATGGCGCAGGTTTCTGGATTGTGCTGTGAGTTTAGATTGAGTCTAACACGACCACCAAATATATAGATGTACATCTGTCACTGTTCTAAGATGGTGTGGGTTTCTGGATAGTGCTGGTGATTTTGGATCGAGTCTTGCATGACCATCAAATACATAGACTTCTATTTACAATTTTATTTGTTTAATCATCGGACACGTTATTACATATAACATTGGAGTTGGGACGAGTTTGGTCTTTTCAACCTTGTTACACTCTGCTGTTGAATTAAGGGGTTAACACTTACTGCTTTAAGATGGCACAGGTTTACAAAACCAGCCGGCTTGATTATACCGTTAGAGGATTCAATTGGTGGATAAATCACTATACCACAATGGCGCATGTTATGGAAGTGGGCTGGGACACGTGTATAAGTACACGTGTTACCGGGGTAATGGGGCTTGAACGCTACTTCAGATAGGAAAACTGTGGAGGACCTTGCTTTCCGCACTCGGGAAAGATTTGGGACTGGAGTTCTGGTGCTTACCAGTCTGTGGGGTCTCAGTGGTGCTTAATAATTAATGGCTTCCCACGGAGTTCTGGTTAATACAAGGGATTGACCTTTTAGATTGACGGATTCCATTTCTCAACCCAAATTTAATGTGTTCATGTATTTCGATGCACAGGTTACGCTGTGCGTGACAAGCAATTTCTGATATGGGTTATATATATATATATATATACATATATATATATATATATATATATTCACTGAAAAAAACCATAGCTTTCACACCAGTTATAGTTAGGAATTAGCATTTAAAAAACCTAAGAAATTCACTGAAAAAACCATAGGTTTCACACCAGTTATAGTTAACTGGAAATTTTACTGTCATAAAACCATTGAAATTCCACGTTATAGTTAGTTGGACTCACTATAACTTGCGCGTGCAATGCAGTGCTGATGACATCACATATTACATCACTCAGACATGGTCAGTGACATCACTCATGACATCACTGATGACACCATCCAGTGAATGTGTGTCTTTTTGAAAAATAAATATGTTTTATATATGTATATGTAAAGGTCGATGGAAGAATACATGTTTAAATAAGTGTCTAAAAAGATGTTTAAAAAAAATTTGATTGGTTAACTGGCTTATTAAGTGTATCTTAGTGAATACATATATTAGCGAGTAATGTTTAAATATTTAAATATATGTATCAGTGTTTCACTTTGTGTATAAGTGGCTGCATGGGTTGGTGAGTAGCTACATGTGTGTGTATATGGGTTATTAGATGTTTTTTTAGTATCAGTATGAGTGTCTGTATGGTTTGGTGGGGGTATTACTTAGCACATAGATGCATCAATGACTGACTCACTGTTTGTATGTGTTTTGAAGACAGCATATGTGCAGGACTGTATGGGTGGATGAGTGTGTATATGTGTGTGTTAGTGAGTAAATGGCTGTCTCACTAGTGTCTTTATCAGTAACAAGATATGTTTTAATCTAGTATATGTGAGTATTGATGTATATAAGTGAGTATATGAGAGAGTGAGAGATTGTAAGAGTTCCTGTTTAAATAAATATGTGTTTCTATAAGTGATTGTTTAAGTGAGCAAGTATGTGTAAGTTTTCTTAGAAGTAAGGTGGTAGTTTGTGTATAGTTGTATATGCAAATAAATGGATGTTCAATAGTTTATTCGCCTGTGTGAGTAACTTTTGGATGACTGTCGGTGTGTAACAGGATGTATAGGGGTATCACTACATATGATGAGTGAGTATATGTATGAGTGACTATATAGAACTGTTGGTGAATGAGTGGATGTGTATATAGATGGTGTAATTTTATGCTAATTCCTAACTGTAAGTCTAACTTTATAAGTAAGACTGTTAGCACTCTAGTTGTTCTTTAGAACACTCTGGTACATTCTGTCATTGGGCTATAGTTGCGCTACATCTGGCTGATATTTGGGCTACATTTGTATTTTTTTGTCTCTGGTGGCCATCTTTGGGCTACATTGGGCTACATTGGGCTACATTTGGGCTAAATTTGGGCTCTAACATATATATAGCCCAATGTAGCCCAATATATATTTTTTCAAAGTTAATTTTCTTAAAAACCACTGGAGCATATATCTTGAGACATAGCAAAGGCACATCGGGCTACCAGTCCCTACAATTTTTCCAAATTTTTTTTTGTATATTGTTTTTTTTATTTATTTATTTTTTTTGCCCTGGAGCGCTCCCGGTGCGCACCCCGGTGAGTGCCCCGGAAAGCGTAGTATTTTGAAGCGCCCCGGTGCGCGAACCGGGAAGCGTCCCTTTAGCGCCAATGTCGCGAACGAAAACATGATAGTGACGTATCGCGTAGCCGCGTCCGCGTTATACGCACGGCGTAAACGCACCCGGAAGCATTCGACGCGCTTACGCGACGCGCCCCGGGGCGCGCAGCGTAAGCGCGTCGGGTCATGTGACCTGAAAATAACACTTTTCATTGGTTCATAACAGTTTTGGTTTCATAATGATGAAACCCCTGGTCATGTGAACTGAAAATAACACTTTTCATTGGTTCAGGATCTTTTTTTTTCCAAATGATGAAAGCCCCCACCTTTTTTCCTTATTCTACCTTTGTGCTTTGAGAGAGGTAAACTTGCAGTTATATCAGTCGAAAATGGCTACATTAGCTGCAGCTGCTGGATCTTCTGGACCACCACCACCACAAGGACCTCCACAACTTCACAGTGGTGGAGATCAAGAACAGGAGGAGGATGAGGAGGAGGAGGAGAGTAGATTCGTCCGAGAGGACAATATTATCTACAAACCTAAAGAGCACATCATCTGGCAATTTTTTTCAATCCCCAACGACAAAAAAAAAGTAAATGCACCTAAGGCAACCTGCTTAATCTGTCATCAGGAGCTGTCAAGAGGGAATCCCCACAAAAAATACTCCTTCGGCAACCACACGATGATCAGACATATGCTTCGAAAGCATCCAAATAACTATGCTAGGGCAGAGGTCAGGGAACTAGCCAGAAACCCTGTCTAATCTTCTGCCAGCACCTCCCAAACTAATGTTTCCACCCCATCGGGACCAGAAGTTAGGGAGATATGCTCCACCATACAAACCAAATTTTCCAATTTTAAAATGGTTTGTATTTTTTGTGGACAAACAATATGCTATGGAGAGCAATGCATCACACTTATTAATCGTGCTTGGGATAACCACAAGTGCCCAAGGAAACATTAATTTGTTCCGCCTTTTTTTTGCTCCTGTTGAGCCCTTTAGAATTCTCTGTTTTTTGTTTCTCCCCTTAAAAAAATACCAAAAAAACAAAAAATGTTCAGAAAAGCCAAAAAAAGAATTTTTTTTTAAAAACCAATAAAAAAAATATAAAACCACAAAAAGAATTAAAAAAACAGTTCTTTTTAGAACTACCTCCAATTTCTAAAAAAATGCTAATTTTGTTTAAAAATCTGTCATTCTTTTTTCCCCATGGTACACTCCCCGGTGTGCTCGCCGGTGCGCGTACCGGGCGCTCCCCCTTGCAAATCGAAAAAAAAAAAAAAAGTTTTGCCCCGCGGGGCCCTTTTATGGCCCCCACATCAAACCTAGCGGGTCAGAGGGGGTCTACTCTGCCCCCTTATGGTCATTTCCCCCTTTGTTTTTGCCACCTCTTGTGTCTCGATTTTACCGAGACACAAGATGGCGGCCGCTCCGGACTGTTTCGAATGTTTAGAGACACCCGAGAGCCAATCAGCTTTCCATGCGCAAGTCGCGTGGCGCGCCCGGTGCTCTCCCCGGAGCGCGTACCGGGGCGCGCTTATAGATATATATATTTTTTTGAACCTAAATTACTCAAAATCCACTGGAGCACATATCTTGAGACATAGCAAAGGCACATCGGGCTACCAGTCCCTACAATTTTGCCAAGTTTGGTGGAAATCAATTCAGCCGTTCGGGCTAAAAGTGAGTTTGACCACCCTATGGAAATTAACATGGGGAAAACATGTTTTGGGACCCCCCTTTTATCTCGGACCCCGCTTGACGAATTCCCCCCAAACTTTTTAGGGAAGGACCGGAGCTCGATGAGGCAAATTTGAGGAAATTTTCAGGCAGATTCGTCAACCGGCGCCAAAGTTATTCCAAATAGAATTTTGAGATTTTGCCTTGAAAAAAATCCTAACTATAACTACCTACTGGCGACTGCCAGTAGGTAATATTATATATATATACATATATATATCTATATCTATATATATCTATATATCTATATATATATATCTATATATATATATATATATATATATATATATATATATATATATATATATATATATATATATATATATATATTATGTATATCTATATATTATATATATATACTTTTCAGGAGGTGTCACCAAAGGACACAGGAGCATCTACTATACTTGGATTGAGACGTGAATGAGATATAGCAGACATGACTATTACATAACACGAGGTAGGTGCGGGGTATATTTTAGACCTAGAAACATGGTACGTGACTCGTGCACATGCACTAATTTATATTCTGGATCCTTTTTCCCTCAGCTAGGCCAACCCGAAGTTTTGCAGGTATCTTTTTACTGCATTAGTACAGTACTCCTCCAGTTCTTTTTCTTTTTGCTTTTTTCTTACACTGCTATGCATGAGGCAATTCACTTTACTTTCCTGGTGGCAGTGACCTTCATGAGTACTATGGTTTTTGTGTAAAACAGCTAGCAACATGAGCATGTATTGTTTATTCCCACTTGACACAGATGTGTTGGTAGCATACTTTACCCTAGTTTGCCGGCCTTAGAGTGGTGGCAAGGTGACTCTGGGTTTTGATTAACGTGGTATCCACAGATCTGAGTGTAACACCATCACCAGTGGTTAGGTGTCATGGATACTAGAATATGTGTTTACTAAGACCATGTTGTATTGATTGCGTCGCAGGGTGACTGTAACCTGAAAACGAAACACGTGTTGGCTGGTGTGAGGCTGTTTTGATTACCAGAATAAAAGAATACTAGCCTGAAAAAAAGAAACACAATGTGGCAATCATTTCTTATTTGGACATTTATGTATATGTGCTCAGGGCCTAGGTTTATGTTCATGAAAATTTTGGATGCTGGGCTGACATCCTTACCCTTTGAGCACTACTTACACCTAGAGCAAATTATTCGGGAAAAGATAGACTGAGCTCTGGATTGCCCCATTCGCCACCCTTCTAGCCCCAAAACATGCATCGACACCTCCTCCCACAGCCTCTGAGACCCTTACCCTGGCTGTCCTGGACCTATGGCCTACCACTGCTTCCCCCCCACCCAGAGGTAAGAGGGCTGGATTGCCCAAAGCCTCCTCTCCCACCCACCCCCCTTAGGAGCATGGCCACAAGCCAAAAGAGTTGGATGTCCCTCCCCAATGGGGGAGGAAGCGGAAAAGGCCATCCCCTCCCGATCGTGCCACTAGATCTAGGAAACCTCCCCAGAAAGAAGCCCCACCACCTGCCGCACTTTCTGGGGAGAAGGAGGCTGTTGTTGTCACTCCACTTCTCCCTTCCCCCAAGCAATTTTGTGGGTATCGTAAACCCTAGAAACTAAAATCCAACCCTCCACATGCCACATCAACCCTTGACCCGCCCCATGGCAGCCCACCCCCTCCCTGAGTGATGACTCCACCTGGTCCAGCCAGCCCTCCCACTCCCTCATCCACTGCTCTCACTGCCTCAGCCAGTTCTCCCCCTCCCAGGTCCAGTCCTCCCACTACCCCAGCCAAGCCTCACCTCCTAGTTACAATTCTCCCAAGGTTTGAGCCAGCCTCCCCCTTCCCACCTCCTCTCTGAGTGGTGCCTGAACTGTCCATTTGCTGCCCCTATCCTGAGGAGGATTCCATGGCAATGGACTGTTGTGCAAGTTTTCATGCAGACAAGTGCAGACTTTTAGTTGGACTGGCCATTGGCCTTGTTGTTTTTCTTTTTCTTTTCCTAATGGAGAATGTATCAAAGGTATATACATTGGTTCTGAGCTTTGTCGCTGGCCTTGCTAATGATGCAGAACAATGTATGTGTATATGATGAGCTGTTCCATGCTCTAAATGAAACATTCACAGTGGCATGTACTTAATTTGCAGTTGCAGGTGTCCCCAGAGCTCCGAGCAGGTAGTGTGCTTATTGAGCCAGAGTGTTAATTGTGCCATGATGCTTATCTGTGATGGTCTACTCTTGGCCTCTACATTTATTTGTCTGGGTTTTGCTATTGTACACGTCATCTCTGGGTCCTCTACATCAATACAAGCTTTTTATATTTACAGGATGCCTTGAGTGGTGGACAGGGTGCATCATATGTGACGTATCTATTTTGATGATAGGTATGGCTTCATAGTCACATGGGTACATTTACATGTGTGCTCTTGACTACTCATACAGTGAGACAGTCATGTGAAAAGCAGATGTAGTAATGTTGATTGTGAACTTGAGCATAACCCTTTCACACATGCACATTCCAGCTTGTGAGTGCCTGATTATTTGCATGCTCAGACACATGCAGCAGGTTGTGTGCACAAGTGGACGTTGGTGTAGATGCAATGCGCAATGTGTCAGTGTGATCTCGCTGTACACCTACTTGTCAGCCACATCAGCTGGGAGTATGCAGAGAGTGTTACTCCAATGTGTGAGGTAATGGTTTGGGGATCAGACATTGGTTGTGCTTACCTTTGAAATAACTGTGCTGACTGACTCTGGAAAACATACTTAATATGTGCCATTAGCCATGCATTGATGTCACATTCCAGTATATATACTCCATTTTGTTGTATTCCACTCCGTACCAGTCCTGTACACAAGCCCAGTCTCCAAAATTCCACTGTGTTCTGTTACAGTGTACCTGTCACCACTGTATGAAACTACAGTCAACATAAGTCCATTTGAGGTCAATACAATGTGAGATATTCCACTATGTCCCATTGCTCTGTACACTCCTCACCTGTACAATACTCCTGTATACACAAATTCACTCAACAACCTTCCACTCTATGCCACGCCACTGTTTAACACTCCACACCACTCCATAGTGTGACACTATAATATGGCAGAATCATGTGTGTCCAAACACATTGTGCACCTCAGCCTGGTTCCTAATTTGATATGTGCTAATTGAGTCTACTTAATTGCAGTGATGGGAAATCCTGAATTGTACAGTTCAATTTATAACACAGTCCTCTAGGCTTGTCTTATCCATTTGTGGTTGCCGGAGTTGTAGATCAGTAAGTGATATATGCAGTGTCTAGGTGTTTGCTGAGGCACCACCACCTATGCTGATGTGTGTTCTAGCTGAGTATGTCTAGTATGTGAAGATACATTTGAGGTTGTGGCACAAGATGCAGGATCAGTAATTTCTGCTGATGTGCAGTTAGTGTGGACTGTTGGCTGCATACTGTACAGAAAGGATTTGTGGTGTGGGCACAGTAGTTCCTTTGGTTTGTGTAGGTGTGTCCATAGTGACTTGTGTGAACATAGGGTAACCCACTTACATGTGAGTGGTGGTCTGGCGATTGAGATGTAGCATACATGGTCACAGTGGATTTAATTTGGGCATGGATGTGTGATTCAATAGATTTCCCACTGTCTTAATGTTAAAGGGTGGTGGTGTTATGTGCTGTGTGAGTACCTGCTTATGTTTTGGTATGGTTGGTATGTATGCTATCTCAGGTAAGGATGAGATAACCTTGTGCTTGGAAGATCAGTCAGTATGTGTGTCACTGATATGTACATGCACTTGCTGCTTCGATGTGCTGTACCATGAGTGTGCAGTGTGGTGATGTTATTTTTCTGCATGGAAGCAACTGTGCTGTACGTGTAGATCTTCATTGGGATGCATATGGAGTGTGAAGTGTGAGACTGCAATGAGGACTATATTAAGAGTGACTCTTGGATAATGGAGAGTGATCTGTGTGCTGTGATAATTTGTGATGTTCTTGTACCTGATGGTGATTACAGATATGTGTCCCCCTGGTTGTAGTGGTGTTCACTGACTGCTTACTGTGCATGCACTGCTGTCAGTGGCTGATACATTATCCTTGACAAGTGTGAGGCCCCTGATGTCAAGCTATGTTTGCTGGGGGATGTATTAGGATGTGAATGCGTTATGATTTTGATTGGGAGGGATGCCTTTTTTTAGGTGTATTGCCTCTTTCTACTGACAAGTGTATGTGTGTGTTCTGTTGTTATTTCAGGAGAGTGTGTATGTAAGGAGTGTGTGTCTTTGAATGCACTGAGAAGAGTGTTGCTTTAGTACTGTGCATTTACTTTGGCCATGTCACATCAGGCAATGTGGAGTCTAGTTAATTTGCTCGCTGAGTGTGCCCAATGGTGCAATGGCCCCCTATCTGTGAGCAGTCAGGTCTCTGGATGGTGCCAGGGAATGTTTGGGAGGCAGACTGTCACCATGGTCCCTTTGTGACCAGTAGAGTATCTGTGGCAGGGTTGCCAGATTGGTCTCGATGAAGCACACTTTGGGGTTATATGTGTCATTTCATTGGTCATGTAAAAATGTTTTGGGTGGTTTATGCCGTCTGTGCAGTTAGCCAAATTAAAGGCTTATATCTGTTTCAGGGAGGACTCGGAGCATATTGGTCTTTCTCCTCTCTTGCTGCACATATCCATGCTTGATGTGGTCTGTGAGAAACGTCTTTAGCAATTGCCTTGAGTACTACTGGATTGCATCTGACATCCTTGACCTGGGCTCTGGGATGTCAGTGTACCCACCAGTGTGAAGCATTCTGGAGCAGAGAACTCATAGGAGTAGTGTGGCACCTGTATCAGAGATTGCGCCGGGTGTAGAGCAGGAAAGGTGATGGATGCGTAGGTGAGGGTTAAGTGGGATTGGTATTTTCAAGTTTGGCTAAGAGGGAAGGTCACAGTGAGGTATGAGTAGTGTGCCAGTGGCATATACATGACAGATTAGTTAAGACAAATAGAGTGCTGATCCCTGATTGGCTAATGACAAGTGCTCTCATTCTGGTCCAATGACTTACTTGCATAGCTGGATCACAGTGATACTGCACTGATGATATCTTTCATTCTATTTGACTCTCTGTGCCACACATGGATCAGTTGATGCCCTAAGTGTAGTCGTATATGTGAGACCTCTTATATTCCATGAACATCACTCATATCTCCAGACATTTCTTGCACAGGTCCCTTCACTTCTGAATAGTTTACTTGTTCTTATACTGTGTTAATGATTTACACTTTGTGGAGGAGGAACAGAATGATTATTTGAAGTATTGCAGAGAGTGGATAATGGAGCTGACAAGCGACTGACCAGTGAAAGGTTTGTAATCTGCGCAATGACTAATTATGTGTTCAATTGTACTAGTTTATTCACAGTAGTGAATGGCAGGTGTGAGAATGAGGAGGTTTGTCATGGTACTTTGGTCATGGTTCACAGCTTTCATAATGGCATATTCATGACACATTTGCATTCTGTCCTGATTTTCTGCTTTGTTCAACATTTGACAATGTGGAGTGTTGGTTTGGAGGAGTTAACTGGAGTTGCTGGATAGTCAGTGGTATTGTGGTACAGCACGTACTCACATGGGGATATCTAGTGCAGCATAACACAAATGAGACAAATGCCCACTGGTGCTTCCTTTCAGTTTACTGTTCATGTCAAAATAATTCTACAGGGGTGAATGGTCTGGCCTGTCGTTATGTGGGATGGTCTGCCATTGTATGGTATGAGCCTATCAATGTCTGCTTAGGGTGTGTGGACTAACCTAAGATTATGTGGCAATGGTAGCTCTTTTAATATGTCATCTACCTTTGCTCTCTGACTCATCTCTCACCTCATTGCACTACTGTAAGCTCCCAAAACACATCCTGTTTGCTCTTGCCTCCTCTATTCCTCTTTGGAGCAGGACTAACCATGATTTGACTGCAATGATCGCCATTGACCCTTTCTGGTGACTCCTCCATCTCTCCTATTGCTCATCCCATTCCTCATGAACCTACTTTGATGTCACTATGAACACTGTCCCTGCCCGTCATTCCTTGCAGCAGCTATGTTGGGCTAATTTGGGCTACCTATTGGGTGGCTGTGGGCTGGAGAATACTCTGGAGATTTTGCAAGGCGGTACTCTTCTGCAGAACTTCTGCATCCATATGGGCATCTTACCCACTGCTTCGCAGCTGCTGTGATGTGACCGGCACAGCCAGGCTAGATGGCCTTATTTGAATCAATATGGGTGCCCCCACTGCTGAGGTGATAATGGACCTTCTTGTGCAGTATGTTTACTTTAATATTGGTATATGTTCCTGTGTCCATCAGGGTGTCCGATGTTGACAGGTAACTTGTCCATGAGCGATTATTGTGTATTGTTGGTGTCAAGCAGTTGCATGCAGGGATATGTTTTGGACTTACCCCGGGTGGGGTCCGCGACTGCGTTGTATTTGTTGGTAGTGGACCAGGTAGAGCAGGGGCAGGGCTTGTAGGGCAGGATCCATGATGTGCAGGAACATGGAGAGGCGTGTGTGATTCAAGTTTCTAGCTCCGTGGTTCTTTTTCCGCTATCTGTGACGACCTGGGTTTTCGCCGCATTCAGATGGCCTGATTGGCGCATCATAATGTGGTGGGCGGTCCAAAACCGGCACCCTCACAGTGTCACATGATATATCAGTAAGAAATTTCGCCTGTTGTCCTATTTGTACTAATATTTTGGAACAGTCCTCTCCTTCCTGCATGACACTGGTTAAGCACTCGCATTCCTTTACCAGAGATTGTGCGACATATGGTACATAAGTGTCTTGTCACAATGCCTAGTTTTCTACAGAGTTGTTCTGCCAAAATATTGTGTCAAGAATATCATGAGAGACGAATACAGTGGCCCTTATTACAATAGTCGTCGGACGAGTGTCTGACTGCCATTGAGGTGGGGAGGTGTCCATCTGACAATTAGTCAGTGTTCCCACCTGCCTGATTAGGACAGGACCGCCAGCACTGCGGTGGGAATGTGCCTTTTTGCACTGCGGCTTGCGCTGTAGCCCAGGAAAATGGCCTCATCACAAGTTGCAGTACAAACAGGCACTTTTCAAACATCCATGTACATGTGGTGCTTGGCACACAATGCATGGGTGTTTGGGGGGAGCCACATGTGCCCCCCTTGCCACTTAGTAGTAGCTTGTGGGGGCCCTACTTGGATCCCCAAAGTCCCTTTACGACAGCCTTTTCATGGCAGTGGGACTGCCATGAAAAGGCTGTGGGAAATGGACATCCTATCCCTACAGCAGTGCCTCAGCAGGCACTGCTTCTTTGTAGGAATTAGTGTCTGACCACCGCCCTGACGGGGTCCTTGAGCCTGTCAGATGTGGCGGTCTGTGCCCTAGTCCGCTGCGGTCTACTGTCCACATCATAATGCGGCGGTCAGACTGATGGCCTGGATGTCGGTGGGACCACCATGGACGGACTGTCGGTGGTGGCCCCACCAACATCAAAATGAGGTCCTGTGTCTTGAATATTGTGATGTATTGTATTTTCTGTTAAAAAGGTTTGTGATTTTTTAAAAACTAGTTCGTGAGTGGGGTGTTCAGTTTATAGAGTAGAGTGGGGAGTAAATTCAAATAATCTTTTATAAGCTTGTCATCAGCGACGGCTCGTGGAGGGAGTTACGGTGGGGCAGGAGGGCGGGGAGGGGGAGGGGCAGGGCGGAGGTTGCTAAAAGCCGGCATATGGATAATTGCAGGTAAGTAAACAATTTAATTAATAAAACGAATTTCGTAGTGCGCCTTGCATCGCAAAATGCAATGCAGTGCGAGCTACGAAATTCGTTTTATTAATTAAATTGTTTACTTACCTGCAATTATCCATATGCCGGTTTTTAGCAACCTCCGCCCTGCCCCTCCCCCTCCCCGCCCTCCTGCCCCACCGTAACTCCCTCCACGAGCCGTCGCTGCTTGTCATATTTTAAATTCTTGTAGTCTGTTTATTTTATTTTTTACATTTTAAACTATTATTTATATTTGATTTGATTCTATTATGAAATGATTAAATGTAAATTTGATATAATGCTTTTTAATTCTTTACTTTTAATTAATTAATTTAGTTGTTGTAATTTAGTTGAATTTAATTAATTACATTTTTAATGAATACATAAATAAATGTCATTTTTTACGGTTGCATTTTTTATTTACATGTTATTTAAATGTCGTTATGATTTAAATTGTATTATTTTTAAAATACTGTATTGGTATGTATTAATGAATAAACATTTTTTTTTAAATTGTCACCTGTTATTTATATTAAAAATGCTTTTTTTATTTGTAATTTTAATTTAGAAATACATCAATTTCACTAAATTATATATGTTGTGGTTTAAAATAATGTTGTTTAATACATTTGGTTTTTTTTCTAAATTTACATATTTATTTTTCAAATTTGATTACATTAACTTTTGGAATTTTGTTGGTGTTTTTACTTTATTAGATATTTTTTTGAAATTATAATTTAATAATTTTTACATTTTAATGGGTGTTTTGGTTTTGTTAATGCTTTCAGTTTAGCAGTTTTAAAGCGAAAATAGTAACTTATACCTTCTCCACAGTTCAAAACTCTCTCCTGTATGGCTATGTTTTTAGTGGGAATAGTAAATGTGTTAGCATTTGTTTGTATTTCTTTTTTAAAAATTTTAAAAATCTACAGTAATTTTTAGTATAATTTGTTTCTTTACTAATATATTTTTTCTAAATTTAGTGTTTCTATTTTTTATTATATGCATTTTGTAAAAAATGTATTTTCATATATACAATATATACAATGTTTTATTGTACAATATTTTACAACATTTAGAATGTTTCTGTAATATTAATTTATTAGGAACAAACACTTTTTTTTACTAACTTCAAAAGAATTAACGTTTCATATATGATATAGCTGTAGTGTAACACATTTTTCTGGGTGGGTTCTCCAACCATTTACTGACTAGAGTAGACTGGTGCTTTAGAACCCCCACCCCCTTTCCAGTTGTGTTTGTAGAAGAACATTATGAGGTTGTTATGACCACTGCACAAAAGCCAGGGAATAAGCATTTTTCGCCTATCCTCCCAGATGTGGAAATGCACAGAACAGACACCATGTTTGCTCCATCAAAATTACACTTCAAGAAACTGTCCTCTCGGGAATCAGCTAACGGACATTGAACGAGCTTGCACAGCCAAGCGTGCCAGTCATAGAGACTGGCTGGGGCTCACAGGCCTAGATTTAGGCCATAAACGGGTGACTCAGCATGCGGATCTGAAACGGTTTGTTTTCACTGTGTTTGAAGATGTAATACATACAGTAGAACTGCAGTCTGCTGAGCAGACATGTTGCTTAACCAAGAGTTGTGCAAACACACACACGAGTCAGAACTGACCTCTTGTGTCTTCTGCGTGCACTTTTAGTTTTTATGACGATCTTCAATCTCATGGGGCTTAGAGAAGCACACTATTGAGAAGCTTCCAGTTAGTGTCTTTGAGCAAGAGAGTCCACGTCTGCACAAAGATATGTGTGCACGCACACATGATGAGGAAATCTGTCTAATGAATACCAGCAGATCAGTGATTGTGGGCAGAGGTTCTTAATCCAGCAAATAGAGTACAGCACGCCAAAGAGCCACCAACAAAGTGGTTTATTGACACTGATAAAACGTTTGTTGCCACTCATTAGTGCACATTATATTGGTATTGGAAGGATGACATGCAGAGTTGTCGTGCCAAAATTAAAAAAGCTGATGTATAATTAAACATAGGTCCCGGTTTCTTTAACTTGGTAAGGCATCATAACTAGCTATTGCTATAGCTGAGACAAAATTCATAATATCACCTGTTTTGTGTTTTAAACTTGTGGTTTTCCCTGCCCATGATTGCTTGCATTTACCGTGTTGAATTGTGGGATTTGCAGTCCAACCTCTGTAGTTTGTCCCTCCCATTCCTTGGTGACAAATCTGTTTTCCCTCCAAATTTCTCCTCTGCTCTGTGCTAAGACTTGTGTGCTAAAACAGTGCACCCCCAGCCACCATTTTGTGCTCACAAGCCAGTGAGGCCAGCCCCTCTGCTTCCCCCCCCACCCCCAGCAACAGGGATATTCTACATCAGAGGGTGCTTCTGTGAGCTGTTTAAACTGTATTTACTGGGGCCTGTGCACTTCGTTTTTTGGCCAGCAGGGGGAGTAAAGTTTTATTCAAACAGTATTGTTAGATTTCGAGTTAGTGAAGCCTTTACCTGCAGAAGTCCAAGGTGTGGATCGGGCCTGCCTGTCTCCTAGGAGATTCTGAACAGGAGAAGCAGCTCCCCCAGCCCCAACCCCTAGGAGGCCAGCAGACCATTGGCTATTCAGCTACCAGGCAAGTCTGAGCCCTCCTCTCACACCTGCCCAGGCCCCTTAAGGCCTTGCTGTGTGCACCCCAAATCATTCTCTTCCATCTTGTGAATTGCAGCCTACCTGTGCCCCAGATTGCAGTGAGCAGAGTCCAGGAAGTGGCAAGGAGACAGACTAGTGCTGTCTCTTCCCAAAACAAAAGTTGTTTAAAAACTATTTTCCCTTTCTGTGATTACTGTCTTTGCATGTGGTTGTTACAGTTTAAAATTGCAGTTTTGACCTGCCTGTGATTGCATATTTTATCAGGGTTGGGACTAGGGCTAGGGTTAGGATTTCTATTGGAAGTAGGGACTAGGGCTTCCTATGTTATTGGTTGTTGGGAGTAAGGTGGGCCTAGGGTTAGGGTTAGACCTTTAATTGGAAGTGGCTATTTAGGGCTTCTGGTGTGATTGGTTGTTGGACTAGTTGTGGGATTAAGAGTAGGGTTAGGCTTTCTATTGGAAGTAGGGACTAGGGCTACCTGTACCATTGGCTGCTTGGACTTGGGTTGGGACTATTGGTAGGGCTAGGGCCTTTATTGAACGAAGAGATCAGGGTTTTTGAACTGATTGGGTGCTTAGACTTGTGCTTTGATGGGCTGTAAGGTCCTGGTCTCCTATTGGTTCTTGATTTTAGGGCTAGTATTGTGATAGGATAGTGTTAGGGGTAGGGGTCCCATTGGCCGAAGGGGTCACCTGATTACTAGGGCTATAAAAGGCCAGGGTTAGGGCGTCTCAGCCCGGGCCTCGAGGCTAAGGGCGGAGAGGACAAGGGTAGTTGCCTGTTTGATCCTGTTAACGGCGGAGAGGACAAGGGTAGTTGCCTGTTTGATCCTGTTCGAGACTGGTCGGGACTAGGGCCAGAAATGCTGCCCTTTTTCTCATTTAGCAATACCCAGCCCACACCATCCACATCCACAAACAGAGCAACACACTTGCACCAAATGTATACCACGCACAACACTATGCACAGATTAATGTACTAGCCTGCACTACAAACCCCACCAAACCACATCTACACACCCTACTATCCCAAATACCACACATATACACCATCACCCACAAACAGTACACAACTCTATCCTATACCACTAATCAATACGCTCATCACTAACACAACGCCAATCAACACCATACATAACTACATCCCATTCAGACACACTCTCCCTGCTGTAATTACACCTAACAGACCACCTTTTATCACTAACAAACATATAATGATCCTTCCATCAGTTGTCCAACAAACACTCTTCTCTTCCCCGATACCAATCAGATTGAGGGTGTTAAGATTGCAGTACAGGGAGCTGGGTCCACAGGGAGCAAGTCAAGCGCTAGAGGACACCTCACAGCCCCAGTCTTAGAGCACACCGCCCAATATCTCTTTAAATAAACACCGCCTCTCCCACCTTTTTGCATTTGGAGCACATACCCCCCTCCCCGCAGATACCTCCCTTCATTGGCCGCACGTGCTTCTGTTGATCACATTTGCGTCACCACACCCACCTCCACAAATCATATCACCCCACACATCATTCCAAATGCCATGTCACCCTCAATATCTCTCCACATGGGACATACATCCCGTAGGCAACATGTCCAGCACACCTACTCCCACTGTTCCCTCCTAAGCCAAATCTCCCCTCGAATCACATCCTCGCCACGATTGACATCTTATCCAACGCACCCCCAGTCGTCCCCTCCACATCTCTGCTCACAGGCCCCAACCGTTTAACATGCAAAGCGTGAACACGCTGGCGGTGACGCGCACTAATAATATGAGGAAGGACACTGTGACGAGGCAGGTATCCAGACACAAGCAAATGAGTGAATTTAGCGCGGTGAACTTTGGACAGACAGCCAAGTGCTTTTATTAGCTCTTTGTGTCCCACAGGGGCGACACGGCTGCTACTCACAGCATGTTCTGAGCACATCATAGGCTGGCCTTAAAACACTGCGAACGCTCTAAGCAGGATCTCAATCTTTCACACCGGGTGGGGTGGGGGTTTGGAGCGCAGGCAGCACAGGGGGTTTTTGGTCTCCCACAGTAACTTCTGTAGTAACATACAAAGTACAGTATCGGCTGTAGAGGCAGGGCGTTTGCCTTGGCGTAGCCCATAGTTGCCGTCTTCCTGTGCACTGTGGTTGTAGGCTGCGTGGCAGTACCATGTTATGCTGCATTTTTACCCCTGTGGTTTGCTTCCTTACTGCCGGCCTACTATGTAATGTAATGTTCTTTCTGTGTTTTACTGTATGTATGTAAAGCGCTCTGATACCTACGGGTCAAGCTAGCGCTATATAAAACTTTTAAAATAAATAAATAAATAAATACCATAATAACACTAATACACAACACACACACTGCACACCACCACACTTTGTAACTCTTGCAACAAACCAGTCTAAGATAAACACTCACCTCTACTTCATTCCCTCCTACACACAACATACACTCTACTCATAAACAGATCACCACCCCCTCTACGTCACAACCTCCTTTTACAAACAATACTACACAACCAAATCCAGTGCATGAAACATATACATCAGCACCCCAATTCACTACACCTCAAAAGCAAAACATATCACACACACCAGCACAACAAGATCTTCAGAGAACACCTCATAATACTTACCATCACAAAATACATAACATTGACAAATCCCACCGTACAAGAAAAAAACCATGGGTTGCACATCCTTCTCTGTTCAAGCAGCCAAACTATGGAACTCTTTACCCCCCAACATAAGATCCACCAACAACCACCTTATCTTCAGAAAACTACTCTAGATTTGGCTCTTCCCCACATAAGCACCATACGGAAACAGAAATTTACAGCATATCCCTCTGTATATAAGCATTTGTTTTCACTATAGATATGTACCTATCTTTTTGTATTACTTTATAAAACATGTAAAATAATTATGTTGTTAAGAGAAAAGAAAAAAAATATTAATAATAATATTAATCAATAACTAAAAACCATCTTTGGTCTACATGTTCATACTTCCATTGTGCATCTATGTACCTTCCATGTACTTGGATCTGTGTGTCTGTTACTTTTCTCCTGAAAAAGCATATCCAATGCACTAGCCTATTTCTCATCCTCTGCCTCTATCAATATATTTAATCTAAATACACTTACTTCCTTTATGTATCTATATACTTTCAATGTACTTATGGATCTATATATTTATCACTTTCTTCTAATTTAGCATTTCCAATGAATTAGCCTATTTCTCAGCCTATACTTTGCTCAATATATCTTCTAGCCCAACCTTCTGACTCATATCAAAATTCTTTCTACTACTCCTTCCAATGCACTACCCTATCTCTCATCCTATACATCTATCAATATATCCTCTACATCCACTCTCTCATTTATCCCAAACCCCATACGACTATTATGATCGCCAAAATAACCCTTTCTAGACTCTCTCCTGATCTACCCCTCCTTGCATCATCTGACACCTCTTTTTACTACACGATCCCCTAAAACAAACCTTTTTAATCTCTCCCCTCTGACTCCTCCCCTCCAAAACTCCTTTTTACTCATCATAAAGCCTCTTCCTACTGCGAAGACCTAAAAAAAAATCCTTCACTCTTTATCCCTGCACTATCCTTTTCAATCAAAATTAACAGACTAACATGTTCACTTCTCAAATTCCATATTCAACTATTCTAATATACTGCCCAAATAACATATCTACTACTCAAATTACTTTATATTTATACTATACTAATTTTCAACACTAATCCCTTATGTGTTCCGGAGTGGCGTGCTACTCGCCAGAAAAGCGCTTCAACACATATCAGGGGTAACAAGTGCTATATGAATGCAAATCTTTCTTCCCCTTTTATCCCTCCGCTATCCTTCTCACTCCAAGTAACAGACTAATATCCACCACTGAAATTACCTCATATGTCACCATATTAATTCACCACTAATCCTTTATAGGCTTCCTGAATAGCGTGCGTCAACAAGCGATAAATAAATACAAACCTTTGTCCTCCTCTATCCTTATGCTATCATTCCAAATCCAAATAACTGACTAACCTATCCACCACTCAAAATGTACTTGCATGTTTCACTATACTAATTCAACACTAATCCTCTATGGGTCCCGGAGTAGCGTGCTACCCGCCAAAAAAGTGCTTTGACGCCTCGTCAGGGATAGTAAGCGCTATATAAATGCAATTACAATACAATACAATGTTGGGCCATTATCCACTGTGTCTCCAAACCACTTTTCACCACTAAACGTCAGAATGTTGTTTGAGGAGAACTAGAATACTGTTTTAGGAAATACCTCAAAGCTCCATAATAAATGACACGAAAATATAACCTATTTTGGACAAGGGTCTTGGTCAGAAGTGCTTCGATTTGTATCATATCACTCTTTTTTAGAAATATTTTTGCAGGTGAAAATGACAACCATTAGTATTTGTGGGAAATGCCAAATGAGTTAAATACGTTGATTTAAAGGGCAGTGGTGTCAATTTAAATATGCTTGAAATGGTAATTATTTAAGTCATGAAGTTCATGACTGTTTTATGTTCTGATTCATTGATGTTTTAAAAAGGAAATAAATTATGATGACAGATTTGTTTTACTTACTATGCAGTTTTATTTAGTATGACTGTTGTCCTGGTGGATACAAAGAGAGCCATAAGTGTGGTTCATGGACCCAAACCGTTTTCATATCCTCACCCATTTCGGGTCACTCTGAGGATATGTGGTGTGTGATTGGCTCCAAACGTGCGGCTGACCATGCTGCACCAGCCAATGGGAGCCACTGCTGCTGTCTCCAATAGGCTAGAAATGTTGTGCCTCCATTTTCCTCCCACCACAGTGTGGTTGCTGAGCTGGGCTGCCAGAAGCTGGAGGTACTGGACCTGTTGACATGTTTGGATGCTATGGTTGGATCTGTATAGTGCAAATAACAATGTGCTCCGCTGGCAAAAATTCTTGAACAAAAGTAGGTATACGGTAATATTTTTTATTACGGTTTTGACGTGCGAAACAATAAAAGAAAACATACACAAACTCTTCAATTCAATTTATATTTTCATTTATATATATAGAAGATTTTAGGATTTTAGGGTGGATAGAGGTAACAGGATGTAAGTGTGATGTAAGTGTTTAGTGGTGTAGCCAGCCCATTCAAAAACACACGTATTGATTAAGAAAATAGAGTCCATCAGTAAGAAACGGTGGTGACTAAATCACGTGATTTATGTACGAGCTGGACGATTTTTAGTTTAGGTTTTTTTTTTTAGGTCATGGTTGCTCAATTGTCTTCCTTCATACAATTCTGTTAGTTCCTGGTTTTGATTGTCTTCGAAGTAATTTTCACTGTACATGTTTTGCTTTTTCATGGTTTGTAATATTTTCTTAATTTAGGAAGAGGGGATGTATTGGGTTGTTCTCATGTTTATGTGGGTGAGTATTCTATTGTGTGACCGCGCCTCGCCTACTGGAATGCACAGGGTAGGTGTAGAATTCTGGAGGGTGGAATGTGGGGACACTCGAGCTGGGACTTGTCTGTGAGGAGGCGGATGTACAGTTCCCCTCCTCCTGACTGTCAGTCTGAAGGGTCCTGAGATTGTGATAAATCCCACATAAGAAGCATCCACATGTGTCCAGTCGTGATTAAAGTAAGATAAATAAATTTCAATAGTCCTGCTGACCCAACACAATAGACCTTGTCAATTTGATTTGATGTGAGGTTTGCAGGAGGAGGGGGATTTTGTTTGAATTGGAATAATTACATGTTGACTCCCTTAACCATGGTTTTGATCTCTGGAGCAAACGTGCATGACTCACAGATGTTTTGATTTCTGAGTAGAGGGGTTGGGGGTCTGGGTATTGAAATAATTGACATGTTTTATCTTGACCATCTCAGATTAGGCTCCTCCTTTTATCATTTAGAAGCTTCATCCACTGTTGTATATTGCCTGAGCAATTGGTGTTGATGTTATGTCCCTCTGAGGTTTTCTCCAGTGAGATGCAGGTATGGGTGCCGTCAGCTTACATGTGGATGTCGACAAAGCTGTATGTAACCATTAACCCGAGAAGGGGAAAGAGTAGAACTTTGGGTAAACCCATATAGAGAAAAATGGGAGGAGTATTCTGAGAGGTCCATCCAAACTTGCTGTATGCAGCCACAAAGGAATGAGCTCATCCACTTTAGGGTACAGCTGGAGATTCTCAACCACACTCTCAGCCAATGGTGCTATAGGATACAAAACAATGCAGGAGAAACAAGGACGCTTGCTGGCCTTCAAGGGTGGCAAGGAGCTCTTATCACGTCCGCCAAGGCTTATTCAGTTCTTCTTTATAGGTGGAAACTTAATAATAGATCACGAAGCAATGTTTTATTATGAAATCTTGTTGATTAGTTACTATTCTTTGCAGGATTTTGATAGGTAAGTTACAAATTGGGTGATAATTGGAAAGTATTTGAGGGTCTACGGTAGGGTTGCATAGTAATGTATAGATTTTTGATTACTTAGGACCCAATTCTGATTTGTTAGGAAATCATTCTGACCGAATCAGTTTGGGAATGTTTTACGACCGATTCGGATCGGGAGAGTCTGATGGACTGAGTACGATGCATCCGGATGCTTTCAGATATGATTTAGTTGAACTCCAGTTGACTTCAATGGGAGCAGGTGTTCCGACCGAATGCATGAGCTCCCATTGAAAAAGGTGTGGCTGGAGAAAATCAGGCACCCTGTGGTGGGCACCCTCTGGTACCTGCCACACGGTGCATGACTGGTAAAGGGGGACCCATGGCTACCCTCAAGTGCCCATTTGGGAAGGCTCTATGTGCAGTGGCCCAACTACGGGCACCCAAAGTCTGATTCCAACTGCCGATTCGAGTCGGAATGCGTGATTCAGAAAGGCTGTCTGAATCCAGCATTGTAATCGGTCATTCGGAAACACGGCCCGTAGAGACGTACGATCCTGCTCCGTACAGCTCGGTCATTCTGAATGTGTCATGTTCGGATTGGGATATTCCTAACGCCTAATTTGCATCGTACTCGGTCAGTCGGAAACCTTTCTGATTCGGCTGGAAAGACACGTTCCCGATCCGATTCGGACTGAGCAAAAACCTTAAGGAGGCCTTCTTAACCGCGTGGGAATATGGCCCTTGGTTGGATCAGGATCGTCCCTGAATAAAGCAATGTATTTAGAATCATATCAGAAAGAAGACATAGGCTAAGTTTTAGTCCAAGGAGTCACTAAAATATTAAATGCTTTGGTCTTAGTGGCTAATCTGATTAACTTCCCTCTGGCATGTGGTTTAACGAGGAGATGAATACATTTACTATTGTCTGGTGGGGAGCAGGGTAATAAGAGAATTGGGGGATATTTTGAGTAGAGATTATGCTGCAGCAGTGACACGCTTTTGAACAGTGCTCCATTGAGTTGCTGCCAGCCCACCTATCAGCCGTGCACCTGCAGCCATACACCAGTTACATAGATGAAGACACACAAGCACTCACACAAGGAAATACAAGTTGGTCTAAAATCTAACTTGTACCCTATGAAGTAATAAATGTGGAGTCTGAAGCCAGTGATCAATAAATGACATACATAACTCAGTTTTAGATCTGACTTCCATTTCTATCTCAAGTAACCACACAGACTTTGGCCATCATTACAATCAAAGAAAATAAAGGGCTGTATAATAGTCATAATTAAGTACACAATAAATATCTGTAAGGGAGAGCGGCATGGCTTGTGATAGAATGCATGGCTGTGTAAGCTGCAGGTTTGCTCCTCTTTCTCTGTCCTGGAGATAAGTTAACACTCTGTGGTCTAATTTCTAGTCACACTGTTGACCTCTGAACTCGTTTTATTTCCCTTTTTTGGGTCTGTATTAGAAGTTGATGCTTAGTGGTGGCACGTTGCACATGAAGTATGAGACATTGCCTAAATTGTTTATTATTTCTATAGATTTTTTAATTGCTGATTAATTGCGCAGTTAACCACACATTTTGGATGTATATACCTGGATGCTCACTTTTTGTGTAAATTGTGCGAATCTACGTCCCTCATGCAGACCCTATCTACAGTCTTACATCGCCTTTCCGTCTCCTTGATTCTGGTGTTGTGCCGCTCGGTGTAACCACTCTGCATGTGTCGCACTCTTTTCCTCAAAAATTTTACATCCACTCCATGTTGGGGAAACTACTGTATGCGACAAAAAAAAAAAACAAATTAAGTCTCTTCTGTCAAAGAACATGGTGTTCCTATAACCCAATAACATCTTTGTCACCCCCTTCCTGCAGCTCTTTTAAAATGTCTGTTGCCCGGTTTCTGCAAGTATGCTTCACATTTCTGAGAAACAAAATGAAGACTGTTGTTCATAATTACCTCCTCTGTATAACCCTCTCTTCTGAAAATGTCATCACAAAAACGTACCCCACTGGTGCCCCTCACTTCCGTGGAAATCCTACCTCTGCCCATTTGGGCTAATTAATAATCGACTGGTACCATGGCATACTTCCCTTCCAATACTTGTATGCTGGATAGACGACTGTTAGATCTGTCAGCCTTAGGGTTGTCCTCGCACAAATGTTCTGTCTTACTCCACCACTTTTGCTGATCTCGTTTTTGAAGGCCATACACTGTGTGCACTCTAATCACTGATCACTAATCACTCTAATCAGTGCTAAAGTGCATGTGCTTACTACCTAAAACATGGTAACATTGGCTTACACCTGATTGGCACATTAAATTTACTTATAAGTCCCCAGTAAAGTGGTACTGCATGTACCCTGGGCCTGTAAATGAAATGCTATTAGTGGACCTGCAGCCACCAGCTTAAGAAGCCATTTCAAACATGTCTCCGGCCTGCCATTGCAGCCTGTGGGTGCAGTTTTAAACTGACAGTTCGACCTGGGAAAATAAACATTTGCTAGACCTAAATCTTTCTTTTAATTCTTTCAAGCCATCCATACGGTAGGCCCTAAATAGCCCGTAGGGCAGGGTACAGTGTATTTATGAAGTGGAATATGTACTTTAAACTTGTATATGTCCTGGGAGTGAAAAACTCTTAAATTAGTTTTTCACTACCACAACGCCTACCTCCCCCATAGGATAACACTGGATTACCTTATTACATTTATAAGAGCTAACTTTCAATTGTGAGCAGGTAGGAACATGAAGTCTGATGTCAAAAGAATTGTAAATTAAAATCCCCTTTAATGGTAAAGTTGATTTTTAAATCACTATTTTGAAAAGGCCACTTTTGGAAAGTTGACATTTTCTTGCCCTAACCATATGGTGCATGCAACCTGTATCCTGGGTCAAATGACTAGGTGCAGCTGGCAGTTGGTTTTTATGTATTTCTCCAAGACAGTGAGGCTAAGGGGGACTAGGTGTTGGCAGGATAGGCCTTCTCTTACTTGATGATGAGGTAGCTGTCACCTACCACATTTGCACATCACTAAGGTTCTGTCTCAGCAGACTCACAAAGGGTTTCACACCAGTCTACTGTGCACCCAGACAGGCTGGGGCCAGCAGGACAGGGAGGCAAGATTTTTCAAACACCTCTGAAGGATGAAAACCTCCAGAACCTTTTTTATACTTCAAAGCTGCCACGAAGTATAAATATTGGACCCTCAGACCCAACATTTCAGTGCACCTCTGGACCTGTGAAGGAATCAATAGGATTGCTGTGCGGTTCTGCTGCAAGAGGACTGCTATGCTGCTACCCTGCTACTTTGCTGGCTGAGTGAAAAAGACTGGACCAGCATCTTGAACCCAGGACCACCAGAGTGACTCTAAGGGCTGGTTGGTTGACCTTCTGATCAGAGACTCAGGCACCAAAAAGGCTCCCACCACCTTGAACCCAGTACCTGGAGTCTGCCTGCTGTGAATCTTGTCCCCTAAGTGATGCCATCCCTGTCCTGGACCCTTGGAAGTGGCCCTGAAGATGCTCTGTCAGCCTGGGTGTGGTTTCTTGGGCAGAACCGATCAAGCATGAGGCATCTCCTTGCAGCCTCGCATTGGAACTACCACTGCATGACGCATCTCCAATGTAAGACCTCATATCGCAGCCCGCAGCTCATCAGAACCACCACTGCTTGACACACCCCAATGCAGGACGTCATATCACAAACCCCCATCAATAGCATTCTTGACATTATTGCAGGACTTTGCATCACAAACCTTGTCGATGGCTCCATAAGAACCACTGTTGTGCAACGCATCCTCAAATGAGGAGCTCACATCACCACCCACAGAATATCGGATCTGCCGCTGCAGGACGTATCCTCAATGTGGGATCTCGCAATGGTCTGCAACTAGAATTTAAGGTATTTTGTTCAGCATGCCTAAGTAGGTCTCTGTATCTGGCCTGTGCTCCAACGTGATCAGCCTGAACTTTTAGCTTTGTCCTGGTCCAGTGCAACCAGAAAACCACAGTTGGCACTTTGAGCAGTTAGGAACTACTTTTCGTTCTACTGTCTGGATTTTTGGGGGAACAGCGTTTACAGCGCAACGTTTACCACGCACTACCTTTACCACGCAACTTTTACAACGCAAGTCGTTACAACAAAAGGGAATGGTTTAATTTACTATCCAAAACCTTCCCTACTATCCACGGGGACTGGAGTTGGAATAGTAAATTAAAGTATTCACTATCCTGCGCCCCCCAACGCAAGTCGTTGTAACGACTTGCGTTGTAAAAATTGAGTGGTAAAGGCATGCGTTGTAAAAGCATGCGTAGTAACAACATACATCCGATTTTTGTTGCTTTGGTCTCAAATGATTTACCTTATTTTTCTAAATGTGTGTGGGATTTTTCTTGTGTTGTTATTTCACTTAATTACTATTTGAAGTGCAGCATAAATACTTTACACATTGTATCTATGCTAAGCCTGACTGCTTTTGGGCCAATCTACCAGAGGGTTGAGCACGAGTTAATTCGGGATTCCCTTGTGACTTCACCCTGATAGGAATCATAATTTCTGCTTGAGTAGGGCCCCCCACCCTCAACTAGTAGCCTTATTTCCTACAACCCCTTCTACCCATCCCAATATTTTGCCAGGCAGATTTGAAAACCTCTATATTGTTGTCTCACTTACCACCTGTGAATTATCACTGCTGGCACACACAATACACCCGCTCACAAATCTCCACTAGAAGTTCATATGAGTCCTCCTTTTCATGGTGGCCATACCATTATGTTCTTCATGCATCAAGTTCATCAAACTTCCTAATAGAGTTTCTGGCACTACCAGTCTGTCACCCGTTCTCACCAACTCCTTACACATTGAAACCAGCGACGGCTCGTGGAGGGAGTTACGGTGGGGCAGGAGGGCGGGGAGGGGGAGGGGCAGGGCGGAGGTTGCTAAAAACCGGCATATGGATAATTGCAGGTAAGTAAACAATTTAATTAATAAAACGAATTTCGTAGCTCGCACTGCATTGCATTTTGCGATGCAAGGCGCACTACGAAATTCGTTTTATTAATTAAATTGTTTACTTACCTGCAATTATCCATATGCCGGTTTTTAGCAACCTCCGCCCTGCCCCTCCCCCTCCCCGCCCTCCTGCCCCACCGTAACTCCCTCCACGAGCCGTCGCTGATTGAAACCCTAACCACATGTTATGAAACACATCAATTTTCCCCGATGACTCCATGTTTTCTGCCATTCATTGGTCAAATGCTTAATCGCCTCCTTCAGAACCTTATTCACAGGAAACCTCTCCCCTCCATTCCTCTTCTGAGTAGTGCAACGTGACACACTTGCTTTCCTCAGCCACCAACCATTCATTGTCCGTCTAGCAGCATTCTAGACATGCAGTACGCATTCACATTCATTACTCTTGGAACATACATGATCTCAAATGAGTAAACTTGCAACCAATAGAACCAATTAATCATTCCAGGTCTTGTCTTACCGACACCCTTCATCGAAAACAGATCTCCAAATGGTTTGGGATCCGTCTTTGACTTAAACGAGGGCCCGCACACATATGTTCTAAAATATTGAACACCAACACATTGTCTTGGAAAAATATCACCTTTTGCAAATCTCCCAACAGTTTCTGCATGAGGTGTTGGAACATCCCAGAAGCCAAAAGCAAGCTAAATAGCATCAGCACAAAACAGAAAGCCCCTCCCCCACCCCAGTTTTATCAAAGATGTTAAATGTTTGGATTCAGAGTTGACAAAACCTGATGATAGGCATTAGAAAGACCTATGGAAATAAAAAACTCTGCATCCCTCACACCCATCACCAACTAGTTGATATTGTGAAGCAGGTGTCTATCTATCCAGATGTTATCATTGAGATTGTTTAAATCCACACACATCTTTATCATTCTGTTGGTCTTTCGTGCTAGCACAATGGGACTTAGTCGTGCTGAGGAATCTATTAGTTCTATCACATTTGCCACACAGTCTATCCAGCTCCTCTTTCAATAAGCCCCTTAAAGCCAATAGGATGTTCCGTCATAGGTAATTTGACCCCGCAGTCACCCTCTGGCTGGATATCATCGTGAATTAATCCGATTTGCCAATCTTTGTCAATTAGCACGTGCAGCAAATATGAATCCGCCCACATTTGAATATGTGTACCACACAAACTCACTAAGCATCTTGCACAGTGATAGTAATCACTCACAATGTTAACCTCTCCACGAGATACTCCTGCCTCACACAGCACTTGTACCTCCACAGCATTATCATCCTCACTTTCTTTATTAGCCTTATTATTGGTTCGAACAACATTCAGGCTTCCCCTTTAGTTTCAAACTCTGGAGAAGTTCCCTATTGGTTTACACTTAAAACATTTCACCTTTAAGACAGGACACGCTCTGGGAGCTGCCATGTGGTTCATAATTCCACACCTGTAACACTGCAGTTTCTCACCTGCTCCCAGCATTTCTTATTTGCCCTCTCTTCATTTGTTTTCGCCCACTGGTTGCACAATAACACTCGATTCACAACTTTGACTTAATCTAGCCATCTTACTTTTTGTATTAAACACTTTCATATGACGAGATCTGTTCTCCATTCGCTTCACAACATTTACCGATTTTTCTTAGGATGGCTACTGAAGTTCTAACAACATCTATTGTATTTTTAAATGATTTGCTTTATTAATCAACTCGTCTTTTATGATCTCATCAAACAGCTCTTTTAATCTGCTTATGGCTGCTAATGAGAGTAGCACCGTTCAGTATTTTTTGACAGATTCACCTTGCAGTTGCAAACATGGAAAAATCTATGTCTTTCACGACGGTGCTGATTTTTTTCTCCAACATTTTCCCCTAAAGGTCTTAAGGCCTCATTGCGTTCGTCATCTGAGCCTTCATCCATGTTTCAGGCATCATCAGCTCCATCCATTTGTATATCTAGCACAGGGGGTATTCTCAAAATTCTTCTTCCCTCATCCTCTATGCTATGCTTAAACATGTTTTATTTCCTTTTAGCCATGAATACATCACCCCCACTTTCTCCATGTAAGTCTCAAATGCCTCATGCCAGTCTTCCCACAGCATTACTCCTACACATGAACTGTTCAAAGACGTCATTGGAGCTCCTGGTAACTGGAACTATATGCTATTGCTTTACTAACTTTTTTTCTAGTGTTATATAGCACGAACTCGACCCGAAGGTATCGGAGGGCTTTACATGAGCACCAGTTGCGTTCCACAATGAAATATTGATTTTTGTTAGGCACGGGGAGATGAAGTAATTTGCATGATGTTGAGCGTCATTGCCGAGACTCGAACCCGGTTCCCAGGATTTGAAATCACCCCCCCTAGCCTAAGACCACATCCTCTCCCCAAAGTTAGCGGCATATTGGAGAAGAGTGGCTCAATGGTTAGAGCGGCAGACCCTGATGCAGATGGCTGGCCCGGGACCAGGGTTCAATTCCCGCCTCGGTGGCTCTTGGACTCAATTTCCCCAGACCTGATAATTCTTGCCTCGGCGCCTAGTCTAATCATGGGTCCCACTCTGTGACTCTGGGCAATAGATTGCTTAATCTCCACAACGGCCCCAGCAGCGCTTGGAACCCTGGCTTCACCTTGGGGGTGCCCAGGAGTGGACATTTCACAAGAAAGCCAGGATGGGTTCCACAGCGGTATGAATACAGCGCTACGAGGCCTCCGGGTAGAAGTGCGCTATATAAATACTCTACATTTACGTTAACAACAGCGTGCTTAGCGATAATTATATTATCGCAGGCGATCCTTGGTAGTTATCACCCTGGTAGCGCTTAACTAATGAGAGAGCGCAATTTGAGTAAAATGTATAGGTACACCATAGTTACATGTTAGATGCACGAATTTAGTTAAAGCACTTAGAAGTGTCGAAAATATATAGAAATACATATACTCACAAGTGTTTAATCAATGTAGAATGCATATTTTAAAGTGTGAAGCTAATGTAGTAATGTTTAGAAATGCTAGAGTGCTGTTAAGACTCCATGTTATGTGGCTGTTGCAGAAGAGGATCTAATGCTGCCAAACGCAGAAATGTGCAGGCCTCATGGCAATGTATGAAGAACGAAAACGTGCCTTTACAGTTTCACATAAGATGGATTGCTATTATTCAGAATAATTTTGATCATATGTTAAAGTTATGTTTTATAGAAGTGTTTCATATAATCAGAGTGTAATAGGTAGAAATTGTTTTAGTTTAAGAAATAAAGGTTCACAGAGTGCAGGCCTCTTGCAAAGTAATTTAGTAGGCCTGGAAAGATAAAGTCGCTTCTTTGATCTGCATGTGCTAGTTAAATTCGGGTCCCGTTAAGCATAAATTGCCGACCATGTTCGAAGTTTTACGACTTGAGAGATAAACTGGAGGTCGGAATTTGGGGCCCAATTCATGGGTGTCTGTTTGCAGGTGTGAGGGGGTTCCAATCAAGAGAGTGATGAATAGAGCTCTGTCCGGGGAGACAGGCACAGGCCTGGAGGAGGCTTCAGGAATTTCCTGGGGGGTACCGGCGTGCCGAGAAGAAGCCTGGGAAGCAAGGTCAATGCTAACAAGAAGCCCAGAGGAGTATCAGTATGGAAAAAGCCAGAACCGAAACCACGTGAGAGGTGTACGTGAGGGGCGTCCCTGAGGGGCGTTTCAACTGTAATTGTGATTTTGTATTAGGGACAGCACCCTGGGGTGGAGTTAGAGCAGATGGCCTGAGGACCCTTAGAGAGCAGATGGGTAGGCAGAGAGGGCATGACTGCGATGCACAGATTTACATCAAAGACTAAGGGAAAGTGAGTGAACTTCTTTGGAAGTCACCACGGCTGACACCTCTTTAGGTTAAGATTCCGCTAAGTAGGGATGTCACCTAGCCTAGTGTAGGGACAGGCTAACCTGATTTTTCTCTTTTGTAAATGACGCTTAAGTTACAACTTGTGTCTATTCTTGCAAACCTGCTAATATTCGAGTTGGTTTTGGTGGTATTCTTCTGTCGCCTAAGATCGTTCAGAGAATTCAAGTTTGTTTTGGTGCCAATATACCTTTTGAACCTTATATTGAGATGTTTGTATCTCCAATTATCTTTGGCTTTATAATAAAACTTTAAAACTTATTTGTGGTAAGTGGTTCTTCAGAGTCGTGCCAATTATTGGTTTGATTAACCTAGTAGTGGAATGCTTTTTACTCTATGACAGGCAACAAAGATTCAGTCGACCTAGGTGGGGATTTAGATCTAGAGTGATCAGATAAGAGATCGAAAAATCCCGCCTTCTCAGTTGGTAGCAGAATTAGGATGGTTGCCTTCTAGAGGAAGGTGATCTAGACTAGGTTAAGATTACCCTGAGGCCCCTAGAGATCGAGAGATGACCAGCAGAAGAATCACCTGCAGAAGAAAGTGCTGATGGTGCGAGAGAAAAGCAGCAGAGTTGGTCGAGAGTGAGTATAATAAGGGTCATGCGTTGTCAGATTGCGGTGTTTTGTGTTGTATTTGTGTTGTAATGTCATGCGGAGTTGAATGCCTGTAGTGTGATTGAGGCAGGGTTGTGAGCGTGCGCAACCTGGTGAAAATCTTAGGTTCAGAGAAGAGCTTAAGTGGTTCGGGTGTATCGGACATCCAGAGTAATTGTCGACCATTGTGAAGGGGGTCATGAGGTACCATTGATCGCCCGCAGGACCGTGACAGGGGGAATGCAAGAGTGAGTGTATGAGTAACGGACGCTGGTCGGAAGTTACTGTGTGTAAGTAACCTATCAGTTAAGGCGATTGTCTGGACGTCTACGGAAAGACATTTCGTCAGTTGAGGTGACAATTACAGTTATACTGTGGGCGTACAGTCAAGAAAAGTGATCGCTTGGTCGGAAGTAATCATTTTTCACAGTGTGAATGGGACGCATGCATGACCGGGATACGAACTGAGAAAGGAGGGGAACTGCTGCGAAGGGGAGACGAGTGACGTCAGAGAGAGCCGCGCTGTGATAGGCCGGTTGGTGTGAAACCGCGCTGGGATAGGCCGGTTGGCAAGAACCGCGCTGTGATTAGCAAGAACCGCGCTGAGATTGGTGGATTGTCACCAGGAAGTAAACAAACGCAGGGAATTAAGGAAACTGGTAGATTTGATCATGAAGTGTTTTAAATGCTTGAGAGCGATCTTTAAGAGAGAAAGGAGAGAATCTTTGGACGGGGAAGAGGCCCCGCCAGAGGGTACACCAGCTCATTATATGGCTACGAATGTTGGGTTGCATACTATACTGTGGATTTCTAATTGGAGTAAGATTACAGAGGGGAACGAGGAACTGACTTTTCTGAAATACGGAACGTTTAGATTAGAAGTATTGCACCAGTTAAAAGCAGTTATGACCTCAATGAGACCTCTGCCCAGACCAACACAGTTTGAAGCCCTTAATGCGTGGATTAGGGCGGCGCACAACAGGAACCAGAACAGGCGTCAAGAAAGAGTGAGGCGATCAGTAAGAGCAGTGCAGGACGCCAAATGGGATGAGGAAGCTAAAAAATGGAGAGTGCAGACTATTGAAGTAGATAAACTGTACCCAGTGATAGAGGTTGCAGGAGACAAAAGATCACCAGAGGAGGATGATGAGAGCGAGACAGAGGACAGTCTGATAAATAGGTTATTGATAGACAGACCGCCTCCGTATAATAGAGGGATGGAAGGTGCCGAGCTCCAAAGGGGGGATGGGGCTGGAATAGGAGATTATAGACCACCTCCTATAACAGATAGGGAATACACCAAAGGTGAGGAAACACCTCAACCTAGTCCAGTACAGAGAGTAGTTGGAAGGTTCGTGGTACAAAAAATGCCAGAAACGGAGCGTGCTAAGTCCTATCAATTGCCAGACGCTCTCCAAGTACCTGTTACCATAGGTCCTATAGTATCGATTTATGACCCAGAGACAGCACAAGAGGAGGAACAGGCACGGCTAGACAGGGAGAGAGCAGAAATGGAAAATAGGAACAATATGATTAATTCCCGAAGGCAGTTGCCAGGACCAAGAGATCGGAGCACCCCATTAAATCCAGCAGTGGATCCCATAATAGATCAAGGGGGTCCGAGAGGACCGATGGATCTAAGGGGACCACGGCCGAAGTCATTTAAGGAGTTGAGGGCTGACTTGAGAGAGTGGGATGCTAACACGGGAACCCAGAATAATAGGTCAGGAGCGGAAGCCGAGTGGGGAAGTCGAGGTGATGGAACATTGTCTCACTGCGGGGCTAGTGAAAGCGGTCAGGAGTGCGATGGCAAAAGTCAGGAGAGTAGAGGGGCTACGCGTCATTTCCTAAATGGAAATGGACAGGAGCAAGAGGATAGGAGTGCAGAGTGTGGAAGGGCGTCTCGTCTCATTCACAGTGAGGGAGACCGAAGGACGCAAGAGTACAGAGACAGCTTTAAGTGCACTCACCATGCACCTGGCGATAGTAGACAACACTGGGATCGCGAGAACATGGGGAGTTGCGAAGGGTCTTACCATGTGTTGAGTGATACTAGACAGCAAGGGAATTGTGAAAGCAGGGGGGACAATGGAAGGTCTTATCATGCATTTAGAGAGACCGAACAGAATAGACAGAGTGGGACTGTGGGAAATAGAGCATCGTTTCACCACATACCAAGAGGGGATGGAACTGCATGGGACCTGGAAAGATGGGAACACGGGAGGACTCCCCATAACTTGCCTGAGCCCAGGGTAGGGCTCGGAGCTGGGATGGGAGAGATGTCAATGGACACTCTAAAAATAAAATATTGACAGCTGAGATAAAGGCAAGATGACTCGATGTGACCAGTTTAAAATCTGACTTGGATGAGATAATAGATGGCACGTTGCCTTTGGAGAGGATTGACATGTATGAGCAAGATGAGGTACTGTTTATAGCAAAGGATATCACTCGGAAAGCGAGAGCAGTACATGAGAAATTATCTGAATTGGCAGACAAGTACATGGTAGACTTGTCGAGAACAAAGGCATTACAGGGTAACCATAGGTTGCATTATTCAGATCAGGACCTCGAAGAGAGGAGAACAATTGGATTGAAAACACACATAAGAGAATTGATCACAGGAATAAGGACATGGAGAGATCTAGATAAGTGGCAAGAAAGGTGGTCCAAGAAAGGGACTGTTAGGCGGAGCACAATTGTGATGTCCCCGGAGGAAGGGTTACAGAGGATGGAAGCATACCCTTTGCGAGAAATAGCGAATGGGAGCTATGTGCATGTGCCCTGGAGTAGGGGAGATTTAGCTGCATTTACCAATTCCTTTCCTAAGCTGAGAGAAAATCCCGTGGAGTGGTACAAACAGGTAGAGAGGCTTGTAAAAATCTCTAAAGTACTGTGGATTGATTTGAACACCCTATTTGATATCGTAGTCCCAGGAGACTTGGGGACAGCATGTAAGGTTAGCGTAGAATGGCCCACATCTGAACCAGAGAGGGATGCTCAGACTAATGGACCGTCAGAAAGAGTCATGGAGAAATATGAAAGGGTAATGACATGGCTGAAAGATAAGGTGCCACCGCAGGACATAGATTGGGTCAAAAAAGATCGGACTAGGCAGGAACCCAAGGAGACAGTCCATGAATATTATGAGAGACTACTGAAAACGTTCAAACAATACAGTGGACTAGATGTAATGGATCCCAAAGACATAGGACAGTTTGTGTCGAAATTCGTTTTGGGATTGAGACCTGATATTTGCTTGATGATTCAGCAACATTTAATTTTCTGGCAAAACAAACCGTTAGATGAAATTTTGAGATATGCAAGGTATTGTAGTGATGAAATTGATTCTAAAGCAAAAAAACTTAAGGAAAAGCTGATGTTCGTTCAGATGCAGTCAGCTGGAAAGGGTGGGCAGCAGCAACAGGGAACAGGGACCATGGGAAGGAGATCGAATAATCAGAATAGGGACAATGAGGAAAATCCGAGACCTAGAGTAGACCTGGCTACCTTGAAAAAGACGACAAAGACGACAAAGTCACCAGGTGGGACATTGGAAACGCGAGTGTCCCTATAACCCTGAAAATGGAGAACTGGAAATAGAGGATGAGGAAGCTCAGAGCAGCCCAGTAAAAGGGACGACATTGCCCAAGGGTAAGGGGGTCAAAGGGGGGACCTCACCTCCTCGAGCCCAGTTCCCTCAACCACCCAGAATAGCGACAGGGGGAAAGACCTATAGACAGATGCCACTTTTTGTAGGAGGAGAAGAGTGTTACTATGTTGATCCGTTGACTGGACAGCGTGTGAGTAGAAAGGAAGACTGCACCCTGGGGGCAGTTCTAGAGGTGGACCAAAGGGGACCGTAGGTGGAGGCCGAAGTGGCAGGGTGTCCTACGACCTTCCTGGTGGACACGGGGGCCACTCGATCCACTCTGAGATCAGCAGTGGTTCCGTACCTGCCAATGTCAGGGGAAACAATTCAAGTGGTAGGAGTTGCAAATAGGAGAATGACTAGCCCTTTGACGGAACCAGTACTAGTGCGAATAGGAAAATACAGCGATGAACATCAGTTTGTAGTATGTGATTCTAGCCCTGTGTGTCTGTTAGGAAGAGATTTGTTGTGCAAATTAAATTGCACAATATACTGCACGCCTCAGGGAGTGGAAGTACAGACTAACGACGATGATGCCACCTTTAAAGTTGCAAATTCAAAGGCCGTAGAAATATGCGCCAGCCTTTTTTAGGATACCGAGGAGGGAAACGGGGACGGCAGAGAGTACGCTTCCAACCGTCTACCCGGGGTCAACATCAGTCTTATCAACATCCAATGGAACCTCAGCCTCAACATTATCTGGAGACTCGCAGCAGGCAGTACCAGAGGCAATGGATGTGATACCAATTTTCAACCTTTCTAAACATAACCTTAAAGCCTCAGACATATCCTTACTCTCAAAAGGTTTGACCTTTGTCCCACATGCTAATGTTAATCTATTTGAAATGTATCAAGATGTGCATGCATTTTTTAGGAAAATAAGACTTCAAAAGTTCTTTATGGATAGAGTGGAAATTGAGCAGGAAAATATAACAAACAATATTGTAGCCTTACCCTCAACATTCACACCATCATTGGACCAACTTGGTCCAGAAATGGCGATGTTTGAGAAAGTTGTCCTTGCAAAACTAGATCACGCCCTAAGATTTGTCCCTAAATCAAAATACAATATTTCGAAAGAAGAACACGACTCATTAATTAATCTAAAAAATGACAAATCACTGATAATAAAAAGCAGTGACAAGGGAGGTGGTATTGTCCTCATAGACTGCAATGCATACGAAACTAATATGCTCAATATGTTGAACGATCACCTATTCTATAAAGAAGTTATGAACAATCCAACTGATAGGGTAGTAAGAAAAATCCGTGAAACAACAAAGAGAGCACTAGATAGAAAAATAATAACCAAAAAAGAATATGAATTCCTAAACACCTCCCAAGGGAAACTAGTGTGCATCTATGGTCTGCCCAAAATGCACAAGAATCAGCAGGACCCACCTTATCGACCAATAGTTTCTACAATTGGCACTCCCACAGAAGCGATCTCCAAATATGTAGATAATATACTGAGACCTTACATTTCATTATCTCCATCATACATTAAAGACACTGGAGAAATAATAGCAAAGGTAGAAAACCTAGCATTCAATGAGAATAAAGATCTTCTTGTGACGCTTGATGTTGAAGCATTATACAGCAATATCCCACAGAAAGGAGCTCTTGATGCCACCATGTGGTTCATAAATTTACATCAGATACCTTGCAACAAGCAATTCGTCCACGAGTGCTTGTCTATAGTATTACAGGAGAATGTCTTCCAATTTGGAAACCGTATGTATCAGCAGATTAAGGGCGTGAGCATGGGGGCGGCCATGGCTCCGTCCATAGCTAATATATACATGGCTCTCTTTGAGGCACATAATATATATAATGAGATGGCCCCATTCTACGAGTCTGTTTCCCACTGGCACAGGTACATTGATGATATTTTTTTCATCTGGACCAGTGGGGAACAGACTCTCAAAGAATTTTTAGAGTGGATAAATCTTGCGGATGAAAACCTCCACTTCACTGCCAAGTTCAATGCCACCCAAGTTGAATTTCTGGATGTATATATCAGAAATGAAAACAATAAATTGGAAGTGGACCTGTACACTAAGCCCACCTCAAGAAATACTCTGCTCCATTTTTCGAGCTACCACCCGAGGAGCCAAAAGGATGGAATACCCTTCTCACAGTTTCTCAGGGTAAGACGAAACTGTACAAATATTAAGGACTACGATACTCAATCTGAAAAGATGAAGAGAAAATTCCTCGATAGAGGATACCCTCATCGGTTAGTCCGAGAAGCCTATAAGAGAGCCCGATACTACGATCGGGATGTACTCTTGAGACCTAAAAATGAAGCCCAGGAACCTAAATTGGTGTGTGTCACACGACATTCAACCATGAATGCCACAATTAGACAGATAGTAAATGCGAATTGGCATTTACTGAATATAGAGCCATCTAAACCTAAACTGAAGAAACCGATGTTTGCCCATCGAAGAAATAAGAATTTAAAGGACTTTATAGTAAGATCAAGGCACATAGGTACCTCTGAGAGGCCCCCCTTTATACAGAAATCGATACAAGGTGCGAACCCTGTGAAAGGCACCTCAAGATGTGGCTCTTGTCAATCCTGCAATGACATTATAACAGGAGAGACATTTCAGCTAAATGGTCATAACATCACAGCTAATGACCTATGGACATGTAACACCAGCAATGTGATTTATCTGCTCTTATGCCCTTGCAACTTGGGTTACGTGGGCGAAACTTCCAGATCAATTAAAACCCGGCTGACCGAACATAGGTCAGCAATCAAGACTAAAAAATTATCTGCGCCTTTAGTTGCACATTTCATGGACTTCCAACATGCTCCATCCGACCTGCGATGGCGCATTTTGGAAAAGATCAGTATACCTAACAGTAAAGGAGGAGAAAAGATAAGAAAAAAACGAGAAGTTTTTTGGATCTTTTCCCTCAGGACCTTCACCCAGGGCCTCAATAATGAACTGCCCTGGGAGAATGCAATCTTATAAATACTGTAATCTGTTTGACTAATAAGATCCCAGTTAATGATAATCTGTCCCCATTTTCATTCAGCATATGTCCATATACCTCATACAGACATATCTTGAATCAGCTCCTTTTATCCCCTATATATACCGAAACCTTATCCCGAATAGGTAAACTATACCCTACAATGAAATTATTTGCCACATACAACTATAATGTAGGTTTCACGACACCAGAACATATGAACCCATCTTTTTGTGGAGTTTAGACAGAATACAACATCAAGTGCGTATATTTTCTCTTTTTCTCACTTAGATCGTAATACAACTAATATTCCTTACTTCTCGCCTTTTATTAAAACTAGAAGTTATAAAATTAAGGGTGCTAGGAAGGATTAGATACAAACACACGAAATGCCAATATTAGTATTGCCCTTTAAGACACACAGGTGATATTCTATCCAATGGAAAATGTCCTTATAAAAGAACGTCTGAAACTCCCTATCAGAGTCGTTCTTTCTCGTAACCTGATCCGTTGGCAGAATACCCGGATGCAGCTGTTCGTCAGTAGCGCTCACGGTAAGAGAACGCGCAAACTGGTTAGATTAGTCTAAACTTTACCGCAACTAAATATTTATCGCCTCTAATACTAAAACTGTGCCCCTCACTTAATAGGAATTACATGCGCATAATAGGAATTAGATGCGCTTGGCTCCTAACCCCACTCGACATCAAGTCGGCTCCAAGACTCGGGTTCTTAAAGCTTGAACGCCTGGCGAGCGAGGCGTGCTCGTTGACATTGCGACAATTGCTCCGCATCATTAAGGTATATTTTTACTTCATGGCTAATATTACTTTACCATTTTAAGGTAAAATATTAATTCATATATCAAATGACCATCATTATACTAGGAAATAGAAATCTAAAAGGAGCATAAATGTTTTCATTAGGAGCCTTCACGTGATCGGCGGCTCCATACGAACGCCCTCGCCATACATTTTAACTCATCATAAGAAAGGATTATTTTTATCGACAAGCCACGTTCACTTCTCCATTTAGGTAAGCGGATAGTATCTGTACTTAAATTGTTGACAACAGATTACCTCTCCAGTGATTGAATCTATTCCATATTTTGTATTTCTTTTTTGATAGGATTCCTATACTATACGCTAATGTTCTATGGTGTTGTTCAACTGATTGACTGGACCCCAGACTTTAAACATATAAAGTCCGTTTTCAGGGTAAGAGAACTAGGAATATGTGCCCTCTCGCATATAACTAACAATAGCAATAGGACGGCTACTAATGGAATCGCATAATTCACTCGTAGGTTTGTGATCACGCCCTGGATTCCACTGTGTTTATATACCATAGCCTAAGTAGAAGAGAATTGTAGCAACGCCCACGACCGTTGCCTACTGATACCGATACGAGTATTAGGTAAGAAAATAATAACTATGTGAACGGACCTTAGGTTAGTATCTAGAAATAGGAGACAACCATTCACTTGTCAACTACTAAATAGCACCACCTGAATTATTGTTAAGGAATCTAGTAACATCTAGGAAACTATAAAGAGATAAACCGATCACTTATAAATGTAGAAATATGTGAATACCTATCCTTCCCTCCTCTTTTCTCCCTTGTTTCATCCTTTTCTTTACCTTTACTATTTTAATAAGTACGAATGAGTCAGCCCTATTCATAGTCTAGGGATAGACATATGTAAACATGTTTGTGAATATGTCTCTTGCAAATTGTATCAAATAATTGTGAAATCGAACATATAAAAAGATATTTTTAACAACTGTACCAACATCTAAACAGAAATGGTGGCAAAAATGCAATAATGATTATCAGTTACATCATTTTACCTCAGATATGATCATGAAATAGGATAGTTTACAACTGTACCATCTTTTCCATTTGTCCCTAGTAGAATTAGAATTTGCTGTTCTCTATGATTAGGATAATACTCTTTTGTCAGGCTATCCTTGCCAGATTTATGAACATAAATTATATCATGTTTTGGTTTTGAGATCAACGCCAGATTTATGAACATAAATTATATTATGTTTTGTTTTTGAGATCAACGTTTACGCATAGGTTGTTGAGATGTTTAATTAAAGCGGTACATCGAGAATGTGGAATGAATATCATACTCTTACCAATAGAATGGAGTAACAAACCGTTAACTAGTTCAGTTGTAATTTTGTCACGATAGGAAATCAATAACATTAATATTTTGCTACGATTATTTTTTACAGAATTTTGATGGTTAAAGTCCTGATGAAGGCATATTGTATATGTCGAAACGCGTCGACTGGATGCCATCTAACCTCTTTTTAATTTGTTTTGTGAATACATATGTATCATTATATTGCTATTTTTATCAATTGTGACTAATGCACTTAATTTTAATATTCCTTTTTTATCAAATTAAAAAATTATATTTTTCCTAACTGAACTAGTTTGTTTGTTGAATCTATTGTGTACTTTCCTTAGTGTATGCCTGGGAGTGTTACTTTTCATGCAAATTCAAAGGTATGCATAGAGCTGTATCCTACCTTGACGGTGGAAGAGCTCCCATGGGACTTAAGAGATACGGTGTCATCTGAAGTGTGGGATTTCACTGGGGAAGAGATAGGATTGATCAAAGGAGTGGAGCCAGTGAAAATCATGATAAAACCAAATGTTGAATATCCAAGAACGCCTCAATACAAGTTGACCCCGGAAACGATTGCAGGAATAAAGCTCGTGATCGACTCCATGATTAGACAGGGAATGCTGAAAGAAATCGTGGGTAGTCCATGTAACTCCCCGATTATGGGTTTGCAGAAACCTAGTGGGAAATTCAGAATAGTTCAGGACCTCCAAAAGATTAATAACATAGTTTTTTCGTGTTGTCCAGTGGTACCGAATCCATCAGTGATATTGTTTCAGATACCATTCCAAGCTGAGTGGTTCACAGTGATAGACCTTTGCCAGGCCTTCTTTTCAATCCCATTAGATGAAGAGAGCCAATTTATTTTCGCATTTAAGCTGGAAAATCGCGTATTAACATGGTGTCGTATCCCACAGGGGTATGCAGAAAGCCCATCGATTTTTAACCAGCTGCTGAAGAAAAATCTTGAAAGTCTAGTACTGCCACAGAACTCGGTTCTAGTCCAGTACATAGACAACCTACTTGTTACGTCAGAAACAGAGGAAGCTTGTAAAATAGACACCATCACCTTGCTGAACCATTTAGCTGAGAACGGACACAAGGTGTCTCCGAGCAAATTACAGTACTGTCTTACAGTAGTACAGTACTTGGGTCACAGAATTGAAAAAGGGAAACGGAAGGTGTCACCAGACAGGATAGAGGCGATCATGAAAATGAATTCGCCAACGACACAAAGAGAGGTCAGGATGTTTCTAGGAATGGTTGGTTATTGCCGACAGTGGATAGCTAACTTTTCCCTGAAAGCAAAGCCCTTACAAAAACTGACGCACAAGGAGGTGAGTGATCCGGTACCATGGGACAAGGACTGTTTGATGGCATTCTTGCAGCTGAGAGAGGACTTGTGTCGTGCTCCTGCTCTGGGAATGCCAGATTACGAGAAACCATTCTTACTTTACTGCTGTGAAAGAGAAGGTTGTGCTTTGTCGGTTCTAGCCCAAATTCATGGAAATGCCCGTAGACCAGTTGCATACTTCTCGGCTACTTTAGATCCAGTAGCCGCAGCGTTGCCCGGATGTCTCAAATCCGTTGCTGCAACGGGTGTCAGCATTGAGAGGTGTGAAAGTATTGTAATGGGACACCAGTTAGTGGTGTATGTACCTCATTCTGTGGAACTGTTAATGACCAGGACCAAGACACAGCATTTGACAAATAACAGGCTCACGCGCTACGAGCAAGTTATTCTTGCTGCGGAGAACGTGACCCTTAAGAGATGCTCTGTCTTGAATCCTGCTACTTTGATGCCACTCCCCAATGATATAGAAGATGAAGAATGTGAAGATCACGATTGCCTTGATGTAACTGAACTATGCACCAAACCGAGACCAGATATTGTGGATGAGCCGTTGACCGACCCTGATGAAATTTTCTTTGTTGATGGCTCATGTGTAAGAGACAATATTGGTCAGTTGAGAGCAGCTTACGCTGTTTGCACCATTACTGGAGTTGTGGAAGCCGCTTGCCTGGAAGGAGTACACTCCGCTCAGGTAGCTGAAATCATTGCATTGACACGCGCCTGTTTAGCAGGTAGCAAGATTCAAGTCACCATTTACACCGATAGCCAATATGGTTTCGGGGTAGTTCATGACTATGGGCAATTGTGGTCTCAAAGAGGTTACATGACCTCTTCAGGTTCACCTATTCGAAATGGGGAATTTGTACGATTGTTGTTAGAAGCATTGCAAGGTCCGGCAGCAATTGCCGTTGTTAAATGTGCAGCCCACACCAAAGGTACTGAGTTTGTGTCCCAGGGAAACAGATACGCAGACGAGGTCGCACGTTACTGTGCAGAGCAAGGATACTCTTTCACAGAGGTAGAAGTGGGTGGGACACAGGAAAAGACAGAGTTAACTATGATGCTGGATACTGTAGACACCTGGGATGATTTAAAAGGCATACAAGAAAACACAACGGACTTTGAGAAAAAGACATGGGAAACCGCAGGTTGTGTAAAAAGTGAAATGGATTTTTGGGTTTCAGCAGATGGAAGGGCAGTGTTACCAAATGAGTTAGTGAGTCCAATGGCGAGACAGATACATGGTCCGGTACATCTAGGCAGAGATGCTATGCTTCGGGTATTTAGTTAGACCTGGTATAATTCCAAGTTTAGAGTAGCCGCAGAAGCAGTGTGTCAGCGGTGTGTAACCTGTCAACAATTGAATGTGGGAAAGAGAACACCAGTCACATTGAGCCACATAGGGAGGTCTGGGGGTCCTTTCAACCGGATGCAACTAGACTTTATTGAGATGCCAAAATGTAAACGCCTCAGATATGTTCTGGTGGTTGTCTGCATATTTTCCAGATGGGTCGATGCTTACCCTACACGCAGGTGTGACACACTCACAGTAGCAAAGTTATTGCTTAGGGAGTTAATACCGCGGTTCGGGGTGCCGACCTCTTTGGAATCAGATAGGGGAACACATTTCAACAGCGAAATTGTGAAGATGCTCTGCTCAGCATTAAATATTGATCAGAAGTTGCACTGTAGCTATCAACCAGAAGCTTCAGGAATTGTGGAGCAGATCAATGGGACGATAAAGTCCCGAATTGCCAAAGTGTGTTCATCGACATCTTTAAGCTGGCCTGATGCATTGCCATTAGTACTCATGAGTATACGTAGCACACCAGACAGGAGAACAGGTCTCTCTCCACACGAAGTTTTAATGGGGAGGGCAATGAGATTGCCATCAGTTCCAACTGCAGCTTTGTTGAATATCACAGATGATCTGATCCTGGATTATTGCAAGGGACTTTCTGATGCCATTCATTCTGTGTCTCTTCAGGTGCAGGCTGCTGAAATTCCATCGTCCAAAGACCTGTGCCACGACCTGTGCCCTGGTGATTGGGTCATGGTGAAGAAACACGTCAGGAAGAATTGCTTAGACTTGCGTTGGCGCGGACCCTATCAAATCATCTTAACAACGAATACTGCTGTTAAAGTTGGAGGGCTGCCCAACTGGATTCACGCCTCCCATACGCGGAGAGTTCCAGCGCCCCTGGAAGAAACAGCTCCTCTCTCGGATGAAAATCCAGCTGTGGACGAAGAATCAATAGAGGGGACCAGCCAAGCTGTGGGGGTGTCGGAGGAAGCTGGGAGCGTGTCAGATCAAGTGGAAGAAGGACAGGGCGACAGTGAAACTGACATGGCCACAGAAGGAGAAAGTAGCTGTGAGCACGAATCAGACACTGATCAAGCTGCAAGTGATCAAGAGTCGAGTGTGAGGACAAGAAGCAGGAGAACAAGGCGTGGAGAGACTAGTTGGCCTGTAAGAAGGAAGAGGCCGAGCTTGAAGTCAACTCCTGAGAGAACCCTTGCTCCTATATCCGAAGACTCAGACCTGGACGAAGGTGCACAGAATCCAGAAGCGGAGGGTCCAAGGAGATCAAGGAGGGTGCGTGTGCCCTGCAGAAGATACGCCACTCCTGAGTGGACCTACCTGGCAGCAGATGTCTTGTGCACAGAGATCCGGGAGGGTGAGGGAAGTGACAGTGACCAGCAGTGATCCCATCATAAAGTTGGAAGTGGCGTTGTTGGTGCCTGGAGTTGAAGCTGAAGGGTTACTGACACTCACTATTCCCAATAGTCCTTACCTGAGCAGAATAAGAGAACTGGTTTTAAACAGAGTAGAATTTTCCAACGTTTGGCACAACAGTATCCGTACTCGAGGAGACCATTCTTCGCCTAGAACTGTTAGAATATGTGATCAGAGCTGCTGGAACACGGGTGATCGTAGACACCGAAAGACATTTTGTAAATTAGCAAAGATTGAGAAGATAACCTAGCGCCAAGTGGAAGAAGAAAAAATTTAGGGACCTTTCCATTTAGTTGACGGAGAAGGGCTAGGGTTGTCTGTTGTTACAGTTCAAATGACTGATTTCAAAAGAGATTGCCAGCTTCCTGAGGTGTAGTTCGAGAAAGACTGAATGAGCAACGAGAGACTGTCGAAGAAATAAGGAGAAAAGACTTTACATTGGAAAAGAGACTAAAAACTACACTATCTGGAGAACATGGAGGCCGGCAACTCGAACCGCAAAGCGAAATGCATAATAGGTACACTTTTAGCGGGAGTAATTTTTCTTATAGTTTTAGTAGTTACTGTATCATATATAGTGGGACATGAAAACGAAACAAAAGCAACAGAAGCAAAGGTTGTGGTAACATCGAAACCTACTACTGCTGGTAAAAAGGAGGACAATACAGTGAAGGAAAAGGCTTTGCTAGCAGCAGAAGCTCGTAGGTTACACGTAGATGAGTCACAGGGAAACTTTAAATCAAACGCCTATGCTAAGCTGCTATATGAATACATTGACGCTATGGAGGCGAAGGACTACTACGTTTGTATGCAATTGCCAGCCTCTATAGATGAAGGTATTAGGTATCATCATGTCCCATTGACTTATGGGATTACATGTAGTTTGTTGCTTAGTATATTTTATGGACGAGATAGTTTTGAATACTATTTCTCAAATTTTGATGCAGTGTTACCAGAAGTCCCAGCTTACAAGCATATGAATAAATGGGACTATTATAAGAGTGAGGACCGATTAGGGAATTTTTTCATTCCTTGGAAAACTTTAGATACTTCACATGCCCGAAGAAATAATCTGACCTGCAAGGTATCAGAAATTGAGAAAAAGTTTATAGGGCAGTTGGATGACCGTTACCGGAGGCAGAAGATTCTGAAGGCTTCCGGCCAATGGAAAACAGATTGGACCGAGGAGGAAAAGTCACACAAAAGAAAGGGTAGTAACGGTCCAATAGCTTTAGATCGAACACAAAAAGGGAAGCTATGTATACATAGGGGTAAGACCTACTATGAAAATGTATTCGTGGGAGAAGTAAGTTGCGAACATGCCTTTCAATTAGAATACTACACGAAAGATTTCTTAAAAGGAATGCAGGTGATCCCAAATGTGTATTTTGTCTGTGGAAGAAATGCCTACGTGAAACTGCCGGATAATTGGTATGGTTCATGTTATTTGGCAATTGTCTTCCCCAAAATATATCATGCTAAGGATTTAGAGATCATCGAGGGAAAAACTCAAGCCAGAGGGAGAAGAGATGTAGTCGATGCTGAGGTAGTTGGAGATGTATTCGGCGCTATGTTCCCTCTTCTAGGATTAATACTGAATGATGTTAAGATCAGGAGATTGGCAACAGTTGTAGACAGACTATCCGCCAGTACTGCTAGATCTATAATGCTGGTGGAGGGAGAGATGCAATCGATAAGGGCAAGGGTTCTTCAGACCCGACTTGCTCTAGACGTTCTGTTAGCCAAAGAGGGCGGAGTCTGTAAGGCTTTGAAGGTCCAGGAATGTTGCACTTACATTCCAGACAATTCAAAACCTCTTGAGAAGTACATACGAAACATCACTGAAATACACCAAGAAATTGAAGATTTGTCAAAAGTAAATGTGTGGGAAAAAGTGGGTCACGGAATGGGTAAAGTTGGAGGTTGGTTCGCCAATCTAGGGAAAAGCTTTATATGGTACATACTGAAGCCTATCATCATAATAGTGATCTGTGTAATCATATTGTGGGGATTAGTGAGGCTGTATCAATGGTATAGGTCAAATAGGTTGCAAAGATCCATGAGAGAACAGGAGCAGAGACTAGCTGCAATGCAGGACAACCAGTACAGGAGTCTGAGGGCTCTAGAAATGATAAAACGAGGGAGCATTGCAACGAGTTCTGTTTGATTCAATTCAATGATGTTGTTGAGATGATGATGACCCCTGGAGGTCATCAAAGGGGGGAACTGAGAGAGCGCAATTTGAGTAAAATGTATAAGTACACCATAGTTACATGTTAGATGCACGAATTTAGTTAAAGCACTTAGAAGTGTCGAAAATATATAGAAATACATATACTCACAAGTGTTTAATCAATGTAGAATGCATATTTTAGAGTGTGAAGCTAATGTAGTAATGTTTAGAAATGCTAGAGTGCTGTTAAGACTCTATGTTATGTGGCTGTTGCAGAAGAGGATCTAGGCCCACATGCATCAAGCACTTTTGCATTCGCAAACGGTGCGATTCCTTAAAATCGGCCGTTTGCGAATGCAAAAGTGCTTTTTCAGATGCATCATCATTTCTGAATGGAATTCGCTGATTTTGCGACTTTCCAGAATGCGAATGCATTTAAGGAATCGCAAATTTGCGATTCCTTAAATGCAATGCATCATTCAGAAATGAAATTGCGAGAACAAGGTTTGGAAGTGCAAATTACCACGAGGTTGAACCTCGTGGTAAATTGCGAAAAATGTTTAAAATGTACTAATTTACATTTTAAACGATGTCATGTTACAGACACACATGTCCTTAGGACATGTGTGTGTGAAACATCCATTTCAAATTACATTTCGGGGGTGCAGGGGGGGTCCTTTGGACCCCCCCCTGCACCCATGAAATTTTCTAAGTGCCATTCGCAATTTCCATTGATTCCTATGGGCCTTTTGGCCCATAGGAATCAATGGGAATTGCGAATTCGCAATTTTGAAGTCACAAAATATTTGCGAGTCGGTAAAAATTGCGAATTTTACCGAATCGGAAATATTTTGCACTTTCCATGATGCATCCCGTTTTGCGAATCCATATTTGCGATTCGGTAAAATTCGCAAATTTGGAAACGCAAAACGGGAGTTTGATGCATGAGCCCCTTAATGCTGCCAAACGCAGAAATGTGCAGGCCTCATGGCAATGTCTGAAGAACGAAAACGTGCCTTTACAGTTTCACATAAGATGGATTGCTATTATTCAGAATATTATTGATCATATGTTAAAGTTATGTTTTATAGAAGTGTTTCATATAATCAGAGTGTAATAGGTAGAACTTGTTTTAGTTTAAGAAATAAAGGTTCACAGAGTGCAGGCCTCTTGCAAAGTAATTTAGTAGGCCTGGAAAGATAAAGTCGCTTCTTTGATCTGCATGTGCTAGTTAAATTCGGGTCTCGTTAAGCATAAATTGCTGACCATGTTCGAAGTTTTACGACTTGAGAGATAAACTGGAGGTCGGAATTTGGGGCCCAATTCATGGGTGTCTGTTTGCAGGTGTGAGGGGGTTCCAATCAAGAGAGTGATGAATAGAGCTCTGTCCGGGGAGACAGGCACAGGCCTGGAGGAGGCTTCAGGAATTTCCTGGGGGGTACCGGCGTGCCGAGAAGAAGCCTGGGAAGCAAGGTCAACGCTAACAAGAAGCCCAGAGGAGTATCAGTATGGAAAAAGCCAGAACCGAAACGACGTGAGAGGTGTACGTGAGGGGCGTCCCTGAGGGGCGTTTCAACTGTAATTGTGATTTTGTATTAGGGACAGCACCCTGGGGTGGAGTTAGAGCAGATGGCCTGAGGACCCTTAGAGAGTGGATGGGTAGGCAGAGAGGGCATGACTGCGATGCACAGATTTACATCAAAGACTAAGGGAAAGTGAGTGAACTTCTTTGGAAGTCACCACGGCTGACACCTTTTTAGGTTAAGATTCCGCTAAGTAGAAATGTCACCTAGCCTAGTGTAGGGACAGGCTAACCTGATTTTTCTCTTTTGTAAATGACGCTTAAGTTACAACTTGTGTCTATTCTTGCAAACCTGCTAATATTCGAGTTGGTTTTGGTGGTATTCTTCTGTCGCCTAAGATCGTTCAGAGAATTCAAGTTTGTTTTGGTGCCAGTATACCTTTTGAACCTTATATTGAGATGTTTGTATCTCCAATTATCTTTGGCTTTATAATAAAACTTTAAAACTTATTCGTGGTAAGTGGTTCTTCAGAGTCGTGCCAATTATTGGTTTGATTAACCTAGTAGGGGAATGCTTTTTACTCTATGACAGGCAACAAAGATTCCATCGACCTAGGTGGGGATTTAGATCTAGAGTGATCAGATAAGAGATCGAAAAATCCCGCCTTCTCACTAACAACGCGTTACTCCAGGGCAATAAAGATTCCATAGATAGGAGGTTATCTCCCTTTAGCAGGGAACATCGCTGGCTTTCTAGTGATGTTCCCTGCAAAAGGGTCATATCAGCATAATCCACCCGCTATGTTAGGGATGGCTAAGTCAGGATTTTAGCAGACGTTAGATTTTGGCGAAAACAGACGTTTTTGCCAAAATCTAATGTGTGCTAAAATCATGTGGGCTGCCTTGTAAATATTGCGATGTAAACATCAGTGATATTTGCAAGGTAGTCCATCTGGGCTACTCCCAGTAACGTCCACTTGCATCTCATTGAAGATGCAAAGGGAGGCGTTGGGAAAAGGGTGCTAGCATGCGATTATGCCTGTTAGCACCCTCTTGTAAATAGGGAGCAGGTTTTATCTCCGCTTTTTTAGCTTTGTAAGCCAAGATAGCGGAGATAAAGCCCTTGTAAATATGCCTCTTACTCTGCAACAGAAAATATACCTCAATACCAACACAAAACAGCAAATATGAAATAATGAAATTGGTCATCGTCGCCTCCCTGCAAGACCTTCTAGCATACATTCAATACAACTAACTTAAATTTTAAAAAATTGTCACCGTCCTCACTTTGAATTTTTGGGGGAAAACGTCGAATACTCCAATCCTATATCTGAAGAGCAAATCACGGTGTCCCCAATCAGTGGTGAAGCAATGCAATAAGTAACAACAATGAAGGTGCAGGAATACTTTCACCCCACTGTGCTTTCTACAGGCAACGTGAAGGTGAAAATACTTTTGTTCCTAACTTTCTGCTACATATACATGGATCACTCTCAATATGTGTGATTTTAGGCTGAATTCTTAGCATGAACCCAGGGTTCATGAAGTACTCTTTCTGTGACTCTTCAATGAGATCTTTTATGCTGGAGACATTCTGGTTTCCTTCAAATCCCCTTTAGGGTTCCGTCCTCCAGTCACTCTTCCATGCTCACATGGGCCAGACCACAAGTGTGGTTGGGTGTAGACACCACTGTACATTCTTTTTTTTTTAGTTCAGTAAGATTTTATTGAATTTTTAAGAATGGAGAAGTACATAAATACATACAAAAAATTGAAGAAGGAATTCATTAAAATACAAAGCAGCGAAAAAAGAATAATCATAAAAATACAGTCATCAATAAAATTCATCGCAAGAAAAAATTTGTCATTCAAAGGGAAACATAAGAAGGGGAAGGAAGGGAAGGGAGAAGGGAAAGGGAAGTATACATTTCCTAGCATAAATACTTAAATAAGTAGAGTTACCAATATGATATGAGCAATAAAACAACAATAGTTATAACTGTACATAAGAATCTATAGGAGACCAGAAAGATTGAAAAGTTGAAGAATTATGATGAACACCTTGTAATGACAATTGAGCACCTCTTCTTGTAAAGATAATCCAAGACCACCAAGCATGGACTGAAAGGGAACTAGCATCCTTTCAACAAAAAGTGATGGATTTTAACGCAGCCGATACCAAAAAATTAAATAATTTTGCTTCATCATCATCAAGGGGTACGCTCAAAGCAACAGATTTACATATAACTAAATTATAAGAAGGTAAATCAGAAATAGGTAAAATTTTCTGTATAACATTCCATACTTCAGACCAAAATTTCAAAATAGTCGGACAATCAAATAACATATGACGTAAGGAACCAGGATGCAAATTGCAATGCCAACATACATTAAATGGCAATAAGTGAGCTTTAAATAAACGCAATGGTGTCCATAAAGAATTAAATAAAATATAAGCATTAGTTTGATAAATTGACACTGGTAAACATCCAGAAATAGAATGAGTCCATATTAATGACCAGGAATCGTTTGGAAAAGATAAAGATAACTCATTATTTCAAAAAGTAGAAATTGTATCAACATTGGAACCTAAGGATAAGGTGAGTTTCTTATAAAATACAGACACCACTTTAGGGGATAAAGAAACAGTATTACCATATAGCATAAAATCAGCTGTCATTTTAGAAGGAATGCCATTTGGGAAGGAATCTAAAAAAGAATTACAGAGAAATTGATATTTTGACAGATCAGATAAAGGCAGATTAAATTTTGATTGGAGTTGAATAAATGGAATAAAAGCATCATCCATGAAAACATCTCCAAGATAAAAAATACCTTTAGCAATCCAGGAAGACCAAAAGGAAATATTCCTATTTAATTTTATTAAGGCACTATGCCATAAGGACAAATGTACCGTAGAAAGTAAAGGGGATTCAAAATTGGAGTCTAAATCATTAAAAATTAATCTTGATGATTTAATTATGGAAGAAGAATGTACAATTTTAGATACGGGAGACATAGTTAACAGGGACAATAAAGGAAAAGGTTTGACAAGGGAAGTCTCAATATGAAACCAGATAGGGGGAGTAAGCATAGGAGAGATATTAAACCATAACGAACTCTGTTTAAGGATAAACGCCTTATGATACAGAAGGAAATCAGGTAGGGCAAAACCAACATGACAATTGGGAATTTTTAATTTTTTATAAGCAATATGGGGAGGTTTATTATTCCATAAAAATTTCGATAAAAGTTTGTGAATATCTTTATAAAATTTGAGTGGAAATTGAGTTGGGATCATTGCAAGAGAATAAAATATTTTAGGGGCAATAGTCATTTTAATAGATTCCATTCTCCCCCACCAGGAAAGATGAAGGGAGGACCATTTGGATGTTTTTTGTTTAATATATTCTAGAATGAAGTCACAATTTAATTTTAAAGTAGCATGAAGGGATGATGAAAAGAATATTCCAAGGTATTTCAATTTATTCTTTTGCCAAACGATATCCTGTGAGGGTAGCATATCATGAGTACATAACATATTTAGTGGAAAAAATTCAGTTTTACTAACATTTAACTTATAACCTGATACAGTAGAATACTTAGAAATAATATCCAGCAAAAAAGGAACAGAGGAAACAGGATTACTAATAAATAATAACACATCATCAGCATACGCTAAAGTTTTAACAGTAATATCATTGATAGTAATACCATGAATGTTATCACATTTACGAATGTAATTAAGAAATGGCTCTATACGAAGTAAAAACAAAAGAGGGGATAGGGGACAACCCTGACGAGATCCTCTGAAAAGAGAAAATTGGTTAGAAATCTGGCCATTAATAAATAATCGAGCTGTGGGAGCATAGTATAAAGCAGAAATCATACGAATAAAGGAGGGGCCAAAATTAAAAGATAACAAAGTTTTAAATAAAAATTGCCAATGGATTTTATCAAAAGCTTTTTCAGCATCTAATGCCATAACACCAGCAGGGCTAAGGAAAGTGGAGCTTTGTTCAATAACATGTAATAACGTCCTCGTATTATTAGCAGAATATCGATTTTTCATAAAACCAGATTGGTCAGGGTGAATAATTGAATGAAGGATAGGTGCTAACCTGGAAGCAATAATTTTAGCATATAGTTTACAATCTTGATTGATCAAGGAAATGGGACGATAATTAGCAACAAGGGTAGGATCTTTATCAGGTTTGGGAAGGACAACAATTAAGGCTTCAGAAAAAGAACCTGAAATAGTACCTGATGAAGAAAAATGAGAAAAAATCTGGTTCAAAAAAGGCAAAAGATGATGTTGAAACTCTTTATAAAATTCTGCAGGGATACCATCAGGACCAGGGGATTTTTTCTTTGGCAGCGATTTAATGGCTGAGAGAATTTCCTCATTAGTAATGGGTAACTCTAACTTAATTTTATCAGACGAAGAAATGTGAGGTAAATCAGAATGTTGTAAAAAGGAATCAATTATAGAATTGTCACAATAATCTGGCTTATTATATAAAGTGGAATAGAAATTCAAAAACTCATTAACAATCTCATTATGGGAAAAAGCAATTTTACCTTGAGGACATTTAATGGAGGTAATCTGAGTTTTGTCTCGTTTAATACGTAAATAATTAGCTAAAAGTCTACCATACCTATTGGTGTTAAAACGAAATTTAGCATTGGATTTAGAGAGTTGTATCCCAGCTCTAGTGCTGAGAATAGCATTAAAATTCATACCTCAGCTTTTGTAATTTTACTTTATATTGGGGATCACTAGACGTAATAAATAAACGCTCAAAAGGAGCTATTTGTTTCTCTAAAGATTTAACATGTGAATTAAACTTCTTATTTTCATGAGCCATGATAGAGATAGTGGTACCCCTAATATAGGCTTTAAATGCATCCCATCTAGTGGTAATGGAGGTAGAACCTTCCGGATTGAATATAAAATAATCCTGAATAGCCTGGAGTAATTTGGGTTTATGAGTGTCGTTAAGGACAATGTCGGAATTCATACGCCACCTCGACTGTTTAGTGAATGAAGATGATACATTTAAAACAAAAGAAATCATAGCGTGATCTGAAATGTCGATGGTACCAATGGTAGGGTCATTTGCAAATTGAATAAGGGAAGGGGAAAGGAAAAAATAATCTATTCTGGAGTGGGAATTATGAGGATTGGAGAAAAAAGAAAACTCTTTACCAGTTGGATAATGCAATCGCCAAATATCAGCTAACTTGGTGGTTTGAAGAAAAGTCTTAAAGGTATGAAAAGTCTTGGACGGTCGAAATCGAGATGTAGACAATCTATCCAACAAGGGATCTACAAAAATATTGAAATCACCACCAAAAATCAATGGAGCATTTCCCAACTTTAAAACTTCAGACGTAACAGTGGCCCAGAAAACAGGATCCTCTGACGTAGGGCCATAAACATTAATCAAAAAGAAAATAGAGTAATGAATTTTAACTTTAGCTATAATATATCTGCCATCAGAGTCCGAGATCTTATGCAAAACCTGACAATGCAACCTTTTGGCAAAGAAAATAGCGACTCCATTCTTTTTACCTGCAGCAGGCGAAGAGACAATAGAGTCTACCCATTTTTAATTCATATAACTTAAAACTTTATCATCAACATGTGTCTCTTGGACAAAACAGATGTCAGCCTTAGAATTACCTAAATAATCTAAAATTTTTAAACGTTTTACTGGATGTCGTAAACCTTTCACATTAAGAGAAACAATTTTAATATTATGAACATTAGCCATTAGGATGGAAGAGAAGGAAAAGAAAGAAATGGGAACAAGAAGAAGGTAGGATAAGACAGGTTAAGAAAGTAACTCTGACTGAAAAATAGGAAAGGGAGAAACAAAAAAGAGAGATTAAGGTACAAACATACAACATAAATAAAGACAAGGAAACGCACACCCGTTCCTCAAGCATGGCCAGTTACCGTTGGAGCTCATGAAGAAATTTAGTGATAAACCTGTCACAAGAATCCAGCTAGATGAAGTCAAGAATTAGGATCTTGTGTATCCATTGATGGAGGAGCCTGCTGTTCAAGGAAAAGACGAAGATCTTCTGGACGTTGAAAAGATTTAGAGACATTGTCTTTCCAGACTCGCATTGTAGAAGGATCAAATAGTCCATATTTGAAACCAAGGCTCCTCAGTTGCGGACGAAGAGAAGAAAATTCTTTACGAATAGCCACAGTTTCTTTAGCAAAATCCTGATGGATGAAGGTTTTGGTTCCATTCACCAACAATGATGGTATTTCACGAACAGCTTTCCGAATAAGAACCAAGTGATGATGACGCAGGACCTTAAATATCATCTGCCTTGGCTTTGAATGACGAGGATTACGAAGTGACGGAACTCTATGCGCTTTATCAATTTAAAATTTTTCTGTGAACTTAATATTCAGGAGACCAGGTAGAAGAGATTCAAGATAAAGCCGACAATTGGTCCCTTCAACTTCTTTAGGCAAATTAAAGATGCGCAGATTATATTGCCTATTGCGATTTTCTAAGTCCAACAGCTGAGTATGCATTGGCATAATTCTGGTCATTAAAGGTGTAAAAGCATCCAACTTATTCTTATTATCTTGGATTTTAATGGTATTATCCGACACCTTCATGGACATAGAAGCCATATCTTTACGAACATTTTTAACTTCTGAGGCAATGGAGTTAGTATTCAAACGTAAGGCTTTAATTTCCTCCAAAATCAGAGCCAAAGAAGGTTCTGAGGATTCCACCACTTTAGATTTTGTTGGAGGAGGGGAAACCTGCTGCTTCCTTTTATTAGTGGGAGGATTTTTTGAATCCATTTTGAGGAGAAAAAATATGCCTTAATATGAGGAAAAATAGAGTGAAACAAAATATCCTCAAAATGTGAGGAGAAGTGTTGTAAATATGGACAAATGCGTCATAAAACACTGAAGAAACCCAGGTGCAGCAGCTAAACAGAACTGTAGGCGGAGCTAGGCCCAAGCCAGCCTCTTTCTTAAATAACTCTCCGCCCCCAGGCTCACAATCTCGGCAGTACCTCGAGTAGCAGCAAGGAGCAGAAGCATGTGAGGTGAGGAGAAACACTACCGTCGTCCAAAAACGGGTGAGTAGAGGCTTCAGGAGGCAAGCGCCAGTAATTTCGCTGGGTTTCTGACAGGATTTCGTCATTAATTTGAGCTAAAAGCTCTGAGGAATCACGGAGTTCCGGTGTCGGCGGCCATCTTGGTTGACGCGCTCGCGCGTCTCCACCACTGTACATTCTATGGTGTGTATTGCTGCAGACCACTCTTCAGCCATTGGTGCTCAGCAGGGTGTCGTCACACACCACTCCTCTGGCACACTGGCTGCGGCAGACAGGAAGGACCGAACTAGAGATGTTGCATCGCTCCGCCCAGCACAGGCTTGGTTGCTCCCTCGAGGAGAAGCAGAGGCTTGGACTTCCGCCACACAAATCTATGCCAGCAGTCACAGGGCGCCAACAACCTTCCATTTGGAGGTTATTTGTTTGAAATATACAAAAAACTCAGTTGTAACTTATAGTAGTCTCATGGGATCATGGTCGATCTGCCAGTCATCTCTAGCTTCTGACGACTATCACCTTCCTTAAGCGATTGTGGCTGGGTACCTTCGAGGATGTGATCTAATGGGAAGAGCGGCCGACCTTGGACGTGGGAAACCAGGTTTGAGTCTCGGCGTCAACTCAGCATCCTATTATTCTGAGCAAATCACTTAATCTCCCAAAAGTGAATGTGTCCCTGGGCAATATTATTAGTGCTCATGTAAAGCCCTCCAATTCCTTCTGGTCAAGTTCCCGCTATAACAAAATTGCAAAAAAATAAATAAATATGCAGAGCCTCTGGGCTGTCTGCAAAACTCATTGCCAGTGTTAATATGAGCGTTCACTCACTAGAGATTGAAAGTACTGGCTAATCTGAGACGAAGCCTGCAGCAAGCCCGGCATCAGCCTCTGTCCCGAAGTGACTCACCAAAATCCTCCAAGTAGAACCCCCAAGAATATTATCTTAATGGAACCAGCACTGAAGTGGAATGTTGTCAGAATATAACGCATCTGACTTTATTGAGGAAGGCAAAGGACTCATCGGCACTCACTTCCACATTGGCCTTACTCAACTGTCCTATTTGCTCTTATTGGCCCTTCAGTCATTTTTAGTAAACCTCATATCCCTGGAATTCTGGAAATCTGATCAGTGCTGAATTAAACCCTGTGGAGGCTCCTAAGCAGTCGAAATGTCGGGGTCCCCCAAGCAAATTATCTCCTAATACCCAATGCACCAGGTTCTTTTTCAAACTGCCAGCTGCCAGAAGATGAGCTTTTAAGAGACAAACTTATGTGAATCTGATGTGTCTGGTTTATGTACTTTAAGTTATATTTTGATCTGTTGTTGCGGGGCCCCTAAAAGGAGTGGGGACCCTATGCCGGTGCCAATTTTGCCTATTTGGTAATCCGTAACTGGGAATGGTATAATGCTGGCGTCAACCTCTGAGGTGTCTCCAAGGGCCTCTAGGGCATTTTCCACCTCCACTCAAGACAGGATGCCAGAGTGTCCACTTTCTGACTTGCAGGCACAGGACCTCCAGAGTGATCTCATTTGACAGAGTCCTACCTTGGGGCATCCCTCTCTTGGGAGATGCACCGCCTTAGTTCTTTCACCCCAGCCTGTCTGCATCAACTCGTAGCTTCACCTGGTAACTCATCTGCCTCAACCACGAGAACATTCTCTCTCAGCACATACTCAACAGCCAATCAGAATAGTTGCTCAAACATTCATATATTTTTAGCCCATGATAACATCATGGGAAATGTAAGAGTAAACTGCTTTATAACAAAAGACCAACAAAGTCATCCTAGATGTGGCATGAAGCTATTGCAAAACTCGCGGTCTTCATTGCAAAATCTATGACGTAATCAAGCTGGCTACTCCACTTTTCAAATCTGGTCTTTAGAATTCACTAGTTTGTGCAGAGTCTCAGCCACTACTCATTAATATTGTACTATCAAGACATCGAATACATGTTAAACATTATCTATGTGAATAAAAAAAGACATTTGAAAAACAGACAAGACAGGCCTGTAATGTGGGTCCAAGATTGCATGGTCACCTCCTCTGACATCGTCAAGGTCAAAGGGTATTAAATGTCTCTAATGATGGCCACCAACTAACTAGCCGTCTTTTCTGTAATATGTACTTAAAAGATGGCCAGGGTTAGTACTATGATCCTCCAAATTGTTTACCTAATCCTATGTACTTCAAAGTAAGTTTCAAATTGGAACCGCAGTTGAATAACAGAGGATCTTTATTGCAGTCTTCAGGGCTGAGCACTTTGGAAAGATGGCTGCATGTTTGAAGGGGATAAGATGGGCAGGCAGCAGTACTTCCTGTGTAAGCCACGGGGATATTGACAATTCTATAGGCCGCACACACCCTTTCTTTCGAGAGTTCCAAATCAATCACACTTTACTTTGAAAATGCAATATTTCTCGTTTTTTTTCAGGGTCGGTCATAAAGAAGTCATTGTAAATTCTTTGTTCAATAGATTCACGCACCTCCTTCAAGGGCTTTCATTGTGTGCTCGTGTATAATCCATACTGTGGCAGTTTTAGGCAAATGTAAAAGTCGTTTTCTGAAAGAGAATGTGTTGGGCGTCCAGTGAAGATCCATGAAAGAATGGATGCCGAGTTCAGAGCCGGCAGAATGCATTAGCTTTCTCAAGCACACGGTATACGCATTGTTCTGATTGGGTCCCACTGGCTTTACTTACTGAAGTGCATTATTCTAAACATAGAGCAATGGGGTCTATGAGAACATATTAAAAACAAAGTCACTCGCAGAAAAAATACAAGCTGGGCAGAACATAAAAGCACTTCCAATATAAGACTATCAACAGAATACTGAATTTTTCTCAAACTCCGTAAGGCTACACTATAAGACTCATAAAAAGTAATTCATGATGGATATTTGTAATTTACAACACCTTACGTTATGTGGTAAGACTTTTATATAGTGCGGCATTCTCCATTTCCAAGGAATTCTTGGGGGTCTCAGAGTGCAGAGGAAGGTATGGGGGATATTCTCAAGAACGTCCGATAATCATCGCCAAAATAGGTTAACGCAAATTTTCATATCTCTGTCTATCGGGGGTAAATAACTCCGTGTTAACGGCATATTCGCAACCCGGTGGTAACATGCAATAGTTTCCCGATAACGTGCCAAATGTCCGCGATGAAATCACCGGGACAGCAATAAAAATCTAAACTACCTCGTGAAAAAAGTTGCGATGGGCCCAACTGCGATAAAAAATGTTGCTTTAAGCAGCGCCATACCTGCAAGCCCCACAAGTCAGGTGGCAAAAATCACTATAAAAGCGGCAGCAAAAAACACTAACAAAACACATACAACTGCGAACCACCACGGAGGTAGCTGGAGCAAGTACAGAGGACAACCAGAACCCCACAAGCCCCACAGAGGACCAGCCTGGGACCATCATTGGGAAGATGGTGGCAGGAGTTGGGGGACTGGACACTGCACAACAGAACTTGAGCCAACAGGGTGAGTAACGACCAGTGACCGGTGGGACCGGGGGAGATGGGCACAATGGCACACATGCACAATTAAGTATAGCACATCTGCGAACAAACCATGCCCAAGAGTCACAACTCAGACCAAGAGCCCAATTTACCCAAGTCTGCAACATCTCAGCACTGGATAAGCACAGAAGTGAAAGACACACCACCTGAAAGGGATAAGGGCACGCAAAATCAGAGCTGAAGTGGCAACTCACCGACAGTGCAGCACACACACATAAGAATCAGAGAACCTCAACATTGACAACAATGTGGTACAAACTGCAACACTTCCACAACAGAGCAGAGGACACAACTGCTGCTGCTTGTGTGCAGAAAATGGCCATTCGCATTTGGCATAGCAGGAAACTGTGAGATGACAATGTACAATTACAACCTCACATCCGTGATGGTGTAGAAATGTCAACTGTCTCACATCAAATAGACATCTCCTCACAAACAGTCACAATGTACATTGTCATGCAGTCTGTTAGTAAACTTGTGCAATGCGTGAACATACATATGAACACAATGTCAATTTGCATCTCCTCTTCACATTGCAGAGAGAGAATCAACATCTCCTGCAGAGCAGACCAAACAACACAGCACTGATGATGAAGAGGACCTCCCCAACATCGACACCGACACCCTCCAAAAGCTCACAGAAAAGCTCCAGCACCCCACCTCCAGGAGCATGGCAGCCCAGCTGCATCCCCGCACAGACCACACCCCCTGCACAGACCACACAGCAGGAAGCACCCACCACCACGGCTGTCTCCCAGGATACCCACGACCAACACATGGTATTCCAACCCCATGTGTAAGGGTGCCAGGAGAAGATGGCTGATCAGCTGCGGGTGGGGCTCGACCTCATGGCAGCCAAACTAGATGCCATATGTGGGTGTCTAAGTCCCATCATGGACCACTTACAGTCCCTAACAGAAGCCCACCGTCCGCTCCATGCTCTCCAACAATCCATGGCTGACATCGCTGGAGTCATAACTCTGAGCCAAGAACAACTGTATATTCAGAGTGGCTCCAGTGATGTTACCCAAGAGTTGGGACACATAAGGAGAATGATGGGGAGCTTGGAGCAGATGCAGACGGAAAGAATGTTTGCCACAGCTGCATACCAGTGAGATGTAGCTGCGATCTTCCATGCCCTGCATATCCTCTTCATGGCATTGCCATCTCAAGGCCTGGCGCAGATGAATGCTTCTGCTACCACTCCATCCACATCTCCACCCCCTGAAGTGCCAGTGCCACAGAGTGCGGCAGACATTCCATCACCGGCTCCTGATGTGTCACTGCCACACAGTAATGCAGACAAAACACCACCACCCACATGTGAGGCACCTGACACATCAGAGGACGAAGATGATGATGAATATAGCTTTGTGGTAAGAATGAAGTAGTAGCATTCATCTCCGCCATATAGCAGTTTCAGCTTGGTTCTGCCCTCTGCATCATGCCATGGAATAACACCTTCCTCTGTCCCCGATATACTCATCGACACTCAACTTGGACCTCGACATGTCTGGTTACCAATGATACAGCAATCACACTGCAGACTGAAGTCTTCCACTTCCGATGAACTTGTCATTCCCTAAAGGACTCTGGCTGGCCCTCCACTTGGCAACAATGTAAAGTGGGGTTTGCATGGCCCTGTACTGATCCAGCTTCAACACACCACTGAATGTGAATAAAACATTCTAATTCACACAGATGTGTCATGGCTATGACCAATCATGTATGTTAGTATGGATGAATGTAGGGACAGTAATTCCACAAAAAGGTACTCCCTGGGTAATGCTATCAATGCGCATGTATGGCCGTGACCCAGATAGGCAGTGAGACACACATTGTCATTCAAATCAACGCTCGTCACAGTTGAAAACAAGTGAAGGTGCGTAGACTTTATTAGTATATGTTTGTCAGTGTGGGCAAGATAAGTGCCACAACATGCAGACCAATCCAGCAGTATGTCATAAAGAGGAACGTTGCCAAGCGCTGCTATCCACTCTGAGTGAGTGCCTCACCTTTCACAGGTATGTGTTAATCCCCATTGGTGTCCGCTCATGTAGTCGGAGTCCAGGCGAATGCAGCCATGTCCACTGTTGTCATGGGATACGTGACCAGATCTCCAAGATGCAACAAGGTGTTGGGACATGTGCAATGGGTTCCAATCAGTTGTGGCTGCAGGTATGTAGTTACTCGTCCATGAAAGCGATTGCAGCTTCGTAGGCCATCATTTACAACATAAGGTCGTTGTCGACTTCATCAAACAGGACGGCGAGTCCATCCATTAGCAGGTCCGGACAGATGTGCTGCGTCCAACCCCTTTCACCAATTATCACTACAGCCCAATAGGGGAGCGGTTCAATGTGGTCACTGCACATGAGGATCTGTGCAATCTCCCAGGTCCAGCTGCCAGCATGTATGCCAAGTATCAAGGCATACCATAAACGGGTATCACAGTGACACTCCTGGTTGTGTGCCAACAGGGGGCGCACACACGTCAGAATCCAGTTCATCTACGGTCCTTTAGGATAGGCAGACAGCCATGCACCACTCGAATATGTACAATCGACAATGCAACACAGTTTAAACGCAGGTGACGTTGGCAAGGCGGAAGCTTAGTCGGTAACTGATCTGCAGCAGTGCCAATGGCAGTGCCCCCAGTAAATGCAGCATACGTGCACGGTACCGTTCCATGTGACAAGGGTTGTGCATGTGTACGGGATGTTCTGCCATTGCGTCAGTGGCTTTGGTTGAAGCAGCACTGTTCTGACCTGCTCCAGTTCTGTGGATGAAATGCCACAGCTCAGATAAATGAGTTGTTTTAGTGTGCAACGGTTGTACGCCTGGGATGGTGTGAAAGTAAGTGTGAAGGCCATTCCATGCAAGAGAAGTTCAAGCAAGGACTTCTGTCTGTGCGGTGTGTATACATTGGTCTTTCGTCGGGCTGTGTGTAGTGTGGGAGTCATCATCAGCTGCTATAGTATCTCTCAGGTGGTATCGGGCACATGCAATTCCGAGGTCGGAGGTGCAGATGTGCTCCCACCTGATGTTTCAGACAAAGAAGCTTTCATCCCTAATTTTAGTTAGTCATCTGCTTCCATACAGGAAATGTGAAGTGGCTTGTTGGGGGTGGGGTGGGATGTGTGCGACTTTGGGATTCATGTTTGACATGGCTTGCATGTGGCAAATGTGCGGCATCAATGTGCGTTACGTTGCCTCACAGCTGCTCCTCCCTCCCCCCTAGCCTTTTTACTTGTGTACGGTTGCATCACTTGCACTCCTATGGCACACCATTGTCATGCCTGTCTGTGCATGTCCACAAGCCTGACAACGACACAGTGATGTTGGCCGTTGAAGGTGGGCAGCCACGTGAGTGTAGACCTATGGTAAGGATAGGACGGACACAGATGTAGCGTTCATGCCTGACTGAACTCGTGCTGTGAGTAGGGCTAGGCATTTGGCTCATGCTGTGGCAAAAAGGATACACACAACACTTGGCATGTATGAGCCAAGACCCAGAGCAGTCTTGCGCTCCTTCATTTCTCCGTTCGTGTGAGCCCACCATCCGGGTGCATGCTACATTGCAACATTGTCGATTGTGGCGGGGTAGGACCGACACTACAACAGAGACACACACATTAGTTACTTTCTTGTCCAGGCCAGAACTGAACCATTCCCAGAGCCCCAGGCAAATTCTTCACACCCCTACGCTGGACTGGCGTACGCCAGCCCAGCCCACTCTGCTTACGCTTACAGGGGGAGACGACAAAGTTACATGTCCAAGGTGTTAGTCACTGCCTGAGATGACATGGTTGCGTCCGCTGTCCACAGCACAATGTAATGTGATAGGGCCCGGGGCCATCATGCATACATGATGACCACACGGACACACTTAGATGGATAGTGGAACTGGCAACGGGCACGTGCGCTCGGACCCTTTTTATTACCAAGGTCACATGTCCAGTGACATCAGTGCTGGATGGGTGTGGGCTGAGTGTAAGCCAGCCCTCATGGAGTGGTTGGTGCTGGCAACAACTAGAACCATGATCATCAGATCACACACACAGATTCAATCATAAAGGGTCCATGACTTGAGCTGCACTAAGGTAGGGGCACCAGATCTGAAATCACACACAAAGGATTCTAACATAAAGGGTCCATGACATGAGCTGCACTGAGTTAGGGGCACCAGAGCTGTGCATGCTTACGTGAAGAAATTGTTAATGATTATGTCCCTTCGGAATATTCCTGCTGCAGCTGCAGTGGGGTGTGGTACGCCTGCCTTATCTTCATCATCATCGTACCAGGTCTTCCCCTCTGCCTGAGGTGACATTGTTGTGTCCGCTGTCCACAGCACGAAACTCAATCATAAAGGGTCCATGAGTTGTGGAGCACAGAGTTAGTGGCACCTGAAGAGCTGAGCGGGTGCACAGCCAGCGATGATGATGTGTCCTTGCAGGTCAGGATTGGATTTGATATGTGTGAGTCCTGCTGACTGCAGTGTAGGCCGGAGGCAGCGGTCAGCAAGGGCCCACAGCCATGTGGCATTGACTTGAGCTGCACAGAGTTAGTGGCACCTGAAGAGCTGAGCGGGAGCGCAGCCAGCGATGATGGCGTGTCCTTGCAGGTAAGGATTGGATTTGATATGCGTGAGTCCTGCTGACTGCAGTGTAGGCCGGAGGCAGCGGTCAGCAGGGGCCCATAGCCACGTTGTGTTGACTTGAGCTGCACAGAGTTAGTGGCAGCTGAAGAGCTGAGCGGGTGCGCAGCCAGCGATGACGGCATGTCCTTTCAGGTCAGTATTAGATTTTATATGTGTGAGCTCTGCTGAACGCAGTGTAGGCCGGAGGCAGCAGTCAGCAAGGGCCCATAGCTATGTGGCGTTGATTTGAGCTTCACAGAGTTAGTGGCACCTGAAGCGCTCAGCGGGTGAGCAGCCGGTGATGATGTGTTATCCGGGCGTGCCGCACTGGATGCAATGTCTGTTGCCAACTGGACTGCACCATAAATGAATCAACACACAATTTGAATTGGGGGACCTGCTACCCGCAGTGTAGGCCGAAGGCAGTAGTCAGCACACATATGACTCCGCAGTGCTGTGCCGCTGGGTGCGCGGGTGGCCTGTGTCGTGGAAGCCAGCGATCAGCTGAGGAGGCTGGTGGTCACGGCAGTAGGACTCGTAGCAGGGTGAGGGACGCTGACCTGGCAGAAGCGTTGGCCATCCCGGAAGGGAACCCGCCCAGAGCCCCGGCCTTTTTATTCACACTCCTATGCTGGACAGGTATACGCCGGACCAGCCCACTCCGCTTACGCTTGCGGGGAGGGGACAAAGCTACATGACCGAGGTCTTCCCCACTGCCTGAGGTAACATGGTTGAGTCCACTGTCCACAACACTACTAACACCAGCAGTGTATGTCCACATGCAACTGTCTGTGCTCTGCATACTGAAGCCTGTACAGCACATCCCCGCCACACTTGGCATTGTGTTCATTCTTATTCATTGGTGACTTGCCTCCTTCACACATTCTTGGTTCCCACCTCTCCCCACATTCTGCAACTGTGTGGCTGTTTTCGGAAGGTCAGCTGTCTTGTGATGCGCTGCCTCGGTGGTAGTCCGTGGGGAGGTACGGGGGTCCTGGGGGTGGTGGCGCTGGGTATTGAGACCCATTGGGTCTCGAGCTGCTTGATCAGTAGCTCCATGACATGTGTTGGTCTTCAGATGTTGCTCTGGGTTGGGCTCCCTTTCATACTGCAGGTTGTCGTCCTGCTTAACACCAGTAAAAGGCAGGTGTTAAATCCCTGCTGCTAACGAGCCTTATCGCCTGTGTTTGGATCGCATCGCAGATCGGGCTGGTCGTTGGCAATGGCGCGAAGTTGTGTTTTTGCACGGGAACGCCTACTCTGCATCTCATTAGCGTTAGTTGTCGCTCTCATCCATTGTGATGTTTTTTGCGGAAGCTATCGCTGGAAAACTGGAGTTGTCAGCAGTTTGCACCAGCTTGAGAATAGGGTGATAAATCTATTGCCACTTTTGCGAATATGCCCCTATGTTGTTCAAAAGTTGTATAAAGCGCGAACTCGACCCGAAGGTATAATACAGATTAACATGAGCACCGGTTGCATTACAGACGGACTCATTCATCTTGTCAGGCACAAGGAGATTTGCCTAGAATCACAGAATGTTGAGCATCCCTGCCGAGACTCTAGCCGTTAGGTCACAACTTATGTGGACTGCCCATGCTCACAGTGGAAGGGGACCCGTAGACAGGGACCAGAACATGCAACTTTACACTTGGCCCCTGTGAGTGTGGTCAAGTGCTGAAGGCTGGTCCTATTCAGTGATGGTCGCAGGAAGGGCTGTGCTGTGCGACCATCTACCCAACCTGCCTGTGGTGCAGTATTGTACTCCAGGTATTACCCCCCCCCTGTAGAAGTTTGGTGCAGAGAGCATCGGATCTCTCGCTAACCTCTCCCTGGGTCTGGTTAGTTGTTGTTGGCCTCGGTCTTCAGTCCCTGTGTAGGTGGGGAGTGGGTGTCGTACTATTTCATCTTGCCGCCTGCCACCACAGAGTGTCCGCGTAAAATGGTCTCCGGTGGGTACAGTTCCGGTGTCCCATGTTCCATATCTCCCACGGTCTGTGTTTACCGGTTCCGGTACTTCCCTGGTGAAAAGTCTATGGGTCGCACAATTTTGACCTCACCAGCGGGTGTAGCCCTCGAGCATCATGGTAAATGCAGTCTTTAGGCGTGTGGGCCTTTCGTAGCACAGGACGTGTGACAGGCAAAGTTGCAGCACCAACTCTGTACACCGTTCCCTGGTGTCTCCTGTCCTTATCAAGTCCTGTCCCCTGCTGTCCCACTGCCTCCTCGTGCATGGGTTTCCTGTCTCCACGTGACAAGGTCTTCCTCCCCGTGACCCTGCCCTGTCCCCATGGGCCGCTTCTGCCTGGTTTCTTGTCTCCCTATCCCCCACTTCCCCCCTCTCCCCGTGTCCGGGTGTTTCCTTGCCATGTGGCCCTGCTTCTCCCGTGCCCTCCATCCCTCACGCGTCTCCCTGTCCCAGAAGAACTGCCTTTTAAACCTACTTTTCCGACTTGACCCCACTGTGTGCCATCTCGGGAGAATCCCATTATCCCCTGTGCCTTACTCGGTTCAGTTACTTGCTTAATTAAGAGGCCAGAGTAACACCAAGTATGACCTGCTGGTTACAAAAACACAAACATTGGCATGGGGTGAAGTCAGCTCCAAATCTGTGGTCAGAATTTAAAGCCACGTGGCAAGTCAGGTCCAGATTACATGCACAACACCAGTGACTGAGCAACTTTGCACTGTTGGCTTCCTGGGCAGCTTTGCACCGATCTGTACTGATCGGCCAGTGTAAAAAGTCATTTTGATTCGACACAAATGTCAGTCTTCCGCTGAGCAAAGATGTCATGGTGCACTGGTTTGTAACTGATGAAGCCTGGGCAGAATTGGCCAGTCATCAGTGCCGAATTGCTCATTCACTCGTTCAATGAATGCAATCTAGCCCCGGGGTGCCACGAACTCCTAATGCGAACCCAGGAATGGTTCATTCTTGAGGACTGAAGGGACGGTGGTTGGGAGGCCTGTACTTAACAGATTACAATAATCCACCGTGACTGTAAAGGCCCCCTGGACACTGGTGTAAGGTCACTCGGGATGGGATGGGCTGTAACCTGCTAAGTGACCAGAGCTGATTCGAAGAAGAATGTGCATAAGGGACCTGGTGTCCCACCTCTGGGTGGGTATCAGGTGCCACTCCCAGGCTTTTCACAGAAGGCCTGGGGGTGGCAGGGGGACGGTTTCAGTGCTAAGACTTTTGTTGGGTGGGAATTCCCCGCATTGCCACAGCTGTGCACGCACCCCAACAACTTGTTTTAGCCTGAATTTAAACTCAGGTCATTATGCCCAGCTGGAATCACACAAAGTAGGCAGAAAGCGCTTGGAAGGCCTTTTCTCTGAGCTTGAGCTCTTTAAATAAACCTCCGCATGGCTGGTGCTGAAAAAGAGGAGCATTAACATCTTGTCAATATAACTGAGTTTTAGCAGCGAAGGCGTCGTGGCTGAAGAACATTGGGCAGGTTTTCACCCAATTCTTAATTTGTGCTGATAGATGCAGTTGGTGTGCTACTCATTTGGGGCGCCAAAACAGATTTCATCATCCTCAGCTTGTGCCCCACAGCATGAGAGAAACAAGCATTGGCAAAACCAATAGGTCTCACCTACGCAAGAGCTATTGACTTCGGCAATGTGTTTTAACTAGTATGTACACCAGTGTGGCTGCTGTTCAGCAAGGCTAAAAGTTAGTGGTGCAGAATGGGGTGAGGTAGGTTGGAGTGGGGTAAATTGGGATAGAGCGGAAAGGGGCAGATTGGGGTAGAGTGGAATAGGGTACATTGGTATAGAATGGAGTGGGAATAGAGTGGGGTTGAATAGAGTAGGTAGATCGGGGTAGATTGCAGTGGGGTAGATTGGGGTGGGGGGGGTGCATAGATTAGCATGTTAGATTGGGGTAGGGTAGATTGAATTGTGGTAGACTGGGGTGGATTTCGGTAGATCATGGTAAATTGGGGCACAGTTGAGTGGCATATATTGAGATAGATTGAAGTGGGGTAGATTGGTGAAGAATGGAGTGGAGTGGATTGTGGAAGATTGAAGTGGAGTGGGGTAGATCGGAGTGGAGTTGGGTAGATTGCAGTATGGTGGAGTGGTGTGGGGTACATTGGGGTAGATTGGAGTGGAGTGTGAAAGATTGGAGCAGGTTGGATTCAAGTGGGGTAGATTGGAATAGGGTAGATTGGGCTGGAGTGGAGGGGTTGATTGGAGTGGGGTGGATTGGGGTGCAGTGGGTTAGATGGAAGTGGGGTAGATTTGAGTAGAGTGGGGTGAGAAAGATTCTGGTGGAGTGGAGTGGAGTGTGGTTGAGTGGAGTGGGCAACATTAAAGTGGAGTGGCGTAGACTGGGTGAATTGGAGTGGGGTAGACTGGAATGGAGTGGGTAGACTGGAGTGGAGTACATTGTGATAGATTCCAGTGGAGTAGACTGTGGTAGATTGGAGTGGGGTAGATTGTGGTGGATTGGAGTAGATTGGAGTGCAGAGGAGTTGGATAGATTGTAGTGGATTTAAGGAGTGGAGTGGGGTAAACTGGGATGGAGTGGGGTAAATTGGACTACAGTGGATGGGAGTGAAGTGGAGTAGAGTAGAATGGAGTATAGTAGATTGGAGCTCAGTTCAAGTTTATTTATTATGATTTGGGACTCTGAAGCGTTCCACATAAAATGAAAAAGATACATCCAAAGATCAACATAACAATTCATTAAAAGAGGAATTTTTGAAATTTGTACTGTACTAAATTCATCATATCATATAAAAACAGAGAAAAAGCATATACCCAGAGACCATTTAAGGAACTTTTCAAATGCCAAGTAGATTGAGCCATAACAAATCAGATTACTATTGTTGGATACTTAGAGGACTTTTACAAAGATTACAATCTAATGCTATAATAGAAACTTTCAAAATTGAAACCATGTAGTAAAAAACGGGGATTTGTCAATTCACAATTCAGTATGAAATAACCAGTAGCATAATCACAGTGCAAGAATATTTTAAAAACTTCGCAGAAAAACAGAGTAATCCAATTCAAGGGGAAGTACGCGATAACTAGCACTTGTAAAATATGTATGAAAATTTAAAAAGCTCATAGTAAGGCGAAGATATACAATTTCAGCATGCAGTACTCAATAACTAGCAGCAAAAAAGGTAGAAAAAGTGCAAGTACTCGGAAACATACATAATGAGCCAATATTGTTCTAAAATATATTTAAAAATTGTTTAAAAAAACTAACATTTTTAAAACAAACTAGTTCAGATGAAGGTGCCAGCAGACAGTTACGGGCCTCTCCTGCTGTGGTGATATTGTACTTTAGAAAACAATTCCTGAGGCATCTGCGACGTAAAGGTTGTAATGTGGGACAAACGACTAGGACATGATTTAAGTCTTGTATACAGGAGTTACATAAATGATAAAGTCTTTCCTCTCTGGCAATGCCCTCCCAAGCTCCTGTTACTATTCTTAAAGGGAGTTATTTCAGCCAAAGCAACAGAAAAACTCTACGTACTCTATGTTTAAGATTCCGTAAAACATATGGTTGGTTTTTTTTTTTGTAGATACTACTCCCGCTATACAATCATTATTACTATTCTCTGAGCACAATATAATATCTCTTTCGCGAGATACCCGGCAGATTGCTTTTTTAATTCAGATTTTCAAGCACGTTTACAGAGTACCGCCACACTATCCATCTCTAGGCAGAACAATTTCATGGCTTTTTGATGATTCCTAAAAAGAGCACTCTTTTCTTTCATGCTGACAAAGATTTACTCACTAGTGCTACCCGTAAGGCATTCTCAGAGCTGTTTACTAGTGCATTGCTCCATATTAAGCACGCAACCATACAAAGCACATAAGTGGAGAGTAAACCGAATTCTAGCCAAATCGCTTCGATAGGAGCAGCGCGATTCAGATTGCATATTTGGCGCCAAATCCGTCCCTCCACTTTCTCAAATTTGTCCCACACTTGTGCATCTACTGTTTCGCAAGCATAGCTCAATGCTAGTGGTATCTTTATTTTATAAACTGATAAAATATGTGCGAAGTGTCTTTTCCCACAGTGTGTATACAATCGATTAATTGTAAGGCCTGTGAAATTGCCTTGTCTTTATATTGACCCATATGGATCCTACTGGAACACCTGTTTGTGAAGATTTTTCCTAAATATGGATAAAACTTTACTACATCGAGTTTCTCATTTCCCAAGAACCAAGGCAAGTTCTTTCTGACTCTACATCCCCAATAGCTAAAAACAATAACTTTACTCTTTAAAATATTCATTTTTAAGTAGTATTCTTCTGCATACCTAATCAACTCAGCAAGGAGTCTTTGAAGTCCAATTGGAGTTAAATCTATTACTATGGCATCATCTGCATATAGCAGTCAGCTCAACTTTAAGTTTCCTAATTTGGGGTAATCCCCTTTGCTGAGTCCCACACTTCTTGGCAAATCATTAACGTAAATAGAAAAAAGAAGAGGGGCCAGAAGACACCCTTGCTTCAACCCATTATTAGTTTCTATTTTTCTTGAAAGGCCCTGTGTTCCCCCTAATAAATCCTGCGTCCAAGTAGAGGTGTGCAGTCCAATAACCAATCGTAATAGATTTCCTGCTTTCCCCATGGTGACCAATTTTCCCCACAACATCCCCCGATCTACCCGGTCCAAAGCCGTAGAGAAATCTATAAAAGCTGCATATAACGGCATTCCCGGGCTCACTGGATATTTTTCAGTTAAAATTTGCAAGGCGGTGATGTTATCCAGGGTACAACTGTTTTTGCAAAATCCTATTTGCTCTACAGGGATGAGACCGTTTCCGAAGGCCCACTCTTGTAGATGGGTAAAACTGCTCTTCACAAATAATTTACCAGTCGCATTCAGGATACAGATCTGTCTAAAACTGGCACGGGAATTTTTTGACCCTTTTTATATAATGGAACAAATATACTTCCCTTTCAGGATTGTGGAATGTCGCCATGGGTGTAATAACAGTGAACAAACAGTGGATGTAAAAATTCTGCCCATGCTTAGCAACCCTGTTTGATTATGGCTATTGTAAACCCAACGCACTAGAATATCTTTCCCCTTTAATATAACCCTCTATTTCAATGCACAAAGGTGCTCCATAATCGCTCCCCACAAATCTCCAAAATACCTCTTTCCAGACTCGTCCCTCCTCTATCCCTTCTTGGCTTACTCCAAACCTCATTTTACTGCTATGATCTCCCAAACAACCCTTTCTAAATTCTCTCTCGTGTATCCCTCCTTTGGCTCATTCCAAACCCTATTTTACTACTATGATCTCCCTAATCCCTTCCTCGAGACTCTTCCCTCCTCCATCTGTCCAATTACTCATTCAAAATCTCATTCTACTGCTTTGATCTCCCAGATAACACTTTCTAGACTCTTCATTCCTCTACCCCTCCATTATGCTATTCAATCCAGCTAACGGACTTGCATGTCTACCACTCAAATTAACTCATCATTTCCTATACTAATCCACCACTAATCCTTTTTGGGTTCCGTAGTAGGGTGCTACCTGCCGAAAAGCACTTCAACGCCTCGTCAGGGGTAGTGCAATATAATAATATTACAATATACTAGGGACTTACAAGGAAGTTGAGCCATGCCAATCAACCATGTGCCTTTTTAAGGGTCAGAGCAGATGCACTAAGTCATGATTAGCAGTGCCTAGCAGTTAAACTGGGGGCAAAAAGTGGGGTGAAACCTGTAAAAAGTTGGTTTCCTCACACAACCTCCCCCCGCTCCCAGCTAATATGTCCAGGAGAAATTAACCAGACTTCTAGCAAAACTCCTTAAGTATTAGCAAAGAAAGGAGAAAAAAGCTTCTGGCTGTGGCATTATTGCTGGTCAAACGCCGCATAGCCCTACGATGGGGAAGCAAGCGCCCACCATGATGCAATGACTGGATCACAGACATGACCTACTGCTTAGAGACACTGGTGATATATGCAGAAGAATTACCACAGACCTCTAGACTTGGGGATTTTTGGGAACCCTTTGTTCAATACCTCAGGCCTACACAAAGTGATGACTGAACTTATAACACAGCATACCTATAGCAATCCAGTAAGTGGGACTCTTCAGAACAGCAGAGAAAGTGAACTTATAGCATAAGGGGAGTGGCAATGCGGTACAGGTGTAGATAGTGTGTAACATGGATATAATGTAACAAGCAATATAGAAGCTGTTGGGTGAATACTATAAAACTATAAAATAATATATTATTTAGGCTATACATGTCAATGAATGTAAGGTCCTTGTAATATGCAGTTGTATGTACAAAAACAACAATATTTATGATCTGTAACTTTGTATTTTCTTTTTGCTGACCAGAATAAATAAAAATAATTTCTTTTAAACTATTAGCGAAGAAGGTGTTGCCCTGGCTTAAGTAGGGCTAGGTAAAGTTGATACCCTATGATTCCAGGTTGAGGGTGGAGGAAAGTTGACTGACCACTGCTGGGCCTATTCAGCCTCACATCCTTCTGCTAAGATCACTCCCCCTAGAGAGTTGATCTGCCACAACCAGGACAGGCCCCAACCTAAATTGAAGCTTTTCTAGGGCTGTGTCGCTGTTCAACTTTCCTCCACCCTCAACCTGGAATCATAGGGTATCAACTTTACCTAGCCCTACTTAAGCCAGGGCAACACCTAGCTGACCCTCTGAGATCACCTGACACGTGAGCAACCCCACAATGACCAATAGGGGCAGGGGGCCTGCCTTACTTCCTAGCACTGGGTCTGTACCCCACTGCTATGGCTAGTGCTGTCATAGAGGTAAGCAACCAGCAGGGGCTACTGACAACTGTCAGTATCCAGAACCACATCCTGAGCTTTCCATTGTGTGTAAATGTAAATGTATAGGCATTTATATAGCGCACTACTTACCCGGAGGGTCCCAAGGCGCTTCGACCGCTGCGAAACCCTTCCTGGCTTCCCTGAGAGATGGTCCCTTAATGGGTATCTCCAGGGTGAGACCAGGCATCCCCGGTGGTCTGGTGGGGCCGTTAGTGAAGATGAGGCAAGCTAATGCCCAGAGTTGCCGAGTGTGATCGCTGATCAGAGTGGGCACCGAGGCGAGAGAATTGTCGAGTCCGCTGACCCTGGTCCAGAAACCTGCCGCGCCAGGAATCGAACCCTGGTCCCGGGCCGTCCTCTGCTCTCGGGTCTGCCGCCTCTAACCAGTGAGCCACACTACTTCACTCTTGGGGGACTGTGCTTCATTATGGGCAACTTTGGGTTCCTGGGACCTCTCTAACTCCTCAGAGTGCGGTGCTACCACATTAGGTGGCAGACACCCTTCTTCCACTCCTCCTGTCAGTTCATAGGGGACGCCCTAAGTTTGATTAGTAGGCTGACGCTACAGGACCTCTTGGGATGACTCAAAATCTCCCTTGGGAACAGGTGGGGCCTCGCTAAAGCCAGTCTCTGGGTCCTCCTTTACCTCAGAAGGTTGCCTCTGGCTCCCTGTGTCTCCATTTAAGGGTGGCCTCGCCTTCCTACCTTTACCTACTTTCTGGGGCTTGTGTCTCCTAAGACCATCTAGAGACCTTGGGTCTGGCAGCGCTCTGGGCGGCCACCCTCCATGGTTCCAAACTGACCTCTAAGAGGTTATTGCCCAGGAGGCAATCTAGCAAGAGGTCAGGACTGATTACCAGCCTATGCATGGTAAGGATGCCCCTTACCTTTAGGGAAACTAACGCCAGAGTGCCCTCACTATCTCTACAGTCAGGTACTGGTCTGGAGACACTAACCTGTCCATCACTATGGTGTGACTGGTACCTGTGTCTCTCAGGGCAGTGATTGAGATCCCATTCACCTTGATCTGGTGGAAGTGCCGACTACAACTCTCAGGGATCCCCAGCTTACCATCTGGACCCTTCTCCCAGTTAAAAGCTGGAATCTCCTCTTATAGTGACCGCCTGCTGTTGAAGGAGCGTCTCAACTGCTGGCTCTAGAGAACACCTTTGGCCTGGTGTTGGTGGGAAGGACATCGAGCCCCTCTTGTCTTTTGATGACGGTTATGCCATCTTCCGCCTCTTTTCTTCTTTCCCACTGCTTTGGGGTATCTCCTTCTTTAACACTGGTGGAGCTCTGTGGACTTCCTCCCAGGTGTTTAGGGATCTTATCAGGTCATCCTTCCTTGCCGTGTTTCCCATGTTGATCCTACTGTCCCTACACAACTTGCTCAGCTCATTCCTTTTATGGGTGGACAAATTGGCCAGATCAGCCTCCATTTTTTCCTTTTTTAAAGTGACTTCCCAAACCTTTTCAAAAACTTTTAGAACTTATTCAAACGTTTTTTTTTTTTTTTGCAAGACTTTATTTAAATTTCCAACACAGTACATACGTGCGCCTACAACCCTGGGGCCGGCTTTAAAGTTTTGCTTATGAACTTCACACATGCAGGCGTCCGGTTCATTTCCCGCTGTTTGTAATCTACAGATCTGCTGATTTACTGGGTTTCTAAAATCATTCTGTACACGAATGTGGTATCATCTTGCTTTTTGTATTTTATGTAAACAAAACTCAAATTGTGACTCAATAGTAACACATACGACATTTCTTCAGCACACCGTTGTCAAAACTACCCTACTAAATGTCATACTCTCAAGCAATACGTGGGTCCAATCCCCCTCCCGACCTGGCCTTCCCCACCGCTCCTCGTGTACCTTATATGGCATTCGTTTACCATACGTGTCTCTGTCGGTACCCCCCAACAATCAATCAGCGTCCGCCTCATCCTCAGAACTATCAATATCGTCCTCCAGTAGTGGTTCGCAGATGTCCCCCCTGTAAGTGTTCCATGGCTGCCATATCCCATTCCACTTGCGCGGGTTGGCTCTCACTTTATACACCGCCCTCTCTGTTACCATAAGTGTATCCATATTCCTGCTCCACTGCGTCAAGGTGGGGAGCTCCGCCGTCCCCCATTTCTGTGCAATGTCACGTTTGGCTATCATTAGGCCTATTGTAGTCCACAACCTACCATAGTATGATAAGTCAGTAGGTCCCCACACATTTAACAGACACATACGTGGGTCCAGTGTTAGTGAGGTTTCTAATGTTTGTGCGATGGTGCGGAGTACCCGCTGCCAGTATCCCACGAGGCCCGTTCAACCCCAAAGTGTGTGTATGAACGTGCCTTCTTCACCGCACCCCCTAAGACAGTATGGATGATTTGCCCTCTGTAATTTGTGCAGTGTAGTTCTTGTATAATATATCCTGTATAGGATTTTCAATTGTACCAGGCGGAACCTAGCCGATATGCCCGCCTCACGCGGGGATGTTATAGCTGCATTCCATTCGGATTCGTCCATATCCCCGACGTCCTCCACCCATCTATCCTTTAGCTTCCCTAGTGGGTCGGGCAGGTTATTCAGCAGTTTTCAGTATGTCAAAGAGGTCGCGCCTTCTTGCATAAAGTCTGTAAGTAAACGGTCCTCAAGCGGTGAGGACTCAGGGAGTGTGGTATCCGGCGGGATAGCAGCTTGAAGAGCATGCCTAATTTGTGCGTATCTAAACAGTTCTGTGTGGCCCAGGTCATAGTGCTGCTAAAGGTGTGAGAATGGGACCACCCCCTCTCTAGACCACATGTTTCCCACTGTTGATATCCCAATGTTATCCCACTGGGTGAACCCCTTGGTACGTCTCAAGTGTTCCAGCGCCTTCGTGTCCCATAGTGGTGTCAGTTTCATTATGACTCTTATTCAAACTTTTGACAACCTGTAGGAAACTTTGTCATAAGTTTTAAAACTATTTAAAAGTTCAGCAGCTGTTGAGAACAGTGTCTCTGAGGGTTTGGGAACTCAGTTACTGTGGTCCATATTAGATTCAGCTCTTTAAGCTGACATCTCTTTGTAGTGGTGCCGTTTGTCACAATTTGCTACTTTTCTTCAAACGCATGAATGTGCTGAATGTGTCAATCAATCAATCAATCAATCAGTATTTGTATAGTGCAGCTTATCACCCCAAGGAATATCTAGGTGCTGAAGGATGGAGAGCCTTAGTTGAAGCCCGGTCTTGAGCCTACCAGACAACTCCGATCTTCCGCCCCTCGCACATGACCCCAGCATCAGGACTTGGTGGCAAGGTAGGAGAAAGAATGACCTCCGCAGTGGCTCTGCCTGATGCGGATGGTCATGTGCAAGGGCGGCAGATTGGAGTTGGCTGGTAGGCTGGTGGAAAGTCAGGCTGTGGTTGATGTAGGAGGGTCCGGTGTTGTGGAGAGCCTTGTAGGCGTGGGTCAGCAGCTAGAGCTGGTATCTTTTCTGGATGAGGAGTCAGTGGAGACTTCTGAGGTGTCCATTTGGTGAGGTTGAGAATGAGTCTGGCTGAGACGCTCTGTAGAATTTGTAGTTGTTTGAGGAAATGGGAGGTTGTTCTAGCACAGAGAGCGTTTCCGTAGTCCAGTTAGTTGATGACAAGGGCTTGGATCACTGTTTTCCTGGTGTTGACAGGGATCCATCTTAAGATCTTATGAAGCAAGCGGAGGGTGTGGAAACAGGAGGAGGCTACTGCATTGACCTGGCACTTCATGGAGAGATCATCATCCAGGATGAAGTTGAGGTTGCATGCGTGGTTGGTGGGGGTAGTTTAGGGTCCATGTGCAATGAGCCACATTGTAACATGCCAGGGAGAGGTGCTCTTCCCAAAAAGGATCACTTCCGTCTTGTCCATGTTCGAAATTAGGCAGTTGGATCTCATTAAGTTGGCGAAGCTGGTCATGGCATTCTGCAAGTTGGCTCTGGCGGCTGCGGTGTCCTCCATGAAAGGATGAGTTGGGTGTCGTCAGCGTATGAGATGTACTTGAGTTTGTGGGCCCAGGCGATGTCCCCCAGAGGAGTCATGTAGGCATTGAAGAGGGTGGGGAGGAGGGAGGATCCTTAAGGGACTCCGCAGATGATGCTCTTGGGTGCAGAGCTAAAAGGCGGTAAGTGGATTTACTATGTGCATCGTGGCAGGAAGAAGGTGATCCATTTGAGGGCTTTTCCTCTGAGGCCAATGTGGTGGAGTCTGGCAATGAGGGTGTGGTGGGATATGATGTCGAAGGCCGCTGAGAGGTCGGGGAGAATCAGGGCTGCTTTCTCGCTGCAGTCGAGGATGGATCGGATGTCATCGGCTGTGGCTTTTAAGGTGGTCTCAGTACTGTGGTTGGAGCAGAAGCCGAACTGGGTTGCATTGAGTAGGTGTGTCCTTCCAGGTGGTCTGCGCATTAGGAATTGATGACTTTCTCTAGGACCTTTACTGGGAAGGGGAACAACAAGATGGGGTGCTATTTATGGAGCTCATTGGGGTTGGCGGAGGGTTTCTTCAAGAGGGGTTTCACCTCCGCGTGATTCCATGCATTAGGGTGGTTGGCTGTGGTGATGAATGAGCTGAGGATGTCGGTGAGGACTCTGCTGATTTCCTTCTGTCCTAGGTTGAAGGCATGGTGGTGGCAGGGGTCTATTGGTGCTCGGGAGTGGATGGAGGCCATGATCGCTGTGATGACTGATGTGGTGAGTGGTGTCCATTCAATGAGGTGACTGTGGGAGTCACCGGTGTGTGTCAGGAGGTGACCAAGGTCGGATGGCTGAGGGTAAAAGTTGGCAGAGGGCTTGGGAAGTGTGAATCGTGGATAACGGGCAGGAACATTCTTTGACTATGCTGCAGAGTTCTTTTGTGTGATTGGCACTGGCTTCAATGCAGATGTTTAGGGCATCCTTTTTGGCTTCCTTGAGGTGGTGGTGGTGGTGGTGGTATTTGCCATGATGAAATTTGATGGTGGTGAGGTCTGAAGGGATCCTGCTGTAGCATCACGGTCTTTCCAGTCACTTACACTGACGTTTTACAGCATGGAGTTCAGGGGTGAACCAGCTGGCAAATTTGGTGGGTTTTCTGTGCTGGTAGTCTCCATTGGTGCGATGGTGTTGGCACAGCTGGAGTTCCAGTCGGAGAGGTTTTGGACAGATAGCTTCAGGTTGTTGGTGGTGAGAGGTCTGGTAGTGTTAAGGGCGGCAGTCCATTGGGTCTCAGCGATTTTGTTCCATCCGCAGCGGGCATGGGGGTGGGTCGTGGTCAGCCTGCGATGGAGAAGTGGACAATGCTGGGGTCAGTCCAAGCGAGTTTGGTGGCGTGGCTGAATGTGATTCTGTCACAGACCGTGTAAGATTGGGTCTAAGGTGTGTACTGCACAGTGTGTGGGTCTGGCGACCAGTTGCATGAGTCCGGTGTTGCTCATGCTTTCCAAGAGGTTGGCGGAGTTGGTGTCATTGGGGTTGTTGAGGTGGAAATTGAAGTGGCTGAGGAGGATGCAGTGCTTGGAGTCCATTGCCAGAGGGAGATGAGTTCGGAGATGGAGTCGGGGGCCCGGGGGTCTGTATGCGAGGGTTCCTCTAACTGTAGTATTCTCATTGATTTGGATTTGCCAGTTGAGAAGTTTCATGATTGAAGAGGCATCATCCTCAGTGGTGGTGCATTTCAGGGAGTTCTTGTGGACGATGGCAATGCCTCCTCCATGTTTGTTGGCTCGGTTTCTGAGTATCATCTTGTAGCTGTGGGTCGTGATGTTGGGTGCTGAGAATGGTGTGAGCTAGGTCTCTGTGATGAACATTATGTCAGGGCTGCATGTAGTGAGAGTGTCACAGATTTTGGTGGCATGCTTCCAGAGGGATCAAGCATTGAGTACCATGCACTTGAGCTGTTCAGGAGGGTTGAGTGTTGGTGCAGCGAAGGTTTCGATGTTGCAGGTGAAGGGACATTTCATGCATCTTCTGAAGGTGATGCATCAGTTGTTGTCGCAGTCTCTAGAAGCCAGGGCTGGGAGCTCGGAGGAAATTTTGCGAATTATGACAAGGGAACCAGAGTTTCTGGCGCTGGGCTTGGACAGGCATAGACAGGCTTGCTGGGGCAGCAACATAGAGGCCTCCATAAGTAGTCCTGGGAAGTGGGAGGGACTGGCTGGGAGGCAGGAAATGTGAAACCAGAGGGGTGCAGGAGCAGGAAAACAGTGACGCAGCACCAGAAATTAAATTTAAACAAAATATAAACAGGAGTGAAATGTACAATAATGCAAGGCACAGAAAAGGAAGTATACTAAAATCGGCCAAATGAAGAGCTATGGCGAGTGACTTTGAGGAGCAGCAGCAGACGGGCACTGAACCTCACATGGCTTAGAGGTCCTCTGTCATGGCTCTGTAGCAGCGTCCAGGAGTGGCACACAAGACCAGGATCAAGGACTACCCCGTGGTAGCTGTGTGGCAACCTCCATAAGTAGTTCTAGGAGGTGGGAGGGGCTGGCTGGGAGGTGGGAGGGTGAGGAAACAGGCAGGGTGCAAGAGGGGGAAACGGCAGCAGCAGAAATTAAATAAAAATACAAACAGTGACAACAGGAGTGAAATGGACAACAATACAAGGCACAGAAAATAAATTACAGTAAAATGGGCAAAATTAAGGGCTACGGCAAGTGACACGTGGGAGCAGCGACAGGCGGGCCCGAACCTCAGAGGTCCTCAAGGGGCTGGGGCCGTTGAGAGGTCCTCTGTCACGGCTCTGTAGCAGAGTCCAGGGGAAGTGGCACACAAGACCGGGGTCAATGGTTACTCCCTTGTGTACATTTGAGATAGACACTGACGCCCTGTAGTCTGCACAGTTAGTTCCAGGGTCGTAAATGAAGAACACGTTGCCACTGTTTTCTTACTTTCTGTGCTCGTTAGGAGACACTTCATTTTAGCTAGATGAAAAAAATGGGCTGTTCTGTGCCTCCACCACAGTTGATAAGAACAGATTTTTATTATATAAACAGCTTCTGTGCTAAGGCTCTTTGAAAGGAACATTTCAGTGCTGAGAATTATCATGGAACCGCTGTAGACTGTAACTAAAATGCAGCCCTGCTGACTCCGACTTCCATCTTGCTAAGGACAATAACTGGTGCACTGCGACCAGGTTCCTGATGCCACGGACCGAGGTATGGGGGTTAAGTTATCCCATTTTACCTTGCAGAATAATGCTCTCTCAGTATAGTGTTGGTGCAGGTAGGAGTTGGCAAACAGCAAAAATTAACATGATTGAATTGTTCATCCTGTTCACCATTCTAACAATGCTGATTTCAGTAACATGTCTCATCTTTCTAATGATCCCAGCTCCTGCTTTTTATGCATGAATACGATCATTTTTTTAAAAACGTAGAAAATGAATTCTCGTATCTTTCATGTGTTTGCCTTTGGCGTGTAAGAGTGACAAACTAAAGGGCTAGATTTGTTTCCAAGGATTCCTTGGGAATCAGAGTGTCAGGCTCAAGGTCGCCAACAACATCTGTTAACCTGTTTGGTGTAGTGGTTAAATGTGGTACTGTGAGCCAGCCAAAACCCACCAGCCCTCACAGATGGTTTTTGTGAACCTAAGTCTCTATACTATGAGAAACATTTGATATCCAATTTGCAAGGTGTTCCTCTAAAATGCAATCATTGTTGCACACTAATTTGCAGCTGCATTTTGGTGAACTTATGCAACATATTTTTAATCCTTCAAACACCACTGGTGTTGAACATTTATTTTAAAACAACTGTTTCTGGAATTGTTATGACATTTCTCACTGTACTTGAAGTGATTCCATCCTTTATACAATCACTTTTTTCAAGCGTTTTTGGAGGAATTCCATTGGTATTATTCCTGTTAATTGCTGTTCTGCTTCTATTTGTGTTGCTCCGCAATGGATGTTCCACAACAAGTCTAAATGGTAATGGAATTGCCACATGTCTGTCTGTGTTGTGAACGCATGGTGCAGTACTTAGGAATGTCTATGCTACTGGAAATAAATGACAACTGGTCTTTGTGTTTCCAGCCCGTGCATTTTCAGAGTGTACAGCCTGTGTTTAGCTGCCTCTCGTGGTCTTTCGAATGTGCACTAGATATATGCCTTGCTACGCCTGGAAGGGTATGCTCAGACATGAGTCCCTTGACATGAGTCCCTTGCTCACTGCACCCTCAGGATTCAAGCAAGCCAGGCCGAAGACGGCTGTAATGCCAGAAACCGGTCACCGGAAGCTTGTTTCCTTTCCAGTAAAAGAATTGGCTTGGTAGTTTGGTCAGCCCTGTTCCCATGATGCAAGGCACAGAAAAGGAAGTATAATAAAATCGGCCAAATGAAGAGCTATGGCGAGTTACTTTGAGGAGCAGCAGCAAACGGGGACTGAACCTAACATGTTGGCAGGTCGACTGCCAGCCCGCCAAATTCTGTATTGTAACTAAAATTGCCTCTTCAGTCACTGGACTATAGGTACCCAATACCTCATCATACACACACTCTGACACTCACACTGCTTCAAGTAATGCATGCATGCTTCTTTTCTGAATCATTGCTACGCAATTGGCGCAAACTATGGACATGAATCTCGTCATTTGCCCGATGAGGGTGCATCTCCAGTGCTGTCCTATGTTGCTACGGTTGCTGCAAAATGCTAATCATGAGCTGCTGTGAGCCAGATTGTATGTATGCTTCCTCTCCCTGATTTATGGCATTTGGCTCCTCCTCTGAGGCTACACTTCTGGTACTCCAACCCTCAGCTCTTGCTGTTGGGGCTGATACTGACAAAGTTGGCTCTTTGGAACTTGCTATTCAGGCTGCAGTGGATCTTATGTCTTCGGATGCGGATTTATTTGAGGACCCAAATAACTTTCTGGACATGAGGGATCTTTCAGGGTTGCTATCCTGTATTACGGATGCCTCATAAGACATTTCGTAATTTGATCTTTTGCTTTTAAATTTGTTTTGTGGATTTTTTTTTGCAGTTTGCAGCATTTTTTAATAGACATTTTTAATGGCTTTTATTGTGCTTACGTTATTAACGCTTTACATTACATAATCATATGCCTTTTAAATTGTTTTAGATTGACTAGCTTTTAGTGAATAAGTCTCCGTCACGACCAAGGGGAGGGTGTGTCATAGCTTGTATGTATCCTCCATTTTAGATTCAATGCTTTAAGGTAACATCTCCTTCTCGTGGAGACCTTTGCCACACTTTTCTGCTGACGCATGAATGTGTTGCATGTGTATATGTGATCTTGGAAGCCCCCTCCGAGGAGTGCGGCTACCTCTGAGCTACATACCCACAGGAAAACTGGGTTTGCAACTGTTTTCCCTCTCTGTCTCCACTGCTTGCCTATCCACCTTCACAATAGGGCAGCACCTCCCACGTGTGACTTCCCTTTGACGGTCACCTTTTATGTCAACACCCCTTTGGCTTGCTGCCATGACAATGCAACCCCTCCTCTATTGTTACCTTTCCTGAGAGTCGTTCACACCTCTCCCCAGAAGGGCAGAAAGCTCATGCCTCAGAAAATGGCCACTGCAAACTGGGCAACAGAGAGTCAACTTTCTAAAAGCTGCATGTGGCAGCAAGTTAAATACATTTTGACTTGGGCATCAAATCAGGCTTAATGTAGCACAGTGATACTCAAAGTACATTCCGGGGGCCGCATGAGGTCCTCCTGACCCTTACATGCGGTCCCCTGGTCAAGAGCAGCAACCACTCTGCTAAGGTTTCCGTGACTCAGCATGAACATAAAAAATATGTTAAATAAAACGGCAAGCATTTATTTAAAGGTTATTTGAAAATAAAGAAAGGAAGTAAATAGGGTGTCCTAAACCACTTACCTTTAGGAACACCATCATTTGTAAAATATCTTAAAGTAAAAGTACGATAAAGTCTGTTAATAAATCATTAGCATGCAGAACCATTTCATCTTAGAATATCAGATTATTAGTGCATTGAGAAGTATTTTTTTTAAGTGATAGTTTTCAAACATGAATTGAGAAATATTCATTCTTCCCTACATTGCCTATGCCTACACCCTGATAACAATGCCAATAGTGTATGGAGAGGCAAGTCAGTTGTCCTGTGCACCTTTTGAGCACTGGGGTTCTATTATACATGAACAGCATATAGTTTATTAAATCAAACATCGGAGAAGACTTTGTACAGCACACAGCCTGGAGTCATGTATTTCGAGGTCCTCGTGTGCTCATGGAGAAAAAGGAGGGAAAGTGAAATAAAATATTTACCTAGGATCACACAATTTGGTTAAGCAGAGATACCAGGATTATTCCCAAGTTTTTTTTTCAAATTGTGCAATTCAGACAATAGATGTATAGGGTTACCTAGCCTTACACCCACCTTACCCCTTCCCAAACAACAACCGTCACCTTGCTGGTATCAATGCGGCCCTTAGTCTTATCACAGAGAAAATTAGTGCCCCATGGGAAAATATATGTGAGTACCCATGATGTAACGAGTTGTTTGATACCTTGAAGTACCAGCTTTGGTGGTCCCAATCAAAAGTTAGCAGAGCTGAAGTGTCAGCCTGTAAGTCTGTGCTTGCCAATGGGGCTACCAGCTTCTCGAGAAGTAAAAACAACAATTTGGGGATTTTACTGGCAGAACATGTTAAACTCATTCTACTTTTTAATGTGCTACCACCTGTCTTAGGAATCAGGAGGCCTGCTATAGGTGTGAATTACACACATTAAAAAGGGAGTTTAGGCTATGCCGCTGCTTTGAATGGCAATGTCGAGTTAGCAGGTAAAACAGCTGTACTAGTCTGCCATGGCAGTCTGGGAGACATGTTTTACTTTGTCATACTCATGGTAGCACAACAAGGGCAGCAGTCCACGAGTGACACCTTAACTTTCAGGCCTTAGATACCATATACTAGGGACCTACAAGTAAGTTAAGCCATGTCAATTGGGTATAGGCTAATCCTCCATGTACTTTTTTAAGGTTCGGAACACATGCAGTGAGTCCTGATTAAGAGTCCTACAAAAAGCCTGTTTCCTCACACTGGACACCAAACATCCATGTCGGGTAGTAAAATATAGTCACAGTTGGGGTACAGTGGATACATCACACTCCTGGACCTCAGTGTCATTGCATCTACTGAACAAATGACAGATTTGCCCATCTGCAGGAGATTACACATAGCAGAGACGTGCGTGTCACTTTGGTTCCAAGGTCCTCGCCTACGCCACCCCGCACACAACAGCACAGCTTTACTAATATCTGTCAGACTGTTAAGTCAGTCTCTCTGGTCACTTCAGAGGACCAAGTGGACCCATTGAAAATGTGAAACATTGAAGCTGCAGGGCGCAGCCACAACAACGCCCACTTGACCTATATTTCTTCTAAATTAGATCTTAGTTTGTATAGTCCAACACACAGTTACTTAAAAAAAAAGATTTGTTTAATGCTGAACACAATTGTGAATCAACTACATACATTCAAACACAAACATATACATTCATTAATTTATATATATATATATTTTTTAAACAAACTAATATGTGATTAAGTAGCTATAAGGGATGAGTTACACCATAGTACTAGATGAGGGGAAGGTGCTGTTCTTTCTGGCACTTTTTCCTGCACATTGGATGAAGATTGGATGCGATTATATGGGAGTTCATAAATATATGCATGAAACAAAAGGTGTGAAATATATACTATGCATAAAATAGATTTAAAATAGATACCATGCATGCATAAGGATCACTGCTGAAGAGCTGTTACTATCACCTTTTAAAGATTTGATGTTGAAAACTGGTTGGCACTATTGGTGAGAAACACCTTTAAAAGTAATACATTAAGTTTAAATTGAATTATATCTATGGTCTACATATAATGAAAAAAATGGTATATGTTGTTTAGTCCCATCATCACTATTGTTCGACTAACAGATCAGTGAGGTTTGGTCCTGAGAGAGGTGGCAGCTAAAGTAAAGTGGCCACCAAAACATGCATCAACTACCTTTTAGATCCACAGGAAGCAAGCCAAAAGTGCTAAAATATCACATGAGAAATATAGGCACTATGAGATTGCAATGTGCATAATGCAGGGTCATATTGTGTTTACGGTGCTTAGATTTATGAGTCGGATAGTGTGTTTGCTTGAAAGTGTGAAGTTTGGAAAGATGGGTAGTGACATGGTCATATTTGAATGATTTATCACATATCATTTTTTCTTTGTGAAAATATATATAATCTAATGTATGTATATATAATATATATATTGTTAAATATCTATGATTGAATATATGTAGTTTATGTACAAATTGAATCTGGCGAATAAAGAAGCTTTCCAGATGGCGCTATTGAGCGGGTTCTGGCGATTTGACCAGATTTTGTGCCATAGTTTTATTGTCACGTACGTTCTTGCCAGATGTTGCTGCAGAAGGCCAAATTCTAGGCGGATCTGTGCTGGGGAAGAATTTCGCAGTAGACCAAACACTGTTTTATAGGTCTTTATTTGCATTCTCTCAAGGATTGCTGCTTCTTTGCCGTGTTGAACGTCAGTAGCATAAGCTAAGGTCAACAGGAGTTTTGCTTTTATGACAGCTGATAATGGTTTAAACAATGGACCGCTTAGACTCTTCGCTATGGTGCAGAACGCATATATCAACCCGTTTCCTTTCTTGTTTGAGTTATCGTTATGTGTTTTAACATAGTCATTAGGCCACCTATGGATTAATGTCCACAATCCAAAGAAGAGCAGCCCTAATGCCCGCAGATAAACTAATGATGGAAACGAACTCAAAAAATGAAACAAGATGGCAGTTATGGGATGCGGGCGGAGGCCTGATGCCGGCGAAGGTGAGAGGCAGACCGAGGCGGTGAGGCGAGGAGGTGCTGAATGCTGGAGTGGCCGCTGGGACACGCACCTTGCGCCCTGACCTACAGCATTGAGAGGTGAGGTGGCAGCGCTGTACCGATCCTGCTACGCAGCAACAATGGTGTGGAGGCACCGAGGACGGAGGCTGACTGGTGGCTGTGAGCACTGTGTGAGGGTGAGGGTGAGTGTGAGTGAGGGTGAGTGAGGGTGAGGGTGAGGGGTTGAGGGTGAGTGAGGGTGAGTGAGGGTGAGTGAGGGTGAGCGAGGGTGAGTGAGTGATGGTGAGTGAGGGTGAGTGAGGGTGAGTGAGGGTGAGTGAGGGTGAGTGAGGGTGAGTGAGGGTGAGGGGTTGAGGGTGAGGTGTTGAGGGTGAGTGAGGGTGAGGGTGAGTGAGGGTGAGTGAGGTGTTGAGGGTGAGTGAGGGTGAGGGTGAGTGAGGGGTTTTGGGTGAGTGAGGGTGAGGGGGAGTAGTTGAGGCTGAGTGAGAGTGAGGGTGAGTGAGGGGTTGAGGGTGAGGGGTTGAGGGTGAGTGAGTGAGGGTGAGGGGTTGAGGGTGAGTGAGGGTGAGGGTGAGTGAGGGTGAGGGGTTGAGGGTGAGTGAGGATGAGTGAGAGTGAGGGTGAGTGAGGGGTTGAGGGTGAGGCGTTGAGGGTGAGTGAGGGGTTGAGGGTGAGTGAGGGTGAGGGTGAGGGGTTGAGGGGGAGGGGTCGAGGGGGAGGGGTTGAGGGTGAGTGAGGGTGAGTGAGTGAGAGTGAGGGGTTGAGGGTGAGTGAGTGAGGGTGAGGGGTTGAGGGTGGGTGAGTGAGGGTGAGGGTTTGAGGGTGAGGGGTTGAGGGTGAGTGAGTGAGGGTGAGGGGTTGAGGGTGAGGGGTTGGCGATTCTAAGGTGGCCCCTTACTGCAAAACTGGTTGCGGAAATCCTGGTGCATGAGCTGGACTGCTGCTGGGGCGCATTGGTGCTGTTACAAGGGTGTAAGTGCAGCAAAATCACCCGATTGAGCGCTGGGCGCTGCGCATCTAAAATGACGGCAGCGCACTGAGGGGGAGACTTCCACCGGCTGCGGCAACGGGAGATGTGCACTCTGTTTGTGAGCGGCTGGGAGGCGATTCGGCGTGCAGACTCACAGCGGAAAACTGCGGAGGCGGCAGTCCTGGGGGAGAAGTCTGGAGGGCGAGATCGCCTTAACCTTCCTGTGGTGCACTACGCTCCCAAGATGGCAGTTATGGGATGTGGGCGGAGGCCTGATGCCGGCGAAGGTGAGAGGCAGACCGAGGCGGTGAGGCGAGGAGGTGCTGAATGCTGGAGTGGCCGCTGGGACACGCACCTTGCGCCCTGACCTACAGCATTGAGAGGTGAGGTGGCAGCGCTGTACCGATCCTGCTACGCAGCAACAACGGTGTGGAGGCACCGAGGACGGAGGCTGACTGGTGGCTGTGAGGCGTGAGACTGCTGACTGGCGCTGGGTGCTGGTTGAGGAAATCGCAGGCGGCGCAAGATTAACTGAGACACGCCGTCTGACTCTCTGAGGCTCCTTACTGCAGAGCAATACTTGTGGGAAAATAGAAGTGTTTCCCTTTCATAACGGACTTGCTGGGGCTGTATGGCAGAGGGGGAGAGACCACGAAGGCTATGGCGGAGGGAAGAGAGGGGAGGGGGGAGGAGAAATGCGACACGGCGGGAAGGGGAGGGGGCGGAGCGGGTAAAATAAACAACCAAACAAGACGGAGGGAAGAGAGGGGAGGGGGGAGGAGAAATGCGACACGGCGGGAAGGGGAGGGACAACCAAACAAGACGGAGGGAAGAGAGGGGAGGGGGGAGGAGAAATGCGACACGGCGGGAAGGGGAGGGGGCGGAGCGGGTAAACCAAGACGGACGTGCACGCGCTTTTAAGCTCAATGCGCATGCGCATTGAGCTTAAAAGTCACGGGCACTGCAAGGAATCGCCACGATTCCTTGCAAGTTGGGGAAAGAGTGGATAAGTCCCAATACTCTCGCTTGCTCGATGCGCATGCGCATCGACAGGCGAGACCTAAAAACGTGACACTGTCTGAGGGGTAAGGCAATAGATAGTACTCAAAAAATCGGTAATAATAAAGGTTGGAATTTGATTGCCATGAACTGGAAGCAGGGAGAGTCGCCTTAGCTACAGTGGCTGAGAATCTAAAGACAAAATATTTCATCAGATGTGAGACTCAGGATTAAGGGTCCTTAATGGGGATCTTGCTTTCTGATGGAACAGCAGCAGCAGATACAGTTTCCAGTGTGCAGATAAATCGCAGATTGAATTGAATTTACTTTCAGTTTTTTGACCCCCCCTTAGGCGAGGAATGTTGATTATGAAAACAAGTGAAAGCGGACACAAGTCTAAAGATTATTGTCTACTTCACAGAAAAAAAAGGTTAAAGGATTGCATTATCAGTTGATGTGAACCCTCCCACCCTCGCCCCCATCACCACCACCCCTACCCCCATCACCACCACCCCCAAACTAACTCAATGACTCCTATCTGTTCAGGGACAGGAGCATATGTCAGCAACTAGAAAGAGGGGATTTTGATGAAGGTTACATACTAGGTCCTGAAAAGTAATGTCAGCACTTAATGTATTTTCCCATTCATTACTCCCTATATGTTGTCTCACATATATACTTGCTTGCTGGGTGACCGTTCGTATACCCGAAGGCCATGGATCCTCACACCCTACCTGCCTCCCAACAACCTACATGAAAGAAGGTATAACACAGCACATAGGTGCACCAAGTTTGGCGGACATTTGGGTCCTCAAGTTGCGTTTCAGGTGCCTGCACAAAAGTGGGGGATCCTTGCAGTATGCGCCTGAGACTGATTGCAAGATTATAGCAGGCTGTGCCATATTCCACAACATTGCCTGCAGGAGAGGCTTACCCATTGAGGTGACTGGATCCGACTTGGAGGATGATGACCCTGACTCACCTGCCCAGCAGCCAACCAAGGCAAGCAGAGCAGCCGAGGGGAGAAGGCGAAGGGACCACATAGCCAGTCATTACTTTGTATGGTAAGACATCACCATTAACACAATACTCACACAAAATACCACAAAAAGTAATTGAATGCTGAAAACTATGTTCACTTTAATAGCAGGAAACCAAAAACATTGATAAACAACCTGTCCATCACACAAAAACATATCTTAATACAGTATACATGTGGGGCGGTTGCATCACCACACCCAGTAAATAAACAGCACAAAATACAATGCCAGACTGTCACTGTGCACTCAACGTTTAGAACTATGTTCAGCATGGGAGCTTGTGCCATGTGTGGGTGCGGGTGGGTGGCTGCTACTCCTTTGCAGTACACAGGAATCTGAGGCTGATACATTGCTGAGATGTGATACCTCACTGTCTGGTGCCTCAGCACTAACCCCACTGGCAAAGAGGGCAGTTTGAATGGCTTCATGGCTGCAATGATCTGTGCCAGACCCCATGAGATAGCCCCACTGTAGTGGCCCATCTCCATCTGTAGGGCCATTGTGTGCTTGGACAGTGTTTTGGTGCCTGCGCAAGCCTCCCTATGGCCTTTGTTATGGCCTCCATCCTCACGCCCTTGCTTCTCTCCCTGCACCTTTGCAGGCTCCTGTCCTCAGCTAGCTAGGTGCACAGTTGGCTAATGTAAGGGCATCCATTTTTGAGTCCATGTGGGCCTGCTTGTAAGTCAACGGCTGGATCAATGTATTGAAGCCCAGTGGCAATTTCTGGTTAATCAACCGCATTTGTTTCTGCTGTAGGCTCTGAGCATTTCCCATAATGCACCATGTGTGATTTTTCTGACCATCTACATGGACCATCCAGATATATGTGGGTAAGGATGTGTTACAAGCATGTAGGCGGTAAACATAGTTTACCACGAATCCGTTTCCCCGCAGGCGATTACAACACGGTCGTTACCATGTTGTAACAATGCATACCATTACTCCGCAAGTCAGAAAAACGACTTGTAAAGGGGTCAGAAGGTGTTGGATTTAAAAATCAACACTTTCCCTACTGTTGCACATACTGGAGTTAGAATTGTAAATTATACTATTCCAACATCCACCACACCCCCTAGAGCAAGTCGTTGTTACGACTTGCGGGGTAATGGTATGCGTTGTCACGACAGCATTGTAATTGCCTGCGGGAAAAAGCTTACGTTGTAAGGAGGCATATTCATGTAGACACCAGGTTTAAGGGCTGATAACTTGGCATAGTAGTAATTTTGCACTTATCTTGTGAAGGTGGAGGGGCAGAAATTTCCAGGTTCCCAATTCTTGTTACTGCCTCATGCTCAAGGGTCGTCTCAACCATGGCCTCCATTGTTGAGGGTGAGGGTACATTTGAGGGACAACCTCCAGTTGCCCGAGAGTCCCATAGGTGTGTTGCCAACCTCTCTTTGGCAGGAGACTGCAGGTCATACCAACGCTTCTTGATTTCCTCTATGGAACGTTCGGCAACTCCCAGGGCATTGATGCATGTACTTCCATATCTTCCTTTTTTGTGACTCTGCCACAGTCATGGAGGCATGGCCAAATAGCTGGTTATGGTTATTACAGCATTCTTCAGTTCAAATTTCAAGTTCCCTTTCAGAAAACTTTAATGTTCTCCTTCTCTTCCCTACTACCTTCTCTGACTGTTGGTTAACCATTCGTATGGGTGGTTTCAGGGCCGGCTTTAGGGTAGTGCGACCGATGCAGCTGCACTGGGCGTTGACCTGTGTAGGGGGGCGCTGACCTCGGTGGGGCATTGTGTTTAGCAACAACTTATAATTAGAGAGAAGAGGGGCACCTTTGCCCGGTGGTAGTGATAGAATCAGTGGAGGGGTGTCATAGAGTGTGGGGGCACCAAAAATTATTGTCGCCAGGCGCCAATAGCACTAAAGCCAGGCCTGGGTGGTTTGGATGCTGTTTGGGCTCCTCGGATATGTTTGTATGTGCTGCAGGTATACCCTCTTCACTCTGGATGCTCTCCAGGCTTGTCCTGGGTCAGCACTTCCTGTCTTTGGGATCCTTCACCTGACACAGGAAGCAGAAAGGTATTTTTAAACCTCATGGTCAATAATTGCAACTGCAAATTGCAACCCCTATTGCTATTTTAGAATGAATAGGAATTCGCTAGTAGCAATTTGAAATTTGCAGTGCAACTTGTTAGCGAGTCGCTATTTCGAGCCCACGTTGGATCGAGGCTGATCGTCATGTAATTACGGACCGACACGCTGCCCTATGATTGGCTTAAGATCGTATATCGTCAAGATTCAATATCAGGCATCGCCTCGAGACCAAATATTGTAATTAGTTTCCACTGTATGAATCGGAAATACTTTTCAGATTGCCGTACTTTATGCTTGCACACAGCAACATTAACAATGGATTGTCCAAATACTCAAGTCGAAATACAAGGTCTGATCCGCTAGGTCAGCTACAAAGTGGGTGTATCCTCATACCGTTTGTCCTGACTATCACGTGTATGTATACAGCGGTTCATCATATACATACACACCTATGGTGCAGTATATTTTCATTGCAGCTACCTGTGTTGCTTTGATCTCCATTCCTGATATTTAGCCTTATATTCTTGGAAATTTATCGTGGCTCTTCCTGAAGAAGGCGCTTGTACGCCGAAACGCGCGTAGAAGAATTTAAACCCTATATTACATCTCAGCCACTTGTGATTTTTTTCATTGACATTTTTTGTGATTCTTGTTGTCAAGTAATTGATTGTTTTATGTTTGTGTTAAGTAATTAATATACTACTTGTATATCATGTCATACACAATCATTTTTATGTATGTTTTCTATGTATGTTTATGTCACAATTTTTAAACTTTATATGAATAAAATGACGCAATTTTAACTGTCTTCTGTCTGGTACAACTGAGGTGGTTATCATTTCTTCATGTATAGGGCCTGATTTCCAATAAGTCTCGAGTTGCCTGGGAAAGTTATTTATATTATGCCAATAGCACTAAAGCCAGGCCTGGGTGATTTGGATGCTGTTTCGGCTCCTCTGGTATGTTTGTATGTACTGCAGGTATATCCTCTTCACTCTGGATGCTCCCCAGGCTTGTCCTGGGTCAGCACTTCCTCTCTTTGGGATCCTTCACCTGAAACACGAAGCAGAAAGGTATTTTTAAACCTCATGGTCAATAATTGCAACTGTAAATTGCAACCCCTATTGCTATTTTAGAATGAATAGGAATTCGCTAGTAGCGATTTGAAATTTGCAGTGCAACTTGTTAACGAGTCGCAATTTTGGGCCCACATTTGACCGTACATCAGATTTTGCGACTCTCTAATTGCGAGTCGCAAAAAATCACAATGTGCGAGTTGCAAAATCTGGCACTCGTACATGTGGCCCAAAATTTCTACCTATAGGCTTTAACACAGTGTGATAGTAATCCACTCTTAGAGACCCATTTGCTTTAACGTATGCTTTTCACAATAAATATGTCAGCCATACAGACTTTGTGAAAGCTTTTCATAATAAAGTAATCATATCTATGGCATCTGGTATAGCTTCTTCCAATGAAGCAATCAGGTATGTAGATTTTATCATTGCAATGTCACCAAAACTAACTCACGCTTCCTGTTTTTAGCATAGTTGTTTTCTAAAAGGAAACCACCAGGCAAACAGTTATAAAAATACAAAAATGTATAAAGTTACAGTTGTCAAACCAATACACAAACCATCCTAGGCGGGCCTTAATAATGATTATCACAGTACAAATCTTCTAGACACAGGGTTTGTCAGAGAGGGTAACTAACAGCAAACCTTTGCCTGCCATGGATATCTGTGAGTTTTATGTAATCAAATACCAGAACACAGGCTTTAATACAGTGTAATAACAATCCACACTTTGAGGTCTATTGGCTTTAACATATCCTTTACACAATAAGTAAGTCAGTCCTCCTGTCTTTGCCATGACTTTCCATAATAGATCAAGTATATAGCATCTGACATACCCACTCATGTCTATAGCCATTATCATTAGTTTATTACCATAACTAGTCAAGTTTACAGTCTTGAGCATAGGTTTTCCAATAAGTCAATCATTAAGCACACAGTAATAACATTTCAAATATGTACACAATTGTATTAGCAATCACTCGTAAGAGGGCCTAACAAAGGTTGTCACAGTGGAAATCTTCTGCCTCCAGAGTGTCAAAACCCTTGCTTACTAGGGTAATCTGTGTGATCCCATGTAACAAAATACTTCTCTACAAGCTTTACAATCCACTTTTAAATGTCTAAAGGTTTTAACATATGCTACTCACAATAAATCAGTCTGGCTTCCTGCCTTTGTTTTAATATTTCATAATAATTAGACTTAAGGCATCAGACAAAACTTTTCAAAATAATTTATTAGGCCTACACCATTGGTTTGTTACTAGATCTTCCACCTTTCTAAGAAAAAAGTGCCTTTGTTTACATTTCACTGTTCTGGAAAGGCCAAGAGATGGTAAGTAAAAAAGAATTTCTGTAAAATTATCAGATTACTTTACTGTTTACTTTAATATTTAATGATCATTTTGAAATAATTTAGACAGCTCTCAAATACTTTCTAAGTGACTTCTTCGAGTTTTGCTGTTTTAAGTTTATATTTCAAAAGGGAATAATTACCAGATTTCACTGCTTTTCCCGACTCTTTTGCTGGCATGGCCATAAAAATACAAGCCAGGCTAGATGTCAACCCTGCTTGTCAGGATAGCTACCTCATGCCTGAGACATGAAGCATAAGCTTTCCTATCATATAATCATCAAGCACATAGTCATAAAATTACAAATATGTACAAAATTACAGCTAGCCAAGCAATATACAACTTCTAGAAAGAAGTCCTAACAGGGGTTATTTAAGTGCAAGTCTTCTACCCAGAGATTCGGTGGGGTAACCAACATCAAACTCCTTGCTTGCTACTGTAATCTGTAAAATTTCCTTTGACAAAATGTCTTTTAGGCAAGCTTTAACACAGTGTAATAATAATTCACCCTTAAGGCATATTGGATTTGTCATATGCTTTCCATAACTTTCATATAATATTTCATAATAAACATATCAGCCTTGGTGATCTTTTGTTTGTCACCATAATCAGCCTTGAGCTTTCCTACAAGGCAGAAAATGCAATAGAAATACTCTTTCAGTGGATACCCACACTTTCTTCCAATGCTGGAGATGGACAAAAAGGTACTCTAGAAGTCCATAAATTGGGGGTCAATGTCTGGCAGCGGCAGTGGGGAGTGGGAAGTCTTAGGGTAGACATAACAAGCGAAATCTGACAGTCAACGTATATTTTTAAGTTTTCTAAAACTCTGTTAAAAAAAATTGGCAACAAGGATAAATGTGACAATAAATCTGGTTTGGCTTACTTAATTGGCCACAAAGAGGTTGCATTTTTAATGATGAAAAACTGCATATGATGTTGTTTATGCTTGTACACTCTGTCGGCATTAAAAACTCCAATAAAAAGGTTTAGAAAAAAAAAGAGTTTGCATTTTAAAATATCTTAAAGAGAAGGAAGGCTGGGGGGCCTGTGTTTTGAGCCTAACTAGAAATGAAAAAAAGAAACCCCCCTCACCCTCTGCAGGTTGCTGTTTAGAGCAGAAAATAGACAATGTGTGGGTGCTGCTGAATCCGGTTGGATCCCTCTCATTTCCTTCACTGCCGTCTTCCGAGTGAAAAGTTTGTTTCACTATGTGTGCGTATCGTACGTCTCTCTCAGTAATGCTTCTTAAAGCTCTTTTTCTGGTGATCACACAACGTCTAGCAACAGCTAAGTTATCAACCCAGACCCAAAAATCAACAGCCCTGACGTAGTGAATTTCCTTCTTGGAATTAGGACCAATAATTGATTTCCCTGCCAGGTATGACTGTTTTGCATGGCGGGTCCAGAGAAATTTACTGACAATTGTCCGCCCTAAATGGAGTGGGTAACCATCACTATGAGCTGGCTCCTGAATGGTGGCTGTGCAGCCATGCCATGAGTTTCCACCAGAGGAGCCATCTGAGGCTCCCCCTATGAAAACTGTTTTCTTTCCATACTTATAATATAGTTATTTCTAGGGGCTTTCAGGCAGTCATTTTCATTCATTGGTTTGTTACTCTGTCATTCACATTTTCTTCCACCCACTACAGTAATGGGCCAGTCCACTTGTAATAGTGGCTAACTTTACTGTGAGTGATGGCTTTCTGCTCCTTCACAAACAGAACATGCACACAAAGCTGTAATCCTTAGTCCTCCTATGGCAAAGCTTGCTTTATGAGACCAAAATAAATATTTTATTTTTGCTTTTAGCCAAAGTCTATTTTTTGTACTTGTGAAGGGCCAGGAGATCATCAGAAATAAAGTTTTGTAAAAAGCATGGCTAAAGAAAACAAAGCCAAAAGGATGGTAGACAATGCCAGGCCTACTGGCTTTGCCAATGCTTATTCTATTTTCCACCCCAGGACCGTCATGATGGTTCTGCGCAGGAAAAATCAGTGGCAAAGCCTTACCCCTACTATCACCCAGAGGCTCTCTGGTGGATGGGCCCCAGCCAAGAGTTTTCAATTGCACAGCCAGCTGATGCTTCACTGGCAGAAACCTGATGGATCCCCTGCCATAAACAGAGACTGAAGAACTATGGATTTGACAGCGAATGAAGCCTACCGATTTGCAACTGGGCTCCCCCTCGACCAAAGTCTTTGTCTTGAACAATGGTCTACTTCTGGTACTACATTTACCACTCACATTAAAACTAAAATTCCAAAAAGTGTTATTCTTTTAAATGAAATATATGACTTTATTTGAATTAAGATAATAAGCTTAGTGAATTAAAAAAAATATTGTGGCATACACTATACTCTAAATGAGTATGTTGGTTCTTTCTAACTTCTCTGGGCGTTCTAGGGGCTACATCCACTTATCATGGGATACAAATGCAAGATCATCATATAAATATGCTCAATACAGTGTTGGCTTTTGAATGTCCACTGTTGCTCAGTTCTATTGAGTCTGTTTTGTCCCCAAATTTAATTGTGGGAAAAGCATGACAAAATGTACCTGTTGCCATGAGCTGGCCATAGAGGGGGTTGTCCTTCTTTAGAAGTGTAGGTAACCCAGAAAGCCTCTGGCAAATCTGATGCTGTTATTGGGTCCTCTCTCACCAGCAGCACACAATGGTATGCTCTAATAGAGTGACTTTTAAATATTGTCCCGTCAAAATACTGTATCCGCAATATAATCTTCCACAATATTGTAAAGGTTTGTTTATATAGGTTGATACTGATTTACCAGTCATATCTTCAGATCCTTGTACCTTGACAATATATGTGATATTATTGGAGGACGATATTTTGTCACTGGGTGATCTTCAGAACTCAGGGCAGAAGAGGTATTGGAGGGAAGGCATACAGGAGTCCGCAGGTCCACTCTAGGTGGAACGCATCTCCCAGCAAACTCCAACTCGGAGAACTGCAGACATTGCTTGTTCTCGACGGTGGCAATTAGTTTCAGCCAAGTTTCTCCCCATTCGAGGAAGAGACCTTGCGCCACCTCTGGGTGTAACTGCCACTTTTTATCTGCTTGGCATCAACCGTTGAGTTTGTCGCCCTGGCATTCAAAGATGCTGCCAGGTGATTCACCACCAGGAAGACTCTGTGGCGCTCCAGTCATTTCCAGAGGCACAGTACCTTCCAGCACAAGGCCCAGGACTATTCTCAACCCTGCTTTTTGCAGTACCACATGGCAGTGGTATTGTCTAGAAGCACACGTATCAGCCTCTGTTTGATGAATGGAAGGAAGGTTTTCAATGCCAAGCGAAATCCCAGCAGCTCCAGGTGGTTGACATGTAGCCAGGCATCGGCCAGAGAACAGAGTCATCTGATCTCCAACTCCCCCAGGTGGCCACCCCAAACCCTTAAGCAACACATCAGTTACCGCTGTCAGCTTTGGGGGGGTAGAGAAATGGGTCTGCCGCTGACCTAATCTTGGTCCAGTAATCACCACTGCAGGTCTTCAGCAGTCTCCTCCGAAATCTGGATGTCACTGATGCAGGTTACAGACTGGGGTTTATAGACAGGGTAGCCTATCTATGTGATAAGGTTTACAGTCTTTTGGGCCTGCACTTGGCCGCAGTCATTGTTCAGATGTTGCTACAGCTCCACCTGCTGGAACTGCTCTCTGTCATACCACAGATTAACGTGGCCAAAATATTTTCCTTTCATCATCCTTGCCTGCTGTGTGGTATACTTCCACTCCTCTTGCCTCAGAAAATTGCTTTCACCCTCCTTGACAACATTAACAGCAGAAACATCACGCGATTACAACAGTCTCCAAATTCCACAGGGTTTAAATCCACACTGCCCAGCTAGCATTTGGACTAACTCACTACAATCATATCACACCCAAATAGTCAGTATAACTGATACTCTAAACTGATTTTATTTTGTTTATAGTGATCCAAGGCTACGCCCACCGTCTTGTAGCATTATCTAAACCTCTGCTCCCCAAAAACAAATAAATAGGTGAACACAAGGGGACCACTCCTGTTTCATTCCGTGGACTGAAATTAAAAACCAGAGCAGTCACTTGGATTTGTAACTAATTCTACAATGTATGAGTGGATCAGAGGTGAAGCGTGGAAGCATGCAGGGAGAAGGGGAAGCAGGCAGGGAGAAGGAGACACATGCAGGGAGAAGGGGAAGCATGCAGAGAGAAGGAGAAGCGTGCAGGGAGAAGGGGAAGCGTGCACAGAGAAAGGGAAGCATGCAGGGAGAAGGGGGAGCATGCAAGGAGAAGGAGAAGCATGCAGGGAGAAGGGGAAGCATGCAATGAGAAGGGGAAGCATGTAGGGAGGAGGGGAAGCATGCAGGGAGAAGGGGGAGCATGTAGGGAGTAGGTGAAGCATGAATTGAGAAGCAAAAGCATGCAGGGAGAATGGGAAGCATGCAGGGAGAAGGGGGAGCATGCAATGAGAAGGGGAAGCATGCATGGAGAAGGGGAAGCACGCAAGGAGAAGGGGAAGTAAGAGTGACTACCGCTAAACAGTAAGAAGCAACCTAGCCCAGGAAGACCCCCCAACTCTCATGCATGCAAGGACTTTAATGCACACCAGATACATTCATGGAGGAATCAGGAGCCCAGGCAGTAGCTATCACATGGAATTACCAGAGAGAGTTGATATTACACATGCAAAACACTTTGAATGCAAGAAACTATGCATGTGTTAATACCGCACAGTCGATAAGGAAAGATATGCATTTTACAACGTTACTTTTCAGTACATGCCCAAATACCGGTAAAAATATTCTAAATCAAAAAAAGATTATTTAATAGTAGTTTACACCATCATGTATTGCCTATGGAATGGATGAATCGTGGATGCACATCCAAAGCAGCGCACTAAAGTGTGCTGTTTTTTGAAGGCGAGTATCTCAAGGAGACATTCGAGCACTGCAAGGGGAGGGTCTCCAGGTTAGGTCTGTTTTTGGGACAGGTAGGCTGGGTCAGGGTGGCTTGTGTAATGCTTTCTCAGTAAGACCAAAATGCCAGAGGTAGCTGAAGTGATATCACACACCATTTGACCTCTGAGTCGCACACAAACTTAAACAAACATAGACACTCTCAGATAAACACACTCACCTACATGTATACAACATCCTTTAAGAAAAAAAATGTCTTACCTTAGCTGGCAAATAGGGTCATATTCTAGCTAAATATACTCTATTTTTATTACACAAATAGTGAATAATATTATTCACTAATTGTTTAATAAAACTTTGACAGAAAACCATGAAAATGGAGTTCCAAATGAAGTCCATTAGGGTGAGATGCTCCTGTCACTGATTTTGCCACCTATGAGGCCAGGGGTAGGAAAAGCAGTGCCAGAGGCAGCAAGGGGTAAGATCAGGGGTCGCAGCTGCGACACCTGGCGACCCCTGAATGACGTCCATGGACATACCATTTGGAAGATACTTAACGGCTTCAATGGGCAACCACGTAATGTGATAACAGAAGTTATCAGTCAAACTCTTTACTTCATGTCGCTAGTCATAAGGATGGCTGCATGATAACACTTAAGCATCCCTTGTGGAAGAGAATGACCACATTCTGTACCTGAGAGTACCAGCAATGCTATGTAGTCTTGCTAGAAACATCTGTCAGTAAGGAGACTGAGTCAGGCACATAACCTACTGTATTATGGTAATTGCATGTGTGCATCTCAGTTACCAATTTCAATATGAGGAGAGTCGTATTTGGGGGTTCTTAAAAAGAAATCACATGGAAAAATACATTGCAGTGAGTGATCAAGTAATTCACTTTCTTTCTAAGTCACGCGTTAGTCCCATTTGGGTGCTTAATTCCTCCATCTATCATAAATGCTGCGAGAGTCATCACCTCCCACAGTCCAAGTTTTTACGGGTTTTGCTTCCAGTCCTGGACTTCTGTGTGATAATTGAATGCATTCTGGGTATTGCAGTCTTGTTTTGCCCCCATTGAAGTAAAAAGACTGACACACCTCAAAACAGTGATATATAGGTCAAAATTTCATGACGATGATCGGCGTCCATAATGGCATGGAGTGAGGGGTCACCCTAATTGCAGCCCAATGGACAGGTGAAATCCTCCCTCTCTCCGGTTCTCTACTGCATAGCCCCATTGCCTTGAGTTATGTCTATTTAAACTGCACAGCAAATGTATTGATGTTCCCATCAGCACAATATACCAACTTCCAAAACGTGAGAACTTTGTCAATAATGAATTCGTGCTATGTTCGAAGGATTTGCTGATTAGCTTGTGTGTTGTAATTGCAGGTTGTTATATGTATTTTGTATACACGTTTTGTGCACTTAGTATAACACCTATATGTAACCTAAGAGGTGAATCACAAAACCAGATAACCTTTACTAAAGATGCAACAAATAAGTTAATTATCTATTAATAACTAGAGAAGCTGGTGTTCGGTACAGCTAGGGAGTTACTAGCACCCCAACAAATACTAAATATGTACTGCTTTTTTTTAATGTTTTCAATGTTAAGTAGTTACCCATTACACTAAGCTTTGACTTATTATGTTACTTGTTCGCCATGGGAATACGGAGGGACCTTTAGCTTCGTTGGCCAATCAAACACTGAACATGCCTCGCTCAAACGTTTGCCCAGTTGATGTGCTATTACATTATAGGGGCTTTGTAGAGCACTCGAAGGCTTCTTGGCGCTGTCCCGATACATTGCAGATCACAACCTTTAACAGAACAATCTGATATCTGAAACTGGGGGTGCAAGATGTTACACACTAGTGTGGCGGAAGAGGGTTCCACAGTTTAGCTGTAGAGACTGAAAGCTCCCACCAGCGGATGAGCGGAGGGACCTTGCAAGAGAATATTTTTGAATCCAATATTGATAAATTTGGATCTTCCATACAAGGAGCGCTATATCTCACACATAGCTTCGTAATGTGTATTCTCCTGAACTGGGAGTCAACGAAGTGAGTACAAGAGTGGGCAATCGCAGCTAAACAGGAGGTTCCACTCATAAAATGCGCTGATAGTTTCTGAATAACTAGGGAGTGTCTGCAAATGATGCTCAGAAAGGCCCAAGTAGAGAGATTTGGATAATCAAGTCATGAGCCGACAATTGCTGAGACCCATGTTTAGCATCTATGTTCAGAAATGGAGCGATTTCCAGAGTAGTGTTAGATGGTAGACACCAAGAGATAAGTGATGAGCTCTGCTGAGATAGGGAGAGGTTATAATCAATCTGGACTCAATGTCAAAGGCTGAGAGGGGCCCCATATACAGGGGCCAATAATGCTATTGGGAGCAGGAAGATGTATATATTCACAGACCTAGCCAGAAACAGTTTCACCAAAGGATGTTCATGTATATTACAGAGATGAGGGAAAAGAGCAGAGCCTTGGGATCCCGCACATATGAGCTGAATTTGGGCATAGAAAAGGAAGAGAGCTTTACTGCTTCGGTCCGTCCCCTAATAAAGGACGAAAACTATTTCCAGTCCATGTCTTTGATACCTGATGCCTTTAAGCGTTCCAAGAGAATTTCATGGTCCACCGTATGAAGAACTGATCTAATAATATCAGAGAGTTGACTTTACAATGTCAGTTTCCATACTGCCGTCTACTCTAGACCAGTTGAAAGCCTGCTTGGGTCGAGCCTAAAATATTAGCTACTTGCAAACGACTTCTCAATTATATAGCCATATGGCTGACTAGTAGTGTGGATGCACCAGGTAGTAAAATAATTATCTAGAAGTCTTTTTATCAGCAGGTCGAATTCAGGCTTCTTTTAGACTAGGTGTAACTAAGGCAGTTTTAAAATATTTAAAATTTAAATTTAAAATATTTGAGAAACACGCCTTCATCTGGAGATTCGTTAAGTAGGTCTTGTGATCAACTCTTTTCCATTCATACAACCATTTTTTTGCGTTTTTAAATTTATTTTGGTTAAGAGTCATTGAGAACTTAACAGTCAGATGGTTGGACCATGCACAAACTTCAGGGCCTGATTCACAAAGGTAAACCTACACTTTTGTGTACATTTGCTGCTTTTTGGTATTCACAAACTCCTTGCCAAGATTTACGCCTCTGCACTCCCTATTCTTTTGTATTTGGAGTTCTCCACCTGGACTGCAGAGTCATAACAATCAGCACATAATTTCTGAATACAAAAAAGTAGCAAACTTACACAAAGTTGTGAATCAGGCCATCGGGATTTAAGTTCTTTACGAATGGATCAGAACGAATGTGATCCAGGTGAGGTGTTTCCATTCATGTTGGGTGATTTTCAGCTGCTCACACAGTGCATACCACAACATAGATACCTACCAATTTGAAGAACAATCTCACTGTCTGAGTAGATTGTGGGGCTTGAAGGGGACGGGGCCTCGAACCTACAAGGCACCTTTGAACCCCACCCTACACCCAAGCCCCATACACTCCTCCCTCCCCCCAAACAAAAAGCTTCCTGAGGCTGGTGCCAATGTCCTGTTTTTTTTCCACACCTCTTAATGGATGCCAGCAGTTCAAAGCCTCGGAAAACGAGCTGGAATACCACTATTTCCCTGCCACAGTGTGATATTGGATCCTCACCGGGAGACCATGTGATGGGAGACAATATTGTGTGTCACACAGTGCCGCCATCTGGGTTGGCAGGTATGCCACAATCAAACACGGTGCATTTCCCAAGCCAAAATGTTTTAATTTCTTTATTAAAAACCCTATGATTAATTCAGAGAGGTAAATATATGCATGAAGATCTCCACTCATGTAGATGTATATCTGTGTCTCTGCATAAATCTCCACCTAGATGTAGTTCATAAACAGCAGATGAGGATTTAAGCTTATAGTTTGCATATAAGTACTCTCCACATTCATGAGGTGATGGGCACACATGAGCCATGAGTGGGCATGTGCAGGAATCAACATTTGGCTGTGTGTGCATGCTGGCAAAAATCCTTGCAATGCAACTGCTCCATTAATAATGTCCAGCGAGATAGAATTGGAAAGGTCCTGCTGTAAGCCTTGAGATTCTGCAATTGGAGGGTTGCACAGGCAGGATCCAGAGCAGCCGAACAAACACAAGGAGCCCAAGCCAAACATTCAATGAAGAAAAATTCTAGCAAGCAGGAGGTGTACGCCAGAGGCTTCCCTGAAATATGTGACCAAAAGGTGGTCTTCATGCTAAAGTTAATATTGTCTTAATGTCAGATACCTGAAAACTTAAACTGAACTGTCTCCTTAGTTTGTCTTGAATTCCAAGGGCTGTGCAGCAGTGGAGAATCTGAAATGTGTATGCGCTCTTTGAGAGACACTCCCACCTACAAATGTCGTCCTAGATAAATTGACTGCAATAAAAAAAAACAGAAATATAGCACTAAAGGTAAACGATATATTATACTATTGAGCAAAGTTATTCCACTGTTGTTGAAATTCCAGCATGAGAATGTACTGGACCACCTTGGTGACAATTCTCTACAGGAGTGAATTTCGAGAGTTTTTACCAAAAGCTGATATATTTTAAGTTAAAAACAGCATTTTATTAAGGTCAAGAGAGCCATTAGAGATAGCAAAGTGTGTAACTGTGCTTCATGTTGTGAGATTTTATACATAGAGTGTGAGACTTAAAGTGTCCTCGGTGAAAGGGGTCTGGTTTTCGGGGGGTGAGGGGGATTTTTTTTTTTAGGTCAATTTTCTTTTTTATTTTAATTAATGTGTTACTAAATGTATAAAAACAAGTTCTATAGCTCTCATGAAACCCTAACCCTCTTGTTCTGAGTTGTCCAGTAAACCTAGAAAATAAAGTTACCCAGGGAAATTCCATTACCAGGCTTGCCTAGTGTGTTTTTTCCCCTAGGTGGATTCATCTCACTGTTTACAGTTCAGCAGGTCGAAATGAATTTACTGTAGGGGGAAACCATGGGCCTCATTTATGAAAAGTGACGCATCGCTGCGTGAAAACAGCGATGCGTCACTTTTCACTGCGCACTCCTTACGACATTCCTGATGCGTCATATTTAATGTATGACGCATCATGTCGCAAGGAGTTACAGATACGTCAGTATTTCTGACGTATCTGTAAGCGCAAAAGTGACGCATTGCTGGAGTGTGTCACAAAAGTGACGCAACTCCAGCAATGCGTCCTTTCACATGGGGAAAGCCCCATATGAAAGGGCTTGCATCAGTCTTATGCCTGCTGTGAGGCAGGCGCAAGATTTTGACGCAACAGCGTCCTAAAAGTGACGCAGTGAAATCTCATAGATTTCACTGCGTCACTATTATGAGGCTTTTTGCGGGGGAACGCCCCCTCTGCATACATTATACCTGACGCAGGTATAATGTGGCGCAGGGGTTTAAAAAGTGACGCATCTACCTAGATGCGTCACTTTTTAAATATGGCGCAACGAGGAGCATTTTTTACACTGCTGGTGCGTCACAAAAAGTGACGCACCGGCGGCGCAAAACTGACGCAAGGCCTTCATAAATAAGGCCCCATGTTTTCTCTCTTCCCAACTCGATTCCCTGTGCAACTTTCACCAACTATTAATTACATGGCTCTCATAGGTAGAAGTCCGTTGTTTGGGAAGATAGTACCATAACCAGGAAATGCTGATAGACAGGGTGCAGAATTTACTGCCCACGATATTTTTGCCACACAACTTAAAATGTAAAATCCGATGCAGGCAACATTTGCGCCCAATTTGACATTTACTCGTTCACTCAGCATTAAGAGGAGAAACAGTCTCTTGGTTCTCTCAGCTTATTTCACATTAGATGGAACGCAATTACAACACGTAAAAACATTACTGTGAACCTGCTGTGGACTGTTTAAAGTGCCTACTACAGGCACAATACGTCTTCTCGGAGCACATATTACGCTAGTTAGTGAACATACAGCAGCACACTATGTTCAGTAAGTTTTTTCTCATTATATTCCGGACCATGAAGCTTCCATTTTCTTATGGGGTCCAGGGACTTACACATGGAGAATGTTGGATACCCAAAGCAGGGAAAGGAGACTCTGCTACACTGTGATAGGGAACGTAGAACAGTTACGTGAAGTATGTTCGATTCTGGTCATGCACCACTAAAAAAAGTAAACCAATATCAGTGTACATCCGTGTCCTCAAATTTGTTGCAAAACAACCTGACCATGTGTCAAGACCTCAAGTGCCCCACCCAATTATTTTCGCATAGGTAATACTCCAAAAACACTCATCCACAACCAAACATACAGATCTGGGTGCAATTTCTCTGGACTGTTGCAGTGCTACAATGCCACATAAGTGGTATTTGTGTACTATACAAATCCTGGAAGCCATCAATGTCACATTAGTGGAACTTGCGTACTATTCCTGGATAACATCAGCATCATGTCTTCAAGGACCACCCCATCTGTCAACAATTAAGATCCTTCTAGCTCCTCTTGTTTCTAAGCCAAAACCAAACAATGAAGAGACTCCTCACCTCATGGACACTTGATGTAGATGATCTCGAATGGGCCACTATCCCTCGAAACCATGCATTGCGCTCCACTGGCTTCCATCTAGCTTCCAAATTTACAAGTACCAACACACACATATAGTCAGCAAAGTGCTATTTATCTCACTTTTACACCTATCTCTGTAAAATAGCTCCCTGCAGTTCAGATCAATTTCTCACTAATTCTGCGCTAACAAATTATGATGCAAAATAAGCTCTTCAAAATTTTCCAAAGTTTCCCCTCCATTTTCAAACAATCTTGTTGGCTCTCATTTGAACAATCCCCAATCACACTGCAGAATGTCAAACCAGCACGGTCGATTATGTAGTAAACCCTGTTCCTATTCAGAAACCATGTAAATTGATTTCAACCTGTTCAGCAGATATGCATTTCAAACCGGTGCTTAACTTGCAAAAGAATGCGAGCTGGTGCCCAGGGCTCTACTCAGAATCCCGCAACCAGTACAATTCAACGTCGACACGCCAAATACCAAGGCTGCTAGTTCTAAATCAATCTCATGCCTCTTGAATCCACTACCACATACTCCTTCTCCGTTTATCTCACTCTTGCAGGTTCCTGCTTTCTCGCTCTGTGGCAGTATTTACGTTTTTCTCTTTCTCCGTCTTTGCACTTTGTGTGTTTTTCCCGCTCTTGCTCTCGTAAATGTCTGATAGGGAAAAATAAGCGCTGTTCCCCAAGAATGAGTGCTGGTGTTCTCCATCAGAAATCCCCTGATCACATTGAGCACTGTTCCAGACTTTGTATTCTCTGAAGAACAAAGGTGATCTTGGAAGATGATTTTCTGTCTTGGAATTATTTGGCATGCTACCGTCACATTGCAGATTTTACATCGGTAGTCTTTACATCACAGGTAAGTTAAAGAGGAGTCTTCATTTCAGTACTCAAAGTTTTATGAAGCTGTGTCAGAGCTGGTGCAGAGAATGGTGTGCTGCGCCTTTAAGGGTGACAGCAATGTTTTAGCAAATTTCCTTGCAATGCTAGTAGTACAGCCTTAGGACAACTGCAAACTCTTTGATCTGGCAGACAGGAGTATGCACTGGCTGCTTTCTGGGTGTATTTCTCAGGGTCCTGCCCTGCCACAGCATGCAGCAGATACTCGATAGCTGCCAACAAAGGCACCGCCTGGGAGAGAGGCTTGCCCAACAAGGCTTTCCTGGCAAGGACTTCCCAGGGAACCCAGACTTTGAGGAGCCCCTGGGGCTCCAGGGGAGACACCGTGACATAACCTGTTAAACGTTGGCACTCCTATCGCATGTGCTCAGGTGGATTAAGCAGAACCTACAAATTCAGATGCAGCCCAGTGCATCATCCTAATATGCAGGTGAAAATGTCTTTGTTGTAGTACACAGGAACTGGGTATGACATGCAAAAAGAAAACATGTGTTGTCTTTGTGCAAAGAAATCAGTAAACATGTGAGAGAGCGCAGAACAGAGTTAAAAATTGTAGGGGTGCATCATATTCACGAGTAGTCAGCACCCACATATATACAGGACTTACTAATTGTGTTCAAATATAATGAAGGGTTGAGAACTAATGTAGTTGGTATTAGAATTGCACTAAGAGCTAATGTAATGTGCTTTAAAAATCAATAATGCTGTGTTAACATAGAGATGCCGTTTGCCGTGAAGTATTTCACCAATAAGACGTGTGTTTAATAATTCACCATTGTGCCTTTAGTCTTGCTTACTCACAGTTGTAACTTTAAATGCGATTGAATGGCTTAGGTAGAGAATTGTATTTTGTATTAAAGATTGATGTTAAGGAACGTAAATGTATTGCTTATGTTAGCATGTTGGTGCACATAAACGTGCAGAGGCCCATTTTATGGAAATCGTGTAGGCCTGATTTGAAATGCCTTGCTTAACATGAAATCGTAGAATTGTTTTTGGAGAAAGCTGCTTAGGCTAAAGTCAATTGCAACATTTAGAATTTGTGAGCCGATTCACATGCGTTCCTTTGCAGGTGTAGAACCAAGTAGATAGTGTAGTAGAAGGGCCCATTGTGTATGAGAGTCAGGATGCTAGGCTCAGACGTGGAGGAGTAGCTGAGGAATTCAAGAAAGCAACGTGAAGCGAAGAAGAGCCTGGGACCCAAGGACGTTTTAACGGACAAGGATGGAGAGGTGCCATAGTGGAAAAATCTGAAAACGAACACCTTCTAGAGGGGCGTACCTGAAGGCGTGTCGTTCGCATTGTGGGGTTTTGTATTAGGGACAGCACCCCGAGGGTGGAGGTAGAGCAGATGGGCTGAGCAGTCAGAGAGAGAGGTTGGTTAGGCAGAGAGCTTAGCTAGGACTGAGTAGCCTGAAGATTGCGATTGAAGGAAAGTGAGTGAACTCTTTTGAGAGTCACCACTGCTGACACCTTTTTCTGAATGGGATATTGTTGAGTAGGGATGTCACCAAGAATAGTGTAGGGACAGACTAACCTGGATTTTATTCCTTTTATAAATGTTACTAAAACTCAGGTTATAGCAATTCTTGTTAGCCTGATGATTCATGAACTGATTCTTGTATTATTTCTGAGTCGTCTGAGATTCTTCCGTAGGATTATGTTTGTATTAGTGCCTGTTTATATTTTGAATCTTTTGCTGAGATGTTTATACATTCAGTTGTTTTTGGCTTTGTAATAAATCTTTGAACTTAGTTCCTAGTCAGTGGTTCTTTGGGGGTACCAAGGGGAACTTGTTGAAATTGTCTAACCATTGTTTAACTAGATTTCCTAATTCACTCTATGACAGGTAAAAAGGTCTAGTCGACCTGTGTCCGGGATTCTGGAGTATGGTAAGCAGACTCTAGAAGTAAAATCCCGCCCTTCCAGTTGGTAGCAGAGGATGGTTTCCTTCTAGAGTGAGGGTAATCTAGATTAGGTTTAGATTTCCCCATGGCCCATAAAGATCCAGTGATGAGTGTCCAGAGAACCGCGGACGGAGGATGGCGTTCCATGGAAACTGACGGAGAGTGACGGTGCGGCGGAAAGCAGCAGGTCGTAAGAGAGTGAGTATGAAAAGGGTCATGCGTTAGATTGCGGTTACGTTTGTATTGCTGTGTTGTGTTGTATTGTCTTGCGGAGTTGAGTGCCTGTAGTGTGAAAGGAGATCAGGTTGTAAGCTCGCGCAACTGGTGAAAATCTTAGGCTCAAGGAGAGTTTAAGTGGTTCGGGTGTATCGAACACCCATAGTAATTGTCGACCATTGTAAGGGGGTCATGAGGTACCATTGATCGCCCGCAGGACCGAGATAGGGGGAACGAATGTGTGAGTGCGTGGGTAACGGACGCTGGTCAGAGGTTGCCGTGTGTTTGTAACCTATCAGTTGAGGCGATTGTCCGGTCATTTCGTGGACAGATATTTGCCAGTTCGGTGACAATTACAGTCAGACTGTGGACGTACAGTCAAGGAAGTGGTTGCTTGGTAGGAAGTGATCATTTCAAGTGTATGATTGGGACGCATGCGTGACCGGGAGACGAGCTGAGAGAGGAGGGGAACTGCTGCGAAGCGGAGGCGAGTGACGTCTGAGAGAGCCGCGCTGGGATAGGACGGTTAGTGTGAAGCCGCGCTGGGATTGGTGGATTGTCATCGGGAAGTAAAAGAGCGCTGTAAACAAAGAAACGTTGTGGTTTTCATCATGAAATGTTTAAAAGTGTTGCGGAATTGTTTCAAAGGTGAAAAGAAGTTAGAACCTCGGGGTGGGGAGGGGCTCCACCCGAGGATACTCCAGCCCATTACATGGCTACGAATGTTGGGTTGCATACCATATTGTGGCTTGAGAACTGGTGTAAGATGACTGACGGAAGCGAGGAATTGACCTTTCCTAGATACGGAACGTTTAAATTGGAAGTGCTGTATCAGTTAAAAGCGACTATGGCTTCTTTGCGGCCTTTGCCCAGACCAACACAGTTTGAAGCATTGAATGAGTGGATCAGGGCAGCCCATGAAAAGAACAGAGATAGGAGACAAGAAAGAGTGAACAGATCAGTTAGGGCGGTCCAAGATGCGAGATGGGATGCACTGGCTAAGAGGTGGAGAGTGCAGACCATCGAAGGGGACAGGTTGTACCCGTTGTTGGTCAATACAGGGGATGCGCAGAGAAAGAGTACCGAGGATGAGGACAGTGAGACAGATGATAGCCTGATAGAGAGACTGTTGTCGGACAGACCACCTCCATATAATCCTGAGATAGAGGGAAGACCAGCATCAGCAATGGACAGGGAAGCTTCTGTCGTGGACGGTGGCTTCCCACTGGCGAGCGGTTTGGGCCCCTTAGGGAACAGGTCCGGCTCGGTGGAGGGAGAAAGGGCACCTCAAATTTCTCCAGAGGCGAGAGTAGTGGGAAGATTTACAGTAGGCATGAGCGAATTTTGCGGATCTCGCGTTCGCGAATTTTGCAGATTTGCGGATTCGCAATCCGCAAAATCCGCGAATTCCCGCGAATTTGCGGATTTTTTTTTTTTTGTGTTCGCCCGTGTTTCTGCCAGTTCGCGAGGGTTTTGTACACTTTCGCAAATTGCGAACTTACCTGTCGGGTCGCAAGTTTCGCGAACTTGTTGTTTCTACGTGTCCAGCCTGTTTGGGACACTCTTCTTCATCACTGCCACTCTCTGTCACCACTGCCACTCTCTGACTACTCATGCCACCCTCTGGCCCACCCATGCCACCCTCTTTTTCATCACCACACCCTCTGGTTGTCCAGTGTACATTATTTTCGGCAAAGCAAAGCACACCTTCCCTGCCTCAAGTGACCTGAATTAATTTGGGGCTGATTAATGTGTCACAGAATATTTTTTTAGCTGGCACCTGCTTCCTTAGTGCGCCCTGATTAGTGATCTTTTGCACTTGCTAAGTGCTTTCATTGTTGCAAAATTAGTTACAACACCTGCCCTGCCCCAACTGACAATAATGAATTAGGGGCTGATTAATGGATTTTAACTTCCAGCCTGGCTCCTGCTTGTCTCCCTTAGCTGTAATTCAGGACCTTTGTGGCATATGTGTAACTATTCTGAGGTTCAGAGCAGGGTCACATAATAGTTTCAACTGGCAACTGAACTCTGGAGGGGCCCCTCAGGAAGCACTACAGGAAATGGCTACTAATGATGAGCCTGAACTTTTGAACCTGGTAAGTAGTTACTTTCAGTTTTGCTAAGATCGTATTTCTGCAATTTTGCACTTATTCGCGGGGCGCGAACTCACGCAAACTCACGCGAACAGTGCGAGCAGTGCGAGCAAAATCCGCTGCTCGCGGATTTGCGGATTTTGCGGGAGATTCGCAAATCTCGCAGATTGCGGATTTCCCGAAAATCCGCAAAATCCGCGAGCGGAACGGATTTTCCGCCCACCCCTAATTTACAGTACAAAATGTACAAAACGAAGAGGGTGTCGATTCCAGGTGTCGATTTCAGGTCAGGCTCGGTGGAGGGAGAAAGGGCACCTCAAATTTCTCCAGAGGCGAGAGTAGTGGGAAGATTTACTGTACAAAATGTACAAAACGAAGAGATTTCCAGACGCTCTTACAGTACCGGTTACTATAGGTCCCATAGTATCAGTGTACAATCCAGAACAGAGACAAGGCGAGGGTCTGCCACAGACAGACAGGGAGAGAAGTGTCAGCGAAGGGAGGAGTAATGTGCCGGACGAATGGAGCCAATTGCCAAGGCCTGTGGAAAGGAGCACCCCTTTGGCAGCATCGCTAGACTCCTCTAGAGAGCAGGGGGGTTTGAGAGGACCGATGGATCTGAGAGGACCACGGCCAAGGTCGCTTAGAGAATTAAGGCCTGATTTGAGAACTTGAGAGACGGTTGTGGATGCCCAGAGCGATAGGGCGAGGGATGATTTTGATCATAGAACTCAGGAAAATAGGGAGGTGTCTCACTGCACGCCTAGCGGAAGCAGGCAGGAATGGGATTGCGGAAGTGTGGAAAGTAGGGGGGTGTCCCACCACGCACCTAGCGATAACAGATCGGAGTGGGACCGCGAAGGTTGGGAAAACCGAAGGGTTCCCCATAACACACCTGAAGAAGAGAGACGAGCGAGTCAGGACTGTGGCAGAGGGGACTCTAATGGAACATCGAGTCAGGGTACATTGAGGGCGGCAATAAAGGCAAGAAGGATTGATGTGCTGAGACTCGAATCGGAAGTGGAGGAAATAGTGGAAGGCACATTACCACTAGAAAGGATCGAACTCTACAAACCAGATGAACTGTTGTTTGTGGCGAAAGATGTTACTCGAAGGGCTAGGACAGCTCATGAGAAATTGTCGGAATTAGCGAACAAGTATTCTGTGGATTTGACAAGGACAAAAGTATTACAGGGTGGCCATAGGTTGCAGTACTCGGACCAAGATCTAGAAGAAAAGAGGGTGATCGGATTAAATACCAATACTAAAGAGAGAGAGTCAGAGGAAAAAAAAAAAAAGCTAAGGCTCACCCTCCAAAAACTATATTTAAGATAAGGTCTCTGTTACCAGATACCTGAGAGCCTTGCTAGTCACTGTAAACCATACACAACACTCAATGGGGTTGGTCATGGAAAGTCATACTAGATAGAAAAGGAGAAATTGCTCCTTTTCTAGGTGTCCCCTCACTCACCAGGGTTGCCCCATGGTGGCATGCTTTATCATTGGGGCCATCCCAGTCCCTCTTTTAGGCACCTACGGCGTCCCTCCGGTCCGAATGTTGGACCGGAGGGACGCCGTAGTCTATTGTAAACCTACTGGGCAGGTATTTTTTAAATACATCACTTAGTCCACTCCACCGTTACATTTTGCACCACACATAGTCATTTGTAAGTGCTCCTACGTAACTCGCAAGTCGCAGCACGCCCCAGCCCGTAGAGGACTGGGATGGCCCCAATGATGAAGCATGTCACCATGGGGCAACGCTGGTGAGTGAGGGGACACCTAGAAAAGGAGCAATTTCTCCTTTTCTATCTAGTATGACTTTCCATGACCAACCCCATTGAGTGTTGTGTATGGTTTATAGTGACTAGCAAGGCTCTCAGGTATCTGGTAACAGAGACCTTATGTTAAATACGGATTAAAAACCCACATCAGGGAACTGGTTGTTGGACTCCGAACATGGGTCCAATTGGACAAGTGGGAGGAAAGGTGGTCAAAGAAAAAGAGTGTTAGGCGAAGCGCTGTTGAGACATCTCCGGGAGGAGGGTTGATGCATGTAGAGGCGTATCCATTGCGGGAGGTGGCTCACGGGGTATATGTGCACGTACCCTGGAGTAGGGGAGATTTGGCTGCCTTTACAAACTCATTTCCGAAGTTGAGTGAGAGTCCAGTGGAATGGTACAAACAGGTAGAGAGGTTTGTTAAGATCTCAAAGGTGTTGTGGATTGATCTGAATACTCTGTTTGACATTGTGGTTCCAGGAGATCTGTGGATAGCATGTAAGGTCAGTGTTGAATGGCCCACAGTGGAGCCTGAACGAGACCCTGTAACAAATGGACCCTCACCCAGGGTGATGATAAAGTATGAGCAGGTGATCACGTGGTTGAAAACTAAGGTACCACCACAGGACATCGACTGGGTGAAGATAGATCGGACCAGGCAGGAACCTAAGGAGACAGTTCATGAGTACTATGAGCGATTATTGCAGATATTTAAGCAGTACAGTGGATTGGATGTGATGGATCCAAAGGACATGGGACAGTTTGTGTCTAAGTTTGTCCTAGGACTGAGGCCCGATATTTGTCTCATGATACAACAACATTTGATTGTTGGCAGAACAAGCCCCTAGATGAGATCTTGAGGTACGCCAGGTACTGCAGTGACGAGATAGACTCTAAGTCCAAGAAGCTTAAAGATAAGCTGATGCTAGTTCAAATGCAATCAGGAGGACAGGGTCAGTCAGGAGGTGGAACATTAGGGAGAAAATCAGGTGGTCAGAAAAGGGACAATGAGGACGGTACGAGACCGAGGATAGATCTGGCGACTCTGAAGAAGACGACTAAGTGTCATCAGTGTCACGAGATCGGTCATTGGAGATGCGAGTGTCCCCTTAACCCAGAAAATCAAGGGCAAGAAGAGGAAGAGGAAGAGGTTCAGGCCCCTCTGGTGCAGAAAGCAGCAATAGCGAAGGTTAAGACGGCCAAAGGGGGGACTTCAGCTCCTAGGGCTCTGGTTCCCCAGCCACCGAAGATTTCGGCAGGGAACAAGTTTACAAGCAGATGCCTTTTTATAGTTGAAGGAGACGAGTATTATTATGTCGATCCAGTGACAGGAAGACGCCTGAGTGGGGGGGAGCACTGTACCCTCGGGGCAGTTCTGGAGGTAGATCAGAGAGGACCATTCGTAGAGGCTGATATGGATGGCCATCCCACCACCTTTCTGGTTGATACTGGTGCTACCCGTTCTACTGTACGACCTGCAGTAGTCCCCAACCTACCCCTTTCAGGACAGACTATCCAAGTTGTAGGCGTTGCAAACCGGAGAATGACGAACCCACTGACTGAGCCAGTCCCAGTGAAGATAGGAAGTTTTAGGGATAAACACCAATTTGTAGTGTGTGATTCCAGTCCTGTGTGTCTGTTAAGGAGGGATCTCCTGTGCAAACTCAATTGTACTATCTACTGTACCCCCAAGTGAGTGGAGTTGCAGACAAATGATGATGATGCTGCCTTTAAGGTTGCAAATGCGCATGTGTGCATAGAACTTTATCCTGCTTTAACTGTGGAGGAACTACCTTGGGATTTGCGGGACACAGTCTCACAGGAAGTGTGGGACTTTACAGGAGAAGAGATCAGTTTGATTAAAGGAGTAGAGCCAGTTAAGATTCAAGTAAAACCGAAGGCTGAGTTCCCAAGAACACCCCAATACAATTTGACTCAGGAAACTATTGCAGGGATAAAACCTGTGATCGAATTCATGATTCTGAAGGAAGTCATGGGCAGTCCATGCAACTCCCTGATCATGGGTTTGCAGAAGCCTAGCGGGAAGTTCAGGATTGTGCAGGATTTACGAAGAGTGCACAACATAGTTGTTCCATGCTGTCCAGTGGTACCGAATCCATCAGTGATACTGTTTCAGATACCGTTCCAAGCTGAGTGGTTTACTGTGATTGACCTTTGTCAGGCTTTCTTCTTGATTCCATTGCATGAGGAGAGCCAATTTCTTTTTGCGTTTAAGCTGGAAAATCGTGTATTAACATGGTGTCGTATCCCTCAAGGGTATACAGAGAGCCCATCGATCTTTAATCAGTTGCTGAAAAAGAATCTTGAGAATCTAGTTCTGCCGCAGAACTCTGTTCTCGTACAGTACATAGACGATCTCCTTGTTGGGTCAGAGACAGAAGATGCTGGTAGAATTGACACCATTGCCTTGTTGAACCATTTGGCAGAAAATGGACACAAGGTATCCCCCAGCAAGTTACAGTACTGTCTGCCTGAAGTACAGTATCTGGGACACAGGATAGAGAAGGGAAAGAGGAAAGTGTCGCCTGACAGGATTGAGGCAAACGTGAAAATGATGGTGCCTTCGACCCAGAGAGAGGTTATGATGTTCTTGGGGATGGTTGGCTACTGTTGCCAGTGGATTGCCAACTTTTCCCTGAAAGCGAAACCATTGCAGAAACTGACGCACAAGGATGTAAGTGATCCGGTACCATGGGACAAGGACTGTATGATGCCTTTCCTTGAGCTGCGAGAGGACTTGTGTCGCGCTCCGGCTCTGGGAATGCCTGATTACACCAAATCATTTTCACTGTTCTGTTGTGAGCGAGAGGGATGTGCTTTGGCAGTTGCTTTCTTCTCGGCTACCTTAGACCCAGTAGCCGCAGCATTGCCCGGATGTCTCAAGTCCGTTGCCGCAACATGTGTCAGCATTGAAAGGTGTGAAAGCATTGTTATGGGTCATCCACTGATGTTACATGTTCCTCACTCAGTAGAATTGTTGATGACCAGGACCAAGACACAGCACTTGACAAATAATAGGCTCACACGCTACGAGCAGGTTATACTTGCTGCGGAGAATGTGACCCTTAAGAGGTGCTCGGTCTTGAATCCTGCTACCTTGATGCCTTTACCAAACGCCTTGGACGATGATTGTGAAGACCATGATTGCCTTGATGTGACTGAATTGTGTACCAAACCCAGACCGGATATGGTTGATGAGCCATTGGTAGACCCCGATGAAATTTTCTTTGTTGATGGTTCATGTGTAAGAGACAATACTGGTCAGTTGAGAGCAGCTTTCGCTGTTTGCACTATTTCTGGAATAGTGGAAGCGGCTTGCCTGGAAGGAGTACACTCCGCTCAGGTGGCTGAGATAATTGCGTTGACGCGTGCCTGTTTGGCAGCCATCAAGATTCAGATTACCATATACACTGACAGCCAATATGGGTTCGGTGTGGTTCATGACTTCGGGCAGTTATGGTCTCTAAGGGGTTACATGACATCATCAGGTTCTCCTATCAGTAATGGAGAATTTGTCAGATTACTGCTGGAGACTTTGCAGGGTCCAGCAGAGATAGCCGTTGTGAAATGTACTGCGCATAGTAAGGGTACTGATTTTGTGTCCCTGGGTAATCGTTATGCTGATGAAGTTGCACGTTACTGTGCCGAGCAGGGATACTCATTTACTGAAAAAACTGTTGAAGGGACACAGGGGAAGACCGAGTTAAACATGATACTGGAAGTGGCTGATACCTGGAATGAGTTGAGGTGCATGCAGGAGCAGGCGTCGGACTATGAGAAAAAGGTGTGGGGGACAGCTGGTTGTGTCAAAGGAGAGTTGGATTTGTGGGTTTCGGCTGATGGGAGAGCTGTGTTGCCAAATGAGCTGGTGAGTCCGATGGCACGACAGATACATGGTCCTGTACATCTGGGAAGAGATGCAATGATGTGTGTGTTCAGACAAACGTGGTATAACCCAAAATTACGAGCGGCTGCGGAAGCGGTATGTCAGAGGTGTGTTACATGTCAACAAATGAACGTTGAAAAAAGAACACCAGTCACACTGAGTCACATTGGGAGGTCCGGTGGACCCTTCAATAGGATGCAACTGGACTTCATTGAGATGCCGAGGTGTAATCACCTCAGGTATGTCTTGGTGATCGTGTGTGTGTTTTCCAGGTGGGTTGAGGCATACCCAACACGTAGGTGCGATACACTCACAGTAGCAAAGTTATTGCGGAGGGAGCTAGTGCCACGTTTCGGGGTTCCGACCTCTTTGGAATCAGACAGAGGGACTAATTTTAATAGCGAGATTGTGAAAATGCTCTGCTCTGCACTGAACATTGACCAGAGACTGCATTGTAGCTATCGACCAGAGGCTTCTGGCATAGTGGAGCAAGTAAATGGAACACTCAAGGCACGAATGGCAAAAGTGTGCTCATCTACGTCCCTGAAATGGCCAGATGCATTGCCGTTGGTGCTAATGAGCATGCGCAGTACACCAGACAGGAGAACAGGTCTCTCACCTCACGAAGTACTGATGGGGAGGGCTATGAGGCTACCATCTGTTCCTTCAACAGCCTTGCTGAATATCACAGATGGTCTGATTCTTGACTATTGCAAGGGACTTTCTGATGTCATCCATTCTGTGTCTCTTCAGGTGCAGACTGCTGAAATTCCGGTTTCTACAGACCTTTGTCACGACCTGTGTCCAGGTGACTGGGTCCTGGTGTGGAAACACATAAGGAAAAGCTGCCTGGATGTGCGCTGGAGAGGACCGTTTCAGGTTATCCTGGTGACGAATACTGCTGTGAAGTGTGGAGGATTGCCGAACTGGGTCCATGCTTCTCACAGTCGACGAGTTCCAGCACCTCTGGAAGAAACAGCTCCTCTCGCAGATGAAAATCCAGCTGTGGAGGAAGATCCACTAGAGGGGACAAGTCAAGCTGTGGGGGTGTCTGAAGAGGCTGGTAGCTCATCTGAACGAGCTGAAGGAAATCACGACGACAGCGACTCTGAGTCTACCTCTGAAAGGGGAAGTTGCTGTGAAGGTGATTCGAACACAGAGCAAACTGAAAGTAGTGATGAGCAGGGTGTGCGAACGAGAAGCAGAAGAGTGAAAAGCGCAGAGACACGTTGGCCTGAGAGGCGGAAGTGATTGAACCTAAGACTGGCTTCCGAAAGAGATCTTGCCCCTGTTTCTGAAGATTCTGACCAAGAGGAAGGTGAACAAGAAATAGAGCAAGGAGGTCCAAGAAGATCAAGGAGGGTGAGAGTACCTTGTCGAAGATATGCCACTTCTGAGTGGACCTACCCTGTGACAGATGCCCGGTGTACTGAGATCAGGGAGGGTGAGGGCTGTGACAGTGACCAGTACGAACCCAAATGTTAAGTTGGATGTGGTGTTGTTGGTACCAGGACTTGAGATCGAAGGCATACTGACACTCACCGTCCCTAATCCACCTTATCTAAGCAAGATACGTGATTTAATCCTGAATAGACTGATTTTTCCTACATTTGGCCCAGAAATACCAACTCATGAATCGAATGTGCTTCGCATGGAACTTTTGGAATACGTGCTAAGTGCAGTTGGAGCAAATGTGATCATCGATTATTAAAGACTTTTGAAAATAGCTGTTGAACTAACCTAGAGCCGAGTGGAAGAAGAAGAAATGTAGGGACTTTCCACAGAGGACGGAGAAGGGTTAGGGTTGTCTGATGTTGATGTAAATAAAGAACTAAAAACTACAAGGGGATTTCTGCTTCCAGGTGTGGTTCGAGAACTTTCAAAAGCCAAGAAAGAGACTTTGTGTTGTTGCTGAGAACGAACTACACTGTTCTGAGACCATGGAGGCTGGAAACCCGACTCGTAGAGCTAAGTGCATTGTAGGCACACTTGTATGAGGAGTGATACTTTTTATTTTCTTAGTAGTTATAGTTTCATATTTAGTGCCACACGAGCAGGCAGTAGAGGTTGAGGGAACACAGACACCTACCACTCCTAGCAAAAAAGAGGTTAAAGTAAGAGCTGAGAAAGCTTTGCTATTAGAAGAGAGTCGTAGGTTACATGCAGATCTGTCCAAAGGCAATTTTAAGCAGAATGCATATGCAAAGTTGTTGTATGAGTACATTGATGCGATGGATGCGAAAGACTGTTATGTGTGTATGCAATTGCCGGCTTCAGTAGATGAGGGTATTAAATACCATCACCTTCCATTGAGATATGGAATTTCATGTAGTTTGCTGCTTAGCATATTTTATGGGCGAAATCATTTTGAGTATTTCTTTTCGAATTATGACGCTATGCTTCCAGAAGTCCCTGATTATAAGCACCTGAATAAGTTTGATTATTATAAGTCAGAGGACAGACTCGGATATTTTTTCATTACAACACAAGAGTTAGACACCACATATGCTCACAGACACAATTTGACATGCTTGCTATCAGAGACAGAGAAAAGGTTCATAGAACAAGTAGAGGACAGGTACAAAAAGCAAAAAGAGTTGCGAGATTCAGGGCAAGGTAAAGTTGATTGGACGGATGAGGAGAAGCAGCACAGGTCCAGAGGGAGCTATGGCCCGATAGCTCTAGAAGAGGTACAGAAGGGGAAGTTGTGCATTCACAGACCACTGACGTATTATGAGAATGTGTATGTGGGTCATACTACATGTGAGCACACTTTCACATTGGAGTATTACACAAAGGATTTCTTGCAGAGCGTGGTGCAGGTGATTCCTACTGTGTATTTTGTCTGCGGAAGGAATGCGTATGTGCGATTGCCGGAGAAGTGGTATGGGACGTGTTATCTAGCGATTATTTTTCCCAAGATATACCATACTGAGGATTTTGCTCTCTTGGAGGGAGGACACCAGACGAGAGTAAAGCGAGGTGAAAGTGCTGGTGCAATAGTTGGAGATGTGTTTGGAGCAGTGATACCCATGTTGGGAGTGATTCTGAATGACGTGAAGATTCGGCGGTTGGCAACTGTGGTGGATGAACTGTCAATGAGTACATCTAAGTCCTTAGTGTTGGTTGAGGGTGAGATGTTGTCGATAAGGACGATGGTTTTACAAAACCGTCTTGCCTTAGATGTCCTTCTAGCAAAAGAGGGAGGAGTCTGTAAACTTTTGAAGGTCCAGGAATGTTGCACGTATATTCCAGACAATTCTAAGGATCTGGAGAAATATATAAGTAACATCACTGCCATTCATTATGAAATTGAGGATCTGACGCAAGAGAACATGTGAGAGAAGGTTGGCAAAGGATTTGGAAAAGTTGGAAACTGGTTTGCAAACTTGGGAAGGAGTTTCCTTGGATTTGTACTGAAACCCCTCATCATAGTTGTGGCATGTGGGATTGGGTTGTGGGGTTTGGTAAGAGTGTGCAAGTGGTATAGATCAACTGGGTTGGAGAGATCGATGAGAGCGCAAGAGCAAAGAATGGAGAGACTGCAGGACAGTTAATATCAGAGCTTGAGAGCGATGGAGATGTTCAAGCGAGGGAAAGTGGCGACAGGCTCTGTTTAACTCGGTTCTTACCTTGGGGATGGTGTGCTGATGGTGATGACACAGGACATCAAAGGGGGGAACTGAGAGAGCGCAGAACAGAGTTAAAAATTGTAGGGGTGCATCATATTCACGAGTAGTCAGCACCCACATACATAGAGGACTTACTAATTGTGTTCAAATATAATGTAGGGTTGAGAACTAATGTAATTGGTATTAGAATTGCACTAAGAGCTCATGTAATGTGCTTTAAAAATCAATAATGCTGTGTTAACATAGAGATGCCGTTTGCCGTGAAGTATTTCACCAATAAGACGTGTGTTTAATAATTCACCATTGTGCCTTTAGTCTTGCTTATTAAACTCACAGTTGTAACTTTAAATGCGATTGAATGGCTTAGGTAGAGAATTGTATTTTGCATTAAAGATTGATGTTAAGGAACGTAAATGTATTGCTTATGTTAGCATGTTGGTGCACATAAACGTGCAGAGGCCCATTTTATGGAAATCGTGTAGGCCTGATTTGAAATGCCTTGCTTAACATTAAATCGCATTAAAAAGTCAATCGCAACATTTAGAATTTGTGAGCCGATTCACATGCATTCCTTTGCAGGTGCAGAACCAAGTAGATAGTGTAGTAGAAGGGCCCATTGTGTATGAGAGTCAGGATGCTAGGCTCAGATGTGGAGGAGTAGCTGAGGAATTCAAGAAAGCAACGTGAAGCGAAGAAGAGCCTGGGACCCAAGGACGTTTTAACGGACAAGGATGGAGAGGTGCCATCGTGGAAAAATCTGAAAACCAACACCTTCTAGAGGGGCGTACCTGAAGGCGTGTCGTTCGCATTGTGGGGTTTTGTATTAGGGACAGCACCCCGAGGGTGGAGGTAGAGCAGATGGGCTGAGCAGTCAGAGAGAGAGGTTGGTTAGGCAGAGAGCTTAGCTAGGACTGAGTAGCCTGAAGATTGAGATTGAAGGAAAGTGAGTGAACTCTTTGAGAGTCACCACTGCTGACACCTTTTTCTGAATGGGATATTGTCGAGTAGGGATGTCACCAAGAATAGTGTAGGGTTTTATTCCTTTTATAAATGCTTACTAAAACTCAGGTTATAGCAATTCTTGTTAGCCTGATGATTCTTGAACTGATTCTTGTATTATTTCTGAGTCGTCTGAGATTCTTCCGTAGGATTATGTTTGTATTAGTGCCTGTTTATCTTTTGAATCTTTTGCTGAGATGTTTATACATTCAGTTGTTTTTGGCTTTGTAATAAATCTTTGAACTTAGTTCCTAGTCAGTGGTTCTTTGGGGGTACAAAGGGGAACTTGTTGAAATTGTCTAACCATTGTTTAACTAGATTTCTTAATTCACTCTATGACAGGTAAAAAGGTCTAGTCGACCTGTGTCCGGGATTCTGGAGTATGGTAAGCAGACTCTAGAAGTAAAATCCCGCTCTTCCACATGTGCAAAGATGGGAGCAGCATGGTTCAAGTAGAAAGGGGATTGGTGAACGTGTACAGCGATGGAAGAAGATTGCAGTGAGGACCTATGAACAAGCCCAGACCTCAAAGAGTTTTTGTTATAATTCCCATAGGGTTGCCTGAAGCGTGCAAAGATGGACACAACTGTCCTGTCCTGCGAGAGTGCACAAATGAGACAATGTAGGCAGGGCCGGACTAGCCTCTAGCGCAATCAGGCAGTGCCCGAGGGGCTGGTCTGACAGATCAGTGTGTGGGCCGGTTTTATGGTCAGATGGGCCAGTTTTTACTGTTGATTTCCATAATATTACCACAAACAAAAAGTGCATGCAGTCTCCCATACCATGCAAACTACCCATTCAGGGGTCTTTACAAGTTCCCAAATGCCCTGTTTAGTAAATGTGAGCCACTTGTTTTAGCTATCTGGTTCACTAATGAGGACCACTTTTATTTTGATGCCCGGGCCTATTTTTTGTCCAAGTCTGACTCTGAATATAGGGACATTTAGCAGTGTCCCCCTCAGTGTGCTTGCTCCAGAACCGTTTACTATGCACAGATATTCAGTGGCAGACCTAATAAGTGTACGACGGGGAAGGCACCTCCTCTAGCTTCCTTTTGCTTCCCATTGCACCCCTGCTCAAGTGGGGCAGGCTTCCACCTGAGCTGCTGCAAGGTGGCTGGGAATGTCATCTATTTGCAGCTGCCCGCAGCACACGCAGTGGGCCCTATAAGAGGTCGGCCCCCTTAGTGCCGCATTAGGCACCTCCCTGCACCCTGTCCCAGGGACCCCCCTCCCCAAGGAGTCCCTCTTATGTTTCGTTCTTCGGCAGCGTCATTTGCGGTGTGCAGTGGGCTGGAGACTAGGACGTATACCTGCCCCCACCCACTGACCACCCTCATTGTTCCCCGCTGGACATGCTGTGTCCATAACGCGCCACTCTGTTGTGTTTCACCCACGCCCAACGGTTACCCCCTGATGCTTCGGGAAGCGTGGGGAATCTGGGCTTCGCTCCATCAGTGAGGCGGTGGTGCAGCTTGTCAGTGGGTGAGGGAAGGCACGTCCATTGCATGCAGTGACATGGAGCCCATCAGTTCTGAACTTGCCCAGTCTAGTCCTTCGGGGCATGTCAGGGGCGTGAGCGGGGAAGACATTGAGCTTCCTGCTGTTGCTCAGGAGAGGTAGCAAAGGGATTGCCAATGGGTCGCGGTGGGCCCTTTCCAGCATTGTTGATGCGGTCAATTTGCCTCGGGTGCAACGGGCAGCCACAAAGATCTCCGCAGCAGGTGCCTTACCCCCGTGAGATGAGCCTGTGTGTGACCAAGCAAGTGAGTCGGATCAGGTTTACGTTACGTTTGATTTTCACAAGAGACGCAAGATGCTTTAATGTAATATCTGCATGTGCACCAGCCGAGGAGTGAAGCATGAACAAGGGTAGTCCTCAATGTTGCCAAAGAAGACAGTATTCTGCACTGCGAGGGGGGTAGTGCTTGAGAAGCACAAAGAGCAGAGGTCTTCAGTGGGGCAGCAGGTGCAGTGGCGCCGGTGACCTAAGGGATCCATAGGACCACGATTATTGCTATGCAAGCAGGGCGCAAGGGCAAAGCCTTCCTTCTTTGCACTAGTTCCACGCCTCCTTTGAAATGTCACTGATGATGCGGGTTATTTAAGATACGTTATTGACCCTTCCGCAAATCAAAGAAAAGTGTTTAAAAGACCACTAGAGCAAAGATGTGCTTGTGATTGACTGTGCAAAGTCCTTTACCACTGCGAACGTCCTATACCACAGGCAGTTTGCACAGAACGCGTCAGCACGCAAGAGTAAAGGGAATGATCAGAACATTAGAATGAATACTCTGTTCATATTTCCACTCTCCTATTAGTCCTTCACTCCTATTGTCACTCAGTGGTAGGATGGAGAACTATAGAGCTCATTGTAAAATAACCTCAGAGCGCTCTGAGAGTCCTAAAACCCATAGCATAACTCCCGAACTATACGTATGCCCATCCGCAAACTTGAGGACTTTAAGGGCCAAATGCATCAACACATTTTCCCATAGACACAGAATGGGCAAAACCCTTTGATGCATCTGGCCCTAAATGTCTCTGGCCTGATGCGTGTGGTCAGGTGCCAGGTGTATGTAAAAGAGTGCAGCTGATGTGCACACTGTTTTAGTTACATTTATTCTTACTCCTTTCTGGTGTCCATTATTGCCTTTTTATTTTGCACCATTGTCACATTTAATCTCTTTTCTGTTCGTTTTGCCTCTCACTTGGCCCCCCTTGATAATCCCGCCCAGTGCCCCTCCAGGACCTATTTAAAGGAAGCTCCTGGCCAGCAGGCAGGTCCAGGTGCCAGCTCCCCGCTGCCGCTGCCTCGCAATGATACCTCACTTGCGATCCCACTGCCCGTCTAACCTTTTTACTTTGTTCCCTCTACGCTCTGCTGTCTGTTGCTGCCTTGTTAATACATTGTATCTCGGTTCATTCTACTGTCTGTTGTTATCCTGTCTGTTGTATACTGTTTTAATTAAATGTATTCTAAACTCTGTTCTGATGTCTGTTATTGCCTTGTTGTTTTGCACCATTGTCACGTTTAATCCCTTCTCCTTGGCTTTTTATTTTTCACCATTGTCAAGTTCAATCTCTTTTCTATTCGTTTAGGTGTTTCATTTTCAGCCCCGCCGCCCGCTCATTTTTCCCGCCTTGCCGCCATTTTCCCTCCCGCTTCCTGTCCCTTGCTAACCCCGCTCAACGCCCCTCCCAGGACCTACTTAGTGGAGGCTGCAGTGTGACCCCATTGAGCAGGTCCCCGTACCTGCTCCCCGCTGCCTCTGTCTTGCAGAGCTTCCTCAGACGAGACTATGCTGCCCTTGTAACCTTTCTACTTTGTTCCCATTATGCTTTGCTGTCTGTTGCTACCTTGTTCATACATTGTATCTTTGTCCATTCTACCATCTGTTGTTGCCCTGTCTGTTGTATAGTATGTTAATTACATTTAATTTTACTCCGCTCTGTTTGTTATTGCCTTGTTGTTTTGCACCAGTCATGTTTAATCCCTTCGCCTTGCCTTGTTATTTTGCACCAGTCATGTTTAATCTCTTTACTGTTCGTTTAGGTGTTTCATTTTTGACCCAGAGGGCCATTCTCCTGCCTACACTGCTGCTTCATCTGCAACACAGAAGCAACCAACAATGCCTGAGACACAGCGAATTTGACAGTGTCCACCACACCAACCGAGACTGCTACTGCACAACTCCAGTGCATAATACTCAATGCATGATCGCTCGGCAAACACACCACAGAGATCTGAGACACGATCTCATCCCTCTCCCCGGATATAACCTTCCTCACAGAGACCTGGCTGTACCCCGCCTCTGCTCCAGACATTGCAATCGCTATACCCGAAGGCTACAAGATAACACACCAGGACTGAATCAACAAACACGGAGGTAGAATTGTCATCTTCCGAAAGTACACCAAACGCTGCACAACCTCCTCAGACAACCCACCACCAATAATGGAACATCTCAATTTCCAATTTCATACAGATGGAAAAAACACCATCAGATGCACACTCGCATACAGACCGTCTGGACTACCCCCCAGCTTCTGTAACACCATCCCTGAACTCATCGCCCCAATCACCAGAGCACTACATCTTCCTAGGGGATCTTAACTTCCACCTCGACGACCCTGGCAACATCAACACAACCGACCTCCCGGAAAACATGTGCAAACATTGGCCTCAAACAACTTGTCAGCGACCCCTCCCACATCGCAGGACATGCGCTCAACCCCATTTTTACGTCCAGCAACAGATTCAAGGGCAACCATGTAATGCAGCTCACCCGGACTGACCACTACAGCATCCATTTCACCATCATAGGATCCACCAACACGGGCATCACTGGAACCTTTTAAATACTTGGGCATCTACATTTCTTGAGTCCCCGAAGAAAGTTGGAATTTGAAAATTATACAACTTTTAAGCACACCCTGGTGATAAATACCCCTGACCCACTAACTAAGGTAGAAATGGATGGAGGATTTGGGCGAGTTTGACAGTAACGAATGGTGTGATGCACCAATGGCAGCCAGGGTTAATGTGATCTCTGCAAAGCTGAGATTCAATCAATCTAAATACTTTCACTGGATTTATTATACCCCTGGGGGTACACACTGAAATATGACACCGTGCTCTATTTTACACATGGTTTGGGAATGCCTGTGTGATCAAAGAGTACTGGTCTAATATCTGCAATCTTGTGCAAGAAATCATTGGTATTTCGATGGACCAGAATCCTAAATGCATACTTCTTGGGATATAAGCTGACTGGGATGACAGCAGGGGATTTTACTGAGGGGGCGGAGGGAGGGGGTTGGTGGGGGGATATTTCACTACAGATTGGGTTTAGCATGAGAAAACTGCACCCTTTTAAACTAGGCACAAGAAAGGAAAAATGCTTTAATTTCTCCTTCCTTTTCCGACATTGCATGTGTGCTGCACCGTGCAGCATGCATACAGAATGGGAAAAGCTTTCCCGCGTGTCTAAGCATAGTATTTTATACAGGAAGGGTACCCTTCCTGTACAAAACCTATGCTAGACTCACACACACACCCTAGCTCTATGGCGCTAAAGCAATGTGTGGCACACGGCAGCTGTAATCAGTGCCGGCGCAAGGGAAAGGGGAGGAGAGAATCTTATCTTCTAAATATGGCGCTCACCTGCTCCCTCTCTGTAGTGCAACGCGGCGCAGACTCACAGGAGGCTGCACTAAGTTATGTGGAGATTCGGTAAATCTCCCCCCTCAGTCTAAAAGCATTCAGGAAAGCTCTAAAGTCACACCTATTCCAGGAGGCCTTTTGCTCTCACAATAAGCCGCTCAGCATCACCCCCTTCCGGAAAGGACTACACTTATGGCGGGCAAACATGCCCTAGTGAATGGCTGCAAAGAGGGATATCCCTGGAGCACGCGGCTGCCAGAAGAAATTTGGCAAAGTGTGGCAACACCGGAAATGTAACTATTGGATGACTTGAAACCTGGAGCGGATGAAAAGGGGCACAGTCAAAGGAACTTGGGAATGATTGACTTGTTTGGTTTAAGAACAGTGACCTGCAGCTGCATCATATTTGCAAGAACTGTAGTGTATGATCAATGTGACTTATAATTACCCAAAAGATTTGCAGTTTTTTTTTTTAAATCATCTAATAAATCAAAAAACATTTTTGTTTTAAACAAAGATGGGGCTACACCCGACCGCCAATGGCGATGAACCTCTCAATCAACACAGACACATCAGGTGTACGAGGCCACCTTAGTTGGTTTCCTTGCCTAAGAATGCGTCATCGAAAGAAAGGCCTCCATCTGAACCACTGGCTATTTTGAGTACTGCAATGTGGCCTTTTGCGCTGGTTTAGCGTCACAAAAGTGACACTAATCTGCACACATTTTTTTTGTTGCTATTTTCTTTCTAGTGCAAAAAAAAATTTTCAGGTTTTGCGCTGGAAAACACCCTCTAAGTAGCACAAAACAGTGCAAAGCACTGCTTTGCATTACTTTGCACCGAGGGGGCGTTACATGGGTGGCACATGGGCGTTCCCATGCAACCACCCATGCCTTTTGGCGCAAAACCATATTTACAATGCTCTGTAAACATGGTTTTACGCCAAAAGTTAACACCCCTTCAAAGGAGGTGCTAACAGGAGAAATGCTTTCATTTCTTTGTGCTTTTCCGAATAACCATGCGTGCTGCACTGTGCAGCACGTATGCAAAGTGGGAAAAGCTTTGCATCATGCCTAGCAAAGTATTTTGTACAGGAAGGGTAATCTTCCTGTACAAACCTTATTCTACACTCATGCACACACCCTAGCGCTGTGAAAGGCGCACAGCAGCTGAAATCAGCGCTGGCGCTAGGGAAATGTGATTAAAGAGCCATATCTCGGAAGATATGGCGCTCTCCTGCTCCCTCCCTGTCAAGCAATGCAGCGTATCCTCACAGGGGCTGAGCTGCGTTGCCTGACTTTTTTGTAAATCTCCCCCCTGGATTTACTAAGATTTGGACCCATGTTTGCGTCACAAAAGTGATGCAAAATGGTGCATAAACTTATTTTCCTAATTTACTTTCCAGCGCTATACCTGTTTAGTGCTGGAAATAACGCAAAAGTAATGCGTAGCACCGCATAGCGCTGCTTCGCATTACTTTGCGCCATGGGGCATGTCATGGATGGCTGCGCGAGAAAACTGCACCCTTTTAAGCTAGGTGCAAGGAAACAGAAATGCTTTAATTTCTCCTTCTTTTTCTGACTTGCATGTGTGCTGCACTGTGCAGCTTGCATACAAAGTGGGAAAAGTTTTCCCTTGTGTCTAGGCATAGTATTTTGTACAGGAAGGGTACCCTTCCTGTACAAAACCTATGCTAGACTCACATACACACCCTATCGCTATGGCGCTAAGGTGGTGTGTGGCGCACGGCAGCTGTAATCAGCGCCGGCGCAAGAGAAAGGGGAGGAGAGCGCTTTATCTTTGAAAATATGGCGCTCTCTTGCTCTTTCCCTGTCGCGCAACGCAGCGCACCATTGAGGGAGTCTACGCTGCGTTGCGTGGAGATTTGGTAAATCTCCCCCATAGTCGTGCCTATGAAAACCCAATGAATGCACAAAACATACCATTTCCTTACACTTGAGATTAAAAAACCTAGCCTACCTATAGAGGGAGTTCCATCATGCTTGCTCACAATCATATTAAATACTGTACAACCCCCCTATATTTTAAGCAATAGCTTGAACAAAAATGCCTGTGAGTGGATAGCAAAGCAACTATGAATGACACCTTCATGCAACATTTATAAGGAAAAGGGCATCCTAGGGATTAAAGTTGACATTAAGGTATGTTTAGGATGAAGGGAGTTTGATCGTTCTACATTTGGGGCGGATTGATCAGCCAGTGAAGTCATTTTCCCTTTAAGAAGAATTTACTGGGAAAGAAGCCACTGGGCTGCAGGTCAGAGGCTGCTGGCAAGCGGTAAAACCTGCAAAAGCTGTAGAGACCTCTCAAGAAAGTGAGTGCTAAAGATTGTTAGCAGCCTGTAGGTCAGTTATCCGCACATAAATATCTTGCTAAGCAGGGTTTGCTAGAAGTAGAAATATTTTATTTTTATCCTATGGGCACATATTTAAGTTGAGGTTATAAAAGCACAGGTGGTTGTTATGTAAAGGGCGTCTATTGAGTTTCCAAGAAACCTTTTACCACTGACTGGCAGAAAGTGATATAACGGTAGAAGACAATTCTGGCCTTTCCAGTTCTTTACTGCCTAAATAATCTCCTGTGTCTTTCTGCTTCCTAAAGGTTTTTAGAAAATTATTTTTGCTTCCTAAACCGATGCGTTAGTGCATTTTTTTATTTAACAGACCATAGATATTCCATCTCACATCACACTCCTTAGACCATTTCTGAGTTGTGTGCTTCCAATGTGCAATTATGTGACTCAAGGAATCCCCTCAAGTCCCTGGATGTATTGATGGGTCCATGTACTCCAATTCCTCCCTCAGGGAGTAAATAAATACATACTAATTAGAGGAGCCAGCACTCCCTGGATATACAAGTAGTGTTCAATGCCACATGCCTCGTCACTAATTTAGCTGCACGGTACCCAGTGAGGACACATGACCCCAATGTCCTAAATCACTGCGCACTACATGGCTGGAATGCGAGGGGAGAGATGGGAGAAAGGTTTTTGCTCCATAAGCGACACTTTACACAAATGATACTTGGGTGTAGATTTGATCACATCTAAAAATCAGTCTTGCCATTCCAGTTAACATACACCCTATGTTTGTGGGTAGCGATACCCAGGGCCACTGGTATTATGCGATTCTATGGCCGCAGCTTTTTTGTATTATAGATTTACTGCATTTGCCTCAAAATCCATAAAATCTGAAGCATAATATCCAAATTTTAACAAAACAAACTGGGTTTCTAGCTCAAGCGGATGAAAAGTTACTAAAATCCTGGTGACATGCATAATTAAAGGCCCTTCACAAAGGTTAGCTGCTCATCCTTCAGTTGCCACTTGGTTCTTGGTAGTAATGAGGTTAAATTCTTGCCCAGAAAGGATTATCAAGTGTAAAAATTGCACAATAATGAAGTAATACTATCAAAAATGTGCCGCATATTTTGCAATAGTTTGGTGCTCCCTTGCTGCATAATTCCAGTGGCCCCGATGATACCTTACCTCAACCTATAGCAATCGGCAAGGAAGTACTTTAGTTAAAGTACCTCAGTCACAGAACAGAGATTTGGATTACTGAAAGGCTGATTTTGCTGTTTGCACAAGAGTGGGGGTGGAATGAAATACGATGCTGGTATGTGTGACAAGATCATAGCCACATGCGCCATGTTGCACAATATGACCTTCAGCTACAGCCTGTCAATGGATCCCGGAAGTGATGACTCTGAAGATGATGACGAACTCTCCCGAAGGCCCCCCCCCTCCGGCAGGATGCCTTAAAAGCCGCAGTGAAATGTGGACACAGGTGTGTCATCGCCAACAACAAATTCAAAGGAGCAGCTTTACAAGCTCCATGTGCCTCTTTTACGCCGCCATTGCATCACTTTGTGACACAGCGGCAGCGCAAAAGATGTACCATACTGCGGGGTATTTACAACATGACGCATATGAGAGATGCGTCACGTTGTAAAGCCCTGTGCCATAAGTATGCCTTCCTGTGCAGGGGGGGGGGGCGTTCCGGCGCAGGAACGCCTTCCAAACATGGCTGAGTGAAATCTACAAGATTTCACTCAGCCACTTTGGAGCCCATGCCGCATCAAAACCTTGCGCCTGCTTGAAGCAGGCGTAAGGATTGACGAAACATTGTAAAGATAGGGCCCCCAGAGCATTGCTGGAGCTGCGACGCATCTGTGCTGCCTTTACGGCACAGATGCGTCACACATCTGTGCCGTTTTTGTCCCATGGTGTGCCGCATTATAAATGCGGCACATCCATGGTGGGGGAGCCGTGGCACACAATAACTTGTGCATTGCTGCTGATATGCAGGGATGCGCCAGTTATTGTAAATCTGCCCCAAAGTTCCTTTTTTGTAACCAATTCGTATTGATTTTTATTTAGCACTTCATTGACACATCATTTGCAGACACATTATAATGACAAGAACATATTCGCTGTTCCTGAAGAGGGTCTGCACATATTATGACAGCAGGAATTGCACATCGGGTGGCATTGGTTCTAACACTGTATGAGCAAAAAGAACAACATGAACTTCCAGGTCATGACAGACCCAACTAGAATGCAATTACGTAGATGATGACACGTGCTCCGGCCTCAGGGGCGAACTCCCCATCCGCAGTCCTGAAATATAGTCAGTAGTATGGGGATGAGTTTTGTTATTTCACGTTTTCCAGTTAATGTATAGGGGAGGTAGAATGCGTATAGACACAGAACAAGTGAACGCATTCAATGACCGGTCTCCTGAGGGGTTCTTCAGGCTGGGACTCTTCCGTGAGTGTCTGTAACTCGTTTAGTAGAGTGCCCCAATGTAAAAGGGTGGCTAGACAACCAGTGACCAAAAGACCCTTTTGTGTTGCCCGGCAGTGTCGCCTCTATTACCCACAAAATATTAATCAATGAAGAAGCAGGCGCTGGAGACTGAAAGGCAGGAAACGAGGGTTTATTCTCTCCGGAGGAGAACACATCAATTCGGACAGCAAGTATCGTCAAGAGGTGCTCTAACCGCATCTCTGAGGCCTGGCCTCTTATACACAGGTTTATTGCTTTATTACATGAAACATATACTTGTCAGTACTTTGATGTACGGAAAGGTATCCTAGGAATCCCCGCTTCAAGCCCGTTCCCACACATTTACAGTTGAAGTCCCTGCCCCGGTCACAACAGGTGATGATTATCGCACAGCTGGGCATTCCGCCGATTCACGGAATGTGTGGGGTTTGATCGGATCTCATAGGGTGGGGGCTTTGATCAAGTCGAGGGTCCTTTAATGGGGAGGGGAAGCTCCCTACTGTACGGGGTAATAAACAGTATCTGCAGGGCCAGGTGGCGGCCTGGGAACAAGGAAGACAAACGGGCACACAGGAAAAAGGGGGTTTGTATCAAAGGACCCGGGACCATGAAAGGGATGGAGGGAGGTGTCGCGCTGGGAACAGGATGGGATTCCGAGGCAGAGCTGCACTGAAGAGGGGTTTATGACCCGAGGCATATGAGAGCGAGGGGGTTGTCAGCATGCGGGGGATGCCTGCGGGGCTAAGGGAGAGTGAGAGACGCGCTGGCTATCAGCGAGGGGCAGAGGGGCCATGGTGCTCAAAATGGCTGCCGCTTACGCGCAAGGCATGTGAGAGCGGGAGTGATCAGTGCGTGGGGGTGCTTGTGAGGGTGAAGAGCTGTGCTGGGGGTCAGGGGTGTGCAGAGGGTGGTTCTGATCAGGGCAGCTAAAATGGCGGGTGTGTGCGACAAAGAGTGTGGCATCGGGGCAAAGGAAAGATGGCGCAGATAATGTTCACCAAACCGTATTAATTTTCCACAGTCCTCCCTTTAACATTTCTAAGACATCTTGCTGGCCTATTTCCTATCTATGTCTACTGCGGTGGTCATAAGTAAGGAAGTGATAACCCAGGTGAAGGAACTGTACATAAACATCACATTTTTAAAATCTTTTCATCTTAGTGGGCGGGCTCATCGTTAAGCTCGTTGCAGGAAGGTCATAGTAATGCGATATCAGGCAAAAATTATGTAGTGAGAGCGTTGGGTACAGATCATAGATGCTTATAGTCATTCGGAATAGGAACCGATAGGTTATCACGTAAGTAAGTTCTTTTCGTACTCAGTTGGAGCATAGTCAATTCAATGGTGGCTGGGAGAAAAATGAGACACAGTAAAAACAATAATCAGGGTTTCCAGCGTCTTATGGTCGTGGACCATTATTAGTGAGTTCTCAGCATTCTTTGTCGTCTTCTGTTGGCACTGTTGAGCACCTGCATTACAATTCGTTCTTTAGTAGGGATGTCCATGTGGGTTGAGCCGTTGGAGGTCTGCGGGCAGGAGTGTGTCTTTGTTTTGTTTCACCAGACCTCGTGGGAGAAATGCGTTACGGTTTTGGAGCAGGTGCATTTTCTTCCATAACCCAGAGCATGGTCATTAGGAGGAGACAGAAAAGGATTGTGATGAAGAGTGCAATTGTCTTTGAGTTGTGGAGTCTGTCTGTCCTTGGGTCTCTGTAGTGGGTATTTCCTGTTGCTTCCATCATCTTCAAGGTGCTCGGTAGCGGGCAGAACCACAGACTTCGTTTAGCTTCTCTTTGGGGCGACCCTTGGTGGTGTTTAGGTCACCGTTCTGAGATTTAACATATTTTGTGGTCTACTTAGTCGGAGCTCCCTCCCTTTTGACGCAGGAAATACCCTTCTCTGGATGGCACAGTAGGATTTTGAAAGTTCAAGTGGAAGGAGGGGGGGTGTGTGAATAGTCTTTATGGTAGGTCGGAGGAAGAGGGGATGGAGCAGGGCCAGATCGGGAACAGACCAGGGGGACGGAATTTTTTTTAGACAGGCGGGCCCATAACCGGGTTCGGAGAGCGGGGACTTTTCGGCACATGTCGATCATAAAGCAGGGGCCTCAGGTCAGCCCTTTCCTTTCGTTTTGTCAGAAACAGTGCCTCGTCCTGCGACTCCTTACTGTTGCGGTCTCGCCTTGGCCACCGTCGCTGATGTTCCACGATCTGCAGTCAGGCCGCGTGCTCCCACATCCGGTCTCTTTCTCCTCCGACAGTAGTTCCCTTAAAATGAGTTTGAAAAGACAGTCTTTAGAGATTTTGCAGAGGAAGGTAATCACATAAATCTATTTCTCTCCCAACACCAAGCAATTGGGTAAGCATCCGTTACATTGAGGTTTGCGGCCAACGTATAAATAATCGATGATAGGTTTGCTGGGTTCCCTACAGCTTTCCTTCGTGACTATTTCTTTGGCTTTTTGTTGGTATTACATTCATTGTCGTGGTACGAGGTCTGATACCTATTCATTGCATTTTATTATAGTCACATCAGTTCTTCTGGCAGAGACCCACTTTCCTAGTACGAGTTTTACGAAGCTATGCCGTTCTTCAGGGCTTTGTATTTTACGGAAAAAGTGCAACGCGCTATTCACCATGGTCTGATAGGTATCTTTCTGAGGAATGAACATAGGCTAAACGATTTTCCATTATATCAATGCATCCTATCTTTCGGCTAAACATTTTACTTTCAACAGGGTTTACTTGCAACAAGTTCTTTCAGCTTTTTTTTTTGACTTAATTCTAACTTCGCAAACATCACTCTAAATTCTACATAGTTTCTTACAACCTGGCTACTTCATTTAAAAACTCGGGGGCTTGCGATAACTATTCAACTCATCCTTGGGGTGAGCGGGGTCTTATGGAAAACAACTAGGAACATAGCGAACTGGGGCAAGGGGCGTTTTTCAAAACTCTCGTCCGGGGCAGTTGATACAAAACTGGGGGCATTCTGGGAAAACGGGGATGTCTCGATCACTTTTACTGTTTGGGCATTGATATAATTTCGGGACGGGGAAGGTCGCGTTACCTGAGGCATTTTTATCATAGAAACCACTGACAAGTAGTTCCCTCATTACGGGTCAGATTAGGGAACCTTAGTCGTCTTACCTGTCCCTTTCTTATCGGCCAATCTAGGTTTCATCAGTATTTAGCAGAAAAGGAGAGGTAGTACGTGGTATCGATGTAGTTTTATTTAAAACAAATTTGTGCAAATACTTGTGGTATTTGGAGCCAATCAGGTGGTGCACCAGGGGTGGTGGTTCGCCAATTAGGTGCCAGTCGCTAGGAAGAGTGAGAACGTGGAAGAGAGAGGGAGAGAGAGAGAGAGAGAGAGAGAGAGAGAGAGAGCAGCAATAGGCTAAACAGTACACGTGTGGTATGGAGAGTGGCCGTGTACTATTTAGGCTATTCAGTGCATTACCCAACATGAGACATTTCGGGTCTGTGCTAGAACGTAGAAAGCATGCAGTTTGGGACAGAAGAGCATTAGGCCTGGTACATAAGGACATGCATTGAGTTGGGTGTCTTTAGGTGCCATCTTGCAGCGTAGGTCCGCTTCATGTATGGGACATGGCGTGGCTCCAGATCTTTACTATACCCTAGTCGTGATTCCAATGTAACCTGTAGAGGGAGAAAAAGGAAGAAAAGGAGGGGGGACAACATTCGAGCATATCAAAGGTACGGGCACGAAAGTTCTTTACTTACCACATACTCGTCTTAACCCCTCAGGATATAATCCCTGGGGTCTTGTTTTCTGAAGCCAAGGGGGGGGGGCGGGCATTGTGGTAAGGACGGCGAGCGATAGGTTGTTCATGGGGGGGGGTCCGAGTGTGGCGTTATAGATCGTGTGTAGGGAAACACTAAAAAGAAATCAGGGGCGCCTAGCGCAAGGTATCCGGTTTGTAGATGTATCTAGCTATCGGGATCCTTAAATCATTCCCAACGCTGTGATGTTCTAAGGCATATCAGTTCTTCGGCCAACCCTGTTCCTTAGTACCTTCGAGTACCCTACCTTTATAACATTCTAACATTCACACCGCTTCGCTTTACCCATTCTCAGAAGTCGAGGTCCTTCTTCATGCGTTAGTTCCTGAGCTTAGTCGCATATTTGGAGGCAGCGTATCATACCTTAGATTCGATCATCAATCCGGGGCCGAACAGCCATTTTCTAATAACCTTAAAAAGAGAGCAAAACGGTTGCACACAAAAAAACCCTCCCGCTAATTCCCACATTTACAAAAGTATGCGATACCTGTTCATAGTTTGAAAAACATTTATTTGCATAATCGTTCAGTAAGTAAATATGAGAGTGCAATCGTATTTTTCCGGACATGGCGATGGCTGAAGCACATTCAGTAGGGGGGCTATTTTGCAGTATTTAAAAAACATTTTAAAAAAAAGGGTGTACTTAGTTATTTGCAAGAAACTAAAAACGTCTATTGATAATTGAGGGATCAGGGCATTTACTTCATAATTGGAAACACAGTCAGACTAATTGCAATCACATTTCCTAGATGTATACCGTGGGTGTGCGTCATGAGCGACGTTATGTATCGGTTACAATAAATATCACAATAAATTGTACATTGAAATCAACATTTTAACGGGATCCTTTTAAATGTTCGCCAAGTGAACCCTCCTCCCTTTTTCGTCATGTGTACAAAGGATCACATGCATATCTCAGAGCATCAAGTCTTATTAGCTAAAAACCACGAGGTGTTCGTAAGTTCCTATTGACACCGGCGCCATTTGGGCGAGGCCGGGTTAGTCTGGGAGTAGTATCAGGGGCAAAATGTTTCCAACGACCGGCGGTTGTACCAGAGTCCCTTTCGGCAGTTCAAAAACCTGTGCTAACAGAGGGTGTGGTAATGTGGACCGTCAATCAAAAGGGGAGGGAGGTAGAATCTTCCCTACCAGGTCACGTTGAGGTTCAGCCGGAACTTACTCGAATTCGTTAGCCCACAATGTTTCTGGATGGTTCGGACTGAAGCTGGTGCTGACACGAGAGCACCACCATCTTGTGGCTATGTCGTGGTCGTTTCGCTAGTGATCAAGGCAGTTGTTCCCCACCGGAAGCCTGTGGATGCCGAGGACTCCTGGGACTTTGGTAGAATCTTCAAAGCTGTGGGGATGTTGTCGGAGGTGGGGGCTCGTGCCCAGGCGGGCAAGTGCCCGAGTTACAATACCGGACAAAGTTACTCCAGTGGCCTAGACCCGCCTTCCAGGGGGCCCAGACGCCATTTTGAGACCCTGCAGCAGCCGCCCTTCGTTGCGTCTTCAAGAGTGGAAGAGACTTCTTGGGGCGAAAAAATGGAACACCGTGCCGTTGGAGCAGGACATTGGCTCGGGGCGCTAGGATGCAGCTGTGGCGCCTCCACCTGGGGAGGTGAGGGAGGCTCGTTCGCGCCGCCTCCCTCTCCCAGTGCACCCCACGCCGTTCCTTCGAATCAGGGGTGTACATGATGACCACCCTACACCCCTGACTCAGCGAGTACTCTGGAGGACCATTGTATGTCCGGTGCTGCGCAAGTATGCCCGTCGGACATTGTATGTTCTGTGCTGCGGAAATAGGTCCGTCGGACATTGTATGTTCTGTGCTGCGCAGGTATATCCGTCGCCCGGCTGGAGGATTTCGGCGCCGGGCCGGGGCTGGGAAACCTCCTACCTGTGGAGGTGGGAGGGGCTCGTTTGCGCCGCCTCTCCCTCCCAGCCCACCCTGCACCAGTTCAGCGGAGGTATTTGCGATGGCCGGACCAGGAGATACGAGGGAGGGGGTCATCTGCATCCGCCCCCTCCCTACTCGTGGCCCGGGGGACGCCGCCCCAGGAAGGAGAGGATGGGAAGACCATTTCATGCCGGGCCCATGGGGCCTCCTGGACATCTCACCGGCGACCTCTTTGGTCTATGGCTGTCGGCAGGCCCCGCCCCACACGTGCTGTGTGTTTCACCTTCCGGATGGGCGGGACCGGTGACCTGCTACATTTTGGGAACTTCCAGAGTTGGCGTAATATGTTTTGTATTGCTCCTATTAGTACGGTTTTTACTTTACAGAATGTTTTACTAGTTTTCTATTTATTGTTGGTTGTGTGTTATCTTTACTGTAATTAAATCTTAAATTATATAACAGAGACTTGGCTTCCTTGAATCCTTTTACTACGAGAACCTCATTACAGTGGGGGTAGGTAGTTATGCCTGGGTAATGGGGGCGGGGTATCCACAAGCACAGATTTCCTGCATGGGGGGGTTGTCTATGCAGGCCTGTAATTGCTTTGTTCACAAAGTGGGGGCAAACAGACAGTAATCAGTCCCATTGCACTCAAAGTTTGAGTTCATTAATGGAATGTATATTAATCTGTCCGAAACTACTCTGTGCGTTGTTCCTGTATGTTATCCAAAAGGGTAGCTTTTCGTGTTCGGGAACAGTAGCGGTAGTACGGGGTTCGTTAATGGGTAGCTCAGAGTTTGACTGGATTCCTCGTCTTAGTGTTGTCCGATCTATGAGAACTCAAACATGTCGCTAAAATCGGCCTGGCGAAATCTGTGCCACCGGGCGTAATCAAACGTGGTGGTTCTATCCGTCCTGTCCGTGCTAGTCTGATTCGTCTTTGTCTCACGCCTTTTCCCTTTCTGCCGGCCTGTTATTTCTGTCGGCCCTCCGCTCTTACCTATGTTCCGTAGAGTCGGGCATTGGGCTTTCCAGTGCCCGAAACGTTTACAAAAAGCACATTGATTCTGCCCTATGTCTGTTCGTCCTGTGCGTAGTGTCGGGGGATTACTTTCGGGTCGTTGTGTCTCGGGGTTGTCCTGTCGGTACGCCCCTTTACACTGTTCCCTTTTTGTGTCTAATCCTTGGAACTGTGTCGTCGCTGCCCCTTCCTTTTGCCTGCCAGACGCTTGGAAGGTTGTCTGTCGCGTTTCTTTACCTACTCTGACTTCGTCTCTTTCCTTTCGTTGCATTGCTTCTTTGCGCCACATACCGAGACTGTCGAGCATAATAGGCGTTGTCTTACTACTACGGAGGGCTATTTCTAACGTTTCTATTTTGTCAAGATCGAAGGATCCTATCAGTGGCCACTGTTTCTCTTGATTTGCTTTGGTATACTTGTGCCATAGCTTACTATAGGCTATGGTAATTAATCCATACTTTGTGAACATTTCTTTATTAGGGGTGCCTTCCAGCGGGGCTAGATGGTCCACCTCTAATAAACGGTCCGGGCTGAACCAGCTACCAATCAGTGGGGAGAAGACAGGCATGACGGGTCACAATGGGGACAATAGTCAGCACTACCTATCTTATCACGGTGTGCAAAGACTAGACAGAATATTTCTATTCTACGTTTTTTGCAGGCAGTGAATACCTCATGAACCAATATCAATCAAAAATGGTCAATGGGGAGAATAAGTAGGCCCGCAAAAAAGGTCTGCGTCACCTACCCTTTCACTATCTGCAAAGAGGGAACCTATTCTTTCCTGTTTGCAGACAGAGAATCTCCAGAAAATAATCCGTAACAGTTAATCAATGGGGGAGGGCAATTAATCAGTGGGGGAGAAAGATAGGTATGACGGGTGCGTTACCTATCCTTCACTGCTTGCAAAGAGAGAGCCGGTTGTTTCTCCGTTTGCCGACAGCGAAACTCCAAATAAATTAACAAAGAGTAATACTAGTATTTTTTCAATCAATCAGACAATTATTTTGTAATTCGTCGTGTCTACACGACCTTACCCGGACCGCGTGGACAGTTTCTTGTCTTCCGAATCCAGCACCCGATCGTCCTCTTTTCTTCGTAATCCTCGCGGCACTCCTGATGGTTCCCAGTCAGGACCGTAGATCACTCGAGAGAGGTCTGTTCGGAACCAGTGAAGTTCAGATGATCGGCTGTCAGACGAGGGTCTATCGGACAGGGTACCTCCCGATCGTTGCAGTCGTTCACTCTGTCGTCAGGACCTCTCCCACTGGATCCACGAGTCGCTGATGGGCCCCACGTTGGGCGCCAATTTGTAAAAGGGTGGCTAGACAACCAGTGACCAAAAGACCCTTTTGTGTTGCCCGGCGGTGTCGCCTCTATTACCCACAAAATATTAATCAATGAAGAAGCAGGCGCTGGAGACTGAAAGGCAGGAAACGAGGGTTTATTCTCTCCGGAGGAGAACACATCAATTCGGACAGCAAGTATCGTCAAGAGGTGCTCTAACCGCATCTCTGAGGCCTGGCCTCTTATACACAGGTTTATTGCTTTATTACGTGAAACATATACTTGTCAGTACTTTGATGTATGGAAAGGTATCCTAGGAATCCCCGCTTCAAGCCCGTTCCCACACATTTACAGTTGAAGTCCCTGCCCCGGTCACAAAAGGTGATGATTATCGCACAGCTGGGCATTCCGCCGATTCACGGAATGTGTGGGGTTTGATCGGATCTCATAGGGTGGGGGCTTTGATCAAGTCGAGGGTCCTTTAATGGGGAGGGGAAGCTCCCTACTGTACGGGGTAATAAACAGTATCTGCAGGGCCAGGTGGCGGCCTGGGAACAAGGAAGACAAACGGGCACACAGGAAAAAGGGGGTTTGTATCAAAGGACCCGGGACCATGAAAGGGATGGAGGGATGTGTCGCGCTGGGAACAGGATGGGATTCCGAGGCAGAGCTGCGCTGAAGAGGGGTTTATGACCCGAGGCATATGAGAGCGAGGGGGTTGTCAGCATGCGGGGGATGCCTGCGGGGCTGTTATGGCTGGATTTTCTGATTAGATGGGATCAGCCCCTAGGGGCCCCTCCAACCCAGCCAGAACGTAATCACATCCCTCCTCAGGACCATCCATCCAGGCACCTGGGTACCTACCTGAGGATGGGGAACTCGCAATATACAAGCTCATATTATTAAAAACACCACTAAATCTATAGGGATACTAAGAATACTCACTGATTACTAGGGATATCCATACCCTACACCACACTTATATTCACATCAGTTGGTCTCGCGGCCACCCCGACCCAGACCGGTCTACCCTAGGGCAGATATGACCACAATCCGGTGCGTCTACACATGGGCCTGCAGAACCCAATGCTCTCTTTTCCAAACGGTTCGCAATCCGGCAAACCTACACGCCAGTCTCCCACCTGACGCTCTCACTTACGCAAGCCACAATCCTGTGGGTATACACGCTGGTGATCCAACGCAGCGTTCTCACTAACGCCGCATATCAACGACGACCACATTCCTATGAACACCTTCAGATATATATATATATATATATATTGGGAAGTCTCTTCACTAAGGGTCTGCTACTACAATAATATTATGGGATAGCCGAATTACTTAGTGTCAACAATTCCCTAGCTCAAGGGCTCCCTGTTCTCTCTATTCATTCAGACTTACCGGATCAGGGGCAGCATCTGTTCTGGCTATAACATCTGACTAGGAGAAAAAGGTTACCTATGCTTTGGAACAGAAGACGCTGTTTACAGGATTATGGGAGGGTGTATTACCGTGGTCCCTTAGTTGCAGGTCTCCTCTCTCCCTCACTATTACTTACCTGATCAGGGGTAGCATCTGTTCAAACAGTAATACCTACCAGGACAGAAGATTACCCTCACTGTATGGGGACAAAGATATACACACTATGTGATTGAGTTATTTCTTGATTTAAGCGCTCCTACTCCCTTCTGATCCATCAGTGGCTCAACGGCAACTGGCTAGAAGCCAGGATAGCTTTATCATAAAAAAACTCATGCACACTATTAATAGGGATGTTTATTGTAACAATAATAAAGTATACATATACAAAACTATGGGGTCTCTATAACTAGCAGTAACTTTAACACACCGCTGAAAGAGAAGGATTAAACATAACAGGAACACTCCGCTGAAAGAGAAGAATTAGACATACAATTTATCTGCGGGGTAACAGGAACACACCGCTGAAAGGGAAAAGATTAGACATACAATAGCCTAGGGAATAAGAACAAGGTTAAAGTGTAAGTGTAAGTGTAACTAATTCAGACTACCTCACCTATTAGAAGGAAGATTTCTCTCTCTGCCTCTGGTGGGATTAGGGCTCTCTCTGCCTCTGGTGGGATTAGGGCTCTCTCTGTCTCTCCCTCCTTCACCACATCACCACGCCTCTGGTTCAGTTGCTCCAGGTGACAGCCTTCTTTGATGCCCTCTGCACTGCTCTCTCTCTCCTCATCTTCAGCAATCGTCTGCCTTCTTTCTCCCTTCAAGAACTGCACTCTATTCTGCGGCTCCAGCAGACATTCTCTCTCTCTCTCCAAGCTGTTCTGAGCTCCAAGCTGAACTGAGCTCCCAGCTGTTCTGAGCTCCAAGCTGTTCTGAACTCCAAACTGAACTGACCACTCCTCCTCTCCTGTAGCTCACTAATATGGATTCCCCTCCCCTCATGGAAATTTCCAACAGAGGGCTGTCTCCTACCGAATTCCTGTGCCAGCTCCCAGGCTTCCACGCAACCACAGTGCGCATCTGCATGTTACGTCTGGGCCCAAGAAAAAAACACATTCCGCGGATAAGAAGCGGTCCTAACTGGATTTTCCTCTAGCACACAACAGCATTAACTATAAACATTACCTTTACCCTGAAAAGCCTCTCAGCTTCATCAAGATGGAGTCCCTCTAGTTCTAGGCCTGTAGGCCTGAAAGGGATGAAATGCCCCTTAGCTCTGCCAGAATACCTACATAAACCATACCAATATGTCAAATATGTCAAAGCCAATAGGCAATAGACAGATTAAAGTCAAGAATAAAGGCATATTAAGCAGCTATCCTCTTCTAGGTCTGGAAGAAAGGGCTTAAAAGGGCCAACACAGGCTAAGAATACCTATCCTAGATGTGAGCAAGACTAATGATCTATATCACTGCTAAATAGAGCCAAAAACCCTGCCATAACATTGGCTAAGGGAGAGTGAGAGACGCGCTGGCTATCAGCGAGGGGCAGAGGGGCCATGGTGCTCAAAATGGCTGCCGCTTACGCGCAAGGCATGTGAGAGCGGGAGTGATCAGTGCGTGGGGGTGCTTGTGAGGGTGAAGAGCCGTGCTGGGGGTCAGGGGTGTGCAGAGGGTGGTTCTGATCAGGGCAGCTAAAATGGCGGGTGTGTGCGACAAAGAGTGTGGCATCGGGGCAAAGGGAAGATGGCGCAGATAATGTTCACCAAACCGTATTAATTTTCCACACCAATCTATTGCAATGGGGGGTCTGCGAAGGACACTGGCTTCTTCTCGCCACAGGGCCACAGATTCAACCTTTCCCCATTTGAGAGTGCCTGCGTGCCAATACTTCTGTCCTGGGAGGCTGCTGCCCTTCCAATGCATCGCGACAGACCTCCGAACTAGCAGCAGGGTCAAGTCTAGAAAGCGGTTGGAGGCGCTTCCTGATTTTTTACGCTTGAAGAGTCCCAAAGTGCCACTTTCCATGGAACATAGTCCCACCGCCCCATAATATCTGTCGATGTGTTTGTGACGTTCCGCCACATACCGTCGCCACCATTGGGCAATTCCAGAACATGGTGAGCCATGTCGGTGCCGTGGGTTCCGCATCTAGGGCAGTTCGAGGTAGTGCCATACATCCTATGTAATCACGTCGTAGTGAGATATGCTCTATGTAAAATGTTATGCTGACTATATTGGAATTTAGCATTAGGGAGTGTTTGCATGGATACGCTAAGACCCTAACACATTCCTTTCCGTCAGGGCTCATCTGATATGGGCCTCCCATTTCTATTGAGTGAATTGCAGGGGGTTGCGGTGGGTGTAAGCCAGGACCTGGATGAACCACGTAATTAATCTGCGCCATTACCTTTGGTGTGAAGTGTGTGGATCAAGGGATGTGTTTCTGGCTCTGTGTCTGCTATCTGCCAGAGGCATTGCATTTCAGCCAAAAAAACGTGTTATATGCCAGGAAATGGCCTAATGGTAAATTATAGTCGGACTGAAGTTGGGCAAAGGGAATGATTGCAATGTTTTGAAACAATGCGCTAAGAGTGTCAACCCCACCGTCTTCCATGTTTCTCCCAACCATTTCCCTGAATGGACGGATAGAGTTGATGGGTATCTCAGGTGTGTATGGTGTGAGGGTCGACTGTAGCTGCAGACTTCTGAGATAACTGGTGGGTGCTATTTTTAAGAGGTTGTTTAGCCGGTCAAAGAGCCTACCTTGTGGCCAGAATGTCTCTCGCACCATGCGCTGAGCTCGGTCTATCGTGGGAGATCCCAACTCTTCCAAGAGGTGGCCCACTAACCAGCAAGATGGCCATTGCAATAGCAACACCAGGTAAAATTTTCAAAATTGGGGGCTCCCAATCTTTCCCTCTCCACTGAAAGCTGGAGTTTATGCAATGCAACACAACATCCGCCTTTATTCCAGAGGAAGCTCCCCAACATGCCATGCAGGGTTTGGAATGTGTTTCGGGATATATGCACTGGAAGAATGTTGGAAAAAGTAGAGAAGGCAAGGGATCATTACCATCTTGGATATAGACACTCGGCCCTGAACTGTGAATGGAAGCGTGCCCTAGAATTTCAGTTGGGGTGGAGGGAGGAGATGGCCCTAATGAGATTTGTCATCAATTAAGTCCTGGAATGTGCATGGTCCCCAGCTTACAGAATGGGCCGACCATTAAAAGCTGCAGTGGTCAGTCCGGGCTGAGGGGAAACAGGCCCAATTTAGCCGAGTTCACTCCCAGTCCAGAGGCAGCCTGGAACTCTTCTAGGGCAACACCGATCTCATCTATCCCTTGGCATATGTCTTGGACATAAATGAGCACAACATGTGCATATAGGAGACAGTATGCATTTCATCACCCAGTGGAATGGCCCATTCCCTCTCATCTTGCCGCAGCTGTTGTGCTAGCGGCTCCATTACTCGACCAAAGAGGAGTGGAGATAAGGGCACCCCTGTCGTGTTCCCCTGCTGATTTTTGTAGGGTCTGAAATGTGCTGCCCAGTCTTTAAATTGTCCAGGGGCGGCTCCTCTGTAATGGCGCCAGAGCTTCGTACCACAGCCCGTGCCAGTGGACAATAAATAAAATTATAATAACGCAATGTTATTAACATTTTAGTTATACTGTCTGAGCCCCGCAATACTATATACATAAGTATAGGGAGGGGCGGGACCCGGCATGGCATGGATGAGGAGGAGTAGCGTGAACTCATAAGTACACATGTAAGTTTGGCCAGCCATCCTAGGCCAGTCACTTATGTTTCTCGAAACTGGCTGTGTCACACAGCTGGGTGGAGAAAAAACACAGGCTCCAATTCACTGTCTGAGCGACAAACGAGCCTGCTTGGACCAATCCCGGTGCTGCTCTCATAGGAGAGCAGCATCTGGACTGGTTGTAGAGACTGTGCCCTGACGGCCCATCCCTATCGGCCAACAAGAGGATCCGCGAGGATGGCGTCAGTGGGAGCGAGCGGAGCAGCAGGTAAATCTTCTTTTTTTTAAATTATATTTTATTTTCCACCCCCCCCTCGCTAACTCGCAGCCCTCTCCACCCAGAGCCTCCCTACCACTTTAGGTAGGCAGCAGCCGCCACTGGCCAGTGGGTCTGCATAGAAAGGATATATGAGGTGTGAATGCATGCCTGTGATGCCAAATGTCGACAGCGTCGCAAACATGAACTCCCAATCCACTACGTCAAACGCTTTCTCTAGATCTAGTACAAGACAAGCTGCATAAGGCCAGTGGGTCGGTGCCTCTACCAAGACTCTATGAGGTCTGCAAATGTTTAGAGTGGTTGAGCGGTTCGGAATGAAGCCATTTTGTTCCTTATTGACCAAATGGGATAAGCATTCTAGGAGGCGCCAGCAATGATTTTACTAAGTCTTTCATAGTCAGTCACCAGCATGTATCATGGTTGGTATGACGTCCCCAAACTTTTAGTAAAAAGACAATCAAGGGAGCCCGTCTAGTCCCAAAGTTTTGAAAGTGGCAGACCCTTGAATGGGACCCCTGATTTCTTATTCTGTGATGGGTGCATGGAGGTCCTCACAGGCGACTGGATCTACGGTCGGTAGTGTGACACTCAAGGACGGTCCGTATATGGTCTTTACGATTGATGGAAGGAGCATTGTATAACAGTTTGTAGTGGGCTATGGATGTTGCGTGAATGTCTGATTAGTTTATGGCTAGGCTGGTCAGAGTTTATGAAATCATGTTTATAAGAGCGATTGCCGCACGCTGCATAACAGCCACGTCAACAATCGTCCAGATGTATTGCCCTCTGCATGCATCTTAGTCTGGCAACCTCGGAAATCAAGGCATCTAAGTTGTTCAATCAGGCAAGCATGGCAATCCCTGGCCCCTTCTACTTGTGCCAGGCAGTAGGAGCTACGTCGGCCTCCATCTCCAGGGCGCCACGAGACGTTTCCAGGAGGAATACATCTTTATGGAGGTCTGCTCTTGCACCCACCACCGCGTTGACACAGTGCCCGCGAAGTACTATCTTTAGGGCTTCCCATCCAATGGGCCTTGTGGTGGCTGTGCCCCAGTTCTCCTCAAGATATTGAGACAGCACCTCTCGAGTCATTGCTCGAAATGCAATATCTTCTAACATAGCCTGCTGGAGTCGCTATGTGGGAAGGGGTGGGTAAGGCACCCCCAACTCCAGGTTGAGGTGGAGTGGGTTGTGGTCAGAAGAGGTCTTCCCTAAGTAGTCTGCGCTGGTGACTTGTGAATGGATAGTAGGGCGGCAGAGAATGTGGTCTATGCTATGAAAACCAAGGTGGCCCAATTCCAAATGGTCAGGGACCTTGGGTAGTTTACTAGCTTTAAACACAGTGGTCCCTAAAGAGAAAAATATATATAACCAAACAATAAATATAGACTCAATCAGTACTATATTTAGAGCTGTCCAGCCGGACGGATATTTTAATATTCAATTTGTTTTCTAAAAAATGAACAAAAGACATTTAAAGTGGGACACAAACCTGCATCCAACTTAGCGAATAGGACGAACAACGTGTAACAGAAAAGTAAGTTGTTTGTATGTAGCACATTCTGATGTTACAAACAAAATTTTGTGGGACACCATTACACATGAGCAATATTTAGTGAAAACGTGTATATGGTGTTCATTAAGAAGATGGTGTTTCGATCCTTACAAAGCATCTTAGTATCATCATTAGGACATTTACATTAGCATGCCTCTGTAGTTATTGACTCCTCCACTGCCCCTGCCCAGGCTGCTCCCGCCCCATGGCTCATCAGTGTTGTTCCCATTTGGGACATTAGGCAAATGTACCCAGGCATGCTAATGTAAATATCCTGACGATGATACTAATATGCTTTGTAAGGATCGAAACGCCGTTGATTTAATGTACACCATATGAGAATAGACTCTCAGAAGCATTGCAGTAGCGCCAGTGTCCATAATCAAAAGAGGATCCCGATTAAGGAGTAGAGCCAGGGTAGGAGTCACATACTCCTCTTGTTTATTTACGCCCCGTCCCATAGTTGGAAATTTGTGAATAGAACATCCAGCATGCGACAGAAGAATATGACAATAAATAAAGAAATGCGAAGCTCTCAAACACCATCCCACACAACAGCGCGTGAGCCCAACAGTAGCCATGGAATTATCTAAATCATCCAGTGAAGCGTAAATTAGGCACGGGGTCCTACTCCCAGGCGGGACGTGAGGAAATAACTGGTGAAGCATTGGAATCAACTTTAAAATCTACCCCAATGTTAAAAGGGCATTCACTAATGCTGGCTTAGAGCTCAAAAGGAACTTATTCTGTAGACAAGACCATGGAAGTATCATAAATAATTGAACTATCTGCATCAATTGATCTAATGTTCTATTGATGCATTCTTTCAATCATACACATGCTACACACTTGAGCAATCATGGAGCAACCATGGAAATGGTGACTCAGGATCATCAGGAACAGGATTCTGAGAGAGGCAACGCGTTCCTAGTTAATGGCAATGCCTCTACACCACGGGAAACACACAATTCCCCACTATGTGAGCCAGCCAGCTTCTCAGTAATTGATACAGATGCTAAGAATCTAGGGCGCTCCTCTGAGATAAACACCAAACAAACAACTAACAAAGGCACCTGCAATTCTCCATTGAACACCACACCAATGTTGATAAATTTATCACTACTGGCCGCTACAATTCTCTTAAATGGCAATCACATAAACGAGAGCTGCAAATTGACTAAATGCGATGAAAGAAGCCCAAAATAATAGCCCTGTGGCGTGCTTGACTAAAAACATTCCCAGTGAGGGCCTAAAGTCAGTAAATGATATAGACATGTCCCTAACGCAATCCGATGCTGACTTATGCCAACCCATCAAATTAAGAAGAGGAAAAAAACTGATAAAGAAAAACAGCAAAAAAGAAATCACCCAAAATCCTTTCACAGAAAAAGAACCACATTAAAGAGCCGTCAGGAAAGGAAACCCAAAGCACTACTACCCACTCAAAGGTCTTTCTGACCTTTTGCTGATACAGAATGCTCACAGAGCCACACTGACACTACCACATATAAAAGAGCCTCTATACGGGTGTGCGACCGCAAAGGTGATTTGAATAAACACACTGTTCATGTAAAAGGCCCTACGGGAAAAGAAGATGACTGGAGCTGGCTTGCTGCAACCTGGCAGGCCGGAACCAAACAACATCCTTAGCAGTGGTAACCACACCGCAAAAAGGCAGTTTGCTGCCCCCGATGCAAAAGCGAATGCCCGTGCCACCACTAAGGCCAGGCGGAGCGAGCCACCACGAGCACCACAAAAATGCCCAAACCATTCAAACATGAGTTTGCACTAATATCATGGAACGTTGCTGACCTTCGCGGGCTAGTGACCAAGAATAAGGCTTACCACTTCATCACCAATGGAGACGTAATCTGCTTTCAAGAAACCTGTGCGTTTGATCCTGTTCCCATAGCAGGATACCATGAATTTCATAAGCCAACAATGAAGTCCAAATACTTTGGGCGGCCCGCAGGAGGACTCGCTATATACGTTTCTGCCACGCGGCATGTATAAGTCAAAAGTGTTTGCATCACTAATCGTTCATTGCAAGCTGTAATAATGGATGGATGAAATTTTGCTGACAAACTTATACTACTACTACTGGTCAGTATCCATTTAAAACTTGCATAAAGGTAACAAACCTAGACTTAATATCAGCCCTGACATCTACGATTATAATGTCTGTACTGAAAAAACAAGTTATGATCGCCTCTCGTAAAATGGACATATAAAAAAATTGGACATGCTCCTTATGTTCCCCTAATCATGAAATCTAACGAAACTTTTAAAAGCCAGGTCTATCTTAAAGAACCTTCAAATAGACAGAAAATACACTAAATTTTATATTGTATACTTATGACTTTGCTGATTTCAGAAAATTGGAAAACTTGCGCGAAACAACCAAACTGTTAGCAATGAAGGTTTTGTGATTATAGGCAAGAATTGATGCTGCATCTACTTTTAATAGCATGACGCGCTTTACTGAAACCAGTGTATTTAAAACTCAGAATACACACTTGTAAAGAGGCCTGGGCTTACTGCCTGAGCACGGTATACAACCTTTAGCACGCATCTTTTACAACGCACTACCATTACCACGCATCTTTTACAACGCATGCCATTACAACGCATAGCGCTTTGGGGCGATCTGACATAGGGAATGGATAGTGAATAGGTTAATTTACTATCCAATAACCTTCCCTAGTATCCACGGGGACTGGTGTTGGAATAGTAAATTAAACTATTCACTATCCAGCACCCAAAGCACTATGCGCTGTAAAGGTATCGCGTTGTAAAAAATGCGTGGTAATGGTATGCGTGGTAAAAGTGTGCATGCTAACATCATACATCCCCTGAGCACTAATAGATTGAAGGAACTTGCCCAGTTCAGGAAAGTTTAAACATTTTGCAAGATCCCATTAACAGTTGCACTATCCCTACACAGTAGTGGGCTAAGCTCGCTGTTGCTGTATCTATAAGAATCAACCCTGCTTAATATAACTTTGATTTGCAAGCACTTTTCCTTCCCTTTTAATATTTGCTGATTTTATGTTTGTTCTTTTCTAGTATCTTAGATTTAAATGGTCACAAATCTATCAATATTTACTATGTTGTTGCCCCGTATTCTTAGAAGCACAACGTACTTTATTGAGAGCCGTGTTTTCAAACCACGGAATATACACTTGTAAAGGTTCCTGGGCTTACTACCTAAGCACTATTAGGTTAATGGTCCTTGCTTGGGAAATTTCCAAAATTCTGCACAATGCCATGAACAGTTGAACTACCCCTGCATAGTAGTGGACTAAGTTTGCTTTTGATGTAAATATGAGAACCAGACTGGCTTAATATAACCTTAATTTTAGTGCACTTTTCCTTCTCTTTTAATATTTGCTGATGCTATGAATGTTTTTTTCTTGTTTTTAAATGGTGACATTGTATCATTTTTTATTAATTGCCACAATAAGGGTTATTCAGATAGATTTCAGCATAGCTTGCTTAAGAGTTCAGTTTAGTATCTTGGTAACAAATATCCCCTAATGTTCTCCTAAGTAATTTTGCTTGTTTTAAGGATCAAGGGAAGTTCAAGGAGGGTGGCTCCTCAAGTGTGACGTAAAGCGGGCCACACTCTAACTGCAATACCGGCTTGATGGCACTGAAGAAAGCCTCTTGGGTAAAGTGTAGTCTGTTCTTTTTTGTTTACTGAATTTGTATTGCGCATTCCCAACTTTTATATGGTCCCGAAGTGCTTTATATACCACAGGGCTGATTGTAAGAACCCAGTAGATCAAATTTTGGCATGCGATTTGATGTAGGTTATGGATGGAGTGAGTACGGGATCCAGAGAATGGAAGTAAGCAGAGGCTAACCTTGTTTAACAATTGACTTAGGTTCTATATGTATTTACAGTGAATTGTTCACATCTCATTCCAGAGACCATAAATCCTTTCTTTAAAACTGGCTAATCCATATTCTTGCAACCTGTCAATACTCTGTTCTCCTTGAGCCTGTCTATTCTTCCCACCAGTCACTTGCACAAACTCACTTAACCCCTAAAAATAATGGCATCCACTGCCCACTCATTAATATTTCCACAAGGAAACAGGGCCAAATACAGGAATAGTTTCATTCAGAGCACAAGACAAGATCCAACAACCAATAACCATTGGATTAACTACTAACCATGGGTTCTGGAGTAGTGTGCTCTTCCCCGTAAAGTGGTTTATTGCATTGTCGGGGGAGTAAGCGCTATATGAATGCAATTAAAATGCAAGAGTGCTGCACTGGCACATGGTGTGTTGGAGCCCATCGGGAGACGGGTAGGGGATAGACCGACCGGAGACAATATAAGGTGTGATAAAGGCCGCTTTATTGGGAACAGGAGCATCTTAACACAATACCACATCCTTGGCCTTTGCCGTACAAAACTAGACCTAACTAAATATACACATACCTGACCAAACTCCCACCCCCACCCCTAACAATTCCCCCGTCAACAAAATAAACATAATTACTAACTACCCAACCACCTGCCTTAACTGTTTAAACACTTGCCATATGTGCACTCACTCCCCCTCTGTCCAGGAAAACTCATTCCTCCTATCCTACCCCCCCCTTTAACTAGGAAAAAGCGCCACTCAAAAACCCCCCTACGGCTTTTGACCCCCCCCCCCCCCCCCAGGGCCCCTGCACCTTTGGATACCTGCGCACCACCACGGCCTTATCTACTGCCTCCTTCAGCTGCACAATATAGAGCTCCATCCCATATCGTGACAAATGCACGCCGTCCTCACTGAAAAAATACACCGCCCCATACCTCAGCTCCGGGTGCTCCATCCTACCCAAACCTTCTTTCTCACAGAAAGCCCTCATCTCCCTGTTAATTTTCCTCCGTGTACTGTCAATAGCCGCTGGCCTCTCTGCCCCCCTCCAGCACCGTCTGGGAATGAATTCCGACCAAATGACATAACACCCCGCCCACTGCCTCTGAATTTCCAGCAAATCACCAGTGCCAGCCCCTTACACTGTACCAAGTACTTTTCACCCAAATGGATGACTACCACATCTGGACAGACTCCCCCCCCTTACAACATTGTTTAAAACCGGCACCAACTCGTGCCAACGCATGCCCCCTTTTCCCCTCCAATGACACCTAAACAACTGTTCGTCCAACTCCAAATTGAGGTTCCTGTGTTTCTCCCATTCGGCCCTTCCTGCTATCTTAACAAAGGAGTGGCCCACCACGTAAATGCTCATCGCTGCCGCTGTAGGCCCGCCACCGCACCTGCTAAGATACATATGTAAGCAATGGATCAAGCATGTAAACATCACTCCAATCCTACCCCCCGCATCCAGACGGACGTCCTATAACAGTCCGATTTCCAGCGTTCCAGCCTTTTGATCTCCTCCTTACCCCAACCCTTTCGCGCCGCCTCCGTCGCCGTCCCGATGCGGAAGGAATGTGTCCCGAATTCCTTCGGGTCCTCACCCATAGATCGTAGGGCGTGCCGCAGGACCCACAGCAGCTGGGCTGCCGTCACCCGACCAGCCTCTCCCCGGCCAAAAACCTCCGCACCGTCCTACACCTTCCCGTCCGCCAGACGTCTCCCCCACCCCGCCGGACATACCGCCTCCGACTCCCCAGGACCCAGTACCACCCAAGTACCCTCTCCACGCTGATCCGTCTTCGACCGTCGCAGGCGCACCGCCACCTCCCGGCCATGCTTGCAACCCCACCATGTCCAACACCCAGAACGCACCAAAAAACATCCATGACATCAGCGTGGAAAACAGAACCGTCTCCGCCTGATCCCTGCATACCCCCGATAGGCGGCGCACCAAGCCTTCCAGGATCACTTCCTTAATAGGACCTCGCTGCCGCACCCGTGCCCCCTTCTCTCTCTCCCAACCCTCCAAAAGCAGCCCCCACACTCTCCCGCCGAAGGCGCATAACCCCACCAGAGCTTCCCCATGAATGCCACCCCTGCCAACTTCCCCGCAATCGTCACCCTCGCCAGCCCCTTGTCCATCAAACCGAGCATGAACCGCACCACCTGATCCTCCCGACGCCACTTGCCACGCTGCCTTACCGCTCCAAAACGCAGAAACTCCAGCCAAGCCTGCTCGTAAGTCCTCCACGTGGACGCCCCCAGAGACGCCTTCACCAACTGAACGACCCGCGCTCTCCCACCAACCAGAGCTCCTCCGGAACCGTCGTCTTCACTGCGGCCGCCTCCGTGGCTAGCCCATGGAACCTCTGCCACTGTGAACGAGACAAAGCGTCCGCAATGTCATTGTCCACCCCCGGAACATGCTGGGCTTGAAACAAAATGTCATGCTCCAGGCACTTTAAGACGAAAATGCGCATCAACTTCAGCACCTGTGGCTCCCTCGCGGACTGTTGATTCACCACTTGGACCACCGACATATTGTCCACCCTGAACAAAACACGCCTGTGCGCCAACTCCTGCGCCCAAACTGTCACAGCCACCACCAACGGGAAAAGCTCCAGGAACGCGATACTCCTTCCCCCGCCTGCCAATGAGCCGGCCATTTCTCCGCGCACCATCTCCCCGCTCAGTACAGACCAAAACCGCAAACTCCCGCCGCGTCTGAGGACATCATGACGTCCCACTCCCAGTCCTCCGGGGGCGCCATGGGGACCCCATTAAAATGCCCCAGAAAAGCCAGCCACATGCTCAAATCCTCTCTCGAACCCGCCGACAGGCGTATGTGATGGTGTGGCAATGTCAGACCGGACAATGCCAGCCCCAGCCAACGACAAAACGTCCGTCCCGCCCGGACAACACAGCACGCAATTTCAGATGTCCCAGCAACACCTGGACCTCCCGCACCTTCACCTTCCGCCTGGCCAACATGCCCCTCACCAAGTCCATCATCACCACTCGCTTGTCCTCCGGTAGGCGTGCTTCCATGGCCGCCGAGTCGAGCTCTATACCGACGAATGACAGCACCGTGCTGGGACCCTGAATCTTCTCTGGTGCCAACGGAACCCCTTGGTAACCCATCAAGTCCGTAAAACTGTCCAGCTGGCGCTGGCAGTCCGTCGAACTGGGCCGACCCACCAGGAAGAAGTCATCCAGGTAGTGCGTCATCGCCTCAGAGCCTGTCCGCCAGGAAAAAGCCCACTGCAAGAAGGAGCTGAATCTCTCAAACAATGCACATGACACCGAGCATCCCATGGGAAGCGCTCTATCCACGAAAATGTGCCCGTCAAACTGGATCCCCAGCAACTGATGATCCGCCGGATGCACCGGCAACAAACGAAACGCAGATTTCACATCACATTTTGCCATGAGTGCACCACGACCCGCCGCCGTCACCAGCCTCCTCGCCACCTTCACGGACGAGTACGACACCAACGCCAACTCCGCCGAGATATAATCATTCACCGACGTGCCCTCCGGCCATGACGGATGTTGAATCAGTCGAAACTGACGCGGCTCCTTTTTCGGAACCACTCCGATCGGTGAAATGATCAAGTCCGGCAGGGGCGGCTCCAGAAAAGGACCCACCATCCTCCCTTCTTTCACCCCCTTGAAAAGCTTCTCCCGAACGATACCTCTGTGCGAGTTCACGGACTTCAGGTTCTCCGCCCACCGAGCGATCCGCAGACCCTCGTACCCCAACCAAAAACCCTCCCTGAAGCCCGACGCAGCACGGCCGCCTCGTCCGCCCGCGGATAAGCCGCCAAAAGAGGTTCGAGCCTGTCCAGCCTAACCGGTGTATGAGCCTTTTCCCATGGCACCCCCACCCCCCCTGCTGCCCCCATTCCCCCCACCGGGAGCTGTGGCCGGCTGTTGCCCCTGAGCGGGCCCTCCCCGAGCCCCCAGCAGCGCACCACTGGGTATCTCTTTCACTTGGAGCATTCATGCCGAAAGCTGCACACTTGCCTGAGGCAGGACCCTGTGTTGAAGTCCCAGCAGGCCCCGATGCTGTGTATATTCCCGGTGTCACCCGACCCCACCCCCCCACGGGTGGGGTGGGCTGTAAAGGGGGGCGACGCCAGCGGAAGCCCACTGGCCGTGTAGATGGTCTGGCCAAACTTTGCCCCGCTCATCGTCTGCTGATACAAATCCGCATCCAACTCTCCCCACTGCGCCTCTGGATCCGACGCCATGTGCGCCCGAAACTCCTCGTCATAATGCGACCACGCGTAGCCACCATATGTCACCTGCGCCCGCCGCACCTCGTCCATATATTTGAGCAAAGCGACCGACCTGTCCGGGTACTTTTCGCAGTACACATTGGCGTATATCAGGAAAGCCGCCGACCAATTCTCAATAGTCACTGGCACCTTGGGGCGCCGGGCTAACTCCTGCTCCTCTTTCTTCGAACCCTCCTTGGCCATCAATTCCCTGTGAAGCAACTTCAAAATCTCCACATACTCCCCTTTCCAGATCTTCTCCTTAGTTGCCAGAGACAAATGCGCCCCCAGCGGTTTCGCTACCCCCATATAAGGCAGCTTCCTGACCAGTACCTCACAACTCTCTTTCGCCCCGACGCCTGACGCCGCCGACCCTCCGGACTTCGCCGCATCTCCCATCCCCGTGCTCACTGACGCCACGTCTCCCGCCACCTCCTACGCCTCCGTACACACTCTGGCATCCCTCACATACCTGCCCTTCACAAATCGCACCACATCCCCACCCTCAGCATCCGTTCCCACAGACACCTGGCCTCCTCCGCCATCCGCACCCCCAGACACCCGGCCTCCATGAGACCCGCTCGAGCCACTCCCCAACCGTGCACTGGCCTTACCTGGCGTCAAGGCTGGCGCCGCACCGGATCCCGCCGCCTAACCAGTTCCGCTGGGGGGGGCGTCACTCGCTGCACCGTCTGCCGGGGGCGTACCTGCAAAATACTTCCAACAGCATTACTCGTTTCCCCCTCCCCCTCCTGAAGCTCCCCTTCCTCCTCTGACTCCATCTACCCGTCTCCATCTCCATCCCCCCACTGCTTGTTCTGGCCACCTCCTGTGCTCACCCTGCTTAAACCTGCCTTGTCCCTGCACGCCTTCATCAATGCCCCCAAATCCACGCTCTCCCTCCTCCCACTCTCTGCTTGGTAATCCGTATAGCCTGACACAGTCGCACTCCATCCCCGTCCCCCGGCGGCCGTCTCGACCCATCGGGAGGGGGGCGGTGGAGACCTATGACCCTGCCATCCTCTGCATGGTCCCTCGTTGGAGTGCAACACCCCGTACTAGGCAGAGCCGGCCCATCCTCTCGGCGGGTTGGAGCCGCATGCTGCTCACCTGAGCCCCCTGCCAACTGTTCCTGCCAAGAAAAAAGCGGGGAAGTCCAGCATGCCGAGGAAAACTCACCTCCTTCGCCCCCCAACCTCCTATCGTGCCCCTTCCCCCCGCCGCATGCCCTCCCCGTCGCGCCGGTCGACCCCCCCACCCCGAAAACCCTGTGCCCCCCATGCCCCGCACCCGCCCCCAAACCCCCACACGCCCCACAACCCCGCGACCCACCACCAGTACCCCCCGCCACCCTCCCCCCTCGTGACTCCACTCTCCGAAAGACCCCCTCCCTCCCCCCTCCCCCACCCCCGTCCGCCCCAGCCCCCGCGACACCGCCTCCCCCCTTCCCCGCCACCGTCTACCCTCGGCGCACCCCCCCTCTGCCCTCCATCCACCCTCACCCCCCGTGGCGACACCGTCCTGCTGGGCCCCACCACGTCCCCCACCCTGGGCCAGCCCCCTTCCCCCCACCCCCCGCTCCCAACACCGTGGCAACCATGCACCCCCCGCTGCCCCCCACCCCCGGCACATTCTCCCCCTGCACGATGAGCACCTGCCCCCTTTTCCCCCACGCCAACCCCTCCAGCCTAGCACTCCTCCTCGCCTTCCATGCCCCCCCTCACCCTTCTTCTCACTGGCAGCCCCCTTTTCCCCACCGCGCCTCCATCAAGAGCCCCGACCCCCCGTCGCCGCCCGCTCCCCCTCGCCCCCCGCCCCCTCCACGAACTGCAAAGGCGCCTTCCGCACCCCTCCTCGCTTCTTCCCCCCTCCTCTTCTTGGCGCCCCGTCCACCCGCCGACCGCTGCCGCGCGTCGCTCCTCCTCCCTTCCCCGCCCCCTCCTCCCTCCTCGCCCTTGACCTCGGCGGATTGCAGGCCGCCACCGCCGCCACGGCGCCATCTGCAGCGCGCCGCGGGGGCCTTACCCGGACATCTTCATGTAACAGGTCCATCCTGTCCACTTCCCCCAAGAGGCGCAGAGCCTCCCGCACTCTGGGGTCCGACAGCGCCCTCGCCGCCATGCCGCACCCAGGTAACGCCGTTCAATTCGTCCGCGCCGCCGACCTCAAGACCCGCTGCCTCGCCGCTTGTCCCCGCACGACACAAGAGCCTATGAAAGGCAATAAAAGCCCGCTACCTGCTACTACACCTACACTGTCTCCACAAACAACCACAACAACTCTCCTGACTACTCGGCTGCTGGGTCACTGTCAACGAAATGGTGCACAGTGACCCAAAAGGGCCGTTCTTATTCACCCCAAGCCCAAAAGGAGCCCAAGGCCAGCCCAAATACACCTGACAAGCCCAACCAGCCCAATCCCGGCTTCCTGTCCCCTAACTATAATGTCCCCCCCTTTCCTCCCGGGGCCCCAAAATTCCCCGGGGGGACGAGCCTCCCTCCGGTCGGCTACCCCCCGCAAAGCCCCATTGCTATATCTACAACATATATGTGCCACTGGTATGATCTTGCAGTGCTATGGGCTGTGTAAAGAGTGCTCTTCCTCACGGCACTGGGTTTCATCCAGACCAGAGTCTGTTGAGACCACAATTGAAAGAGCCTTCATGGATAAGGCCCCGCTTGGCCTAGATTCTAGTGTGTGTGCTCCAAGGTATGTTGTATAGCCCCTCAAAGACTTCTCAGATCACAGGGAAGAGAGGAGCAACGTGCCAAGGATAAAGTGGACCCTTTGAACACGAATCTCCTTCCACAAAAAATCCGAGACTTAGATCAGCTGACGGCATTTAGAAGAGCAACAAAGAATTGGTTGTTATACTAAGAAAGTTTTCTTTAAATGGGTTTTACTGCAGAGGATATGGGCACAGATGCATCAAGCTGAAATCTGCTCGCAAAGTGGCAGATTCTCAGAATATGCCCCTTTGCGACCCGTATTTTTGCATTTGGGATGCATCTTCTCAAATGCAAAAATTGCAATTTAAGAAATCGCAAAATTGTGATTACTTGCATTTAAGGAATCTCAAATTGAGATTCCTTAAATGCAATGCATTAAAGTAAAAAAAAATTGCGATTTCGCTAATAGGGGTCGCAAATTACCATGAAGTTGAACTTCATGGTAATTTGCAAAAACTTTGAAAAATGCACTAAAGTACATTTTCCAAAGTTCCATTTTACACACAAACATGCCCTTAGGGCATGTGTGTGTGCAAGATGTACCCATATGCAGATTTCAGGGGTGCAATAGGGTGTCCTTTTGACACCCTGGCACCCTTGAAATTGCAATCTCAATTTGCGATTCTCTAATTGAGAATCGCAAATTGAGATTGTCTTCCCATTCATTCCAATCTCAATGAATGGGGGGACAATCTCAATTTGCGATTCTCAATTAGAGAATCGCAATTAAGGAATTTAAAGAAATCGCTATTTTTTAAGCGAGTTCTTCTTGCATAGCATTTTGCTATTCTTATTAGCGAATCGTTATTTTGCGCTAATAAGGAATCGCAAAATGGATGCTTGATGCATCTGTGGGATGGTCTTGCTCTCCCCGACGTTAAGCGCTGTGGGCCTGTGGCAATACTGGCAAATTTGCCTCAATCACTTTTTCTCCATTCTATTGTGATGAACCTAGTGAAGCGCTTCGACACTGTTTGGGTTTAAGTCGTGTTTTATTAAGCACTATAAGTAAATAAATATGGGCATCCCATTATTCCGGAGTTAATAAGGACGTGTTCCTCCCATGACTGCGCCTATCTATTCAAATAAACACCGTCCAAAATCTCGGAGAGGCAATTCCAGATGTCCAAATGCAGTAAACAAACAGCCGGTAAAAACCCTTAACAGAAAAGTTTCTAAGAACCAGCATTTATTAGAATGGGAACTACCACAGAAAGGAATAACTTGACGCACTTAACAAACGCACTATTGAAGATGAGCGGAAAGCACATGTCTGGCGAAGGCCGCAGAATGTGGGACCCTCTCCCAAACACAGCAGCACCCCTAGGGCACAGGGGGTGCCAAAGGGCTCCTGGTATATCCGTGCAGGGGCCAGGAGGGGTCAGAGCTCCGCTCCCCGTGACCCGTGGGCTCCGGCCTCCTCTGAGACGGAAGGAAGTCGGCCGGATGGAGGCGACGGGTGAGTCACAGCCCTGCTGCCGCCTCAGCTGGGGCGGGGGACGTGGGCCGCACTGTAATTAAGGCAGAAGAGTTATCAGCTGTGCTGCAACTGTCTGGCAGTTCCCACTGTGCTCAGAGGGAGAGGGAGAGACCCTGAGTCTGCGAGCCCCCCTCAGCCGGAGGCACCGGTTACCACTTCCACTGCAGAGCCCGGGCTGATTGCAACCTGATGTGGGGGTGTACGGTGGCAGCTCGGCCCTCCCTGCCAAGCCTCCATCCGCGTCCAGAAAAACATCTGCCCACTCCCCCCCCCCCCCCCCCTCCCGCTCCTGGTACCATCACATCCGCCTCTTCCGGGGACATGAAAGAAGCCTCATCAGGGCAGACTTAGCAATAATACACACTCGTGATGTATTATCCCTTCATAAGACTGCAACATGGTGCCCATAGGCCCGAACCACCGGATGCCCGCCAGTCTTTCATCCGATAGACAAATGAAGACCATTAAAAGACCCGTTGAGTTTTGCAGGTAAAAAGGTGGCACCAAAGTCCGAAGTGATACAATATTGAGTTGCTCTTTTAAAAATTATTACTTCAGTTGAAATTCATGGAGCAATAACGCGCAAAACTGTTTTTACACCATTGATATGCGCAGTGTTTCCCATACCGCACGTTCATGCCCCTGGAGGTCACGTGCCACCTGAACAAACCTGAAGGAAACTTTGTATAAAGCTCACGAGAGAGCGCACTGCCAGTCGCCGGGAGCATTAGCTCGGGGGTCGTGGGGTGGGGAGGGGTGTACCTCCTCCACGCACCTTCATTTAGAATCCAAATTGGCACACAAGTTCGTTGTTCTGTATACTGTGCAGAGAGGGCATGGACTGGGTAAACATGTAGTCTGAATCCCTTCATGACCCATTGACCAGCTCTGTGAAAAACTTGCACTGCCTTTGGCCTGTACTCCACAGCTCTCAATCATGGCCCGCTGTGAGCATTCACCCAAAACATAAACACATTATACAAGAGTAATATGTTGCATGAAAAAACTAGAGAAACACAACTTCCTGGACAAAGCAAATACTTTAAGTCAAGAGTAAGTAAAACATGTGTAATGTAAACAGGAACAACATCACGGACAAAGATTGCCTTAATGTTGCCATTGTTCAGAATTAGATCAGCAGATTTGCCTTTAACCCCTTGGCCGCGGTGCTAATTCCGCCGCAGCGCTGGAGGTGAGGGGGGAGCGTAGCGCCACCATGCTTGTGACGGAACCATGCCGTCATGAGTCACGGGCAAGCAGTGCTCATGATGGCATGGTTCCGTCACGACCCCGCCCACTCACTCATTCGCCCGCACAGGCGGGGAATTTTTGCCGCGTGGGCAGAGCGGCCGCAGCATGACGGAACTACGCCGTCATGAGCAAGCCGCCCGTGGCTCATGACAGCGTTGTTCCGTCATAAGCAGGTAAGGAGTTCAAGTTAAGGACATCAAAATAGGCAGGGGCGGCACCTCCGCTATGGCGGAGGAGTGTCTCCCCACTGCTTTATCGCAGTACGAGAAGCAAAAAAATAAAATGGCAATAACTTTTAGTTATTACCATTTTATGTTTGCTTTGCCGGCGTGTGGGTGGGGGTGGCGGGGCTGCTCTGCTCTCCGAGCACGGCAGGTGAGCAGTGGTGTGCCCACTCCTGAGTGCGCAAAGATTGTTTGGCCGGCATTCTCGGGCTGTCCAAACCAGTCATGGGCACTTTTCCCTTCTCCATGGAAAACATGCCCATCCCTCTAGCCCCTGGATGAGCGCCGTGTTACGGCGCTCCAAACCAATCACAATGCTGCTTCCAGCGTTGTGATTGGCTCAGGTTTGGGAGCCTGGCTGCCTGCTTCTTGTCCCTGTCGGACGCAAGAGAACAGGAGCCGAGAAGACGCAGGAACTGGTCTCAAGGTAAGTTTCATTTTTAAAATGTTTTACTATGACACCCCCACTGCACCCCCACCCGCGAGTCATGCCGGTCACAACCGAATGTAGAGTTTGGGGAGGTCCTTTTTCACGCACATTTTTGTTATTTCCAGGTCTGAGACCCAGAATGACCCGCCCCAAGTAAAGCCCAAGACAGAGGCACAGCCCGCTCTCTCCCAACCCCAAGGGCCGCAGCTATGTTCCCCCAGCATTGCTCTGCTATGCCTTGCTGTGACCTGCCCTCCCTCCTGCCCACTCACCACCTTCAGCTCTCACCCACCCACAGCAACTCCCCATCACCATTTACTACCTGTTCAAATCCCAAATAATGGGCATTTTGTAATGAGGCCCAATTTCTGCTATTCTTGTAATGTTGCAAAAGTGATAAAAAGCAGGCAAACCATTTTTTTCACTTCGTGTAACTTGAGACTCTAATTGAGGTAATAATAATAATAAAAATGTATTAGTGTCAGGAAACGTTTTTGGTGGAGAAGGCGTGTCGTATGAGTAGCTTTATGCCATGAACAAAAATCCGATCTAATCATGATTATGAGTTTGTGGGATAGGTAGTAATTTGTGCAGCCTCTATTGCTTCTTCATCCCTCTCTTTCTCTGGCACGGCTCTAAGAAGTCACATAATACATGGCAAAGACAGGACTTGTTATGAAGTCATCACAGCTAAGCTATTTAATTTGTGTCCTGATCCAAGTGAAAATAGGTTTTGCGATTAGACTATACCAACAGGTAACATGATACCCATCCACACAATCAATGGGTGTGTAAAAGGACATCGAAACGTGCTGACGTTTGTAACTTGATGTAATTAGGTTTGATCCTGATTGGGCGGTAGAGCAAATTTCTCAGCAACCACAGAACAAAGTGATTTAGGTTGTATGCTCACAAAAAAATAGTTAAACTCAAAAGAAACGAATAGGTCTCTGCAATGCCCAAGCTATTGGCTTTCTCAATGTGAATGTCTTTTAACCATGGTGTCTAGCAGCACCTCTGCAGTTCAGCATGGCTAAAGTTACTGAAAGCCCACAATCACAGGATGTTGAGCTGATGCCGAGACTCTTAGCCCCTATGTTGAGTTTATTGCCCTCCTAACACAAAAAAGCAATAAAGCATGGCCTACGCTGGCCGCTTCATGGCGCTTTTCTCAGTGAAAATGAGAGCAATGCTGATGTTTGCCAATGGTAGGAGATTGGCTACAGATAGAACACAACACGTCACTTTGAGACAACACATGCACTGTCTAGCCGAGACCTAAAAAGGGATTATTACAATAAAAGTACCATGATATAGAGATGTATAAGAAAGTGCATCCATACAAAATTTTGGCTCAAAAATAGAACATAGTTGACCTGTTCATTTTGCCAATGGTTTTTGCAGGGGCTGTACAGCATCAGAATGAAGCAAAATGCTTTTCCTGATGATGCGCAACATCGTGGAAAAAACATTCAAATAAATAAATAAAGCTATGATAACGCAGCTGTAGGGATGATGCTGGCAGATGTGATAATATAGGGTGCCTACGTCACAATACATGAGTGCACCAGCATCTAAACTTTGGCGTCATTTTCTTTGATTCTTTTTAACAGTTCCAAAATGACAGATGCCACATGCATTGATAACGTTTTGTTACTTACAAAAATGCTTAATGCATTGCGGAGTGGCCCAGTAGCAAATAGTAGTTGCTGGGCTCTCCAAAAATTCTAAAAATGAATTTAAAAAGTAAAATGTCTTTGGGGGGTTTAGGGCACCATGGTGGAGCTGGTGGAGGGAAGCAACATGGAGTGGGCAGGAGGGAGAAATTAAATAAAACTAAAGGCGGTTGGATAGAGAGTAAAAAGGAAGGACCACTCTGCCACCGGCCAGGCTGACGGACGTCAGACCTTGTAGCTGGTCGAACCACTACCTGTTCAGGTTCCTGATCCCAGGCAACCTCCCCCGTAATGGAGAGTTGTGCCAAGATGGAGCAAAATTGAGGCAGGCAGCCTAGGGGATGTTCTGAAAGGAAACTCGCTTAGGAAGTTGCAAACAGAGGACCTCGAACAGGAGAGTAAATCCCTCACCAACCGGCTGATTGTGGCCATCAATAGGGTGGCACTTGCTCTCAGAGAAAGGGTGAGGAACAAGGGTAAGGGAGCCCCCTGGTTCACAGAGGAACTAAGGGGACAGAAACCGACCTTACGCCAACACGTAAGGTCGGCAGGTTCAGCTTCTCTTCCCATTTGACTATCTAATACTTTTGTCTTCATTTTCCTCGCTCCTATTCCTCACCGATATCCTCTATATACTGTGTTTTGTGCTTTGCAAATATCGGAATGCGTATAGACCATATGCATTCTAACTGCATGTATATGCATTTTCATGACCTATTATTACACATTGGTCCTATAATGTGTCTGTTGACACTGCTGCATCTTGCTTACTATATACACTTTTGACTGTGTTTTTTGTTGTTTGTTTTTTGTACTTTGTTTCTTTTGCGGTAATGTGGTTTTTTGATTTGGGCCCTCATGTCCAATCGTAATGTTCACATGTACAGCCCTGAGGAAGCCCCAGGCTGGATGGCTGTGTAAAAGGGGCGAAATACATGTTGGCTGTTACCACTCTTTTGCAATTTGACTCAGAATCCTTGAAATGAGTCACAATACCTCTATAAAAAAATTATCACTATGAACACTGCGTACTGGAATTTTTTCAGAACAACACGACTATATTGACTTATCCTGACTATTTCTTGGATCTGTCATGATCCCGCACTTGTGGAACAAGCTACCAGAAAGCCTACGTAAGGAAACAGCACTTCTCACTTCTCCCATTCAGAAGTAGTAGAGAGTGAGAAGTAGAGAGTGGTAGAGAGTGAATAGTAGAGAGTGAATAGTAGTGAGTAAGTAGAGAGTAGTAGCAAGTGAGTAGTAGAGAGTGAGTAGCAGAGAGTAGTAGAGCGTGAGTAGTAGAGAGTAGTAGAGAGTGAGTAGCAGAGAGTAGTAGAAAGTGAGTAGTAGAGAGTGAGTTGTAGGGAGTAGTAGAGAGTGAGTAGTAGAGTGAGTAGAAGAGAGTGAGTAGTAGAGAGTAGTAGAGTGAGTAGAGTGTAGTAGAGAGTAATAGAGAGTGAGCAGTAGAGAGTAGTAGAGAGTGAGTAGTAGAGAGTAGTAGAGAATGAGTAGAGAGTATAGTAGTAAAGAGTGAGTAGTAGAGAGTGAGTAGTAGAGAATGAGTAGAGAATAGTGTAGTAGAGAGTAGTAGAATGAGTAGTAGAGAGTGAGTAGTAGAGAGTGAGTATAGATTAGTAGAGAGTAGCAGAGAGTAGTAGAAAGTAGTAGAGTGAGTAGTATAGGGTGAGTAGTAGAGAGTAGTAGAGAGTGATTAGAGAGTGAGTAGAGAGTGAGTAGTAGAGAGTGAGTAGTAGAGATTAGTAGAGAGTGAGTAGTAGAGAGTGAGTAGAGAGTAGTAGAGAGTGAGTAGTAGAGAGTAGTAGAGTGAGAAGAGTGTAGTAGAGATACACACGGGGGGCTCACAAGCACAGGACAGGGCCATACTCACAGGAGGGGCACCACATGCACAAAAATGGTCTCATCGGCACAGGAGGTGCTCATATGCGCAGGAGGGGTCATATGCAGGAGGAGCTCATGCACACAGGACGGGGACATCTCCCCATCTCCAACTTCATCCCAGCAATAGGTGCTGCACTGTGAATTCTGTGGAGAGTGCGTGTGGGGGGGGGGGGTGGGGGAGGTCACACACAGGATGGAGTTGGAGCACACCTCACCTGTCCAAATCCGCCTTGAATTCGGGCTGCAGAAACAAACGGTGGAGAGAAGAGGCACATCATTAAAAGCTGGCGGGAAATCAGAGACGCAGAGTATGGATCCCTAAACACCCACCTGTGGACTGAACTATCCATTAGAGAAAACTCACCAGCAAGAAAATATCTAATGGAATCATTGGAGACCCTAGGTGTAATAAGCTTATGGGAGTCAGCAACCGACCCCAAGACTTTCAAAAAAATGGTATCGAAGGTCACCAAGATGGTCTCATCTATCGAGGATAAAGCAACTCTTGCTAAGAGCGCACATGGATGGGTGGTATTGGAAGGCTACACAGCTCTGAAACCACAACACTATTTAACAACGGGTCTTACACAGACAACAAAAAATAAGTTCCTTAATATGCGCCTTGGCAATATACCGATAATGCCTCACTTAGCACCCTGGAAAAGAGAAAATGTAGCAAACTGCTGCCGATTCTGCTCCACTGAAAAAGAGGACTTGACGCACATAATCTGCATCTGCACAAAACCTCTGGATATAAGACGCTACCTGCTTCGACCCCTATGGATTCAGAAGGGAATAACAAGTTGCAGGCAGGCTGTGATGCTCTGCTTTAACCCTGGAGAACCCCAGTTAAACTGTAGAATAACAAAATTCTTTGACATTGTGGCAAACAGACTAAAAGAATCAGCTGCCGGGCCAACTGGAAGCACTGCTTAAAACAAAAAAAACTGTTAGCATCCAGTCGTCACAGTGGACAGCAACAAACCAAAATGTGTTTTATTAATTAACAGGAGAACTCACCTGTCATTTTAATCACAAACACTTTAGTAGTGATTGTCTTATAATTTGCTTGTTTTACTAATTGTAAGTTTTTATTAACTGTGCAATAAATCTTTATACCAACTTCATCCCAGCAATAGGTGCCGCACTGTGAATTCTGTGGAGAGTGCGTGGGGGGGAGGTCACACACACGATGGAGTTCGCGCACACAGAATGGGGGACATGTGCACACCCCCTACTTGATCCCACCAGTAGTTGCAGATTGTGAACCTTGCAGGTTACAAGTTTGAATCCTCACAATGTTAACTCATTCTTTCATCCCTACATTAAATACCATTATGTTAGGTAATAGTACCTCCTATTATTTCCAGTAATTTTAAATCACAAAACTCTAAGGAAAGTTATCATTACTCGTTTTACCCAAAAGGTGCATCGCTGCTTAAACTGCTAACAATGACCTGCACTGGAATTACAGGTAAACCCATGAGGAGTCATTTACATTCAGTGGAGATTGCCCGAAAGGTGCACGTCCAAACAACATGTTCTGCAGATCCCACACAGGTCACCAGAGCTAAATCTTGACAATAAACAAATGTCATATTTATTCAGTTCAATCTGTCATGCAGGACTTACAAATCAACCCCTAACTTACATTAGAAAATTCACAGAAGCACCTTGAAAATGACCCGTGCATTGAGGTCACCTCACGAAGACAACTTCCTTACAAGAGGGTTTGGCGCAGTCTCAGAGGCCCGAGAGGCGCCCGCTCCGAGGTTTACAAGGTGTAAAATAGGAACGTTTTGGCTCAATACCTTGATTTCTCGCTCGCAAAAAGCAAATGTGGATTTGCGTGCACGACAGAGGTGCATTGCAGTGTGCCCTCTTGCTGGTGGCACCATGGCACACTAGGCAATCACCTGAGTTTGCCTTCCTGCACAGCGGGCTCTAAAAATACAACGTGAATACAGCTGCTTGTGACCCACGCTAGTTTGGCTGCCAAGAGAAATACTGTAGCGTGAACATCAAGTTAAAACTGAGAGGGGGGCTTTGAATGTTAGTTTTCTGTAGAAGGCAATCCGCGCTGTCACCCTGAGGGGGGGGGCTCTGTATACTTTAGTACAGCACCCGTGCTGGCAGCCAACCCGGCAGCGACTGCACCGCCCGCAACAGATGGACGCGCACAAAGAGGACAACAGACCGCTCTTTCAAACAAAACAAAGTTTGGCTGGAGGGTGTGGCCCATTCAGCTTTCACCACCCCTCCCCCCCGGCCACTAGTCTTGAACTCCGATCGGTGCACACAATGTATGAACGCAGCCCCCTCCCTCGATGCAGCCTTAAGAAGGCGGGGTCAAAGGGAGCCACCTGGGACTGGCAGCAGAGATGGAAAGCAATGCCAGTGCGACCCTTAGCCACAGAGGAGGATGCGCCTACCTGTCGCCCCATCACACCTCGCAGCCCTAGCCTGCACATTAAAGCAGTATTAAAAAACAGGTGAAAAATGTAATTTCCTGCTGTTTAGACTTGGGAGAAATCCGAATGAAAACATTGCTTGAGTAGTTCCCATGGAGCAATAACTCCTTGCATTCATCATCAGTCATCTTACATTCAAATAGAGGCCCTGCGGAGGAGGGGGGTTCCTTTGAAGTGCCATTACCCTGGAAGGAAGCTGAGATTGAGGCAGTGACTTCACAAGAGGGGTGATTTAAGTGCAAATGTAGAGGAGGCTGGAAGTGCAGCACTCTCTGGAGGGTGACAGTTAAGGACTCTATCAATATTCAAACAAGCCTGTTATATTTTGCCAGCGTGGGATAGGAAATTGAAGTCCTTCTATTGTTTTCACAACTCGCTGATCATACACTCACGAGCGCCATGACATTGACTTTTCTCTTTTTAGGTCTGCTTTCCTTCAGAAGTAAAAGGTTTGTTATCTTTATAGGGCCATGTGTTTGGCCCCATAAAGATAATAAACCTTTTTCGGCAGAAGGAAGGCAGACGAGTCTGTCCAAGTGGGACACCTCAAAAAGAGAAAAGTCTACGTCACCAAAAGCTCTTTCCCAATAGCTGGCCACCGTTTAGCAAAAACGGTGATGCCGGCCAATGGGAAAGAGGGGCGGAGCTTAAAGCCCAATACTGACTCTCACTCAAAAACGTAAAATCTCGCCAGCGAGACTGCGCATGCGCAGCCTAAGCAGGCGAGACCTAAAAACTGAAGACCCTCCTCTTCACAGAGGCCTGGGTACAACACACACTTTGACCGGGGTGCTAACAGTTAGCCACTGGGGGGGTCCATAGCAACACTCTCTTAGCGCTAAGAGGCCTGCCGGTGATTATGCACTTTATAAATCTAAATTAACATTAACATTAACAAGAAAGGGAGCAGCACAGAGGGTGGGGCTAAAAGCACAAGAGGGAGACAAAAATATTGGAGCTCCGGGAGAACCACAAGGGAGTAGGCAAAATGGAAAGCATTGGGCAGGGAGAAGCACACAGGAGAGAGAGAGAGTGGCCAAGAATACGGGCAGAGAGAAACACGCGAGGGAGACAGCTGGAAAACACATGCCCTCTCCTGGAGTGCTTAAGCAAAAAAAAAAGTTCCCTAAAAGTGAGCAGTGAGCATAGAAGCCAGAGAAATTGTGAAAAGGCTAAGCTCCAGAAGAGGGACAAACACACAATGGACAAGCTAGGACAAGGAAAACTAATAAATAGGAAGCATAAGCAAGGAAATGGGAAAGAAAATAAAGCCAACCAAGACTGTAAGACTCTGTAATTTTTTGGAAAGCCCAAAATGAATATGTTTCTTACTTTCGGTAATGCCTTTTTTGGTAGAGACTCTATTAGCAGATTCCTTACTTTAGGATATGCCCCAGGCTTCAGACTGCATTTGGAAAATCGTGTACAGTACCTTTGTGCGCCGGTAGGTGGAGTCGACAACTCCGCATCAACATTGTCCATGCCGGATCTGAAGTGTGCAGGCCTATTTTGGTGCCACCCTAGCGTGCGGTTATCAGTTTCTTTGGTGAATTTTTCTTCGCCCAGAGACGCAGAGCTATGCAAGAATGGCTAAGACCAGTGTGCTAAGGCTAAGAAGAATATTCCAGAGGAAGAAGTGCAGTTCACAGAGCAGGGAGGAAGAGAGGGTGTGCAATCAGCGGCTACAAAGAGTCTCTACCAGAAAAGGTTTTACCAAAGGTAAGTAACTTGTTCTTCTGGAAGAGACTTCTAACTGCAGACTCCATACGTACTTTAGGATAGATATCATAGCAATAGAGAAAGCCTGGAGAAAGGACTGCGAACTGACAAACCAGAAATTACCACAGGACTAAGTGGGCAAAATACCCCTCTCAACACAACTGACTGCACAATAGTCTTTTCTGAACATATGGAACGTCGCCCAGGTAGCCGTCTGACAGATGCCTAGGACAGGCGTGCTAACCCAGTTGTTACGCCTTGGCTCTGGTGGAGTGAGCCCTCAAGCCTTCTGGAGGCTGCTTCTTCACCAGTGCATAGCAGATTTGAATGCAAAGTACAATCCATTGAGCGATGGTTCTCTCCTGCACAGCCTTTCCCTTCTTTGCTCTGGTGAATCCAATGAAAATCTGATCACCCAGTCAGAATTCCTTGGCTCGATTGATATAAAAGCTTAAGGCCAAAGAGGGCTCTTTGGAGCCTCTCTTCCTCTTTAGATAGCTGAGGGGCAGCAGAGAATATCGATCATCTGACCGACGTGAAAAGGGGTCCCCATCTTTGGGAGAAAGGAGGCATGCGGTCAGAGAACCTGTTTGTCCTGGTAGAAGGTAGTGCATGAGGGTGACCAGAGAGGGTCTGAAATTTGCTCACCCTCCGGCCTGATGCAATGGCCGCCAAAAAACGTTTTAAGAATCAATAGCCAAAGAGGGCACCTATGCTTGGGTTCAAATGGAAAACACATCTGGTAGGTCAAAACCAAATTCAAGTCCGACTGGGGCATAATGAAAGGAGAAGGTGATAATGTGCTGTCAACCTTTCAAGAAACAAGTCATAGAAAAGGCTAATCTGTTAATTGCAGAAAAACTGCATGGCAGGCAAATATACCTTAACAGTTGCTCAGAGCAAAGCCTTGCTGGGCCAACAATAACAAACAATAACACCTAAGACAGTTTGGCATGAAGTGGTTCAACATGCTTATGAACACCAAGTCATAAGCGTGTCCAAAGGGCCAGAATACCATTAACAACTTCGTGAGGAAGATCGAAAATTCTCACTTGCTACCATTCAATCTCCAAGCAGGAATATGGAGCTTGTGCAGGTTGGGATGCAGGACTTGGCCCTGCTGCTGTGACAAGACATCCTGCCGAAGGGATAGCCTGATCAGAGGACAGTTGCTCATGCCCAGAAGTTTCGGATAGCGTACACTCCGTGCCCAAGCCGGAGCCAACAGGATGAGTTGGGCTTGGTCTGTCCTGATTTTTTTATGGACTTGAGGCGGGAGTGGTATCAGAGGGAAGGCGTACCGGAGTCCTGAGTTCCACTCCAAACAGAATGTGTCTCCAAGCGAGAGTCACATTAGAAACTCCAACGTGCAAAAGTGCTGACACTGTATATTTTCAGCAGTGGCAAAAAGATAGAGACAAGGTTCTCCCCAGTCATAGAAGAGATGTTGCACCACCTCTAGGTATAGATGCTATTCGAGGTTCACAAGGCATTGATGTCTGAGTTTGTCTGCACTGATGTTGAGAGATCCTGCCAGATGGTGTAAGATCAGATAGATATCTTGATGATCCAGCATGTCCACAGGCGCAGAGCCTCTTGGTACAGGGGACCCAACCCCACTTTGCTCTGCTTGTTGCAGTACCAAATTGTGGTGGTGTTGTCTGTGAACACCTGCACCAGCCTCCCTTTGCTAGATGGCAGGAAGGCTTCCAACGTCAAACTATAGCCAGCAACTAACAGCTTGATGCGAAGGTGGGTCTCTGCTGGGGACCAGAGCCCTCTTGTAAGGGAACTGCCTCTTTATAAATGGTCACACCCATGTTTTTTGACTGATGGTGCTGGTTTTTCGACTCTAAAATGGCACTGGCTATACCAAATTGGATTAGGCTAACTTACCTGTAAATCCCCAGCATATGGTACCCAGCATATGTAAGTTAGTATCACCCCAGGGATTGCAGCATTGGTTATGTTACCCACCCCTTCCCCTGGTTGTGACAAAAGTAAAAACGAGTCTCCCAATCTGCCATTGCAAACTGGAAGGGCATTTTCGACCTGCAAGCCCTACTTTGCCAATTAAAGACAGGGCACCATCAAATGTCCCCCTGGAACACGTGTTAATCACCCCTATGGCCAGCCTACAGCGCCCACAGGCAGGGTGCAGCATGATTTTTAGGCAGAACATGTATTTTATGTGTTTGGACAGTAAAAATATGAAATTGTCATTTTTACTGTGGAAAGACATGGTCGCCCCATTGGCGATTGCAGGGTTACAAGCTGACACCTCAGTTGTGCTAACACCTGAACGGTGCAACCAGGGTCAATACTCTAAGGTATCAAACAACTCATTACATTAAGCCAAACTTAGGTGGATCTTAAGTCCAAACTATTGTAACATTTTTCAGTGTCCAACTTTTACAAAGTTGTCACTGTGTTGCCTTTAGTCTCCTGTGCCCTTAACGATTGCACATGAGGCATTAAACCGGGGCAGCTTCCTGCCCTCCCGGGGTGACGTGTTGATGACTCATTAGAAAGGGATTCAGAAAAGGGGGTGGTGATGAACAGAGTGTCTGAATTAAGCAGACCACTCTTACCCAGTCCAAAGATCAGGGCTTGATCCATCACCGTTATTTATCTCACTGCACCATCCCAGCTCAGAACCTGGCTATATGCAAATCAGTCTGTCCCTGGCCCAGTGCATCATGGGAACAGGGCAGACTAAACTACCAAGCCAATTCTTCACCAGAAAGGAGACAAGCTGCCGGGGACCGGTTTCTGGCATTTCAGCCTTCTTCGGCCCGGCTTGCTTGAATCCTGATGGTGCAGTGAGAAAGGGACTCATGTCTGAGTATACCCTGCCACACCTATAGTGGCCAAAAACGATTCAGAAAAGGGGGTGATGTCCACCCTAAGCGTGGAAGGGTATTCTCAGATGTGAGACCCTTGCTCATTGCACCATCAGGATTCAAGCAAACCGGGCCGAAGACGGCTGTAATGCCAGAAACCGGTCCCCGGGAGCTTGTTTCCTTCCCAGTGTAAGAATTGGCTTTTGTAGTTTGGTTTGCCCTGTTCCCATCATGCACTGGGACAGGAACAGACTAATTTGCATACAGCCAGGTTCTGAAACTGGGATGGTGCAGTGAGCTAAAAAACGGTGTTGGATCTAGCCCTGATCTCTTGACTGGGTGAGAGCTTTCTGCTTAATTCAGAGACTCTGTCCCTCACCACCCCTTGTTGTAAATATCATTAGAAAGGGGACAATACGGGCCTGCACTGGAGAGAGGAGTTACCTCACTCCTGCAGGAAGGCACATGGGTGTTGGCCCAAAAGGCAGGCCTCAAAGCTGAAGCCGCCTTTGAAGAGCAAATGGGGAACACTTGGGAGAAGGGCAGCACCATTGTTTAGGAGCACTATTTGGCACGTGGGGAAATGAGAGGAAACCTGTAGTCAATCCAATATTTCAGCGGCGTGTAGCCTCGTTGGTAGCCACACTTCTGGGTTGGGCTAGGGAGCTCTGGATGCCGAGAGAGAGGTCTATCATGTTGGAAGTGGGCAGAATGGTGCATCTTGGCATAGTCATATGCCACACTTTCCCGAAACTGGACAGCAGGAGGGAGCGGAAACCTAATAGACCATTGGCTAGCAACTGCATCTTACCCTGGTGGCATTTTCTGAACATACATAGAGAATTCCTGGCACCCAGATCTCATGTGCACTGGAAGAAGAACTGCCCTGCTGTACCATGGAGCCGGCAAAGACAGGCTGCACCAGCGTGCACTGCACCTGCTGAACCTGGTAACTAGCAAAGGAGAGGGACTGCATCTGTTGTATCCTGCTCGAGGAGAAGCTGTCTCCAATAGTCAGCCAAAGCCAAGAGACTCCAAGGGTCAGTTAGCTGACCTTTTGTTCAAGCACAAGGCCACAACAGCTGAAAAACCTGTTAGGGCAAGTTGATATCCCAAAATCTTCAGATCACCGCCAACTGCAGCCGGTCACCGTGCAACACCATAGACCAAGGTCTGTCGCTCATAGTTGCACCCAAATAAGCTAAGCCCGACAGAGTCGATGGATTGCATTTGCAGCTTGGTCACCCAGTAGCCGAGATATGGCTCTGGGAATGATTTGTCTGTGACCAAGATACTAGGCGACTGGGAGTCCAGTGATGACTGGAGTACTACCAGCATCAAGATGACTTCGAGGGGGACTTCGAGGGACCTCATCCTGGTGACCAGGAGCACTTCACCACTTTGATGGACTAAGGAGTAGCCGCAGGAAGACCCCCATTGACCACATCGCATCCACAGCAATCTTGAGCATCTTCAGCTCCTTCATCCCTTGCATCAGGACCACTTCCTTATAAATCCAACTGATTCTAATGACCTTGCTGATCCCCCTGATTGGCTACCTACTACAGATGGTCGCATAAAGTGACTAAGTGACCCAATACAGCTAGACCAACTTTTTAGTGAAAAAGTTCCCAAGTGCCAAATTCATTGAATTTGCCAGTGGTTGTTCATGAATGAGTGAAATGATTTGATTTACAATACTGTATAAATTATATAGCTCTGCAACCCTATGATGCATCTTTTTTGTTGTGGTGTCTGAAAATACATAAAATACCGTTATTTTTATAAATTGGTGTTGGATTTCTGTGCTGTTTTGTCCATTTATTCTTCAAACGTTTGTGGCTGTTTAAACACTTGTTGCTTTGTTTAAGCCTTGGTGCTTGGAGCCACAGCTACCCCGGCTTCAGCTGAAGGTTTGACAAACTAAACCTAGTGGCCCTAATGGGTTTGGTAAGTGTATTAGATGATGAGGTTGCACAACCACACCATATCATACACCCCAGTTTCTCACATCGCTGATCTCCACCTCTCCCTGGTGGCCACCCCAACCCAGAAGGGACGCATTGGTCACCACTGTAAACTCTGGGTGAGCTAGAAAGAGGGGTCTTCTGCTGAGCAGTTTGCAATTCAGTAACTACCACTACAGATTTCTTGGAGTCTCCTCCAACATGTGGACACGACCAGCGAGATTCCCCTGGTGCGGCACCCACTAGGACTTCATATCTCACTGAAGAGCCCCCCTATGCCATCTGGCATGCAATAGCAGGATGCAGAAGTCCGTCAATCCCAGTAGTCTCAGAGACTGTTTCATTGAGATGCAGGACTAATACTGAAACGTCAGGATCATAGCCTAAATGTCCTGGGCTCTCTGGTCAGAGGAAAGGCATAAAACTGCAGTGTCCAGAAAAGCTCCTTAAAAAGGGAGCATCTGAGAAGGAGTCAAGTGTGAATTCGGCACATTGATAGTGAACTCCAACAAATGAAGAAGGTTCAGCATAATCTGGAAATGGTTGACGACTGCCCGGGGTAAGCCCGCCTTCAACAGCCAGTCATTAAGGTAGAAGAGGACTGGAACCCCGAACCTCCAAAGATGAGCAGTCACCACTGCCGTAATTTTTAGGTCTCGTGGCGATTACAGCGCGAAGCGCTGTCTCGCCAAAGACCTATAGTCACCGGCTCAGCTTCCCAGGAGACAAGAGATGGCCATGCGCATCTTCAAGAATCGGATCGGAGCGGGCCGCGCGCGCGTGAGCACATCTCCTGTCTCCTGGGAAGCTCCAACACACACAGCCACACCTCCCCCTGCTTTAGCACACGCACACACACACGCGGGCACACACACAGGGACACACAAGTGCACCTACATGCACGCACACACACGAGCGATCAGAAGTAGCAGACACAACCTACTTCTGGTGTCTGAACCCTCTTAATGGTTCCCTTTGCCAAAACAGCCTGGGCCTCTGACAGCCATTGTACACACAGTCGCATGGCTAGCAGGGTTTCAAAAAAAGGAAGAGTGTAACCCCACCAAACAATTTTTAGCACCCATTTGTTGAGTAGAATAAAAAAGCCTTTTAAGGGATTCACTGATGCACCTGGTCCTTAAACCAACAAAGAAGAGATTGGCACCGAAGCTGTAATATCAAAAGAATGCGTTATTAACCTCACATGAGGGAGACTGTGTCAATACGGTACCCTTAGGCCACTGTAGGAGGCAGTCCAAAGCACAGAAATCAAGGGCCTTTTATGGCCAGTTTATTGCTGAGTTAGCATGAAGACTCAAAAAGAGGCAGTACAAGTGTGCACACAAATAGCTCTTACACATATAAGGACTAACAGAAAATACTTAGTCAAAAAAGTAGGAGGAGTAACAGAGTTGCTGACATCAGTTAAAATAGCCTGACAGTTATACACTAAGAGCAGATGCATTCTAACAGCTAGGCCTTTCTGAGCATGTGCAGTGATCTGGCTCAGTACTGAAGGAGTTAACTGTAACTGATGACAGCAGAATACAAGGGCAGGCAACAGTGAAGAGGGAGAAAGCACATGGTGAGCATGTGGCTAACTAAAATGGCTGCCAAAAACAAAATGGCTTCAGCTGATGCTAACAGTCATTTCAGCTAGTTTCCACAGATGGCCGTTTTAGCATTAGCTGAAGACATCCGCTATTAATTATTAGAAACATGGAAGTTATCCTGCATATCTATCCTCATAATACATTAATATCCTGATCCATTGCTAGGTGGGCATTTACATTTGAACATTTCGTTTAACTGGTGAGATACAAGTAGGAATACATTGGGAACAGAGCATTGGGTCACATTAAATACAAAGGCAGCAGAAAAAAAGGATTGCAACAATTATATATAAGGCTGATAATAGCTTTCAGCCCCAAATGGAAAACCGTGTTCAAAATCAGACAGTCCATGTCCATGTCCCTGAGTTTTAGTGGATTTCAGTGGCTATTTTATTCAGTTTGGAAATAGCCAAGGGAATTAGGACGAGGAGCCGCAAAGGGCTGCTCCTCCTCAAAAGTGGGACGACCAAAGGGGGGATATTGCTAAAAAGTACTTGAAGAAATAGAAGCCACTGTACAACCAGCCAGAGGGAGTCTTCTCCCTGTGTCCATCTGAGCCTCACAGGCAGGCTCTTATCGTTCATCAAAACGGTGGAGCTGCACAACTTGCACCTCAAGAAAACAATCACGGCCCAGTTTGAAGAAGACATCAGGATCCTGTCTAGTGTCTCAGGCAGTGTACCAGTATTCTTCACTTCAATCTAACAGGCACCAAAGGCACAGCACCTGTACCCTGAACTCAAGTCCTTCCCTAACTCCTGTATTGCGCCGTTGGCGCACTGCTCTTTTGTCAGGGCCACAGATTGTACCCGGTATGCTCAGGCATCCCTTGATCAACAAACAGAGGTGCAGACTTGCATTCACATGAGGACCAGGACTCAGAGGCCTGATGCTAGTATATCTGAAGCAACCCTTGTTTCAAAGGGGTTCACCTCAAGCAAAAGCCTCCTTGCCCTCCTTGTCGTTCTGTGACTCTCAGCTGGGCATCAAAAACTGGATCCACGCCAAAAAAATTCCACCCTGATTTGTGACCCCATCTTTCATCCAAGACAGTAGTAGAGGTACACACTTCTTCCAGTCTTCTAGTCTTCCAACTTAACTAATGTTATAGTTGCCAACAACGCCTGTGCTGGTTCCCTTCACCCTGGCTTCAAGCTGGACTGGCGCTGACTCCCCAGGCTGGATCTGATGTCCGGACCACTCTGGCAATGGTTGTAGGGCAGCAGATATCTATTCGTGGACTGAACAAAAAATCTTTAGACAAGTCATACAAATAATCTATCAACAGAGAGGGTAGTCTATTTCCAAAATACCTTTTTTTTAGGCTTGGGGCGCCTCATACATTAGCAAGGCACCTAAGAACCACTTCACCTATCTGGGAGTTAAAAAAAATTGGACCTATTACACTATTTGAAGAAGCCAAGGAAGTCTATGTTTATTTACTAAATTTTGATCGCAGTCGGGACCGGCCATCACCTAGAGGGTCAGATCGGGAAAACCGGAGAACACATCGGTCTGCAAAGACAAAGGGTCTCCTCATGCAGGTGTACCTTCCTTAGTGGATTCCTACCTACCGTCACGACCACACTGTTGGATGGCCGGGTCTCCGATGAGGTTCACGTTCGGGTGCCGATTTGTAGAATAAAAAACCCTTTTTAGGGGTTCACTGATGCACCTGGTCTTTAAACCAACAAAGAAGAGATTGGCACGGAAGCTGTAATATCAAAAGAATGCATTTATTAACCTCACATGAGGGAGGCTGCATCAATACGGTAACCTCGGGCCACTGTAGGAGCCAGTCCAAAGAGCACAGAAACCAAGGGCCTTTTATGGCCAGTTTATTGCTGAGTTAGCATGAAGACTCAAAAAGAGGCAGTATAAGTGTGCACACAAATAGCTATTACACATATAAGGACTAACAGAAAATACTTAGTCAAAAAATTAGGAGGAGTAACAGAGTTGCTGACATCAGTTAAAATAGCCTGACAGTTAAACACTAAGAGCAGGTGCATTCTACCAGCTAGGCCTTTCTGAGCATGTGTAGTGCTCTGTCTCAGTACTGAAGGAGTTAACTGTAACTGATGGCTTAGCAGAATACAAGGGCAGGCAACAGTGAAGAGAGAGAAAGCACATGGCGAGCACATGACTAACTAAAATGGCTGCCAAAAACAAAATGGCTTCAGCTGATGCTAACCGCCATTTCAGCTAGTTTCCGCAGTTGGAGGAAACAGACTGCTATTCTGGCAAAAAGAGGATTGGGCAGTACAGTGCCCCTACTGTCTGAGAGGTCTATAGGAGCCTCTGCCCATGGCCACGAAAGTGCTGAGAAGCCTGCTGGCCTTGTGGGTGAGGTTGGTATTGGCGTGTCTAGGGTCCCCTACCATAGCCACAGGTGGGCAGAAAGGAAGAATGCGATTGGCGAGGGGCAACGGGCAACACCAAGGAACGAGTCGCGACCCTCCTATACTTGAAGCGCTCCAGTGCCGCATGCAATTTTTCACCAAACAGGGGCAAGCCATCAAAGGGCCTGTCCACAAAGCTAGCCTCGACACTACCCAAAGCCTGTTGACCGTAACCTAGCGTGGTGTCGAAGAGCCACTGTAGAGCCCATCACCCTGCCGAGAGAGTCTGTGGTGTCCAAGCCACATCGGTTGGTGAATCTTACTGCATCCTGGTTGTCAAGAATGGCTTGTATCAGGTTTGCTTGAGCCTCCTCTGGGACAATGGGCAGCACCTGTGCCACTGACTCCCATAGAGAGAGGGCAAGCAAAAGGCAAGCAGTGTTGAACAGCAGCAAGGCCAAGCTGGTAGAAGAGAAGATCTTCTTAACAAAGGTCTCAAATCGTTTGGATTGCCAAGCTGGATGATAGTGGGGAAGGCGTTGCTGCTGAAGCTTACACCACCAAACACTGGGCGTGGGGTGCTCTGTGAGGAATGTAGGATCGCTTGGTGCAAATCGATGCGGACGTGCAACCTGATGGTTGACTGGGATCCCAGAAAAGAGCTTTGAACAAACCACCAGAATGATGTCATTGAGGGCTTTGTTAAAAGGAAGCAGCGGCTTTGATCTGGAGTACCCCGGCTTAAGCACCTCCGCTAACACATTAGTCTTAGCTTCTGATGATGGGAGATGGAGATCAAGGACCTGGGCAGCCCTTCTCATCACTATTGCAAAAGACGCAGACTCTTCAGTGGCTGGTCCAGGTTGGGAGACTAATCAGGTGTCTGGCATAGTATCCAATACACTGGCATCGCCCAACTCTTCATACTAGTTCTCCTCTGGGAAGGTGTGGGCAGCGTCGTTAGTGGGGTTAAAGGCCCCGCACTCCGTGTCTTCCTCAAATTCTCAAAAGGACAGAAGTACAGTGTCTGAGGCCGAAGTCAAACTTGATCAGAACCATGCCAGCCTTGGCGTCAGATGAGATTTATGCGGTGCCGTATCAGAGAGGAAGATAGGTTCACCCTTGTCACACAGCATCCTGGTAAACAGTAATGGTGTTGATGGACCAAGCTCCGGTGAGGGTAGCGGATCCAAAATGGGAGTTGGGACGGGAATCTGTATGGATCAGGGGGTTGATCCAAAGGATCCAACCGGCATCAGATCTCCTGTTGGTAATCTGGGTGGGACGCGTCTCGCCTCCTTGGGGCACAAAGGTGCTCCAGAGAGAGTTGGCTGCCCATAGATATGGTGCATGACCACATAGAACTCCTAAAGCTGGGCAGGAGTGGCCCCAACTCGGGAGAACGATGGGAGGCATGTAAAAGGATTCAGAATGGGTCTGTGGGAGGTGTGCATGTGCTGGGCCTAGATGCACGGGGACGCCACCTCACTCCTACCAGGGACTTGGAAGGGCGCGGTGATCTGGACTACTTCTTTTTCATTTTGGACTTACCCGACGAAAATTTCGATGTTGAATGGAAGGGAAATGGCTCCATGGATCCAAAATTGTCTGTGGAACCAAAACTGTCCTCTCGGGTGGGAATGATGTGGAGTCTGCATTTGTCGCACCATGAGCAGCTTCACTGACCTCTCCCGATTCGGATGCATCGAAAGGCAGTCCGAACAGGACTTGAAGTTGTGAATTGACCCCAAGCACATCCAAGTGGGAATTCCTTAATTATAACTCCTGTGCATTCCCACTCGTACTTCATGGTGCTTTTGCCCCATCCTTACTGCCACTGTCTCTCGGCATCTTATGCCCCTACCTGTCTGCCCAACTAACCACATGCTTACGGTTGACTATCTATTATGCGTACCAACCAGAGTGGGATGAGCATTATCTGGATGCTTTTTTCTATTTGGAAGGCTCTTCCGTCATTGGCTCTCCCCATTACCTCCATTTACCATTCCTTTCCCACGGCGCAAGGAAACCTCCAAGATACATTATTGGCTTTACAAACAGCCAATATAATATAACAATGTCTCCCTTCCTCAGTCAATGAAATCCAAAAAAGACTTTCCAGAGTGCCTTCAAGGCTTTGTCATACATTACTCTTCTACCATTGCAGGATTTCATTCTTCCCTATGTCAGTTCAGCCTCACCTGCATGTTACTCCTTTGTTGTGCTTTAAAGACGTCTCTTTCCCCCTTCAGATTAAGATTGTGGTAAGTGTTAGGGTGAACCCCCTCTTGATGCTGATTGAGCGTAGTTAAGTAAGTTCTGGCGGTGTTTATGTTTTTTTTACAATAATGAATTCTGTTATCTTGGTGAAGGGTGTGAAATTTGATTGGAGATTGCGTGTGGTACTTGGCTAGGTCGGTTGCTGCAGTTACATCATATATTGGTGTGTGTCTCGTGTTGTGTTAATATACCTCCCTGGTATTCTTGTCTGCCTGTCTTGTGTTACAGTCTAGCACGCGTGTGGTGTAGTCCATCTCCTCTCTTTGTGGTCCATCCATCTTGGATAGGGATGAGCCAGGCCAGATGTGGACTGTCCTGTGGGAAAGAGCCCCTTGGGAGCTGCATCATCCCAGCCTCCCCTTTACTCCCAGAACAGAGTTCGTCTTCAAGTATGGACAGGTCTGGGAATGACAGAGTAATCCTGCAAATAAGGGATGGAGACAAAACAAACTCTATGTGTTACCGCCTGAAAAGAAGGGGGAGGGGGAGCCACCAGATAAAAGGATAACATCCAAAGGATTAGCAGTGGCAAGGGTAAGGGTGGGCGACATACAGGACGCCGCAGCCAGAGGAAGAAGAGATGAAAGGCAGCTGGGGAGAGGGCAGGGCAGCTCTGCGTGCGCTCGTGCTCAGCAGTGAGTTCAGTGAGCCGCAGACAGCATGATAAGTGGGGAGGGAGCCTTTTCAGCGGGTGTGAATAGGACTCTGTATTATCTCCCACTTAGAGAGAGAGAGAGACAATAGTTAGACAATAGCAAGTATACGACGGCAACACCGCCTGCACTGTAGGGACAGAGAGAGACAGGAGGGAGCTGCACGGGACAGCACGGTACACCTTCTCCTGTGGTAGAACGAATGATGCTGGTACTTTGCTTGTTGGAGCTGGTGGACGCCACTGATGAGAAATAACGGAAGACTTTTCAGCTGATCCCATGGGGTGTTCCCAAGCCTTTCTGTCCCTAGTTTCTCTGTAACTCTGTGCTCTGAGAGGAAACTATAGAGTCCATCAGTAACCACTCACATGGGATAATACATTTGGAAAGTGGTGCCCACGCTCACATTCCCGGGGTGAACCTTGGTTAATTGATACCCATGCACATACGTACAGGCCTCTTGGGATGGTAGTTCTGATTTGATCATCCCGGGAAGGGTGAAAGCTTCAGTCAGTCTCTGAGGGATTCAAGCATGTTAACCGAAGTTTACATCACATCTCAGCAGGCATCTCCATACTCAAATGCATTGAACCTTTGCACCTGCTGTCCTAGTGAATGAAGCCTCAGCCTCAGGAGAAGGACTAGGTGGAGGAATTCTGGAACAACAAATTAACAGTAGAGAGCAAAGGGAAGATGGGGTCTGCAAGTCGGGAACCCCCGCAACAGTTTCCGTGGATGTACACTTTGCAAGCAGACTGTGCATGACAAACCCGTGTGAGCTGAAGAGACATGGGAACCCATTCCCAAGGATGAACCTGGACAGGTCTCAGCAAACGAGCTGAGTGTGATAGGAAGAAGCACCTTACCAAAGTGTCTCCAGGGACACCTAGGAAGCACTTTAAAAAGAAGTGACCAGCTTCGAATTATGCTTGCCTGGGACACAGAGATGTGTTCATTTTTATAACGGTGTCCAGGTGACCGTAGGGACATGTTTGAGCAGATGAAACAGACCCAAACTTCAAGCTCCCTCTGAGTGCAGCACTGGTTTGTTCACCAGCAGGAGCTACACTATTTAGCCCAGAGTAGTGTACTGTGGACCATCAGCAGTGGAAGGCTTTGAAACTGTGTTCATAACACCCACAGCAGAAGCAAAGCCAGGGGGAGACATGGTACTGTGTCCCCTCTGCCCTATATTCAAGGTTCCTGAACCTAGTCAAAACAACTGGCTCTACATCTGCTTGTGTTGCAGCGTGTACTGATGCATGTTTGCCTTCCTGATATCACTGTGTATACAACCGACTATGGGCACAGTAGACCATGGGTGTGCACAGTGTGCAGGGAGGTTCTACAGGTATCCTTGGATTACCCTACATGTACTTATAGTATTCTCTAAGGTCATTCGCTGTCTTCGAGCCCTTTCCTTAATGTTCCAAAAAGCTCCACTAGATTGTGGACACACAGGTGCAAAGCCACTCATCTTCAAAACTGCGCATACCCAGCATCAGTCCTTCTCTGCTCTGCCACGCTCCTGTGGAACTCACTCCCAGCGGAATTAAAAGTTAAACCCACCCTAATGTATTTTCGCAAATATCTGAAAACTCATCTCTTCTGACAGGCTAAATCAACCCATCTGCTCATGTACATCTTAGCCATCTTCCCCCCAAAACAAGTGCTAAAGACGATCTTCTGTAAATAATGATTGCTTTGTTACTATGGTATTCTGTTTTTGCTGTTAGTGATGTTCTCTGTAGACTTTGTATCTTGCTCTGGTTATAAGTGATTTTCTCGGTAGACATATCTTGTTGTTCTAAGTAACAAGCTCTCTTACTTGTCAGTGTTTTGCGCTTTATAAAACCATCAAAGAAATAATACCTTGGCGTTTATCTAACAGCTATTGGTAAAACATGTTCTTCCACTGTTCAGGTCCAGATTGTTGTGAGGTATTAAAACTTTTCTACTATTTGAAGAGGAAGAATCTGAGGAATACGAGTGGACTTTGAGGGCTGCAAAGGTCGTTACTTACAAAGATGTAGTACTGGAAACACGTTTTTAGACGGTCACAACACCAGGGGCATCAGGCTGTCATGATGGCATTATTGCCTTTAAAAGGCTGCTACGTTCGACTCAGACAAGTTGAACATCCAAAAATCACAGTTGAGGAAATAGCAGTGGAACAGAGCATATTACCATAGTTATGAAATACGTCAGTGTGCAACCTCCGGTTAGTGATTATCGGAATGTATAGACTTCTAAATGTAAATTCAAGCCATAGAAACTGAGTAGTAGACAATCAATGCAAACAAAAGAGGATGGGGCGCCCGAGTTAAAAACAAGTTCTGATGCAGAAGCAGAAATGACTTGGAGTAAGAAAATACTTGGGGTAGCTTTACCAATCATGGATAAGTTTATTTCTGAAATAAATTACAAAAGTTTATTTCACTCTTAATTCATGCCAGGCTGTATTTATATAGTTTGTAAGTGCAAAGGGCCCTCTCTGATAGGAAGGATGCAAGGGTAAACTTGGACCCTAATCCCCACTTGCAGGCCTAGTGCATAGGAATCCTGGATGAAGCTATAGGGTGGGAGGAGGAATACATATCAGTGTTTAAAAGAAGTCATGCATTTAGTTATATTTCTGCACATAATAATAATAATAATAATCTTTATTCGGTTTTTTAGCATTTGCAAAACCATAAAAGATAGTATTCAAACATTCACAGTAAATTTACAGTTGAATATACGTTGAAAAAGTTAAAGAAAAATGGCTAAAATTTACGTGGGATATAAAATAATCTTTTAACTTACAGATTGTTTCTGTGTCTCATAATGCACTTTAGAAAATTCAACACATGGTACATAATGGATTCAGAGTCCAAAGATTGAAGTGCGAGCATAGCTGGGCGACATTGTCTATAGCCCCATGTTTTTAGTAACGGGATAAGCCATATTTTTCGGTGGGTGTGGAAGAACCTGCAAAACAGTATTGTGTGCATGGTGGACTGTTGAGAAAGATCATCGCATGGGCATGGGTCCATCTGAGTTTTCCAGTTATTTTTTTCCGGAAATGTCACTAATCTGAAAAAAAGGTTCATTCTGAACCTTGTTAGGAGCATCTTTTCGTATGCGGTGATCTCTAATGTCAAATAAAGCTGGATTTTTGGAAGCTGCTGTATCAGAATTGCGTGCATGACAGATTTTTTCGAGATCAGCGAAGACAGTCTCAGAGATTCCAAATGGCTCAATGCAGTCTGTTTCAGTTCTTTTTTGGATATGTCTTTTAGGAGTTCTGGTTTATAATAATATTGTTGTAGACCCAGGTCGGAAAAGAAGTGTCTTACATAGGAGAGCCAGGCTATTTTGTGGGCGTGGTCCAACTCCATAATGTCCTGTAAGATGCCTTTGGTCAGACTATTCTTTTCCGACAGCCAGACTCGCCTCCAAAGTAAGAGAGGTTGGATTTTAATTAGATCCTCAATATATGAGATTCCCAGTTCTATGTGTGAGGCATAGGTGGAGGTGCCTCGTGGAGTTGATAGAAGGAATCTTATGAAGATATTTTCCTCTTTTTGAATAGAGCCAGTGGGTATATGTCCCCAGATCCCTGCGCCGTATAGTGCGATGGATTGGCATTTCGCAGCGTAAATCTGTAGCAGTTCTACTTGGGGTCTCTTACCAAGTTTGTTTGAGAATTTCATCAACGCCATAATTGCTCGTTTGAATAGATGTCTCCTAGCCTCGACTGCCGCTTTCCAGTTTAGGGCGTCATCGATCATAACCCCTAAATAAGGATATTGTGAGGTCTTTTCTATTTTTTGTTCTTTCAAGAAGATGGGCTTAGGTGCTTTTCTTGGTCCACCGACCACCATGACAAAAGTTTTTTTGATGTTAATGTGCAAGTCCAAGGCACCCATGAAATCTGCATATTTAGATAGAGATTTCTGCAGTTCGATGGGGGTACGTGCTAATATAACTGCGTCGTCCGCATAAAGTAGTGCGGGGATCAAGCGATCTTTTACTCTGGGGAGGTCCCTCCCCCCTCTCAACATGGTCTCTTCTAATCCGTTGGTATACAGGGAGAAGAGGAAGGGGGCCAGGACACAGCCTTGCCTCACTCCCCGCTCTACTTTGAATGGCCTCGTCAGTTCCCCTCTTGTCCCGTACCTCACTTTCGCCATGGCCTCACTGTAAAGCTCTCTTAAGTAGTCCAAGAGAGTGGGGTCTACCCCCATTTCGCTCAGTAGTGACCAAAGCTTAACATGCGAGACACAATCGAATGCGGAGGACAGATCCACATATACCATGTAAATGGCACCAGGTTTGGCGTGGGTGTATTTTGATGTTATCAGGCTTAGATTTAAGGCCTGTTCGATGGTTCCAAAACCCTCCCTGAACCCAAACTGTAGGTCCGAGAGGATGTTTTTATCTTCTACCCAGTGTTGTAGTTTTTCGAGTAGGACTCTGCCCACTACTTTGCCCAAAGAGTCAAGAAGCGATATTGGTCGGTAGCACTTAGGGTCTTGTCGATCCCCCTTCTTGAAAATTGGTACCATGGTAGAGGATGACCATGAGTCTAACAGACCAAGTTTAGTTGTTGCCATACAAACTCTTGTGATTATTGGTACCCAAAGGTCAGGAAGATGTTTGAATAAATCGACTGGGACCCCCATCAGGGCCGGGGGCTTTCCCGCTCTTGCTTAGGGATAGCGCCAGTTCAAAGTCCTGTAGATCCACCTCCATTGGTATAGGATACGTTACTGGATTGATGTTAGACTGGGGTTCTTCGCTAGTAGGTGTCAAATTGAAGATTTTCGAAAAGTGTTTCACCCACGTGTCCTCATCAATTGCCACATCAATTTTTGGGCCGTTGGGGTCGGTTAGGAATGGGGTTTTAACTACTTTCCAGAATGCCTGGGTGTCTTTCATGAGTGCACTCTGGTGCAAAGCGTTCCACAAGGATTGTTTTAGTTCTTTTTTCCTTGTTTTTCTGACGGAGTTATACTCCTGTCGAAGAGATTGGATGTTTAACTTATCTCTGTTTGGATTTCCGAGAGCTTTCCTCAGATTGGTCTGCGCTTTGGTACAGTCTCGGTTAAACCATCCTGTGGAGCTGTTTTGATTAGATGTTTTGGTTAAAAGGTTTTTAACTTGTTCTATTATTATATTGAAGTTTTCCAATATTTGCTTTGGCTCCGCATAGGAATCGAGACAGATCATAATGTTACAATAGGCAGATGTTATTAACCGCTTTGTCAGTATATTAGGGTCCACTTTCTCCCATCTTATGGTAAATCCGTTCCTTTTACCCAGTTCGAGCCTGTTCTGCTTTAATGCAGTTGCTATGGTTGTCATCAGTGTTATTGGTTGATTTGTTTGTAGATTTAGGCTTATGGCAGAGTGATCGCTGAGATTATTTTCCAAAATTTTAAAATTGTTAATTTGACCTTTCAAAGCTTCTGTGACTATTGCATAGTCCACTGTAGTCTTGTGGCCCCTTCCTCTATACGTTGGTTCTGGTGTGTTATTTGGTTGATGGATGGGGTTTAAGATTTGCAAATCCAGATCAGAAAGCATTTTGTTCATAGCTGACCCTACTCCTGAATGGATAAAATGGACTAAGGAGTTGTCGTGCTCGTCCACCAGGCCGCAGGTATCATTGTTGGGACAAGGGTGTAGGTTAAAATCTCCTCCCCATATTATGTGAGCATTTTCCATTTTCTGTTTAGAGTGGCAGTGTTCAGTTATTTTTTCCCGAATTATGGAAAGAATACTCAAGAAGTTTTCCACCTCTAGAATGTTGTATATGTTGATTATGGAGATGGAAAGTTTTTTCCCTACTATGACAGTGAGGATCTGAAAGTTCGATAATAAATCTACCTTAAAAATCTTCATGTCTGGAATTGTGTATGCCAAGTAGATTGCCAATCCCCCTTTAGGTCTGCCTGAAATGCTTGGAAGGGCCGGGGACATAAAGGTCCTGTACCCTACAAGATGGAGGGGCCTCGTTGCCCAGGTTTCTTGTAGGCAGATGATTTGGGTGTCCTCTAGGAAGCCGGCTGCCGACCCATCCTCGATTTTGTTTCGGAGGCCAGCCACATTCCAGAAGATCACAGAGAGCTGATTGGGCGTGTTTTCTGGAGCTATATTTTTCGTTTGTGAGGGGGCTGAAACAGGGACAGGAGGGGTCAAGGATATTTGTGAGGGCTCAGGGGGTATGATTGTTGGTCAATCGACCATTTCCAAGCCGCTAAACCGGTTTGAGGTTGGTATGCCCTGCCAGTTTTGCCCGTAGTTGTTATCTCTGTAACTGGGTCCATAAGGTTGATGGGGTAGTCTCTCCCACTGCTCCCAGTTTCTAAATCTATTTTGTGGGCCGGTGAGCTGCCATGGGACTTCTCTCTGCTGGTGGTTCTGGTTTACTGGCCACCAGGAGTTATCGGGGTCATTAAGTCGTGGTGGTCGTTTAGGACCAGTGAAGTCTAGCTCCCATGGCTGTGGGATTGGTTTCCGCCAGATGTTATCATTGTCACGTGTGTAGTTGTTGTTACTATACCTTTTTGGGTAAAAGTAAGACAGAGATCTTGTTGCAATCCCCCCTGAGGTGTTATTGTATTCCCAGGAGCAGATATAATCAGCTATGTTGGGGTCCTCAAACGTGATAACTATGCAATCCCCCCGGATGGTTTTTTTCCTATGACCTACCCACGGGGTCCGGGATACTGATGCTATTCTGCTTTTCCAGGGTGGCAGGACGGGGCGGTTTGTATTCAACCAATACTGGACTTTGTTCTTTAACGACCAGTTGGGTTCCGTCCCCTCACCTGTAAGTTCGGGGACCCCTGTCATAACTATCACATATGGAGATGCCTCAGGGGGCAAGTTTAAAGTAGGTCTTTGATCAGTTATCCCTCCCGGGTGACCTTTTGTTTTTGGAGGATTTGTATTTGTTGTAGCGGGGGTTTTAGGAGCGGGTGTGTTGATGGTTGGGGTATTTACTATTTGTGTCGAGTGGGAATTGGTTTGTGAGGGAATGGTTAGGGGCTTTGGAATTGTTTTTTGTGCAGTGGGAGGGTTTGTCACTGTGGGGAGTTTTACTGTAATTTGTTTTTTGGTCTGTGGTGGAGGTAAAGTTACAGGTTTCTTAGGTGCGGAAAGTGTGGTCGTGGGGATTGGGGCTGGTTTAGGCTGGGGTTGTGGGAGTATAGGTTTGAGAGAGCCGGAGATTTTTGTTAGTTGACTCTCGATATTGCCTAGTCTGGATTCGAGGGGGCGAATGTAGGAATTTAGGAGGGAGGCTATCTCCTTAATTAGCCTCGCTGTTTCTCTGTCTCTACCTAATTGTTGTGAGCTAGGAGGATCTGGGATTAAGGAGTCTTGAAGGTCGCGTGGTACATGATGGATTGTTACAATGTTATTGTTTGGGGGAGCAGGGTGATGGGGTGACGTTGCCGGGTTTGTATCATCGACCAAGACTATATGCTCGATCGCTTTGGTATTTTCGGTGTGCTCTAGGTTTTTCTTAGCTTTCCTTTTCTTTATGGCACCCTCCCGCTTCCCTCTCATTTGCCTTATTTCCTCAGGGGTTGGGTCAGGGAAGATGTCAGGGGTTTTCTCTAGCTCACTCTCTGTGAAAGTTATGGATAGTTGGGAGGCTGAAAGGTCTACGTTGTTTGGAAGACTGAGTCTGTTTGCAGTCGCCGAGATTTGGTTTGGCGCTGACTGTACTTCTGGGGTTCTTGCAGTTGCTAGTAGCCCCATTGAGGAGCGGCGTGCGATTGCAAGGTCAGTTGAAACTCTCCCCTCCATTAGACTTATGCTCTGGTCGATGAATGAATTTGCTTTAGCTAGAAAGTCATCCATTGGACCTAATAGTTTTTCTCCTATCCCGTTCTTTTTGGATTTTTTCTGCTTGCTAGATCTCGTATTCATTTTTCAGTGTTAAGTTATTAAGAGATCTTTCTGAGCTGTCTGTCGAGATTCTTGCAGAAGTCGGAGAGATAATAGATCCCTATATCGGGACGACCAGGATGTAGTGCTTAGGGGTAGGGGCCGGACCGGACTCTCACGTTCTCGAACGGCCTCAAACGGCCCGCTCTTTGCCCGGTCTTCGCCCCGGCCTTTGCCCCGCGCGCGTCCCGCGTGCGCGTTGCTGACGCAGGTTAACAAGGAGGAGGGCGGGTGGAGGGGGCGGGAAGAGGACCAGCTGCGGCCGATCAGCGCCGCTCAGCACGCTGGTCCTCGCAGTCCCGCCTCTAGCCTTGGTCTGTAGATGGTAATACCAGCAAGCGCGTTGGTGCTCCTATGCACGGACAGGGAATCCAAAGAGACAATCCCCACCAAAAGTCCTTAGCCTGCGAGCGGCCCCCGCAGAGCGGGGGCCGCGAGGCGTGGTGGTGTAACGGCCAGAACAGACAAGAAAGCGGTAACAGCACTCCGTCAGGGTTACAGGAGAATCCCAGGCAACTCACACTCCGCAGTGTCTTTAACGGGTGGAGGGGGCGGGAAGAGGACCAGCTGCGGCCGATCAGCGCCGCTCAGCACGCTGGTCCTCGCAGTCCCGCCTCTAGCCTTGGTCTGTAGATGGTAATACCAGCAAGCGCGTTGGTGCTCCTATGCACGGACAGGGAATCCAAAGAGACAATCCCCACCAAAAGTCCTTAGCCTGCGAGCGGCCCCCGCGGAGCGGGGGCCGCGAGGCGTGGTGGTGTAACGGCCAGAACAGACAAGAAAGCGGTAACAGCACTCAGTCAGGGTTACAGGAGAATCCCAGGCAACTCACACTCCGCAGTGTCTTTAACGGGTGGAGGGGGCGGGAAGAGGACCAGCTGCGGCCGATCAGCGCCGCTCAGCACGCTGGTCCTCGCAGTCCCGCCTCTAGCCTTGGTCTGTAGATGGTAATACCAGCAAGCGCGTTGGTGCTCCTATGCACGAACAGGGAATCCAAAGAGACAATCCCCACCAAAAGTCCTTAGCCTGCGAGCGGCTCCCGCGGAGCGGGGGCCGCGAGGCGTTGTGGTGTAACGGCCAGAACAGACAAGAAAGCGGTAACAGCACTCCGTCAGGGTTACAGGAGAATCCCAGGCAACTCACACTCCGCAGTGTCTTTAACGGGTGGAGGGGGCGGGAAGAGGACCAGCTGCGGCCGATCAGCGCCGCTCAGCGCGCTGGTCCTCGCAGTCCCGCCTCTAGCCTTGGTCTGTAGATGGTAATACCAGCAAGCGCGTTGGCACGAACAGGGAATCCAAAGAGACAATCCCCACCAAAAGTCCTTAGCCTGCGAGCGGCTCCCGCGGAGCGGGGGCCACGAGGCGTGGTGGTGTAACGGCCAGAACAGACAAGAAAGCGGTAACAGCACTCCGTCAGGGTTACAGGAGAATCTCTGCACATACTAAACTTGAAGCAAATTTGGATGATACCAGCTACGTAAGCATCATTGAGCATATGACAACTTCCAGAAAGGCCATATGGGTTTTGCATGAATGTGTTGGACACATTGCCATCCTTTGTCTATAGCATGGGTACTCTCAAACATTTGCACTGGGCCACAAAGTATGGTCTGAAGTGTGACAAGAGGGCCGCACTGATGCCAGCAGGGTGGCGGTAGAGGGAGGGATGTGTAAAGAGGGCTAAAAAAAATTTAAATATACGGGCAAGCATTTATTTGCAGGTCAACTAAAGTTAAGTGGTGCAGGACACCACCGTAATTACTTCCTAACTTCATTTAACCTGCAAATAAATGCTTGCCGGTTTATTTAACATTTTCTCTGAATATTTGTGATCAGCAAGTAAGCAACAGCTCCTGCTGCTGTTCACCAGAGGGGCCACATGTAAAGGTCAAGATGCCGGAAGCGGAAGCGGCCGCCCGGGCCGTACTTTGAGTAGCAATGGTCTACAGTCAATGGAATGTTGACATATTTTGGCACAGAGGAGCATTACAACATATGACACCTACCTAGCTCATGCAGGATCACTCTAGATACCTTACCTCACTTCTGATGCCTATAGCACACCAGATGAACTGAATGCTGTTTGGCCGCTCCTCGGGCTCTGGAATATTTCACTGACTATACAGAAGGCACTGGTTGGAATAAACAGGGTAAACTATTTTAAATAGGACGTTTTTAATTATGGTAAGAGTGAAAATTAGCACAATAGTACCCCGGGGAAGGACTCACATAAATTATAGACAGGTGGGCTAACCGTCCATAAGAAAAAGTGGAAATTTGGGAAGAAAAGCCTAGATGTTTCAGGAAATCAATGTGAAAGGAAGGGATTAGAGCTTAAATTAGAAGAGACATTGAAGTCCTTCATTGGACTAGTAGAGTATTACTCCAACTCTTTAACCATTTTTCTGATAAATCCTACTTTTTACAAATATTTTTCTTTATTGGAGTTTTGCAAGATACAACAGGTGCGATGTACATGAGACATAGCAATAGAACATATCAGTTTAGCATACTGTTTCAAGTTACATAAGTACAAATTACTAGTGCAATTACAGTATAATTTGTAGTATCTCTATACACATTTGTTGGTGCTCATGGACTAGAGTTGGAGTTACACCCGGCACCCAACTTGCCAGAAACAACTTTAAAGATGATAGAAAAGAAAACAATAGAAAATAACAATGAGTGTGGAATCTCTACTATTCAGCATTGTATGTAATGTATTCCAGTTAAATTAGCATAATTCTATATCAAACCGGTACTAGGGGTTCGTGTGGGGTGGGACCATAAATACCTGGGGGCAGATTTATGTTGGACATGCGCCACGTTTGCGTCACGCAACGGCGGCGTAAACGTGGCACATCCCTACGACCTATTTACAACGTGACGCATCTAGGCAGATGCGTCACGTTGTAAAGCCCTGCACCACATGTGGGCGTTCCGGCGCAGGGTGGGCGTTCCGGGGCAGGTGCGCCTCACAAAAGTGGCTGAGTGAAATCTACAAGATTTCACTCAGTCACTTTTAGGCCAATGCTGCATCAAAACCCTGCGCCTGCTTGAATCAGGCGTAAGGCTTGACGCAGCATTGGACAGATAGGGCACCCAGGAGCCTTGCTGGAGCTGCGTCGTGCTTGCGACGCAACTCGAGCAATGCGTCACCTTTACGGCACAGATGCGTCACGCATCTGTGCCGTTTTTGCCCCATGGTGCGCTGCATTGTAAATGCGGCGCACCATGGGTGGCGGAGCTGCGGCGCACAATAACTGGCGCATCCCTGGGGATGCGCCAGTTATTGTAAATCTGCCCCATTGTGCATGTAGGAGAGTAGGGTCTGCAATCCTATGATCACCCAGATTTTTTGCTTTTGTTTCACTGGTTTACGACTTTCTCTGGCTGTGGGCCTGCCAATCAGACCCACAGCCTGGCTGTTCTCTCTCTAAATTACCACGTGTACCCTAGGTGCATTTACCAATTGGTACTGGGCCACCTTATCAGACCCTGTAACTCAGGGCATGGGTGTACCCAGGGCCTACCAGGGGCTGAAGCATGTATTATGCCACCCCTGGCTGGCCTCCTAAATCTGACACAACTGGCTGCATGACAGCTGGGGCAAAGTCGTGTAATCACCCTTTGCTGTAGATATAGTATACCTATATCTAACCCTAAAAATGGACACACAGATTCCTATCAGTCACTCCTATGGCAGGCCTTAACAATCCTGAAGGCAGAGTGCATGGGATCGTGTGAAATGGTACTCTGGCATGAGCTGAGCCCGTTTGCAGCTTGCGGAACCAAGTCCTAATAGCTGTTCCATGATAACGCATACCATATACTCTTAAGTGCATTATAATCCTCGCGGTTAAATGCTATCTCTGGTATTGTTTTATCAAAACATGTCGAGTAAGGTGTCATACGAATTGGAATACTAACCCCTCGCCAATTCTGGCGACGGGGTTAGCATTCCACCCTTCTAGAGGGACACAACATGTATGTAACTGTGAACCCCGGTTAAAGTTAAGCGAAGCCTCAGCTCCACAAAATGGATGCTGCCACCACAGACACGAGTCTGACCTCCTGCTGCTGGGAGTCCTTCCAGCGAGGAGAGCTTGGACAAAGGGTTTCCTGTCCGGGGCGGTGCTAGCACCATCCCAGACAGGGTTTTGTGTATCCTGGGTAGGCAGGGCTTTACAGGAAGGTGACTGCTGAGTGGCACCCCGGTGCTCACTACGCATAGGCCGGTCAGAACCAGTTCCAGGGGCACACCAGCCCCTGGCCTGGGGAAAGTCCGGCATGGGAGAGGGGTGTAACCACCCCCCTCCTAGTCCCACCCATAGGCAGGACCTAGTCACCGGGTCAGCCCCTTTTCCTAGTATAAAGTTAGGAGCGGGCCCCCTTCCAAATTAGATCATCTTTGGAATCAAGACACGACTTTCTACGAAAGGACTTCAAGATTTCTTCTTCAAGATTCTCCCTTGTGACTAAGGAGTAGTCACCCTACATCCGCAGGCACCATCTTAAGAACACTGCGGTCTGCTGCAAGTCCTTCCTCCGGAATCCGACTGCCCAGCTCGACGAGAACCGGCTTCCCTGGCACCTCTGACCTCTACTCACCTCTACAGCAAAGCTGAGAACCGTGAGTGTGACGAGACCTCGAGGGACCAGCCATCTTCAAGACTGCACGACTTCATTCCAGCACGACCGCCGAGGGATCCTCTGGTGAGTGCTTTGGGGTCCGAGAAGCCCCGACCCTGAGCAGCTCCAGCACCGAAGTACAGCCTCCCAGCATCTCCACGATCTGCGTGGGGACCTTCTGCTTTTTGCTGCTCACCGCGTTGTTTGGCTACTAGCCCGCTGGCTTGTGGCCTTCTTAACGACGCCCAACGACATCACTGCTGCTGGTCTGGTTGCTCCAGACTGGCCCTTGCTCCCTTCCAAAAGAGGAGCACCCCGGGCCCTCCTGGTCCACTCAAGACGCCATTTTAGGTCCACCGTGTGGGCTTGAATTAGCCAAGGCTTTGTTGCCCAATCCTGGGTCCAGCGACGCCGACAGCTTCATCCATCGTTGGACAGCTCGCTCCTCCATCCTGGTCGCCGACAACGCCTCCTGGTCCGTGAGATCTGCAGAGCCCAGCGTCGCCCACTCACCTAGTCGAGGTGACTACCATCCGGTGCCCTCCTGGTGCCACCTGACTACTGGCTAGTAGTCACGAACTTGGCCCCCTCTGCTTTCAGGTATCGTCCATCTTCAAGATCCAGGCTTGGATCACTTCGAACTCTCTTCACTGGTCGCCTGCCAGCATCTTTCTTCCAGGCTCCTGGTCCGTCTACGAGGATTCCCGACGTCTTTTGAGACCTATGCAGCTGCAGCCCCTGGGCTAGGTAACTTCGGCATTTCGGTGCCCAAGCATAGCCTCACTATCCAAGGGTCAGAATCCACTTTCGTTTTCCTCCTACCAGGTCGGGTTCGCCCGAGAACACTAACTTTGCTTTTACTAGCTACCATAGACTTTGTCCCGCATCACGCGTGAGAGTGCACACTCTGCACCCGAGTCCCCTGGGCCTCCTAGAAGTAATCTAAAGATTCTATAGTCAAGTCCTAGCGATTCCAAAGCCTATTAGTACTGTACTTACCTGCTTGTAATTTCGCATTCCACTTTCAGAGTATATGGTTTTCCGTGCCCCTCGGGCATTTGTATATACTGTGCTAACTTAAGTATTTTCGTAAGAGTTTTGTGTTGTGCTTAGTACCCTGTCCTCATAAAGAGTACAGGGCTGTTGTGATTTTAATAAATACACTGTTTATTTTCATAACACTTGTGTGGTGTCCTTTCACTTGGTGTTCAAGGGGTATATGTGATGGTATAACAGCTGGCTTAACACGCCCTCTCGAGTCTTTAGCCTTAGACTGCTCGTATCCACGCTACTAGGATAGCTGGTCTATAAGGTTGACTTACAACCAATCATCAATAAGGGTTGTTGGACTGATACATAGTGATCACTAGAATAGTGAGCACTGCATATCAGGCCACCTTCTCACATTGGTGAGCAGCGGTTGGGATTTGAGCTTGCTGTTGTTTTACCACACGTATCCTAAGAATATCTTGTGAAAGATCACATAAGTACTTCAGGTACATATAACTTAGCTTAGAATACTCTGAGTTCTACTGAACCAGCTGTTGTAGCTCCTCAAGGCTTAGCACACCTTGGCTGCAACTCTTAGCAAGGGATCAGTAGGCAAACATATAGTGTAGGTAGGTGCATCACTTACACCACACTAGAATCAGCATGTCAGACAAAGGAGGAAACTCTGAGTCTCCCCTTGTGTCAGTGGACCCTCCACAGGCCACTTCCAGAATCCAGATATGCTGCTCTTAGCTTCCAGGAGATGAGACAAGTGTGTACCTCCAGGAAGCTGAGACAGGGGTCTAACCCCACAATTCCTTTTCTGATTGGTCTCTTAGAGACCTATGATGCTAGAAGGGCTGGTAACACAGAACCTTCTAATCCAGATGGGAACATGCCCCCCCTTGAGGGAACCTCAGGTGACCCTGACCTCATCCATCTCTCTGCAGAAGGTGAAGAGGAGGATGAGGATCTAGAGACATCTGGGGACGAGGCAGACAAAGGTCCAGAATTAGTTAGCCAGCTAACTAGGGACAACTTAAGCAGGCATGAGAATGGTACCAGGAGATCCCTGGGGCCCCTCTCAGGCCAGCTTAACATTGGGAATGGACAAGTTAGGTCTCTATCAAGAGGCTCTAACAGATCCATTCAAACCAATGGCTCTCAGGCCTCTGCTTTGAGGAGGATGACCTCCCCTCAGAGGAGAATATATGAAGCCAAGGAAAGGGAAGTCAATCTGAGGATTGAAAGGGAAGAACTTGCCCTGGCCAAAGAAAGACTTGCCTTTGCTAGAGAGCAAGAATTGAGTGGGTCAAAACCCACTGGTGGCAGCATTATACCTAGCAATAGGGAAAGGAGTTTTGATACAAAGCACCTGAATAAGATAGTGCCCCCCTTTAAACAAGGGGATGACATCCACAAATGGATTACTGCTTTGGAGAGGGCCTGCACTGTACAGTGTGTCCCTCAGAGTCAGTGGGCAGCTATCTTGTGGCTCTCCTTTGAAGGTAAAGGTAGAGACAAGCTCCTCACTACTAGAGTGGAGGATGCTAACAATTACCAAGTCCTGAAGAACACACTGATTGATGGGTTTGGCCTAACCACTGAGCAGTACAGGTTGCTGTTCAGGGATACCCAGAAAACTCAGTCTCAGGATTGGTCTGAGTTTGTAGATTGTGCCACTAAGGCTTTGGAGGGCTGGTTGCTGGGCAGTAAGGTTACTGATTACACAGGATTGTATAATTTGATCATGAGAGAACAAATTTTAAACAATTGTCAGAACCAGTTGTTGCATCAGCATCTTGTTGACTCAGATCTGACCTCTCCCCAAGAATTGGGAAAGAAGGCAGACAGATGGGTCAGAACAAGAGTTAAGCAGAACCAGGGCCAGAATCAAGGTGGTCAGAAGAAAGCAGACCAGAAGGGTAAAGATTCTAAGGGGGAACAAAATGACCAGAAGTCTTCAACAGGTCCCCAACAACCCAAAGAGGGTGGGGGTCAGGCTCCCCAGAAAAAGAAGAATCAAGAAGGCCAATCTAAAAGGTGGTGCCAATACTGCAAAAGTAAAACTCACTGGTTTAGTGAGTGCACCAAGAAAGGAGGAGGGCAGACTCCTGCCACTGCAGCCCCTAAGGCACCTGTGCCCCCTAGTACAGTCAGCAGTGGTAGTGCACCTCCCAAGGGTTTAGTTGGGTTAACCTTGGGTTCTGAGGGGTATGACAACTTAGTTGGCACACTCACTCAGGCTGTCCTTGTCTGTACAGGGGATGTGGATATATCCCCTGATGTCAGTCCCAATACTTTGGGCAAATACAGACAGACACCTTTTATTAATGGAAAAATGTCTCAGGCCTATAGGACACTTGTGCCAGTGTCACAATGGTGACACCTAACTTTGTGGACCCTGGACAGATCATGCCAGGTACAGATTTCCTGGTGACCAATGCAAGCAATGTCACTACCAGTCATAGTATGGCAATTGTAGCTTTCTCCTGGGGAGGGGTAACTGGCCAAAAGAAGGTTGTAGTTAGTTCAGACCTCCCAGTGGATTGTTTGTTGGGCAATGATTTGGAGTCATCACAGTGGACAGAAGTGGAGCACAGGACTCACATGGAGATGTTAGGCTTGCCAGCACATGTGCTTGCTGTGACTAGGTCACAGGCCAGAAGATGCCCCACTGAACAGGTGCTGGATCCTGGAACAATGGACCAGACACCTTCCAAGAAGAAGAGCAGTAGGGTTAAGGCATTGCCTTCCCCCTTGCCCCAGGTTGTGGATCAAGTCTCAGAGGAGGCTGACCTACAGGAATTGAGGGAAACTGAGCCTAAAGAGTTCGAACTTGATCAAGTTGAATTTCTGGGCTCAGGTGGCCCCTCAAGGGAAGACCTGGGGAAGGACCAGTTAGACTGCCCTTCCCTTGAACCCCTCAGACAGCAGGCTGCTGCTGAGGCTGCTGGGAACGCCACAGGTACCCACAAGGTATACTGGGAAGATGGACTCCTGTACACTGAGGCAAGAGACCCCAAGCCTGGCATGACCAGGAGGCTGGTTATCCCCTTGTCTCAGAGAGGTTTCCTCCTTACCTTGGCCCATGAGATTCCCTTAGCAGGTCACTTAGGCCAGACAAAGACTTGGGACAGGCTTGTCTCACACTTTCACTGGCCTCACATGAATGAGGATACCAAGGAGTTTTGTCGCTCCTGTGTCACTTGCCAAGCCAGTGGTAAGTCAGGTGGCACAACAAAGGCCCCCCTTATACCAATGCCTGTGGTGGGGGTGCCCTTTGAAAGAGTGGGGATTGACATTGTTGGTCCAATGGAACCCCAAACAGCATCAGGGCACAAGTTTATACTGGTGGTAGTGGATCATGCCACCAGGTATCCTCAGGCTATTCCACTTAGGACCACTACAGCACCTGTAGTGGCAAGGGCCCTAGTTGGAGTATTCTCCAGAGTGGGCTTCCCTAAGGAGGTTGTCTCTGACAGAGGTGCAAACTTCATGTCAAGCTACTTAACTGCTATGTGGAAGGAATGTGGTGTCAACTACAAGTTCACCACACCCTATCACCCACAATGCAATGGGCTTGTTGAAAGGTTCAACAGGACCCTAAAAGGGATGATTCATGGACTACCTGAAAAGCTCAGGCGTAGATGGGATGTCCTGATTCCCTGCCTTCTGTTTGCTTACAGAGAGGTCCCACAGAAGGGGGTTGGCTTCAGCCCTTTTGAACTTTTGTATGGGCATCCTGTAAGAGGACCCCTGTGCTTGGTGAAGGAAGGATGGGAGAGACCTCTCAAAAAGCCCGCAACCAGCATAGTGGACTATGTACTTGGTCTCCGCTCCAGGATGGCTGAGTATATGGAGAAGGCATCTGAAAACCTTAAGGCCAGTCAAGAACTCCAAAAAGCTTGGCATGACCAAAAGGCTGTCCTGACTGTTTATCAGCCTGGACAGAAGGTGTGGGTGTTGGAGCCAGTGGCCCCAGCAGCACTCAAAGACAAATGGTCTGGGCCCCACACAATTCTTGAGCAAAAGGGAAAGGTCACCTACCTGGTGGACCTTGGAACTCCCAGGAGCCCCCACAGGGTGCTCCATGTCAACAGGCTCAAAGCATATGTCGACAGGAAGGATATGAGCTTGCTCATGGCCATAGATGAGGGACAGGAGGAAGAGAGTGACCCTCTCCCAGACCTGCTCACTCAGAATCCTGATGATGGGTCAGTAGATGGTGTTGTCTTTTGTGGCAGCCTCTCTGAGCATCAGCAGAAAGACTGTAAACAGGTTCTTCAGTCTTTCAGACATATGTTCTCTCTGACACCCAGTCAGACCAATTGGTGTACCCATGAGGTTGACACTGGTGACAGCTTGCCAGTCAAGAGTAAAATCTACAGGCAGCCTGATCATGTTAGAGACTGCATCAAAACTGAAGTGCAGAAAATGTTGGAGTTGGGAGTCATTGAACCCTCAGATAGCCCTTGGGCTAGTCCAGTAGTTCTAGTGCCAAAACCTCACACCCAGGGTGGTAAGAAAGAGATGAGGTTCAGCGTAGACTACAGGGGTCTCAATGCAGTCACTAAGACTGATGCCCACCCAATACCAAGGGCAGATGAACTTATAGATAGATTGGCTTCTGCCAACTACTTAAGTACATTTGACCTGACAGCTGGGTATTGGCAAATCAGGTTAGCTGAGGATGCCAAGCCCAAGACAGCATTTTCAACCCCTGGTGGACATTATCAGTTTGTGGTAATGCCCTTTGGTCTGAAAAATGCACCTGCCACCTTCCAAAGGTTGGTGAATCATGTTCTCACTGGGCTGGATGACTTCTGTGCAGCATATCTTGATGATATTGCTGTCTTTAGCTCCACCTGGGAGGATCACCTGGTCCACCTGAGGAAAGTGTTAGAGGCTCTGCAAGCAGCAGGTCTCACTATCAAGGCCACCAAGTGCCAGATAGGGCAGACACAGGTTGTGTACTTGGGCCACCTTGTAGGTGGAGGCCAAGTTCAACCACTGGAGAGCAAAATACAGTCAATCAGGGACTGGCTCCTCCAACCACCCAGACTCAGGTTCGAGCTTTCTTGGGCCTCACTGGTTACTACAGAAAGTTTGTCAGGAACTATGGATCAATTGTGACTCCATTAAATGAACTGACAAGTAAGAAAATGCCAAAAAAGGTTCAGTGGACAGCAGGCTGTCAAAAAGCATTCGATGACCTAAAGCAGGCCATGTGCACAGCACCTATCCTCAAGAGTCCAGACTGCTCCAAACCATTCATTGTCCAAACAGATGCTTCTGAGTTGGGTGTGGGAGCTGTTCTATCTCAACTGAATTTTGATGGTCAAGACCAGCCCATTGCTTTTATAAGCAGAAGGCTGACCCCCAGAGAGAAGAATTGGTCAGCTATTGAGAGGGAGGCCTTTGCTGTGGTTTGGGCCCTGAAGAAGCTGAGGCCATACTTCAAGATTCAGACCGACCATAAGCCCCTCTTGTGGCTAAATCAGATGAAGGGTGAAAATCCCAAACTGCTTAGGTGGTCCATTTCCCTACAGGGGATGGACTTTACAGTGGAACATAGACCTGGTACTGATCATGGCAATGCCGATGGGCTCTCCAGATATTTCCACTTAGAACAAGAAGACTCACCTGGTCAAGGTTAGGTTATTGTCCCAAAGTTTGGGGGGGGGGGGGTCATGTAGGAGAGTAGGGTCTGCAATCCTATGATCACCCAGATTTTTTGCTTTTGTTTCACTGGTTTACGACTTTCTCTGGCTGTGGGCCTGCCAATCAGACCCACAGCCTGGCTGTTCTCTCTCTAAATTACCACGTGTACCCTAGGTGCATTTACCAATTGGTACTGGGCCACCTTATCAGACCCTGTAACTCAGGGCATGGGTGTACCCAGGGCCTACCAGGGGCTGAAGCATGTATTATGCCACCCCTGGCTGGCCTCCTAAATCTGACACAACTGGCTGCATGACAGCTGGGGCAAAGTCGTGTAATCACCCTTTGCTGTAGATATAGTATACCTATATCTAACCCTAAAAATGGACACACAGATTCCTATCAGTCACTCCTATGGCAGGCCTTAACAATCCTGAAGGCAGAGTGCATGGGATTGTGTGAAATGGTACTCTGGCATGAGCTGAGCCCGTTTGCAGCTTGCGGAACCAAGTCCTAATAGCTGTTCCATGATAACGCATACCATATACTCTTAAGTGCATTATAATCCTCGCGGTTAAATGCTATCTCTGGTATTGCTTTATCAAAACATGTCGAGTAAGGTGTCATACGAATTGGAATACTAACCCCTCGCCAATTCTGGCGACGGGGTTAGCATTCCACCCTTCTAGAGGGACACGACATGTATGTAACTGTGAACCCCGGTTAAAGTTAAGCGAAGCCTCAGCTCCACAAAATGGATGCTGCCACCACAGACACGAGTCTGACCTCCTGCTGCTGGGAGTCCTTCCAGCGAGGAGAGCTTGGACAAAGGGTTTCCTGTCCGGGGCGGTGCTAGCACCATCCCAGACAGGGTTTTGTGTATCCTGGGTAGGCAGGGCTTTACAGGAAGGTGACTGCTGAGTGGCACCCCGGTGCTCACTACGCATCGGCCGGTCAGAACCAGTTCCAGGGGCACACCAGCCCCTGGCCTGGGGAAAGTCCGGCATGGGAGAGGGGTGTAACCACCCCCCTCCTAGTCCCACCCATAGGCAGGACCTAGTCACCGGGTCAGCCCCTTTTCCTAGTATAAAGTTAGGAGCGGGCCCCCTTCCAAATTAGATCATCTTTGGAATCAAGACACGACTTTCTACGAAAGGACTTCAAGATTTCTTCTTCAAGATTCTCCCTTGTGACTAAGGAGTAGTCACCCTGCATCCGCAGGCACCATCTTAAGAACACTGCGGTCTGCTGCAAGTCCTTCCTCCGGAATCCGACTGCCCAGCTCGCCGAGAACCGGCTTCCCTGGCACCTCTGACCTCTACTCACCTCTACAGCAAAGCTGAGAACCGTGAGTGCGACGAGACCTCGAGGGACCGGCCATCTTCAAGACTGCACGACTTCTTTCCAGCACGACCGCCGAGGGATCCTCTGGTGAGTGCTTTGGGGTCCGAGAAGCCCCGACCCTGAGCAGCTCCAGCACCGAAGTACAGCCTCCCAGCATCTCCACGATCTGCGTGGGGCCCTTCTGCTTTTTGCTGCTCACCGCGTTGTTTGGCTACTATCCCGCTGGCTTGTGGCCTTCTTAACGACGCCCGACGACATCACTGCTGCTGGTCTGGTTGCTCCAGACTGGCCCTTGCTCCCTTCCAAAAGAGGAGCACCCCGGACCCTCCTGGTCCACTCAAGACGCCATTTTAGGTCCACCGTGTGGGCTTGAATTAGCCAAGGCTTTGTTGCCCAATCCTGGGTCCAGCGACGCCGACAGCTTCATCCATCGTGGGACAGCTCGCTCCTCCATCCTGGTCGCCGACAACGCCTCCTGATCCGTGAGATCTGCAGAGCCCAGCGTCGCCCACTCACCTAGTCGAGGTGACTACCATCCGGTGCCCTCCTGGTGCCACCTGAATACTGGCTAGTAGTCACGAACTTGGTCCCCTCTGTTTTCAGGTATCGTCCATCTTCAAGATCCAGGCTTGGATCACTTCGAACTCTCTTCACTGGTCGCCTGCCAGCATCTTTCTTCCAGGCTCCTGGTCCGTCTACGAGGATTCCCGACGTCTTTTGAGACCTATGCAGCTGCAGCCCCTGGGCTAGGTAACTTCGGCATTTCGGTGCCCCAGCATAGCCTCACTATCCAAGGGTCAGAATCCACTTTCGTTTTCCTCCTACCAGGTCGGGTTCGCCCGAGAACACTAACTTTGCTTTTACTAGCTACCATAGACTTTGTCCCGCATCACGCGTGAGAGTGCACACTCTGCACCCGAGTCCCCTGGGCCTCCTAGAAGTAATCTAAAGATTCTATAGTCTAGTCCTAGCGATTCCAAAGCCTATTAGTACTGTACTTACCTGCTAGTAATTTCGCATTCCACTTTCAGAGTATATGGTTTTCCGTGCCCCTCGGGCATTTGTATATACTGTGCTAACTTAAGTATTTTCGTAAGAGTTTTGTGTTGTGCTTAGTACCCTGTCCTCATAAAGAGTACAGGGCTGTTGTGATTTTAATAAATACACTGTTTATTTTCATAACACTTGTGTGGTGTCCTTTCACTTGGTGTTCAAGGGGTATATGTGATGGTATAACAGCTGGCTTAACACGCCCTCTCGAGTCTTTAGCCTTAGACTGCTCGTATCCATGCTACTAGGATAGCTGGTCTATAAAGTTGACTTACAACCAATCATCAATAAGGGTTGTTGGACTGATACATAGTGATCACTAGAATAGTGATCACTGCATATCAGGCCACCTTCTCACAGTGCATATTAAAACAGTGCTCGAAAGAGGGAGTGCACTTTGGCCGGGTCTGATAAATCCTACTTAAGAGTAACGTTATGAAGAATGTGGAGCTGTTTAGACCGTCGTGAGACAGGTTAGTTTTACCCTACTGATGATGTGTTGTTGCAATAGTGTGGAGCTATGATGACACAGTTGTTGGGTAGCTTTGGGCAAAATCAGTGCATTCCCATTCAACGTATGTGACACAGGATGTTTAACTCCTGAACTGTGACAAATGGTCTTGGTTCTACGGAATGAAGAATCGTTGAGCGCCTTTATCTGGCACATTCATATGAATGTAGAGCTAAAAAACGTAGCTAGAAGGAGGCCATAGGGGGGCGTGTCCAAGATGGCGACTGGAGCAGTCTCAGCTTCGTGAGCTCTGGAGCAGCCCACCTAAATAATCCTTAAGGAACCTACCCAATCCAGACGAAATGCCATTTTAACGGATTGAGAATCCGGTCCGGAACAGACCCGGGGAGCGCATTGCGGCTCTGGGAGGACGATTCGTGCGTGCCCCCGCCTGCAGACTCAGCGGAACGGAGCTACACTACTGAATCCCATAAAGCCAATCTCACACTACCGCACATCAGCCACACCCTTTTCAGACCATAGAGAGTCCATCGACCTCCTTTCACAAGAGCTTCCACGACTCATGCGTTCCCCCGCCTGCAGACTACGCGGGACGGACCTTTTACACATAGTGGCAGACGCCTAACAAAGCAGCCGTCAGCACCCACCAGCTGGGATTGGGGGGCGGACTTTACTCGGGGTGCGGCACCTCGAAGCATACTACAGCCAGAGGCCTGAGGCCTGCCCACTGTAGGGCAGCGCTTGGACGTGCTGCCCCCGCGGGGGTATCCAAGGTGAGGAGCCCCACGCGGGGTGAATGTATGCCATAACAGGGGAACAGAGTGCCAGAGGAGTGGTAGCTGGTGACGCGAATCGGCACTGCAGGTGGCTTTGGATGCAGTCAGGTCTGGAAGATGCTACGGGGGCTAGTGGAGTAACAACATTTGAGGAGGCAAACTACATGGAGGGCCCCCCCATTCTCTGTGCAGTTCTAGAGCTCTCAGGCCATTGACCCGCCATACTGTTGGTGATGCGGGGGTATTGTTATGCCACTGTCACCAATACAGCCGTTATAAGTAACACTGGATGGTGGAGTTAAAGGTTGGGCTTAGTCTGCCAGCAGGCTATCATAGGTGGTGGTCCATTCATTAAAGGGTCCCTGCCATCAGTAGTCCGGGGAAGTTTGCCCAATTTTAGGTGGGTTTCCTGATGCAGACTCCTGTCATGATATACAACATCTGGCCCACTCATCGTTCAGTTTTGACAAAAGTGCATCCACTGCGCCTTCTCTTTTCCATTTTAAAACAATAGACAATGCGACAATACAGTATTTCAAAAGCAGATGTAACTACAAAGAGCACATTTTGATAATACATTTTTTATTAGTAGACAATAGCAATCTTAAGAGGCATTGCATAGCTTCATACACACTTTGACCCCAATTCCAACACAGTCTCTCTCTCTCTCTCTCTCTCTCTCTCTCTCTCTCTCTCTGTCAGTCAGTCTCTCGCTCTCAGTCAGTCAGTCTATCTTTCTCTGTCATTCAGTCTCTCCCAGTCAGTCAGCCTCTCTGAGTCAGTCAGTCTCTCAGTCAGTCAGTCTCTCTCTCGCTCTGTCAGTCAGTCGGTCTCTCTCTCTCTGTCAGTATCTCTTAGTCAGTCCCTCTCTCTGTCAGTCTCTCTCTCAGTCTCTCTCTCTGTCAGTCTCTCTCCCTGTCAGTCCCTCTGTCTGTCAGTCTCTCTCTCTGTCAGTCTCTCTCTCTGTCAGTCTTTCTATCTCTCTCTTTCTGTCAGTCTCTCTCAGTCAGGCAGTAGCGGACCCCCCCTCCCCAAGCGCCTTGAGACCCCCCGGGTGAGTAGTGTGCTATATAAATGCTTGATTGATTGATTGAGTCAGTCGGTCTGCAGAAATCAAAAAACCTTCTTAGGGGTCCCACTGATACTTGGTCCTTTTAAACCAAAAAAGAAGAAATTGGCACAGAAGCTGAAATACAAAAGAACATCTTTATTAACCTCAAATGAGTGTGACTACGTCACACAGAAGCCTTGGCAACTGAATGAGGCAGTTTGAGGAGTACAGAAAACTGAGGCCTTATATATGCTTAGGGTTACATAGTCATCATAAGACCAAGGGGAAGTACTGGCTTATGTAAGCATGCAAAAGTGACTAAGATGGGCATACAAGATCTGCTTGCTCAACAAAGTGGGAGGAGAGTTACTTCTCCATACAGCAGCAAAAATAGCCTGACAGTTATACTAGAGAAGCAGGTGCATTCTACTAGCTAGGACCTTCTGGGCATGTGCGAAGGTAGAAGATGCTAAATATAGTTAGTTTCTAGGCAGATTACAAGAGTAGTCAACACTGAGGGAGGACAGAGCACATGGCGAGCACGTGGCAGCACATGGCAAACTAAAATGGCTGCCAGAAATACAAAATGGCTTTCACAAAACGGATAAGATAACTTCTAAATACAGGATGGCTTCTGCTAATGCTAACCCATTGCTGTCAATTTACAACAGACGACCGTTTTAGCATTAGCTGAAGACATTCCTTTGATCCAGTATGAACATAGAAAATATTTGCACATTAATTTTCATAATTTTATCAATTTCCCAATTCATTGCTAGGTGGGCATTTTCCATTCTAAACTTTTCATTAAGTGTGTATATATAAGCATAAGCAGGAATACAAAGGGAACGGAGCATCAGGTCATAATTAACAGACAGATTGTAGGAGAGAGTAATGACCACTATTATAAACAGAATTATCATCTTTCAAGTCCTAAGCAAAAGCAAATCCTAAAATCATCTAGTAAACAATTTTAGGGCTCCTAAGCATTTCAGTGACTATTCATTTTAAAATAGCTAACAGGAAATCTCTAATAAAAACATTTTCCAATAGACTGTTACATTTTCTTTTTATGAGGGCTAGAACATCAATCATATCTGGGACCAGGAGGACCACACAGGCCATAGGAATTAGCACGAAGAGCTGCAAAGGGCTACTCCTCAAAAATGGGACGACTGATGGGGTACATTATTGACAAGAAAAAGAAGAAGTCCTTGGGGAAATTGAAGCCACTGTACACCCAACCAGAGGGGAGTCTTCTCCCTGTGTCCGTTTGAGCCTCACAGGCAGGCTCTTGTTGTTTCCACGGTGGAGCGGCATAACTCACAACTCAAGAATCATAGCCCAGTTTCAAGGGAAAAGTGTCTTCTTTCAGGATAGGGCATTCACCCAACAGGCAAATGCTCTAAGCAATCCTGTCCAGTGTCTCAGGCAGTGCACCAGTTTTCTTCACTTCATTCTAACAGGCACCAGAGACACAGCACCTGTACCCTAATCTCAAGTCATTCCCTAACTCCTGTATTGCTCTGCTGGGGCACTGCTCATTCGTTGGGGCAAAATATTGCATCCAGTGTGCTCAGTAACCTTTGACCAGCAAACAAAGGAGCAAACTTGTATTCACTTTAGGACCAGGAATCAGAGGCCTGATGCTAGAATCTCTGAAGCAACCCTTGTTTCAAAAGGGGTCACCTCAAGCAAAGCCTCCTCGCCATTCTGGTCGGTCTGTGTCTCTCAACTGGGCATGATCCACGATTTCTCCTTTCTGATTTGTGACCCCGTCTTCCGTCCAAGACAGTGGCAGGGGTACACACTTTATCACAGGGCTTCCGCCTTCACTGAGGTCCTAGTTGCCAGCACTGCCTGTGCTGGTTACCTTCACTTTGGCTTCAAGCTGGAAGCTGGACTGGTGCTGACACTGACTCCCCAGGCTGAATCTGATGTCCGGGCCCCTCTAGCAATGGTTGTAAGGCAGCAAATATCTATTGGTGGACAGAACAAAAGGTCTTTAGACAAGGCACAGAAACAGTCTATCACCAGAGAGGTTAGTCAGAATACGTCCTAGTCTTGGGACACCCCATATATTAGCAAGGCACCCAAGGACCACTTTCATCTATCTATGTGAGAGTAAAAAATAAAAAAACAACAGCCTGGACCTATTGGCAAGTATAAAAGGAACTCTTTGGTAACTGACACTAGTAATACATCACTAAAACCCAAGCAGCCAAGGAAGTCTGTATTAATTTACTAAATTCAGAGGAAAAATAGAAAAACAACACAGACAGACTCTAAAACCTTACATTGGTGTATTCCTGTGTGCTAATCTGAAAACCCTCAAAAAAGGAAATGTTCTACACTTTTGCTCATATATTTTTAACTATTTGTACAGGACTGCAGACACTTAAACGATTCTTCTTATTTATTTATTTATTTTAGTGTCTTATAGAGCGCGAACTTGACCCGTGAGGGTATCAGAGCGCTTTACAGGGTATACAAGGTCTACAAACCAACATAAAATGCAGAGAAATACTAACACATCTTACCCTTACTCCTACATGTAAATGATTACAATCATAGTCAGCTTCAGTGCTCAGAACTGAGATAGGTGTGACAGATGTGTGGGCTATACCTACATTGTACGCTTAGGACCATGCTCTCATGTTATAGAAGCAACAGGAAAATCTAAAACTGCTAATTTCACAGGGGCATCTTCAAAACATTTTTTTGTTAAGGATCACCTGGGCATCTTCCCTGCGTTCTACTTTTCATGATCCAGACTATACAACATCAGCTCTAATAAGGACTGTCCGTTTATCTACACAGACTAGCCAATAAAAAACTAGCAATGCCCTTGCAAAACTATGTAGCATGGAATAACACACAATAATGGTGTTATCACCTAAGAATTTTAGAACAAAAACTACCCACATCTAGCTCCCCTTAAAGGTCAAAATAAGGGAACAACAATCTAGACTATTTATCCTGTCATTAAAACATCAGACAGGATGGGCAGTAACATAGCATACATAAATTCATTTTATTATTGCGAACACTTTTTAAAACAGTATTACTAAATAGCCAATTAAGTGTCTTATTGCTATTTCACAGACAGTTTAGACAGGCTAAAAAAAATTGAGAAAAGGAGAGAGCAACATACCCCATTTTGACAGTAGGAAACCTGAAACAGGTTTCACTTCTGTCAACACTATCAACCCCTATTTGTAGCAACTGGCCATAAACAAAGTTATAGGAGGTGCATAGCACTTTTGAGGAGGTAAAGAATATGAATACCCAAACCCCAATCCCTCTTTCCCTGCACTGCCATCTTGTCTTTCAAAAAGTTTCAGATGTCAAAATGGCAAAGCAGAACTTTACTCTGGGATCCCTGCCATGCTTCTAAATATAGAACTGACATTTAACTCTTCCCAGCTGTCCTATTCTGTGTGCGAATGCAGCCCCATTCCCCTGTTTGTCAGTTCACAGTTAAGAGAATAACTTTTGCTGATTTTTGATACATATTTTCAATTATAAGCAGTGTGCAATATACTTGTCTAACAATATATAGGTCAGCTATTTGTATTATACCTAAATGTATGTATTTACTGAAGCCTAAAGCACTTTAAAAACTGCTCTGAATGGTAAAAAATGCTGTTTAAATAGTGAAATGTACCCAATTTCGACTTTGATGTTTGGGGCACTTAAAAATTAATATCCTGTAGTTGTGTTTACATAATATTCATCCTCAAAATGTTCTCTAGATAGCCCAGGAGTGAGAAAAGAAAAATAATCATATATACCGTTATAAAAATGAGTTTTTTACGCATGCGCAGAGTGAAATTCCATATGCAAATATCCTCATTATGCGGTACAACACAACTTAAATTTAATTGTAATGCTAGGAGGTCACAGTATGAGTATTAGGCTTTATAAATATTAAAAAACAAATTTAAAAGCTCTTATTTTTTTTTAAAAAATGTTCATAATTATTAAAACATTTTTTTTAATAAAACCCATCACTTTTGATAATTCCACATGAAAAGAAAGCTGCATCTCTTGCCTATCATATTTAGATGCATTCATTGACAAGCCTAAGCACAGAAGCCTAACTTGAAACATGAAAAGTTTTGCACCACATTTTTCAAAGGACAATTATTTAACATCAGAACCACAAATATGATTATGTAAAAGGCTTTAAGAATGGAAATTCCTACCTTAAACGTTTTCCTGGTATCTAAAATAATGAACCAGATTTTTGTAACTTTTTAAAACAGCAGTCTGAAATGCAGGATTTTACCCCGTGTTTAACTGACAAAATCCTGGCTGAATCAACATTCCTGTCTCTCCGTGGCCTACAATCAAAACAACAGGTGCTGCTAAGCGGCAGTTTAAGCACAGCTGGTGGAAAGCTTTTTTCAGTGTTGAAATGTAAGCACGGTGACTGTCTATTTAAAACTGAGGCATTTGAATGCATGTTCTATAATATGTGTTTTAGTTCAGCAAACATTTACTTCAGATGAAGTGTTTGCCTGTTAATACCTAATACAATGTTTCTAAGAAAGATGCTGTAAATTTTTTTATTGCAAAACACACAATTTCGTTTTTGAGGCCTATTTTATTCCTATTGAATGGGAATTCTAATTTTATCTTTTAAGCATTGGCAGTTTGTACATGTGCATAATTGCTTACTCTTATCAATTTAATAATAACATACAGTTATTTAGCATATCATATGGTTCATTTCTGGATTTTTATTTAATATTAATTAAATGACATTTTGCATAACAGACTGATGAGAGCAAAAAAAACACAAACACACACGTTGAGCTCATTCGAGACATATACAAAAGGGGTAAAACACTCAGGACACACAATACAGCGCGCTTAAGGCTAGCAATCCTTACACAAAGAGCGCAATCGCTATTTACTTTCAGAAGTTGCAATGTAAAACCACGAACCACATAGACATTTAAACACACATTTAACCCACAGATCAACACTTAAGACAGAAACAAAGGATAGCTCACAGACTGTACTTAAACCAAACCATTTGTAAATACTAGTTGTAAGTCATATTTACAAGAAGGGCTTCTCAATAATATTCCAAAAGACGGCAAAAAACAGCCCAACAAACTGTTTTATTTCCAAGAAACCAAAATACACTCAATTCACTAGCTTTGGCTGGCAGAACACCAAAAAATCGCTCTGCATATCTCCATTCATAAATTTGCGCAGAAAAAGGATCCTTGTTTGTATTCTGTCCATATTTGAATTCCATGGGGATACAGAATCACCAAGGAAGAAATATGTTTTTATACCTAAACCTATCTAGCTATTCCCTCAAGGGAGCCGACTAATTTAATTCACATCTCACTGTGGTACCTCCAAAAAGCAACACATTCTTCGATGTGTGCTTGAAACAGGCATGCCAAAAATATTACAAAATATGCAAATATTATATAATCAAAGTAGCGCTTCAACAATTTAAACAGAGAAAAATCTCCTCATTACCTGCCTACATAAATTGCAATTTACATATTACATACATACTAATCAAAAGTTGGCCAACGTAAATCCAAGCCACAGTAAGTGTTACTAAACTACCTTACCAATCAAAGGCATCAAAACAAACAGCAAGTGCCGCAGAACGACTCTAATCAAACAAATGGTTGTCCAAATTCTAACTGCCAAGTTCTGAATGACCTAACAGTCTTTTTTTCGAATACTCACGCCATAAAGGTTCTCAGTCAGGGGTGACATCATGTGGAGGATCAAAATAAGGAAGATCAGAAATATACTGGGCTGCAGAGACAGAGAATCCCCAGAATCTCTGTGCACAGAGTACCTCCTTAGTAGAAACCTGTCCTGCCCTCCTCAGTAGATTTGTGTCTCCTGCAAGATCACTCCCTCAGATATCCACTTCTCTGATGAGGTCCACGTTGGAGCACCATTTGCAGAAATCAAAAAACCTTCTTAGGGGTCCCACTGATACTTGGTCCTTTTAAACCAACAAAGAAGAAATTGACACAGAAGCTGAAATATAAAAGAACATCTTTATTAACCTCAAATGAGTGAGACTACGTCACACAGAAGCCTTAACAACTGAATGAGACAGTCTTAGGAGTACAGAAAACTGGGGCCTTATATATGCTTAGGGTTACATAGTCATCATAAGACCAAGGGGCAGTACTGGCTCATGTAAGCATGCAAAAATGACTAAGATGGGCATACAAGATCTGCTTGCTCAACAAAGTGAGAGGAGAGTTACTTCTCCATACAGCAGCAAAAATAGCCTGACAGTTATACTAGAGAAGCAGGTGCATTCTACTAGCTAGGCCCTTCTGGGCATGTGCGAAGGTGGAAGATGCTAAATATAGTTCGTTTCTAGGCAGATTACAAGAGTAGTCAACACTGAGGGAGGACAGAGCACATGGCAAACAAGTGGCAGCACAAGGCAAACTAAAATGGCTGCCAGAAATACAAAATTGCTTTCACAAAACGGATAAGATAACTTCTAAATACAGGATGGCTTCTGCTAAATGCTAACCCATTGCTGTCAATTTACAACAAGTCTCTCTCTCAGTCAGTCTCTCTCTTTCTGTCAGTCAGGCTCTCCCTTTCTGTTAGTCAGTCTCTCAGTCTCTTTCTGTCAGTTTCTCACAGTCAGTCAGTCTCTCTCTCCCAGCCAGCCAGTCACTCTCTCTCAGTCAGTCTCTCTCTCTCTCTCTCTCTCTCTGTCAGTCAGTCTCTCTATCATATTCTCTCTCTGTCAGTCTCTCTCTCTGTCAGTCAGTCTCTCTCTCTGTCAGAGTCCCAGTCTCTCTCTCTCTCTCTGTCAGTCAGTCTCTCTCAGTCAGTCTCTCTCTCAATCAGTCTCTCTCAGTCAGTCAGTCAGTCAGTCCCTCTCTATGTCAGTCTCTCTCTCAGTCTCTATCTCTCAGTTAGTCCCTCTCCCTGTCAGTCCCTCTCTCTGTCAGTCTCTCTGCCAGTCTCTCTCTCTCAGCCTCTCTCTCAGTCTCTCTCTCTCTGTCAGTCAGTCTCTCTATCTTATTCTCTCTCTGTAAGTCTCTCTCTCTGTCAGTCTCTCTCTCTGTCAGAGTCCCAGTCTCTCTCTCTCTCTCTGTCAGTCAGTCTCTCTCTCAGTCAGTCGCTCTCAGTCAGTCATTCTCTCTCTCTCGCAGTCAGCCAGTCTCTCTCAGTCAGTCTCTTTCTCTCTCAGTCAGTGACTCTCTTTGTCAGTCTCTCTCTCTCTGTCAGTCAGTCTCTCTCTCTGTCAGTCAGTCTCTCTTTGTGAGCCTCTCTCTCTCAGTCAGTCTGTCTGTCTCAGTCAGTCAGTCTCTCTCTCTGTCAGTCAGTCTCTCTCTCTGTCAGTCAGTCAGTCTCTCTGTCATTCTCTTTCTATGTCAGTCTCTCTCTCAGCCAGTCAGTCTCTCAGCCTCTCTCTCTTAGTCTCTCTCTCTGTCAGTCAGTCTCTCTCTCTCCCAGTCAGTCATTCTCTATCTACCTCAGTCAGCCAGTCTCTCTCTGTCAGTCAGTCTCTTCCCCCCTCTCTCTCTCCCTCTCTCTCTCAGTCAGTCTATCTCAGTCAGTCAGTCTCTGCCTCTCTCTCTCAGTCTCTCTCTCTGTCAATCAATATCTCTCTACCTCAGTCAGGCAGTCTCTGTCAGTCAGAGAGTCTCTCTCTCTCTCTGCCAGTCAGTCTGACTCTCAATCAGTCTCTCTCTCTCTGTCAGTCAGTCAGTCAGTCACTCTCTCAGTCAGCCAGTCTCTCTCTCTCTCTCTGTCAGTTTCTCAGTCAGTCAGTCTCTCGGTCAGTCAGTATTCAGTCTCTGAGTCAGTCAGTCAGTCTCTACTCTCTCTCCACTCATTCCATTCTCTCTCTCAACTCTGTCCACTCTATCTCCACTGTCTCTCTCTCCACTGTCTCTCCACTGTCTCTCTCTCCACTTTCTCTCTCTCTCTCTACTCTCTCCACTCTCGCTCTCCACTCTCTCCCCACTGTCTCCCTTCACTGACTCCCTCCACTCTCTCTCTACCCTCCCTCCCTTCTCTCTCTCTCTCTACTCTCTCTCCACTCTCTCTCTCTCCACTGTCTCTCTCCACTGTCTCTCTCCACTGTCTCTCTCCACTGTCTCTCTCCACTGTCTCCCTCCACTGTCTCCCTCCACTCTCTCTCTACTCTCTCTTCACTCTCTCCACTCTCTCTCTCTCCACTCTCTCTCTCCACTCTCTCTCTCTACTCTCTCTCTCCACTCTCTCTCTCTCTCTCCCCACTCTCTCTCTCTCTCTCCACTACCTCTCCACTCTCTCTCTCCACTCTCTCTCTCTCCACTCTCTCGCCACTCTCTCTTCACTGTCTCTCTCTCCAATCTCTCTCTCTCCACTCTCTCTCGCTCACTCTCTGCACTGTCTCTCCATGCTCTCTCCACTCTCTCTCTCCACTACCTCTCCACTCTCTCTCTCCACTCTCTCTCTCTCCACTCTCTCGCCACTCTCTCTTCACTGTCTCTCTCTCCACTCTCTCTCGCTCACTCTCTGCACTGTCTCTCCACGCTCTCTCCACTCTCTCTCTCTCTCCACTGTCTATCTCCACTCTCTCTCCACTCTCTCTCTCCACTGTCTCTCTCTCCACTCTCTCTATCTATCTCTCTCTCTCTCCACTGTCTCTCTCCACTGTATCTCTACCACTCTCTCTCTCCACTCTCTCTCTCCACTGTCTCTCTCCACTGTCTCTCTCCACTGTCTCTCTCCACTCTCTCTTTCTCTCCACTCTCTCACCACTCTCTCACCACTCTCTCACCACTCTCTCTCACAAAGTAGTGTGCGTTCCATGGGCGTCCGCAGAAATGTTTCCAGGGGAGGGGGCACATTTTAAACTTCATCAACATTCCCCTTGTGCCCTTCTACCCTTCTCACCCTCACCCCTTGCACCCTTCTTCCCCTCCCCCTTGCACCCTTCCCCCTGCCCCCTTGTACCCTACTCCACCTCCGCCTTGCACCCTTTTCTACCTTGCACCATTCTCCCCTTTGCCTTGCATCATTCTCCCCTCTGCCTTGCACTTTTCTCCCCTCTGCCTTGCACCCTTCTCCCCTCTGCCTTGCACCCTTCTCCCCTCTGCCTTGCACCCTTCTCCCCTCTGCCTTGCACCCTTCTCCCCTCTGCCTTGCACCCTTCTCCTCTCTGCCTTGCACCCTACTCCACCTCCGCCTTGCACCCTTCTCCCCCTCCGCCTTGCACCCTTCTCCCCCTCCCCCTTGTACCCTACTCCACCTCCCCCTTGCACCCTTATCTACCTTAGACCATTCTCCCGTCTGCCTTGCGCCATTCTCCCCTCTGCCTTACACCCTTCTCCCCTCTGCCTTGCACCCTTCTCCCCTCTGCCTTGCACCCTTCTCCCCTCTGCCTTGCACCCTTCTCCCCTCTGCCTTGCACCATTCTCCTCTCTGCCTGCACCCCACTCAACCTCCGCCTTGCACCCTTTTCTACCTTTACCATTCTCCCCTCTGCCTTGCACCCTTCTCACCCTCTGCCTTGCACCCTTCTCACCCATTGCCTTGCACCCTTCTCTACCTTGCACCCTTCTCCAAGAGCAATCTTCGATCGGGGAGGATCAGTGGCAGTCATCCTCCTCGATCTCAGCGCTGCTTTTGATACGGTAAACCATAAAATCTTAGTGCAGCGTCTCCGTGACATCGGAATAATGGGCAGAGCGCTGGAATGGCTCAAATCCTTCCTGAGCGACAGAATCTTTCAGGTTTTTAAAGGAAACACCATATCCTCTAGCAAACCCCTGGTCTGTGGAGTGCCACAGGGCTCCTCCCTGAGCCCGACGTTATTTAACGTCTATATAAGACTGCTGGCTGAGATCGTCCGTCCATATGGTATTAAGATCGTTACCTATGCTGACGATACTCAGCTGGTGGTCTCTTTGGCACAGGAAGATAATTCTGCAATCAGGGTGGACCTAGCGGGATGTCTGAAGAAGGTAAAAGGCTGGATGACCCAGTCCTGTCTCAAACTTAATGGGGACAAGACAGAGCTCATACTGCTGGGCATATCGGCTCCAGCGTCAATTGACTCAATCTGGCCTTCCTGTCTAGGCTCGCCTCCAGTACCCAAGGATGCCATCAAAAGTTTGGGTATTTGGCTAGACAGGTCCCTGAAATTTGATTGTCAGGCAACCAAGCTATCGGCTACCTGTTTCGGCCTTCTCAGAATCATCAGGAAGATCCTCCCTTTGCTACCCTTCGAAGCCAGGCAAATGGTGATACAGGGCTTGATCCAATCTCGTTTGGATTTTGGTAAAGCTCTGTACTTGGGAGCCCCCGACTCAACTTTGCGAACGTTACAAGTCATTCAAAACTGTGCGGCCCGCACTTTACTGCAAATTCCTTGCAGACAGTCTGCCAAACCCGGACTAATAAGCCTGCACTGGCTTCCTGTTAAGGACAGAATTAGTTTCAAGTCCCTATGTATTGCACACCAGGCATTTTGGGAAACTGGCCCGGTAATCAATGCACCCCTAATCCCTCAGTACCAGCCTAGCAGACAACTGCGCTCGGCCAATGCCTTTTTGGCCGTGGTGCCCAAGTTCAGAAGAACAAGAATAGGAGGCCATTCCTTTTCCCTTAATGTGGCTAAGTTATGGAACACCCTCCCTCTTCACCGGAGGTCCAATCCACAATTGACTTCCTTTCGAAAGCAATTGAAAACGTTTTTGTTTAACAAGTAGACCCCTCCTCTGCCCAGTGTATAAAGCAATTGATATCATTTGTCTCACAACTAGCTCCCCCCCCCCCCCCCCCCGGCCCCATGCCCTGCTAGACAACTACTCTAGTCTTAGCGCTTGGACGCCTACGGGCAGCCACGTGCGCTTTATAAGACCCATTTTCAATTCATTTCATTTCATTCATTTCCACTCTGTCTTGCACCCTTCTCCTCTCTACCTTGCACCCTGCTCCCCTCTGCCTTGCACCCTTCTCCTCTCTGCCTTGCACCCTTCTCCCCTCTGCCTTGCACCCTTCTCTACCTTGCACCTTTCTCCCCTCTGCCTTGCACCCTTCTCCCCTCTGCCTTGCACCCTTCTCCCCTCTGCCTTGCACCCTTCTCCCCTCTGCCTTGCACCCTTCTCCTCTCTGCCTGCACCCCACTCAACCTCCGCCTTGCACCCTTTTCTACCTTTACCATTCTCCCCTCTGCCTTGCACCCTTCTCACCCTCTGCCTTGCACCCTTCTCACCCATTGCCTTGCACCCTTCTCTACCTTGCACCCTTCTCCAAGAGCAATCTTCGATCGGGGAGGATCAGTGGCAGTCATCCTCCTCGATCTCAGCGCTGCTTTTGATACGGTAAACCATAAAATCTTAGTGCAGCGTCTCCGTGACATCGGAATAATGGGCAGAGCGCTGGAATGGCTCAAATCCTTCCTGAGCGACAGAATCTTTCAGGTTTTTAAAGGAAACACCATATCCTCTAGCAAACCCCAGGTCTGTGGAGTGCCACAGGGCTCCTCCCTGAGCCCGACGTTATTTAACGTCTATATAAGACTGCTGGCTGAGATCGTCCGTCCATATGGTATTAAGATCGTTACCTATGCTGACGATACTCAGCTGGTGGTCTCTTTGGCACAGGAAGATAATTCTGCAATCAGGGTGGACCTAGCGGGATGTCTGAAGAAGGTAAAAGGCTGGATGACCCAGTCCTGTCTCAAATTTAATGGGGACAAGACAGAGCTCATACTGCTGGGCATATCGGCTCCAGCGTCAATTGACTCAATCTGGCCTTCCTGTCTAGGCTCGCCTCCAGTACCCAAGGATGCCATCAAAAGTTTGGGTATTTGGCTAGACAGGTCCCTGAAATTTGATTGTCAGGCAACCAAGCTATCGGCTACCTGTTTCGGCCTTCTCAGAATCATCAGGAAGATCCTCCCTTTGCTACCCTTCGAAGCCAGGCAAATGGTGATACAGGGCTTGATCCAATCTCGTTTGGATTTTGGTAAAGCTCTGTACTTGGGAGCCCCCGACTCAACTTTGCGAACGTTACAAGTCATTCAAAACTGTGCGGCCCGCACTTTACTGCAAATTCCTTGCAGACAGTCTGCCAAACCCGGACTAATAAGCCTGCACTGGCTTCCTGTTAAGGACAGAATTAGTTTCAAGTCCCTATGTATTGCACACCAGGCATTTTGGGAAACTGGCCCGGTAATCAATGCACCCCTAATCCCTCAGTACCAGCCTAGCAGACAACTGCGCTCGGCCAATGCCTTTTTGGCCGTGGTGCCCAAGTTCAGAAGAACAAGAATAGGAGGCCATTCCTTTTCCCTTAATGTGGCTAAGTTATGGAACACCCTCCCTCTTCACCTGAGGTCCAATCCACAATTGACTTCCTTTCGAAAGCAATTGAAAACGTTTTTGTTTAACAAGTAGACCCCTCCTCTGCCCAGTGTATAAAGCAATTGATATCATTTGTCTCACAACTAGCTCCCCCCCCCCCGGCCCCATGCCCTGCTAGACAACTACTCTAGTCTTAGCGCTTGGACGCCTACGGGCAGCCACGTGCACTTTATAAGACCCATTTTCAATTCATTTCATTTCATTCATTTCCACTCTGTCTTGCACCCTTCTCCTCTCTACCTTGCACCCTGCTCCCCTCTGCCTTGCACCCTTCTCCTCTCTGCCTTGCACCCTTCTCCCCTCTGCCTTGCACCCTTCTCTACCTTGCACCTTTCTCCCCTCTGCCTTGCACCCTTCTCCCCTCTGCCTTGTACCCTTCTCCCCTCTGCCTTGCACCCATCTCTACCTTGCACCCTTCTCCTCGCTGCCTTGCACCCTTTTCTACCTTGCATCATTCTCCCCTCTGCCTTACACCATTCTCCCCTCTGCCTTGCACCCTTCTCCCCTCCGCCTTGCACCCTTCTCCTCTCCGTCTTGCACCCTTCTCCCCTCTGCCTTGCACCCTTCTCCCCTCTGCCTTGCACCCTTCTCCCCTCTGCCTTGCACCCTTCTCCCCTCTGCCTTGCACCCTTCTCCTCTCTGCCTTGCACCTTTCTCCCCTCTGCCTTGCACCCTTCTCTACCTTGCACCCTTCTCCTCTCTGCCTTGCACCCTTTTCTACCTTGCACCATCCTCCCCTTTGCCTTGCACCCTTCTCCCCTCTGCGTTGTACCCTTCTCCCCTCCACCTTTCTCCTCTCTGCCTTGCACCCTTCTCCTCTCTGCCTTGCACCCTTCTCCCCTCCACCTTGCACCCTTCTCCTCTCCGTCTTGCACCCTTCTCCCCTCTGCCTTGCACCCTTCTCCCCCTCCCCGTTGCACCCTTCTCCCCTTTGCCTTGCACCCTTTTCCCCTCCGCCTTGCACCCTTCTCTACCTTGCACCCTTCTCCTCTCTGCCTTGCGCCCGTCTCCTCTCTGCCTTGCACCCTTCTACCCTCTGCCTTGCACCCTTCTCCCCTCTGCCTTGCACCCTTCTCCCCCTCCGCCTGCACCCTTCTCCCCCTCCGCCTGCACCCTTCTCTACCTTGCACCCTTCTCCCCTCTGCCTTGCACCCTTTTCCCCTCCATCTTGCACCCTTCTCCACTCTGCCTTGCACCCTTATCCTGTCTACCTTGCACCCACCCTCTGCCTTGCACCCTTCACCTCTCTGCCTTTCACCCTTCTCCCCTCTGCCTTGCACCCTTCTCCCCCCTCCAACTTGCACCCTTCTCTACCTTGCACCCTTCTCCCCTCTGCCTTGTACCCTTCTCTCCTCCGCCTTTCTCCTCTCTGCCTTGCACCCTTCCCCTCTCTACCTTGCACCCTTCTCCCCTCTGTCTTGCACCCTTCTCCCCTCTGTCTTGCACCCTTCTCCCCTCCGCATTGCACCCTTCTCTTCTCTGCCTTGCACCCTTCTCCTCTCTGCCTTGCACCCTTCTCTCCTCTGCCTTGCACCCTTCTCGGCCATCCCCCTGCACCCTTCTCACCGAATGGAGGGGCTGCCACCTGGAACAATGGCACCATTTCAAAAGCATGATGGACTAGGGATGGCCCTGACTGGGCCCACACCAGACCCACTGGCGATTCAGGGTGGGGCAAGTTCCCCCCTTTACCCCCCCTCACAGCTCTCACTGAAGAGCTGAGGAAGAGAGTGGGGGCCCCCCCACACCGCAGGGGCTGAGGGGGGCGTTTGTTACGTCCCTGACAGGGGCTAGTAACAGCACTGAGGAGTGGGGGAACAAAAAACTGACCCACCTCCCTAAAGCATAGAGAACGCTAATTTGGGACCACCCATCCCCACACTGTGCCCTCAGCCAAGATAGCACAAAAAGATTACGAAGGAGATGGAAATAGATCCCTGGGGGGGTCGGAATACTGCACTCTCCCCCTCCCCCTCCCCCGGCTTAATAGGACTCATTGTCCACACAATTGAACGCAGGCTCAGTTAAAAAAGCAACGGAATGCAAAAGTAGGCGCATCCTGTGACGGGGACGATTCAGGAGCCCTGGAGATACTCACCCACTGGGGAGAACCGCCAGACATACATTAGACACTCGGTGTATAGTCCCCTGCGATATTACATAGGATCACGAATATGGGGAAGGACAGGCCCCTAAGAAATGCATGGCAGACGAAAATGGACAAGTACACCTCGCAATGAGTCCCCCCGAGGGCGGATCTGCCGTGAATAGAACCGACAGAAGCTGGGTCGACTGCGCAGGAACCTACAGGAGCACAGATACGTACTGCAATTGGAACATCCAGCGCAACAGTCCAGGCAAAAATAGATGCTGTCTCATTGGATGTTGGACTGCTGCGGGCTGATCTCCACACCGTTGTGGATCACTCCTAAGTATGGGCGAATTTTGCGAATCTCGCGTTCGCGAATTTTGCGGATTTGCGAACTCGCAATCCGCAAAATCCGCGAATTCTCGCGAATTTGCGGATTTTTTTTTGTGTTTGCAAGGATTTCTGCCAGTTCGCGAGGGTTTTGTACCAGTTCGCAATTGCGAACTTATATTTCGGCTCGCAATGGTCGCGATTATGTTGTTTCTACTTCTGGTTCATCATCACAGGTTCCCAGCACCCTCTGTTTCACCACTGCCACCCTCTGTTACATCAATGCCACCCTCTGGTTCATCATCACTGTAGATTATGGGGGGGGAAAGCAAGCACACCAGCCCTGCTTCAACTGACATGAATTAATTTGGGGTTAGTTTATTAATGTGTCACTGTTTTAAAATTCCAGTCTGGCACCTGCTTCCTTATCTGTAATTTGCTTTCTGTTGCAGTGCATTTTTTTTTCCAGGACCTTTGTGGCCTACTTGTAGCTATTCTATGAGCCTGCTGTGAGGGTCAGAGCAGGGTCATACAATTGTTGCAACTAGCAACTGAACTCTGGAGGGGCCCCAGTCAGGAAGCACTACAGGGAATTGTTACTAATGATGAGTTTGAACTCTTGCACCTGCCGAGTGCTTTCAGTTTTGCAAAACTCGTTTTACTGCAATTTCGCGGGATTCGCGGGGCGCAAACACTCGCGAGATCGGATTCGGAAGCCGCGAATTAGTGCGAATATGCGATTTGTTTTTTTGCGGCGTGTTAGTTCGCAAGGTTTTGTGCGTTTTCGCGAGCCGCTCGTAGCGCAAGGCGCGAAGTTACCCTCGCGGTCGTTCAAGGGCGCGGCCATCTTGTTTGCCTGACGTATTTCCGTTTCCGGGCGCGAAGTGTAATCTCGCAAAGTGTGCGGCTCGCCAGTACAGTTTCGCGAGTGTTCGCGAGGAAAATCTCGCGCGAACTTACCCGCGCGGTCGTGAACGGGCGCGGCCATCTTGTTTCTCATTCATTGCTATGGTTCTGGGCATGGTCTTTGTATCCTCTCTAAATCTCTGCCATCCTTTGCTTGTTTGAAGTTTTTTTTTATCTATTTTACTTATTATCTATCCCTCTATTTTTCTAGCCCTATATTTTTGTGTTTACTGCTACGTTTGGTTAATTTTAAACTACTTTTTTAAACTCTTTTCTTTTCTTCTCTTCCCTATTCTATTTTCTTTATTCCTTTCCGCCCAGACCATGGTGAAGGGAGCCGGGAAGCATCCCGAGAAGGGGAAGGGTCCCGCACCCCGTGTCCGCTCCCGTGCGGGCGTTTGAGGGGGGAGGAGGTCGTACCCAGGGAGATCTTTAGCCCGGAGGAGGCGGGCCAACTCATTTTTTATGTTCAGCGCCGCCTCCCCAGGACCATCATGGGAGGCGGCAGGATCAGTGCCGGGTACGGGATCCGGGAGCGCCGGAAGCGGTGGGAGAAGGTGTGCCGGGCCATTTACCACCACTCTCGGGTCTGGCGCACCTACAACCAGGCCACCCACCGCTGGACGGATGTCCTGACCCGTGAGCGAGATCTGCTCGACCTCCTAGGCCTTGAGATCCCCAGGCTTGGTGAGTAGTAGTAGCTACTTCTTTACTACTCTGTTTTCTCCTGCTGTGTTATTATATTGCAAATTTTTGTTTTTTACCAAGAGCAATAATGCTGCTCATTACATTGTAGGTAAATTATATTTCAAAATCTTCTGTGCATTTCAGGTACACTGCTCTCCTTCTTCTCAGTAGTGTTGCTACTATGCTTATTTGTTTTAGATTTTGTGTTCATTTCATTGGCCTGTGAAATTATGTATGAGTGTAGTTTAAAGAACTGCGTAATGCTACACACTAAGGTTCAGATTTTTAATTACCGGCGCATCCCTGCAAAGTAGCAGGGATGCGCCAGTAATTGTGCGTCACGCCACCATCACCCATGGTGCGCCGTATTTACAATGCGGCGCACCATGGGCCCAAAACGTCACCAAAGCGTTACGCATCTGTGCCGTAAAGGCGGCGCATTGCTGGAGTTGCGTCGCAACGATGGTGCAGCTCCATCAATGCTCTGGGGTGCCCTATCTCCCCAATGCTGCGTCAAGCCGTACGTCTGCTTCAAGCAGGCGCAGGGTTTGAGTCACGCATCATTGTCCTCAAAGTGACTGATTGAAATCTTGTAGATTTCCCTCAGCCACTTTTAGGATGCGTTCCTGCGCAGGAACGCCCTCCCTTGCGCCGGAACGCCCCCTATTGGCGCAGGGCTTTACAACGTGATGCATCTCCCATATGCGTCACGTTGTTAATATACGCCGCACCATTGCGCCTCTTTTGTGCTGCCGCTGCGTCACAAAAGTCACGCAACAATGGAGCAAAAGAGCCGCAAGGGGCTTCTAAATCAGCCCCTACAGACTCAAGTCCAGTCCTTCCTTTGTACACATGGCGATAAGAAGAAATAGTGGTGGTGGATTGATAGTTTGAGTATTTTAATGACTGGTTAATGTAGTAGGAAACATTAGTGTTGTCGCTGATCTTCAATCACGATGGACTTTGGCTGTCACTTCGCGTGCTGCGGACTGCTGCCTGCCAATCCTAGGCAAACCTTTTTAGTACTTTGTTTAGTGAGTTACATAAGGTAATTTCCAATTTGACGGTCCGCAAATCAAGCAATACTAAAGTAATAACGTAGTCGACCACATGAGATTGGTCAATAATATATCCCGTGGAGTAGTTGTCTATTTGCTATTTCGCAAAAATATTTTGTTAGTTCTTTTGAAATGTTTGATTTGGTTGACAAATATCATCCATGTTTTCTGTTTTTCTTTCTTTCATGTTGTACATCAGCTTCCCCCAGGGGCAAGAGGACGACACAGGAGGAGGAGGAGGAGGGTGCTGTTGACGATGCAGGCCAGGACCGGGCAGGCGAGGGCTCCTTTGCTGGCCCCAGTAAGTTTTAATTTTAATATAGAGTACTTATTTTTTCCTAGCGTTCCTCATTCGATTTTTTCAAATCGTCTTTGATCTTCTTGTAGACAGGATCTAAATTCTTATCCTGCCTCGACTATGACTCCGTGTGGTATTACTAGATTATTCTTATTAGTCTGTCTGTGTAGCTAACTAAGATTGCACATTTGGCATTTCCATTGGACTCCCATTCTAGTCAGCAATAGCTCTATGCACTGAGTGCAGTCCTCTGGGATTGTCCATAATGTCTTTTCAAGTATTCTAAATGTTTATGCTTTGACAATTGCCAACAATAAAAAGGTGAATGACCACCAAGAAAGAATAAGATACTACTTTACTTTTGGTTTTGATAGGAGGACAATCCATTCTACTACTGTTGCAGGGGCAAATCTGCACAAACAGAACTATGGACACTAAATAATGCATTGCTTAGCTTATCAATTATAATAGGTGCTGTTAGACTTTCCACATACCTCAGTGATAACAGACTTTGTAGTTGAACCCCCAATCTCCTTACTGACTAGATAGTGTGGCAGAGTCATTTAGCTCCCAAAGTCACTGATGGCAGAGTCACGGACTTATGCTTGCAAAAATTCCAAAACATTTAGCTCATCCACTCTAGTCTGGAGGACCAAAAACCACAGAGTCTATTTAAGTTTAAAAGCTTTATTAAAATTAAACACATTTATTAAAATCAAGTTTGTCATAAAAGTAAACGTTTAACTGGAAATGGAAAAGTGCTTAGTGCTGACGATTAATTGGACACATTTCTTGTGGTCGAGCCGAGCTCTCACCTGGTTTGAACTTGATCCTGCTCGTGTTCTTAGAAGTCAAGCTTCTGTCTGTTAGGAGAAAAAGTGGTGCGTGTTAAAAATAAAAAGCAAGCATTCATCAGTTGTGCCAAAAAGTGCAGCAAGACAACAGCCTTCCCTGGAAAAAGGGACATTTTTACTTTAGAGTAGACAGTCACAAATTATTAAATTGTATACTGTTTTTTTCACATTTCTTTCTTCCTCCTAGACCAAATATTATATAGTAGTGAGTGGTGTATTCTAACATTATTAAATGTACTTTGTAGGTGGAACATCTGGAGGGGGGCCAGCGTCGAGGTGGTGGTGGCATTGGACGAGGACAACTCTGGGGAGGAGGCGGTGGAAGTGCCGGACAAATCTGTGGGGGATGACACGGTGGTGGCGGGCAGAGGTAAGCTATACATTCCTTACTCATTTGAGATTGAAGACTGCAGAGTGTGCTTTCTGCACGGGTGTATTATAAATAAACCAGGTAGTAGTCTCCTCTAAATGTACTTCGACTTAGCTGTGAAGTTTTTGGCGAGAAGAATCCCAATCAGATCTGAGGTGAACTTGATGGAAGGGATGAACGAAAAGCGAAAGAAGGGTGTAAGTAAGTGTGGAAGGACGAGAAATGTAATGATGACTGGCAAAGAAGAATGATATGTGTTTGCTTGGTCCCCGAGGTGGCTGGGAAGGAAAGAATATGGTATGGTGCATGGCTGGGTGAATGATGAAGCAAGGATGGGTGGAAGGAGAACAGCCTGGGTGGGTGAAACAGAAACTGTATGTGTGCATATACTTTGAATGGATGGATGCCTGGATCATTCATGGTACTATCTGACTCTTAGATAGCATATGTGTATCTAGAGAGAGTAGACGGTCACTGGATGAACTAAGTGTTACTTTGAAGAGCATGTAACACCGCACCCGCACGTCCGTTCCAGTGTAGGAAAGGCAAGGAAAAGAAGTTGTAATTTTGTCCAAATACTACCATGAATAGTAGCAGTAGTTTGTATTGCAACTGCAAGCACAGCATATATCCGGTTATTACGGTGGACACTCCCTACCTCTCTTAATAACTTTAGTTTAGTAGTAGTACGTCATTCATGTGTGGGGGTATCACTGTTCACTCAATAATAAGCAAAGCACCTAAAGTCATCCCATATGTCATCAAATACATCCCATGTGAAGTGATAGATAATCAGATTATTTAGCTTCTTCATTTTCCTTTTCTAATACTCATTTGCACTGTAGGGTGAAAGCTAAATTAATTAAGCAGTAGCCCTTTTAACAGAGTATTCTCAGTGTCACCCGTAATAGAAAAGTAAGAGCTTCACCACCTGCATGTACTGGACCGGTACAGTAACGCAAGTCTGTCTCACTCACCATGGTGTGCGTCTGTTTTTCTCGGGTGCAAGTTCACTGCGCTGGCATTATGCCGGCTTGCATAAGATAACGTACCAATTTTCCTAAACAAGAGAGAAGAAGAAGAAGAAGACTGGTGTACTGTCATAGTCGACTGTAATGGAAGTCCATAGTGCTTGTAGAATTTGTTCCTTAAACTCCCACTAATGTTAGAGCAAGGATGAAGAAGTCGGAGGTTACATAGATACTGTCCTCAATAGTTATGTACTGTGCTTTCAATTTGCTACTTGTACTGTGACAACTTTCTGCTCAATCATTTTGTGTTAATCTTAAGGAGCATTGGTTACAGACTAGGTCTTTCTTTCTTCATGTAGTTGCTCCTTCCAAATCCAAGAGACCATCAAGGAGGAAGGAGCTGGCTCGAATGGCCCGGCAACGGAGGCTAGATGCCACTGTCGCTGAATATCGGCGGCTGGTGGCCCTGGAGGAGGAGGAGACGCAGTCTGGTACAACAACAACATCCACGGGGACAGCTGCATCCTCCTCCGTGCGGGCCGCCAGCCAGCGCAGTGCTCCAGCGGTATGGAGCCGGGCTACCAAAGCCAAACGCCACCGCCGAGCAGCAAAGACAGCAGCTGCCCCCCACAGGATTTGCAAGGCACACCGGCGCCGCTTATCCCTCAGACTGTCCTACCTGGAGCAGGAGGTCCTGAACTATAAGAACTTGGTGGAGGGTCTCCGCTTCGAACATGCCACCCTCCGCAAGGAGCATGATGCCCTGGCTGCTAAAGCCAACAGCACCCTGCCATAGTGTCCCTTGCCCCTTTTTTTAGAGACTTTTGGGGGGTGGGAATTGGGAGTTGGGTTTTTTGGGGACTTTTGAAGGACAATCGTTGGGGTTAGGGAGGGTCTTGCGGGAGATTATTTTGTTAGGGCTATAAAAATATACTTTTTGAAACTTTATCTGACCATACCTGTTTTTTACTGCTTTTGAGTCTGGTGGGTGGGGGTTTAACAGTAAGTTTTTTTTCCTGAATAGTCCTAGGACTTTAGTAGTACTACCGTCAATCTCTCTTCTCTCCTAATACTCCATTATACTACCTCCAACCAAACGCCTATCTTACCTGTAATTTCTGTTTGCAAGTAGGGCTAGGCCCAGGGCTGGCTCCACGGGAAACAGCGAATAAGGTTGGCAATCCTGGGCGGATAAAATTTCCTCATAGCGGTGGTACTAGTGGTGTGACACAGTGGCAGTTGCATGCCTATGAAAAAAAAGAAAATGAAATCTGGTTTGTCCTCCTGAGCAATACAACGGTACAATAGAGAATATAGCAGGTGACAGTACATTAGAACAGTGCCACATTGTAGCCTAACAAATGGTAAAGTATAACTACTAATTCGGTTGAAGTTCTTTGACATTAGCCATGGGTCTTTGTCAAGCATAGTAAGAATATATCCTCGGATTTCTTCACCAGCCTGTTGGTATCACCTTATCCTCTCCAGCAAGTGTGTGGATTTATTGCTGTAATTTAGTCACACATCAATCAAAACCACACAGTCCGGGGGAAGAGGGTTAGGGTTTGAAAAATGGATGGGTACGGGGGTTTTTGGGAAAGGTTTTGGGAGACAAGAAAAAATAGCACAGCATGGACAAACAATTGTGAACATAAACAAATCTTTGGGTACAAACCTATCCATCAATCTTTGAAAGTGCATGCACTACTGCATGCATGTCACTGAAAAGTAAGTAGTACTTTCGACAACTGTGGAAGAAAGAATGCGACAGTACAGGGCGTGTGTGGAAATATTGATAACTATATTCAAGATAAGGTCTCTCTTGCCATATACCTGAGAGCCTTGCTGGTCACTATAAATCAATTCACAACACTCAATGGGGTTGGTCTGGAAGGTATCGTAGATAGAAAAGGAGAAATTGCTCTTTTTCTAGGTGTCCCCTCACTCACCAGGGTTGCCCCTTGGTGACATGCTTCATCATTGGGGCCATCCCAGTCCTCTACGGGCTGGGGCGTGCTGCGACTTGCGAATTACGTAGGAGCACTTACAAATGACTATGTGTGGTGCAGATGTGATAGTGGAGTGGACTAAGTGATGTGTTAAAGGATCAATTTAGAAGCAGAGAGAGATCCAAGAAATGCAGTCACAGTCATAGAAAAACACAATGGATACTGTATCTGTATGTTGTTGTAGTTGTCCTGTTGAAATTGGTAAGTAAGTTGCATGCAGAAAAAAATTCCTCTTATTAGCGGCACTCCTCCTTTGCAGCTGACGCTTCGTCCATCGATGTTGGTCACCAGAAGACACCCTGTAAAAAAAGCACAGCATGGACAAACAATTGAACATGAACAAATCTTTGGGTACAAACCTATCCATCAAACTTTGAAAGTGCATGCACTACTGCATGCATGTCAGTGAAAAGTAAGTAGTACTTTCGACAACTGTGGAAGAAAGAATGCGACAGTACAGGGCGTGTGTGGAATTATTGATAACTATATTCAACATAAGGTCTCTGTTGCCAGATACATGAGAGCCTTGCTGGTCACTATAAATCCATTCCCAACACTCAATGGGGTTGGTCAGGAAGGTATAGTAGATAGAAACGGAGAAATTGCTCTTTTTCTAGGTGTCCCCTCACTCACCAGGGTTGCCCCTTGGTGACATGCTTCATCATTGGGGCCATCCCAGTCCTCTACGGGCTAGGCCTTCTGCGACTTGCGAATTACGTAGGAGCACTTACAAATGACTATGTGTGGTGCAGATGTGATAGTGGAGTGGACTAAGTGATGTGTTAAGGGATCAATTTAAAAGCAGAGAGAGATCCAAGAAATGCAGTCACAGTCATAGAAAAACACAATGGATACTGTATCTGTATGTTGTTGTAGTGGTCCTGTTGAATTTGGTAAGTAAGTTGCATGCAGAAAAAAATTCCTCTTATTAGCGGCACTCCTCCATTCCATCTGACGCTTCGTCCATCAATGTTGGTGACCAGAAGACACCCTGTCCACTGCCTGCCTGGCGGATGCTGAATTGCGGCTCGCTAATGTGAAGCCTGACTCCATCCTTTTTTCCCCATTGCACAGACTGAAACCCGGCCTGTAATTATTCAACGAAAAACAGGAAGTGATATAATATTACAACACCACTGATAATATAAGGTATGTAGGCTGTGGAGTGCAAAAAGTCACACTTTGATTTTCCTAGTAGACAGTACAATATTTTTGAAAGTGCGTACTCTGTCTGAGTCACCTTTTGAAGGATAAATAAGTATGGGCAAATTAATGTAGCGGATCTTTCCCCTCAAGCTAGGTGTACTGTAAACTGTGTTTTAGAACAAAATTAGATCTTCCCAGCAGTGCTCCCACCCAGACCCTTACTAAAGCCAGTCTCAAAAATGTAGAAGACCCCCAATCAAATCTCAAAAAACAAGGCCTAGCAGAAAACTGGTGACAAAACGTACTTTGAAAGTAAAAGTAGGCCCAAATACCCCCTTACCCACCGTGGATTGCATTCAAACCACTTGCAAGCAACCAAGCAAAAGTATCCATAGCCAGCATCGCTCCAAGACTCGAAAACCCCCCCACCCAAACACATGCAATAGAAATACTGCTAACCCTAACGAACCCTAAGTTAAGAATAGTGGCAAAGGCTTTCTTTAACTATGCCAAATCCCCCCTTTCCCACCATGGATTTTCTTCAAATGACTTGCAACCAAAATTACACATTCTCACGAGTGCTCTAAGACCCCAGAACTCAGTTGCAAAAATCTAGAACACCCCGAAACACATGCAATCCTGCTGCTAGGGCTAACCCTAACGAACCCTAAGTTACAAAAAGTGCCAAAAGGCTTTTCCGCGTGGATTTTGTCCCAACCACTTCTATCCGGTATTAGACCTTCCCAGGAATGCCCCAAGACCCGCCAACCCACCCGCCAAAAAGCATAACACCCCCAAACAGGCCAAAAGCAAAATCTCATACTTACAATATTTCTTGGCCTTCGGTCCAAACGCGCTGTGTAGCTGGGCCATAAGTCCGGTTTACCACCACGGATTTCCTAAAAAGCAAATGCAATCAAGATTAGAGTGTCCCAGCAGTGCTCACAGACCCCGAAACCCACCCACAAACACCAGGAAGCCCCCCAAACAGGCCCCCGAAAACGCTACATTGAGCAAAATGTCAGAAATAGCAACAAAAAAAATCAGCGTGGATTTGGTCCAAACCACTTTTATCCGGTATTAGAGCTTCCCAGCAATGGCCCCAGAGCCGTCAACCCAGGAGAAAATGAGTAGAAGACCCCCAAACAGCCAAAGAGCAAAAGTACAAAAATGGGGACTTAGTCATTTTTTGGCAAATTTCCCAAATCACTCCGCGCGCACTCTGCAGCTAAGCCCTAACTCCCCTCTGCCACCATGGATTTGCTTCAAACCTCTTGCAAAGTAAAGTATCCATAGCCAGCAGTGCTCCCAGACCCCGAAACCCACCCACAAACACCAGGAAGCCCCCCAAACAGGCCCCCGAAAACGATACATTGAGCAAAATGTCAGAAATAGCCAAAAAAAAATCGGCGTGGATTTTGTCCCAGCCACTTCTATCCGGTATTAGACCTTCCCAGGAATGCCCCAAGACCCGCCAACCCACCCGCCAAAAAGCATAACACCCCCAAACAGGCCAAAAGCAAAATCTCATACTTACAATATTTCTCGGCCTTCGGTCCAAACGCGCTGTGTAGCTAGGCCATAAGTCCGGTTTACCACCACGGATTTCCTGAAAAGCAAATGCAATCAAGATTAGAGTGTCCCAGCAGTGCTCACAGACCCCGAAACTCACCCACAAACAGCCGGAACCCCCTCAAAGAGCACCTCAAAGGCAAGCAAGTCAGCAAAAACACCCAAAAATTTCCGCCTCGGATTTGGTCCAAACCACTTTTATACGGTATTAGAGCTTCCCAGCAATGGCCCCAGAGCCGTCAACTCACCTGCAAAGAGGTAGAACAACACCCCCACAAGTGCTGAGTCTTTCTTCATTGGGCTTAAACCAGCCCTCTAGTGTGATGGAAATAGGAGTCTGGAGGAGGAGGATAGAGGAGCATGTTCTTCTGAACTTGTGAACCTGAGGAATGCAGACTGCGGCACCTTCAAATCAATTAGCAAACAAGTGAAGACAGTTCTGCTGATGGGCTTGTTTTTGTGATTATCTGATTAAAGTTTGAATTATATTAACTGTGCACAACAAAGAAAGACAGACACACAGGAATAAAAGTGAATAAGGACGAAAAAGAAAGTTATTGATTCGTTGTCTCATTTTCAGGGCTCGGTATCACGGTCCATGAATAAGAATAAGGCTTCGTCATCATACTCTGCAAATTCAGGCAGGGTGAGCTCAGTGTCACCTGACAGAGAAGAAATTCCCTCATCTATGTTGCTGTCCACCTTGTCTTCATCCGGCGCGCTTTCTCGTACTCTGAAATCTGGTGGTATGAGGTGCTGATTCATCTTGATCATTGTTAACCTCTCCACATTTTTGGGCGAGAGGCGGCTCCGTTTGGAAGTTACAATGCCACCAGCAGCACTGAAAACACTTTCAGAAGACACGCTTGCGAGTGGGCAAGACAAGTAGTTTAAAGCCAGGTTGGTGAGCTGTGGCCACAATTCTTTTTTCCCATGCCAATACGCCAATGGGTCAGCATTAACATAGACCTCTGTTGAGTCATTCAGATAGTCCTTCACCATCGACTCAAGGTTCTCCTCCAAGGTTCCTCCACTTTGCTTAGCTGTTGCTGTGACCTTTTGAGAACCAAACCCAAGCCGAGCTAGCCAATCCTCTTCAGCCTCCAATGTTACTGTTGTGTCTGGTGGTGCAGATGATCCGGTTGCAGGTCTCTTTAACGGCTGAGAGGTCACTTGTGCCGCAGCCACAGGTGCAGAAGTGGATTGTTGTGACTGGGGATGGCCTGCTGATGCTGATGTACTGCCTTTTCCTTCAATTTGCTGCCGTTCTCTTTCAAACCTCTTGGCTGAGGAGACTATCCACTGTTTGTACTTTGTAACATCTTCATCAGCAAAAGGAAAGAATGCTTGGCCTGCCAGCGCCTTTTTGTAGCGTGGATCCAGAATAGTAGCACAAATGTAATGCTGGTTTGAGTGGATCATTTTAAGACGTTCATCACCTTGTAGGTGCTCTAATAATTTCTCAGCCAGAACAAAAGGGTCTTGGTTTTCTTCATCTTTTTCAAACACAGAACACACCTCCTTCAGTTGGTGCTCCAGCATGTACAACAATGGGATAGCTTTTCCCAAATTACAGTCCTCCATGCTGACTGCACGCGTGAAGAACTCAAAAGGATGAAGCATGCGTGTCAGGCTTTTAACTATGTTCCATTGCGCCGGACCCATCCTCAGGTCCTCCTTCTGAGCTGTACCCTGTGTTAAGAAATAGTGATCGAGTACCGTATACTGCTCATACAGACGCTCAAGCATGTAGAAGGTTGAGTTCCAACGTGTTACCACCTCCTGGATGAGTGCTTTCACTGGCATTTGACGTTCATATAGCAGGCTCCTCAGATGCTTCCGGGCCTTAAAAGAATGGCTGAAATGGTTGCACATTTTTCGGCAGGTGTCCACTACTCTGTACGCTGCACTATCACCCAAGAATTTTTTGACAACCAGGTTTATACAGTGCGCCAAACACGGCACTCTGAAATAGTCACCCAGCTGCATGGCCTTAACTATATTGGCGCCATTGTCCGTGGAAACATAACCAACCTGGCGTTTTTTTGGGGACAGCCAGTCAAGGACCTTTGTGTTAAAGACATCCAAAATGTTTTGTGCTGTGTGACGTTTCTCCAAACCAAACATGGCTAGTGTTGCATGTTTCCGAGCAGCTTTAAAAACAATGTCCGGGTCAACACCTGCGTTTAGCTTTGCTTTAGCCCCTGAAAAAGAGACCCAGTGTGCAGTGATGCACATGTAATCAGCGCCTGCGCCACTGGTCCACATGTCTGTTGTCAGATGTATAGTGTGAACAGCACTCTTCTGCAAAGCTGCCCCAATCACCTCCAGAACATCTTCATGTAGTGCTGGAACCGCAACTCGGGCAAAATAAAACCAGCTAGGAACCTTCCATTTAGGGCAGAGCGCTGCCACTAATTCTAGAAAACCAACCCCTTCTACAAAAGAAAAAGGGAGAAGGTCCAGAGCTAGCATTTTAGCCAGCTTAGTGTTATACAGACGCGTCAGTGGGTGGTTGCGTTCATATTGCGCTTCTGTAAACAACATCTTTTTAATGTTTCCCTGGACCAAGGATTTACGGGATGATGATGATGATATCTTCGACCCAGTTACGCTCGCTGATGAACTTTTTCGCATTGGTGTCTCACTCTCTCCCACACTCTTAGTGTGGCTCACATGGGGTGTGCTGCTGACAGGGGTACTGGGTGTAAGTGAAGTGTTTGGATCGTCTTCTTCCTCCTCGTCATCATCAGATGAAAAATCAACGTTTTCATTATGTGCAATTCGGGCTTCCTTGATCGCCTCTAGGTGCGCAAACCATTGGACAGCGTGCGTTCTCCTAAGATGACCTCTCTGGCCTCCGGTACCATAGTTGGTACCAAACTTACCCTGACTAACTCGAAGCTTACAAATGCTACAAATGGCTACGTTTTCCTTTTTTGGGCAAACACTAAAGAAGTCCCAAACTGGAGACTTGAAATGTCTTTGGGGGCCGGAGGAGGCGGCGGCGATACTGGTGGTGGTGGTCCTGCTGCTAATGCCAGATGAAGTGGAGGATGTGGATTGCTGAACTTCAGTACGTTTTGTACTTTCACCACCACTAATTGAGGTCGAGGTGGATGGAGGTCCCTTCTTGCGAGGAAGAAATATGGAAGCGGTAGGTGTTGGTGTACTAGTTAACTCCAAATCTAATGATTGTTGTGTTTCCATTTCCATTGCCTCCTCGTCGACATCATCATCACGCTCAGCAGCTTCTCGGGATAGGGTCAAAATGTCTCTTTGCTGCATGCCCGCTGGGGCTGCAGTGACCTTTATGATGACTGGCTCGTCGTCATCGTGAGAGGCTTCATCAGCAGCAGTATCCGTCACTTCTTGTTGAGCCTCATTACACTGCATAGCTATGAGTTTTTCGACGACCTTCCTTTTACGCTTAGGTATCTTTGTCAGATCATGGTGTGCCTTACTCTCAGACTGCCGTGATGATGGTTCCCAATCTTCATCCAGAATGGGATCATCAGAAGGAGGTGGGCTTGAAGAAGATGTAGACACCCCCCTTGATCTTTTCCTTGCTAGGGATGTGGAAGACAATGAATGATCATCAGGAGGAGTGGCTTCCTCAAATGATACCTCGGTTTGATTGTCAATTTCCTGATGTGCCCCTACTTCGGGAGGAACAACTATTGTGGGCACTTGTGACCCTCCATGCACCTCTGCTTGCGCATCTCCTTGCGCTGCCTCTCCTTCCACATGTACTTGGGCTTGTACTTGCACATGGTGTTGTTGTTGCGGCTGTGGTTGTTCACCACTTGTCAGATGAGTTACAACAACCTGTGTTGATTCAGGGACATTGCTGCTACTTTCTTGCGATGAGCCAATATCACTGGTCGATGGTGATTGAAGAAGTACACTGACTGCCTCTGAAGCACTCAAGGGCTTTGACTTAAGTTGGCGTGGTGGTGGAGGCACTGAACCCAATGGAGCGGGGGTGCTGCTCCCAGCTTGGTCCCCAGCAGATCCTGCTGCTGCTGCAGGCGTACTTTTTTTTTTGCTCCCAAAAAACGCAGCGGCCGGCACACCAGCCTCCTTGGTAACTTGCTTCTTCTGCTCCTTACTAGCAACTTTCTTGCTAGAGGAGCTACGGAGACCTTTTTTTGGGGCCATCTTCTTCAGAGCAGGTCAGACAGCAGGCCGCAGTTGCACGAATTGTAGAGTTGTCTGAGGCCAGACGTGACGTCGCGTGACGTTATGCTGCACACACACACCGCTGCAGGACTTCTTCCTGGCACTGGTGGTTCTCTTGAGTCTTGTGCACCTAAAAGCAATGGAAGACAGAGGAACATCAGTTCAGTTATACACCCCAAAAAAAATCGAAAAAAAACAGAAAAATCAGCACAATCTCATGCCCTCCATGGTGCTTAAATTCAAGACACCACACAGAAAGACTAGGCACATGCAACACTCACTACCCCCTGGTGAAAAGGCCACAACAGGCCAAAAAAACGAAAATCGCAGAAAAATCAGCACAATCCCAAGCCATCCAGCCCCTCCATGATGTTTAAATTCAAGACAACCCACAGAAAGACTAGGCCCATGCACCACTCACTACCCCTGGGCATAATGGATGAAAGCTAGGCAAAATGGGTGCAGGCCTGAGAACACTGCCTACATTCAAAATGGCCCCCTCCATCACAGCACATGGCCAGGGCCTGTAGCAGCACTCAAAATGGCCCCCAACCACATGGCCTGTCCACAACAGGCCAAAAAAACGAAAATCACAGAAAAATCAGCACAATCCCATGCCATCCAGCCCCTCCATGATGTTTAAATTCAAAACACCCCACAGAAAGACTAGGCCCATGCACCACTCACTACCCCTGGGCATAATGGATGAAATCTAGGCAAAATGGGTGCAGGCCTGAGAACACTGCCTGCATTCAAAATGGCCCCCTTCATCACAGCACATGGCCAGGGCCTGTAGCAGCACTCAAAATGGCCCCCAACCACATGGCCTGTCCACAACAGGCCAAAAAAACGAAAATCACAGAAAAATCAGCACAATCCCAAGCCATCCAGCCCCTCCATGATGTTTAAATTCAAAACACCCCACAGAAAGACTAGGCCCATGCACCACTCATTACCCCTGGGCATAATGGATGAAATCTAGGCAAAATGGGTGCAGGCCTGAGAACACTGCCTGCATTCAAAATGGCCCCCTTCATCACAGCACATGGCCAGGGCCTGTAGCAGCACTCAAAATGGCCCCCAACCACATGGCCTGTCCACAACAGGCCAAAAAAACGAAAATCACAGAAAAATCAGCACAATCCCAAGCCATCCAGCCCCTCCATGATGTTTAAATTCAAAACACCCCACAGACAGACTAGGCCCATGCACCACTCATTACCCCTGGGCATAATGGATGAAATCTAGGCAAAATGGGTGCAGGCCTGAGAACACTGCCTGCATTCAAAATGGCCCCCTCCATCACAGCACATGGCCAGGGCCTGTAGCAGCACTCAAAATGGCCCCCAACCACATGGCCTGTCCACAACAGGCCAAAAAAACGAAAATCACAGAAAGATCAGCACAATCCCATGCCATCCAGCCCCCTCCATGATGTTTAAATTCAAGACAACCCACAGAAAGACTAGGCCCATGCACCACTCACTACCCAGGGTGAAAAGGCCACAACAGGCCAAAAAAACGAAAATCACAGAAAAATCAGCACAATCCCAAGCCATCCAGCCCCTCCATGATGTTTAAATTCAAAACACCCCACAGAAAGACTCAGTGCACCCACCACTGAGTACCCCTGGGCAAAAGGCCCCAAAACAGCCCAAAAATCGAAAATTCCAAAATTGTAGTTGCAGCAACTGTAATGCCCCAAACAAACTTACTTGTGAAATTTCTAATCCAAAAGTGATCCAAAGAAAGTCAAAAAGGCCTCAAATCCAAATATCCAGCAGCATCCACAAAAAGTAATCCTTCCAGCTCCAGATCCAAATGAAAAGTGACCAGGAGATGGACAAAGCACTGGGAGGAGCCTGCTGGACAGGAACAGGAAGTTGAAGACTGTGGGGCACTTCCTTCCTCCCACCCCCCCCTCCCCAAAATGGACTCCTCGCAAAAAAAGTGCAGGCAAATGTCAACCTGAGGAGTTATTCAGATAAAAATCATCATTTCCAGAAGGTTTATGCTGCTTGCTGGTGGATTTCTTGTGCAAAATTGCAAATTTTATATTTTCGCGAGTGCGAGATTGTTGCTGCTCGCCGCATCTCCAAGCTCGCATTTGCGAAGTCCCGCGATACGTGATCACGGCGTACTCGCGTTGACAAACTCTCGCTGTGCAAGTTGGCAAGCCGCGATTACGTAATCGCGCTCGCCAAATTCTCGCGGGATCCCGCAGCAAGATCCAAAATGGCGCAGCACTCGCAAAATATCAAGAAAAACAACTCGGCAAACGCTGAATGACGGTAAGTAAACGCCGCGCGCCGCAAAATTGTATCACCAAGAAAAAAAAAATCCACTGCGTGCGAATTTGCGGATTTTGCGGGAAATTCGCGAATCTCGCGGATTGCGAATTTGCCAAAAATCTGCAAAATCCGCGAGCGGAACGGATTTTACGCCCATACTTAATCACTCCTTGGCTACGGAACACACAGACACTCCTGCAGATATAACCTCCATTTTGTTGGATTTCCTGAGGGAGTCGAGGCGAAAGAGCAATAACTCTTCCCAGAAAAATGGATTAAGGAGTTATTCCCTGCAGCGACACTCTCACCCATCTTTATAGTTGAGAGGGCACACAGGGCGCTTGTAGCACCACCATCACCGGGAGCACTGCCCAGAATGATGATAGCAAAGATCTTAAACTATAGGGACCGTGATTTTATCCTCAAAGCGGCGAGACGAGATGGGGACCCTGTCCTTGGGAATCAAAAAAATCAGTATATTCCCAGATTACACATGCCTACTTCAGCAGCAGAGAGCGTCCTTTATCGGGGTGAAACAAAAGCTCAGAGCTATGAACTTACAATACATGCTCATGTATCCAGCAAAGCTCAAGGTGCTTCATGCTGGTAGAACGCATGTTTTTACGACACCAGAGGCGGTCTGGGACTGGCTAGAGGTCCAAGGAGAGAGGAGACCGTGACCCAGAGGGGGGAAGAAGAGAATACCCCCGACCAGCTCCAAGGAGGGCAGGAGCAATGCCCGTCGCCGAGGCCCCAGACGGTCCTCGAGATCAACGCAAAGAGTGGTGGTCAGAAGGAACGGATCCCTGGAAATGGAACAATCGGACTCTGAAAGAGAGGGCAGTAAGTCTCCCAGACTTGACCAAGCGACACAGCAGGTGGAACAGGAGGCTGCCAGAGCGCTGTGGAGGTGGTGACTGCCACGGGCTCTGAAACAAGTACAGGAGAAATCGTTGAAAATACACCTCAGCAGGGGAGCTCCTGAGGCGCTGAAAGGTCAAACCGACGACAACAGGAGACCAACACCGAAGGTTTGACTGTACGAGGCCTTTGACTCCGACACCGGCATAACAGGTGGACAGGGAACTAATTGGTGGTGAAGCTGAATCCCATCGACACCTGGCTGGCTGACTGGATATGGCTGGGCACTGACGACGGGCGGGTGGCCTAGGCAGCCTCCCCCTCCTCTCTTTCCTCCTTTCTTCTTTATCTGTTCTCTCTGGCTGTTTCTTTCAGATGGCTACAAGTTTCTTCTGCAGTTCTCTTTCTTCACTTTAGAACTATTCTCATTGAACGCTGTTACATGTTGAGTGGTAGAGTATGATTAGATAGTGTTCGTAGTGGGTAGTGTGAGGGTGAGTGCTGCCTAGGATCAGAGGGGCGATGCCGACGGGCACTTGAAGAATCTGGGAAGCACGCTTTTCTCTAGCCTGCAGAAGTTCAGTATTGGATGATTGAATGTGGATTGTGTAGTGGTGTGGCTCACTGGTTAGAGGCGGCAGACCCGGGAGCAGAGGATGGCCCGGGACCAGGGTTCAATTCCCGACACGGAAGGGTCGTGGACCAGGGTCAGCGGACTCGATAATTCTCACCTCGGTGCCTACTCTAACCAGGTATCACACTAGGCAACTCTGGGCATTAGCTTGCCTCATCTCCACAACGGCCCCCCACATACGCCGGGGATGCCTGGTTTCACCTTGGAGATACCCAGTGGGGACTATCTCACAGGGAAAGCCAGGACGGGTTCCCCAGCGGTCTATTGCGCAGAGATACTCCTTCGGGAGTCGATTCTAGCGCGTTAGAAACCCACAATTAATTAATAAATTAACTGTGTGGAAATGGACTTTGAGGTATAAGAACGTATGGTTGCTTGAGGTTTTCTATATATAGGAATTACAGCAATGATAGTGAAACAGTTCATGCGGTTTTTTGAGGGGTGGGAGGGGGAGGTTGGGATTGGAGTGGGGATGCACGGATTGTTATTTAAGTGTCTACCCGGGGGTGGGAAGTTCAAGTTGTTCAGTTTACGGGCCTCACCGGCAGCAAAAGAGGCAATATGCAGTGAGTACTACAAACTGACATGACAGACGTGGGTTGGATGATACGGGGCAATACAAAATCATAACATGGAATGTGAAGGGGTTGAATTCCTTTACTAAATAGTACCGAATGCAAAAATACATGAGGAGGCATGGCATTCAGATTGCTATACTACAGGAGACACACCTGCTTGACATAAACACAGAAACTCCAGCGGAAGTGGAGAGGACAACTGTTTGGATCCACTAACTCCACATAGGCGAGGGGAGTAGTCATGGCTGGCTCCACAGGTCCCGTTCAAACTACACGCATATGAAGCAGATGTGAAGGGCAGGTATGTTATAGTACACCGTGTTCTGGATGGTGTTGAGGTATGCCTGGTCAATGTATATGCGCCAAACATAGATGATGGAACTTATTACACACACATAGAATTCCGGCTTCTCCCATATATTGGGATACCGTTGATCTGGGTGGGGGACTTTAATTGCGTGTTGGATGACCAATTGGATATGGATCCACTGACACAACACACTAAACCACAAATGACGAAAGATTTGAGCGGGGTGATGTGCCGGCTTAACTGCGTAGATAATTGGAGAGATACACATGTAGGAGAACGCAGCTACACATGCTATACCCCTGCCTATGAGGTACAGAGAAGACTAGATCATTTCCTGCTATCTACAAAGGTGTGTGCTGAGGGGACAGAGACAGAGTTGCTAGGTCGATTCCTGTCGGACCATGCCCCGGTGCAGCTGATATGGGGCCTAAGGAGGGTTAGGTCACAAGTACCTCTGTGGCGATGGCACCATGTGGCATTGCGGGATACGGTATTCAGAGAAAACACTGAGGGAGGTTGTTGAAGGCTACTTCAACTTGAGCTGGTCAACCACTGAGACTAGGAGCATGGAGTAGGATGCTTTTAAGGCAGTAGTCAGAGGGGATTGTCTGTCTAGAGTGGGAGGAACAAGAAGACGCCTAGAGGCAGAGCTAATGGAAGCCGAGGACAGGCTTGCTAGGACGCAGCGCAAGCACCAGGGATCGATGCCACCCAATGACTTGTTCCTGCAGGAACAACGCAGGGTGGGAGAGATATGGGACAGATTGGACTGCTTGGTTACCAGATAATATCGGCAACTACTACACAAAGAGGGAGACAGGTCAGGGCGGTTACTGGCATTGCTCTTAAAGTGTGAGTGTCTGGCTTCATTGATATTATCACTACACAATCTGAATGGGGAGATGGTCACCACACAGACAGGGGTTAACACCACATTATTCCAACACCTATCAGAAACGTATTGCGAGACTCTTGTCCATTGGGTCCCACTGGAGGAGGGGTGGTTTACTGACCTCTCCCTTCCTCGAATTATGGACGAGCAGCAAGTAGAACTAGAGGCAGTAATTCAGCTGGGGAAACTACAGGAAGCACTGCATGACATGGCTAGGGGCAAGTCGCCACTCCCGGATGGGCTCCCGGTGGAGTTCTACCAAAATGATGCAGATATCCTGCTCCCGTGCTTACTGGAAATGCGGCAAGAAAGAAAAAAGTCTGGACACTTGCCGCAGTCTATGAGAGAGGCACCAATAATAATGCTCCCCAAGCCTGGTAGAGACACGGAGGATTCGGCGGGGTATAGGCCCCTGTCTATGCTAGGAGTAGATTCTAAACTGCTGGCCGAGGTTCTGGCTAATAGACTGCGAAGAGTGGTAACATTCTTGATACATGAGGATCAATGTGGGTTCATGCCCGGCAGGGGAACTCACATGAATTTGAGACGGTTGTCTCAAGTGTTACACTCGTAGGGGAGAGTGTCCATAGAGATGCAGTGGTTGCTTTAGATATCGAAAAGACATTTGATATGCTGCCTTGGGAATACCAATGGGAAGTGCTGGGTAGGATGGGCTTTGGGAAGAATACGTCTTGTGGGTTAGGTTGCTATACCACCAGCCAAGAGCTTGAATACAAAATGGGAGCCTAGTCTTGGAAATTATCTGGATCGAGAAGGGCACGAGGCAGGGATGTCCGTTGTCCCCACTCCTGCTGAGAGACATGGCGCAATGGGGCATAGTGGTAGGCGGTAAAATGCATGTGGTGTCCTTATATGCTGACAATGCACTTCTGTATATTAGACAGTCCGAAGAGGCACTCCTGTTAATACTTAGGATATTAGACTCCTTTGGGGCAAGTTCGGGTCTCCGAATTAATCAATAGAAAACAATACTATTACCGTTGGGAGCTCTGGCACAAGGAAACCCTCGAGATCTCCCTGAAGTCGCACTGGAATGGCAATACGGGCATTTTCGGTACCTAGGTATACAGGGAGCCCATAAGCCAGAGGCCCAGGTTGACCTAAACATGGGCAGGGTCCTTGCAGGGCTAAAAGCATCAACACAAATCTGGAATAAACTCCCCATTTCCATTATGGGTAGAGTGGCGCTCTCGAAAATGGTGCTGTTACCCCGCTGCTTATATGTCTTACAAAACTCTTTCTGTAGAATCCAGAAACCCTTGTTTGATGTATTAAATAGTCTTTTGATATCCCTGGTATGGGCGGGGGATCGAAGCAGAGTAAAGTTAGAATTGCTCAAGCTGAATATGAACGCGGGGGTCATGGGGTTGCCTGATCTTCGGCTATACTACTTAGCGGGTCTACTACAATACGCGGCACAATGGTGTATGGAGGAACGTATGGTAGACAAGGAATTATTGGGTGACAATTGGGGCACAATTACAGATATGTCTCATGATGGGGTCCAATACTCAAAAAAATACCCCTCATATAGTGCGACAGATTACGCAAGCCTGAGAGCAGGCTGTCAGGCTGCTTCTCCACAGGGCGCTATATGGTACAGCGCTTCAACTTTGGTGGTGGAAGGGGTTCCAAGAAATCCAAGATACAATGGATATCTCCAAGTGGTATGAGGGAGGATGCGAAAGAGCTGGTGATCTATATCAGAACGGGACCTTCATCACTTTCGAGGAGGCACAGAACTGGTTCCAGGTACCGGCAACCCAGTTCCTACAGTATGTAAAGGTCTCCCGAACTGTCTTGGAGATATGGAGCACATTCCCAGACGAGCTGCCGGAGTCGCATGTACTACTGACACTCCTAGATCTGTGCTCCAGTCGTGGCCTGATCTCACGCATGTACGCAGCAATGAAGGAAGACCGGGTGGCTAATATGTCTGCAGTTAGCGGGAGGTGGGATGAGGACCTCCCAACTCCACTGACAGATGGAGAATGAGAGAAAGCACAGGTGGCGGAAGCCACAAGTAACGCTAGGTTTAAATTAATTCAATTTCATTATCTACATCGTACATATGTAACACCACAGCATGGAGAGCGGTTCACACCGGGAGTCACACCAGACTGCCCGAGATGCAGCACTTACCCGGTCACCTTTTTACATATGACCTGGAGCTGTGTACGTCTACAACCATACTGGGATCAGGTGGTATAGTCCCTCCGTGCGTGCAGCAACAGCAATGAGAATAGAGGTGTCTATAAAACAGTGCCTATTGGGTGTCCTCCCAACCCCAAAAAAGCACGGATTAGACAAAAGTTCTTACTGCTGGGTCTGGTCCTGGCGAAAACAAGAATCGCGATACACTGGACTAAGTCTGCACCACCCAAATTGTGTAAATGGAAGGCTGATGTGTGTGAATGGGGGATGGTGGAGGAGTGCCGCGGAGTGTGATATGCTTGAATGGGGACAAATGTTAACAGCAGTGACAGTTGCAGAACTCCAACAAAATGAAGACACAATGCCAACGCAATCATCTGTGCCTTAAGCACAGGTACTCAGCGCTGAAGATAGCGACAGCCTCCCGCACACAAATAACTCTAAGTCAGGTACATCATCCGACCTAAATGCCTAAATAATGCCTAAACAGTATAGCTGCCAGCTGTCGGGAGGGAAGAAGGCTGGGGGTGGGAAGGGAAATGTTCATGTTCTAAAATGTTTACAGGAGATCATCCTGCAACTCAATAAATCGAAAAGACGCTGCAAATATGCTGTAGATAGATAGGTCGTGAATAAGGATGCAGGTTGTTTTATAATATGATACTGTAAGGAAATGTACAACATATTTTGTGATGTGTTATGAAGCAGTGCTATTAATAAAAACAGTTGACAAAAAAAAAGGAGGCCACAGAGTGCTTGAGGAATTTTGGTAATTTCTGACCTTATAAATTCAGGCATACGCTGAAACCGCTAATCTACCTCTTTAGAACCAAAGGTGTGCACAAAGTTAATGTATAGGCTGCAAGAGTACACCTTTCACATTGTTTCACATTGTTCAAAGCAGCACTGCAGATATCTTGTTGAGTTTGCCACTAAATGAGGTTAAGGGGCAGAGAAGTGAGGAGGAGGGTGGGGTGTCCCAAGTGAAGCAAATCCTTGATGGTGCTATTTCATCAGAGAGGTGGATCAGGTGCATGAATGAGTATGTCCTGTTGTGTGCTTTGTGAACTGGTAGCCTAGAGAGGATAGAAAGGAGGGTGTGTTATCTTTTTTCATTGTTGCCACTGTAATATCAAAATATGATTAGTTAGTGTAGAATGCAAACTGTTGATGCCAAGGAATGGAAGCCTAAGGATTTTCACATTGACTCATTAACTAAATGTGTTCTCAAAGGTGGTTTTTAAGTAGGTTTTGGTACCATGGGTAAACAAAGACTTGTGCAAGATTGTATGTCCTGTGCAATTAGGGGACTGTGAAGATGTCCCTCAGTGTTGTTGAATATATCGAATGGGCTTGCAGACGGTGGCTGCAGAAATTAACAGCCACATGCATCAAGTGATTTAGGAATCGCAAACGGTGCGAATCGCAAAATTCGGCCGTTTGCGATTCCCAAATCACTATGTGGGATGCATCAATCCAAAACGACAAGAAATCGCTATTTTTTGCGATTTCAGAAAATGCGATTGCATTTAAGGAATCGCAATTTGAGATTCCTTAAATGCAATGCATGACACCCAAAAAGAATTGTGAAATCGCAATTAGGAGGAAAAAATTACCATGAGGTTGGACCTCATGGTAATTTGCGAATTAGCTAAAAAATGCAATTTTGTGCATTTTTCTAACTGTCATGTTGTGCACACACATGCCCTTAGGGCATGTGTGTGCACAACATATGTGCATAGATCGATTTCAGGGGTGCAACAGGGTGTCCTTTGGACGCCCCTGCACCCTTGAAATCGCAATCTCAATTTGCGATTCGCTAATAGCGAATCGCAAATTGAGATTGTCTTCCCATTCATTCCTATGGGCCTTTTGGCCCATAGGACTCAATGGGAAGGGATTCCTTAATTGCGATTCGCAAATTGTGAATCGCAATTAAGGAAAATTAAGGAATCGCTAATTAAATTGCGATTTTTTGATGCATTGCCGTTTGCGATTCCATAATTGCGATTCCTTATTTTTCGCAATTAAGGAATCGCAAACGGCAACAATGATGCATGTACCCATAAGGATCTACATTGTACATCAAATTGTGGTCCAAATTCTGCAATAGTTATGATTTCCCAGGATAAATTGTCACCAACAGTGGTGTAGAAATGCCATTACCTCCTCGTTAGTCTTCCTCGCCACATGACTTACAAAGTGAGCTTCAGCTCCACACCAGAACCCTCCAAAGCAAAAAGTTAGCCTCCCATGCCTCCCATCGCTTCCCAAGATGGCCGATCCATTACCACCTGACCTCTATAAGAGGCGGGCTGGCCCAACCCAACAGCCTGGTTTTTTTGTTCTGCGCGTCATTACTCTCCAGATGCGTCTTCAGGTAAGTGGCTCCTGCTGTAGCAGGAGCATGGGTCCTTGGCTGGCGGTCCTGCGCTAGCGAACTCTGGGGCTTTTGGACCTCCCCCCTTCCTTCCCCCGGGTCTCTTTTGGGCCCGGTTAGGCTCTGCTTTGGCGTGCCAGGGGTCTGTGGGGGGCCGGCGGGGTCTGGGGCTCTGCTGTTTGCACGCCCTTCTGACCCTCGCCTCGCACTACCAGTCGTTATGTGCTTTTGTTTTCTCCCCGGGCCGTCTGGGCAGTGCACCCGGGCCGCCTGGGCAGTGCACCCGGGCCGTCTGGGCAGTGCACCCGGGCCGTCTGTGTCTCGCTTCACTGTCAGTGGTGACCTCCCGGGGGCTAGTTTGGATCTGCTGCGGTCCCTTCTCTGGCCCCTGGAGCGTGCGACGTGATGCCGTTTTCCATGGAAATCAGTGTGGTCCAGTGGGTAAGTTCCTGCCTTCCATCCAGGCAACCGGGGTTCAGTTCCCGGGTTCGGCACCAGGTGACTGATGGTGGCATGGAGGATCCTCACTTATTCGGGCTCCCTGCACTGCTGCGGGGTTGGTCTGCATCAAAGGGCGGCCCGTTTCTGCGGCCTCGCCCCCGTGTGCACTCCGGCCTTTGTGCGGCCTCTGTTTTCAGCCCCGTGTGGCTGGCGCATACTTATTGCGGCCGAGTTTAAGTTAACTCCCTGGTCGGCTCTGTTCTTTTTTCTTTGTAACAGGCCCTCCCCCCCGCTTGGTCCCGCTTTCACGGGCTTACCTTAGGCCGTCCTCGGTGATGCGTGGGATTTCCGCGCTTCGGGAGTTGGCTGCCCCCGGTCTTTCTTGCGATTGTTTGGTGACGGGGTCAGGGGCGCAGCCGGGTGCCGTTTGTTTTTTCACGTTCCCGCCAGGCCTCTATGCGGGTCCGGGCTGTTTTTGCTGTGGGCCTCCTTGTTTGGGCTCCTCGCCTCGGTCCGGGGGGCAGGGCCGGGCGTCTCCGGCTTCACTTCGGTGGTTCATACGGCCCTGGGGTGCCCGACGGTTTGATTACTGATCCCGGTTTCCTCCCGGTCTTTTGGTCTTGTTTCTCTGCGCTCCTCTTCCAGGGGTTCTGTTCGGGTTTCCCTCTCCCTTGGTTCGTCCCTGATGCCCCGAGCGCATGTTCTGGCATGTTTCTGCATGTTTAATGTTGGTGGGCTGTTGTATCCACTGTGGGTTCCTGTGGTTCGGCCTCTTGGTCGCGGGTTCAAGTCCCGGGGTGTCACAGGCTCTCTGTCAAATGGGGTTGGAATCCTGTCTGAGTATCCTGTCTTTTTCGTGCTTGCTTTCATTTGGACGTATCTGCAGGTCGGTCGCTCTGTTTTAGGCAGTGCCTGGTGACCCTTGGTTGATTCATGTGCTTTGCTGTTACTCATTTTTTGTTTGTCCCTGTGGGGTGCCGTTTGGCTTCTGCGTTTGGGGCCGTTATGGCCCGGGGCGATATGTGGCCGCTCTGTGGCAGGTTGCGGTCTTGCAGTCTTGCTCTCTGGATTAGGTGTCCGTGGTATTTGTATGCTCGCTTTTTGTTTCGCTTTGCCCGCACACGGGCGCCCTGGCCATTCCTCCCACGGTGGTTTCTGTGTCCTTTTCCGACTGCTGCTTCCACTGGTTGGGGGTTCTGTTCCAGCCGGTTCTTTCTGAATGTCCTGGGTGATGGGTGTTCGTAGTGTGGCTCGATGGTTTGATCGGCAGTCCCTGGTGCTGGGGTCTTGCGCGGGTCCTGGGTTCGATTCCCCGCCTCGGCGGGTCTTGGGCTCATTATTCCAGGGTCCTGGTATTTACGGGGTTCAATCCCGGCGGGTCCGCTCTGCCTTTCTTCCTTTGAGGTCAGCGCGCTTTTGTTCCATTTAATTGGTTTGCATTGGGCGTCTGTTTCGGCGGCCATGTTGCCTCATTGCTGGGGTGATTGTGTGCTTTTCGATGGTTGCACCTGTTTGGTGCCTGGATGGTGACTACCTGGGTGTGCCTGGTGCTGTTCGCTTCCATGGTGCTGCGGCTCGGTGGGGTGCCTTGGGCCTCTGTTGACTTGGTTCGCCTGGGCCGTGGTTTTTACTCCCTGCGTGTTCACTCTGCCCTTCTTCCGTCTTGGTGCTCGCTTCGGCAGCACATATTCTACGATTGGTACGATACAGGGAATATTTGCATGGCCCCTGCTCATGGATGACACGCAAATTCGTGAAGCGTTCCATTAAATTTGGTTGGGTCCCCTTGTGTGGAGTCGCATCTTTCATCTGTTGTTCTGTGCCTGGATGCCCGTGGTGGTATTCGTGCGCCTTACGCTTTCTCCTCTGGCCAATGTTATATATATATATTTTTTTGTCTTCGTGTTTTCTGTGGTTGTTCCTGCTCCGGTGTTTGCGCTGTTTGCGTGTTGGCGAACTGCTGTGTTTGTCAGTTGTTTTTCTGCTGCCATGTAGCATTGGGTTGCGGGGCCTTGGCCTCTTGTTGCTGTTTTGTCCCTGGCTCCTTCCTCCCCTTTGGGTTTTTGGGCCTCCGAGACTGCTGCGCTCTTCTGCTCCTGGCTGGCTCACTGTCTGGTCGGGCGACTCCTGCACCCCTGTTCAGTTGTTTTTCTGCTGTCCCATGCTTCTCGCCTTCTGGGGTCTTGGCCCTTCTGTCGCCTCCCCTCTCATCCTGGGTGGCTCGGTTCCTTTGCTCCTGCCCTCTGCCTGCCTGCTCCGATGGTCGGTTCTTTGGCTCCCCGGCTACTGTCCATGGGGCTGTGGTTCTTCAGTTGCTCTGCTGTGTGCGGTGTGGCTCTATGTTTGGAGCGGCTGACCCTTATGCGGGTGTCTAGCCCGGGACCAGGGTTCGATTCCCCGCCTCGGCGGGTCTTGGGCTCCAGTTCCCACGGGCCTGATGTTTCTCGCCTAGGTGCCTATTCTTGTGAATGGTGCAGGGGTTTGGCGCCCCTCTCTGGTGGGGTGTGCGTTCTTCCCTGTTTTGTTGCAGGGTGGTTTTTTTGACGGTCTCGCTGGACCTTCTGTGTCGGGCTGCCTTGGTGGGGCCTTCCTCGGGTCGTGTTTTGTTCTGGCCCTTCCTTCGTTCTTTTTGCCCCCGGCCCTTCCCGCTCTGTCTCCTGGTACGGCTGAGTTTCTCCTTCCCGTGTGTTGGTGTTGCCTTCCTGGGGGGAATGCTTGGGTTCCCAGTCTGTGCTGGGTCGGTGGGTCTCCCTGTGGGCGTTTTTCACTTCTGGCTTATTTTTGCCGGTCCTTGGCTTCTCTGGGGTTTTTTCCCCTGCCTTGCTGGGGCTTGTTGGTTGCCTTTCTGGTAGGTTTGTCCCTTGCCTCGTGCTCCGGGGTGTGTGCGGGGTTCGCCCCTGTTGACTTTTGGCGCTTTGGTGTTGTCCTTGCCTGGGTTTTTTTTTGGCTCCGGCCTTTTTCTGGCCCTTTGCGCTCTTGTTCTCGTCGGGTCGGGCCGGTTTTGGTGCCTGGTTCGGGTGACTCCTGGGCCCGTCTGCTTCCTTTGGGTCTCAGTTTTTGGCTCTTCGGCCTTCTCGTCCGGGCTCCCGGCTTTGCGCTTCCTGGGGTCCCTTTTTTTCTCCTGGTTTTCTGGGCTTGTTTGGCCTGGCCGGGTTTATTTTTGTCCGGTTGGTGGTGCTCCCCTGTGTGCGTCTCCATCTGCTTCGGCGGTGGTTGGCTTGGTCCCTGCTGCTCTTGGTCCTTGTTTTGCCTCTTGGGGCACGGATTTTGTGTCCTGCCCCTGCCTTCTCTTTCCCTTGCTGGTTTTTGTATCTGGTTTGGGGTCTCGGGTCCTGTTGGCTCTGGTGGCTCCCTGGGTTTCTTGTCATGGCTCGGACTCGTCTTCGCCCTGCCCTTCTGTTCTTCACGCCTTTGGTGTGTTGCTGCCGCGCTCCTATGCCAGTCGGTTCTTCTTGTCTCGCTGGGCTGGGCCTGGTTGTGGGCTAGCTGTCTGTTTGTATGAAAGGGTTGTTCCTTCAATGGCCATACACTTTCAATATTGGTATACATCCTACTTGTTAGAACTTGGTGACAAAGTTATTCTAGACAATATTTATTTCAACATTTCTTTTATTCTCATTTTATATGATATATAAAATGAGAATAAAAGAAATGTTGAAATAAATATTGTCTAGAATAACTTTGTCACCAAGTTCTAACAAGTAGGATGTATACCAATATTTGAAGTGTATGGCCATTGAAGGAACAACCCTTTCATAGTGATGTTTTTCTTCTCCCCTCTGTTCCTTGGCCACAATTAATCTTGTTGAGGGGGTCCCATTGTACATGATGCTAGCTGTCTGTTTGGCCACCTGGGTACTCTCCTCGGCGGCTCGCTCCCTTCTTGTGTTTCTTCCTGGGCCGGTTTACTTGGTCTCTGTGCGGGGTGTTTCCGTACCTGGCCGGTTGGCTGTTTCTGCCTCTTCGGCCCGGTTGGTTCTCCTCCGGGTCTCTTCGGTGTTGTTTCCGGCTCCTGCCTGGGTTCGTTTTCCCTGGTGCCTACCTGGGTTCTCTCCTTGGAGTCGCGGTCCCTTCCGGGGGTACTTTGTGTGTCGGGGGTTTGTCCCCCTTCTGTTTCTTTTCGTCACCCTTTTCAGTTTTTCCGGCTCTTGCCTGTCTGTTGGATGGCTCTGGTGCCGCTTCCCAGTTTTTCTAGTTCGGCTCGCTCGCGGGTTGTGGCGCCCTTGGGGTATTGCTGTGTTGGACGGTTGGGTCGCTGTGGTGGGGTTGCCCTCTGTTCGTTCAGTTCCTCTCTTTGGGCTTTTGCTCCCCTCTCGCTTTGTGCTGCCTGTTGGGCTGCCCTGGTGTGTTGGTCGGGCCTGCACTTTTCTGTTCTGGCCCTGGTTGCTGTTGCCCTTTTGGCTCCGTGCGGTCCGGTCCCGTGCCTCTCTCTGCCTTCCTTTGGTTGGGGCCGTTTTCCTGGCGGCACGTGGTGTCTCTGGGGTTTGGTTTGTTTTTCGGCCTTCCCGGTGTCTTCGGTCCCGGGTTGGTTCTCCTACTCGTGGTTGCCTCTCTCCTGGGTGGTCCTTCCGCTCGTCCTGGTCTGTTGCTTTCTTGTGAGTTTTCCATGAAGCCGCTTGGCTTTGGTATTTGCTCACTTTGTAACTCATGTGGCGAGGAAGACTAACGGGGAGGTAATGCCCCGGTTACTTACCAGTAATCTTCATTACTCCGAGTATAGTCTTCCTCGCCACATGACTTCCCATCCCTTCCTCCCTGTCTGGCTATCGGCTTCATGTTTATGCTTGGTTGTTTCAGACTGTTGGGTTGGGCCGGCCCGCCTCTTATAGAGGTCAGGTGGTAATGGGTCGGCCATCTTGGGAAGGGATGGGAGGCATGGGAGGCTAACTTTTTGCTTTGGAGGGTTCTGGTGTGGAGCTGAAGCTCACTTTGTAAGTCATGTGGCGAGGAAGACTATACTCGGAGTAATGAAGATTACCGGTAAGTAACCGGGGCATTCATGTCTATGGATGTATGTTTGAAGAACCATGGGATTAACCAAGGTGTTACACACTTAAAAGCTCCTGTACTCCCAACCCAAAAGAATGAATTAAGGGCACACCGTGGAGGGTGGATTAGAATTTATAAGTGCGTAACATAAAGTGCAACGGAATTACTTACTCCACACTCACATTGGCGGATAGTGTAGCTCAATACTTAAATGTGAAACCGCTAATGCGATGTTTAAGGTTCCCTCAATGGAGCTTGGGAGGTGCTGTGATGAAGATATGACACAAGAAGTTTTACTAGGTAAGTTTCACTGAGTGCAGAACAAACAGAAGGCAAACTATGAAGGTTGATGCAGACCAGCTGCTTGCACATTTTTGTGTGGAGAGTACACGTGGATGAAGATTTCAAGGTTGGTTTGGAAGGGACTTCTGCAGTAGTCATAATCAGTGAAAGATAGTGTAGGTGATGTCCAGCAGGGTTCAACCTGAAGATCTAGAACTAGTTCCCATACTGCACTGTTAGAAGCGAACCAGAACCGGAGTGATTATTTAGCAGTAGTAGAGGGCAATGTTCTAGGGAGTGTGGCTCCTGAAAAGGAAGGGGCCATGGGAAGTGCTGCATGAAAGCGAGGTACCATAATCATGAGTTGGAGTGATGAACTAAGCAGAAAGGGAGAGCGAAGAGATGTGAAGACCACCAAAGATTGTGCGAGGCACGAAGACAGAGATGTTCTGGAAGCAAATTTAAAAGGGTGTGTTATGTGGAAGCCAACAAACGTTTCACTCTACCACATTTGCAGGATTGTCTGATGTGGTACCTTCAGGGCTGGATTAAACCCTTAGGAGACACCTAGGCAGTCTAAATTTCGGGGCACCCCCTTGCAAATTATCTCCTAATACCCAATGCACAGAAATTTTTACAAACTGACAGCTGCCAGAAGATGAGCTTTCAAGAGGCAAACTGTTATGTGAATCTGATGTCTCTGATTGATATACTTTCAGTTGTTAATGGGTACATTACATAAATACAGTATTTTCTCTATATAGTCTTTAATGTAAAGTTTTTGTTTCTTTGAGTTGATTGTTTTTTTTATATTTTGGTAACAATATTTAAAAAAGCTTGATTGTAATTTTCTAACAAAATCACATCAATATTATTTTGATCCATTGTCATGGGCCCCTAAAAGGAGTGGGACCCATATGTGGTGCCTATTTTGCCTATTTGGTAATCCGGAACTGGGTATTTTAGCGTACCTCCTTGTTCCATTTTTTCTTGGTCGCTTTCTTACTTGGATGAGCTCTGTTGTAGTGAGTTCACTGTTTGTTGCTTATAACAGAGGATGATGTGTTGGGTTGTGTCTTTCTCATGATTTGTGTGTTCTGTACGAACATCCTAGAATGTTGGAATTTGCAGTGATACAACGACTGACACCCAAAGACTGACCTGGCTCGTGCAGCGTCCGCTAATATAATGTTCCGAGGTCTACACATTTGTGTCTCTGTTTATTTCAAATTACCCAAGCACCATAAATGTTTTTGGCTCCTAAGCAAAACAATTCAGCACAGATTAATATCATGCATGACCCTTTTTTGGAGCAAAAAAAGAGACAAGTTGTTTTAGCTCAATGGTGGAAATGTCACCCTAATTTAGATAAGTGGCACAAGAGAGAGCATAGATTAATTTACAACATGGTAAAACAATATTAATCTTTTGCTAAATAAATCCTAAATAATTGTGGATAATGGTACGAAATACCATCAAAGATAAAGAAGGGCATAGGAAAGAGCATACACTAATTTACAACAGTTTTGTATAAAATTACATTTTTGGGTGAACACATGTCATTAAAAGGCAAAACGTGTGTACAGGAGTCCAGGAAGGTGGGATATATTATTGCTGATGGAGATATATGCCTATTATCAGCGGCGGCCCGTGCAGGTGAGAGCGGTGGGGCCAAGTGGGGGAGGGATTTGAACGGACAATGAAGAGGTAAAATGTATTATTTATTCAATTTTCCCTGGTCATTGTCCATCGAAATCCCGCCCTCTCCCTGCCCCACCACTCTTACCTTCATGGGTGCCTGTTATGTATGACAACTTCAGACTCGGGGTGGGGCGGGGGGAAGGCAACTGACGACAGAATAGATTGTATTTATTTATTTAATTTTACCTATTCCATCGTCTGTCGACTACCACCTCCCCGACACCCTGCCCTGCCCCCGCCCGCTGCCCCCAACGCGCTTAGCTGCTCCAGCCGCTGCGTGAAATACATGACCTGTTGACTCGCCCCTAATACACTTGCAAGCCTTGCTAAAGTGTGGAGTCCATGAAACATAGACCTGTTCAGGGCAACAAGGGCCCATTGCTGCATGCCACCCAACTGGCCCATACACCGAGGTTCCCTCTCCAGCAAAGACCCTGATCACCTATCTTTCTTCCTGCCCTACCCACCCCCCACAAGACATTGCCCTCTGTAGCCCACTAACCACGACAGAAGCAAAGCACACCACAGCCCCCAGCTCACCCCACCCATACTGTCCACAACAAAGTTCATTCTTGCTCGTGCTGTGGAATTCCATCCTGCCTCCAATGGCACATGCTACCCTTTTAAACATCGTATGATGCAAATTAAGTCTAAAATGAAAGTAGCATAAGCTGTTAAAATGGATAACATTGAAAAGTAATGAGATGCTCAGAAGAGAGTAGATCAGGTGCCTTTGAATATTCACAGAAATAAGTTTTAGAATGGTAGGAAGAGTGTTCTAACATGCACACATAGACCATACACTCCATCCACACACCCTCAAAAATCTCTGTTTTCAAAGTCTGCCCAGAGAAATCAGCTGCCAGACTACAAACTAGTGCTGCATCTTCCAGTGAGTCTACACTCCAACGTGCCTGCTTCAGACTTGGCTTGGCGGTTCTGGCTGTTCCCATGAGTCACAGGGACAAGACTGATTTGCATATGGTCAGGTCTAAATGGGGGTGGCATGGCGAGCATAAGAACAATGGATTTAACTCAGATTTCTTGACTGGGGGTGAATGTATGATTCATTCAGCACTTCAACCATCATTTGTTTGCATAACACGGTTTGCCCTAAGTGGGATGGGTATGCCCAGACGTGGGCCCCTTGCTCACTGTGCCACTGGATTCAAGCTAGCCTGGTTCGGGCTGGACTGTTCCTATAGAGAGCAGGGTCAAAATTGATTTGCAAATGGCTGGGTCTAAACTGGGGTGGCATGGTGAGCAAAAGAACAATGGGTTTAACCCAGATCTTTTGACTGGGTGTGAATGTAGAATTCATTCAGTATTCTGTCCATCATTTGTTTGCGTAACTCATGCTTCAGACGTTAGCACTAAAAACTGAATGATAAATTGCAACGTATTCAAAATTCCAATGAGATTCGTTCAAACTTGCACCTTGGCTATGGATATGCTTTATAGTTTTGTTTTCCAAAGGTTGATTTGCAGTTGCTGCCGTTTCACAGTCCAGGGGTTGCTTGCTTGGTTCCAATGCCGCTGTAACTTGACTAGGTTAGTTCATAGGCAGACTAATCAAAAATAGCCTTATTTCAGATGTAGTTTTTTTTACCAATCACACTAAAAGTGATGGTAGGAATGATTGCAAAGTCTTTCCCACTGGCAATCGTTCTGGGTAGCATTCTAACTCAATGTTTTTGGCCCGCTGTGCCATTTTAGACAGAGATCCACCTTATGTAAATCAGCACAAACCACACTCCTCACAGAAACCCACCATCCCGAACTGTCAGGCGAGGCCCCTGCAGATGGGACCACACTCAAACCCAGACCATCTCCAGCCCTAATAGGAATTGTCAATGTGGTATAGATCAGATCCAATGGCACAGCAAACATGGGGCCATGTCTGGGAATAACCGTGGCCATTTAGAGTGCTAAACTAAACACACAAATAGTTATGGGAGGAATGCTTGCAAATAGTCTAAACACTGGCAATCGCTTGAGGGAGAATTCCAACCGAACATTTGATTGGGTCTATACTGATATGGTAAAAACAAGCATTGGAAATGCAATAGGTCTCGCATTAGAAAAGTTGGAGCTATTGGTCTTGTAAATGACAAATATTTTATTTATTTGTTGGTTTTTAAAATAGCTAAATTGATAGCTTTGTCATTTACAACGCCAATAGTTATAACTTTCGCGAATGTGACACCTATAGCATTTGGAATGCAACAGGTTTTGTATTTACGTGACTTCGATGGCAGCTCTGGTCGTTAGGCCACATCTCTAGAGAGCAGGAGAGTGCAGCTGGGGAGAGAAGCACAGCAATGCAATAGGTCTCGCAGTAGGAAAGTTTGAGCTATTGGTTTTGTAAAGGACACATTTTTTATTTATGTGCTTGTTTTGAAATTAGTGAAATTAATAGCTTTGTTATTTACAATGCCAATAGTTTTATCTTTTGCAAATGTGACACCTATTGTAACACAATATGTGTTGAAGCACTAAGTGGTGTGAGGGTGAGGGGTGTGGGGGTGAGGGGGGTGAGGGTGAAGGGTGTGAGGGTGAGGGGGTGTGAGGGTGAGGGGGTGTGAGGGGGTGTGAGGGTGAGGGAGGGGGTGTGAGGGTGAGGGTGTGTGACGGTGTGTGAGGGTAAGAGTGTGTGAGGGTGAGTGAGGGTGTGTGAGGGGGTGAGGGTGAGGGTTAGGGGGTGTGAGGGTTAGGGGGTGTGAGGGTGACTTAGGGTGTGTGAGGGTGAGGGGATGAGGGTAAGGGTGTGTGAGGGTGAGGGGGGTTAGAGGGTGAGGGGGTGAGGGTGAGTGAGGGTGTGTGAGGATGAGTGAGGGTGGGTGAGGGCGTGAGGGTGAGTGAGGGTGTGTGAGGATGAGGGGGTGGGGATGAGTGAGGGTGTGAGGGTGAGGGTGGGTGAGGGTGTGTGAGGGTGAGGGTGTGTGAGGGTGAGGGTGTGAGGCTGAGTGAGGGTGAGAGGGTTTTGAGGGGGGTCAGGGTGTGAGGGTGTGTGAGGATGAGGGGGTGAGGATGAGTGAGGGTATGAGGGTGAGGTATAAGGGGACTTCTTAATAAACTCCAACTGGTCCAAAATGCAGCTACCTATCTTATTTTGGCATGCCCCAAAAGACAATACTATGTAAAACTTGAAGCCTCTACATTGGCTCCCATTAAACAGAGGATAATGTTGAAAACCGTGACCATCGCTGAGAGGGCCTGGCATATTTTCATATATATGTAGGAAAAACCGACAGAAAAATAAAAATACGACTATCCGAACACAAGAGCCGCATAAGAAACAAAGGTGCGACATCGCCATTGGCTTAACACTGGACAGAATTAAGACATTCAATAGCACAGTTGAGATTTCAAATAGTGGAGCAAGTTCCACAGAAGTTAGGTTCTGACAATGCAAAGACTCTCCTCCAAAGGGAAGCCTACCTGGATACGGAGATTACAGACACTAGTCCCTTGTGGACTTAATGACAAAATGGAGATGATCTGTTTTTTATAAACAGAGAGTAAGGTGGTTGGTCCTAAGCACCCGGACTCCAGACCCGCGATACATCACGCAAAACTCAAACACATGATAATTTGAAAAATACACATTTACTGCTAGGAAACAAAACACTCATATTAGACATAGGCTGTACAAACTTAAATGGTATTGGAATTTATAGTGTAAATAGGCAGGCAGTTAAGCAAATTTGCATACGTATATGTATTTAGCAAGTACGAAACGTGGGTTGTGAGAAATGCATAATGATGTTGTATAACTTCAATTAAGCACCGTTGAACTCATCATATTTATGGTATGGTTTTCACAATGAAAGCAATGTATTATGGTACCTTTGAGATAACTTTTTCAGAAATTTTCCGTGTAATATTCTATAATATTCGATAATCGTTATTTACAATACTTTAAAGCAAATCACTAATTTGTCACAGATTAGCGGCATTTTGCAAAAGTTAATTTGGCGTCAGAACAAGTTCAATCGATGATATTTTAAGATCACTTAAAAATGGCCGCCGTGCCTAAAGCATCAGTCTTCCTATATGATTCACTCGTAGTCCTTCTACTATACTGTTGACGAAAATTAACAAAACATAAATAAGGGACTTAAAACTCCACAAGTGAACACAAACAACGCAACGGAACCTTGTTCGGCAGACCATATCTAGATCACCCGGTAAGACGAAAAAGCTCTACGCAGCAGGTTAGAAAAGATAACAAGAGTCCTGCAACAGTTTCTAAACCTTTCCCCGTTATCTTTTTTCAGTCAGCTGCAAAAATTACAGGCACTGCGGAGCCGAAGCTTCACAGCATAGGACCGCAGGTGATTTTTTCTAAACCGCTACTAACAGAGAAACGTCGATGTTTAAAGTAGTTTTCGTTTATTAAAACTATATTTTCTAAACTTTTGTACAGGGCACTGTAGACAGCACGAAGCTGATGAGTAAAAAGTCTCCGAACCGCTTTCTATAAGGTAAACATTGGTTATTACTGACAGTTCACACTTTGAAAACAAGCAAATGTAAGAACTTCTATAAAATCCGTTTTTTTTCCCTTTTTTCAGCGCCACTTGATCTTGTTTTCAGACAGCGAGTCCGACGCTTCATGCTCAGGCTCGCAGGTAATTCATTTGACCATGAAGATAACATTTACAAAAGCCAGAAATTTGAAAATATTCTGAAATATATTTTTCTGTTATAAATAGGGAAAATATTCATACACAAGAACATCCTTAGGATTCCACAGGTGAGCCTCAAACTAGCATAGGGCTTATAATAATGATGCGCATAAATAACCCATAAGAGACTAAAATAAAGAAACTACTTTGTTTATTTCAGATCTTTTTGAATCAATAAACAGGTAAATGCAATAATCTACGTTATAAATAATACAACCCTCCATATAAAAAGCACCATCAAATAAACTACTATGTCTTTAAGCAGATCGCAAAGCAACTAATCTTGTTTAAAGAAGAAAAAATCCTAACTCAGCGTTTGAGGTATAATTAAAATAATTTAACTTCAGTAAATGATGCTGATCAAGGATAGCAACTGTTAAGCTTGCAAGCACCAAGAGTAATAAGATTTCCTTTTTCTTTTTCTTTAACAGACCCCTGACGAAGGGGCTACCCAGCCCCGAAATGCATTGGGTTGATGTATTTAATTTGTTTTGATTCATGTCACTGTATTATATACTTCGTTTGTATTATGATTATGTTATGATGAACATGTTTGCTGAATGTAAAATGAACTGAATACAAATGGTTGAAATACAAATTGAAATGCTAAAAATGGAATAATTGTTCTTTTCAAGTAGTGCACTTTTGAGTCCTGGCAGCCAATAGGGGCAAGGCCCTATACATATGTTGAAAGGTGTTAGCAGGCACCAATCAAAGGTAGCACACATACCACACAAACGAACTAAACCAAGAATACAGAGTGCAGAACCCACATACATTCATTAGTCTGATGATAGAAGCACAACACCTTTTAAATGCTAATCTGTTACAGAGGCTAATCACCTTGTAAACACGCAGATTTCCCGACCGCCCGCTTGTTGAGCCAGGAAAGTGGCTGCACCGTGACTGGATGACCGTGTAGCCAACATGGTAATCCTCTGAGTGTCATGCAAATGGCGGCCTTCTTCGTTCGATGCGATGATGGCTTTGGTGACAGAGCTTGCCACATATGCATAGGGATTAGCCAGCGGCTGTCTTGGACATCAAAGAGAAGGAAATTTAGTTGGGACACAGTTGACTTTGATTTATTTAGATGCAGATACAGGCTTGCTTCAATGCTGCTTTGATTTGCATGAGATGGAATACAGACGAGGGGCGCGCAAACTCTCGTCATACAGCCTTTCTTGCCATCGTATATTTTGCATGTTATCAAAAAACTGAGGACTATATTTTGTTTTTAAAAAAAGCACTTCTGCAAGAACAAGAAATGGAAGGGAAACAAGAAAAGTAAAATAAAGGGAGACACGGCCGTGAAACTGCAGGGAGAGAGAGGGGAGGTGCTGGCGGCTGGGGAGGGGGGGGAGAAATGCGAGCCTGGCTGTGTGCGGGGAGAGAGAGGGGAGGTGCTGGCGGCTGGGGGCTGGGGAACAGATGGCGAAGACTGGCCATTTGATGCTGTGCACGCGCATTTTAACTCATTGCGCTTGCGCATTGAGCTAAAAGCGTACATGCACTGCATCAAATCGCCAGTAAATCGCCAGCTAGTTAAACATTGTTTAAGCCCCTATAGTCTTGTTCCGCTCAATGCGCAAGCGCATTGAGAGGCGAGACCTAAAAAATTATGGGTTGGAATGCTACCCCAAACAACTGCCTTAGGTTAGACTATGTGTGTGCATTCATACCTTTAGTATGTTTGATGTAATGGTGTAAGTGGCCAAGGATATGGCCAAACGTGGGACCCTTGCTCTCTGTGCCACTGGAACCAAGTTGCACCGACTGAAGAGTTCCTACTAGGCTGAAACTGGTCTTTGTGTTGCTTATATTCTGGTACAGAGATGACCTTGCTTGGCAGTTCAGGCTGGACAGTTCCTACTGGAGAAGCACCAAGGATGATTTCATATGGAGGGATCTAATTTGAGGTGGCATAGTGGGCAACGATGGGTTGAAATGCTACCCCAAGTATTTTCCAGTGGTTAGACTATTTGCAGGCATTCCTCCCACCACCCTTTGGGTGTTTGATATAACGCCCTTAGTGGCCAAGAGCACACCCAGATATGAGTTCAATGCTGTGCACTGGAACCAAGCTGCACGCAACTGAAGAAGGTCTAGGTCTAATGTCAGGTGGCAATGTGGGCAAAATACCGAGGGGTTGGAACGCTACCCCAGGTGATTGGCTGTGGTAAGACCAGGGCTTTAAGTGGGCTGGGTCCTGCCGGTGCTGACCACCAGCATTACTAAATAGCAGGTGCTGAGACAGGTCCCTATCAGGCTCTCTGTTTTTGAAGCAGTACCACCATTCACAGCCTTTTATTTATTATATACAATGAAGCCATAGTTGTTGCTTATTTGTCTAATGCAGCTAATACCCATTAACAAAGCCAATAGTCCTGACTTGTTGTAAGTGTAATGTTACTTGTTGTATTATATGTGTGGCTGCACTGACAGTAGCAGCAAAATAACAGTCGGGTGGCACACCATGCTAAGCACAGATTTTTAGCTTAGGTGGTTTTAATCCACACCCTAATTATATCGACCACGCCCCTTTCAGAGACTCCCCAGTTTTTTCATCCCACTTAAAGCTCTGGGTTAGATTATTTACAAGGAGGGATGGAGGGAGGGAGGAGGAGAGAGAGGAGGAGAGGGAGAAAGAGGAAGAGGAAGAGGAAGAGGAAGAGAAAGAGAAAGTTTTTATTTACACCTTTACCGTCAAGCAAACCAGGAATCCTAAATATTAATTACATTTGAAAGTGGAGGCCAGTTTTAAGACGACTCCGGGTTTTCAGTCTTGTAAAAAAGTGTAATTGAAAAATATCGCACTCCCTTAAAGATGTGCATACCAGACACGTCTGTTACATCCAGTGATATATACGTTTATTAAGAGAATTAAATTATGTAAGATGCCCTATGTTATTATCTGGTATCTCGCGATGTGCAACTTGTTGCAGTGTTATGGAACCATGAGTGATCATTTGGTCAGTCGTGGCCGTTAGCTTCCTGTGATTGACTGCGTTGCATGTGTGACCTCTTTCCAATACAGGGGTGCGGATACCATTGGCGTAGCAGGTACAGTGGCACTGGGGCTCATTGAATCCTACAAATTGCTGTATTTACTACCCCAGTTGCAGTTAAAAGGGCCATTTGGTTTGTTTGCACCTAGGCCCATGGAACCCTTGCTACGATACTGCTCCAATACAACGGTCCTTCTGAAGTCAGGTTGCCCTTTATTCACTAACGACACATCTCAAGGCCAGACTACTGTTAAAATATTATTTCGGACACATGCTGCAATCCATGCGAAACACAGATGTTGTGGAACATCTGAGTGGAAGGACTTATAAGTAAAAAGATGTGTTTTATTGACCGTGGACCAGGACTATGATACGGATATAGGCTGTGGTACTTTGCCAGGGACTATTTTCAGTCAAATATCCTCCTCATACTCAAACACCCAACCTCACAGTCTGACACAATAACCTCCCCACCCACATAAAGCCTCAAGACTAATTGGATGCTGCAGCAAGTGATTTTCCTGCTCAGCCAAAGTGGAAGAGCCAGATGTTCAAACAAGCATTTACAATGCAATGGTCTCGGCATTCTTAAAGTTAGAGCTATTGGCATTGCTCATGACATTATTTTTATTTATGTTTTTTTAAAACATAAATAAATGGCATTGTCATTTACAATGCCAATAGCAGGGCAGGAGAGCAAGTACATTGAACGAGGGGGCAGGACAGCAAGCACAAGCAAAGAGGGTGCAGGACAGCAAGCACAAGCAACGGGGGGGCAGGAGAGCAAGCACAAGCAACGAGGGGGGGGGACAGCAAGCACAAGCAACGAGGGGGGGGGACAGCAAGCACAAGCAACAAGGGGGTAGGACAGCAAGCACAAGCAACGAGGGGGAAAGACAGCAAGCACAAGCAACGAGGGGGCAAGACAGCAAGCACAACCAGCGAGGGGGGCAGGAGACCAAGCACAACCAACGAGGGGGCAGGGGAGCAAACACAAGCAACGAGGGGGCAGGAGAGCAAGCACAAGCAATGAAGGGGCAGGAGAGCAAGCACAAGCAACGAGGGGGCAGGACAGCAAGCACAAGCAACGAGGGGGGCAGGAGAGCAAGCACAAGCAACGAGGGGGGCAGGAGAGCAAGCACCAGCAACGAGGGGGCAAGACAGCAAGCACAAGCAACGAGGGGGCAAGACAGCAAGCACAAGCAACGGGGGGCAGGAGAGCAAGCACGAGCAACGAGGGGGCAGGGCAGCAAGCGCGAGCAACGCGGGGGCAGGAGAGCAAGCACAAGCAACGCGGGGGCAGGAGAGCAAGCACAAGCAACGAGGGGGCAGGACAACAAGCACAAGCAACGAGGGGGCAGGACAGCAAACACAAGCAAACACAAGCAAGCACAAGCAACAAGGGGGGCAGGAAAGCAAGCACAAGCATCGAGGGGGCAGGACATCAAGCACAAGCAATGAGGGGGGCAGGACAGCAAGCAAGAGCAACGAGGGGGCAGGACAGCAAGCACAAGCAACGAGGGGGGGCAGGACAGCAAGCACAAGCAACGAGGGGGGGGCAGGAGAGCAAGCACGAGCAACGAGGGGGAAGGACAGTGGCCAAGAGCACACCCAGATATGAGTTCCATGCTGTGCACTGGAACCAAGCTGCACGCAACTGAAGAAGGTCTAGGTCTAATGTCAGGTGGCAATGTGGGCAAAATACCGAGGGGTTGGAACGCTACCCCTGGTGATTGGCAGTGGTAAGACCAGGGCTTTAAGTGGGCTGGGTCCTGCCGGTGCTGACCACCAGCATTACTAAATAGCAGGTGCTGAGACAGGTCCCTATCAGGCTCTCTGTTTTTGAAGCAGTACCACCATTCACAGCCTTTTATTTATTATATACAATGAAGCCATAGTTGTTGCTTATTTGTCTAATGCAGCTAATAACCATTCAAAAAGCCAATAGTCCTAACTTGTTGTAAGTGTAATGTTACTTGTTGTATTATATGTGTGGATCCACTGACAGTAGCAGCAAAATAACAGTCGGTGGCACACCGTGCTAAGCACAGATTTTTAGCTTAGGTGGTTTTAATCCACACCCTTAATTATATCAACCACGCCCCTTTCAGAGACTCCCCAGTTTTTTCATCCCACTTAAAGCTCTGGGTTAGATTATTTACAAGGAGGGATGGAGAGAGGGAGGAGGAGAGGGAGGGGAGAGGGAGAAAGAGGAAGAGGAAGAGGAAGAGGAAGAGGAAGAGGAAGAGGAAGAGGAAGAAGAGTAAGTTTTTATTTACACCTTTACCTTCAAGCAAACCAGGAATCCTAAATATTAATTACATTTGAAAGTGGAGGCCAGTTTTAGGACGAATCCGGGTTTTCAGTCTTGTAAAAAAGTGTGATTGAAAAATATCGCACTCCCTTAAAGATGTGCGTACCAGACACGTCTGTTACATCCAGTAATATATGTTTATTAAGAGAATTAAATTATGTAAGATGCCCTATGTTATTATCTGGTATCTCGCGGTGTGCAACTTGTTGCAGTGTTATGGAACCATGAGTGATCATTTGGTCAGTCGTGGCCATTAGCTTCCTGTGATTGACTGCGTTGCATGTGGGACCTCTTTCCAATACAGGGGTGCGGATACCATTGGCGTAGCAGGTACAGTGGCACTGGGGCACATTGAATCCTACAAATTGCTGTATTTACTTCCCCAGTTGCAGTTAAAAGGGCCATTTGGTTTGTTTGCACCTAGGCCCATGGAACCCTTGCTACGATACTGCTCCAATACAACGGCCCTTCTGAAGTCAGGTTGCCCTTTATTCACTAACGACACATCTCAAGGCCAGACTACTGTTAAAAGAATATTTCGGACACATGCTGCAATCCATGCAAAACACAGATGTTGTGGAACATCTGAGTGGAAGGACTTATAAGTAAAAAGATGTGTTTTATTGACCGTGGACCAGGACTATGATACTGATATAGGCTGTGGTACTTTGCCAGGGACTATTTTCCGTCAAATATCCTCCTCATACTCAAACACCCAACCTCACAGTCTGACACAATAACCTCCCCACTCACATAAAGCCTCAAGACTAATTGGATGCTGCAGCAAGTGATTTTCCTATTCACCCAAAGTGGAAGAGCCAGATGTTCAAACAAGCATTTACAATGCAATGGTCTCGTCATTCTTAAAGTTAGAGCTATTGGCATTGCTCATGACATTATTTTTATTTATATTTTTTTTAAACATAAATAAATGGCATTGTCATTTACAATGCCAATAGCAGGGCAGGAGAGCAAGTACATTGAACGAGGGGGCAGGACAGCAAGCACAAGCAACGAGGGGGCAGGACAGCAAGCACAAGCAATGAGGGTGCAGGACAGCAAGCACAAGCAACGGGGGGGGCAGGAGAGCAAGCACAAGCAACGAGGGGGGGCAGGACAGCAAGCACAAGCAACAAGGGGGTAGGACAGCAAGCACAAGCAACGAGGGGGCAAGACAGCAAGCACAAGCAACGAGGGGGGGGCAGGAGACCAAGCACAACCAGCGAGGGGGGCAGGAGACCAAGCACAACCAACGAGGGGGCAGGGAAGCAAACACAAGCAACGAGGGGGCAGGAGAGCAAGCACAAGCAACGAAGGGGCAGGAGAGCAAGCACAAGCAACGAAGGGGCAGGAGAGCAAGCACAAGCAACGAAGGGGCAGGAGAGCAAGCACAAGCAACGAAGGTGCAGGACAGCAAGCACAAGCAACGAGGGGGGCAGGAGAGCAAACACGAGCAACGAGGGGGCAGGGCAGCAAGCGCGAGCAACGCGGGGGCAGGAGAGCAAGCACAAGCAACGCGGGGGCAGGAGAGCAAGCACAAGCAACGAGGGGGCAGGACAACAAGCACAAGCAACGAGGGGGCAGGACAGCAAACACAAGCAAGCACAAGCAACAAGGGGGGCAGGAGAGCAAGCACAAGCAACGAGGGGGCAGGACATCAAGCACAAGCAATGAGGGGGGCAGGACAGCAAGCAAGAGCAACGAAGGGGCAGGACAGCAAGCACAAGCAACGAGGGGGGGCAGGACAGCAAGCACAAGCAACGAGGGGGGGCAGGAGAGCAAGCACGAGCAACGAGGGGGAAGGACAGCAAGCACAAGCAATGCGGGGCAGGAGAGCAAGCACAAGCAACGAGGGGGCAGGACAGCAAGCACAAGCAACGAGGGGGCAGGACAGCAAGCACAAGCAACGAGGGGGGGGAGGAGAGCAAGCACAAGGAACGAGGGGGCAGGGGAGCAAGCACAAGCACCGTGGGGGCGAGACAGCAAGCACAAGCAACGAGAGGGCAGCAGAGCAAGCACAAGCAACAAGGGGGCAGGAGAGCAAGCACAAGCAAAGAGGGGGCAGGACAACAAGCACGAGCAACGAGGGGTCAGGACAGCAAGCACAAGCAATGAGGGGGGCAGGAGAGCAAGCACAAGCAACTAGGGGGCAGGACAGCAAGCAAAAGCAACGAGGGGGGCAGGACAGCAAGCACAAAGAACGAAGGGGGCAGGAGAGCAAGCTCAAGCAACAAGGGGTGGCAGGAGAGCAAGCATGAGCAACGAGGGGGGCAGGACAGCAAGCACAAGCAACGAGGGGGGCAGGACAGCAAGCATGAGCAACGGGGGGCAGGGCAGCAAGCATGAGCAACGGGGGGCAGGGCAGCAAGCACAAGCAACGAGGGGGGGGCAGGACAGCAAGCACAAGCGATGAGTGGGGGCAGGAGAGCAAGCATGAGCAACGAGGGGGGCAGGACAGCAAGCATGAGCAAGGGGGGCAGGGCAGCAAGGACAAGCAACGAGGGGGGGCAGGACAGCAAGCACAAGCGATGAGTGGGGGCAGGAGAGCAAGCACGAGCAACGAGGGGGCAGGACAGCAAGCACGAGCAATGAGGGGGGCAGGACAGCAAGCACAAGCAACGAGGGGGGGCAGGTGAGCAAGCACGAGCAACGAGGGGGCAGGACAGCAAGCACAAGCAACGAGGGGGCAGGAGACCAAGCACAAGCAACGAGGGGGCAGGACAGCAAGGACAAGCAACGAGGGGGGGCAGGAGAGCAATCACAAGCAACGAGGGGGCAGAGGAGCAAGCACAAGCACCGTGGGGGCGGGACAGCAAGCACCAGCCACGAGGGGGCAGGAGAGCAAGCATAAGCAACAAGGGGGCAGAAGAGCAAGCAAAGATGGGGCAGGACAGCAAGCACGAGCAACGAGGGGTCAGGACAGCAAGCACAAGCGACGAGGGGGGCAGGAGAGCAAGCACAAGCAACGAGGGGGCAGGACAGCAAGCACAAGCAATGAGGGGGGCAAGAGACCAAGTACAAGCAACGAGGGGGGCAGGAGAGCAAGCACAAGCAACGTGGGGGGCAGGAAAGCACGCATGAGCAACGAGGGGGGGGCAGGAGAGCAAGCATGAGCAACGAGGGGGGAGGATAGCAAGCACAAGCAACGAGGGGAGCAGGACAGCAAGCACGAGCAACGGGGGGCAGGGCAGCAAGCACAAGCAACAAGAGGGGGCAGGACAGCAAGCACAAGCAACGAGGGGGGCAGGAGAGCAAGCACGAGCAACGAGGGGGCAGGACAGCAAGCATGAGCAACGAGGGGGCAGGACAGCAAGCACGAGCAACGAGGGGGGACAGGAGAGCAAGCACAAGCAACGAGGGGGCAGGAGAGCAAGCACAAGCAACGAGGGGGCAGGACAGCAAGCAAAAGCAACGAGGGGTGCAGGAGAGCCAGCACAAGCAACGAGGGGGGGCAGGAGAGCCAGAACAATCAACGAGGGGGGGCAGGAGAGCAAGCAAAAGCAACGAGGGGGGCAGGTGAGCAAGCACAAGCAACGAGGGGGCAGGAGAGCAAGCATAAGCAACAAGGGGGCAGAAGAGCAAGCAAAGAGGGGGCAGGACAGCAAGCACGAGCAACGAGGGGTCAGGACAGCAAGCACAAGCGACGAGGGGGGCAGGAGAGGAAGCACAAGCAACGAGGGGGCAGGACAGCAAGCACAAGCAACGAGGGGGGCAGGAGAGCAAGCATGAGCAACGAGGGGGGGCAGGAGAGCAAGCATGAGCAAGGAGGGGGCAGGACAGCAAGCACAAGCAACGGACGGGGGCAGGACAGCAAGCACGAGCAACGGGGGGCAGGGCAGCAAGCACAAGCAACAAGAGGGGGCAGGACAGCAAGCACAAGCAACGAGGGGGGCAGGAGAGCAAGCACAAGCAACGAGGGAGGCAGGAGAGCCAGAACAATCAACGAGGGGGGGCAGGAGAGCAAGCAACAGCAACGAGGGGGGGCAGGAGAGCAAGCACAAGCAACGAGGGGGCAGGAGAGCAAGCATAAGCAACAAGGGGGCAGAAGAGCAAGCAAAGAGGGGGCAGGACAGCAAGCACGAGCAAAGAGGGGTCAGGACAGCAAGCACGAGCAACGAGGGGCAGGACAGCAAGCACGAGCAACGAGGGGGCAGGACAGCAAGTACGAGCAACGAGGGGGCAGGGTTGCAAGCACAAGCAACGAGGAGGCAGGAGAGCAAGCACAAGCAACGAGGGGGCAGGAGAGCAAGCACAAGCAACGAGGGGGCAGGAGAGCAAGCACAAGCAATGAGGGGTGCAGGAGAGCCAGCACAAGCAATGAGGGGGGGCAGTAGAGCCAGAACAATCAACGAGGGGGGGCAGGAGAGCAAGCAAAAGCAACGAGGGGGGCAGGAGAGCAAGCACAAGCAACGAGGGGGCAGGACAGCAAGCACAAGCAACGAGGGGGGCAGGAGAGCAAGCACAAGCAACGAGGGGGGGCAGGAGAGCAAGCACAAGCACTGAGGGCGGCAGGAGAGGAAGCACGAGCAACGAGGGGGCAGGATAACAAGCACGAGCAACGAGGGGTGCAGGACAGAAAGCATGAGCAACGAGGGGGGGCAGGACAGTAAGCACAAGCAACGAGGGGGGGCAGGACAGCAAGCACAAGCAACGAGGGGGACAGGAGAGCAAGCACGAGCAACAAGGGGGCAGGACAGCAAGCACAAGCGACGAGGGGGGCAGGACAGCAAGCACAAGCAACAGGGGGGGCAGTACAGCAAGCACGAGTACGAGGGGGCAGGACAGCAAGCACAAGCAACGAGGGGGCAAGACAGCAAGCACAAGCAATGAGGGGGGCAGGACAGCAAGCACGAGCAACGAGGGGGGCTAGGAGAGCAAGCGTGAGCAACGAGGGGTCAGGAGAGCAAGCAACGAGGGGGGCAGGAGAGCAAGCACAAGCAACGAGGGGGGGCAGGACAGCAAGCACAAGCAACGAGGGGGGGGCAGGACAGCAAGCACAAGCAACGAGGGGGCAGGACAGCAAGCACAAGCAACGAGGGGGGCAGGAGAGCAATCACAAGCAACGAGGGGGGCAGGAGAGCAATCACAAGCAACGAGGGGGGCAGGACAGCAAGCACAAACAACGAGGGGGGCAGGAGAGCAAGCACGAGCAACGAGGGGGCAGGACAGCAAGCACAAGCAACGAGGGGGCAAGACAGCAAGCACAAGCAACGAGGGGGCAAGACAGCAAGCACAAGCAACGAGGGGGCAAGACAGCAAGTACGAGCAACGAGGGGGCAGGACAGCAAGCACGAGCAAGGAGGGGGTAGTACAGCAAGCACAAGCAACAGGGGGGCAGGAGACCAAGCACGAGCAACAAGGGCAGCAAGCACAAGCAACGAGGGGGCAAGACAGCAAGCACAAGCAATGAGGGGGGGCAGGACAGAAAGCACGAGCAATGAGTGGGGCAGGAGAGCAAGTGCGAGCAACGAGGGGCCAGGAGAGCAAGCACAAGCAACGAGGGGGGGCAGGAGAGCAAGCACAAGCAACGAGGGGGGGGCAGGACAGCAAGCACAAGCAACGAGGGGGCAGGAGAGCAAGCACAAGCAACGAGGGGGGCAGGAGAACAAGCACGAGCAACGAGGGGGCAGGACAGCAAGCACAAGCAATGAGGGGGGGCAGGACAGCAAGCACAAGCAACAAGGGGGCAAGACAGCACGCACAAGGAACGAGGGGGGCAGGACAGCAAGTAGGAGCAACGATGGGGCAGGACAGCAAGCACGAGCAACGAGGGGGCAGGACAGCAAGCACTCACCAGAGGACTCTGCATCTTCTCGACTTCTTGCGGCGGCGGTCGGGCAGAAATGGCGTCAGAAAAGCGCCGACATTTTTGCATTCTGGGCTTGGTTTTTGCTGTTGAGTGACGGATGACGTCACGGTGTTAAAAACTGCAAAAAACACGCCCCCGAATCCGCAAAAGATGGTGCTTGAACGGAGTGATGCCCCTCTCCTCCAATGGCTGGCCTCCGTTTAGGAAGCCAGCCAATGGAGAAGAGGGGCGCGTTCAAGCCCCTATACTAAGATACATTAAATCTCGGAGCGAGACTGCGCAAGCGCAGCCTACGGTCCGAGACCTAAAAAGAAGGGAATGGAAGGTTAGTGCCCTTGCTGCAAAAGCCAGTATCATCCCCATAGAAAATATTCAGAAGCTCTACGAAATAGAAGGAAACAGGGAAATGGTTGTGACTCCCAAAGACACACACAACGCAGACGGTGCAGACATACCAGTGTCAGAGACACTGTACAGTATACCAGCTGCGTCCGGTGGTGGGAGTACCTGCCGGGCGGTGAAGTGGGGAGGTACAGGGTGGGGGTAGTAATGTATGGATTACGGAGTTTAACAGGTAAGTAAACATATAAATAATGAAAACAAATTTCGTTGCACGCACTGCATCGCATTTGGTGATGCAGTGCGCGCAACGAAATTCGGTATATACTGCGGCTGCAGTATATACCGCGTACTATCCCTTTGTGAGCCGTTAAAGCGCTTACCCAAGTAACAGCACGATCCATTGTATGCATGGCTCGTTGGAAGAGTACTCACCTTGCTTTAAGTCTATAGGGGAATGGTTTCCATGTGGTGCTTGGTGACCACTTAGGTGCCGGTATTGTGTCATGGAATGCAGCGCCTGGCAGTGTGATGGAGGAAGAAGTGTGAGAGATCGATGCACCCTTTTATTGTTTGTAATATGCTGGCAGCTCTGACTAGATCTTTAGACCCCTTTATTGTGTTGGTTATTTTTCGTTTATTTATTTTTATTTATAAAGTTTTATATAACGCGAACTTGATCCCGAAGGATATCAGAACGCTTTGTTCTCAATATGATTTCTTTTCGTTACTGTGGCAGGAGATTAAAGATTTTTCCATGGGTTCACATACTCGTTGGCAGACAAGTTCCTTGCACAACTTTTTTACCACTGATGGGTCAACTAAAACGAGTACAATTCTGTCTCTGTGCATTAAATTCACAACAATCTGTGATGCTAAAATGATGTTGTCCTGATGAGGGCACGCTGATTGATCTAAAATGAATCAAAATGTCAACACTACACAATTGGCCAATACATCATAAACTAGACTTATCTACAATATCTTTGGTCACGTGCCAACGGGTTCTGTACCATTGCATGCACTTGCCTGCTTTTAGGCCAAGTTATTTTATGTAAAAGTGATTTACCCGTTGTTTTTTCTTGTGTTTTTTCTCAGTTACACTGAGTACTGCATCACCCACGTTATATTTCTCTTGTGCAACATATGATACAATATATAAACTGGATGTGCTTTCTTTAAATGGTATCTTCTGTGTGTACTTTACTATTCCTTCTTAAGGAGGAACATTTAGGTGCTTCTATTTGGACAATATTCCCAGACTGCTCCCTGTATTTCTAGGTTCACCCAGTTGTGTACCACACTCTGCTGTTGCAGGAGGTTGTTCACTCTAAGATCTTTGGATCTAGTGTTCAGGTGTATAGTTGGAGTGAGGGGGTCAGAGATCTGCCCGGTAGCACTAAGAGCGAGGTCTTCCAAGATGACTGTGTTAGAAACATCCTCGTTTCAAAGGGCATTGTAGGATGTTGGCGCTCACAGGATGTGACTGTTCGTCACCTGCAGGGTGAACTGTTACTCCCCCGGTGCCCAGCAATGTCTTTGGTCTTTGCGTGCCTGTCTGGTTAGCATTAAGTGGTTAGTTAACAGGGCTCGTATAGCCTGTACATGTCCTGACAAGCAGGCAGTAGGATTCTAATACGCGCTTGCTGGGCTCCGCCTGACAAACACACACCAACTAAAAAAGATGGTCCCCTACATAGGACACAGAGGGAAATATTAGAACACACTATTTAATAACAAAATGAAAGAGCTGAATAACAAATATTTGAATAAAACATTTTGGACAGAAAGTAGTTCTGATGTATCCTGTGTCCTTTTCTGTGAAAATGGACCTGGTTTTTGGAAAAAATGCCCCACTTCTCAGTCAAGTTCCAGACCATTTCCTTCAAATGGTTTCTTACAGCTTCCAATTGAGAATATGAGTTGCTGGACATAGGCCCATACGAATTCACCTGAAAAAGCAAGGGAATGTATAGGTTACCTAAAAATACAAAATAAAAGCAAAGGAGAGAACCACACGAAAACTACCAAATCCAAGAACACAACTGAAACCTGCTGGAATTCTTCCTTTGCCAGTTCACTAGATGTTCAATGTCTCATAGACTGGAAGCTGGATCTAACACATTTATTTGCAGCTTTTGAATTGGTATCTCTGTTAGGATTTTGTTTAGAAAATATCTACCCATGTGGAAAAAGGTATTTTGGGGGGAGGGGGTCGTGGAACTAGAACATTTCTTTAAATCAAATGTTTAATGTTTTCTGTGTAAAGGTTGAAAAACGGGATGGTACGTAAAGTACCTATGCTTTGTATTTACAGGAAACGTTTTTTATACTTTATATTGAAATATTTTAAGGTAAATGCTTCTAACACAAAACATGACCTCGAGTGTATAATTTTCATTCCAATTTAAATATAAAGTTATAAACATTCAAATAGAAAACGGATCGTGTCGTTTTGCCTCATTTTGGTAGAAGTGCCCTCTTTTTGTGACATCACAACTTGTTGCCATGGGAGCCGGTATGTCAAACCGTGGATTATGAATTCTTACTGTATAGAAGATGCTGGAGTCGGAGACTGGGGGTGGGGCTGGGGCTGGCAGGCAGCGAGGGGGAGAGAAATGCATTTCGTGCACAAATATCTTAATAACCTGCAATTTGCGGCAGGAACCCGCGGCACCTGAAGGATAACTGGATTTGTGTTAAGCGCCACACTTCTGGCTGTGAAGAACAGCCATGCTGAGCTTCGAGGCCTCGACGTTTATAATCCTTTAAGCTGAAAAATATTTTTTTTCTTGGACACTGTCTGACAAATGACGCCCGTTTTTTCGATACAGATACCTACTGTGCCTGCACAACATGACGCCAAAGTAATATACAAAGCAAATTATGTAAACAAAAATGATTTTTTGTGTGCGAAGTATGAGTAATGTTACTACAAAGGATACCACAACCTCTTGAAACTAGCAAAAGGCAGACCTAAGGTCAGTAGCTTGATATCTTTAATTACTTGTGTTGCTAAAATCGTCTGCAAGTTTTGCCAGTGGCCCAAATTGATATGTCCTCTTTGAGGCCTGTGCTACCTTCTAATTAGGTTGCAGTTTATCAGTATTAAGTATGGGACTAAAAATGCTAACGTGCAAAGGGCTGTTGGTCAAGTTTGTCTTACGATATCATCAGTTTCCTAGTTTCATATCTATGTGCGTTCCAACTCACGTTTATTTCCTTTGCATTCTGGAATTTGTAGTTCCCCGGATCCCGTTATGAAAGTAGGACTACAAATCTCAGAATTCCAAGAAAAAATCTGGACTTGATGAAACATACACACATGCGTGCACCTAGGAAACTTGAGAGCTCTGACGCCGCAACAGGCGACCACTTTGCAACTACTCAGTATATTCTGCAATGACTACCCGTGCTACCCTTAAAGTGGCAGAGATGTCACCCCTGTCTGGCCATTCTTTTGTGTACTTCTGCACATCCTAATCGCTGACCCGATTTCTTAGTGACCAAGAGGTCCCATATTGTGCCGGACTCGCCTTTCGGACAGTCTGGCTGATCCAAAGGGCCGCCTGAAAAGGGTCAGTGTGTTGGTGTACCGGGACCTAAAACTCAGCCCACACACTTGCTCTGGCAAGCTGGCCCAGCTGGAAACGCCAGACTGCTAAAGGCTGGTCCAACACTCGTCGCACACACAGCATGTGTGATATCTTCAGCCCCTCCTGGTCTGTTTGTTAAACAGCACCAGCACTTTCCATGCTGCGACATCAGATGTCCCAGAATGCAACTTGTTGTTGACTCAAAAGCAGGACTGGCTGAACGTGTGCCACCCTACATAGGGGGAACCACCCGGTGCAATGCTATTCCCTTACTGGTGAAGCAGAGTGTACACTGCACAGGGACTGCAGTCTCGCATTGTCTACAATAACTTGCTGGTGAAAGTGCGCCACCCTCAGGAAGAATGAATTAATACAATTTGTAGTTCTGTCGTTCCCCGGCTGGACGGAGCGCGCCAAGTATCCCTGGTGAATCAGAGCCTGGCTGGGCCCCCGCCTCGCGCACGCCCGTCTCTGCCTCTCTCTCCACCTGCTAATCCCTGCCCCCTCCCTCAGTCCGCTCACCTCTTCCGTCCTCCGCCAGAGGACTGGCTCCCTGTGACAGCAGCTACATGGGTTAAGCGCCTGCTGCTCATCTGTTCACCGCCGCATTCCCTGGCGACATCATGTCGTGTTGTTTACAGCGCAATAAAACAGCCAGCCAACTGCGGGAGGCGCAAGGGTGCTTCACTGTGATCAATCTTCTTAATCCCTTTACTTCAATCGCCAAAGAAAAGTATGCTCAGAAAATTCGAGTTTCCCAATTCCATGCGCGACCAGATCACCCAGTCCAGGGGTTTTCTTTGAGTTGTTGCGGTCCTGATTTTATAATGGTTTAAAACAGACCATCATGCAACGGGAAACTGGCCTGTTTGGGCCACTCACTCATGGAACTGGGTGGCTTGAGGTCTCTGCAGACGTAAACCACCATTTCCCAACAGGCCTCGTCCTCAGAAGGAAAAAAAGAGGCAGAGTGGGTCACGTGACATGAAACACACAGCAGTCTCTACCCAGCTTATTCTAGTTTGTCAGAGGCGGGGTTCTATCAGGAAATCTACTCATAATCTATGAGTGCTTAGTGGATTCATATAGCCCTGGCTTGTGACATTAGATCTTTCAAAAGCCAGGGCATCGCTGGGGGGCTAAGCTAATCTGTTGAGGCAACTGGGAGCTGTACTATGAACATTGTACATCTGGGAAATACTTAGTATGCGCACAAAATGTCTTACCATGTGCTGAAAGCAAGAATTTCTTCATAAAATGTGCAGCAACTGAAGAAAAATGTACTATGTGGATGTGTAATAATCAAGATGTAACTTTAACAATGGTTAGGTATATAATTCATAGAAATACGAATGGAGCTTTGCAAATGGGGTTCGGCAAGGTCATTTTTGATCAGGCGCAAGTTATCCTGGTAGTGCCTCAGACTGTTAGTGGTAGAGGAAGGTTGTGTATTCAGGAAATTTGTCCACATTCATGCAGTGGCATGTTTTTTTAAAAAAAAAAATTTACTTAAAATGTGGCGGAGTTGTGCTTGCAATGAAAAATACGCACAAAATGAAATACAGTGCTGAGTAACATCAGCAAGAGGCAGCGACCCCTGGTATGCTACCCTTTGTTGATGGCACTGTAAATAAATGGTGCTTTTTATTAACTTTGAGGCACTTGCTGCCGTACGCCTCATCAGTTCTAAAGCCCACCAGCCGCCACTGGCTAATCACTCGTAGTCGAGTTCTCTTCTCATTTCTTGGCCTCGTTTTTCCACCTTCCACCAGCACAGTCTCCCATCTGCAATAACCTTCCCTCTCTCCTCCATCCAGGCAGGAGCCCGAGGCCCTCAGCTGCGAGAGCGGTCCAGCCCTCTGGGCTGGGAGGGAGGAGCAGGACAGGTGACATTCCAGGGCACCTGGTGCCATTTGAAGTGGGAAGGCCTCGGGCCCGACCTCCCCTAAATCCTGCAGGCACCGGGCTGGAAGAACAGGTAAGGCAGCCACCGGGACAGGGCAGGACAGGCGGCTGTCTCTTTGATGAGGAACATTGTGGCTAAAAAAAAACTGCAGGCAGCAGCCCGGGACAAGCTGGGATTGGTACACAACAGCAACAAACAAGACACAGGGAGGAGGCAGGCAGCGCTCTCCTGCAGGAAATAGCTCAGTCCTGAGGGAGGGGTGCTGGGTGACCTGAGAGGAATGGATATATAAAACAAGCATTGGCAAAGCCAATAGATCGCGCCTTTGGCTTTTTGACCTACCGACTAGGTCATTGCTTCTTGTTGATGCTGTGCAGCATCGGTAAAAGCAAAACGTTTAATTGCTGATGGTATGTAGCATCAGCAAAAAAAAAAAGAGGGGAAAAACCAAACGAGCACAATGACATGGCTGTATCATTTTCTGGGCTCGCACATACGTCGGTCACCATGTAAGAACATACCTAAGGAATGACAAGGGTGCAATTTTTCTAAATGTATTTATTTATTTAGCTTGGCAGATGCCATTTGAATCGGTAAATACATTTAAAAAAATGTACATGTGCTCCTTGCTTGTTTACACCCTGGAACGGCCCGCAGCAAAATGCAGCTGCTGCTGAGCCCTACAAAAAAGGGTGAGACCATAGGAAGCCAAAATGAAAATAATAAAAAAAAAGGCAGGAGGGTGTGGCGTAAGAAAAGGAGAGCTTAGGGACAGGGATGAGCGAGCAACACGTAGAGGAGGGGGAGTTATGGAAGGGGTAGCAGCACATGAAGGAGACAGCTGGAAAACAGATGTACTCGTGAGAGCTAAAAGAAAAAAGTAGTTCCCTGAATGTGAGCGATTAAAAAATACAAGTCTGCCAATCAAAAGTATGGTAAAGAGCCTATGATCCAGTGGAGGGACAAACACAGGATGAGGAAGGCAAGCCATCGAATAAGAAGAAAACAAATGAGTGTTAAAGCCAAAAAATGGTAAGCAATGGCCGGGTTCTAAGCTCACTTTGAGTTTTTGGTAAAGTCCATAAGATGCTGTTGCCTACAGACAGCTAACACCTGTCAGGTAGGCAAGACCTAAAAACAATATTGTGTGGATACACCATGTGACATGGAAACCCACAGAGGAAACATTTTGAGGAAAGCCACATGGTTTACAGGAGGGTTGGGTCGGGAGCTTTTTTTTCCATATTTTAAAAGGCAGATTTAAGCCCGAAATGCACATTTTCTCAGCAAAAAAATCATAGGATTGGAGATACAAACGTTAGAGTTAAGGAAAGTTTTCACTCAACTGAGTAGAAAGTGCTGGTAGCCATATGTAGATGACGTAAGCTGAAAATAACAAATTCATTATAACACAGTATTAACAAGTATTGGCAAAGCCAAAAGGCATGACTTGCATTTTGAGTCATCTTTCATTTAGAGGCCCATGCATCAAGCAAAATACCTGTAGCAAATGGTCCAATTCGCAGAATCGGCCCCTTTGCAACCAGTATTTGTCATTTGGGATGCATCAACCCAAAAGCAATTCACAAAATAGGTAATCGCAAATTTTGCGATTACCGATTTTGCGAAAGCAGTTCGGGAATTGCAAACTGCAATGCATTATGCATTCCCAAATTGCGTTTTTGCAATTTGGGTTTGCAAAATACCATCAACTTGAAGTTGATGGTAATTTGCGATTCCAAACTTGAAGTTGATGGTATTTTGCAATTACTTAGAAAAATGCATTTTTCAAAGTGGATTGTGGTGCCTTTAGGGCATGTGTGTGTGCAATTTACGATTCGCTTTTAAGGAATGTGTAGGAATCACAATTAATTTAGAGATTCCTACATGCATAAGGAATTGCAAGTCCTTAATAGCGATTCCTTAAAAATCGCTATTAAGGAATCGTAATTCCTTACTTTGATGCATCTGCCCCCTTAAAAATAAGAATGCTACAGTGGGAAAAAAAACTAAAAATGATTTGTTTCAATACACAATGCAGCTATGTTTTAGAATATTTAAAATGTTACTAGTCAGTGTACCTTTGAGATGTAAACTAGCTCCTCATGCACTGCAATGCAAGCACTATATAGGAGGCGGAATGATACACCAACAGCCAATAGCATGAGGTGAAAGAGTAATAGTCCTCTGGACAGAGCCAAAGCCCACTCTATGCTCATTTTTGAAGCAATGGCAGCTCTGCTGTCAGGCCAGACCTAAAACAACCAAAGCAGCAATCGACTCCGGATGTGTCTTCTTTCAAAAACGAGATAAGGGAGAGATTGAAACTCTGTATCAACATTGTCTGCTGAGAAATAGGAGTTGCTCTACATTTAATTGATCTACTCAATAGTAAGTGAAATATTTGCTCAATTATTTTGCAAGGGAATGGTGAAAGGCATGGATGTTAATCTGAGGTAGCTAGGTATAGCAGCGGATATCCTTGGCTTAACCTTTGATACCCCTGTAACAGGTAACAAGCAAATCAAGAAACTACACAGGCTCTGCTGCTGAACCTTGCCTCCCAGTTATCCGTAATGCCCGCGCAGGGATTTAAGTGTTTTGGGTTCTGCCGGTACTCAGCACCGAGAGTTCTAATAAGCAGGTGCCAAGACGGGTCCCTTTCATGCTCTCCATTTTTGCCTCCAACCTCGGGGTGAAAAAAAAATCTTAACTCTGCAGCAGTGCCACCCTTCACTGCCTTTGACGTAACTTCAAAGAGACTCGTTTTAGTTCTTTCATAGTCTCATCATTTCAGAACGGAAGCATTTTCAATGTTATGTACAACAAAGCCGTAGTTGGTGCTTATTCGGCTGTTCTGTATTCCACCGAGCGCATAAGGCAACTAGTGGATGAAGGCGAGACAGCAGCGTTGATTTTATTAGATCTGAGTGCAGCGTTTGACACCGTGCTGCTCTCAACGCTGCTGTCCCGCCTGACACAGATGGGGGTGACAGGGTCAGCGTATGCATGGCTACATTCCTTTTAGCCAACAGAAGCTTTCAGCTTCATTGTCCACCCTTCAGATCCTCCATACGCAAGGTAAGCCACGGGGTTCCTCAGGGCTCTAGTTTGAGCCCTACTTTGTTCAATATCTATATGGAACCCCTGGCTCGTGTGGTGGAGGCTTTTGGGGTGGATATTGTTAGCTACGCTGACGATACACAGCTGGTGTTCAAGCTCACTCCAAACCGCAGGGAAGACGCTGGCAATTTTCCGAACTGCATGTCAGCAGTAGCGGTTTGGATGAACGATAACTGCCTGCGCCTTAACGGCGACAAAACTGAGCTGCTTGTGGTCGGGAGAGCATCATCTGCTTGGTCACGACTCTGGTGGCCTGATGAATTAGGGAGTCCCCCCATCCCAAAGGAGTCGGTAAGAAACCTTGGTGTAATGCTGGACTCTAGCCTCTCGTATAAGACCCATGTCAACAAGGTCACAGGGAGGTGTTTTGGCTTACAGAAGGTTCTTCGTAAGGTCTTAGACCTTCTCCCCCCCGCAGCCAGAAAAACTATTGTCCATGCTATGGTGACTCCACATCTGGATTATGGAAATGCCATGCTGATAGGACTAAATCAAAAAGCCCTTCATCAACTGCAGTGCGTGCAGAATGCCGCCGCTCGCCTAGTACTTGGGCTCCCGCGCAGAGCCTCGGGGAAGTCAGCCTTGGCGAAACTCCATTGGCTCCCCATCAGGGAGCGAATACTATTTAAAGTCCTCACCTTTGCGCATCGCATTGCCCATGACAAAGGCCCGGACTACCTTAAAGATCTCCTGCTCATTCATCGCCCAGCCCGGAACCTAAGATCGTCTGGCGTGATGCTGTTTAAAACTCCCCGCATCCTTAGGGCCAGAATGGGCGGACGCTAATTTAGGTACCTGGCCTCCAAGCACTGGAACGCTCTCCCTCTGCATCTTAGGATGGAGCCGTCTGAAATTAGATTCCGGCAGAAACTAAAGACACACTTGTTTCCTATTCTGTAAGTCCTGCGACCTTGGCATCTTCGGCCCCTTGGGCATTTTTTCAGCAGTTAGCGCGGGGACACACAGTTCCTTGTGTAGCCAGGCGCTTTACAAATGACTTATTATTATTAATATTATTATTATTTATCATATGCAACTTACAACCATTGACAGCGACAATAGTCCTGGCTTGTTGTAGGTAATGTTACATGTTGTATTATAGATCTGGATGCAATGACAGAAGCAGCAAAATACAAGTCGGGCGGCACACTATGCTAAGCACAGATTTTTAGCTTAGGTGTTTTTAAACCACATCCTTAATTACATCGGCCACGCCCCTTTGAGAGACCTCCCCCAGTTTTTCATTGCAGTTAAAGCTCTGTGCCCGGGAATGATGCAATACAAACAATACGGGGTATGAAGGACTCAGGGGAACAGGAACAAAGCCAGGGGGAATTAGGCCAATCAGAGGAGAGCTTTCGAAGGTTAAAGAGTGGAATACAAATGCAGGCATTGGTGATGTAACATATATATATATAATCACACCAGGAACTCTACTCACATCTCCTGTTCTGCCAAGAGGCAGAGCAACAGCAAATCATTTCTCGAACTTGGTTCAGGACAGCAGCGACTCACTAATAAATGCAGATGATAGGGATAATAACCAAAAAATACACAAGCACTGCAGAAAGTGAGGAAGGAGTGGGGGGGAAAACAAGAAATCTCCACAGTGGAGGAAGGCCAGGAGTAAACTGCACATTGGCAAGGTAAAACTACCATCACACAATAACCCCAGGAACAGATTAAATGGAACTATTATCCTATACTGCTTCAACCAACCATGCCCCAGAAGAGAAAGTGAATGCAAGCATTGGCTAGATTGGCCAGGTAAGATGTCTGTTATATCTACAGAACAAGATGTTTTTGCAGAATTCAATATGGATAACTCATGCGGACAGAGGGTTAATTAAACACAGTGCCTTCCAGACGAGATGGTCCATGTGTCTCCTGGCCACCAGTCTCCAACCACTATTACATCTCCCTCCCAGCAGGAATCTTGCTCCAAAATACTACATCTAAATGGCTATCTGTGTTAACACAATGCTTACACAATGTCACAAAGAAATTGAACCTACTCACTAATTCTCACTCTATGCTATTAGACACATAAAAAGTTCGGTAGGGGCCAAGAGTGAGACAAGGGGTCAACCCCATGATGTTCCCGGTTCCCACAGGGTGCATGAAGTCAATTCTGCAACTACAAGGTATTTTGGTGAACTGACAGAAGGCGCTGAAATCTACATTTCCTCCCCATCCCCAAATAAACTGACACAGAAGCACCATCATTGCCAAAATATCGTTCCATAAAACCCTGGCACAGAGGCCTCTTTGGAGACCCCAAGATTGAGCAGGGACTTTTGGCCAAGGTGATTGCCAATCACTTGGTCCCACACACTACGGCATTGGTCCTCTTGGACCAGGCAGGCTTTATGCCTGGCCGTGCTACGCAGCATAATATCGGACATGCACATAATGCTATAGCAGCGGCCGATAGACTTGGGAGCCTCGCCGCGCTCCTCTTGTCGGACATGTTTAAGGCCTTTGACTCCCTTAGCTGGGTCTATCTCTTTGCCTTGCTCGGCAGTCTAAACATTGGCCCCCAGCTACTGAATCTTATTTGCCTACTGTATACAGATATAACTGCATCGGTCCGGGTGGCCGACTCGGCTTCCAAACATTTTCCTATTGGATGGGGGACATGCCAGGGCTGTCCACTCTCCCCTTATTTCTTTGCGCTCGCCATTGAGCCATTGGCAGCCTGGATTCGAATAGACGCCTAGATGCGCAGTTTCGGATTGGCACCGGGAATTTCCAATCGCAAAGCGCTCTATGCGGACAATTTTTTTGTTTTTTCTCACGAATCTTGACCGGACTGGTCCACGCCTTCTTCGCATTATGCAAATCTTGGCGAGACCTCTGGTCTTTACATGAATCATGGAAAATTATTTCTGTGGCTGCTGCGAGGCGGGAATCGACTGGGTGACTGGTCGCAGGAAGTAGTGGTGGTTCCAGACGATTTCAAGTATTTGGGCGTCTTTCTTCCAGCATCCCAGTCAGTGGTGTGGAACAAGAACCTCGCCCCTTTGTGGATACAGGTGAGCGACAAGACACATGTGTGGTATCGCATGCCCTTGTCTCTTTTTGGCAGATCCGCCATCTTTAAAATGGTTTCCCTACCCCGCCTTCTCTATCAATTACAAAATCACCCCATCCAATCAAGCAGACGTGGTTTCGCCAATTGAACGCTATTCTTGCCAGGTTTCTCGGGGGGGGGGGTGAGGGGGTTGCATCGCGAGTTGCTCTAAGGATCTGTTTCCAGTCTACTTACTCCGATGGAGTGGTTACCCCGGACGTTCACGCGTACTACATGGCCTCCCACCTCCTCGTCCTCAATGACTGGTGGTATGGCGATCGTAGACGCCGGGCGAACGCCGTAGAACGTTGGCTGCTGGGAGCCAATGCTCTCCACATGGTTCTTTATTCAACTGCACTGCTTAAGAAGCTACAGCCTGCCACTGCCACGATCTTTAGGATCTGGAAGTCTGCGCTTCGCCAAATGGGTTGGTGGGGGAGACTTACCAGGGAAACTCCACTATGGAATAATGGCCAGTTGCCGCAGTTGGCGTGACTGCCCGGCTTTCGGGGCTGGGAAGCCACTGGGATAGATACAGATGGGGCAGTTGTACGTGGCTGCACCCTCAAGTCCTTTCTCGGCATACAAACAGAATATGATAGGCCACGCACTCAATTCTACCGCTACCTACAATTCAGACATGCTTTTACCCCCTACATCTTCCGCCTAACGGATATACCTGAATTTAACCCCGTTCAGGCTAAAGTCTTTATGGGTGAATTGGGGGACCACAAGATAACCAACATATACTGTACAATTATCAATAGCACACCTACCACCCTACATAAAACTAGGGAGGCGTGGCAGCAGGATCTGGGTCCCTTAGAAGAATACAACTGGGTGGAGGCCATGGAGTCCCCGCGCAGTGCAGTGATCGCTGCCTGGATGCGTCTTATCCAGTTTAAGTATCTCCATAGAGCTTATTATACCAGGCACAGATTGCGGCGAGCTGGGCTAATTGCATCTCCGCATTGTTTACGCTGTGGGTCAATGAAGGGTACCTTCCTGCATACTGTGTGGTCTTGCCCTGCACTGTCGAGGTTCTGGAGGGAAGTGTTTATGTGTCTATCTGAAGTATTGGGTGGGATGTTCCCTCCTCCCCGAGGCTGGCCATGCTACATATTGCAGAGGACCTGGGTGGCAACAGGTACAAGCGTCACCTTTTTATTTTTAGGCCTTACATTGGCAAAGAGGGACATCGCCCGAGCCTGGAAGGCGGAATCCCCGCCGTTGATTGGGATATGGAAAAAGGGCTTTGACTTCTGTATGGGCCTAGAACTTCCGGTCTTTGAAACGAGGGGGTGTCCTCAGAAATATTATAAGATGGGCAGACTATAGGGGTCTGCATCTGGAACCTCCTCCCCCGTCTGATATTGTAAACTCATTGCTGTGAATCCAGCGGACTAGACTGTGAGTAATATACATGCTGGATGTGACTACAGGTGGCAAAGACTCTCCTTCTATATGCGGCATTTCTCCCTGTCTCGCAGAGGCAACGTGGCGCAGTTGTTTGTTTTTCTGTTATTATCTCTTTTTGTAACTCATTATTTGCATGACCAATGTCATGTCCTTGTTGAAAATGTTGATATCCATATTTGTCATCTTCTATGCACACTCTGAGTGCCGTGTGCGGCATTCTCTTTGTCTTGGCTGTCACCGATGTCACCGATAAAATTATGTTGTGACAAAAAAAGATTGCGCGGGGGCCCTATTTCGTTGACCATAACAAAACAGTCACCGCACACATCTCTAGGACCTGCTTAGCTGTTGTCTATAGAAGTAAAAACCTGTAAGACATGGTTCATCTCTTTCAGCAACCTCTTAGTCAGAAAGAGCCCTGCAAGCGCTGCCAAGCAAGCAAATTGTTTGTCACAAGCAAACTCTAAAAATGGATGGGGCGTGTCTGAAGGCAACTAGGAAAGAAATTCCTTCTAGGGCGAAATCAAACTCTATCATGAGGAAGAAGTGACGTCTATAACTGCAGGAGATCCTGCGGCAGAGGTCACCTCCCAGCTTTCTCACTAAAGGTAGGACCATCATGCCCAGTTCTGCCATTTATAAAACCTTCAACTGGAAAGCTTGTCCAAAAATTCTCTGAATACATTCATTCACTCAACTCTAGGGGTATTTGCTTTCTAACAGCATCATAAACCACATATACTGTATTATTCATTAAGGGAGAATGTCAACACCATCTAAATAGAAACCTTGGTTGAGAGCGATTAATCAAAATAATCCACCTATACCGTTTTCTAGTCCACCTAGCTATTTTTGTGCAGCACTCTTCGGGATCTCTGAGCGGAAGTGGCAGCACCTGGCAGAGGCGGGGTATCTGGAGATGGTAATTCAGTCACTCCCACTTGCTTCTTGCTTATGCTAGTGGGATTTTCTTTAAAGCAGGAGACTCGATTGGTGAGTGCCTGACACTATGGATTGGTCTTTACCACCCCGTGGCACTGGGGCCTACCATTGTTTGATATTGACTACTCAATGAATGCTGAGACATTTAATCTCCTAGCAGCACACATATCCATCTCCTTTAAATTACCCCTTTATGTTTTCTTTCCTCCATGCTCACTTTCACATGTCCTGAAGATTTCTGAACTTTTCTGGACTTCCAGAACCAAATCTAGATCAGGAAATTAGCTCAACGTAAAACCTCTTGCCTACTTATGAGCCAGAACATAAGATGACCATGCAAACCCAATTCTCCTTACACTGTAAGATCACCCCTTTACTTTTGCCCACTCTTATGAGGCCTAACCCCATACTACCTTCAACTCTATAGTTCTTCAAATCGCATTCGGCCATTCACTGGCAAATTGCCAAACTTTAAGTCATCCTGTTTTGATTCAGAGCTCCTGTCCTCCTCTGAGTATTACCTTTCCTAAACTAGCGGCATTCATCAGCGGTTGATCATACTCATCTCGATAGATGAGGCTCGGAAGCAGGAGCCCATTTCACTCATTGATTTCTCCAGTCGGTTGATCTTATCAATGGTCAGTGCAACTCACTATATACACATCTGACTGACAACAGACATTCCATAAGGCCCTGTTCTCAGACGTCTCCTATTTTTACTTTACATCATCTCTCTGGGTTTCCCAATCAGTTTTGATTCTATTGCCACCAGTGATACACAAATCTTATTCTCTCTTCTTTTCTTGAACCGTCATTGTCATGGATTGACTCATGGCAATCCCCCACTGGATGCTCAATTGTTCTCTCGTGCTAAACAGTGCTAAATAGCCGCGGCCCATGCAGGTAAGAGCGCTGGGGCGGTGGGTCCGGCTGGGGGGGGGGGGGGGGGGGGGGGGGATTTCAACATACGATGACGAGGGGAAATTAAATAAATAATTAATTTTCCGTCGTCTGTCGTGCCAAAGGCGAGGTACTATACCTTCTCCATTATCCAGCATGCCCTCATTACTGCCACTACCCATCTCTTTTTCACCAACAGCCATGCACATTGAGGTGAACTTTGACCCTTAACTATAAACAGTCTCCTTTATCACCACCACTACCGGCCATCCCCCAATCCACAATAGAGACAATGTAAGGCATAACTTCTCCTTCAAAGCTACTGAAACACTCAACTCTCCAGTTCTTACCTGGCATGATTTATTTCTTGGTACTCTCATCTGTGCATGTGTTTGATGGACTACAGATGCATATTCACTCGGAAGGGCAGGATGAGATAGGTGCACCTGGAAGTTAAGGAATGCCATAAGGATGCACATCCGCATCCTAGCGACATTCACATCTTCGTGATAGTTTAAAAGACTTCATTCTTTCTGTGTGGTACCAACATTTGTATCTTGGACTGTGCGTGCATGCATGTGTGTCTTATTCCTACAAATGTGTTTTTGGCTTGTGCTGGTATGGCGGCACTTAATTTGAGCCACACTTAATCAACGCCGGCACATTTCATAAGCAGCAGTTAAGGACACATTCATTTATGGGGAGATTAAATGGTTTGCCCAGAATCCCAGGATGTTAAGCCAACGCCAGACTCAAACCTGTTTCCCCAGCTTCGAAGCCAGTAGCTCTGGCCATTAAGCCACCTCCTCTCCCCACTTTCATGGTCAGTAGTTGGTTCTGGGCTGGTGCAAGATGCATCCCGACAAGAGCCCCGGCACTTATATTTTGTTTTGTTTTTTAAATTAACCCCTGTGGTTTGGTTAAGAGTATGCATACATAGTTGCCTGAGCTGTCATAAGATGTCAATGTGATATGTCCAAATTATAAGGTGCACTGGTGTAATGTTCAGAGAGGAGTGAGCAACCCAACGATCGTTGTACAGATATTAATTGTATTGTGGATTTATAAAGCGCCTACTACCCCTGACGAGATGTTGACGTGCTTTGCGGACAGGCAGCACACTATATATGGAACTCACAGTTAGATTGTAGTGTTAGTTGTAAGCGTTGCATGTAGCCATACATTATGCAACATCATTAGAGTTAGTACAGTGATTAGTTGCATGCAGTGTCTAGTGTACAGGAAAGATTATTATTTATTTTTATTGATGCCGACGCTTATGTCATGCATTGATTTGCATTCCTAATTGTCTCTCTGCGATTAAGGGGAATGGAGGGCATGCAGGATAGACTTTGTATTATTCTGTCGTTTGGTTACTTTAGTCAGTAGCGGCTGCTACCGGACCCGGGTGGTAAGGCGATGCGGGGGTGAAAAAACGTTAAAAAAAAAAGACTTACCTGTGACGAACGGACAGCTGACGCCTCTCCTCCATCTTCTTCCTGCTCTGTCTTGCAGCAGGATACAGGAAAAAGCAGGAAGCTCCTGGCTCGAGATAGCCAATCAGAGCACTGAAATGCAGCATTGTGATTGGTGTGAGCGTCGTGGATCAGTGCTCAGCCAGGGAATGGGGGTTTCGGCATGTTCGCCATGCAATCTGTAATGCAGCCTGCATGGAGAATATTGAAAGTGCGCATGACTGTTTTGGACGGCCCGAAAGGGCCGACCACATAGCCATTGTGCACTTAGGAGTGGCTAAACCACTCCTCCTCTGTCCTTGGAGCAGCCCCGCCCTGCCCAAAATGTTGCCGCAGCAGAAGGAAACAAAATTGATAATAACGCGAGTTATTATCATTTTATGTTTCCTGCTGCGGAGGGTTGTATGTTCTTACAACGCATTCCGTTGCAACGCATGCCTTTACCACGCATGCGTTACAACGGAATGGTTTATCTACGCATAACCTTTTCCTCGATTTCTTCCATGGTGACGTCGGACGTCGTTAAGAGGAAGCGGAAGTTCTTTTCCGTTTCCTCTTAAACAACGCCGTTTTCCTGCACATCTCGACATTTCTTCTGGTGAGTTTTTTTTTGGGGGGGAGACCCCCCCAAGCCCTCCCCCAAGCCCCCCTTTTTTTTTACCCTTTACCACACATGCCTTTACTACGTACCTCGTAGTAAAGGTATGCGTGGTAAAGGCTTTCGTGGTAACCACGCATGCGTTGTAATGCATGCGTGGTTAAGGTATTCGTGGAAACGGCCGCGTTGTAGTGGCTGTTTCTCGCTGCGGAGCAGTGGGGCAACACTCCTCCGCCTTAGCGAAGGAGCCGCCACTGGTTTTAGTAGTCCTTCTACACAATACAGCTAGATGTATTTTGGGTGATGTTTACAGTTCATTTGCAGTATTTATTTAATATATGTGGCTTGTACAGATCTGTATTTCTGCCCCAATGTTGAACAGATGTTCACCCAGTTTGTTTAATTGAGGTACATATGTTGTAGTTAAATTTTTGGTGTCGTAAGGATTTTTATTCCACTCTGTGGAACTGTGAATTGTTGATTTTCTGTTCACAAGTTGTATGGGTATTGTTCAAACTGCACACAGATTTAATTGTAATTGTTGGACTTAATAACATGCTCTGTTGCCGCCCAGTAGTGCATCCTGCCTTACATTCGGCCACGTGTTCAAAAGGTGGCTGGCTGTGCGCTGGATTTGCAACGCGTTCAAAAGCTGACTGTGAGCAGTGTAGTGTCCCGAGGCGCCGGGTAGCGGTCTAGTCCGCCCGCGCCGACGGGGACACGCTTACGCGGATGCATGACATCACGTGCGCTCTCTATAAATAAAGAAGGCGTGACCGACCAAGTGAGTCGGGACCACGCGGAACATCAGCGGAGTGTCCTGTGCCTTATTTACGTGGCGGCGCTGCGAGCCACGGCGCGCCTGCAAATAGGGACATCACACTGGCGACGAGGTAGTAAAAGAACTCATGCTGTGACCATGAAACCCCCACCTCCTCAGTCTCCATCTGTATGCTGGCCCTCGGCAGTTCAGTGCTACTCACGCAGGCGGTAAACCCCAATGAGGGTGTCTGAGGCACCAGAATTCTGCCATGGAGTGTCTCTCCAGGGCCTGTGGTGAGCCCATGGGTAGGGGAAGACAGCAGTGAGGCCCCACCACGCTGGAGAGTGTGTCCGGATCCCAGTACCACGCGGACTCACAGGAACCTGCGTCAGTGCACAGGTCAGAGCAGCCAGCGCTTCGCCTAGTGGGAAAAGAAGGGGATTCAGCCCACGCCCAAGAGTCACGAGGGTCTACACCTGAGCGCAGATCGGGGTGGCCAGTAAAGTGACCTAGAGGAAAGGGTGGTCAAGAGAAAAGAGAAGAGGGCCCCCACATCAGTCAACGCCCAGAACAGCCCAGGGTGAGGCACCTAAGAAGGGACAAATCACGCGCAAGAAAGGAGAGCCTACGCACACGTCACGATGGTGTTGATTCCCGCCATCGAACCGTTCATAGTAGACGGAGCCCCGTCATCCCTAGCTCCACGATGGAAAGATTGGACAGACCGCCTCCGAATTTACTTCGAAGGGGCAGGCACCACCAGGGAAAGACGCAGAGCATTACTTCTCCACCTTGGAGGGAAGGACATCCACAAAATATACAAAACGTTAGTGGAAGCGACCCCAAAGACATACCACACCCTCCTCAATGCCCTAAACGCGCATTTTGAACCCATGGCGAGCAAAGACTATTAATTAATTGTGGGTTTGTAATGCGCTAGAATCAACTCCTGAAGGAGTATCTCTGCGCAGTAGACTGCTGGGGAACCCGTCCTGGCTTTCCCTGTGAGATGGTCTCTACTGGGTATCTCCAAGGTGAAACCAGGCATCCCCGGCATATGTGGGGGGCCGTTGTGGAGATGAGGCAAGCTAATGCCCAGAGTTGCCGAGTGTGATCCCTGGTTAGAGTAGGCACCGAGATGAGAATTATCGAGTCCGCTGACCCTGGTCCACGACCCTGCCGCATCGGGAATTGAACCCTGGTCCCGGGCCATCCTCTGCTCTCGGGTCTGCCGCCTCTAACCAGTGAGCCACACCAGTGAGCCACACCACTCCACTATGAGAGGTTCATTTTCCGCCAAGCCAAACAAGAGGCGGAAGAGTCGCTGGACGCATTCCACGGGAGGTTGAAAGAACTAGCCAGCACTTGTGGATTCCGCGATGAGCAGGAAGAGATTCGAGGGCAGATAATTCAGGGGTGCTACTCCTCCAAACTTAGAGTTAACATCCTTCAAGAAGACGGCAAGCCACTGGCAGATATCCTCAAACTGGGGCGCTCTAAAGAACTATCGCAGGCAAGAGCCTCCCACATGGAAGCAGCCCTCCACCGACCCATCAAAGTGGAGCAGGTCAACATGGATGGGAAAGTAAACGTCGTGAAGCCAAAAGCGCGCCAATATGGAGGCAAGAAGCAGCAGGACAAGCGCAAGGAGTGTGGGTACTGTGGAGGCCAGTCCCACCGCCCACAGGACTGCCCGGCAAGAGGGAAGAAATGTAGTGCATGTGGATGGATGAACCACTTTGCCGCGGTATGTAGATCATCGAAAACCAAGAGGGAGGCGGCACATGCTGTAATGGGAGAACGGGACAGCGAAGATATGGACGACGACACGGGTGACTACCCTGTCCATTACGTATTCGCCATCGACCAGCCACAAAGGAAGAAGCGGCGCCTCCCGAAGTGTCGCATCAAGGTCCATCAACAGGAAGTGAGAGCAACAATTGATATGGGAGCATCCATCGAGCTAATGGCAGCTAACGTATATAACCAGCTAAGCGCCCGGCCTCCCCTACGCGAAGCTAAAATCAGAGTATTCGCATACGGACAGAAGACACCAATTCCCCTAATCGGGTGTTTCAAGACTAAACTACAGCATCAGGACCTGAAAGTACACACCACAGTGTACGTCGCGAGAGAAGGCAGTGGCATGCTGATCAGTGGGCAAGCGGCGGAAGAATTGAGACTAATATAATTCGCCATGGCTGTGCTAACCGAAGAATTAGACACCATATTGGAAGAATTTGGGGAAGTTTTCAAAGGCATCGGGTGTCTAAAAGGGAAGGAGGTCTCCCTCCACATTGATCCATCGGTCCAGCCCGTGGCACTGAGACACAGGCGCATCGCATTTCACCTGAGGAAAAAAGTTGAAGAGGAGCTGGAAACATTAGAGAAGCAAGGCATCATTGAACAGGTTAGTGGGCCCACCCCTTGGGTGTCCCCGATCGTGGTAGCCCGCAAGCCAAAACAGCCAGGCCAGGTCCGCATCTGCGTGGATATGCGCCTTCCGAACGCAGCGGTGAAGAGGGAGCGACACATAACGCCCACAGTAGACGACATCCTGGGAGAACTGAATGGTGCGAGATGGTTCTCGAAAATGGATCTCCGCTCCGGCTATCATCAACTAACACTCCATCCGGACTCCCGGTACATAACCACCTTCTCCACCCATGTGGGCCTCAGGCGGTACCGGCGCCTAAACTTTGGAATCTCAAGCGCTGCCCAAGTATTTCAAAATACTATTCGGGAGGTTCACAGTGGACTCCCGGGCGTCCTAAACGTGAGTGATGACCTGTTGATCTATGCCACATCCATCGAGGAACACCACCAAAGGCTAAGGGGAGTCCTGCAAAGAATCAAAGAATCAGGCTTGACCCTGCACCGCGAGAAGTGCCAGTTCTTACAGAACAAAATCAGTTTTTTTGGATACACCTTCTCCGACCAAGGAATAGCACCGGACCCCGACAAGGTTAAGGACGTTCAAGAAGCCCCAGCCCCATCCAACATCTCTGAGACGAGGAGTTTCCTGGGCATGGTAAACTTCTGTGGGCGCTTTGTGCCCGACCTATCAAACCTCACAAAACCTCTCCGGGAGCTAACGAAGTCCACCACCCCATGGCAGTGGGGTCAAGAACAAGAGGAGGCGTTCAGAGCCACCAAAGCTGCCCTATCCGCAGACACGACGCTGTCCTACTTCGACCCCATCAAAGCCACCAATGTTGCAGTGGACACCAGCCCCTACGGGCTAGGAGCGGTGCTAACGCAACTTCAGAACAATGGAGAATGGGCACCCATCGCTTATGCCAACCGCTCCTTAATGGACACTGAGCAAAGGTATTCGCAAATAGAGCGAGAGGTGATCGCAATTCACTGGGCCTGCCGACATTTCCATGTCTACGTATACGGTCACCCCTTCACAGTATCGACGGATCACAAGCCCCTCATACCCCTGTTTCGGGGGTCAGTATCGAAACCTCTGCCAAGAATTGAGAAGTGGATACTTCAACTGTAAGAGTATGATTATCGGGTAGAGTACAAGCCCGGGGCGACGAATCCCGCAGATTACCTCTCCAGACACCCCGAGCAGCCACCGAGGGGGAGAGAGAAGATGCAGAAGAGACCGAGGAATACGTGCGACTGGTAATGGAAAGGTCAAGGACCCTACCCATGAGTCTAGAGACGATCGTCGAAGCCACCCAGAGCGATTAATATTTACAATTGGCAGCGAATGCCATCCGATCCAACGACTGGCAGCCCATCCAAGCCACCCTGAGCAAGCGGACACCACAAGCCAGAGCCACACTCGAAGCGAAAGAAGAGCTATCCCTCGACAGCCAAGGATGCCTACTGCGGGGACCGAGGATAGTCATGTCCGCGAGGCTAACTAAACAAGCAGTAGACTTGGCACACAGAGGACACCAAGGCATGGTAAAGACCAAGAGTAGATTAAGAGCCAAGGTGTGGTTTCCTGGCATGGACACAATGGTGGAACAGACCGTTAGAATGTGCACCTGGTGCCAAGCTGCAGGACAGCCGGAACGCCCTCACCCAGTCATTACAGAAGACAACCCCCAGAGGCCGTGGGAGTGTGTAAGTGCAGACTTCGGGCACCTTCCAGATGGGCGCTATGCGCTATTGATCATAGACGACTTCACCAATTACCCAGAGGTGGAAATTGTCGACAGCCAGACTGCCGTTGAGGTCATTGCCAAGTTCGAAAAGACAATAGCCACGCATGGTATCTTTGAAGTGGTCAAAACAGAAAACGGTCCCCCCTTTCAGGGGCACGAATTTGCTGACTACCTAAAGAGCTGGGGGATCCACCACCGGAAGGTAACTCCCCGCTGGCCCCAAGCCAATGGGGAAGTGGAGAGATTTATGCGCACGTTGAATAAGATAATGCGCATTGCACACGCTGAATGAATCTCCAGTGGAGAAGGCCATATATAGTTTTCTGCGAGAATACCGGCTGACCCCGCATCTCACCACCGAAGCCGCACGAGGCCCAGCAACCGTGGGTCGAGTAGTCAGAGACACCATCACAAATCACCCAAACTGGATACCGAACCACGTAGATGCGGAGAGAACCTTAGCCAACCGGGCCCGTTCCAACGACCAGGCCAGCCAACGGCAGGGAGCCAAGGAGTCAGATATTCAAGCGGGAGACCGGGTATATGTCAAGGACCGCTATCCGGGAAGCAAATTCCGAATCCCATTCGAGCACAGGCCGTGGACTGTCCTCCGCCGAGCAGGCACCATGGTGACCGTGCAAAGATAGTCTGAAACAGTCACCCGCAACATTTTCTTCTTCAAAAAGGCACACCCTGACACGAGGCATCCTCAGGAGTCGGATACGGTAAGACTGACTCCCAATCAGCCCAGCGACACGGAAGACTCTTAGCTGGGTGAACAGTACTTTCCGGAAGATGAAGACCTAGGGAGCCAAAGAAGCCCACCGACACCAGCGACGCCGGGGACAAGCTTGCCAAACTCTCAGGACACCAGACTGGAGAACACCCCAACCCCGAGAAGAACTCCGCAGAGGGCCCCGTCCAGATGTGAGCAGTCGGGGTACGCCTTGCGGAGGAACCCAGCACCCTCCTCCCAGATGGCAGACTTCCTGGTGTGATGATTTTGGACACTGAACAAGAGACTGGTAACCAGAACTTTTCTGTATTTGTTTGTTTTGGTTCGTTTTGTTTTAAATAAAGGTTAGAAGGAATGTAGTGTCTCGAGGTGCCGGGTAGCGGTCTTGTCTGCCCGCGCCGACGGGGACACGCTTACGCGGACACATGACGTCACGCGCGCTCTCTATAAATAAAGAAGGCGTGGCCGACCAAGTTAGTCGGGACCACGCGGAACATCAGCGGAGTGTCCCGTGCCTTATTTACGCGGCGGCGCTGCGAGCAACAGCGCGCCTGCAAATAGGGACATCACAAGCAGGCATTTTGATGATGCTTATCATGTCTAACCACAGTCGATACTTCGAGTATGTGCAGGCCACATATTCATTGTGACTGCAGGCTAATGCCCACGTTTGCATCTATCATTTCCAGGAGGTTTTTGCCAATTTGGTGAATTCGACTTTAAAAATTGTCAATTTTATGAACAAAAGATGCTTTTTATTTCCCAGTGAAAACGTCATTAGTATCTTAACTATAGTGAGGCCATCAAACAGTATACCACGTCACAAAGTGCGCGACGCCTGCCCCGTGCTGCTTCCCCTCTCGAATACCCCCTTTCCATTTCGCTCCCTTGAGTGTCCATTTCATCCTCTTATCTCTTTCTCACGGCTTCTTATATATTCTTTTCTCCCCCACTCTCTGCCTTGGGCACATTTGTTGCCCCCGCCCCCACTTCAAGGACTTCTCTCCCTCAAGCGCTCCACCACTGCTCCCCTGTACCTCCGCTCATGTTCCTTTAACAACAAGCATTTGCAATGCAATAGGTCTCGCATTATTTAAGTTTGAGCTATTGGCATTGCTAAATACCAATAGCTCAAATTTTAATAATGCGAGACCTATTGCATTGCAAATGCTTGGTATTTTTTTAGGCACAAGGACATAAAGTGATTTGCCCAGAGTCACAGGAAGTTGACCCGGCGCTGAGACTCTCCCGGTCCCCAGTTCAAAATTGGGCCCCAATGGCCGTAGCGACACATCCTCTCCATTGGCAGTGTTTGCACCGCGAAATGTCTTGCGCATAACGGTGAAGGGCTGCCTGGCACCAAGAAAGAAGCTTTCTTGCAGGAGTAAGTGATAAAGTGAACTCCTCAGCCGTCCTTGGCTATAAGTGCAGGGCCGGGTGAGCTGGCCCATGGCTGTTCTACTATTTGGAGCTGGGAGGGGTGGTGGGGAGCTCTCATGTTTTGCCCTGGGGGTTTTGCTTGAAGCAGTCTCTTTTGCGTCAGAGCTCTGGGGGAGCTCTGACGCAAGACTCCCCAACCACTAATTAGAGACATCAGAGTAATGGGGACTCCCCACCCCCCACAGTAATCCATAAATATATGAGACAATCCTATGGGCCCATTCCAGACAGAGCATGAATTAATAAAGCTGCAAAACTCTGAAGCACACGCGGGTGGAGGTAGTTTATAGGCTTATAGGGGCAGTGACATGGGGGCGAGACAGAGGAGGATATAAGGGGCACGGGAAGGGATAATGAGTGACTCTCGTGACTGGCTGAAAGTTTGGGGTCGGAGGGGCAGAGGGAATCAGGAGGGACTGCAAAGGTCACATTTATAACAGTATGTTCTTGGGCAGAGAGAACGGTACATGGCGGTGGAGGTTGTCAACATAGGTCCGGTTTGGGCAAAGGCTGGTCAGCGGTGAAACAATGAGAGTCTTGGTGCTAATTTGGATGGAGGAGTGATGTGGGGGAAGGTCACACGACACAGGAGGAGGGCAGGATGTATGGGGACAGGGGTGCTGCTTATGGAGGAAGATTTTTTCCCTGACTTTTTGGGCAAATCGCTTGGCTTTGCAGAGTGGGTCGGGGGGTCCGGTTTCGGAGTGGTTCACCATCAGTTGGTCTTGGGGCGCAATTCTTGGGTCCTCAGAATAGGACTGAAAGGTGCATTTGCCCGTGGGTGAATTAACGGGAATCCGGGAATGAACTCATACACACGGAGTAGGGTTGGAGGGAGACAAAAGCGCGGCAGGGTTGGGGGCAGGGGTCACTAACGTAGGCGGCTAAGGAAGAGTCAGCGTCAGGTTCAGTTACAGGGTGAGAGGAGGGAAGGAGGCCGTCTGAGGAAAGGAATTTGTTAGATAAGGAGAACAGGTTGGTGCTGGCTATACCCTATTGGACGGTCCGAAAAAGTCAGGGGTGGGGGGCTGCTGCTTCACCAGGCACGGCGAGGAGCGCCACCTGAATGAAGGAGTTGGCGCCATGCGAACAATAGCCGGAGTCCTGTAGTAACAGCAAGAGACATAGCTGCCAAGGTTTCAGAGTGCATAGGCATGACATGTAATAATTTCACGTTTAAGTATCACTGGCATTCAACCGCCACCATTGACACTTTATTGCAAACAAAAAACAAGCAGAGAAGACAAGGGAAACATTAAATTCACAATTTACACAAAGTTAAGGAACAAACGATCTTACAACGGCTTCATAGCACCAGAAATGGAGGCCGCCAAACACTTTCGCTTGCACCGCTACGGGGACAAGGATGTTTGCAGCAGCGGAAACTGTTCTCGGACTGCTGGGAGGCTCACGGTGGGGATTGCGGATGCCAGGGGGAGACCAGGAGCACAGTGTGGTTTGGGGGTGGGTGGTGTGGGGATCCTGGGGGGCGGCGACGGGCCTTGCGGGTGAAGCTGTCCACTTTGGGGAACTAGGAGTGGCGTTTGGTTTGCGGTTTGGGATCGGTGTGCGGTGATCCTGAGAGGAGTTTTGGGCAATATGATAAAAATATTATTGTTAATGTACAATTTATTTCAAACCGTGGCAATCTATGTCATAGTGGCGAAAGGTCTAAAATGTTATTGTCGTATGGTATATGATTTAGCCTCGATAAAAGTACTCATGCATCTCAAGGAAAAAACAGGAATTGTGGCGTTGAGACACGGGGGCGGGGCTGAAGGTTGTTGGCGTGGGTGGGGGCACATTGGATGGTCGCCGCATGTCTATTTTCTTCCTACACAGTGAATCTTCATAGTTTCAGTGATGAGTAATGTATCAGCAAAAACAAAACATATTCTATTAACCAAGTCTATTTATGACAAAGTATTGAACCCCGTAGGCGATTTATAAGCGGGCAGCCAGGCTGTTAGTCTATACACTCATTGGTGTTAATGTTAATGTATTTGTAAAGCGCTGCTGTTACCCAAAGCTGTCCTGGCGGTAAGGTGAAGACAGGCCGACCTTTACTTTCCGTGCGATTAATATTTATTTTGAAAACAAAGGAAGCGATCGAGTCACTTTTAGCCTGCAAATGTTGTCAACTTTAAATAAATATATATTTTAAAAAAACAGCCCAGAGTTTTAAGCTTACAGTTCTATAGCTGAGATGTATTGCACCGAGCATTGGTGCGACATGTATCTCGTATGAGATGAGCTGGCCCCCAAGTACTGGTGTGAGAGGCGTCCTCTGGACAAGGTATCCTGGACACAGAGTACATGTGTGACGGAGGCAGTGAAAACGAAATCCAAACTAGCGCCCACTAGTTACAGCAAGTGTGTCACGGGCAGCAGCCGCACCGAGAACAATGACATGAAGGAAGTTTTTTACCTGCCTTTACAAACAGCATGCACCTCTTTTTAGAGTGTTCACTTTTGTGTTTGGCAGCAATAATCATTAGTGGCGATAAAGACAGTATATGGATTTGGTCGCTAGTTACAAGCACAGCAGCCTCTAATAGACAACAGGCCCGGGAGTTGTGTGCGCAAGCGCGTGCGCAAAAAAAATAATGGTGATACCTTTCGCGGCTGCTTTGATGTTCTCAGTGGCCGCGCGGCTCACTGAGAACATCAAAGTGGCGGCGAAAGTGATCACGCAGGCTGACAAATGGTGCGCGCGCCCGGCGCGCATGCACTGTACCCGATCCACCTGCAGACTTTGGGAGCACTTTTAAAAGCCCCTTACTTAATATCTTGCATAGCATCGCTTGCGCGATAGCTAGGCGAGACCTAAATAAAAGAAGGTGTTTTATATATTTTTGGACGAGGCCTGCAGTTGCGGCTTACTACTTGCCCGCTCTTATTTTTAAATGCACTTTTGCCCATTTTTGTTTACTGCTCCCAAGATTGACATCCACAGACTTGGAACATTAAATTAAAAAAATAATAAAATGGTGGCCGCATCGTAGAACTCCAAATCGATGAGTAACATAAGCATCTGTATTAATAAAAAATAATTAATCAACTTTCCCTTAGACTAGACACTGCAAGCAACTAATCAGTGTACTAACTAAAATGTTTATGATATTGCATAATATATGGCTATCTGCAACACTTACAACTAACACTATAAACAAACTCTGAGTTCCACAAAGAAGTGTGCTGCCTGTTCGCAAAGCACGTCAGCATCTCGTCAGGGTTGCATATGTCACCACGCTAAGCCACTGTAGGGTCATAACACATATGTGTGCATGCAACATGACATATGCAAGTTTACGTCATCGCAATTTTTTCCTTTTTTTACGGAAGGTAAACAGCATTTGCCATCACATCTTGATGTAGACAAATACACACACCAAGATGAAACAGAAAGATGAAGCAATCAACCATCAAAAGATGATATAAGAGGAGAAGAGGGTGGGACACGTTCACTGATGCATAAAGATGCACCCTTATTGGACAGTATGCCTTCACTATTTGGGATCCCTTATTTTGCCCTACCGTAATTTCGGATTCATTAATGTGAAATTACTGTTATATATCCACAATATATGTACATGTATATATATAAATATATATATGTATATGTATATATATATATATATATATATATATATATATATATATATATATATATATATATATATATATATATGTATATTAGCAGCCCGTCCCGACGTTGTCCGGATATGAATTGCTGCCGGCCAGTAGTATATTGTTTTGTAGCATTTCTTATCTGTGACAGGCCTGTGAAACGCTCCGATCCACAGTGCACTGCGCGTTCAGTAGTGTGTGAACTCGAGTTTCCCTACTTTATTTTTCCTTGCAATATTATATAGCGCAAACTCGACAACATGGCATGAGCACAATTTACATTACAGAAGAACACATTCATTTGTGGTGGTGCCGAGATTCGAACGTAGCTCCCCAGCTCTAAAGTTCGCAATTCTAGAACTTGTGGCGGGAGGTGTGTCTGAAAGTGTATGTCGGTGCTGGCCATCAATGAGAGAGACCTGTGCATTTTTCAAATGGGTGGTGAAAAAATATGAGTATGTTGCTGGAGATGTGGGCCTCCATGCCACCAATGTACTTACCGGGGGAGGGTAAACACCCATTAATTCCGCAACTTTCTTTCCGCATACCATCACTCCGCATACTTTCATTACGAAAGTACCATGACTCCGCAATGCCATTATAACGCATGGCATTACATTTTATATGCTTTTACCACGCATACATATACAACGAAATTCGTTGTAAATGCATGAATGGTAAAAGCATGTTTTTTTTATGTTTGGATAAGGTAAGTATGGGTATAGGGGTATATGTTTTGGGGTACTGAGGTATATGTTTTGGGGTGTTTGGGTATTTTAAGGGTTCAGATATAGTTTTGGGTTATGGGGTACAGGGGTTTTTAAGGGTTCAGGGCTAGGTTTGAGTTTTGGGGTACAGTGGTATTTTTAGGGTGCAGGGCTAGGTTTGGGTTTTGGGGTACAGGGGTATTTTAGGTGTCAGGGGTAGTTTTGGGTTTTGGGGTACAGGGTTATTTTTAGGGTTCAGGGCTAGGTTTGGGTTTTGGGGTACAGGGGTATTTTTCGAGTTCAGGGGTAGGTTTGGGTTTTGGGGTACAGGGGTATTTTTAGGGTTCAGGGCTAGGTTTGGGCTTTGGGGTACAGGGGTATTTTTAGGGTTCGGGGGTAGGTTTGGGTTTTGAGGTACAGGGGTATTTATAGGGTTCAGGGCTAGGTTTGGGTTTTGGGGTACAGGGTATATTTATAGGGTTAAGATGGGTTAGTGTGTAAGGGTGTTGGAGTATTTTAAGGAGTACGGGTGGGTTATGATTATGGGATGCAGGGGTATTTAAAGGGAGCAGGGTGGGATTAGCACTCAATATGAGACATGGCATGAAGGGCGGAACGTACCACACACCCCCAGCATTTGTCACGCCCCAGCACACGCCTACAGCACAACGCAGACACGCCCACAAGGGACTACTTTGCTGGCACGGTTCTTTTACCTTTTAAATGTATATGGTGGGCGTCTGCATAGCCTATGTCCTTCTGCTGCAACTGCCCTTTCCAACGCTGTATTGGGTGTTGTGATTGGTGCTGCGGTTCCTGAGATTACCCGCCTCAAAGGTTTGGGCTCTCTCTTTATTATATTACTATGGATATATATATATATATATATATATATATATCAACAAACATTTCTTCAAGAAAAGAAATCGGAGGCCAGAGGGGGTTTCAAGAGTTGCAGCAAGTTTTATTCGCCAGATGTACAGCGCGGCGAATGCATTTCGGCTCAGTCTGCCTTCATCAGCGCCCTGCGCTGTAGTGAGTTCTGCAATATTGTGCTCCTCCCTGTAAAATACTGGCTCACACACAGTGTGCCCCTCCCCTTGATGCAATCAGCACACCTGATGAAGTTCGTGGCAAATGAAGGAACTCCAACTCCCAACAGGCACTGTAGCGGCGAGCTGGGTAGGTAGCGTGGGGGGGTGACAATAAACTGTGGGTCTTTGTGAGCACTCTGGAGGGCAGGATAGGTTGCCTCAGAATTAGGTGAAGTCCACCGCCGCATCCCTGAGTCCCCTCGGGCCACAGCGACCAGTTCACACAAACAAGTCTTAGAGTAGGGGCTGCCAAATAGAGACACACCGCCCTGTGGAGTTAAAATAACTCGGTCAGCTCTCGCCGTCTCGTGCTTCCTGGTGGTCCATCGGAATATCGATCCCTCGATCCAAACAGCTGCAAGCAGCCAGGTGCCAGTAATAATCCGTGACTCTTTATGCTGTGGGGCCATCCGTACTGCGTCTCTGGCCGGCGCAGATATTATCAACAAACATTTCTTCAAGAAAAGAAATCGGAGGCCAGAGGGGGTTTCAAGAGTTGCAGCAAGTTTTATTCACCAGATGTACAGCGCGGCGAATGCATTTCGGCTCAGTCTGCCTTCATCAGCGCCCTATATATATATTGTATTATAAGGGGAACTTGTAAAGCGCACTGACACCGTGGGTTTCCTGGTGCTGGTTAGATGCAGAAGGACCAGAGGGACTTAGCTGGATGGAGGGAAAGGCCATGATGGAGGGAAAAGCCATTATATATATATATATATATATATATATATATATATATATATATATATATATATATATATATATATATAATTAATATATATAATTATTTATATATATATATATATATATATATATATATATATATATATATATATATATTTAATATATAATTAATAATTAAACAAGCTTCTGGCCTTGCTGAAGGTGATTAATGGAACTGTTGGCATATCTGGACCAATGATATGGTCCGTTTTTAAGATGTGCCAATGTTTTTGCATTGTAGACCTCAATTTCCAAGAATTGGCTGAATAGGGGGTAATCATGCGGAATTGGCCATCCAAATTTTGGCGTGCTTTTTTCTCAAAGACAGAGTGTCTAGGAAGCTTTCTTACTCTGCTGAGAGCGTTATTCAAGAGGTTACGTTTGTATCCTCTCTCAGAGAATCTGTCCATACTTTCCCTAGCTGCCTGTTCAAAATCTTTCTCCAAGGTGCAGTTACGTCTTAACCTGAGTAGTTCTCCGTACGGAATGCTATTCACAAGTTTTTTGGGGTGACTACTGGTAGCGTGCAACACGCTATTTCCCGCAGTTGGCTTGCGGTACAGTGAGGTACATATCTTATCCTCTCTTACTGTAACTTGTAGATCTAAGTAGTTAACTTGCTCTTTACTAATCTCCCCCGTAAATCTCAGGTTGCAATCATTGTTGTTCAGTAATTGAACGTACTGTTTTGCCTCTTCTAACGACCCGTCCCAAATTAGGAATAGGTCGGCGATATACCTATACCAGGCGACCACCTTGTTGTTAGATGTTTCATATTCCGGAGCCCAGGCTACATGCTCCTCCCACCAGCCTACGAACAAGTTTGCATAGCTGGGGGCGAAGCAGGAGCCCATCGCTGTGCCAGACAATTGTTTATATACTTGATCCTGAAATAGAAAGATGTTATGGTATAAACAGAATTGGATCAACTCCAGCAGCATTTTGTTATGCATAGCAAATTTCAAGGGTTTCTTATCCTAGAAATATTTCACAGCAAACAGTCCCTTCTCGTGTTCAATACACGTATACAGACTCGTGATGTCTAGTGTCAAGAGTACATAGGTGGAATGCCAGGGTAGGTTCTCGATTTTTTCAATGAAGTCAGATGTGTCCCTTACATATGACTTCAAAGAGAGCACGAATTTGAACAGGTAGTGATCTAGAAATTTGGACAGGTTCTCAGTTAAGCCCCCTATGGACGAAATGATCGGTCTTCCAGGTGGGTTATTGATGTTTTTATGGACCTTGGGGAGGTGATAGAACGTTGGTAAGATGGGATGTATAGTTTTCAAAAACAAATATTCCTCCAGTTCTATCATTTGCTTCCCATGCCACTTTTTCAAAAGGTCATGCAGCATATCTATGCTTTAAAGATAATCTTTTTTTGATATTATGGCATAACAGGTCCCATCCTGTAGTTGCCGCATGGCTTTAGTTATGTATAGCTCTTTCGACATAATCACAATGTTTCCTCCCTTATCAGAAGGTTTGCATATGATTGACTGATCTTGTGATAGGTTAGTTATTGCCATTCTTTGTTCCTTTGAGATGTTGAAAGATTTCTTTTGAGAGGTATGTTCCGTTCTTAATTGCATCAAATCCCTGATGACTGCATCAGAAAATGTGTCGATCGCATCTATTGCGGATTGTGGTACAAATTTAGACGGTATTTTTAGCCCACTTTTAGGAACCTCTTGGTCAATTTCAACATTCATTAGTCTCTGTGTTAGAGTATGAGTGGCTTCATTAACTTCAGCGCTCCCTTCTGAGTGTTTGCGGCAGAAGAGGGCGAGTCTTTCCCAAATTCCCTCCTCGGCGGTGCACTCGTTCTCATTCATGAAAGCTCCACAAGCGCTCTTCTGCCGCAAACACTCGAAGAAACTGGGAAACGTTGAGAGGTGGAAGCGGACACACTGTGAGAAGGTTGCGGTAAGCCTGCTTTTCCATTTGCAAAAACTTTTCCTGAAACGACACCTAGTGAAGTAAAGAGTGGTGTAGACGGCGCAGCGAGGGTATCCTTAGCAAACTCAGCAAGAAGGGTAGCGATATTCCGGGATCGGAATATCAAGCTGGAAAATAATATGTTTAACATGTCGGAACGCAAAGGAGCGGCAGTAGACATTTTCAAAAACAAGAATCCAGACATCTCTAAACCTCCCAATAAGATTAATATGGAGACAACCAGTACTTTAATGACCCAGTACAGAAAACTTGAAAAACTGTACGAGAGAGAACTGCAAAAATGGTGGGAGGGGACATCGTTGCAGGGATATATTGAGGTACAGAGGGTACCAAGAGGACTCCGCATTTTCACTGTTCCTGCTTATGAAAATCCCGACCCCCTCCTATTAGAGACATGGGCAGCACATATAGCATCTTCGTGCAAAGGAATGCTTGAAATCCTAGTCCGATTTGCTTGGAGCGATCGGGATAAGGCGGTGAAGGAGATAGAAGAATTGGAAGAAGAACTTGCCAAAAATCCAGAAAAAGCCGAACAGGAACAATTAAGGGCATCTATGAAGAAAACACTGGAGAAATATGAAAATAAGATCAAAATGAGGAAACAAGAAAAGTTTGACCGAGATGAACGGGACTATATGATGGGCAGGGTCCTGACCTTCTCTAAAAAATATGACCAACCGCGCAAAGATCTGGCGAAGAAAAATCAGACACCGGGAACAGCAACAGAAGAAAGAGTGGAAACCTCTGATTCAGACCTCACTGTCAGCGAGGCATCAGGTGATGAAGCAGCAGGCTCCTCGACTACGGCATCGAAGACTCCTTTTCAACAGGAGTTAAAAGTCATAAGAGAAAGCTGGCTGAGGGGTGGCAAAAACAAACCACCGGAACACGCAGACAAACTAGACGCGGAGGATGGAAAAGGAAAAGGCAGAGGAAAAACCAACACAGCCTCAAGAGTGACAAGAAGTCAACGCAGAGGAAGGTGGTAACACAGACCAACCACCTCACCATCGTAAACCTATCCCAAAGAAAATTGACAACTACAGAGGAATCTGTTCTGAAACTTGGACTCACATTCTGTCCGAATGTCAATATGGAATACACACAGACCAGAATAGATCTTTACAAGTTCATCCGGAAGGTCAAACTACATAAATTCTTCAAAGTGAAACCTACGGCCCTAGAGACTAAACACCTGAGGCTCAATAAAAAGAATACAGATCTCCTAACGGTAAATGATTTAACCGCATGCAAAATGTTACAAAATCTCCGCTCGAGTGAGGTTTCCAAGGTCGGACATTGTTCTCTGCTACAGGAGTAGCCAACCAAGGTCCCTGCTTTCTCTTTGGACCCCTGCGTGGAGAGATCTACCTTCGTGGCTGCAGAGGAGGTGAGAGGCGCGGCGAGCGGGACTGCGAGGACCAGCATTCCTGCTAACACCGACAGCTGGTTCCTCTTCCCGCCCGAGCCGCGCCCCCTTCCAGTGCCACGCCTCCTTGTCATCTATAAGCGGGCCTAGTAACGCGCATCGCGGGACGCGCGCGGGGTGGAGCTCGCGGCGAAGCCCGGGCAAAGGGCGGGCCGTCTAAGGCCGTCCAAGGTCGATCAAGGACGGGACGGGCCACCCCCCTAACACCTATTCCCCGGTAAGAGTCATTTTCCTCTGCCACTATTAACAAGGATTTACCTATCAATTTACGCCGCTCTAGACATCCCTCTCTGCCTTGTATATATCTGAATCCACATTAACGCATAACCATGTCCTCGGATCCTGGAAAATCCAAGAACATAACCGTTAACACATCAAAGGGGCCAGTAACAGGAACTATCGACCAATTTTTTAAAAGAGTTACAATCGTCTTAGAAAAAGAAATAGCGGACACTGAAAAGCGCCTATCGATGGACCTGTTAACCGGTAAGCGCTCCTCTCTAGGGTTGATTGGGAAAGCTACCTCACCAAATGCGATCGTTCCTGACTCCCAGACCTCTATCACTCCCCTATTGATATTGACTCCCTCGCGCTTATGGGTGATGAGGTGAGAGACGGAAATTTCACATAGTCAGCAACGAACTTGACCCAGTCCCTGAAATTCTTCTAGTAAGTCCTAATACATCTAGACTATCTAGTTCCCCCAATTTATCAGCTTCCCCTCCACCTCCTTCAGAACATACAAATAACCACCCGAAGAAACGAAAGAGACAGCCCTCCCCTTCTTCTCCAAGCACAATTACCATTTCGAACACAACCCCCTCTCCCAGACTACCTCCTATGCCTAGCATGGTGCAGAAAACTTGTATCACGACAGGATTACTTCCTGAAATGGAGGCTGAACTTCTCTCCAGAATAGAGGTAATAGTGAAGGCACTTATGCTTCCTCTTCTGGAGAGAACAAGATTAATAAGCACCCATTTAGAAAGCTTGGGCAAACAAATAGAAGACAATACTATGGCCATTACTAAACTATCGTCACAATTCCATAAATACCCCACACAAAACCCTACTGGCCAACACGCTCCATCTCTGGAACAACCCTCTACCAGTAGTGCCCCCTTGAAACCTGGGAACGTACAAGGCAAAAAAGCTGTGGCCAAAAGCTTAAAAGAAAATACAAACAATGAAAATCCAAAATCCCATAATAGCAACCAGGTAAAAGATGGGGCTAAAGCTATTGCAAAGGGAAACAACACGGCAGGGAAGAATCCTGCAGAAAGAACTCTCCCTGTTGTAAACACTAATCCTAATCCTTCTATGAACCCCATACCAACTAGAGAGTCGGGAGAGCAGTCACCACAGCGCCTAAAAAGATCTAGACGCAGGATAGTTGATTTACCTCCCGAATCCGCCCCATACACAATCATCATGACAGGAGTACCAGAATTAACTGAAGGGGCCAGAGAAAATTATCACGCCCTAAAAAACAAAACTATTTACTGTCTGAAGCAGAATAGACATCGGTGAAATCCTGTCAGTAAGGCGGGCTGTCTGGGTGGGGTCAAGGCCGAAAGATAAAAGGGGGGATGTGATTATCATCAATTTTAAGGATCATAGGGCGGTGAGAACTATAGGAGATTGGTATGAGACCATCGGGGCGGACAATATTTCGACACATTATGTCAGCTACTTCTACCCACGGGAATTAATTAACAAGCCAGCTCATCATCACATTAGAAGGCAACGCCCAGAGTGGAGAAATGTAGGCTATCAACTCACCCAGAATCATTTTTCACACCAGCCCCCGCAGCCACTCTATCCTCACCTATACCGGAGTAACGTGTTCAATAATAATTACCAACCGATACTCCCAGATTACAACATACCAACATTCAACCCTTTCTCAACGTTGAGTGGCCTAGAAGGAATAGACTGACTTGCCAGTAAACAATCCCCCCCGCAAGAATCTCCTACGATAAAAGAAGATTCCCCTCTGGACGTTATCACCCTAGGCATTCCAGTTGAAACTGGAAGTAATGAAGGTCAAACCCAGCTGACCCAATGGAATGAAATAAGTCTGAGGGAGGGGGAAGATCCCATTAGACGGAGTAAAACAAAAATAGCCCCTAGTTTAACCCTCGAGGAACATAATCTAGCCACAGAGATAGTCGTAAGAGACATGGAAAATAGGACAAATCAAGGACAGGCCCCTACCAGGAGAGTAGAAAAGATCCAAATAATGTTCTGGAATGTTGCGGGCCTCCGAGACAAAATTTTGGATGGAAGCATCCAAGACTTCGTTAAAGAAACCCAAATCTTGGCCATCCAGGAGACCTGGCTCACGAAAGAAATGCACCTGATAGGTTATAAAACTTACTTTTCACCAGGGATTGCAGGAACTCATGGGAGAGCCAAAGGCGGGCTGATAACCTACATATCAAACACTATACCAGGCCTGGAAGTTACCGCACTTAGTCTAGATTCCCATTATCAAATTCTACGGTTGGTCTTTAACTCAAAGAAGACAATACTTCTCGTTAATCTATACCATAACTTAGTGGAAATCGAGAGAACAAAAATGCTTGGGGCCCTCTGTAAGAAACTGACTAGTGGTACAAGATCAACACTAGGGCTGGAACCCCCAAGCATTGTCTGGGGAGGTGATTTCAACCATCATCCCTGTGTGAAACTTAACAGTGATGTTTGTGGGATGGGGTGCGAAACAGACGTTCAAATAACCCATTTTAGTCATTCAGTGGTGGGAGATTTGTTAAACAAAACTATGTCCAGTTTGGACTTGGCCATATTAAATAAAATTAACCCCTTAACTGGGAAACTGGACCCCACCTATCTTGGTAGGGGCTGTGAAACCACTATCGACTATATTCTCATCACAGCGACCCTAGCAAATAGGACTACAAACTTCAAAGTTAAAATTAACACGTTGAGCGATCACTCGGCCCTAGCCTTTGAACTAATGCTGGACCAAGGCCAGCTACTAGCTCAGATTATAATGTCCACCCTCACCCAGAATAACATACAGCTCACAAAAACAAACGGCTATGCTTTGCGGTGGGGAAAGATCGACCCCAACGAGCTGACGAACAATGTGGTAACTGAAGCAAAACCTGCAATACTGAAGTGTCTAGACCTTGAGGCCAGTGAAGAGGAAGTTATATCCCATTTCAAGCTAGTATTAGATAAAGTAAAGGAATGCCTTACCGTGAATCAGAAAGGGTTTAAGGAAAGAAAAAAAGGTTGGTTTAACCCAGACTGTACAGCCGCCCATAGAAACCTAAAGAGAGCACTATCTAAAACAACAAGAAATCAGGAGGAGATTAGGAATTTGAGGAAAAAATATAGGCTTGTGTGTAAAGAGCGAAAAGAAGAGCTAAAAAAGGCCCTATGGGATCAGTTGCACGAAAGTTCACTTAATAAAGACAGCGATCTGTTCTGGAAGGTGGTAAAAGCACCTTTCTTGACGGACACAGACGACCAGCCAAGTATAGAAGTGGCTATCGAGGGCCAAACCTGGGTTAATCACTTTGCAAAGATTTTTAGTCAAACCCCGGTAGTAGCCCCCACAGATAGAAGTAGTAGCCCAACTCAGGATAAACCATTCCCTATTTCATTGGCAGTCGAATTACATGAGGTAATAGCCGCAGTTAACGCTAGCAAGAGCGGAAAAGCCCCAGGCCCGGATGGGGTGCCAGTTGATTTTTTCAAATTCAAATTAGATCTGTGGGCCCCCATTATAACCAGGGTGTTCAACGCCACAATGAAATGTGGTCTATTTAGTTCCTGGACACAATCAATACTGGTACCCATTTTTAAAAAGGGTAACAGAGAGGAGGTGACCTGCTACCGTCCTATTTCCCTCCTCGATTCATTGGGGAAAGTACTGGGTAGAGTGGTACTCCAGCGTTTGCAGGAGTGGGCAGATGACACCGGGACCCTCTCGGATATCCAGTATGGCTTCCGAGAGGGCCTTGGAACAACGGAACAAGCTTTGAACTTGGCCCTCTTGATGGGAAAATACGTGTCGGCAAAGCGCGGAAGGGTCTACATGGTTTATGTCGACCTTTCCGCGGCTTTCGACTGAGTTTCCCATGCAAAATTATGGTCGGTGCTGTCCAACATGGGAATAGATAAGGCTCTCGTGACTTTCCTCAGAGAACTTTACTCTAACGCCTCCTCCAGGGTGCGTTTTGGAGTAAGGGGTGAATTGTCGGAATCCTTTTCCGTAGAGCGCGGGGTCAGGCAGGGGTGCGTCCTTGCCCCCTTTCTCTTCTCCCTCTATACCAACGGTCTTGAGGCAGAAATGCTGAGGGGGGGCTTGGACCTGCCCCGTGTGAAAAATAGACTGCTGCCCGCGCTCCTGTACGCGGATGACGCGGTGCTCCTAGCACGCACCCCACGTGAGCTACAAAAGTCCCTGAACAGCTACGCCAAATTCATGAACGACCTAGATCTCCATATAAACATAAAAAAAACTTATGTTATGGTTGCTGGCCAAGTGAGGAAACATGGAAAAGGTATCTTCCTCAAAAACGAAAAACTAGAAACCACCCCCCAGTACCCTTATTTGGGGATAATGATTGATGAGAAGCTCAACTGGAGAGCAGCCATAGACGCGCGTAAGCACCAGCTTCTTCGCTCTATCGCCGCTCTCATGAAATTTGCCCAAAAGTTGGGGAAAAAGCCTCCGGTTGAATTACTCCAAATCTATAGAGCTAAGTGTCACTCCATCGCACTCTATGGGGCGGGTCTGTGGGGACATAAAAACACAAAAGCCCTTCAGGTAGCAGAGAACATCTTCACGAGATTTTTACTTGCGGTACCAAAAAGAGTCTCCACCTTCGCCTCTCATGTAGAACTGGGACTCCCACACATCGAGGATTTGGCTAAAATTGAACCCATACTTCTTTGGCGCAGAATATGGGTCTCAACAAAAAACACCCTTACCAAAGACATTATTGTGGACTGCATGAACTTAGACTGTGCTCAAAAAATAGACTGGCTAACGTATGTAAAAAAACTGTTTACAGACCTAGGAATGGCGGGGTTCTATTACAATCCTGAAACCATTGCCGAAATATCAAAAAAGGAATTAAAGGCAAAGGCGCTGAGCCACTTCGAAGAGCTACGTATCACTGTGGAGATCAAGAAACCATCCGTACAGCACTCCATAGCAGTCATGACTACCCTGGAAATGGAACCATATCTAACCTACGTAAACTCACAGTTTGAACGCTTTCTACTTGCGAGATTTAGAATGAACATTTTCCACAGGGTTGTCGCATTCCCTAAAAGAAACAGTTGGGAAGAACGCCTAACAGTCTGCCCTTGTGATGACCTATCAGAGCAGTCAACAATGCACACCGTACTGTTCTGCAAATTTTATTCCGCACATCGCAAACTTTGGCTAAACCCATTGCTCCGATCTTCAGACTTTAGAAGGTGCTGTCCTGCTATGCTATGGCTACAATTTTTAAACTCTGCACACGTATGTAAAGTTGTTAGCACCTTCCTAAAATGTATTTTTAAGCACAGGCTAAACCTCCAAAACAATAATCTTTAACGTTCTTGATAAGGTAATGATGACTTATAATTTTTAATGAATTGAATATCAATTAGTAATGTTAGATTTCATGAAATGTTTGTATACTTTTATGGTTTTCTTTGTAATAATGAAACCGAATAAAGATTTTACTACTACTACAAAATCTCCGCTCAGAAGGGAGCGCTGAAGTTAATGAAGCCACTCATACTCTAACACAGAGACTAATGAATGTTGAAATTGACCAAGAGGTTCCTAAAAGTGGGCTAAAATTACCGTCTAAATTTGTACCACAAACCGCAATAGATGCGATTGACACATTTTCTGATGCAGTCATCAGGGATTTGATGCAATTAAGAACGGAACATACCTCTCAAAAGAAATCTTTCAACATCTCAAAGGAACAAAGAATGGCAATAACTAACCTATCACAAGATCAGTCAATCATATGCAAACCTTCTGATAAGGGAGGAAACATTGTGATTATGTCGAAAGAGCAATACATAACTGAAGCCATGCGGCAACTACAGGATGGGACCTGTTATGCCATAATATCAAAAAAAGATTATCTTGAAAGCATAGATATGCTGCATGACCTTTTGAAAAAGTGGCATGGGAAGCAAATGATAGAACTGGAGGAATATTTGTTTTTGAAAACTATACATCCCATCTTACCAACGTTCTATCACCTCCCCAAGGTCCATAAAAACATCAATAACCCACCTGGAAGACCGATCATTTCGTCCATAGGGGGCTTAACTGAGAACCTGTCCAAATTTCTAGATCACTACCTGTTCGAATTCGTGCTTTCTTTGAAGTCATATGTAAGGGACACATCTGACTTCATTGAAAAAATCGAGAACCTACCCTGGCATTCCACTTATGTACTCTTGACACTCGACATCACAAGTCTGTATACGTGTATTGAACATGAGAAGGGACTGTTTGCTGTGAAATATTTCTTGGATAAGAAACCCTTGAAATTTGCTATGCATAACAAAATGCTGCTGGAGTTGATCCAATTCTGTTTATACCATAACATCTTTCTATTTCAGGATCAAGTATATAAACAATTGTCTGGCACAGCGATGGGCTCCTGCTTCGCCCCCAGCTATGCAAACTTGTTCGTAGGCTGGTGGGAGGAGCAGGTAGCCTGGGCCCCGGAATATGAAACATCTAACAACAAGGTGGTCGCCTGGTATAGGTATATCGACGACCTATTCCTAATTTGGGACGGGTCGTTAGAAGAGGCAAAACAGTACGTTCAATTACTGAACAACAATGATTGCAACCTGAGATTTACGGGGGAGATTAGTAAAGAGTAAGTTAACTACTTAGATCAACAAGTTACAGTAAGAGAGGATAAGATATGTACCTCACTGTACCGCAAGCCAACTGCGGGAAATAGCGTGTTGCACGCTACTAGTAGTCACCCCAAAAAACTTGTGAATAGCATTCCGTACGGAGAACTACTCAGGTTAAGACGTAACTGCACCTTGGAGAAAGATTTTGAACAGGCAGCTAGGGAAAGTATGGACAGATTCTCTGAGAGAGGATACAAACGTAACCTCTTGAATAACGCCCTCAGCAGAGTAAGAAAGCTTCCTAGACACTCTCTCTTTGAGAAAAAAGCACGCCAAAATTTGGATGGCCAATTCCGCATGATTACCCCCTATTCAGCCAATTCTTGGAAATTGAGGTCTATAATGCAAAAACATTGGCACATCTTAAAAACGGAGCATATCATTGGTCCAGATATGCCAACAGTTCCATTAATCACCTTCAGCAAGGCCAGAAGCTTGCGTGACTATATGGTTCAGAGCCACCTAAATTCCACACGCAAGAGCCAGGGCACATTGAATGATGCAAAAGGCTTCTTCCCTTGTGGGAGATGCAAGGCCTGTGCATCCAGCAAACGAACATTATCGTTTGAGGTGAGAGGCTGTAAGGGAGGAAAGAGGATAAATAAGTTTATGTCATACCACACAGATTACGCGATTTACTGCTTGATGTGCCCTTGCCAAATGAGATATATTGGCAGCACAATCAATCCGGTAAAACTAAGAGTGCTTGAGCACATGCGAGCGATTGCTAATAAGGATTTCTCTTATCCGGTCGCCCGGCATTTTGCCATAAAGCACAATAGCAACAGGGATCTGTTGAGGTTTTTCTGTGTGGACTACATAGCCGACAATCCACGAGGAGGCAACAGGTTACAGATGCTCAGGAGACTAGAATCCCGATATATTATAGATCTGGAAACTAAGGCCCCTGGAGGGCTAAACATGGGTGAGGAATTATCATCTCACCTGGGTTGAATCTTATCGGTTGAAATCTGTGCAAATGTACCTGTATGACCCTTGTATTCTTGGTTTGTGCTTTCTTGAATTGTATTTCTCTGAAACTGTGTTTTTTTCTGGATCTGGATAAGCAAAGTATGGGATGAGAAGTTTTAAAATTGTCTGGATGGGCGTTTGGAGCTAGCCTTAACAACATGATCATGTAAAATGTCATGGATATGATGCATTTTCTGGTAACTAGCAGCCTTATTGGTTGCAATCGCCGATCCACGGCAAAATCACGACAAGCAGACCGTTTGGTCTGCACATTCATATGCACACACCCAGTGCATTTTTTGGTAACTTGCAGCCTACTGGCTGCAATTGCGGATCCACAGCAATAATATGACAAGTTGACTGTTTGGTCTTCGAGTAAAGATGCATAATTGTTGTGCTTGAAAATAATTTCCCATATAAATTTGTGGAATACCATATGCACCATATCCATGCTTAGTAAATAATTGTGAATAACTTTCACATAGGCAAACGCAACACCCACATTGGTATATAGGACATAATACATTACAAGATGGCACTGACTTGAGAACACACGTCAGTCCTATATTTAGGTCAATATCTGTAACCAATGAAAAAATGAGATATAATGTTGCCATTTCGCGCATTTTTGTGTAAACACTGACGAAGGGAGTTTCTCCTGAAACGCGTCTGCTTGGATTAATAAAACCTTGCTGCTGAGTAACAGGAACCCCGAGAGTGCCGTATCCTTTTTCCGAACCCGGCTGGGATTATTTTTGGAAAAATTGAGCAATTATTTGTATCGCGGAGCACCACCGCGAAAAACGGCACCCGCTGCTGGAGTGACTCGTCGTTTGGTGCTTGTGGAGCTTATATATATATATATATATATATATATATATATATATATATATATATATATATATATATATATGTGACAGTAATTCCACATTAATAATAAAATTTAGAAAGGGTGAATTTGAGCTGGCTCACCTCCCAAAATAAGAATGAAATGAAGCATAAATATATAGTTGTGTTATGGTTACATAGATATTCAAAGTGTGTTTAAAACGCCACACTGGTCGAAATGCGTCAGCCGCAATAAAATACACTTTGACTATTTCTCTGGAGTGTGAGCTTGACTTGCGCTGGCTGCTGCACGAGTACCTTGGAATATATATATATGAAAAAACACAATGCACAACGTTTCACCTTCCTCAGGTAGTACCAGATTCTTTGCTTGGTTGCTGCACAGCTCACACTGCTGTAGTTTCAAAATGTTTCATGGGTTAAGATTCCATTTGGAATCAATGCAGTCCTGAAATCTGTTGAGATATGCAGTAATTGGGTGATATTGTCAGTGATGTTCAGTCCATCTGGATGCAATGATTTTAATTGGTACATTCAGAAATTTTCTCTAAAATCCGGTAGTTGTTCCTTTAAGATATGTTCTACAGGGAAAATCTTCAAATGTGATAGAAAATTGCCCTCAAGATTCAAATGATTGGCTACAGGCTGGTCACGTTTCTTATTAATTATTGATGATTTGTGATTCCTGAATCGTGTGTGTGTGTGTGCGTTTGTGTGTGTGTGTGTGTGTGTGTGTGTGTATATATATATATATATATATATATATATATATATATATATATATATATATATATATAACACAGTCTCACCAACGCGATCCCTCCTTCGGTAAATGGAAAGAAACAACACTGGAGCCGTGGCCTCGGTTTTCGGTGCAGTTTAATCAGAACACAACGTCCTACGCGTTTCGGAGTAAACTTACTCCTTCTTCACGGGCAAGAATGTGCGTTTCAATACAATTAATAAAGTAAAGAAAAACATCACGTGATGATCAACATAAACAAAATACTTCGACTTTTTGCATCTCCAACTTCATTTTAACTGTTACGTCTCAATGCAGTTATTGTATGAACTCCTGTTGGTTTGGTTATGCCGATATCGTAATTTTAATTCGACATATGTCTCCAAGTTAAATGATAATAACCAAAATAAAATTCAAATGAAAGACTCGTAATGTCCCATATACCCTCATCAACATCAAAAGAGCTTCTGCTTCAATAGTGATGACTACAATATAATGTGAAATACGTTGTAGGTGTTTCATCATGTTTTCAAAAATACTTTTAGAAAACAGTGGGTCCGGGACGCGAACCCTCGATCTCAAAAGGAGAAGATCTCCATAGCTGTTTAGTACCATGTGCTATATCAGTAGCGATCTTCATTTTGTCAAATTTTCTTGATAACTTCATACTGATTGGTCATAAGATACCTTATAGTCATGTGCAATGACCATTGGTTGTTGTGCTGTATCCAAAACAAACTGTTTATACGGACACATTGACATTAAAGTAATAAACATAAGTAATGCCCAAGTGGGCCCAAATTTCAGCACATATATAGCAAAGTTCATAATTGTGAGGTAAAAGCCGAGTCTTGTAAACAAATCTTGCCCCAGTGGGCTTATTCTTAATACTACTAGTCTTGATCAAAAGCGGAGTCCATTGTCAATCTTTCTTGTATTTACATCTGTAACAAATAAGAGATGAGAAAGACAAAGCCATTTTAAAATCTCTACAACCTGAATAAAAAGTAGTTGTAAAGTTTGAACACACAAATTCTAAAAACAGCATTCAGAAAGTTAGCAGAGAAAATGCAATTGATTAGCTACACATTTGATCATCCTGCAAGTGCACAGACAATTCTTCGTCCATATTCAACCCATGGGGTGCCCTGGTGTTGAATCTGATAATAAATTTGGACTCCAGTTTTCTAAGTTCCAACAATCTGTTCCCTCCTCGTATATTGGGGGTGATGCAGTCTATAACTGCAAATTTGACTAGATTGGCATTGCTTTTGTGGTATTCTTGGAAATGAAGGGCTACCGGATAGGTTTTGTCATTTCTGTTTATAGCCCTGAGATGTTCCAACACACGTTTTTTACCTTTGTGGATAGTGCTTCCAATGTAATATTTCAGGCATGGACATTTCAGGGTGTAGATAGCGTACTCAGTATTACAGTTAAGGTGTTTCTGAATGATCCACGGAGCTTCATTATTATTGAATTTCAACGATTTGACATTGCAACTGTATTTGCCGGCTTTACACTGGTTACAGATAAAAAAGCCTTTTATGTCAGTACGTTTTCTGGGGTTTTGAATCATGTTGCTACACAGATGATCACGTAAAGATTTTGGTTTTCGAAAGGTGAGTGAAGGGTAGTCTCCTATGTATTCCTTCAAATCATCATCAGTCTTTAACACCTCCAGAAAAATTTTTAGGCTCTTTTTCACTTCCCAAGCCTGTGTGTTATAAGTCGTTATGAATATTATCGATTCTTTGGGTTTACTCTGGGGTTGTTCAACTTTGGGGAAGATAAGATCCTGACGATTCAGAGTATCGACTTTTGTGATGGCCTCTTTGATACTCTTGGGGCTGTAGCCCTGTGTCAGAAATCTTTCAGTTATGATTTCTTTTTCTCTCTCGAATTTTTCAGTAGTGCTACAATTTCTACGAGCACGTAATAATTCCCCAAACGGTATACTGTGTATCAGATTACGCGGATGGCAACTGCCCGCATGGAGTAAGCTGTTGCCAGCCGTAGATTTTCTGTACAAAGAAATATATATATTCAACCAAGTCCTGTAACAATCATCCGTATCCCCTCGAAGTTCGAAGAAAAAGCAGGTGCAGACCACAGGTTGGCTCGTGAAAATTTTAGGTGCTGTTGATTCCCACCACGACCACGCTTTTCGACCGGGTCACCCTGGTCTTGATCACATGACGTGCCAACATAGAGGCGTGTCTTAAATAGTGCATAAAAAACAATTAGCCCCTCCTACATCAACAATAGACATAGAGAACATCTTGATGTATGAATACATATAATTACAATTGCACTTTTGGTCTGAATATGTATAATAGTATACATAGCAGTCATGAGTGGTCTCCTCAGCAACAAGACTGACAGCAGATACATTATCTACAATAAAGTGCAAACAAATATAAGGCCTAGTGGCTTCAAATAATTTGCGCTGGAGGAGAGAAATGTTTTCAAAAACGCTTGCAATGTATGCATAAGCAAGTTATTTTAAATCATGAAGTCGGTGATGTAGGACTAGTGGCTAAAAAAGTGCAAGTGCTTGTGTTGTGTAAAAACCGTGACACAGACTATATGTTAAAAAATGATTATAGGAAGCACCAGTTGGGCGGTGAATGATGACATAGTGCCAGAGTACATGAATAGAAAAAAAACAATAGATGAATCTAATTGAATTGATGTTGATGTATAATTACTAGTGGTTGCTATAAAGATGATATCTTGACCCCAGTCACACAATTACATGGTCATGATTGAGCACTCGAGGCAGAGCAACTGCTGGATTATTGAGGTCTGTGTCAGCAAAAATGCTTAGCTCCAATCTTCCAGATATTAAAAAGTGCCTCAAGTGCAAGATGTGCAAAAATATGCAAATTAAGGCAACATTACAGAGTATCTGAGTCTCCATATATCTAAGGCATTTCATAAATGACAGTAATGAGGTAATATTTGGTTATCCTTCATGGATAGGATCTTGAAATATTGGACACCAAATAAAAGGATGTACATATGTAAACATGTGATGAAGTGGACTCATCGGTCTAGTAAGGCTAGAAACTGGTATAAAGGTGTATACAAAATATATATATACAAATAAATACCTCCTAAATCTCTAAAAGTGGGGAATAAGCGCAGTAACTTCATTAAGCCAGATAAAAAGCCAAAACGTCCATCTCCCACATTAACAGCTAAAAACCAACAGGCTAAAAGACTGTAAAAATAGGATAAGGACTGTGATGTTAAAATACCGGAATACAAGGATTGCTAAAACCACCACTTAAAAAGACTACCCTACGTAAAACATGTTAAAATACAATATAAATCCATGTAAAATCCAATCATAAATAAATCAACAGACTAACCATGAAGTGTGTTATAGCCTAGTTGTGCAAGTCTTCACCCGTATTCATTCCATTAGGCATCTTGGTGTCTAGAGTCAAGATGTACTGCGACTAAAGCTGACATAATTTTCTCTCTCTATTGCCTCCTCTTTTTGATTTAGGAACTGCGTCAAAAACATAGTACGTTAGATCATTTAAGTTGTTGTGGTGTACTAGGTTAAAATTAACCCTGGGCGTAGTATGCGTAGTGGGGCTACGCGAAGCTACGCAAAGTGGGCAAGAAACGATGGCCACCTACGCACTTCGCGTAGCCCCACTACGCGCCGCCTGCCCCCCTCCCCTGCATACCTTATTTTTTTTAAATAGCCTTTCTCACGAGAAATGCGCATGCGCATTGGTATCCAAGACGGCGGCGCGATTAGAAGAGGGAGCCCCGGACAAGGTAAGTGCTTTTTATTTCCTTTTCTAAGGCTATTTTACAAAAATAAGGTATGTAGGGGAGGGCGGGAGGGAGGCGGGTGGCGGCCAACTTCGCTACGCCCACAGAGTGGGCGTAGTGTTGCCTGCTACGCCTACTTTGCAAAGGGCGAAGTAGGCAACACTACGCCCACTCTGTGGGCGTAGCGAAGTCTTTCGCCCAGGGTTAGTTAAAATGCCTTGCGACTGGATAATTGTGATCAGTGTTGACGATGGCCCTTAAATGTTGTAGGATGCGATTGTATACTTGCAGGTTAGTGCTTCCCACATACCTAAGGTGGCATGTGCACTCTAAAGCATAAACTGCACATTCAGTGCAGCACTTATATCGATCTTTAATTTGGACAGGTTGCGATTGGAAAGCATCGATATATTCTGTTTTATTTGTGCCGAATGTGCATGCCCTACATACATTACATACATTACATTTGTAAAAAACATTTTTGGTAGATAACCAAGTGGTCTGGACAGGTTTTTACCAGAGTGTCGCGCATGGACGGAGCCCTTCTGAATGTAATTGAGGGACTGTATGGTAATATTTGAAAGAGTGTTATGTCAGTTTTAATGATATGCCAGTTCTCCAGAATGATTTTTCTGACTTGATGTTGTTGATTACTGTAGGTTGTAATAAGCCTAACTGTATTGGGCTATGTGGTCTCTGGGTCCAATGGCACAAGGTCTGTATCCTTCACACTGGTTACAGCAATGTTGGCCTTAGCAAGTGCTGCTGTGAGGTCCTTAGCCTTGTAACCTCTCTGTAAAAATCTCTCAAATGCTTCAGTCAAGTGTCACAATCTGATTCAAGACTACAGATTCTCTTAATCCTAAGGAATTCGCCATAAGGAATGCTCCCTATGAGGTGGCGGCGATGACTACTGTGGGCATTTAAAATAGAGTTACCTGCCGTGATCTTTCGGTGTAACTTGGTTTGTATGGTCTCATTGCATATGTACACTTCCACATCTAAAAACGTAGCTTTTTGGTCACTGATGTGTGCTGTGAACTGGAGATTGAAATCATGCACATTGATAGTGTATATAAAGTGCCCTGCTGATTGTGCAGACCCTCTCCATATGATACAGATGTCATCAATAAAGCGCCACCATTTAACAACGTGTTCACCATACATCTGCCCATGGGTGCGTCTGAGAATGTGCTTCTCCCACCAGTCAACATTTAAACATGCATAGCTGGGGAGAAGCACGTCCCCATAGCCACCCGCGCACCTGCTGGTACACTTCCTTGTCGAATAGGAATAGGTTATTGTACATATATACACAAGTATTTGGTTGCTTTAAATCCATCACTGTGTTTGATGCTTGTGTACAATGAAGAAATTTCCATTACAAATAAGAGATAATCATTTTGCCATCTGACTGTTTTTAGCTTTGACAAGAAGTGTCCAGTGTCCTTAATGTAGGAGGGAAGTGATACTACAAATTCTTGTAAAAAGAAGTCCACATATTTACTCATAGCTTCCAAGAGGCTCCTTTGTGCAGAGATAATTGGGCGCCCTGGTACAGGTGTTTCCTTCTTGTGTATTTTGGGTATCAAATAAAACACTGGAGTTATAGGGTGGTCATTCTTTAAGAATTTGTGTTCATTTTTACATAAAAGTCCTTGGGGTAGATGTATCAAGATTCCATTTTCCGATTTCTAAATAGCGATTTTTAAGGAATAGCTATTTAGAAATTGCAAAATGGAATGTATGTAGAAAATCGCTATTTTTTAGCGATTTCTTAGTCTTCATTTTTTGCGAAATATCAATTTGCGAATTCGCAATTAAGGAATAATTTCCCATGCATTCCTATGGGCCAGGAGGCCCATAGCAATGATTGTGAAATATTTCTTAATTTGCGAATCGCAATTTGCGAATTCGCAAATTGAGAATAATTTCAAGGGTGCATGGGGTGTCTCAAAGACACCCTGCTGCACCCCTGAAATTTACATGTGTGTTCATATGGAGCACATACATGCCCTATTAGCATGTATGTGCATCACATGCCACCTTCACAAATGCCAAATAGGGCATTTTTAAATGAAATTGCAATTTACCACCAAGTACAAGTTGGTGGTAATTTGCGATTTCTTAACCCAAATTCGCAATTTCTAAAACCCACATACATCGCATTTAAGGAATCGCAAAATTTGCGATTCCTTAAATCCTTAAGCAAAATAAGGAATCGTAAATTTTTGCGATTCCTTATTTTGCGATTTTTTGATACATTTAAAAAAATGCAAAAAAGCCTTTTGCGATTCGCAAAGGCTGAAATTCACAGAATTTCGGCCTTTGCGATTCTCAAAAGGCTTGATACATCTACCCCTTTCTCTTTTCCATTGTGCCAATGTCCCATGTACTAGTTCCTTTGTGCCTGTAATGGCTTTGCTGGTGACTTTAACATAACACGCTGTGTCTGCTAGCTGGCGTACTGCTTATACCATATACATTTGTCTTGGCCATGTCTTGGCCATAAGTCTATGTTGCCCCCTTTGTCCGTTTTATTGATTATGACTTCTTTTGCTTTCTTTAGTTTACCCATGAGTTTAGAGTACTGAATGTCATTATACTTCTGTCTCCTTGTCTTGCCCAAGACTTGTTTGTTTAAAACTTTAAGCTCTGCTGTGAAAACATTGTGAAATGTATCTATACAGTCTTTGGGCATCATAGGGACAAAAGTTGAGGCTGGACGAAAGGGACTGCCAATAGCACTGTTGCAGGATATACCCATCTCTTGGAGCTCAGATTGTGTGTCAAGAATGGAACCCTCCACGTTGGAATTGAGTGAGTGAGCTGCTCTGAGGGTAGAGATGTCAGATACCTGAAATCTTGTGCTCGGTTGGTTAGTTGTTGCTATGGTAGAGGCCGATTCTGCTGCACTGTTAAGTTTGAAAAAAATTCTTAGTTTTATCTTATGAATGAATTTATAAACATCAATGCGAGTTTGTGCATATTTGAAGTCATTTTTAGGGCAATAGGACAAGCCCAAGGACAGAAGTTGTAGTTCAGCTTTATCAAGATTAATGTCCGACAAATTGATGACAGTATTGTCAGTGCTAGTGATGGTATCTGGCTTGTTGTGAATTAATTCTTGTGGTAGGCTTTGCCTCTCCTGTTTCTCTTGTTTGCGCCTAAGTTGGCGCCTTTGTTTTCGCCGCTTGTTTTGCCTTCTCCGGGTTTCTTTTGAATTGGTCTCGGCGGCAGAGTCTGGCGGCGGTCCTCGATCATATATATATATATATATATATATATATATATATATATATATATATATATATATATATATATATATATATATATACATACATACACATACACACGCATATATCATCAAATAGAAGCAATGCAGATCTGATTGCTGCGGATGTCAGTCTAATGCGGGACCTAAATATGATGGAAAGAGGAATTTTCACTGGTGATGAAACTACCCAGGCAATGATGGACAATATGGAGATCAACATCAACACTGCACCAATCACGAACTTTATACCAAAATCGAAATTTGTGCCAGTAATGACAAGGGACTCTATTGATACCTTTAATGAAATATTCACAACTGAACTCTGGAAGTTGCATTCAGAAACTCAAAAACAAAATAAAAAACATAATGCTCAACTGCAGAAATACCACCAACTAATGAAAAAACTTGAGGAAAATTACTCTATCATCATTCGTAACTCCGACAAAGGGGGGAATGTAGTCATTTGGCCCAGGCAGCAATACATGGAGGAGGCCCTAAAACAACTGGGGGACCGCAATTGCTACAGATTGGGCTCCAAGATAGGCATGAATGCAAAAAAAGATGAATAAACCAAAGCACACAGCAGCTGACCAAGGTTTCGCACATCAACTTTGTCTGTTTCAAAAGTATTTGGTGGTGCAGCTACTCTCACCATCCGCTGCCGAGGATGTCTGTCAGAGCAATAGTACAAGAGAGTGGAGAGGCGCACTCAATAGAGTCAATAGCACAAAAAGTTCATTAAATGTGTAAATCTTCTGTTCTTTTCTTAAATATATTCTTTATTTTCCTTTTACATACAACGGCACAGCCAACGCGTTTCATTCCCATTCGTGCCTAGGGAATTTCATCAGGGCATATACTAGATAGTCAGGTGGGTACAATAGTCCTAGATGAGGTTGCTCCTAGGAAGCTGATGTAGAAGAAGGATCACAATAGACCACAATGTATTCCTGAATAAACTTGGCACTCAATTCCAATTGGAATGGTGGTTCGGGTCCTCCGAGTTAGCTGAGATGTAAGATTGAAAAAGTCGAGGTGTATATGGATCCTGGACCCCTTAAGGGAACTGCAAGGCGGAGGGGGGTCAGCGCGCTCGGGATGATAACCGGCGTGTAGAATGGTTGTAAATAAGTTTGTACGATACTGTACCTCTGATAGGGTCTCCGTACTCCATCGCTCCTCCCCATGGATTACTGGGGAACCACCCCATATATTTAAGAAAAGAACAGAAGATTTACACATTTAATGAACTTTTTGTGCTATTGACTCTATTGAGTGCGCCTCTCTACTCTCTTGTACTAATGCAAAAAAAGATGAATTATTTGGTAAATTACTGGCATGGAAAAACAAAGGGTTAATTAATCAGGAAGAATTTAAATTTATGAGAAATGATTACCCCCGAACGCCAGTAATATATTTAGTCCCAAAAATTCATAAGGATAAATCAAACCCCCCGGGCAGACCAATAATCACTGCAAAGGACAGTTTATTGGAAAATGTATCAATATATATACTCGTTTTTACAAGAACACGTGAAGACTTTACCGTCATATGTATAGGACACAACAGATTTTTTAAGACAGCTGCATGACTTCCAATGGGAAGATGACTTTGTCTTGATATCAATGGATGTGTCTAATCTATATACTTCAATTCATCATAGAGATGGGCTCAAAGCGATTGATTATTTCTTGGGCACAAGACCGATTGAATTCCACGCACATAATAAGTTATTGATTGATCTTACCAACTTCTGCCTAAATAACAACTTCTTCATGTTCCAACAACAGATATACCACCAGGAGAGAGGCGTAGCAATGGGCGTGAGTTTTTCGCCCAGCTACGCCTGTCTCCACATGGGGTGGTGGGAGGAGAAGGTTCTTAGAGTACAACATGTGAAATATTGGGCAGAAAATGTGATTTTGTGGGTTTGTTTTCTAGATGACCTGTTTTTAATATGGAGTGGAGACAAACCAAGTGCTGAGAATTTTATCTGTGAACTGAATAACAACAATTTGAATTTGCAATTTACATCTGACATAAGTGCAAAGAGTATATGTTTTCTGGATGTGGAAGTATATGTGCATGAGAAAAAATTGTACACACGTATACACCGCAAACCTACTGCAGGAAACACAATTTTACATTCAAGTAGCTTCCACCCGCAACATACAGTACAAAGTATACCGTATGGTGAAATGTTGCGCATTCGTAGGTTGTGTAGTAAGGATGAAGATTTAAAAGTAGCACAACAAGAATGTAAATTGGGATTTCTTGCAAGACGCTATGGTCACAAGGGCATAGATCAGGCCATTGCACGCACCACAACTATGTAGAGAAAGGATTTGCTATTCAAACCTTCACATAGTAAAATAAGACAGTTTGTAACAAAGAATAATTTGGCCATCAGTCCTATGCTTATCCTAACGTATAACAAACAACGGAAAAGCCTTGTGAAAATAATCAAAAAGAACTGGTACTTGGTAAGGAGTGACCCAACAATAGGGGACAAAATGCCAGCTTCCCTATTATTACCTATAGAAAACCGTGCAGTACTAGTGATCACTTGGTTAGTAGTAGCCTTGAAGTTTTGGTCAACACCAATTGGCTTACAAAACGTAAAAGCTTTGTGCGGTGCACATCCTGCAAAGCATGTAAATATGGAGAGAATAAGACCTCATTCCATATACCGTTTAATGATAAGCCCAGGACAATAAACAAATTGCTAACTTGTAAATCTGAATTCGCAGTTTATGTACTCAAATGTACGTGCGGACTAAGATATGTGTATATATATATATATATATATATATCCACACACAGGTTGCCTCATTGAAGGTGCTGCATACGAAGGGGTAATGCACAGGAAGCCGCTGGCAGCAGAAATCACAGGATGCCGCTCGCTCTCCTGATTCAGCCAAATGCGTTTCGAGCATAACTTTGCTCTTGTTCACTGGCACCGCAATCACAAAGGGGGTGGGCTGTTAGGAATCACATATTTATTCACAATAGGTCCCGCCCCTGTGGCCTATGGCATTATGGTCCTGATAGTCCTCAATAAAGCCAAATGACCTTGCAGTTCCTTGTAAAAGCCAAGTGGATACCGCTTCCTCAGTGATTGTAAAAAGTTAATGTTTGTTAGCGGAAAGCGTCACTCGCACCTCTGTAGAAGACCGCCAATATCAAACAGCGGCTCATGCCCCCTTCGTTCTCGAAAGTACTTTTAATCACCAGCACTAGAGAGCCGCTAAACAGCGCAGCAGAGCACCTTCGCGACCAGACTAGCCGCCTTTTTATCCACACACAGGTTGCTCCATTAAAGGTGCTGCATACGAAGGGGTAACGCACAGGAAGCCGCTGGCAGCAGAAATCACAGGATGCCGCTCGCTCTCCTAATTCAGCCATACGTGCTTCGAGCATAACTTTGCTCTTGTTCACTGGCACTGCAATCACAAAGGAGGCCGGCTGTTAGGAATCACATATTTATTCACAATAGGTCCTGCCCCTGTGGGCTATGGCATTATGGTCCTGATAGCCCTCAATAAAGCCAAATGACCTTGCAGTTCCTTGTAAAAGCCAAGTACCGCTTCCTCAGTGATTGTAAAAAGTTAATGTTTGTTAGCGGAAAGCGTCACTCGCACCTCTGTAGAAGACCGCCAATATCAAACAGCGGCTCAGGCCCCCTTCGTTCTCGAAATTACTTGTAATCACCAGCACTAGAGAGCCGCTAAACAGCGCAGCAGAGCACCTTCACGACCTGACTAGCCGCCTTTTTATCCACACACAGGTTGCCCCATTGAAGGTGCTGCATACGAAGGGGTAACGCACAGGAAGCCGCTGGCAGCAGAACTCACAGGATGCTGCTCGCTCTCCTGATTCAGCCATACGCGTTTCGAGCATAACTTTGCTCTTGTTCACTGGCACTGCAATCACAAAGGAGGCGGGCTGTTAGGAATCACATATTTATTCACAATAGGTCCCGCCCCTGTGGGCTATGGCATTATGGTCCTGATAGTCCTCAATAAAGCCAAATGACCTTGCAGTTCCTTGTAAAAGCCAAGTGGATACCGCTTCCTCAGTGATTGTAAAAAGGTAATGTTTGTTAGCGGAAAGCGTCACTCGCACCTCTGTAGAAGACCGTCAATATCAAAAAGCGGCTCAGGCCCCCTTCGTTCTCGAAAGTACTTGTAATCACCAGCACTAGAGAGCCGCTAAACAGCGCAGCAGAGCACCTTCGCGACCGGGCTAGCCGCCTTTTTATCCACACACAGGTTGCCCCATTGAAGGTGCTGCATACGAAGGGGTAACGCACAGGAAGCCGCTGGCAGCAGAAATCACAGGATGCCGCTCGCTCTGATTCAGCCATACTCGTTTCGAGCATAACTTTGCTCTTGTTCACTGGCACTGCAATCACAAACGAGGCGGGCTGTTAGGAATCACATATTTATTCACAATAGGTCCCGCCCCTGTGGGCTATGGCATTATGGTCCTGATAGTCCTCAATAAAGCCAAATGACCTTGCAGTTCCTTGTAAAAGCCAAGTGGATACCGCTTCCTCAGTGATTGTAAAAAGTTAATGTTTGTTAGCGGAAAGCGTCACTCGCACCTCTGTAGAAGACCGCCAATATCAAACAGCGGCTCAGGCCCCCTTCGTTCTCGAAAGTATTTGTAATCACCAGCACTAGAGAGCCGCTAAACAGCACAGAAGAGCACCTTCGCGACCAGACTAGCCGCCTTTTTATCCACACACTGGTTGCCCCATTGAAGGTGCTGCATACGAAGGGGTAACGCACAGGAAGCCGCTGGCAGCAGAAATCACAGGATGCCGCTCGCTCTCCTGATTCAGCCATATGCGTTTCGAGCATAACTTTGCTCTTGTTCACTGGCACTGCAATCACAAAGGAGGCGGGCTGTTAGGAATCACATATTCATTCACAATAGGTCCCGCCCCTGTGGGCTATGGAATTATGGTCCTGATAGTCCTCAATAAAGCCAAATGACCTTGCAGTTCCTTGTAAAAGCCAAGTGGATACCGCTTCCTCAGTGATTGTAAAAAGTTAATGTTTGTTAGCGGAAAGCGTCACTCGCACCTCTGTAGAAGACTATATCAAACAGCGGCTCAGGCCTCCTTCGTTCTCGAAAGTACTTGTAATCACCAGCACTAGAGAGCCGCTAAACAGCGCAGCAGAGCACCTTCGCTACCAGACTAGCCACCTTTTTATCCACACACAGGTTGCCCCATTGAAGGTGCTGCATACGAAGGGGTAACGCACAGGAAGCCGCTGGCAGCAAAAATCACAGGATGCCGCTCGCTCTCCTGATTCAGCAATACGCGTTTCGAGCATAACTTTGCTCTTGTTCACTGGCACTACAATCACAAAGGAGGCGGGCTGTTAGGAATCACATATTTATTCATAATGGGGCTATGGCATTATTATCCTGATAGTCCTCAATAAAGCCAAATGAACTTGCAGTTCTTTGTAAAAGCCAATTGGATACCGCTTCCTTAGTGATTGTAAAAAGTCAATGTTTGTTAGCGGAAAGCGTCACTCGCACCTCTGTAGAAGACCGCCAATATCAAACAGCCGCTCAGGCCCCCTTCGTTCTCGAAAGTACTTGTTTGTTCTCAACTGATGTTGAGCGGCCAGTCCAGCCACGAAGGCTGCTGCTAGAGAATGGCGGCTCCTCCGCTCGTTAACTACGAGCGTGAAAGGGAATGTGGTGGTCATTATTGGCAGAGTTCAAGGGGAGCAGGAGCAGCAATTCCACACATGGACTCACCCCCTGGGGTAAGAGACATTGGATTTCAGCAACAGCACCCACTGGGGTTCCGGTATTTGGTGGGACTACAAGGACCAAGAGGCAAGTGTGCCGAAGCCCACTGGGGCGGGACTTGGGTAGCGTTTATCAAGGTGGCCCACACCGAGACTGTTGTTCCCATTCATTGCCCAGCCTGTGATCAAGGACACAACGGATGTCCGAAACGCGCCTGGTAAACGGCAAATTTTGATTCAAGTCATGGTGATATGCTGACTCTGCTGCCGTCTCCAAATAAAGGATACAGAAAAGGGGGTGGTGATGAACAGAGTGTCTGAATTAAGCAGACCACTCTTACCCAGTCCAAAGATCAGGGCTTGATCCATCACCGTTATTTATCTCACTGCCCCATCCCAGCTCAGAACCTGGCTATATGCAAATCAGTCTGTCCCTGGCCCAGTGCATCATGGGAACAGGGCAGACTAAACTACCAAGCCAATTCTTCACCAGAAAGGAGACAAGCTACCGGGGACCGGTTTCTGGCATTTCAGCCGTCTTCGGCCCGGCTTGCTTGAATCCTGATGGAGCAGTGAGAAAGGGACTCATGTCTGAGTATACCCTGCCACACCTATAGTGGCCAAAAACGATACAGAAAAGGGGGTGGTGATGAACAGAGTGTCTGAATTAAGCAGACCACTCTTACCCAGTCCAAAGATCAGGGCTTGATCCATCACCGTTATTTATCTCACTGCCCCATCCCAGCTCAGAACCTGGCTATATGCAAATCAGTCTGTCCCTGGCCCAGTGCATCATGGGAACAGGGCAGACTAAACTACCAAGCCAATTCTTCACCAGAAAAGAGACAAGCTACCGGGGACCGGTTTCTGGCATTTCAGCCGTCTTCGGCCCGGCTTGCTTGAATCCTGATGGAGCAGTGAGAAAGGGACTCATGTCTGAGTATACCCTGCCACACCTATAGTGGCCAAAAACGATACAGAAAAGGGGGTGGTGATGAACAGAGTGTCTGAATTAAGCAGACCACTCTTACCCAGTCCAAAGATCAGGGATTTTAACATCACATGTGCGGCGTCTTCTTGAGGGCAATCTTTTGAACTGATATATATATATATATATATATATTCAAAAGAAAAAGAAAACTGAAGCACATATTTAAGTGGAGTCCGTTCTGTTTTCCTTTTCAAGCATTAAAGGATGGTTGTCATGTGATCAAGGGCGGGATCGCCCGAAACGCGTCATGGCAGAATTTGCAAAATAAAATAATATCTGCACGCAAACCTTGGGTCCACGCTCGTATTTTTAGCAATTGAAGCTGAAGTTGTGTTCGAGTTTGGAACATATATATATATATATATATATATAGAGAGAGAGAGAGAGAGAGAGAGAGAGAGAGGGAGAGCTATACACAAATCTAGCTATAAACAAATCCAAAAGATGGTGGGAAGAGCAATGAGTGCCTGGCGAGGTCAGTAAAGTTGAGGAACCTGCCAACGACTATCAATTCAACAAGATCAAGTGAATTTATTCCAACAGCGTAATGCTGCCAGTGAACAAAAAATGCTTTTGGTGTGAGGCTCCGCCATTATGAATGATATATATATATATATATATATATATATATATATATATATATTCACTGAAAAAACCATAGGTTATAGACCATATATAGTTAGGGATTAGCATTTAAAAAACCTTATTTTATTTGCACAAAACCATTGAAATTCCATATATAGTTAGTTGCACTAACTATATATCGCGGACCCGCAATCCACTGCTAATGATGTCACATATTACATCATTCATGACATGGTCAGTGACATCACTGATGACATCACTGATGACATCTCAAATGACATCACTGATGACATCACTGATGACATCTCATTTGACATTACTGATCACATCACTGATGATATCATTCATGTGATAATACGATGAACCTCTTCAGGCTCTAATATAACCTTAGATACAATCAGTGTAAACAGACACTCACAGACTGTCACACATCCATGGAGTTACTCACACACCTAGTCAGTTATGCCAAAAATCAATCACATCTCCATTTCCTTAACTATACAGTTATACACACCTTACTTATTCAAACATATACTAACACATATTTACTCTCTTATACAATCCTTGATACAACTTCACAATGATTCATACAGCCACTCTCACATTCACTGACTCTTATGTTCAGTTATTTATATATGTCAACTCTCACATGGAGTGTGTTTTACATATGTACTTACTTTGACATGTAGAACTGAGATATCCATTCACTCACCAATATACTCATGCACACAGTCAACTGTCCATACAGCTGTTTCTACATGCACTTTTGAACCCATACACCTAGGGAATCAACCGCTCACACATCTATGCACAGAGTTATACACCTCCCAGCCACCCACACACACACTCAGTCTCCCATACAAATACTTGGGCAACCATTCAATAACCCATATAGTTACTGATATAGCTACTGATTTAAACATGCAGCAGTTTACAGAAGAACATAAATATTGATTGCCAAATTAAGACACTTTAATCACTAACCCATGCACTCAGTGAGACACATTTAATCATTCTCTCATACAGTCAGTCATGCACCTACTAAATCCTTCATCCAGACACTTATACATCCACTCATTCTTCAATATGTAAGACATATTTTAACTTTACAGAAACATACAGTCACTGGGTGTTGTCATCAGTGATGTCATCAGTGATGTCATTTGAGATGTCATCAGTGATGTCATCAGTGATGTCACTGACCATGTCATGAATGATGTAATATGTGACATCATTAGCAGTGGATTGCGGGTCCGCGATATATAGTTAGTGCAACTAACTATATATGGAATTTCAATGGTTTTGTGCAAATAAAATAAGGTTTTTTAAATGCTAATCCCTAACTATATATGGTCTATAACCTATGGTTTTTTCAGTGAATTTTCAAGGTTTTGTAAATGCTAATTCCTAACTATATATGGTCTATAACCTATGGTTTTTTCTGTGAATTTCATTGGTTTTTTAAAAGCTAATATCTATAGCTGTAAAATATATTCTTTATTAAGTGACGTATCACGTAGCCCGTGAGACGCCTCATGATGCATCGCATAACCGTGACGTATCGTCTCTGCAGCGCAAACCAAACCCAAAACGTAAGCGCGCCAGAACACGCTTAAAGATATATATATATTTTTTTAACCTTAATTAGACAAAATCCACACGTGCACATATCACAAACGTTCAAAAAACACAATATGTCGGACTACCGTTACGCTGCCGGTTAGCTGCCCGGTTAACGTACCAGGAAGCACCTTTACCGCGAAAATCGCAAATTTTTTTTTTCACCCCCCAGGGAACTTTAATAGCCCCCTCATCAATCCTAGGGGTTCAGGAGGGGTCTGCCTTACCCCTTTCATTCATTTACACCTTTTTTTTTTCCACCTCTTGTCTCTCGATCCCACAGAGAGACAAGATGGCGGCCGCTCCAGACTGTTTACAATGATAACAGCCAATCAGCTTCTCCTCAGACTCCCGTTACACTGCCGATTAGCTTCCCGGTAGCTGCCCGGTTAGCTGCCCAGTTTGCGTACCAAGACGCGTCTCTACGGCGTTTGTTTTTTTTTGGCCCCACGTGGCTTTATAATATCCCTCTCATAAATCCTAGGGGGTCAGAAGGGGTCTACCTTGCCCTGTTTCCTTCATTTCCCCCTTTGTTTTGGCCTCCTCTTGTCTCTCGATCCTACCGAGAGACAAGATGGCGGCCGCTCCGGACTGTTTACAATATTGACAGCCAATCAGCTACTCCTCAGACTCCCGTTACACTGCCGGTTAGCTTCCCGGTTAGCTGCCCGGTTAGCTGCCCGGTTCGCGTACCAAGACGCGTCTCTACGGCGAAAAAATCTGATTTTTTTTTTTTTTTGGTTACACTGCCGGTTAGCTTCCCGGTTAGCTGCCCGGTTAGCTGCCCGGTTCGCGAACCAAGACGCGTCTCTACGGCGAAAAAATCGGATTTTTTTTTTTTTTTTTTTGGGCCCGGCGTGGCTCTATAATATCCCCCTCATCAATCCTAGGGGGTCAGGAGGGGTCTACCTTGCCCCCTTTCCTTCATTTCCCCCTTTGTTTTGGCCTCCTCTTGTCTCTCGATCCTACCGAGAGACAAGATGGCGGCCGCACCGGACTGTTTAGAATGTTGACAGACACCGGAGAGCCAATCAGCTTCGCTTTGCAAAGTTCCGATACGCGAAAAGTTCGCGAACCGGTTAGCTGCCCGGAGCGCTGTTACAGATATATATCTTGATTTAAACGTTAATTTCTCAAAATCCACTGAAGCACATATATTGAGACCTAGCAAAGGCACATCGGGGTACCAGTCCCTACAATTTTGCCAAGTTTCGTGGAAATCCATTCAGCCGTTCGGGCTAAAAGTGAGTCCAACCGCCCTATGGAAATTAACATGGGAAAAACGCGTTTTGGGACCCCCCTTTTTTCTCGGCCCCCCCTTGACGAACCCCCCCCAAATTTTCAGGAGCTGCTCAGAAACAAAATGTGCCATTTTCCTGAAAATTTCAGCCGATTCCGTCCACAAACGCCAAAGTTATTAGACATAGAATTTTCAAAAGTCCCATAGGAAAAAAATCCTAACTATATATACCTACTGGCTATCGCCAGTAGGTAATATATATATATATATATATAACAGCTCCACTCGCACCGGCCTGTCGCACTCCAAGGCGGGTGCCTGCCAGTCGGGGGTGCACCCGACGTCAATGTCAGCTCCAACAATCCCTCCCCGCAATCCTCGGGAAATAGGAGGCAGCACTCCGAAGATAGATGCACAAAGTAGTTTTAATCTCACACACAAAGCGCTTTCGGCATTCGGCCTTCGTCAGTTATGAGACGCTGATAACAAACAATAGATTGTATTTAAACTCCCGCGTTGCACGGGTGATAAACATAAAGATAGGACTACCATCAAAAGAATAATTCAAACATAGAATGGCGGTCGCCATCTTGTAATGGTAGTGGTCGCAATATGTTATACATATATATTACAGCATACATGAGTAATATCTCATTATGTTTCCACACAATGCGACTATTTCAACTAAATCATCACGCCCTGGATGGGCCAATATCAGACGGCAACTGTCTATTCAAATGGATGCAATATGCAAATATTCCACTAATGTAACCGTGTTAAAGTTATGTGTGAATCGAAATTGATCCTCACCGCCATATGGCCATGATAATAACACCAAGTTTAAGGTCCCCCTCTTTTCCTTATGCCATACCGCCCTGGATGGGCATAAATCCATAGTAGTATTTACAACGTGACACAACCCTTATGGAAATATAATATCTACATGATAAAAGTTCATTCATCCTTCCATTTGGACACAGTAAGTAAACATGAAGCAATGTTACAGTCAATTTAAATCAAATCATCCCAGGTGCACAGCTAAGTCCTCATGCATGTTCAATCCAGCAGGCATTTTACTTAAGAGATCGATAATGTAACGTGATTCCAAACGCCTTAATTTCAGGAGTCTGTCACCACCCCTTACATTCACCGGGACAGAATCCAAGCAGAAAAAGGTCAACAATTCTCTGTTGCGTGCATGCTCTTTATCGAAATGTCTCGCAACTGGATAAGTTGCATCTGCATTCTGTATCGCTCTTTGATGCTCCAATATCCTTAATTTTACTGGATTGGTAGTACTGCCCACATACCTTCTGCCACAAGGACATGTTAGACAGTACACCACGTAAGGCGTAGAACATGTGAGGAATTTCGTAATTCTTTTAGGCTCTTTGACGCCTGGGATGCTGTATTGAGTTACTCGTTTACTTCCCTTGCACGCCTTGCAACGTCCGCAGGGAAAGAAACCTTTCATAGGTTCAATTTTCGGTTTGGGTTTCAGTTCATCATGGTGACTATGAACCAAATGGTCCTTCAATGCTCTTGCTTTTCTGAATGTTATCATAGGATAGGAGGGCAAATCATGTTTTATGACATTGTCCGTCATCAAAATATTCCAATGCTTCCGCAGGATGCGTTTAATGTCACAAGAGTTCCTTGAATACGTTGTTATTAATCTGAATTGCCCATTCTCAGATTGTTTGTTCTTTTCTTTTTCTTCCAACAATGTGCTCCTTTCAAGGTTCTCAACTTTGCTTAATGCTTGTTGCAAAGTTCTTGCATTATATCCCCTTGCTTTGAACCTTTGTATGCAGTTGCTGGCGGCCTTTTTGAACTCATTGTCCTTAGTATTATTCCTCCTTATCCTTAAGAGCTCACCATAGGGTATGCTGTGAACCAAGCTCTTGGGATGCCCGCTGGTAGCATATAGTGTTGAATTGCCAGCGGTGGCCTTTCGAAAGAGCTTAGTATGCAGATTGCCTCCTTCAATAAACACAGTCAGATCTAGGTAATTCACTTCCTTTTGACTGATTTCTCCTGTAAATTTCAGATTATTCTCATTATTGTTGAGTACCTCCAGATATTCTTCAGCTAACTCCACTGATCCCTCAATGATAATGAACAGGTCGTCTATGTAACGATACCAACATTTCACCAGTTCGTTCCATTTGTTGTTGGTATTGGACCAAGCTACCCGCTCCTCCCAATGCCCCACGAATAAATTCGCGAAGCTAGGGGCTGAGCAAGTGCCCATAGCCACGCCTGTTAGCTGTTTGTAGAGGTTGGTGCCAAAAAGGAAGATGTTGTTCATGAGGCTAAATCTTAAAAATTCCACCTAATGGTCATCGACATTGCAAGCCTGTACACGTGCATTGAGCATGAAGAAGGGCTGCAAGCAATTTCCTGGTTTTTGGGGAGTAGACCAGTGAAGTATTACGAGCACAATAAAATGTTGATGGAATTGTTAAGATTTAGCCTCATGAACAACATCTTCCTTTTTGGCACCAACCTCTACAAACAGCTAACAGGTGTGGCTATGGGCACTTGCTCAGCCCCTAGCTTCGCGAATTTATTCGTGGGGCATTGGGAGGAGCGGGTAGCTTGGTCCAATACCAACAACAAATGGAACGAACTGGTGAAATGTTGGTATCGTTACATAGACGACCTGTTCATTATCATTGAGGGATCAGTGGAGTTAGCTGAAGAATATCTGGAGGTACTCAACAATAATGAGAATAATCTGAAATTTACAGGAGAAATCAGTCAAAAGGAAGTGAATTACCTAGATCTGACTGTGTTTATTGAAGGAGGCAATCTGCATACTAAGCTCTTTCGAAAGGCCACCGCTGGCAATTCAACACTATATGCTACCAGCGGGCATCCCAAGAGCTTGGTTCACAGCATACCCTATGGTGAGCTCTTAAGGATAAGGAGGAATAATACTAAGGACAATGAGTTCAAAAAGGCCGCCAGCAACTGCATACAAAGGTTCAAAGCAAGGGGATATAATGCAAGAACTTTGCAACAAGCATTAAGCAAAGTTGAGAACCTTGAAAGGAGCACATTGTTGGAAGAAAAAGAAAAGAACAAACAATCTGAGAATGGGCAATTCAGATTAATAACAACGTATTCAAGGAACTCTTGTGACATTAAACGCATCCTGCGGAAGCATTGGAATATTTTGATGACGGACAATGTCATAAAACATGATTTGCCCTCCTATCCTATGATAACATTCAGAAAAGCAAGAGCATTGAAGGACCATTTGGTTCATAGTCACCATGATGAACTGAAACCCAAACCGAAAATTGAACCTATGAAAGGTTTCTTTCCCTGCGGACGTTGCAAGGCGTGCAAGGGAAGTAAACGAGTAACTCAATACAGCATCCCAGGCGTCAAAGAGCCTAAAAGAATTACGAAATTCCTCACATGTTCTACGCCTTACGTGGTGTACTGTCTAACATGTCCTTGTGGCAGAAGGTATGTGGGCAGTACTACCAATCCAGTAAAATTAAGGATATTGGAGCATCAAAGAGCGATACAGAATGCAGATGCAACTTATCCAGTTGCGAGACATTTCGATAAAGAGCATGCACGCAACAGAGAATTGTTGACCTTTTTCTGCTTGGATTCTGTCCCGGTGAATGTAAGGGGTGGTGACAGACTCCTGAAATTAAGGCGTTTGGAATCACGTTACATTATCGATCTCTTAAGTAAAATGCCTGCTGGATTGAACATGCATGAGGACTTAGCTGTGCACCTGGGATGATTTGATTTAAATTGACTGTAACATTGCTTCATGTTTACTTACTGTGTCCAAATGGAAGGATGAATGAACTTTTATCATGTAGATATTATATTTCCATAAGGGTTGTGTCACGTTGTAAATACTACTATGGATTTATGCCCATCCAGGGCGGTATGGCATAAGGAAAAGAGGGGGACCTTAAACTTGGTGTTATTATCATGGCCATATGGCGGTGAGGATCAATTTTGATTCACACATAACTTTAACACGGTTACATTAGTGGAATATTTGCATATTGCATCCATTTGAATAGACAGTTGCCGTCTGATATTGGCCCATCCAGGGCGTGATGATTTAGTTGAAATAGTCGCATTGTGTGGAAACATAATGAGATATTACTCATGTATGCTGTAATATATATGTATAACATATTGCGACCACTACCATTACAAGATGGCGACCGCCATTCTATGTTTGAATTATTCTTTTGATGGTAGTCCTATCTTTATGTTTATCACCCGTGCAACGCGGGAGTTTAAATACAATCTATTGTTTGTTATCAGCGTCTCATAACTGACGAAGGCCGAGTGCCGAAAGCGCTTTGTGTGTGAGATTAAAACTACTTTGTGCATCTATCTTCGGAGTGCTGCCTCCTATTTCCCGAGGATTGCGGGGAGGGATTGTTGGAGCTGACATATATATATATATATATATATATATAAATATATATATATATATATATATATATATGTATATATCTATATATCCTACTGGCGGTCCTCAGTAGGTAGTTACAGTTAGGAACAAAGATTCCATAGGAAAAGAGTTTGTGTTTTGTCAATAACTTTGGCGCCGCTTGAAAAATCTTCACAAAATTTTCAAAACAACTTCCCCTTTTTGGTTCAGCTGCTGTGTTGAAAGTTTCAGGGTGATCCGTCAAGTGGGGGCCGAGAAAAAAGGTGGTCCCAAAACACATTTTCCCTCATGTTATGTCTATGGGGCTTGTTTATTTTTTTTAACCCCAACTGCTGAACGGAATTACACCAAATTTAGCAGAAAGCTAGATGTTGGTCTAGAAAGCTTGCTTTTTGTGATTTGGTGTAAAGCCGCTCAGTAGTTTTTGAGATATTTAACTTTAAAAACAATAAAGATCTCTGGGGACGTGAGTCCTTGCGGTGGTGCAGGGGTGCCTTTTGAGGTCAGATTTCACCTTACTGGGTCACTCGCCGTTGGGGGGTCTCCGTGCAGAGGCTGCAGGTGACTTAGGGAGTCCTGGAGGGGTCAACCCACAGTGGACTCTGACTCTGGAGTGCTGGGGTACCTCGCTGGGACCGGTGGGCCACTCTGATTCGGGCCGTAGCCGACTGGTGCAGTGGTGGTTCTTGGCGTTGGGTTTCTTTGACTTCAGCAGGCTCTGAGTTTTGCTTTGGAGATTATTTTGAACAGAGCAGTTGTTCTCAGGAGAGCCGATCTTTGTTGAAAGCAGTCAGTCACTGGGTGCAGAAGAAGGTAACTTTTGGTGCAGAATCTTGGGAAACTGCAGAAGGGCCGGTAGGGTTGGGGCCAAGTTAGTTGTTCTCTGCAGTCTCCTCTTCTGTGTGTCTTCTTTCGTCCGTCTTCTTCGCATGTTGCGGAAATCTGCCTTCTGGGTTCAGGTCTGCCCCCTAAATACTGTATTTAGGGGGCATTTTAGGGGTCTTGAGGTCAGTAGCCAACGGGCTAATGACCATAGGGTGACTACACCCTTGGTGTGCTCGCCCCACATGGGGGAGTGGGCACAATCCCAAACACTGATTGGAGAGTGCCTGCCATCTGCAAGATGGCGGGCACTGAAGAGTGGGCTTCACCTCACCTCTCCAACCTGAGGGGTGTGGTTGGCAGAGGTGCCAACCGCAGAGGGGCCTGTCTTCCTGCCGAAAAGGGATGAGACGGAAAGGATGCCTGCTCCAAAAAGCAGGAGAGGCAGGGGATCATGCTGCAAAGGCAGCAAAGCCTTTAAAGCTCCCCTGCCACAGATGATTCTTCCTGGCCTGGAGAAGGTGTGAACACCTCTGCCCAGGAAAGGCTTTGTTTCTGGGCTCAGGGAATTAAGGCTCCCACCCCAGGGATCCAGAAACATTTCTCATAGTGGTAGGCTGGTGTTCTCCAGCCAGGGAACCGAACAGAGGCTGCTTGTTTTTCAGGGGGCATCTCTAAGATGCCCTCTGAGTGCATTGAATAATAAATCCCACACCTGTATCAATGTAGGTTTAATATGCTGAGAAGTTTGCTACTAAACTTCCCAGAATTCAGTAAAGCCATTATGGTGCTGTGGAGTTCGTAATGACAAACTTTAAAAAAATTATACTCTTTATGGCTTTACTGCACTTACAATGTCTAAGAATGGACTTAGACACTGTAGGGGTACAGTGCTCATCCAACTGTACCCGCACCAGTGGGATAGTGCAACCAGCTAGAGAGGTGTCTTACCTATACCATAGGCAGTGGGTTGCAGGCATGGCACACAGAGGTGTGTTATGTTGACTCTTCACTTTTTTTCTTCACCAAAACATGCAACCTGAAATGTCAGTGTGTGTGTGTGTTAAGGTACAGGACCTCTAATTGTGGCACAATATGTGCTGCGGTCCTTGGAGGCTTTCCCTGGTCACAGTACCCCTGGTACCCTTGGTACCTTTTACAAGGTACTTACATGTGGCCAGAGAGGTGCCAATTGGGGGTACAAAGGTACACTTTTGGTAAAGAAAAGAGGCCCTGGGAACCTGACTGGCAGGAACCCAGTGCACATCAAGTGCATCAGAAATCTGGCAAAACATGGGGGGGGTTACTGCAACAGAACCCCACTTTCCTACAGAAGCGTCTTTGTAATTTAGCCCACAGGTGGGCCAAATACCTGGGGCATGTTTTATAATACTGTGGGGGGTGCACATGCGGCACCCCCCACGCCCCAGGGACCGTCACCTCCCCGGGACAACCAAATAAACTTATGCCGAGGAGGCCCGTATGGCCCCCTGCAGCCTCCGAGATTGCCACCTCCCCAGAACTTTATCTATAATGGTGGGTGTCGGGCTGTTCCTAGGGTTGCAGGCCACCAGGAGTCATCCCAGGCTGAGGGAGTGGAGCAGAGGATGAGGACCTCCGTCTTGTACGAGTTCAGCTTCAGTCTGCTGTTCCTCATCCATTCGACGACAGCCTTCATTCCTTCGTGGAGGTTGGTCTTGGCAGTGTGAGGGTCTTTGGTGAGGGATATGATCAGCTGGGTGTCGTCGACGTAGGAGATGATGTTGAGGTTGTGCTGTCGGGCGACGTGTGATCAGCTGGGTGTCTTCGGCGTAGGAGATGATGTTGAGGTTGTGCTGTCGGGCGACGTGGGCGAGGGGTGCCATGTAGATGTTGAACAGAGTCAGGCTGAGGGAAGAGCCCTGGGGTACGCCGCAGATGATTTCAGTGGCCGTGGAGCGGAAGTTGGGGAGGTGAACGCTCTGAGTTCTGCCGGAGAGGAAGGATGTTGTCCAGTCCAGGGCCTTCCCTTGGATCCCGGCGTTGTGTAGGCGTGTGCGTAGTGTGTGGTGGCAGACCGTGTCGAAGGCGTCTGATAGGTCCAAGAGGATGAGGGCTGCTGTTTCTCTGTTGTCAAGCAGGGTCCTGATGTCGTCCGTGGCCGTGGCAACGATGAGGGCGGTCTCGGTGCTGTGGTTGCTGTGAAACCCTGACTGGGACGGCTCCAGGATGGGATTATCCTCAAGGAAGCGGGTCAGTTGTTTGCTGACGATTTTCTCTGTGACCTTAGCCGGGAATGGGAGCAGGGAGATGGGTCAGAAGTTTTTGAGGTCCTTGGGGTCCGCCTTGGGTTTCTTGAGTAAGGCTTTGATCTCGGCATTCTTCCAGCTTTCTGGGAAGGTTGCTGTCTCGAAGGAGGTGTTGATTGTTTTCCGAAGATGGGATGCAATGGCTGTGCTGGCTTTGTTGAAGATGTGGTAGGGGCATGGGTCCAGTGGTGATCCGGAGTGGATGGTGTTCATGGTCTCGCTGGTTTCCTCATCATTGACGTTGGTCCAGGAGAGCAGGCGGTTGGTGCAGGTGGTGGTCTTGGGGGCGGTGGTTGTCGGGGTGATCGTGTCGTTGAAGCTGTTGTGGATGTCGGTGACCTTGCGGTGGAAGAAGGTGGCCAGGGAATCACACAGGTCTTGCGAAGGCAGAATGTCGTTGGAGCTGGGGTAGGAGAGGGGGCCTGCGCGGACCCCCCAGCCCTGGGGACCACAACCTCCCCAGGGCTTTACTCAAAATAAATGCGGGAGCCCACAGCCACCCAGCAGCCCTTGGGACCACCACCTCCCCAGGGCAATTACAGAAAAACACGGCGGGGTCCACACTGCCCCCCTGTAGCCTGGGAGGCCCTTCATCTCCCTGAGGTTTGAACTTTCAATACTGGGCAGGGGCCGTGCGGAAAACCCCCACACCTCAGGGACCGCAAGCTGCCCGGGGCTTTATTCAAAGTAAATGCAGGGGCCACATGGCTCCCCACAGGCCTTGGGACATCCCCCTCCCCATGGCTACAAGAAAGTAAGGAGGAGGGGCCAGGCAGCCCCCCCTCTTCTGGAGCCAAAGTTGGCCCTGTGGAACACCACATTCCAGGGCTGGCTCCAGCAATGTCCCGGGGTGCCCACCTTCGGGACATTGTAGTTTGCAATGACAAACCCAGCTCTGCTTCAAGTAAGCTAGAACTCGAAGCAAGTCAGAATTGCTTTTGAACAGAGGAGTTGCATGTTCAGCAGCTCCCTCTGTTCAAAAGAAATGCCTGCTCCCGCAGGATACGTAGAGCCGGCAGGGACCGCGGGGGCCTTGTGGCTCCCCCAGAAGTCCCCAACAGATAAGCGTGGGTGCCCTAGGTGGGACCCGGAGCACTCAAAGTAGAGACTTAGGGTCATATGTATCAAGATACCAATTAACGATTCTGTAATAGCGATTTTTAAGAAATTGCTATTTCAGAATCGCTAATTGGTATGTATCAAGAAAATCGCAATATTTTAGCGATTTCTTGATATTCCTTAATTGCGAATTCGCAAATTGCGAATTTGCAATTAAGGAATACTTACCCATTCATTTCTATGGGCCTCCTGGCCCATAGGAAGGAATGGGAATTTATTCTCAATTTGCGATTCGCAATTTGCGAATCGCAAATTGAGAATAATTTCAAGGGTGCAGGGGTGCCCAAAGGACACCCTGTTACACCCCTGAAATAAGTATGGGTGCACATGCGGTGCACATACATGCCCTAGGGGCATGTATGTGCGTCACATGGCACTTTGAAAAATGCTGAAATGTGCATTTTTCAAGGAAATCGCAACTTACCACCAACTAGAAGTTGGTGGTAATTTGCGAATCCTTAAGGGCATTTTGGAATTTTTTTTGCTTAATACATTGCATTTAAGGAATCGCAAAATAAGGAATCACAAATTTTCCAATTCCTTATTTTGTACCCAAATTCTTTCATACATACCATTTTGCGAAAATGAGTTCGCAAAAGCCGAAATTCTGCGAATTTCGGCGTTTGCGAACACATTTGGCCTTTGTACATATGGCCCTTAGACCTATGGGATGGGATCCCTGGGGCCAAAATCGTCCCTGAGGGGGGTTATGCAGCCCCCTCCCTATTTATAAAAAAGGGGGGTAGGCCCCAGGGGATGGGGTCCCTGGGGCTGTGTGAAAAAGCAGCTTTGACTCCCAAGACTTTCGATGTCACTTGGTGCAAACCACCTCTAATTCACATAAGAATAGTGATCAAAATAACGAGGCAGGCGCTGGTAATTGGAAGGCGAAGAACAAGTTTATTTCTCCGGAGGAGAACACATCACATCAGACATTGGGGCTATCGTCAGGAGGTGCTCTGCCAACAGCTCTCCTGCAGGTCACTTTTATACAGTATCAGGACAAAGTAATCTTTATGATCAGTGTCATGTAAGCTTGGTATCCCTGCCCCGGACAGGTTGTCACACAAGCCAAACATTGTTTCATCAACATGGTTACACAAGCCCAACAGTTATTCTCCTCCCACCCAGGCCAAACAGACAATTTTATTTTGCAGCTGGACCTTGCTTCAGGGTCTAAAACATGTGAGACCGGCCAGATCTAAGAGTCCGTTCTGTTGATAAAAACAGGTCCCATTGTTGGTAAAAACAAGTCTTGCTGTGTGCAGTGCAATAAACCATGTTTGCAAGAGTCTGTTTGGTATTTGGAACCTGTTTGTGTAAGGGTGTCCATGGGTTTGCCTGTAAACAGAGATGAGAGGTAAAACAAGTTTGTGGCAGCAAGTGCTGTTGATGTTTGTCCTGGTGATAGTTTATAGCCCCCAGCTCACATACCAGGTTGGTCAGAGGGATGCTAGTATGGGTCAGGGTGACACACAGGTGACCAGCAGTGTACGAAATGGCCGTGATGTCTAAAATGGTTGCCGCTTATACGCTTGCAGAGGCCTACGTTAAGCAAGATGGCGCCGGCAATGTTCATGCTTGTTATTTTAATTCTAACAGTCCTCCCTTTGAACATACCTCGCCATCTTGCTAATCTATTCCAATGTCTTCGGGGCACAAGGTACTTGTGAAAAGAGAACACTAGGGCGGTATACAGTGTACATCCAACAAACAACCACATATTGTCAGTACTGGGACCAAGAGAAACATTGATATTTTCCAACCCCAGTCCTTCGAGATGTCTTATAGCTAAACATGCAGTTGGACTGATTATTGTAGTTTGTGGTGGCATACATGTGGTACAGGCGGATACACAGACAATAGGAGAAGAAGATCGTTATCAGAACAAACAGTATTGTCAATAACTTATGCAGTGAGGGCAACAAACTAGGAGAGGTTGTATGCAAAAAGGTATTCGCTGTACCGCAGTTTAAACATGGTGATGAGCACAATCCCTAGATGAGGCAGTACATTCTTTGTAACACAAAAAACAGTTTATCAAACTAATTATTTCGAGGGATAGAGGTCATTGCGTGTCCTTTTGAAAACTGGACTGTGGGGTGGGGGCAAAACTAATAAGCATATTCAGGATGGCAATTGGCGTTGTACAATCCTTGTGATACATAGTTTACTTTTTCTTCCATATGGTATGACATTCCCATGCTATCATCAATACAATGGGTACAATACCGGGTGGAGGGGTGGCGGCCATTATCCGTTCTGAATTAAAATTCTCGGAGCTGACGATGACCCCCATCCCCAAAACTGACTGTCTTACTATAAAATTCTCTTCACCCAAATCTTCATTTGTCTGCGTTCTGGTCTACAGGCCCCCGGATCATATGCCTCTCTTCTCCCAGCTTTTTGGTGATTCCATCTCCCAACTTTTGATCAATCATGCTAACATCATGATCATAGGGGATTTTAATTATTGGCCATCTGATACCCATGAAAGCCATCTCTCCGTGGAATTTACGGACCTATTAGTAGGCATGAACTTTCACCAACATATTCATACCCCTACGCACTGTAAAGGTCACGTCCTGGACCAGGTGTGGACTTCTAATCTTGACATCTCCCCTCCCTCTGTACTCCCCTGTCCCTGGTCTGATCATTCTTCAATTTCCTTCTCCCTCCACCTTCACATCCTTCGCCCACCTCCCCTTATCAAAAACCTATCTGCGCGTAATTGGAAGAAAGCCAACATAACTGACTTTCACGCTCTCTTGGCTTCCTCTGCTCCAGTCCCTGCGAGCTCGGTCAATGATCAAGCCGCCCATCTGGAGGAATGGCTGCTAACTGCCTGTGATATAGTTGCTCCCTACAAAACGATCAAAGCGAAGCGCCCCCATGACGCTCAACGCTGGTTTTCCGATCAGCTCAAGGCTGATAAACTTGCGCTGCGGCAGACAGAGCGCCGCTGGAGACGCAACTATGACCCTCAACTCAAACTGGTCTATGTAGATACTTTAAACACTTATAAAAAAACTATACTATCTACCAAAACAGCCTACTTCTCTCAAAAGATTCTTAATTCGAACACCAAAGCCAAAGACATCTTTTCTATTGTTAATGAGCTTTCCCTGCCGGATAGGATTATCCCCCAACTTCAACCTACCCAAAGCTTATGCGATTCGTTGAATTCCTATTTTATAGACAACATTTCTGCCATCAAGGATAACATTCCCCCCCCTTCATCACCCCTTCCTTTACCTCTTCCCCCTATGAATTCCAGCCGCCTGACTCAGCTCCCACCAATCTCTCAAGATGAATTCTTCGTTCTTCTCCGCAAAGTCAGCTCAGGCTCTCCTAATGACTGCTGCCCCCCTCAGATCCTCAGAGAAGCCTTTCTGTCATGCCCTGGCCCCCCATTAGCCTTGCTCAACAACTCTCTCGCTACTGGGGAGGTCCCCCGTTCCTTCAAACAGGCAGCTGTTCTTCCTATTTTAAAGAAAAACAATGCCGACCCCACAGTTTTAAGTAATTATCGCCCTATTTCCCTCCTTCCCTATTTGGGCAAAATCCTTGAGACCTATGTCACTCGCTGCCTGAGTACCTTTATAGAGAACTCCTCCTTCCTGGATAACCAACAAGCTGGCTTCCGACCCCTCCATTCCACCGAGGCGGTCATAGTAGCCGTCATGGATGCCCTGAGGAAAGGTGCCGACAACAACATCTCCCAGGCCCTTGTCCTCTTGGACCTGTCGGCTGCATTCGAGACGGTCGATCATACCATTCTGATCGACCGTGTCCACAATGCCGGCATCCAGGGGGTGGCCCTCGAGTGGCTCAGATCCTTTCTGAGCCATCGTACTCAAGCAGTCCACCTATCTACCTTTTCTGCACACTACTCACCCCTCACTTGCGGGGTCCCCCAGGGCTCCGCGCTCTCACCTTTATTGTTTAATTTGTACCTTCAGCCCCTTCTTGTTTCCCTCCGTAACACTCCGGTCACTATTTTTAACTACGCAGATGATCTTCCGTTAATTTTTCCCACTGACCCCCTTCCTTCCTCCCGTTCCAACTTTCAATCCACTATGCTTAACATTGCTGAGTGGATGCTCCACAGTCAGCTAAAACTGAACCCTACAAAAACTGAGCTGGTACTAGTTGGAGGCTCCACTAACCCGTGGAATTCCACCTTTTGGCCCTCCTCTCTGGGGACTCCACCTAACCCAGTCAGCACGGTGAAGAGTCTGGGGGTGATCATTTCTGAGGACCTTTCCATGAGGCCTCAAATTAATGCAGTTACCTCATCCTGCTTTTTCCATCTTAGGCGGATCCGTAAGATCAGTAGGTTCCTCACTAGAGATGCTCTGATCCTGGTCATCCTAGCATTGATCACTTCCAGGCTCGACTATGCTAACACGTTGTATGTCGGAATACCATCTATCCATCTCCACCGGCTACAACTTGTTCAAAATCAGGCAGCCCGCCTGATTTTTCGCCAGCCGAAATACCAGCATGTCACTCCTCTTCTGCGTAGTCTCCATTGGCTCCCCATCACTAAACGCTGCATCTTTAAACTTGGCTGTGTCATTTTCAAAGCCCTTTCAGACTCAGCCCCAGCATTCATCTCGTCCTGCCTGACACGGTACGTCCCTCATAGAGACCTCCGTTCTGCTACTCACAACCTCCTGGTTATCCCTAAAACCAGGCGGAAAAAGCACGGAGGCCTCAGCTTCTCAGCCATGGCACCCACCACCTGGAACTCTCTCCCTAATACACTCCGACTCTGTCCCACTTACGATCACTTCCGAAAACTCCTGAAGACCTTTCTCTTCCAGTCAATCCCCGAGTAACTCCTCCACCCTAGCTGCCGTTACGTCAAGAGCGCCATGAAACCGCTGGTGAACGTGCGCTGTATAAATACTTTTAACGTAACGTAACGTAACGTACAATGACACTATGAATGCGAGTGATGTAGAATTTCACACAAAAAAAACGTTTTCTTGTCCATTTGGGGCACAACTAATACAAGGTGATTGGGAGAGAAGTTGTAACCTAATGTAATCAATGAGCTCTTCTTTCCAGTGTCTTTTTACAGTGAGCTCCCATTGTTCATCTTGGTGTTGGCGCTGTTGAGCACCGGCGATGGAGCTATGCGTCCAGCTCAGGTCCAGATTCCACGTTGCAGGGCGAGGTCGTTCTTTCTCTGTGGTCACAATCCCTCTTCCCTGTTTACTAACTAATCTATCGCTGGTACCTTAGACAGGGTACCCGCACCCTACTCTTTATCCGTGAAGTCCATCCCTACTAACCCTATCCTATCTTTGTCCATTGTTCCTTCATCAGGTTCATAAAAAACCCCATGTCAAAAAGGGGGTGTTTGGGGGAGCCAAAGGAAGAGAGGGTGGAGTGGGGGGTCAAACTGGAGATGGACCAAGGGGGACAGAGACTCTGCACAAATGAGCCCACCAATTGGGCCCAATGGATTGAGACTTCAGGCATAAGTAGACCAACAAGCTGGGGGCTTCTGAGTAGCCCTTCTTTCTTTCTTTCTTTCTTTCTTTCTTTCTTTCTTTCTTTCTTTCTTTCTTTCTTTCTTTCTTTCTTTCTTTCTTTCTTGTCTGTGTTAGTGCCTCGTCAAGAATCTTTGCTCTGCTACTTCGCTTTGGTCGTAGTTATAGGTGTTCCACTCCTTGCAGTCAGGCTGTGCATCGCGTCCGACCTCTCTCTTCCAATGACTGGAGGGCATTCTTGAATCTAGCAGTGAGTATAAAATGAACTTTATGAAGAACTGGCAAGGGAAGATGTTACACAATTTTAGTTTTCTCTCCCAACCCCAAGCAGCTAAGAAAATACGTATTATCTACTAAAAAGGAAGACAATGTGGATACTCTGTGTCTTTTTGTCTGGGTATACTTATTCATTCCTACTTTTCACTGTTGTGCAGGTCTACGAACACCCATGGGAATTCCAATCATACATATTATCCTTTGTGTACTTTTCTCTTTCACAAATATGGTTGTGGCAGGAAATCTAAAACTATTAACCATATGGTTTGTCAAATTGAAACTAACTTTTCCAGGAAAAAACGTTGTTACAAAACAAATTCCTGCAGGGTTACGTTTTCTTCAAGATTTGTTAACCACAATAGAAGGTGTGATGCGTTATTGTCATGGGCCTACAGGTACCCTTCCTAGTATTGTGCACCATAATAGTACACAAGCTGAGCGTTGTCCCATCCTGTCAATGTTTCTTACTTTTAACTAAACAGCTTGACCTCAGGACCCATTCAGCAGGGCTTACTACAACATTCCTTTTACTTTAGTTCAAATCATTTTTATAAACATTTTTCTCATTTCTGCGCCATCCTTTGCAACCTAGTTACTTCACTAGCCACTGAAGGACTTGCAATGTCCTTACAACTCATATGTAGGGTGACCAGAATTCTAAAACCAAAACAACCAAGGACATTTCATAAAATTGGGAGAAGGACTACTATGTTACTTCGGGTGATGAGCGCGCTCCTTAGCAGAGAGTTACAGAACAGTTAGTAAGATTATACATAAGTTGCAATTTTTAAACGTGGCAGCTTGCCTGCTAATCAAATTGTTTCCTGGAAACAAGGCTAACTATCCCTGTTTTGTAGAACGAAAAAAAACACCTTCCACCAATTTTTGTCGATTATCTTTAAAAACCGGGACATGAGCTACATTTTTTGAAATGTTTCTGGGACAGCTGGTACAACACTGGGACCATCCTGGCAAAACGGGGAAGTTTGGTCCCTCTACTTATGTGCAGTGTGTGCAGTAACATGTACGATGATGGTTGTGCTACTAAGGTATCTAAAACAAACGCCACTGACAGATAGCTCCCTTTTAAGGGTCAGATTAGGGGGCATCAGTCGTCCTACCCATCCTTTCATTTTCAGCCAATTAAATGCCATCATTTTACAGAAAGGAGGGGCAGTAACATGGCAAAATATAGTATTTCGTTTCTGTCAATTTATTCAAACACTGTTGTGTTGAAGCCAATTAGACGTGTACTTGTGAGGTACAGTGTCGTCATTTATTCAAAAGCGAATTCACAGCATTCTGTGAAGTGAACAGCTAAGAGTGAGTCCACCCAGTTATCACATGGAATTGATCCCAGCATGGTCATTCCTGGACAGTGTAGGTAGGCTCAAAAAGAGAGAGAGAGAGAGAGTGAGAGAGTGAGTGCACTACAACAAGTTTATCCAGTGCACTTACTACGTAGAACAGTACAGGACAATTCGTACATTTAAGCACATAAACGAAAGAAAAACATAAAAAACGCACAGTTTTTGTACACACAATACGCAATAGGACGTGACAATACATGCACCAAGCATGAAAAATGCAGCGGTAGTTACACAAAAAGGGATTTTTTTTTCATGCACGTCGCGCAACTCATAGTCCATTTCAATTTGCTCAGGGGCCAAGCTACTTCCTTCCCCTTTTGACAGTAGAAGATCTAAGCAGATGATCTGAAAAATACTTACTTTCTTTTCCTGATGGCTAGACACAAGTGCAGTCGTACTAATACTTACAGTGGCGTCCCCCAATATCTAGCAGCGATAGTTCGAGTTGATGTGTAGGCGTAAAGTAGGGATGCCAATCAGATGTACAATGGCACAGCTCTTATGTTTCTATGTGGATGGAAGAAGAAGAAGAGGTAAATCTCAAACATGACAATGTTGCTAGCTTTTAGTTGGTGGGAGATAGTACGAACCCAAGCTCAGGGGCCCTTCACTTCTTCATTTGGTCAGTTCATAAATCGAAATTCATCATTGTCGCTAATGCACGTCACTTTGCTAGCAATACAGTCATACAAAAGCATTCTCACATGGGCCCATACGTACATGACACACACACGTGCATACTACACAAACATTTCATGTACTCAGAGATAGTCCCTACACACAAAGCGCAATTTCATAATACTAGCCTATTTTCGCTTAAAGGACAGTGTACTAAGCCTTTCCACCCTTCAGTTGAGACACCGCTATAACCTAAAGAAAAAGGGTGCGAGGGTCCAGCATCTAAAACACATCAATACGCGTGATGACGATGATTTTTACCCCACCATGAATCAGACCCTTCTTCTGAGATGCAGTCTTTGGCACCTGGGTATTGAAGCCCAGAAAGATTCAGTGCAGCAAGGTTAACTAATGGCAGTACGTTCAGTACATGGATTGTTCAAAGTGCAGCATTACAGGCCGCGTAGTAGGAAGAGGTCAGATGTCAGATGCATTCAGTTTAGAGTAGGGGAGGGGCGACGTATTAATGCTTTTATTAAAAACGATCTACGGCAGTTTGGGGTTGTCCCCATCCGCAAAAATAGGGAAACTATAGGAGGTGGCAAGTTCCATCGGTTGTATCCTAGTTTTTAAGGGTGTGCATCTTTGTTACAGTGGCAAGCTCGTTAACAGAAATTCCTTTTTAATGTTCTGCATGGAGGTCGGTTTTCGGGCGGACGGGGGGGAGACAGTGCAGTTTTAGTTCAGAAAACACGTGGGCAGAGTCGTGCTAGGAAAATATTGATTTGTAACTGTCAGGGCCGGCTGACTTCCATAACCAGCAATATGTGTCTTGCGCCCGACTTCAAAAATGAGATCGCTAGAAAAACTTTTCCATGTCACGATCTACACAGATAACCTTTTCTTTCAAGGAGATTGTGGTTTGGTAATTAAAACAGAGCAAGACTTTCCTTAAATGTTCATTCAGGTCATGTAACTTGTGCATGGCACCAAATGTTGGCACTTAAAATGAGCTTGTGATGATTCTCAAAGCCTTTGTTTTGGCAATGCAAGCAATTTTACGGAAGCCCATCTCTCTTTTTATTTAATAGATTTACACCTTACTTCTGTCTAATGTTTGACTGGATGGCATACCCCTGGTAAGGCTCAGGAACGTTTTAAAAAACTTTTCTGAAAGTCGGCAAATATTATTTAGAGTGGAACGTGCAGTCTTATTTTGTGCCGTTGCTTTTTACAATGCCTATGCATTTACTTCCTAGGGTAACAGTTTTAAGCCCTCTAACCTAAGGCGGGTGCACACAGCAAGGGAGTCAATACATTTTGCAAATCAGTATTAGTGTATGTCAATGGAAACTGACAAATCAAGCACTGGGAACGTGGGTGGGAAGGTAGGCAAAACACTTGGGGGTCCATTAGGATGGCGGGCGGAAACAGTCCGCCCGCCACCCTAGCGGAGATCGGGACCGCCCGCCTAAAGGGCGGGGGTCCCGACAATGGCATTAGGATGCGCCCGCCACAGTGGCGGGCGCATTCCTCAAGTTAATATTGTGGCGGGCGGTGCTCACTGCACCGCCCGCCACAATGTTCAAAACAAAAGCACGCATATGCATAACCGAGGCGGCAGGCACCGCGCGGTGCCTGCCGCTGCGATTATGCAAATGCAGGGGGGTACCACAGGTACCCCCCGTGTGCCACCCCCCTTTGCCCGTCACTCTGGGGGCCCACTGCCGCATTGCCGCCACGGAAAGGCATTGACAAATGCCTATTCTAATATGGCTGGCGGTGTCTGATAGACACCGCCACCATGTTCTCCCTTTTCCACCCCGGCCGCTATGCGACCGGGGCGGAAAACAGGCGGGCGGTCTTTCTCACCGCTGCGGTCCCCTCCGCCATCGTAATATGGCGGGGGGGAATGCAGGGAAGGATATCGGGCGGATTGCCTCCGCCAGGGTGGTGGTGGCCACCGCTACCCTGGCGGAGGCAATCCGCCCGACATCCTAATGGGCCCCTTGGTGTGCAAAAATTTCGATGTCTAGGACCTCAAGAACCAGAATGCACCTGGGGTTCACAGTTACCTAATATCTGAGACAGTACTCCCTTTGGGGACCATATAATAGTAGTACAAAAAAATGTTTCAACAACAATGTGTGCTTTTGCTCTGTAAAAGGAGCCGCAAAGTAAAAGAGGTTGAGTTTACTATCCTTTTCATTGCTCATATCTAAAACGCCAGGGTCTTACAAAGTGCCTTTGTTGTGGAATGAAACATAACTTAATTATTCTTTTAGCGTTGTTTCCGCGTACTGCATCTTCCTAATCAATTATATTTTTGGATTGTATTATTTATTCTACTGGTCATTGAAAATCGAGTTTCTTCTTTCTTTTATGTCTTTTTCTTACTTTTTACAAGCTTGGTGAGCTGCTTTTCGTATCTCTTTATCTAGTCTAGCTTTGTTTCTTTTCTTTCATTGAGTGGCTTCTTTCTGCCATAAACCATAGCTGTCGAACATGGCTGGTGTAGTTCTCTTTCTGCGAAGAGCTATTCCTAGCGTTTCTATTTTATCGGGGTCAAAAATATCCCGTTAGTGGCCACGGATTTTCCTAGTCTTTTCTAGTTCTTTTATGCCATAGTTCGCTATATGTTACAGTGGCTAGTCCATACTTCACATGCATGTCCTTATTAGGGGTGCCTTCCGGCGGTGCCGGATGACTGACCTCTAATAAACGGTCCGGCCAAACACTCAATCAATTTTGAGACGACAGGCATGACGTGACAAAGGTCAACAAAAAATCTCAAATCAATTTAGGCAAAAAGCCGGCATTACGTGTCCTTCGCTGTCTGCAAAGAAAGAGAGTATTCCTAATCTCTGTTTGTTTGCATGCAGGGAATGTCTCAACTAAGGGGAATACTAGTATTTGGTCGAACTAATTCGACCAGCCAAACAATCAAATAACAAGCAAGAATCGATTTTTCACGACCTTACCCGGACCGTTGTGGACAGTTTCTTCGTCGTCCCCTTCCAGTGCCCGTTTTGTCCTCTCACTCCAACCAATGCGGTGTTCCTGTAAGTTCCCAGTCAGGACCGCAGGTCACACGAGAGAGGTCTGTTCGGAACTGGTGAAGCTCAGTTGATTGGCCCCAAGACGAGGGTCTCTTTCAGGCAGGTGCACTTTACCGATCGTTTAGATGTTCACTCGGTCGTTAGGACCTCTCTCACTGGACCCACGTGTCTCTGATGGGTCCGACGTTGGTGCGCCAATTGTGAAAAAGCAGCTTTGACTCCCAAAACGTCCGATGCCGCTTGGTGCAAACCACCTCTAATTCACATAAGAATAGCGATCAAAATAACGAGGCAGGCGCTGGTAATTGGAAGGGGAAGAACAAGTTTATTTCTCCGGAGGAGAACACATCACGTCAGACACGGGGCTATCGTCATGAGGTGCTCTGCCAACAGCTCTCCTGCAGGCCACTTTTATACAGTATCAGGATAAAGTAATCTTTATGATCAGTGTCATGTAAGCTTGGTATCCCCGCCCCGGACAGGTTGTCACACAAGCCAAACATTGTTTCATCAACATGGTTACACAAGCCAAACAGTTATTCTCCTCCCACCCAGGCCAAACAGACAATTTTATTTTGCAGCTGGACCTTGCTTCGGGGTCTAAAACATGTGAGACCGGCCAGATCTAAGAGTACGTTCTGTTGATAAAAACAGGTCCCATTGTTGGTAAAAACAAGTCTTGCTGTGTGCAGTGCAATAAACCATGTTTGCAAGAGTCTGTTTGGTATTTGGTCCCCCTCATATTCGTTTCCTTATCTCCTTCTACTTTCCTGTTTTCCTTTGGCACTTTCTCTCCTCAGCCCCTGCGGCGCTGCACAGGGCAGTCTCATTGGACCCTGTCTTAAGTGTTTCCTTCTGGAATAACAGGCTCATGACACAACCGCAGACAGGGAGTCTCGAGACAGCCTGTTGAGGACACATCCCTGCCTTCCGATCACGACTCACGCCGCCAAGGAGGGAAAGGATTCCTTAAAAACAAAGACGTTCCGGTTCTTGTTGAACTCTGTTTAATAATACTATCTGGCCAATATGTCACGGTAATTGATAAGTAGATCGATGTCTGTGTCCGTGGAATCAAGACAATGGGCTCATCTATAACTCTGATACGATGGCGCTCACAAAGATAACTTTGGGTAAAGACACTGACTTAATGTTTAGAATGTGTTTTCGTGTGACTTTGAGCAACACAGTGCCACATCCTCTACGGTGGCGCAGGTAGAGTTCAGTTTTAGCTCTGCCATTATATGATTTGAGGATATGTAACACAAATATAGCCATATTATGCCTCCTCAAGACTGCTATGGTATTTAATGGATGACTCAATTCTCCCATTTGTGTTCCTATTAACTTTTGATGATGGGGATCAAGTACTCTTTTGGTTAAACGAGAGCTAGTTTGTGTTGTCTGATGTAGCTCCTTTGTTGACGTAATATTTTAAATGCCGATATATCGTTTTTTTGTTTACAAACTGATCCTTAAAGACATAGTGTTATTCACTAATCACACTTGCATTTCCGTTTGTTTGAATTTGCTGTCATAACATGTTTTTTTTATTTCCAGTTGTTTTGTTCCTAGGATTGGGTGTCTGTGAGTGAACCAGACGATCACCGGAAGCCGGGAGCGCTGCATGTTCTCCCCAGCGCTCTTGACCACACAGCCTGCAGCCCCACCGCGCGCTTACTCGCGCTGTGCATATGCGCCGAATTTTAAAACTACAACCGGATTTTAAAACTTATATGCACTAACCCTCTTTTGTTGTGCAGGTCTTCTTGGAGTCGCCTCACTGTATTTTGCGCCGTCTTGCACTGAAACCGCTCCTGACCTCCGAGTGCGCGCTGGGACCCGTCCGGTCGCGCTGCACTCCCACAAGCGGTCATCTTTGCCCCGCCTCCCGGTCCCGCCCACTGCAGCCGAGCTAGGTGCTGCCTGGGTCGTGACCTGGTGAGTCGCCATCTTGGGTGAGGGAGCAGGCGAGCGGTGCAGCGCTCGGCCCCTCCCGCCCTTGGCCCCATAAAAACCCTGGACTGGTGACCAATACCATTGATTGGGTGTCTGTGAGTGAACCAGGCGATCACCGGAAGCCGGGAGCGCTGCATGTTCTCCCCAGCGCTCTTGACCACACAGCCTGCAGCCCCACCGCGCGCTTACTCGCGCTGTGCATATGCGCCGAATTTTAAAACTACAACCGGATTTTAAAACTTATATGCACTAACCCTCTTTTGTTGTGCAGGTCTTCTTGGAGTCGCCTCACTGTATTTTGCGCCGTCTTGCACTGAAACCGCTCCTGACCTCCGAGTGCGCGCTGGGACCCGTCCGGTCGCGCTGCACTCCCACAAGCGGTCATCTTTGCCCCGCCTCCCGGTCCCGCCCACTGCAGCCGAGCTAGGTGCTGCCTGGGTCGTGACCTGGTGAGTCGCCATCTTGGGTGAGGGAGCAGGCGAGCGGTGCAGCGCTCGGCCCCTCCCGCCCTTGGCCCCATAAAATGGTTCCCCCATTCAGGGAGCGCAGCGGACGGGCGCAGCGGGCGCGCCGTCATCGCGCCGAAGTCGCGCCTAAGTCCCGCCCGTCTGTGCCCGTCTGTGCCCAGACGGGCGCAGGGGCCAGAGACGCTGCCGCCCCCATACTATACAACGCATCGGCTCTTAAAGCACTGCAGTTCCCTGCTTGTCCCCTTCATCCCACCATTTGGGCTCGTATCACTTCGCTGGGAATTGAGGGAAGCTCCCCCCCTCTCCTAGGGCCAGATATATCAGTCACCCCCGAGTCACACATCCGGGTACTCTATCTTAACACCCGCTCCCTCGTAAGACATCAAATTGATGTCTTTCTTCTACTGACTGCCGAGAACCCCGATATACTATTACTCTCGGAGACATGGTTATCGGAGGATTCTCTTCCTGATATTCTAGCGGCACTGCCCTCTGATTACTACATGCTGAACGTCAATAGATCGGACGGTCGTCATGGAGGGGGCGTGGCAGCAGTAATTAGGAAAAACTTACAACTTATTTCCTCCTCCTCGCTTACCCTCCCAGCAGTCGACAATATTGTGATCAACCTGGGCACGAACGAGGGTGCCATCTCGCTCGTGGTACTATATCGCCCTCCCTACCCCATGCCTCTCTTTCCTTCCTCTCTGTCTGAACAGCTGGCCAACCTCACTACTTCCTCTACTCGTGTGGCCATCTTTGGGGACTTTAATTATTGGTTCCAGCATGAGGATGCTGGTCCCCAGGCTACTGAGCTTTTCGAGACCTTATCATCCCTCAATCTGCTACAACACATAGATGCCCCCACACACACCGGAGGTCACATCCTTGACCACATATGGACCCTTGGGATTAAGCTCTCGCACCCAGTGGTTACTCCCTGCATTTGGTCCGACCACTTCCTGGTCGAGACCACTCTCACCATCACTGGCCATGTCAAGGTCCCCCCTTCAGAGGGTGGCATGGCGCGAAAATGGAAGACCGTAGACACTCAGGGCTTTCTCGATCTCCTCTCAAAATCGCGTCCCCCCCTCTCGCCTGACCTCAGTACCGGCAAGCTGGCCAACGACACCTCTCACTGGCTGTTATCAGCCACTGATGCCCTGGCCCCTTCAACAAAACTCCCTCGATCTCGGCACAGTCACTCTCATAAGTGGTATAATTCTAGCCTGAAACAGCAACACCTTGAACTCCGCCAACTTGAGCGCAGGTGGAGAAGAGATTACTGTGCCACGAGCAGAGATACCTACTTGATTGCGCGCAAGAGGTATAAGAAAGCAATCATTGCGGCCAAATCTGCACACATCACCGACAGAATTCTCTCCGCACCTATTAAATCCAAAGAGATTTTCAGAGTTATGGGGGAACTTACCACTGACACCAGGACCCTTCCCACTCAAGCCCCCACTCAGGAATCCTGCAATACCCTCAGTTCTTTTTTTGTGGATAAAATCGCCAGTATTAAGGATTCCATCTCTGCCCCCCTTCCTGACGCTGACACCATTCCCGTCCCTCACAATACTTCCTCTCTTTCAAACTTTCCTACTCTTGACTCCGCCACTCTAGCAAAACTCGCCACCCGAGTCAAGTCTGGCTCTCCGGATGATTGCTGTCCCCCTTCGATGCTACGTAACATCTGCTTGTCCCTTCCTGACTGTATCCTCCCTTTGCTTAACTCTTCCCTTTCTTCGGGTACGGTACCTGATTCTTTCAAGGAGGCCGTCCTCGTGCCCCTTTTGAAGAAGCCTGGGGCTGATCCTTCGGTACCAGCTAATTACCGACCCATTTCTCTCCTCCCTTACTTCTCCAAGATTCTAGAAGCCCATGTCACTGCTTGCCTCTCACAGTTTGTCGAAAGTTCGAACTTCCTGGAGGGCAATCAGGCCGGCTTCAGGCCCGGCCACTCCACGGAGGCAGTCATCTTGGCCGTGCTCGACACTCTGAGAGGCAACGCGGACAGGGGCACCCCCCAGGCCCTGGTATTACTAGATCTGTCCGCCGCGTTCGACACGGTGGACCACAACATCCTTCTTCGCCGTGTCGAGCAAGCCGGCCTCCAGGGCCCGGCGCTGGCCTGGGTCCACTCTTTCCTGTCCGGTAGGGCTCAGTCGGTCAGTTTGGGCCCCTTTCGTGGACCCAAGGTATCTTCCACCTGCGGTGTCCCTCAAGGCTCTTCTCTGTCCCCCCTTCTTTTCAATCTCTACCTTCGCCCTCTCCTTCTTTCTCTGAGGCAGTGGGACGTCACCGTCTTTAACTACGCTGACGACCTACAACTCATCTTTCCTCTTTCTACCCCTTCTGCTGTCTCTAACTTTCATGCTGTCATGTCCCACATCCTCCTCTGGATGAGTCAAAATCAGCTCAAACTAAATCCTGGAAAGACGGAGCTCCTTCTTCCTGGCAAGAGCTCCATCCATTGGGGTCCCCACTTCTGGCCCTCAGAGCTTGGCCCTCCTCCCGCCCCTGTGGCGTCTGTAAAGAGTTTGGGAGTTATTATTGACTCCGAACTCTCACTCAGAGCCCAGGTGGGGGCGGTGGTCTCATCCTGTATGCATCAGCTTCGCAGGATCAGGAAGGTTGCTTATCTCCTGTCCCCCGAAGTTCTGCTTCAAGTCACCATGGCCCTGGTCCTTTCCCGCTTGGACTTCTCCAACTCTTTATATCATGGTCTGCCAAAAACTCTGCTTTACAGGCTGCAGATCACTCAGAACCATGCGGCACGGCTGGTCTTCAGGATCCCTAAATGGCAGTCGGCCAAGCCTCTTCTTGCCAAACTGCATTGGCTCCCGGTCAATCTTAGGGCAGCCTTCAAGATCGGCTGCATAGTATTTAAATCTCTGACCGGCCCCTCTCCTAGGTTCTTGAAATCCCTCATTACCCCATACTGCCCCATTCGCAATCTTAGATCTTCCCATCTTCATCTTCTTGCCACTCCCTCTTTCAAACTCGCGAGGATGGGAGGTCGGAGTTTTTCACATCTTGCCCCCACTCTCTGGAATTCCTTTCCCCTGTCTCTCAAATCTGCTAACTCTCTCACTCTCTTTCGTAAATCTCTTAAAACTTGGCTCTTCCCCCAATCCGGCTAATTTTTATCTGCTATCTCACTGATCTCCCAATCAGCGCCAGGAAACTCACGGTGTCAGTGCGCTCTAGAAATATCCCCCTAACATAACATAACATTTGGAACCTGTTTGTGTAAGGGTGTCCATGGATTTGCCTGTAAACAGAGATGAGAGGAAAAACGAGTTTGTGGCAACAAGTGCTGTTGATGTTTGTCCTGGCAATAGTTTATAGCCCCCAGCTCACATACCAGGTTGGTCAGAGGGATGCTAGTATGGGTCAGGGTGACACACAGGTGACCAGCAGTGAACGAAATGGCCGTGATGTCTAAAATGGTTGCCGCTTATGCGCTCGCAGAGGCCTACGTTAAGCAAGATGGCGCCGGCAATGTTCATGCTTGTTATTTTAATTCTAACAGTTGGGCAAAAAGGGGGGGAAGGTCTCCTGGCTTACTGCTGGTTGGGGATCCAGAGGGTCCTTGGAGGCCAACAAACCCTCCTGTTACCTCCAGTAAGTCCCAGGGGGATTTTTGAGAGGTCTTTGGAGGCCACACCCTCTTTCTCCACCACTATGTAAATGCACCTCCTGAAGCGCTGCTGGTTGGGGGATAAGGTCTCCTTGCCTCCTGAGGGTCTCCGGACTAAAGTGGACTTCTTCTCCCAACGGGTAGTGTGCCAGGGGGTTAATTTGGAGAGTGGTGGAGAAAGAGGGCGAGGCCAACAAAAACCTTTCAGCAATCACGCTGTGTGGGACTTACTGGAGGTAACAGGAGGGGTAGTTGGCCCTCAAGGGCCCTCAAGAGCCAAGGGGACTTCATCCCCAAATTAGTAGTGCGCCAGGAGATGCATTTGCAGAGTGGTGGAGAAAGTCGACGTGGCCTCCGACAACCTCTCAGCAATCCAGCTGGGCGGAACTTAGCGGAGGTAACAGGAGGGGTAGTTGACCCCAAGGACGTCCTTGGGGCCAACTACCCCTCCTGTTACCTCCAGTAAGTCCCATGCAGCAGGATTGCTAAGAGGTCTTCATAGGCCACACCTCCTTTCTCCAACACTCTGCAAACGTGCCTCCTGGTGCCCTACTGGTTAGGGGATGAAGTCCACTTTACTCTTTAGGTGAGGACATAAGTAGTGTATTGCGGGGACGTGAGGTATAGTTAGTTCAGCTAAGTATAACTGCTGAATTTCACTGGTTTTATTAGGGTAAAAGGCCAAGCAGAAGCAGGAAAGAATAGTGTGCATTTCAGTTTAATGTGCGCATGTCACTTTGGCCGTCTGTCTTGCGACGGCCAGCCTGACAGCTGAGTGGAGAGAGTGCACAGGCCCCCAGTGCTTCGAGGAGCGTCACACCAGTGCGCTCCAGCCAATCCTGGTGCTTCTTTCATGCTGCGTGAGCAGCATGAGAGCAGCGCCAGGATTTTGTAGAGGGGTGTTGCTGGCTGAAGCTCTGGGAGCCTGTGGTGCAGAGATAAAGAGAAGCACCAAGTACGAGGCAGCAGGTAAGATAATCAATTAACTCACTGACAGGCACTGTGAGAAACTCGCAGGTGCCTTCAGTCTCAACTCCAGAGCTCTCAACTGTGGCCCGTTATAAACACTGTTTAAAACTGACCCACGATTGAGAGCTTTGGCGCTGAGACTAAGGGCACTGCTGGTTTTATTAGTGCCCGTCAGTGGGCTAATATTCACCTGCCGCCCCACCTGTTCTAATCGCCGCTGGCTGCCACTGTTAATAAGGAAAAGATCATTAAAACTCTGATTGGTATGCACTAGCTCCGGGGATCACAAAGCATTCAAAATGCTTTTGAAAAAAGAAACCATAAATGTGTTTGTGGTTTCCACAGCACCCGAGAAGGAAAGCTATAAAACTTTTGGGGTATTTTAAGACTTCGAAGGAGAGGGGAAAATAAAAAGTTTTGCGACCCTTAGAAATACACCCACATCTGGTTGTATATGTGGCACAGACTATACCCACAGTCCATGACCCTTGCGTAGTATGTTTAGAATGTGCTGCTCAAAGGGCGTGGCCAAATGCCATTTGCTATAGGCTGTGCGCATTAATAATATCTATAAAGAGCAGACCCCCTTTGAAGAACAGAGTGGGGGTGTACAAGTTGCTGACAACAACGTTTAAAATGTGAAAAAATAAAGACGGTTCAGAGAGTGAAAATAACCAAGATCATTTCTACTCAAATTAAATAAATGAAAAAGCAATAGAAGAACAAAAACAGCTACCCAAACCCATATTTAGGAGACAGAGAAGGCAAATTAAATTGCGTGTTTTGAAGGCTAAGTGAAAGAAAGTAAACTAGGTAAAGCATGAACTACTGTTAGTGGACAGGCGCTAAGGAGCAGAGGCACTAACAGCTTGATTGGAGAAATCTAATATGATCAAACCTAAGAGTGCTCAAGCATTGTAGCTCTGTGCTCCCAATAACTCAGGATCCACTTACTTCCTGCAGCTTCTCAGTCAGACACCTGAATTGGAAGAGGAGAGGACCCCTGAAGATGGCGTAGTAAAGTTTTTAAAAATTCAATATCAGAGAGGAGGTACCTGATGTAGGGTGGAAATGATAAGATACAAAGAATTCCATGCAGCGTGGAACATATTGACAAACTCCTTTAATGGGTGCTAACATAGAGAGAGTGAGACCAAAAATAACATCATGTGTGCCCTCCAGCCAGAGCATGGCTGTAGCATGGACAGCAGAACAAGCAGCTGCATGGAGCTGAACAGGATTTGTGTTCCGCAAGGAAGATTTTTGGGAAGAACAGGATTAAACAACATTAGGAGTCAAGATTGAAACGTCAGGGATGTACCACAAGGGACAGAAAAGCATCAATGTCAAGTGGAAAGTGGAAAGAAAGCCAAGATTGAACCACAAAGGATTGAGGTGAAGAATAATTCTGCTTTTAGCATATAATTTGAGAAAGCGATTTTACCTCCTCTCTATGGTAACAAGGCAGTCCATCGGGTAATGGTTCTTTTCGAAATAGTTTGTTGTGAGCCACATGCTGAGGAATGGAGAGATCTAAGGTACATTCTCAATATTCCATGATAATTTTAATATCTTTGGCAACAGGGCATGCCACAAGACAAGGGAAGGAGTTGGATCTGAAGGACCCATCTGAACAAACGTCGATTGCCCAGATGGAAAAGTAAAAAGCATGTTCAGGAAATGACCACCGTTACACATGAACCTGGAATGCTGTGCCTCCGGCTGACTGTATCAAAAGTCATCAAGTTATCCACCCCTCTATATATGAAAAGGGGTGGAGAGATTTGTTTTTAGGACTCATGAAATTCATTTATATGACTATTGTATGTTTCTCCCGAACACAATTATATGATGAGGATCAGAGATAGATAAATTGAGATATTCAGATATGAAGCCAGTGTCTAGAGCAGGGTTCTCCAAACCGGTCCTGGAGGGCCGGATCCATGCCAGATTTTTAAAATTACTACATGTATCCCAATGGGGATATCCAAAAAATCTGGCATGGATCCGGCCCTCCAGGAACGGTTTGGAGACCCCTGGTCTAGAGAATGAAAGTCAATTTTATAAAAATAATGTGTGGTTATAGACAAATCAGGTAACGATGAGGAAGAGATACTGTGTCAAATCCTAAGTAGCGTTGCAAGGATGCCTTGGAGAGCTATGATATTACTTTGCCAATTAAAATCTCTGTTGGAGCTCCATGTAACAACACACTGAGAAAAATCCAGGGGGGTTAGGGGACCAGGGAGAGAAAAACTGCTGTGCATTACCCTCCTTAAACAGAGATCATCTTCTTCGGAGATATGTTGCCATTTAGTGGTGTGGAAAAGAGTCATTATAGTAATGAGAGATTTTAGTATCTGATTGATGAGAGTCGTAAGACTGTTCTCCATAGCCAGAAGCTAATACCTATTCATAGAGTCACCATTGCTCAGCTAGCCTTCCCTGTGTAGCATTAAACATATGTTGCTCAAGTATCTGAAAAAACAATAATATTGTTTACTCAAATGGCATAAATACATGACCATATATGCTCAAATTAGCATATTTATAAAGTAAGCGAAGCCAGAAACATCCTTAGCGCTATATAAAACTTTGCAAATAGTACTGCGGTGCCCGAGCTACTTTGGCTGATGCCCGGTGGAGCTGTCATATGCAGCTATAGAGGAGTTTGGCTCTGGTTCACCCCTCGGCCGGCACCTACCCAGCTGGACATTGGACATCGTGTTCCTCGCCTCCCGTAGTGTTTTCCTACCTGCATTCCCTACCGCCTCTACCTCTTCACTCCCCATAAAACTTGTGTATACGATAATAATCTCACATTATTGTGTAATCTCATGTTTTTTTTTTCTTTTTTTGCTATGTCTATACTTGTCTATGTAATTATGGAGCCTGTAACTCACTGATCCTCATGCAAAGCGCTCTGATACCTCCGGGTCTAGCCAGCGCTATATAAAACTTTGCAAATAAATAACATAAAATAAATCCTTTGAGTAGAAGAGGAGTGGTGGTTTCCTCACAACAACTCAGTAACACTGAAGCAAACAGTGCTCCAGACTTTCACAGGATATATTGCAGCACAATCCTATCTTGTCTGTCAAGACTTCCCTCACCTGAAACCCAGGATCTTCAGAAGCGAAGATAGGCCCCCAATGCCCCTTAGAAACAACCCGCAGCACCCAGGATTCACGAGTGCCGGCATTTTGTGCCCGAGGGGAACAAGGGGGTGAAAGAATGGGAAAGATGGGAAGAGAAGAAGACAATTCCTCCAGATTTGATATCACAGCAGACACGCACCTCAGCCTGGAGTCCTAATATCCCTGTGACTGCGCTGTTCTGAAAAGATACACAGACACAATTAGGGTTTGCACAGCAGGAAGCAATACTTAAACTATGAAGGAAAATATTACCCCTGCAGCAATAACTCTCCCAAATAATGAGAGATTGTAATAACAAGGTTTCCAGCTTCAAAATGTCATCACTTGAATGATATAATCCTGTTTCATAAATTGCAGTGTCACAATCCAGGAATGTCAAGGTTATCAGTCCTTAATGCGAGGCTTTGGTGATAATTGGAATTACAAGTATGTAATCATGGGCATAAATTCAGCTCTCTTGACTTATAATATTGATTTTTCAACATCAACAATGTCACCAGGTTCTGAAACGCTGTGTCATTTGTTGGAACTGCAGTCTCATTGGATTGACCTACTTGTTTGTTTGACTTCTTCCCTCCTAATGCAGAGATGTTGCCCAGAATGGGAGGCAAGGACTGAAGAGGACCATAAGCTGTGCAGAGGAAACGCGAGGAATCGCATTGCAGGACAGAGAAGGAGGTAAGTATTTCTAGGTCGAGAGAGCGGGTTACTGGATTCCAATTGCGAGATGCAGAATATGGGTTGACAGATGCGTGATACAGGATGCAAGAATCTCCCGCAATAAGGACTTGAAGCCAACCCTGGTTCTAACATAGGATGCAGCTTTTAACAGTGCCATACCCAAGTTGGCAACGAGATCACGCTTGAGTATGAAATCTCGCGATATCTTGCAAATTATCTCAGAACCCAATCTGAGGGAAACAGAACACGGAAGAAAAGAGTCCCAACTACCATATAAGGTATGCTTTGGGGAACAAAAACAAATAAGCATTTGCAATGCAATAGGTCTTGCATTACTGAAAGTCTGAGCTCTTGGCTTTGCATTATTACTTGCAATGCCAATAGGTCAGACTTTCAATAATGCTAGATCTATTGCATTGCAAATGCTTGTTTTAACTTGCTCTTACCTCTGGGATCCCATGACGTTCTTCAAAAGCAGGCCAGTAGCCTGTAGAAAAGGGCCTGAATGTTCCCCATCCAGATAATGACATGGATGGACGCTGCAGTTGTACATATACATATGAACTTAATGTCAAGATTTTATCAGCGATGTGCGGTGAGGCAAGGCACATTTTCGAATTTCAGTGTAATGTAACATTAATTGTATGGATAGCGAGATACACTTCTTTCAACTATGTATCCCAAATGATGATATACATTAAATGATACCTATGCACATTTTCATACATACACCCCCAACTGGTCCAAAACCTCTGCAGAAAGCGCACGGAAGCAGTTATGTGCATATTATAAACAAAACGCCACCTATATAAAGTGCATGTGCACACTGCTTACCCGCCGACTTGTCGTGTGGCCTCCAGCAGCAGCCCTGTGCAGGGCTGATGTGTTCATGTATTTGTGACGGGAGAGAAGGAGGGTGTGCAAGTGAGGAGTCAAGAGTTGGCCAGAGCTGGCCAACCAAAAGAATCAATTGGTGATGTCAGCTGGGAGGGAACCAAGCACCAAAAGGCGGGACAGATGCACAATATTAATCAACCAGAGAAAAGGATTTTTAAAAAGCAGCCCAACTAACCAACCAAAAGTGGTGAGCGTGTCCAAAGCCCCCCATAGCCAATATACTGAATGCAGCGCACCTCTCATGCGCTGCCCAGGCTCGACCTGAATGGGAAACAAATGTATATTTAAGGCATTTTGAGATATCGGGGAGCGGTGACCAGGATAATGTTTCTTATGGAAATGCACCACCAGTGCCTAAAGCCCATGCACTATACAGGGTACAGGCCGAGCGGGTTGTAACATTGTCCTTAAATGCTTTCAAAAATCAAGTCTTTCTGCATATTGTCACACAAAAAATCTACAAATGAATAATCTTTTGCTTGAAATAGTAAGTTCTCAAAACATCCAATAAGTAACTGAAGACGAGGGGTATCTGGGTATAGGGCTCTGCAATAACTGCTTGTGAAAATCCGGTAGGGATGGAGACTCCATAGAGCGTAATTGGGAAGTACTGAGAAGAATCTGAGCACTTCCTAATATAGTGAAAGTGAAAGATGGGTACCACACAATACGCTTCATGAAATCTCACAAGATTACCAAATCTTGCGAGATTATGGACACCATCCTGGATTGGTAATAAAACGTCTTAATACAATAAGGCAGTGGTCATCAAACTTTTTAATGCCCCCCCCCCCCAGTGGAAAATAAAAATCATCTGGCAAGCCACTGAATTTTTCACAATTATTCGATCAATTTGGCAATGCTTAAATATTTCTAGACTTATTTAAACATTTCAGTAGAGTTCTCATACTGTTTTTAAAATGCAATTAAAATACATGATTGCTAAACATACTATTCGAGTTACACAGGCCTTGATAACATGTAAAAGTATCCACCGTGTGGTTATTAGAAATGGGGGTGGGGGTTTTGAAGACTATTTAGAGGCCCTTCCCTTGTGACACATACTTCCAGCTAGGAAATATATGATGAAAGATGTTACTGATGGCCCATTACAGAGCGTTTTACTACCACTCGCTTAAAACAAAGCACTGTAACAACATAATGCTTCTTTTGGCCACCGCCTTGCGGCCTCCCCTGGGATCACTTGAGGACCCCTTGCCCCCCCACCACCCCCCACAGTTTGACGACCCCGCCATAAGGTATATAAAAGAGCGCTGTCCATGGTAGTACAGGGAACAGACACTGTCGGTTGTATAGGTTTTCCTTGATGCCTGATATCTGCTATCAAAAGTAAAGGCAAAAGAGAAAGATAGCAACTGCTAGTGCCATCTGCCCATGTTAGTCCTCGTAACCTGTCTTTTTCTATGTCTAGTGGTTAAAATCTTTACAGTGTGCTGGTGTCTGACATACTCTGGAGAAATCACACTAAAAAGGGATGAAAAATGAACTGACCAACTCTTATGTAATACACTGTGGATTGCGATCATGCCTGTGTGTAACATGCCCAGTGTGTGCTACACTTAGACTGAACTGTGCACATACAGAGCATGGCCACAAGCTAGGGCCTGTGAGTACTTTGCCCACTATTTACTGAGCCTTGCACTAGGAACATACATATACTTATGAGCACGACAGTCATAGCTGGTACTGATCTGTATGTACTGTGCACAGAATATAACTGAAGGCCCTGCACTGAGCCTTGGTGTATACTATATCTGTGTTGCATCCAGGTTTTACTGCATAGGGGACATCCTAGCCAAATGTTGTGGCCATAGTGTACACAATGCCTTCATGCCTTGTGTGTACTATGCACTGCACTCAATGCCTACAGGTAGCTGGTCATTATTGCCTTTGCCCTGAATGTGCACTCCAAGTGAACTGTGTTTCTGAATATACAGGAGCTATGGTTTTCATTTAGCATCAGGCTGTGCTACGTTTAAAAATCACCTGGACTCTGGTGGTACAGGAATCATGCTGACAGTCTTCAGTCGGATTGGATCAACATTCACAAAGGCTCTGTCAAAAGCCAGTGTGTGGACTGCCTTCTCAATCATGGTTGCCCATCCCGAGTACCAAAAACCTCCAAATGGTGCATGACAAGAATCGGTCTGCCAGCCAGCAGGGCTGTTTCACCATGATTGTTATATAAGCCTAATTTTGGGCTACACTCTCCCAAACAAAGAGCACAAGAAATGAATCAGACAAGGAAGGCACACCCAGCTTCCCAGTATCAACATCCGCTCTCAGGAGATGTGCTGTGTCGAGCAGCAGTCCCTTCGTACCGCAGATGGTCTTACACATTGTGAGAATTACGTCAAACATCTTGTTAGGGACATTTAATCAATTTAGAATGCTGGGCTACACAGTCAGCAAGTGAAACAGACAAAATGTCATGATAGCAAGTTCCAGTCCAAAGAGCCTAGAAGAAAAGACACTAAACGAGCAGAACAGGGAGGAAGGTCAAATGAGTAGGCTTTGCATAGTGGCCTAGAGCACCAGTTTCTGGTCCCAACGCAAGATGGCCTTTAGAGGCAGCACACTATAGGAATCTTACTCAAGCAACCATATGAAGGGAACAATTCTTATATAGTTATCTACAGGGACCCATGAGATGCTGCAAAACACTCACCATGAGTTGTTTGATGCAAAGGGGGCTACTGGAGGAGATGGATAAAGGCTCAACCCCATACTGGGGATATATAAGAGCAGGTATCAAATACTCCTCTGAATCTTTCACTTGAATGTGACATCACTCTTTCTTCCGACGCCAAAACAAAACATGTGCAGCTTGCTCAAGAGCTGGTGCTCTCGCTACACCCAGTGCCAAGGAGCCACTCCCAACGCCACAGTCTCATAAGAGCTCTGTTGCACGGGCTTCGGTACCGCCCAAATGTGGAGGAGGAGGCTGGTTCGTGGGGTAGTGGCTATTGGGCTAGGGACATCTGTAAGATTTTGGGGGCGCTGGACCAAACGCATTTTCGGGCCCCTGTTCAGAACAGTTTTGAATTTATGATCCAATTTCAGGTCTTTCAGGCCCAGGTCGCTGACAGTGCACTTGTCTAAGTTCTAAATGGGTGTATATCTAATATTCAGGGACAGTGATGTGTGTTTTCCATTTGTAACACAGCAGCAGCTCACTAATCTTAATAAACTTATGTTACGGCTGTTGCATGAAACAACATTTCTCTGCAAAAAGTCTGTAATAGACTCTCATATAGCACCCATATTAAAAATATATAAAAGGGAAATGGTATTTAAAACAATCTGTTTAAGGATTATACAAAGCGTATTGTCAGTTAAAGATTGAATTGCGACCCCAGTCCCTCCAACCTGAGATCAATAATAGAGAGTTTAAGATGCTGGGATCTGAGGTCTCACGGGCACAGGATCAAGACTATCTTTCTAGGAAAAGCTTTGTTCTCCATATGGTCAGAGTGTGGCAAAAAGATCAACAGTTTCCTTATATTGACAGGCTACCCAGTTGCCAGTTGAGGCGTGAAGTGCTAAGACTAAGAATTGGGGTAAATCCATGTTATGCGAGTAAAGAGGTAAAAAGCTCTATGCTAAATAATGAAGGAAAATGTACTTGCACTTTAGGAACAAATTGTAATATCATACATATTTTATTAGATTGCCAGAAGTTGTTAGAAATACGAAGACAATTTTTATGCCGATTTTTAAAAAGTATGATTCTAAAAATAGGTTGCAAGCAGTAAACCTTTTACTGGAAATGGTCAATATTGACATAGCTTGTGCCATGGGTAAATATATAAAAAAAGTTAAGGAGTTCCTAAAATGTAATGACTATCGAGAGGTTTAGGTCGAGCGTATTAAGTGAAGGAGAAACATAAGATTAAAAATTATGTGGTAACAAAAATGTTTATACCTCAGGATTTTAAATTGGAATTGTGTGTTTTAGAAATGTTTTAATAAATGCTAGTTTTTAATGTTTTCTCCTCTTTGAGGATGTGGGGATGGTCGCTTTTTAGATGATGTTTAGAAGCTGTATACCCTGGATTTTATTATGAGGTGTGTTATTTATTTGGATACTTTGATGGTTGTAATAGACCGAATGAATTTTTACTGAACTGAACTGAACATTTGTAACACAGCAGCAGCTCACTAATCTTCCAGCAAATAATCTCTGTGACAACCTCCCATCATATGTGGGTCCTGTTTTGATCTAAAATACACTTATTTTATGGCTGTTGCATGAAACAACATTTCTCAGCAAAAAGTCTGTAATAGACTCTCATACAGGACCCATATTAAAAATATATAAAAGGGAAATGGTATTTAAAACAATCTGTTTAAGGATTATTCAAGGTCATCAGGTAAAGACTCTGCAGAGCAGAACTGGCATTATCCGGGGGCGTCTGAAAGACTGGGGCCCTGGGCCAGAGCCCACTTTGCCCATTCCCTAAAACGTTTCTGGTAGAGGCATATGCAATATTCTAGCATCGGCCTAAACAGCATTAAACCCCTAAATCCAACATATCACAAGCTACTGTGTAAAAGTGTATAATTAGGGGTGAATTGTGGTTTCTTTGAAATCAGTGTGCTCTTACAATAACTCGGTGGGTTAGAGTTGTCTGAGTGTTCTGGGAATGATTAAGTCTACTGAAAGGCGGGCACCAGTGGCACCTCGGATATGATCATCTTGTCGTGAGTTGCATGAATGACTTCATGGGTGGATTGTTGTTCTTCCTTCTGCATCTTCACCGCGATATACAGGATGCAGCGAATACAACAGTTGCTTGGGATTCCACGGGATGTTCATTTGTTTTATAATAGCAGAAGATGCTTGTGACATCTTGCAAATAAATACTTGTTTTTTTAAGCAGACAGGTAGCCCAGTACTAGTGCACTCTCTTGAACATCACTACCGGCCCTGTGATCTTTAACTGTACGCCTTCTAAGCAGCAGAGTTAAAGACACTTAAATCAGACCAAATTTTAATTTCACTATTTGATCTCTAGTAGGTCAATAGCCGATATCATATTGCCTTCTCGAGGCTGGTATGAAGAGCTCGTCCTTTAATAGATGTAAATATATCCATTAAAAACAGAAACATACCTAAACAGTATTCTTAACAATATTGCCAAAGTTTGTGTTTGGATCTTTTATTAATCAAAATAATGCACGGAAAATAAGAAGTAAAAAAACATCCATCGGTCTATGTTGTTTTGAAAATGCTTGTGACAGCCATTTTTTTTTTATTCTCGGGTCATTGTTTTCTATTTATTTATTTTTTTGCAGTTGTATAGAGTGCGACCTCGACCCGAAGTTTTTGGGGCGCTTTCTGTGAGCACCAGTTACATTACACAAGGCCGTATTCATTTTTGGTAGGCACGGAAGGGTTAAGTGGTTTGCCCAGAATAACATGATGGTGACCGGCGCCGAGACTCGAGCCTGGCTCTTTGGTCCAAATGTGATGGTTCTGGCCGTTACGCCACATCCTCTCCCTTTCTAATGTTATCTTCTAGCAAGATTGATTGTTATCTTCTTTGTGTTTTTAGTGCAATCTTGAATAAAACATTGTTTTGAAAACAATAACACAGTTGTAAGAGGTGGCATCATGCCCCAAGCTGCTGGTGGGTACCACTTGGGTCTGCCACCATGGTAAGCCCTTTCAGCCCGTCCCCCTGGATTGGCACTGGACCCCCCTGGTGTGAGAGTACCAGGCTCCTGCGCAATGCCAGCTGGAGCCAGGAAAGGGGTGTGCTGGGGGCTGGCAGTGGTTGACAGCCCTCTCGCTGTGCCAGTGTCCCCTGCCAGTTCTCAAGGCGCTGAGCAACAAAGCCCCCAGCAGCTGTCAGCAGCCGCTAATGTGGCTGCCGGTGACTCCAGCAGTCTGCAAGGAGCCGGGCTCGCGAGGAAACGGTGGGCCCAAGACGCGAGGGAGGTCCCGTGACACCCCCTACCAGTCTTAGGTTGGGGAGGTGGGGGCAGGTGCAGCTGGAACAGTTCACTCTCATTGATGCCTGGGGAGAAAGGGGTGTTAACGCGCTCACACAAGAAAGAGTGCTGGGATAATAACGGGGTACCCGACACATGCAAGACAATACTCACAGCAGACGGGTGCAGGAGAGCGGGGGAGGGGGTGGGGAGCGACACGCAGAGACCAGGAGCAAACACGCAGCTAGGAATCAGGCAGCCTGCTAAGAACAGCAGCTGCGCAGCAAGGGTTCCATCCAATGGGGCCGATATGTGGCAGGGAGTCCCACGGAAAGACGAACAGTGCCACCTGCTGGCCAGTTCCTGCACGCAGGTGTTACACGAGGTGACCTGCTGTGCAATCACTAGTATAGGCCAATCTCACGAGGGATGCTCGGAGGCAGACCAGGGCTCCCACAATATCCTAATGCATTACGTTTTGCACTCTGTAAGTACGTACTTACTCGGGGCAATGTGGACATGCACGTCAGCAAAACGCGAACATCTCCGAGAGATTGAGCAAGTTGTCCAGATGTGCGCTGGAGGAGTGTATTGGTGAAGAGGGTAGACACTTCTAGGTCTTATCACGTCCCAGTCCTGAGGCGGAAGCCGGGAGCTGGAGGTACTTTGCTCATCTTTTTAAAATTATTGTGTGGTGTCACGATCTTTTGACTGCTTTAAAACGGAAAGCACAACGTAGCGCTTGCATCTTTCATTGCGCACAGCTGATCTAAAAGCCGAATCGCGCCCTTCCTAGCTCCTACCTGCCGCCGCCATTGCCACCGGCGTGCGCGCTGCCTCCGCCCCTTTTTGAGGCCACGCCCCCCTGATTGTAGTATATAAACCGCTGACCTTAGCGGCAACCAGAAACCTTTGACCCAGTCCTGAGGCGGAAGCCGGGAGCTGGAGGTACTTTGCTCATCTTTTTAAAATTATTGTGTGGTGTCACGATCTTTTGACTGCTTAAAACGGAAAGCACAACGTAGCGCTTGCATCTTTCATTGCGCACAGCTGATCTAAAAGCCGAATCGCGCCCTTCCTAGCTCCTACCTGCCGCCGCCATCGCCACCGGCGTGCGCGCTGACTCCGCCCCTTTTTGAGGCCACGCCCCCCTGATTGTAGTATATAAACCGCTGACCTTAGCGGCAACCAGAAACCTTTGACCCAGTCCTGAGGCGGAAGCCGGGAGCTGGAGGTACTTTGCTCATCTTTTTAAAATTATTGTGTGGTGTCACGATCTTTTGACTGCTTTTAAAACGGAAAGCACAACGTAGCGCTTGCATCTTTCATTTCGCACAGCTGATCTAAAAAGCCGAATCGCGCCCTTCCTAGCTCCTACCTGCCGCCGCCATCGCCACCGGCGTGCGCGCTGACTCCGCCCCTTTTGAGGCCACGCCCCCCTGATTGTAGTATATAAACCGCTGACCTTAGCGGCAACCAGAAACCTTTGACCCAGTCCTGAGGCGGAAGCCGGGAGCTGGAGGTACTTTGCTCATCTTTTTAAAATTATTGTGTGGTGTCACGATCTTTTGACTGCTTTAAAACGGAAAGCACAACGTAGCGCTTGCATCTTTCATTGCGCACAGCTGATCTAAAAGCCGAATCGCGCCCTTCCTAGCTCCTACCTGCCGCCGCCATCGCCACCGGCGTGCGCGCTGACTCCGCCCCTTTTTGAGGCCACGCCCCCCTGATTGTAGTATATAAACCGCTGACCTTAGCGGCAACCAGAAACCTTTGACCCAGTCCTGAGGCGGAAGCCGGGAGCTGGAGGTACTTTGCTCATCTTTTTAAAATTATTGTGTGGTGTCACGATCTTTTGACTGCTTTAAAACGGAAAGCACAACCTAGCGCTTGCATCTTTCATTGCGCACAGCTGATCTAAAAGCCGAATCGCGCCCTTCCTAGCTCCTACCTGCCGCCGCCATCGCCACCGGCGTGCGCGCTGACTCCGCCCCTTTTTGAGGCCACGCCCCCTATTTTTCCCTACAAATGTGCATGTACAGGAAGCGCAGCGGACGAGCACAGCGGGAGCGCCTAAGGCAAGCCCGTCTGCGCCCGTCCGCGACCAGCCGGGACCAGGGGCCATAAACCCTGGCTCCCCTCCTACCCAGAGCAGGACCTACAGCTCGGCGGCCTTGCACAGCTTAGGTAGGAATGCCACTCCCCAGTGCCCCCATATATACGCTCCCACAGAACTACCCGCCCGATGTCTGGGGTGTAAACACTCCTTCCGCAAATCCCCGTCGGCCGTGACACAAACATACCGCATGTACGCATTAAATTGCCGCTCCTTACCAAAACATAGCACACAGATTGCCCTGCTGCTCGAGGAGCAAAAACCAGACGCGGTTTTCCTGACAGAAACCTGGCTCACTGCTCACTCTGAGCCAGATGTGGTCCAAGCACTACCCGTAGGCTACCATATCCTTAGATTGGATAGACCGGTAGGGAGAGGCGGAGGGCTGGCGATTATATTGAAGAACCAGTACCGATGTCGTACGACAGCAGATACTATCCCTGAGTGCGAGAGTGTAGCATTCCGCATAGAGTTTAACGCAAATAGCTCCTTCTCAGGTACCCTGATCTATCGCCCCCCTGAGCCTGCAAAAGTGTTCCACAGGTCCCTTCCAGAAATTATAGCGGAAAGAATTCTGTCATCCCCTAACCACACGATCCTAGGGGACCTGAATCTCCATTTCAATTCCCCTTCAGACCATATTGCTCAGGAATTGCTAGAGGATCTGGAAGCCCTGCAACTGCTCCAACTGGTCGCAGCTCCGACCCATGAAAAAGGCAACCTACTTGACCCTATATTTAGCAACTGCCTGTATCTAACTGTCGACCAACCCATCCCCCTTCCATGGTCAGACCACTTTCTGGTCCCTTTCACCTGGGTCACACATAAGACCCCCCAAATACCTCCCCAAGTCACCAGCAGGAGAAATTGGTCAAAACTCCCTTTGGAGTCTTGGCTGCATAAACTGGACGCCACTCGCCCTTCACCCTGCCCAGACCCCAATGTGGCAAACGCCAACTACGGAAGCTGGATCACCCACTCGCTAGATTCGACCCTCCCGCTCCGCAAATCCTCCTCGAAGAGACTACAGAAATCTGCCCCCTGGTTCTCCGACTCTCTAAGACAGCTAAAACGTACTTGCAGACAACGAGAGAGAGCCTGGCGCTTAGATTTCCTCCCAGACAAAAAGGCTTCCTACAAAGAGGCGGTCAAAGCCTATAAAGAAGGGATCAGAACGGCCCAGGCAACACATTACTCGGAGAAAATATTAGGAGCGAAATCAAAGCCCAAAGAAATCTTTCAAATTATAAAGCAATGCTCCAGTGCCAATACAGCGCCCCCTCCTAATAAAACCCAGGACCAATGTAACGAGCTTGCAGATTTCTTTTACAACAAAGTTCTAAAAATCTACTCTACCTTCCCAACTGCAGCCACAACCCCGGATGCAATTAATCCACTCCCCCCCAGACCACCTCCTCACCCGGACCAGCCTTCCCTCGAACATTTCCTTCCTCTTGACCTTGACACTCTAAGTAAAGTGGCTCGTTCAGTCAAGTCGGGTTCCCCCTGTGATCCCGCTCCTCCAGAAGTCCTGATGCAGGCAAGCAAAGCCACCCTGCCTGTAATCCTGGATCTCCTAAACACGTCCATATCCGCCTGCTCTGTCCCCACAGCCTGGAAGCAGGCCATGGTACGGGCGCTGTTGAAGAAGCCCAGCCTAGATCCAGATGACCATTCCAGCTATCGCCCTATCTCACTTCTCCCTTGGGCGAGCAAGGTGTTAGAGAAGTACATAAACGCGCAGCTGGTTCAGTTCCTGGAGGACCACTCTCTGCTACACACATCCCAGACAGGCTTCAGACCGAAGCACGGTACAGAAACCGCCTTATTAGCAGTCACCGAAGAAACCAGAAGGATACTGGACCAGGGAGGATCAGTGGCAGTGATCCTCCTTGATCTAAGTGCCGCCTTCGATACGGTCAGCTATTCCACCTTGCTGGACCGTCTCCATAACATCGGAGTTTCAGGTGACGCTCTAAGGTGGTTTGACTCCTTTCTGTCTGGGAGGTCGTTTCAGATCTTCGACGGTGAGACAGTGTCCTCTAGCAAACCTCTAAGCTGCGGAGTACCACAGGGCTCCTCCCTGAGCCCTGTACTGTTCAACGTATACATGAGGCCACTGGCGGGTGTTGTCGAACCGTATGGCATTAAAATCGTGTCATACGCCGACGACACCCAGCTTGTGGTCTCGTTGGCTACGGAGAACAGTAGGCACTCCCCAGTCGATCTGCTAAAGTGCCTAGAGGACGTCAAGGGATGGATGACCAACTCCTCCCTAAAATTAAACGGAGAAAAGACGGAGCTCATGCTCCTAGGCCCAACCTCCCCGGTACCTTTCACCTCCTTGTGGCCCAATGCACTGCCCCCCCCCCCCCCACTCCCAAGGAAAGCGTGAAGAGCCTGGGAGTGTGGCTGGACAACAAACTCTCTTTTTCCACCCAGGCCACAAAACTGTCCGCTACATGCTTTGGCCTACTTAGAATCTTGAGGAAGGTTCTCCCGTTACTTCCTCTAGAGGCCAAAAAGGTGGCGGTTCAGGGTCTCATCCAGTCCCGCCTGGACTCGAACAATGCCCTATACGTGGGGGCACCCGAGCTGACCCTCCGAAAACTGCAGGTTGTTCAAAACTGTGCAGCACGCTCCCTGCTGAAAATCCCGCGCACCCAATCTGCCAGACCTGCTCTAAAAAGTCTCCACTGGCTGCCAGTGAGGCAGAGAGTGGCCTTCAAAGCACTGTGCTTGGCGCACCGCACCTTTTGGAAAACAGGCCCAGCTATTAACATTGACCTTGTCACCCCCTACCATCCTAACAGGAACCTGCGATCGACGGAGGCCTTCCTCGCCGTCGTTCCCAGAGTCAAGCGAGCCAGGACCGGGGGTAGGCTGTTCTCTCTGAACACCGCCAGGCTCTGGAATGATCTTCCCCTCGCACTTCGGTCCAACTCTGATCTTCTCTCATTCCGTAAAAACCTAAAGACACTGCTGTTTGCCAAATCCTGTGTACCTTAGCTCCCCCGTCCGTCACCTCTCTGGTTCAACTCAGCGCTTGGACGCCTACGGGCAGCAACCGCGCTTAACAAATATTTTTACAATTACAATTACAATCACGTTTATCGGATTTTATTTTGAGGAAGGGGGGGTTTGATATGGCGCGACCTCGGCTCAAGGGCATTGGAGCGCTTTACATGATGATCATATTACATTACCCAAGGTCAGATTAATTTTTAAACACAGGGACATTACGTGATTAGCCCAGAATCACAGGTTCTTGACACAACGCCAGGACTCAAACAGAGTTCCCCAATTCCAAATTCGGCAGCTCTGGCCCTTAGGCCACAACTCCTCTTGAATAGGGTGGGGGTGTTTACCCCATGTGGAAAATACCATTACCTCAAGTGGGGTAAATACCTCCTATTTTGAGCTTTTAAACAAAAAAAATGAAAAATGGGGCATAGCATGCAGGATTAAATGTTAACACACCAAATTCTGCATGTTTTGTCTTTTTTTCTGGGCCTTTACACCAGATTATTTTTGGCCGGCACAATCTGCTGGAATTCATTGGCGAAACACTGAGGGTGTGATAATTATCACACAAGTAGTCACGGCCGGGGCACCTGTTAATGTGTTTAGATGTGTCCTATGTTATCGCACCTATAGAAGACCCTATAGGACCCGGTATGTCGAAGCCTTCCTATTTAATTTGTGTCTGTAGCGTCACACCTAGCGTTGGAGCCCCGGGAGTAATACTGAACAATGTCCAGGCCAGTATTTCGCCCTCCTCTCTTCCAGCCCTTGCCTCACTACCCCTGCCTGAGCACCTGTGTAGCCTCTTTGCATTTTGCTTTGATCTCGGAATTGAAAAGTGGACGCCACACTTAGCTGACTTCAATTTTTCTCACTATGAGGGTAATTTGCTTCAAAAAAATCATAAATGCACAGGACTTTAAAAAAGTGCACCGACCTTCAGAATTTTAGGAATAGGATTTTTATAACCTTCTCTCCTATAAAGTTCGCTGAACCTCTAGATCAATATAAAGTCACGGTACCCTCCCAATAGCATCGTGAGATACTGGAGAAAAGTGGGCCAACCCTAACTTGTGCAAGCATTACGCTCATGGAGTCCAGCATTGTGTGAACGAGGCCTAGTTATCTCAGATGACGTGGTCAGCATCTTTTAACAAGGAAAAAGAGTATGGGGCAGGGCTTTAAGTGGGCTGGGTCTTCGCACCGACAGTTCTTAAAAGCAGGTGCCGAGACGGGTCCCTACCGGGCTCTCCATTTCTGCCCTCACACTCAGGTTGGAAAAGAAAATCCTCTGCAGCAGTACCACTGCTCAAAGACTTGGATGTGACATCACAGAGACTCGTTTTAGTTCTTTCACAGTCTCATAATTTCAGAACTGAAGCATTTTCAATATTATATACAACAAAGCCATTGTTGTTGCATATTTATTATATGCAACTAACAACTAACAACTACTGGAAAAGCCAATAGCCCTTGCTTGTCGTAGGTGTAATGTTACATGTTGCATTATATCTCTGCATGCAATGACAGAAGCAGAAAATGTAGGGCGGCACACTATGACATGCACAGATTTTTAGCTTAAAGGTTTTTAAGTGACTGCCTAAATTACATCGGCCATGCCCCTTTAAGAGACCCCCCGCCCCCCAGTTTTTCATCCCACTTAAGACCTGGTAGGGGGCAACAACGTGAAGGGAGGACTTAGGAATCTTCTAATGTCAGCTGACAGCGGGCGTTGCCAAGTTCCGTCCAGGATCATACCAGATTTTGAGGACACCCACATACAGAGGTCGAAGTGGGCAGGATCTGAGAGGCACAAACATGCTCACACTTTTTGATTGGACAAAAAAGTTCCTCTACTTTATGTTAAATGGCAACTGTCATGGGACGGTCAGTTTCGAAAGTTGAGATCCCTCAACTGAAGTGGAAGGGAGGAAGTCTCCTGTGCTGTAAAGCTGAGGGAGGGACAGACAGTTGAACAAGCAATAACCCTGCTTACCAGGGAGCAAGCAGCCTGAAAGAAATATAAATGTAAATATTTGGTTAATCTGTAAAGTAAAGGCACCGTATTGGCTTGAATTGATGGAGTTTCTTGAAGAGTATTCTTTTTGAGGGGTATTTATTGTAAGGTGATCTGATGAACTATGGGGTATTTGCTTTTAATGGAAAGTTATGAAAACTGTTTGTACTGGGTACAGTCTCTGTGTACATATATTACTGAGATTTATATTTTTGTAGCACTCTTTTCTATCTTAAACCTAAATCTTTGTTGTACACTTTGTGTCAGCCTATGTTATACTGTGTGTAATGCAAGTTTACAATAATGATGTACATATTCACAGTGCTTGCTGTCACCTCTGTAACACTAAAACAACACAAAGCACTATTCTCCAATGCACCAACCAGAATTCAATTCTGTGACTCTATGGTTACACACACACAGATTTCTGCAGGGATCTCATTGATCAATAATAGCTTCACAATGTAAAATAGTGCATCTCTCACTGATTAGTTTAACTTGCATTTATTTTCATTTCAGGTGTGTGTCATTTTATATGCAGATATTTGAAGGTGAAAGCAGGGCTTTAAATGGGCCAGTACTGTCAGGTACTGAGTACCGGCACCTTATTATTTTGAGAAGGAGAGTACCTCAACTTCTCAAGAGAAACTTAGGGGCAGATTTATGATAACTGGCGCATCCCCATGGATGCTCCAGTTATTTTGCGCCGCTGCTCCGCCACCCATGGTGCGCCGCATTTACAATGCGGCGCACCATGGGGCAAAAACGGCACAGATGCGTGACGCATCTGTGCCGTAAAGGTGGCGCATTGCTGGAGTTACGTCGCAAGTGCGACGCCGCTCCAGCAAGGCTCGGGGGTGCCCTATCTGTCCAATGCTGCATCAAGCCTTACGCCTGCTTCAAGCAGGCGCAGGGTTTTGACGCAGCATTGGCCTGAAAGTGACTGAGTGAAATCTTATAGATTTCACTCAGCCACTTTTGCGAGGCGCACCTGCCCCGGAACGCCCACCCTGCGCCGGAACGGCCACAAGTGGCGCAGGGCTTTACAACGTGACGCATCTGCCTAGATGCGTCATGTTGTAAATGGGTCGTAGCGATGCGTCAGGTTTACGACGCAGTTGCGTGACGCAAACGTGGCGCATTACCAACATAAATCTGCCCCGTAATTCTTTTAATTGGAGAGAACCGGCACTATTCAGAAACAAGCAGGTACTGTCATACAGAGTACAAGCAGGTACTCCGATACAGAGTACCTGCACTCAGGCCCGGCTCCAGGAACTTTTATTCGGGTGGGCCAAGAGTGCATTCGGGTGGGCCACTGCGGCAGTCGCGACTCGCGCGAGGGAGTGGGGGGAGAGAAATAGTGGGTTGGCGGGGGGGGGGGTTCAATTTAATAATATTCATTAAAAAAAACAGGAAGCAGGCAGCCAGGCTTCTTCCCCTAAGCCAATCACAATGCTCTAAGCAGCGCTGTGATTGGTCAGTATGCCACCCAGCCAGGGGCCTATGTGGCACTGCCCTGCTCGCATGTACAAACGCTATTGTGCAAGACGGTATTAACAAGGGTTGTCTCTTCCTAATAGCGAGCCGCATTTGTATGCATCATTGTTTTGCGACCATAATTAAAGTCACAAAACACTTGCAGTTTACCTCCTACTCCAAATAGGTAGTAATCCACTTGAAAGAGGAAGGGGTCACCATGGGAGCCCTTCCCCTTTGTGAAAGGATGTGAAAATATTTTTTAAGAGCAAGCAGTGGTCCCATGGACTGCTGCCTGCTCTTAACAAAAATTAAACAGACATTTCATTTTTCTTTTTTAATATGCATCCCATGTAAGGTCCCTTTGATGTGAAAAGGAGGTTTCTGAGGTGGGAGTATCAGGCAAGTAACACTACTCAGCCTCCCTCGTTGCCAGCCTTCAGAGAGAATCTCTCTTCATTCCTAACGCCACCTGACCCCGGACTCTGCAGCACACTCCCTTCCAGCCCTGATTATACATTTTCTACCATCCATCTCTTGTGCACCTTATCTCACAGCTGACCTTGGGCCCCAGCCCCATATCAGCCACCATCCGGATCCTTTTTCATTATTCCTGGTAAAAAAAATGAGTAAAATCCCCCTCAAACTTAAAACAATAAATATACCAGTAAATATAATTAGCACACACTTTAAAATATGTTCCACAGTGGCCCTAATGACCCGACTGCTAATTTAATAAACAAAAACAGAAAGGCCATGACAGGGTTGGCTTTAGCGCTGGGGTGGAAGTCTTTATTGGTGCCCCCGATTGACCTCTTTCTCTTTACTACCACCCTCCAGCAGTGCCCGTCATCTCTCCGTAGCCTTTCTCCCTCATGACCTCCTCCTCAGACTCTCACACTACCACCTTCTACCAGTGCCCCTCATCTCTCCCTAGACTCTCCCCTATTGACCTCCTTCCCGGATGTCCTCATTACCACCCTCCAACAGTGCCCCTCATCTCTATGTAGCCTCTTCCCCTCATGATTCCCTCCTCAGACTCCCTCACTACCACCCTCCAAAAGTGCTCCTCATCTCTGCGTAGCCCTCCATGACCTCCTCCTCTGATTAGCTCACTGCTACCCTCCAACAGTGCCCTCATCTCTACATAGACTCTCCCCATATTCACTTCCTCCTCGGATGCCCTTATTGCCACCCTCCAACAGAGTCCATCATCTCCCCGTAGCCACTCTCATATGCTTTTCATTTGCGGTATATCGCTACTCATAGTGTAGGGTTTCACAGTACTTTATATAATTCACACGTTATGCAGAGACAATGAATCATACAAATATGTAAATCAGCCTATAGGGAATGTCACACAAGCCAATGAGGATTACCAGGTGTAGGATTCACGTGTCAGCCATACTGGTGGGCAGTATGTGTTAAGAGGGATAGGTCTGGAGAAGCACACCTCAGGATTTAAAGCATACCCCAGTGGTTAGGGTTTGTCTTTACTGATAAAAAATGTACATCTGCCAAAACGAACTCTTTATAGCAACATTAGAATAATGAAAGAGTGGGGAAATTCTAACTATATCGCAATACAACTTTCTAATTATGTCATTCAGGTTTGTATGCAGTTCATATGTCACTGTCCTATGTTAGATCTGTAACTTCTGAACTGCAAGTAACAAAAGGATCTCTGTGACAAAGGCAGTAACTCACTGAGCTATCCACATAAACTACAGTTTATCTGCATCCCAAAACTACAAACAGACAAAAGATTTCTATCTAGCAGGACCATTAATCACCAGAGTTATCTGGACATTTGTACTGTTGTCTTGCATTTGTGGCAGAGCCAGACATGAAAATGATACAAGTAATTTAAGTGAAATATACACGGCACACACAAAGTATGTGTCTTGCTGGGCCCTCACAGATTAAAAAAAATATGAAAATAGCCACACATTCTCGGAGCATACATGAAGTATGTATCTTGTTGGGCCTTTGCAGGTTTTTTTAAAAACGAAATAGCCACACATTCTCTTACCCGCTGGGTTGGAAATCTGTGTCACAGCCCGATCTGATAAGCAGCTGAAGGGGGTCAGGAAAGGTGAATCAGGATAAACAAACTCCTTTTCTCCAGCGCTGAAAAGAAGGAAATATCCATGCAGCACGCAAAAGTCACCTGGTGCCAAAGAAGGGATTTGTCCCTTTCACCATGTCCCTATTCTACCACAAGTGGGTGGGGACACAACTCACCTTTCCAAAGGAGATGCGTGATTGGGGGTGCCTGTGAGAGAGCCAAGGCGCAATCACGCAACTCCTAGAAGGAGATGATAAATTACGTTCAGAGGAACGTTTTAAATTATAGTGCAAATTTTCTGTTGCCTTCTTGACGTCGCTGCAAAGGCCAAGATTCGTGTTTGGGTGGGCCAGGCTCATGTTTGGGTGGGCCTGGCCCACCCGGCCCACCCTCTAGAACCGGGCCTGCCTGCACTTCTATTTTTCCATTTCAAGCACTGGGTGAAAGACCAACAACATTTTTTTCAATATTTTGTTCATCTTATCCCCCCCTTTGACCCCGTCCCCAGGCTCCTGACCCCACCCCCACTGGAAGCACTTCGACCGCTGCCCACATAAGATATACTTACTGACACTCAATGCAAAACGAAATCATTCACAGTCAATGGTTATTCTGGTATGGGTCAGGCACTCCTAGGCTAGTTCCAACTAACGCATTAATTTATTTAAAGCTTTCATCCCTCTATGACGTTTCAGCCACCTCAAAGCATTCTGGGAGATGCCGGAAGTGGGGAACAGGAAGGGACCGGTCAAACGTTTGGTGAGTCGTTGGCTCTGAGGAACGACTTACGACTAACCAATTTTTAAGACTCACTTTTTGAATACATTGGTAAAGCCTCAAAGAAGGAAAGCCGCGAAGGATGAAGATGAAACTCCGGAATATAACACGCGAGCGAACCCGTGGCTCATGTTTTCTGGCCGACTACAGCCTGTTGTTGCCAGCTCACACCTTGGCACAGTTTTCCAACCCGGTTTCCAGGAACGGCAATGCCCAGAAACCAGAGCGCGTCTCCTCCCTCCCACGTCACTTGCCAGAAAGCCCCGATGCCCCTTCGAGAAGCGCTACTCAGGCGGCAGTAACAGGATTTGGGTCGGCAGGGTCAGAGAACAGGTGGAGAAACCTTCTTGACCCTTTGAGGTCAAAGATGAAACGCAGTGCCTTCGAAACCAGCCAAGCGATTTGAAGCACCTGACACCTGAACCTATTGAAGTGTGTGTCCTGGGACAGGGTGCGGGAAACATGATAGGGGAGGGAAGCGGGCAGCGGCTTCAAAAGGCACCAGAGAGAGGAGGGAAGCTGAGGCAGGGAACAGAGGGACCCTCCCAGAGCCTACAACATGCCAACCTCTAAGCACTCTTAAACCAGCGGGCCCCCACAGAGTGTAACGTTACCCCCAAAACTACCACTCCCCAGAGTTACAAGTAGCCTCCCATACATGCAGTACCACACCAGCAGGCCCCCAAAGAGCCCCAATACCTAAACGCGCTGCTCTACCAGCCCCCCTACCAAGAGTGCCAAGTCACCTTCACAACCAGCACTGGTACTGCAGGTGAACATTGCAAGGAGGCAAACCATCCCCACACCCTCGTCTCACACACACACTCCACTCAACTACTGGCACCACAGAACCCCAAGTCACCCCTCAACCAATACTGGTACAGTCAAAATGTTATGCCACTCTGCAAAACAGTGCTTCTAAGCACCCGCCCACACAGTCATGGCAGTAAATCACCCCGCTCTCTTCCCTCTTGGCACTATGAGAATAGTGTTTGGCATTCATAGAAGTGTTATTGATTAGACACTGAACTGTTTAATTAGAATTAAATGAAAGTTTCCCAACTTTTGTGAAAGCATATTGTGGCAATTGGTGCTTTACAGCATATTTGTATTTTATATCTTTATGTATATGTCTCGTATTTTGTTGACAGTTGATTTGGTCATGAAATGTTTTGTTATTTGTTTTTAATGTTTATCCTGATCTCGCAACCTTTTGAAAGATCCGAACAAAGTTAAAATTTGATAAAATAAACAAAAGTTAATTAAAAACTAGATCCATGCAAGACACATTGCTGGATTCTGTTTGTTGTACCTGTTTTAATTAAATACAGGTGCACAAAAGAGTAGTCAGGTATTTCCTTATTGATATCACTCTTCCCAAGGCCAGCACTGCTATTCCAGCCTGCACACAGAGAAGGAAATCACCATCACAACCACCAGTCAGCTGCATAAAGTGCAAAATCACCCACCCAATAGCACGGTTACATATGCTGACCCTCACAGCAAGGAAGGTTACTCCTATCGCTAGCGGTGCCACAAAACCAGGCCCCACGGCCAGCATGCCTGGTCCCCTCCTAGAACCAGTATTATTACACCAGCCGGAAAAGTGGCCAGGCTGCCAATACACACAGCACAACACAACCCCACAGTTAAAGTGCTAAGTCTCCCAAGTAACCAGAACGTGCACATGGCCTAGCCTTCTCAGTCAGAGTACATTGTTCTCATACCAATGTTCCCATACCTCAACCAACAGCCATTGTTATGTCAACATGCACATATTTCTAACATCCCTGACTTTGTTCACATGCTGAGTGTCTAAAATGAGGGACAAAGCTTGCTTCCACACACCACAGGGAGAGCCTATAGAAATACCCACAATTGGTTATTTTTAAATTGATTTTCCAAAGCCTGTGCCCACTTACCACTTCCAAAGCTAATGCTGCACAGCATCAGTGTGAGTTCTGGAAAGTATATAAGCTTCAATGGCACCCAGCAAATGTAATGCTGCCGCTCTTGCTTCCAAGTCACCTCTCTTACAGCATACTCTGGCGAGTTCATGTCTGTCATTCCACTTTCAAACCTACATGTAATAAAAGGCTCAAAAGCCACACATTTCTACACGCTCACCTATAATATGAGATTGAACACAATACTCCACAGTCAGCATCACCACAGCATTCTCCGCAGACAGCAAGTCTGTATCCTGTCCACAGCAAACAATCCTGCTTCATCCTTTACAACAGTATTATGTATGCATCGTGACCAGAACATCTACACCCTCTCCACTGCGAGCAGTCCTGCAGGATCCTCCACAACGAGCACTCCTTCATCATCCTCAATGACAAGTACTCTACACCATCTACCAAGGGCTGATTTTCTACACCATCATCAAAGACCAGGACTACTGTGCCACCCTGCAGAGAAAGCACTCCTTACCAGTCATCTACCACCAACACTTCTCCACCATCCTTGATTTCTGGCACTTCTCGAAATTGTCAGTAACCAGCACTGCACCAACATCTTCCACAACCTCCACTGCTAGCACTTTGACACCACTCTCCAGAACCAGAATCTCTGCAATTTCTCGTATAGAAAAGACCCCAAATCCATGAGCCATGGTTTATACACAATTCACCATATACCTGCAGGATTTAAAGTTACTAAACACGTGACTACACATGTCATTGTGCAGTGGAAGGTCCTATGCAAAGGTTGACTGGTCACCTTTCTGTTGCTTATTTCTGTATATGGGTGTCAAAGTGGTACCAAAGAGGTGAAACCTTTTCCCAGAAAGCGTTAACCTGTGAAAATAATGAAGTAATACTAACACAAAATGTGCTGCATTGCGTGCAGGATTTGCCTTTGTTGTCGCATAATTTAATGTACCCTGAGGCATAATTTGCTCCTTCCCTGCTCCATTGGCCCTAAATTAATAAAACATCGGCACACATTTGCCCATTTATCATTGTCTCTTCGTGGCAACAGTTAGTCAGATTATTTATAATGCTTACAGAGTCCCAGTACAAGAATACAACTGTGATACATTAATAACGCAGACTTCCCTACAAGGTTGCCAGAATGTATTTTTTAATGTATTTAATAATGCTTCTTTGTTTTGTAAGGCATTCAAAACAAACAGACAGGAAAGTACCATCGGAGGCCTCTAGTGGAGAAACTGTGAAGGAGCTTGCAATAATAGGCTTACATTGGGAAAATCTGGTACGGTCTTAGTCAAACACTTGTAGTAACCCGAAATCTTTAGAACTCTAATATTTTCCGAAGTTCACCAATGGTGAAGAAGCAGCCAGAGGGATTTCCAAAGTGTGGCCCCTTGTGAATGTAGGGATCTATCTCCAACCCACCTGTAAGATGTTCATGGGAGGCTCGCCTAGAGCATCAGGTTGGGTGGTACAGGCGCATCAGATTCAAAAATGTAGTTTTGTGCGAAGCCATGCAATGCCCTGGTTACAAGGTATAAGAGTCTGATCTGAAACGTGTGCCTAATCTGTGACCACAGAAGATTTCGATGCTTTGAGTGATATGGTGGCTTCATTTCAGAGTAACGAGGCACGCAGAATAGTTTTGCACCCTCTGAAACTTCACTTTCATTTTGGTGGTAAGCTATCAACAGACACTTCCGCAGCAACTGATCCGCGCTGTGAAAGTGCATTGTGCGAAGGGGACGAATGATAGTTCAGAGCTCAGGCAGCAACCAAAACTAACTAGTGCCGGAATAGCTCAGCGGATGTATTGTGTTCCTGACACTAACCAAAATAATCTGCACTTCGGATCAATTTAAGCAGAAGTCGTTAAGATCTAGTCATTAATGGACACGTGTAAAGGACCCAATTACTCCTCTGAGAATATCCAGATACTCCCCCCTTCTAACTGGGGTCTAAACGTCATCCGCACACATGTGGAATTCTAGCTGTTGAGTGCTACCAATGGCCACAAAGGAGGCTATGTGGGTGCTGACGAGGGATATGATGGTAATCTGGTAGATCTTAACACGCAAATGGAGAGGGGAGGTCAGGCCACCGTATGTTCTCCCGAGTCATGCATCTACCACAAATAGGCACTGTCGCTATAGACAAAAGAGGATTGAATGTTTTCCTATTTAGGAACACAAGTCAGAGTCCAATTGGGATGTCACAGAATTACTGTCCGAATGGTAGGGGAAAGATCATTCTTATAGAAGAGGAAACCCCACACACATATCTATGTCAAGCTCTCCCTACCTTGGTAGGAAAATGCCACCACGGCGAACTCAACCTCTTGGTGGACTCAAACTAGGAGGGAGTACTCAGATAAAAAGCTACTGGACAAAGATGGGATTCAGATCAATTACAATTAAAAATGCCTGGCAGTTCCCCAGTATATCACCTTTATTGGATGGGGACCTCAGGTATGTCTAAAATCTGAGGCAAGATGGTGTGTTAAGGACAATGGCTCAAACCGTCTCTCTCAGACCAACACGTTTCAGCCCTACTGCTTGGCCCTATCTGGTCTGGGGCATTCCACTGCCCCAAAAGTTTGACATCTTTACAGAGAAAGGAGCAATTTAAGGCTGTTATCCTGAAATGAGCCACATCCAGGTTACTTTCTGACGCAAAATTGATATTTTTTGTTGGTGGGTGAAGGATGACTGTGGAATGCTGACTGGTGACTCATTTAATTGTAGGTGTTAAAAATATTTCTAGGTGAACCCTTCAATTCTTTGCACGTAAAAACCAACACTAAAATGATTTCCTCCATTTGTCTGAACCATTTTCAGCAATAAGTTACAGCTCATCCCCGGGCTGCCATAGATTGATGGTGCCATTTTGCTATTGAGCCAGGTCAATTTGGATGGCTCACAACCAGATCATGGTTACGGGTGACATGCTTGATGGCTGGCATGGCTGAAATGACAGTTAATAAGTTAAACACAAAACATCAATGAACAATGCAGATTAGAGAAGGGTGATCCTTCCATAGTAATGAGAAATCCATTTAACCATTTTTGGTAATTTTTGAAAAAATGACATTATTCCTTAGGGCAACCGTGTCACTCCCCCCCTTTACAGGCAGATTCCAGTCTTGGACTTTTGTGTGATAACCTACTGCATTCTGGGTGTTGTGGCTTGTTTTTGCTTCCACTGAACTAATTAGACTAAAACATATTAAATCAATGGTTTGTAGTTGAAAGGTTCAGAACTGGGAACAGTATTCACTGTGACCTGAAGTGCAGTGGTGATCCTACTGTTCTTAGAAGATGTTTTTTTAGTGCACTATGCTCCTCCATTAAATATAGCAGAAATAGTAATGCTGGCAATCACGTTACCTGCAACAATTTCTGCATTCTTTAGATATTGTTAGTGATTTAGCAGAATGGGCAGTGGAAACACTGTTTTAATCTGACATTAACACAAAACTCCATCAGCACCACAGTGCCAGAGACATCAGAGAGGATGAGGTCTCACGGCTAGACTGCCGACTTTGGAGCTGGGAAACCAAGGTTCGAGCCCCGGGGTCGACTCCACATTCTGTGATTCTGGGCAAAGCACTTAATCTCCCTGTGCCTACCAAAAAAAAAAAAAAAGAATATGTCCTTGTGTAACGTAACTGGTGCTCATGCAAAGGACTCCAATACCTTTGGGTCGAGTTCGCGCTATATAAACTCCCCAAAAAAACGGTGGCCTTTAAGGACCAGGCGTGGACCTCATAGATTTGGTGCTGGCTACAAGCCACTGATGCCTCCCTGGTCCGGGTGCAACTGAAAGCTGGCATGATATGTTACTGGGTACACGAAACTGACAGTTCCTGTTACTGTGCACATGGAAACTAGGAATACCTGTTACTGGGAATATGAAACTGGGAATACTTGTTGTTGGGCATGTGGAAACTGGGATTTTCTGTTACTGGGCGTGCGTGATTTACTGGGGTATGTTGGATTACCTCCAATCACCACTGTAAAGCTGAATGTGACAGGATCTAAACCCTATCACATTCACGCCTAATGCCACTGTCTCAACGTGCTTTTTCATGAAATATATTGTGGCATGTTTATAAACAAGTTTTCAGGGACACCCTCAAACCCTCTGTAAAGTTCAATTCAGTTTTTGCTTTATTCGGTTTACGCGCATGGAAAACCATAAAAGTACACAGTAAAAACAACACAGTTGCTATGTTAACAGTAAGTTTCAAACAAAGGGCATAATAAAAACAGCACAATTGATACATTAGCACTAAATTAAAAACAAGGGCACAAAACTCAGTACCCAGGCCCAATGGCTGAACACAAAAGTGTGAAGATGGCAGCACAGGCTATCTTAATCGAAAAACAAAAACCTAACTAATGTTCCGCCATGTTAGTGATAATAATAACGTGGCGCTACCTGCACATATAACTAGGTCGACATCCACAGCTAATACATGACACTTAAGCATGAGATAACATATCAAAAATATGATAGGCACAGTCAACTGGATATACTCATAGAATAAAAATAAGGAGAATGCTTCCTAATATGCACAGCAGCACAGACAAACATTACCATTGATAAACGTATCGGCTGATTAGGAACAGATTGCAACACCAAGGACGGCACTGTCTAAATGTTTTAAATATGAAGCCTTTATAATCTCACTCTGCAAGAGCAGTAAAAAGGACAAAAGAAAACAAAGTCTTAGTGCATTGGACAGACCAACCAACCTAGTTAAAATGTACCTATGGTGGGTAAATAAAATGTCACTCAGATAAAGCTGCATGCAGCACACTGGGGGAAAGCATAAGTATGCAGCCACCGAACTCTCTGAGAGATCGAGTCGATCCCTCACCACCCTGCGTAACCTGCACTTTAGTTCTGCTTTCAAGCAGTCAATGGTAAAACACCCCTCAGTAGGAATAAAAGGAATATTCAGAGATGAATACACCTCCCTAATATAACACAGCCAGGGTATCTCAAGCGAGTGGTCAAGCGAGAGGCAGAGTATCCCTAATGAGTGCCGCTTCAGGCTTCGTTCACATCGATTGCCACAGCAAGATGGGTGCTGCCTTTATGATATCCTCAGGAAAATGTAAATGTAAATGTTTGTGTCTTGTAAAGCGCACTGCTGCCCTGGGGCGTCGTGGCGCTGTAGACCGCTGGGGAACCCGTCCTGTCTATCCCTGTGAGATGGTCCCTACTGGGTATCTCCAAGGTGAAACCAGGCATCCCCGCGAATGTGGGGGGCCGTTGTAGAGATGAGGCAGGCTAATGCCCAGAGTTGCCGAGTGTGATCCCTGGTTAGAGTAGGCACCGAGGCGAGAATTATCGAGTCCGCTGACCCTGGTCCACGACTCTGCCACGTCGGGAATTAAACCCTGGTCCCGGGATGTTCTCTGCTTCCGGGTCTGCCGCCTCTAACCAGTGAGCCACACCACTCCAGGTGGCCTAATTCGCTGTGGCAGATGGAAGCAGAAGTGCATTGAGGGACCAAAAGCATATGCCTCAAATGACCATTCTCCTCAGTTTGCACTTTGTCCACCCTTGAATATCCCCAAATGCTTGCCCCACAGGTAGCAGCTGTCACAGCTTAAGCCCTATATAGAGCTCACATAGCTTTCAAGGGGTGTGAGCCAAGCCTGGCAGCAAATCTAGCGACCGCCCCAAAATTACCAAGCAGGTACTGTGATTCGATAGTGACCTGTGGGGTCCAGCTACCCTTAAACTCTGTAAAGTAATATTTGTGATTCTATGACATATTGGCCTGAATTAATGCAAAAACACGCTTTTAGATGCTCTATTTTTTCCTAAATAAACCACCTATACATAGAACCTATGTAAAGTGTTCTTTATTCTTATTACGTTTTAACCAATTTTACTAGCCAAAAACCTCTCTTAATTCTTGTTCATATAATTACCAATTATTTGTAATACCCGTACCGCCGGATGCAGTAATTTCAGGAGACCTTCGACACATTCTACAGGGTTATCCTGGTCATTTTGCGTTTTTCACTTCATCTCCGTCTTTTGGTGTTGTCTCTTTTTCTTCTGTTTATTAAGGTAAACAGTTGATTCCGAGCCACCGAGTACATAATGCTCTTGATACAGGTATTCGTTTAACCTACAAATGCATTCTGGGACTGGTAGTCGTGGTTCGTTTCGGTTTAACTATCCCACCTGAATACAATGATTTGTAAATCGGAGGGTGGGAACAGTGAGTTTGTGGGGCCATAAAGACATCTCTGAATTATATTATTCACTTCAGCTAATCCGCAACCTTGGTCTTCTCTTTGCTTTCTCCTGGTTTCTCTCTCTGTCTCTCTCTCTACCCAGCCTCTACCTCCTCCGTCGGCTGTCTGCTTTTATTTTCCCAGTGCAATCCAAGTGTGACTCTTTGGTACACTCCTTTTTGCACGGAAGAGCCGTAGGCATGTTCTTCGGAGGCACTTCACAGCTTGAGTGCGCCCCCACGTGGCCACTGAGGCATCTGCGCCAAGCAGAAGTAGTTCGAAAGACCGTGGATGTCGGCGGATGCCAAATTTCACTGTCTCCGGATTCCAACCCTGTATTCAGCAATCAGGACAAAACCTACCTCACACTGGGAGCAGGAAAATGAGAATGCAGCAGTTCAAAACGAGACATTTTTCTGCAGTTAGACTCACGTTTGCATATATTTATATAGCAGTTCACCAATTCGTTTGGCAGACCCCCCAGGATATTACGGCATGAATTAGCAAATTTAGCAGCGCAAATCTGGAAATTTAGCGGCACAAATCTGGAAATTTAGCTGCAGTTTTGCGGCACTTTCTTTTGCAATTTTTCCAACAACAAACACAGATATCTTATTTTTTTGTTATTTTTATAACATGAAGCTATGTATATTTGGTTTATTTACAATGTAGACAATTTGTTTTAGGAGCTAACTAGCTACAAGCGATGGAATTGCATGAAAATGTCAATGGGGACAAAAAAATTCGGGAACCACACTACACAACATTAAATTAGTGGTCTTTAGAATGCAGGAGCCACAGTCCCAGGTAATCCAGTGACAAAAGCATGTGGTACTTGGTAGGAATAGGTGGTCAAGTGTGCAATGCAGGAGGAAGAGGCCTGATGTGCTCGGTAGGAATTAGAGACCTACAGCATGGCATTGAAGTCTAGGAGAAGGGATCTGTTGGGCAGTGTAGATGGGACGGGGGGGGGGGGTCTGATCTCTGGTGTAGGAAGAGGAGTCCTGATGTGATCTGCTGGAAGAGGGTGGTGATGCCTAAAGTGCTGTTTTACAAGAGGCAAGATATGTAGGTGAGCGACCCAATATACCCTTGCGGGCTCGGGCAGTACTTATTATAAGAAAGAAGGCCAGCGTTTTTAGGGCCCGTTGTAAAAATCAAGGTATCTAAAACTGTTTTTAATCAGTAGCTGTGATAAATCATTTGCTTTAGAAAGAGAGTCGCAAAGGATCAGTACATACAGTGTTACCACACTAACACAGTAAATATAGTAAATAAATGCAAGAAACCAGGATTTTATAATGTCTGAAGATTATTATTTGTTTTCAAGACAAAGAAATTTTTTATAAAAAAGAAGAAAACATTCTTATAAAATAGGGTACATATACAGATATTGATTAGATATACAAGGTATTGGTTATTTCCTCCTTTGATATATCTAAACACAAAGTCCAGACTGCTAACACAAAATAACCCAATGATTTCAACTAAAAATCAGAAGAAAATCAAAAGATGATATAATGTTAAATGTTAAAACCTTCTTGTTCATTTAGCACTCTGTTTCTTTGACTCTGTGTTGCTTGTTGTGTTGTGCTGCTGCCTTGTCGGGCGCCAGGACGCTCCTTCGCTGGAGCATCTGTGCGCTTAATAAATACGCATAACATAACATAACATAACATAACATAACATAACATAATGGATCATATGCAGAGTTGGACTAGATAGTCGACGTTTCGGTCTTATTATTTTGTTGGTGAAGGGCAAAGAAATAAATCCTTTTGTGCCAGAGATTACTCGTGTCATATGCGGAAGTGATATCAAGTGTTCAACAGGGTATCCAATATTTGCTGATCGTTATAGGGACAACCATACAGTTTTCACAAAGGTGAGAAAGGAATCTCAATCGTAAACACGCCGGACCGCAAGTGAATTGGGTTAAGGCTTTATTTCTTTGCCCTTCACCAACAAAATAATTGGAAGTGCTGTTGTCGTCTTTACTAGAGAAAATACTTATCTCTATTTGAGTAAAAAGGGTCATCTACTGTATGTAGAATTGCTCTGTCCTGATGATGGTCTTATGAAAAATTCCTTAAAAGACCGAAACGTCGACTATCTAGTCCAACTCTGCATTATATCATCTTTTGATTTTCTTCTGATTTTTAGTTGAAATCATTGTGTTATTTTGTGTTAGCAGTCTGGACTTTGTGTTTAGATATATCAAAGGAGGAAATAACCAATACCTTGTATATCTAATCAATATCTGTATATGTACCCTATTTTATAAGAATGTTTTCTTCTTTTTTATAAAAATTTTCTTTGTCTTGAAAACAAATAATAATCTTCAGACAATATAAAATCCTGGTTTCTTGCATTTATTTACTATATTTACTGTGTTAGTGTGGTAACACTGTATGTACTGATCCTTTGCGACTCTCTTTCTAAAGCAAATGATTTATCACAGCTACTGATTAAAAACAGTTTTAGGTACCTTGATTTTTACAACGGGCCCTAACAACGCTGACAAATAGAAATAGAACAAAATCCCTTGCTGGCCTTCTTTCTTATAAAAAGTTTAACAAGAGGAGCGATGGGGTGCTGTGTGCTGTCCGGGGCTTTAAGTGGGCCGGGTGTAACCTGTGCTGAGCACCGGCAGTTTTTTAAAAGGGACCTCAAAACGGGTCTCTATCGGGCTCTCTTTTGTGCCCTGGCACAGGCTGTCCGTTTTTTTCCGGACTGCATCCATGTGTGCGTGCTCACACTGCTCACTTCTCACTAGTGGAGAAGTAGCAGCATGACGTCATGCCAGGGGAACGTTGTAAGGGAACGGAAATCCTTAATAGAGAGTCATTTTCTCTCTGTTTTTCCCTTCTCTTGTTAAAACTCAGGCGTAGCAACATTGTTGTGGTGTCACCAGGGCTTTAAGTGGAAGCTTTTTCAATATTCTATACAAGCCATAGTTGCTGCTTATTTATGTTATGTAACTAACAACAATTGACAAAGCCAATAGTCCTGACTTGTTATAGGTAGGATGTTACTTGCTGTATCATAAATCTGGATGAAATGACAGAAACAGCAAAATACAAATCGGGCAGCACACTGTTCTCAGCACAAATTTCTAGCTTGTGTTTTTAAGACACGTACTTAATTACATTGGCCACGCCCCTTCGAGACACCCCGTGTTTTTTTATCCCACTTACAGCCCTGGTACTATCCATGTAAGTAAGCGCTTCATGGCCTCAGATAGGAGTAGTGAGCGTTCTAAAAATGTTTCAATGCAATACGATAAAAGAGTGAGAGTCCTGGTGAACTTTGAAGAGTAGGAGGCGGTGGTCTGCTGTTTAGGAATAGAAAGGAGGGCTGATGTGCAGCGTTCAAAGTGGAGCCCTTGTGTTGGGCAGTTGGAACAAGCATACCCTTCTCTTAGTGCATTTTGTTCTTTGAAAAAATGTTGTAAAGTCTCTACTTTGGAATCTGAAGGCTCGTTGGTGGACAGACGATGGTGTGGACTGATACTGCGTGTCCTGAAAATGGTTTAGTTTGGGGTTTGAACTCTGCCTGTGCAGCTTTGCCGGGATGTGCGGCCCCGGCACGAAGCAGCTCTCCCCAAGGCCTCGCCATGGGACATCGCGCCCGGCTAGCACAGGTCCTGGCACAGGACACGAACCCCGGGGTTCAGAAGTCCACACCTTCCGCGAGGCAGGGATCTCAACGCGCCCTCTGACAGAGGACGGGCCAGAAACCAGGAGGGCTGTGAAGGTACATTTGCTGATCTCGAGCTGCCCCCCACCCTCATTCGGTCACTCTGCATCACGAGCTGCCTCTAACCCTCAGGGCCACGGGCACTACTGCCTTCACCTCCTTTATTCATCCCTCCCCAGGGGTCTGCATGGGATACAGTCTCAAAACGAGAGTTTAGGGTGAGAGCCACAGGGCCAATAGAAAGGGTCCCCCTGCATCCCTTGGATTTCGCGGGCACTTTATAAAAAATCACGGCATTTACACAAAACTGCCGATTTCACAATTTTTATTGCAAATCGCGAAATCCTGGAGGGTCTGGTTTGGCTTCTTTCAAAGAGTCCTCAATTTATGACAAATGTGACCTCAGAGGGTCTTAGAGATAAAGGCCTGTTTTACGATCTTGGTGGATGGGATACTCCAGGAGAAGCAGGACTGATACCCGTCTGCTGTATTACAAGTTACAGAGGATATAATGGAACTTGAAAAGCAGCGGACGGGATATCCGTCATGCTTTTGATGAACGCCAGGACACCCCAGGGCAGTGTTTCCGAAACTTTTTTGACACGTGGATCCTTTGACCAATTGGCCATTGAGTGCGGCTCCCCATTACACTACTATTTTTTGGTGGGAGGCAGAGAATGTAAGGCTGGCCTCGGTAGGACTTCCATTTTAATCCCTGAAAATAATAAGGATGAAGGTATGGAGTGCTTCTCATAGCATTTTCCTATGTGCTCTTTTGAGGGCCTGCTCAACTGACTGAATCAAACTTGGTTTACTTAGATTGTTTCTATAAAGAAAGCCAGCAAATTTCTCAAGTCGATAACCGCAGGTTGTGGGATTTATTTTTAAATGCATTTGTGCACCTATTGCAACCTAGGTTTGCAGGCAAAAGGATTTTCAAGGGCAAAATTATAATCCTGATTCACAGAATTGTCAGGATTGTACAGTCATAAATTGGGTTTATGAATCTGAAAATTCTGCAGCATGGTAAAATGTCGGCATCCACAAATGTAGGGTTAGGTGTGGGATGCTTGGGAGGTCCCACCTAAAATGGGGTGAGCATCACAAAGTAAACTCGGATTTCCCTTTTCCCTGCATCTTAACAGGCCATAGAATTGAAAGGAGCCTCACCCTACACCCCGACAGGTCTTATAGACTGGATGGAATTTTCTTCCCCTATCTCTACCACCTTATAAGCTGGAATGGAGTCTAAACCTGCACCCTGATTGGCCATATTTAGTCCCAAATTGATTCTGATCTCTGTACAAATGTCTCCAGCAAGGATGCCGCTCCATGGTGCAGCTCGGAATGACTAGCAGATTTTCACTTTATATTTGTAAGGGACTCGAGCGGGGTAATAATCTTGTGATAAACTGAGCAAGAGGTGTACGTTTCTTCGAGGGGACTGGTGAAGTTCTTGGAAAGAGTGAAATGCGGTGGAAGATGGCGGGGTGAAGAGAAGCGCATGTAGAGAGCCACTCGGGCTCTCCACTACAATGTTTCCTTTCCCCCACGCACGCACGCACAACCCCGGGGCGGGCTCGCGCCGGGGTATAAATAAACGGGCGGAAGTCCGCTCGTGGTCTTTCCAGCCAACTCTTATCTAGTGTCTGTGTGCCCTCATTATCTGCATTATATTAGCACGTGGTAGGCCTCACTTACCACTTTACATTGGCGATGAGGCGGTCGTATGCCACGCGTGCCCACCGCCTCCTGCACGTCCTGCTGTGTGTGCTCCGGCCGGTGCCCGGCCGCTCCTGCCCGCGGCGCCCGGAGACCAAGACCCGCCCACGCGTCACCCGTGAGGGTGCGCCTTCAGCCGGCGGGACTCGTGGTGCCAGTGCGCAGCCTTCGCCTCCTGCGGGTGAGTGATCCTTCTGCCCCGCCTGCGCGCGCTCACCGCTCCCCCCCGCATCTCGCCGGCCGGCGAGAGGAAGGAGACACCGGCTGAACCACGTGTTCGCGGCCCGGAGCAGCCCCGCCTCCTCTTCTCTTCAGGAGTCCCCAGGGAGACGCCTCCGCTGCGTGTGCGCGCTGGGCTCCGCGCTGCTCTCTCTCTCCCTCATCACGCTCTGGCCCTCGGCCCAAAACATCAAGCATTGGCAGCTACAATTCCGGCCTACCTCTGCCTGAATACAGGACTCTTAGAAGCCAACAAGCATTGGCCAATGCATTTCGGGCCCCGCTCCTGCCTCTGAAGAGGAGTATTTGTAAGGCCTGCAGCCCGGTGGACAAGGCATTTAACCAAGCGAGGGGAAGACACTAGAGACCACCACTGCACCCAAGGGTACCAGCGAGCAGCAGACCCCTGGCACCCCACCTTGTGCACCACCACGACCCCGGAAAGCACCATACCTCCTCACCAACAGCGTCACCATGAGTCAGGACGCCGGCGCAGTACAAGATGGCAATTCCCCCACAGGCCAACGCCCAGGCGGGGAACCAAGCCCCTGCTGGGCCCTCTACTCCTGCACAGCCTGCCCACCTGCACGCCGGCGCAGCGCCCATCCCGCCGTTCAGCGAAACGTCGGATCCAGCCACGGCCGCCCTCCGATGGAGAGCGTGGGTCGGACGCCTTAATCTGTACTTCAAGGGAACCAGAGAAACTGATGGAACGGTGAAGAGGTCACTACTCATCCTCTACGGGGGACAAGAAATCTACGACCTATTCGAGTCGCTCCCAAACACCGGTGCCGAGGACGACTACGACGCCGCGGTCGCGGCCCTAAACGCCCACTTTGACCCACAGCTAAACAACGACTTCGAGAAATTCAAGTTCAAGCGCGCCTGGCAGACTGAATCTGAATCCGTCGACATGTATTATGCTCGGCTCCGTCGACTTGCGAGCACATGCCCGTTAACTGACCCCAGGGAGGAAATAAGGGATCAAATAATTGTCGGATGCAAGTCGAAGCTGCTAAGAAAGTTGATCCTCAGGCAACCAGGGATCTCGCTCGACGAGATCCTCGTCCTGGCCAGATCGCATGAACTGTCGGATGCGAGGGCTGAAGAGATGGAGGTGGCGTTGCGCACTCCAGTCATTGCTCCAACGATGGCGCGAACCCCGACCATCAAGGAAGAGCGAGTGGACGCCATTCACAGGCGATTCCCACCGGGAAGGCAGCGACAAGGCCCTCCACGGACCAACCGCTGTGGGTATTGCGGAGAAGATCACCCGACCGCCGCCACGTGCAGCGCAAGAGGCAAGACGTGCCTCAAGTGTGGGCGCCTCAACCATTTTGCCGCCGTCTGCCGGGGAGGCAAATTCAAATCAGCAGGACCACGTGCTCGTGCGGTGACGCAGCGGATCCATCAGCTATCGCTCGACCAGGAGCGACCCCCGCCGGACACCGAAGCACAAGAACGTCGGCCCAGGTACAAGGACGACGAAGATGACGAGGTATACATCGTCTCCTACGTCAGCCGAGCATCTACAAAACGAAGGCCGCCGCCCATGTGCTCCATCACTGTGGACGGGACGAATGTCAACGCGTTGATTGATACCGGAGCGTCTGTCAACGTCATGGACTCAGAGCAATACGGCAGCCTGTCCCCGAAGCCGACGCTGGCACCGTCCACGGCAAGAATATACACTTATGGAAGCACGGAACCGCTCCCTCTCCGAGGGGTGATACAAACCACAGTCGTCAACGGGGAATACTCCACCGAGACCAAGTTCCATATCACCGAAGGCAAGAAAGGCACCCTCCTGAGTTGTCACACCGCGGAGGATCTCGGCCTGGTATTCTTCGCCAACCAGGTGCATCAAGCACACGCGGATTTCATGCTCAAAGACTTCCCAGAACTGTTTAAAGGACTCGGCAAACTCAAAGGGCGGAAGTTCAAACTTCACATAGACCCCACTGTGAGGCCCGTCGCACTCAGGCATAGGCGGGTGCCCTTCAACCTCCGGCCACAAGTAGAGGAGGAGCTGCGGAAGCTGGAAGAGCTGGGGGTGATTGAGAAAGTGTCGGGACCGACACCCTGGGTCTCCCCGTTGGTCGTCGCCCCCAAACCAAAGCAGCCAGGAGCCATTCGCCTATGTGTGGATATGAGACTCCCGAACACGGCCGTTAAGCGTGAGAGGCACATCACCCCCACCATGGAGGACATCATAGCGGACCTCAACGGGGCAAAGTGGTTTTCGAAGCTGGACCTTAACTCCGGATACCACCAGCTAGAGTTGGAGCCCGCCAGCCGATACATTACCACCTTTTCGACGCACGTGGGGCTGCGTCGCTACACCCGGCTCAGCTTCGGTGTATCCTCGGCAGCCGAGGTTTTTCAAAACGCTATTCGGGAGGTGCTGTCAGGACTGACGGGTGTCATTAACCTGAGCGATGACATCCTTGTCTATTCTTCAACCCTAGAAGAGCATCACACCAACCTGAGGGCGACCCTGCAGAGGCTTGCTGACAGCGGGTTGACCTTGCATCGAGCCAAATGTGCCTTCTACCAGGAAGCAGTGGACTTCTTCGGATACACATTTACCAGGGAAGGCCTCAAAGTGGACCCAAAGAAAGCGGAGGCGATTAAAGCGGCCAGCACACCTCGGAACCCAACGGAAGTACGCAGCTTTTTGGGCATGGCCACGTACTGCGGCCGGTTCATCCCGAACCTGGCTGCCATCGCGGAACCCCTCCGAGCTCTCACCCGCACCGATCAGAAGTGGGACTGGACCTCGGCCGCAAACAAAGCGTTCCAAAACGTCAAAGCTGGTCTTCTAGACAATACCACCATGGCCTACTTTCAGCCAAGACGGAAAACCGAACTGATTGTGGACGCCAGTCCCGTGGGACTAGGAGCCGTCCTTTTGCAAGAGTACGGTCCGGAAGAATGGAGGCCAGTCGCCTATGCCAGCAAGGCGCTGACAGACACGGAAACCAGATACGCACAGATAGAAAGGGAAGCCCTGGCAATCAAATGGGCCTGCCAACACTTTCATCTCTACCTCTGTGGACAGGAATTCACCGTGGTCACAGAACACAAGCCTCTCCTACCCCTTTTTGCAGGAACCTCAAGACTAGCTCCTCCACGGATCGAGCGGTGGGCCGTCCAGCTACAGGGATATCGCTTCAAAGTGGTGTTCCGGCCTGGCGCTCACAATCCCGCCGACTACCTGTCACGGCACCCGGACGTTGCCTCGCAACTGCCATCCACCGAGGACGGAGAGGAAGTAGAAGAGATCGTGCACATGGTCACGCAGGCCGCGTGTCCCGACAACATGACCCTCAAGGAGATCGGGGAAGCTACGGCGGGAGATGAAACCCTCACGAAAGTCCGCCGAGCCCTGGAGGAGAACCAATGGGCCCGCTTCCTTGATGGCGCCGCCAGCCTCCGTCCGGAGGTCAGCCATGCGAGACAGCAGCTATGGCACATTCGAAGTGAGCTCAGCGTGGGAGAAGAAGGAGTGATTCTGCGAGGACACCTCCTCGTCATGCCGGAAAGCCTTCAACAGCGCACATTAAGCCTAGCTCACGTGGGACACCAAGGCATGGCGAAGACGAAAGCGCGCCTACGAAACAAGGTGTGGTTCCCAGCGATGGACACCCAAGTAGAGGCAATGATAAGGTCCTGCCATGCATGCACGATCACCGGGGGCGAACCCCTTCCAGCCCCTGTAATCACGGAAGATGCGCCCCGGGCTCCATGGACCCAACTCAGTATTGACTTTGGCAGCTTCCCGGACGGGAGGCAGATGTTGGTGCTGGTAGATTCTTTCTCGAAGTTCCCCATCGTGGAAGTCATAGCATCCACCGCTTTCCCACACGTCAGAAAGGTGCTAAACCGAGTGTTCGCAACCATGGGACTCCCCGAGGAAATTAAGTCGGACAATGGCCCTCCCTTCCAGGGTCGAGAATTCCAATCATACCTGGAATCTCTCCGAATCACTCACAGGAAGATCACCCCGTTATGGCCTCAAGCCAACGGAGAAGTAGAGAGGTTGATGCGGACAATAAACCGAGCCCTTCGGATAGCGGTGGACAATGGGGAAGATCTGGAGGTAGCACTGGATCTGTTTCTAGGAGCCTATCGGCAAACGCCACACTCGACGACAAAGTGCGCCCCAGCTCACGTACTGTTCAAACGGGCCCCCAGAGACGGCATACCCACGGTGAGCGCATGGATGCCGGCCGAGAGAGATGCAGAGGCCACGCAAGCAAGGAGACGAGCCACCAACGCCAAAGCAAGTCTGCATCGCCACGCCAAAGAGTCGGGCATCCGAGAAGGGGATGCAGTGGTCGTCAAAGATCGATACCCCGGATGGAAGTTTCGAACACCGTTTGAGCCAGAGGTGTGGAGAGTGGAAAGAGTTCAAGGGACAATGGTCACGGCCAGGAGGGACGGGCAGACCGTCACACGAAACATATCGTGTTTCCGAAAGGCAACCGAAGCAGCTGTTGGGCACCAGCGAGCGGAGGAAGCGGAGGAAGAAGAGCTGGTGCTGGAAGAGGCAAGCTGCCCCAGGTCCCCTAGTCCTCTGCCCGGACCGACACGCGGAGAGAGTCAACCGAGGCCAATGCCACCCGGCCTCGGCACCGAGCGGAGTCAGCCAAGGGCCTCGGACATGAGTGAAGATCCTAGAGCAACCCCGGCCGGGGCTGCCGAACCATCAGGGATCCGGAATCGTCGCTACAGCCTGAGGCCCAATCCAGTGCCGAGCCAACGGCTGAGAGACTTTGCATGGACATCTCCGTGAACTGCTATTCTAATGTCCGGGGGCGGAAAGAACTAAAATAAAGGAGGGATGTAGAGAGCCACTCGGGCTCTCCACTACAATGTTTCCTTTCCCCCACGCACGCACGCACAACCCCGGGGCGGGCTCGCGCCGGGGTATAAATAAACGGGCGGAAGTCCGCTCGTGGTCTTTCCAGCCAACTCTTATCTAGTGTCTGTGTGCCCTCATTATCTGCATTATATTAGCACGTGGTAGGCCTCACTTACCACTTTACAGCGCACACTTGCTCATGGGTGCACGGGCCCTCTGATCTTGGGTTTCCTAATTCGGAGAAGGCACTGCATGTTTCTTGGTACGCTGTGAGAGCTAGTGCTTAGAAACTGTTTGAAGTGCTGTAAAGAAAACTAAGTGGTATTAGCATCCCTTTGGCGAGCTGATTCAGTGGACGTGCGTCAGACACATATAGTACTAAGATTATTGGTGACTTGAAAAGAGGGATATAAAGACTGCTTCAATCGCATTTCTAAGTATAAGGATATTCAAATACGATACGAAGTCCTGCACCTTTGAGATAAATACAAGTGAGAAAATTAAGATTTAACTGAATTTGGGGACTCTCTCCATGAAACCCATGAATCTAATCTAACTGACATAAATTTCAGTTTGAGGCTGCATAGCAGAATGTGTGCAATAGCTGCATATTTGCAAGCTCAGGGCCGGTAATATTTCTATTTATGGTTATTTCTCGAATAGGAGTTCAGAAACAAATATAATAAACATATATCATTTGTAAAAAACAAAAAGACTACATACTAATTGTACAGGCGCAACTACTAGACATCCTGGTCGTTTACAGCTGCTCAGTGCTCCCACTTCCCGACCCATACACGGCTCTCCTCGTGAACTGACAGAAGACATGCCTCTGCGCCGCCTCCAACCAGGGCTCGTGGGCAGAAAGGCATTCACATGCGAGTGAGAGATGTTCTGTAATTATCCAGCTCACATTATTAAAGTAAATAAAAAAACATGCAGTGTAATATGTGAGCATGCCATAATGGAAATAAGACCAGTCGATTGAAACAAAATTAAGAAGGACACTTTAACAGGAGATAATGTCACACTCTCGGCACGCTGTGCTTCCCAGCTCTTGCTGACTTCCTTCCTCCCTCCCTCTCAGTGGCAGCAAGTGCACCACCTAGTGGGTGCCAGGTGCAGGGCACCCAGCCTACATCCGACGTAATTCCTAATGGATTGTTCTCAGTAAATCTGCCCGTGGCGCCCCAGGCTGGTTTTTGTGGCGCACTGGGGTGCCGCGGCGTACAATTTGGGAACCACGGTAACAGAGCGCTTTAAATATTGGTTGGCAATGGGGCCCAACTGCCCAAATTGTAATGGGGTGGTCAAACTGCTGGGACGGCGGTGCCTGCAACACCACAGTGGCTATGGCGGTCCTAAGTCTTTTCCCTAGGATCATCAGATGTGGGCAAGTAGATCGAGCACTGACAAAACCAACAGGTCTGGATACATGTGCAGATGTGCTATCCCCAGAGCCCAACCATCACCAACTGGCCAACCATCACATAAGAAACCGCAACAACCATATATTCAATCAACTCACAAGCACCATCACATTGTCACCAATCACACACCTGCTCTTCATAGATAAAATAGAGAGAAAAAAGTCTCAGGGAACAAGAACAGATCAGTAATAGCAATATTCGGCAAGACTACCAGTGTGGCTTCAGACCACGCTGCAAGGCACTCTTTAAGTAAACAGTACCTCCCCATTAATGATGAAACAACCCCTGACTCCTAACCCTACTTGACATTTCTACAGCTTTCAGTTTAGTTAGCTGACAAACATGCACCAATTCACATCTTGGAAACAGACATGGGCCTATCCGGCACAGTCCTGTGATAGATCACCACTTACCTTGTAAACTGCCACCAATTCATACAGATAGGAACTTCAAAATCCCAGAGACCCCACCATCTCCTGCGAAGTACTACTGGGTTTCATTCTGCCCCCCTCTCCCCCCCATCAGATCCTCCATAAGGAACACCTTGGGTCCATGTTCACAGATTACAATATCAAGATCCAAAATATACCAAAAACACTAAATTCTGCTTAACAATCTCTCTCAAACAACAACATTCATCTGCCTCAAACGCAACAAGAATTGAATGTCAAGACCCCACCTGAAACTCAACACAGAAAAAAATATTACTTCTTGTTTGCCAACAGTTCCAAGTAACCTCAGATTCCTGCCTGACGCTTTGCCATGAACTTAGATGGCTTCAGACTCAGCTGACACACAATACAAAATCCCTTGCATACATCCTCAATATCAACAATTTAAAGACCACATAGCAAGAAAGACTCGGGTGATGATATGTGGCCCAGTAGTCATGACAGGGGTGGTAGCAGAAGGTATTGGCCCCACAGCGATTACAAAACCCACAGTAGAAAGGAGGATTAGAAGTCAACAGAATTGAAGTATCCTGGTAAAGTACATAGGAAAATTGAGAATAACCACAGGAATGGGTGCAGTAATTTCCAATTTTTTAGGAAACGTGTAAGATTCAACTCATAATCCGCAGTATCTCTCATGCCCACGGAGTTACAGTTGTAAATCCTGTGGGGATGAATTTCAAAAACAATTTCCAGCCCACTCATAGTTGGGCCCATAAGACAGGATGGTATCAAGTCTGTCTCCTCAATCTAGTAAATCCTCCTCTTCCAGAAGCCAATTTTAGAAAAGATCATAGGCCAGTTTCAAGTCTTGAAAGGGAAATGGCAAGAGAGCTTCAGGACTATGTAGAAGACCACAACCTGCTAGAAAGATCGTCTCATCACACCGAATGAGGGTCACCGATCTTTCAGCATGAGATAGTTTTGATTAATGAACTGAGGGATGGATGGAATAGTAATCTCTGGCACGGCAATGGGTGAATCATATCTTTCTTCCACAATCACAGCAGTCAACATTCAGATTTTATCGGCAGAGTCACCAATGCGTGTGGCACGCTGTATCATCCTACTCCCTTGCTATTTAACTTCCTTATGTGTCAATGTCCAGTGACACAGAGCAGCCAGTAGGATACATTCCAACACAATCTATGGATTGAAGCTCTTTTCAGATAAAGGCAAACCTCCTTTGCTTAAATAGCACAAAGATTAGAGTATGTCAGAGGGCAGTGGTAACAAAAGTAGGATGACTTTCACTTCCTCTACCACATGGGGCACAAAACAAAAAGTGAAGAACCTGGGCATAATCTTTTGATTAAGACCTCATTGTTCTCCCCAGAAAAAATTTAGCCATCAGGGCATTTAACCAAGCTCTCCGTGTTCTGCAACATTAGGTGCTAACAACTGATCCATAAAGTCAAGCTGACCAGGTCCCTGGTCGTGTCATTCCTGGACCGCTGTACCATATTAATCTTGAATCTCTCAACTGCAGAGTCCCTGAGACTCCAGATGAATGTGCTACAATTGCAAGTCTCGAAAAGTATTGATATGTAATGGAAAATATTCTGAGCTTTAAAACATTTCGTCATCACGCTCATCCTACGGAAACCCAGAAGGGAAATAACAATGTGAGCTGATTAGTGGTCGCTAGAGAGAAAGTGATAAGATAGTTTATTTAGAACTTGGTCTTTCACACATGCATCACATAAAAATGTTAAAAATAGTTTTCTAGCAAAAATAACCATTAACAACAAAACTAATTCAAAACTTTCTGTGCGGTTAAAATGATTAAAACCTGCTCACAGCACGACACATATAAACATAATATATCAAACAAAAATCTTATTGCTTCTCCTCAACCCTTAATCTCTTATTTTATGAAAACCGGTTTTAATAATTTACGTTGTGGGGCCAAGAAATGTAAACAATGATTTTGAATGTGTACAGACGAGCATCGCACCTTAAGGCTACAGCTTCCTTCTTTCTTCAAAAGCTGATTCGCCCTAATTTGGAGGATTAAAGTGGATTCGGCTGTACTCGTAATTTCAATAGGACCTTACGCTTTACCGGATTGGGTAGGCCCATCAAATACGGGAAGGCAGTTACATTCTCACATGAGGGTCTCAGGTGAGCTGTTGATATTTTCATGGACAAATAAGCAAAATCTTTGGCCCTTGATTCTGCACATCCTGTAGCATTTAATTCCATCCTGGATGGCAGTAATACGTTTTCAATATCATAATTCACCAATTTATTTTAATTTGTGATCACCCAAAGTCGACCCCTTAAAGCCCTAGCCCACTTTAGTTCACTGGCCATGATTTCATTAACACAATAACTAACCACTTTTAAAATTGGGAAATCTAACTCTTTGTGCTAAAAACGAATGATTAGGATTTTTGAAATACAATTTAATGATTTTAAATTGGCTTCCATCCTAATGGCTTGTACTATACCACATTTAGGTAGCCCTAAGAGCCTTTAGAGACCACATCCTTCTGTTTTCTCCCAATCAATGCGTATCCCGAGGCACAGAACTTCAGCGCCATACAGCGTTTGAGGGGGAACCATCCCAATGATAGTTGAATGATTACTGGCCCGGCTTAAGTCTTTAGTAAGATTCTTGAAATAACAATAAGAAGGTAGCTTTAGGAATATGCAAGGACCTCAACTTGATGGAGAGGAATGTAGCACTTCTCTCCAGTGCCACTAATGATGGGCCACCCTTCTTTACCCCAGAGACCACTGCAGAATCTCAAACAATCTTGGTGGTTTGAACATTTACTCAAAGGGGCTTAACTGACTCCATTGCACCAGTTGTTAACATGAGTATCTTGGTTAAGGGTTATGTAAGCCATTTTGCTTTTTTTGCTCATTGAATAACAACTTCTGCAGTTGACATCCTTTGCTGTTTGGATCGCATACAGGATTATAGACCCTACTTTTCAGTGTATCTTCCTCCGCTTGCAATAACATTGGCTACTCGCTACTGACTGACTTGCTAGTTTGAGTCTTATCAATCCCTTGCAATGCCTACAAGCTTAAAGTTCAAACCTCGGCCCATCTACTCCAGTCCAGGTATTTCATTCCCACAGATAGTGATTTCATCCTGCTTATCAGAACCACTATTTGAAGAGGAAAGTATAAAGAGAACTAGTTCAGTGAAATGGATTGGCACATACAAAGTACTTTATGCCTTTGTGACATTTTCCGTGCAGTGACTTTTTAGAATTACTTGGCATAAACAGCCTTACATAACTCTTCTTCCTGTTAACATAGACACCGTGGCTTTTAGAAAGGTTATCCTTTCTTCAGGAAGAGAAATAAATCAATACTACTTCTAGTATTTCACAAGAGGAAGTGTATCAGAGGAAGTAAATTTATGGGATTTTTTTATTACCAGTAACACAGTGACATTCTGCCAAAGCCACATCAATGTACATGTATTTGAAGTGTAAGACAAACATAGTAAGTACAACATCAGACCTTAGGGATTGTACAGAGGGATACATCAAGGAATAACTTTCAAGATGGACATAGTAAAAGTTTGGAAAGTAACAAAGGTGAGCTACTACAAGAAGTGGTGCGCTGCCCCCAAGATAAGGCGCAGGATCTTATAAGGCATTACCAGAAGTCAAGGATTATCATTTGTAGGACACCAGATGATATCAAATTATTAGGTGGTGGGTATCCAAAAGACGTTAATAAAATTAATAAAACAGTGGGCCCTATTGCCTGTCGTGGATTACACGAGAAGGACGTCAGATATAACTAATACAAGTGATAGATTATAAGGAATAGGGCATCTGAAAGTACAAGTGATGGCTTATCACTGGCAGGATAATAAAGGAACACTGGTGCAGGTACTGATAGTCCAGGGTATGGGATCAGAGGTGCCATTAATGCAAAAGATTATCAATGTTAGGTCAGCAGAAGGGCCATTCAAATCCATGAACTACTTGCATTTTTGTTTAATTGGGGAGGGATCAAGTTCATGAAGGTTTTTGTCAATTGAGGTGTTTTTTTCTGAACACTTACACTCAGTAAAAAAGGCGGGATCCCCATATGAGATGCAACATCTTGAAACATCATACCATTCCACTGCCCAGCTCTGGCGAGTGGAATGCGGACAATCCACAATCATTTCAAAATCCACCGGTTCCGGGGATTACTACAAGACAGGGGCAATGTAGAGAGTCAAAGATAATATTACCCCAGCCAGGGAAACAAGACTCCCAACGAGTCAAAGGATATATTCAACACCTTACCGGAACCGACAAAACCAGATGACTTAAAACTCCAAACACATTGATCACCGCAGGCGATCACCTCAAGTGACCACTTACTCTGTTTACTCTGAGACATCCCCCCCCCCCTTCACACTGTAAGAGGATCTGCCTCTAGAAGTAGGAACTATCATCAATTCTGGCCTCCAATACACCACATCTCCCTACCTTGTGCTGTCACATCATATCGTTAGCTGTTTCTACCTACCAGGCGCACTATGAACCCTTCTCAGGTAGCACTCTTTAAGTGTGGATTTAGCTGGCTCTATCCTACATAGGCGTGGCCACACTTCTCAGTCGGTATGTTACATATGCTATTGGAGCTTGACATGTTCTGTGTAAATCCAAATGTCTCCATTCTTGTGTAGAGTACAAAACAAACCCTTCATTTTCCAAAATGAAACACACGCAAGCTGGCTGTGAGCCATGCTCTGACTACTGTACCTCTCAAAAAATCTGGCTACACATAATACATTTGGGCATGCATACTCTCATTTGCTTTTTCACATGCTCTTCCCCATTTGCTCATATGTCTCTTCTAGTCCTGGGCAGGGACATCACATCTTAACCCTTCCTGATAGGGATAAATCTTCTCCAGAAGTGTTACACACCCACGCTGGGTAATGGAATGGTGTAGAGCAGGGCACAACTTATCTGGTGGCAAAGGTGTGAACGGTTCCCCTTCACGCCCCTTTTGAATGCACCTAAGTGAAAGGCTATGCCAATGTTCTCTACCTAGGAAGTGCAAAGGCATACTGCAATGGATTACATCAATAGTCTATGGGTCAGAACCCCGTTAGTCCTGTACGCGCTCTCTGAATGTTGACTGCCCTGAGAAGAGGCTCACTGAGTGTTAACCAATTACTTACCACCACTGCACAGCCAACGACTCTTTGTGAATATGAGCTTTTTATCACAGCCATTGTTGACTCTGCTCCTTCCTGATTCTGGTCTTTCATGTGAGGCTGGTAATAATCTCCGTCATCGGGTCCAACAATGTCACTAAGAAAACTGTAGCATCTCACCTTCTCTCAGAGTTCCAGAGTGCACTTCTGTTTTCACGAGAGAACCTCCTCTGCTTCCACTCAAACATTTATCTCCAACTTCTCACTTTTCTCCATCCCACCTCTTTTTGCCCCTCACACATTCAACCCTCTGTCCATTTCACTCCTTCCTACTCTACTTTCTGGTTAACAATCTAGTCCTTCTGCATTCTTTCTCTTTTACTCTTTACATCCCGTTTCTAAATTCTTTCCAACCTCCACTTCTTAATGTACTCACCAATACATTTTCCAACCTTCCCTACTCACATCTTTACTGCTACCCATCCACTTCCTCACTAATACTCTTCTTGCCCCTACTTCCCACCTTCTACTTTAAATTCCACGCTTTGCTTTCACCCATCCAATCTGTCATCCATCTAGGTCTTTAAATCTCACTACCCCAACACATCATCTTACATTGCTACTCCACTGACCCAGGCACTGTTGCAGGAATGCTGACAAAGGAGATGGAGATCCTGCTCAACCCTCTACTACCTATCTCACCCTCAGGGGAAAGCACATTTCTTCTTCCCCCTGATCCTCTCTTTCTCTCCTTCTCTCCATTCTTTCCTACTCCATTCCACACTCTGCCTCTCCTTCTACCCTCAAACCAACATTAGCGACGTCTTCCTCACTTTTACCTCATACCCGTGTCAAACCTGTCTTCAGCCTTATTGACTATGGGGACAGGCATTTGCATCCCTACAGAGCTCTTTTCCTCCCCACTCCACATCGATGTGGTCCCTGCCCCCAACAACTTCCATTAGGTCTGTCCATCAATGCTGCATCCGTACAAAAGAACGACATGAACACCCAAGACATATTTACGGACTCCAGCCCAGATCTCCTCATACCAGAAACCAGGCTAGGAAAAGCAATGCAACCAGGCAGAGGACTAGCAGACATCTCAAGAACTGGAATTACAGACCAACAACTTTCCAGATTTATCAACAGCAGAGTTTAAATCCAAGCTTACATTAGCCTACTTTCACCTCGTCATTCCCAGTGAATTACAGACCTCTTCCACACAATCTAGCCCATTCAAATACCATCCTTGATTTTACCCAGTCATCACCGCCAATGACTCCTACTTTTATATCCCGGATGGCCGAAACATATGGTTTAATGAACATGAATGATCTCAAACCTGATGCTTCCCCACTAACCTTGAAATCCTGAAACTACATCAACTGGTCTACAGCCCCACTCATTCAGTTTGACACACGTGTGACACAATCTTCACTTCTTCAGGATCCAAGACCATTGCAAATGTTGAAAAATGTTCTGTTTTCTTCCTTCCTCTCTTACCAAGTCAATAGCAATCACATCTTGATGACAAGACAACATTGCCTTAACTGGTTAACTTCTGCCTTCAACACATGACATCCCTCCCAAGACCCCTCCCCTACCTTCTGGTAGAAAAAGACACAAGGCCAGGTGATTGTCTGAATTCCTAGGGAGAATCAAGGCCAAAGCTGGAGGCCTATACATACTCTAGAAGGAGACTTACACAAGAAACAACAAGCTTTTACTGTCAATCCCACTGTAGATATCATAATGCCAACATCAATCATATCATCCACTACACTAACTCTATTAATAAAACCTGTCCTTCCAGAGAACCCCATTAAATCATTGTTGAATTCCAGAACCTGGAACACTCCACTTTCAAGTTCTCTCCTATGCCCTGGCAGCCCACTTAATCCCCAAACTCAAGTTTCTGGATAGATACCACCAGACCAAGCCCCTCAAAGAACCTCAATCTCTTACACCCAAAACCCACCACCCCAGTGCATAAGTCAGATTTCTCACTTTCAAACCACTCTCAATCAATGATATCAATGCGCTCATCAAAGCATTTACTGCATAAGAAAGTTGCCTGCTAAAGTAAAGCACATAATGGCAGGCTCCCTGGCAGATCCTTATCCTGCACAACCCCCAGGACAGCCTTCTTTCCACTATAGCGATACACCCAGCCAGAGCCATGATCACCATCTACCTCATTTCTGGCAACATCTCCAGTGAACTGAAAGCATTACACATCAAACCTGTCAGGAACCTTGGCACTGGGGCGCAGAATTGTGAGCATGCACCTTGGTGGGTACTGGAGCAAGTGCTGACAAAAGGGCATATTAACTAATTAGCGCGCACGTGCACCTAACGCATTATACCTATGGAATCCCTTGACCCTGAACTTGTGGACCTTCTAGAGACTTTGCAGTCTTGTGAGAACCGGCAGCCATCCTTGGCGAGGCTATGCTATTTAAACCATGACCAAATGTCCAACCGCGCATGTATTCCAGGAATCTTCAGAGGAGCAGGCGTCTCTTGGTAGTGCACGGCTTTAAAAGACCACTTACCTATTTTCTTTTCTGCAGAAGAGACTGCCCTCCATGACGGTAGCACTTGAGAGGTGAACACCTGAAGAAAGAAAGAAACAAAAGTAAGAATTGAATCACAATTTGAAAAAAAAGGTAAGGCGCAGGTGTCTAACAGTAGAAAACACTTACCTCATGATTTCCTTGCAAGGTGGTGACACCGAGCAGCCTAAAACATAAAGAAAGAGATTAAGGCAAAATATTATCTCAGATTGAACGTGTACATTTTGGAAATAAGCAGACTTCCAGACGAATAGAAAAAAAGACAACGTTATGAAGTGCAGAAAAGTTGCGCATGTATTTGATTGATTCCAAGGCAAGAGAGCTACCATAGACATGCAATGTCGATATTAAAGGACCATTGTTTTGAAGAATAGACATCATTCTGTTGGAAGTCCAGGGAGTAAAACCAACTTGTGAATAAAACCTATAACTGCATAACTGATTAAGACAAGAGAGGACTTTACAAAAGTTAAAGAAGAAGAAATAGCAGGTAACACAAGAGAAGAAATTACAGGGTAGTATTGTATCCAGCCTGCAAGTAAGGTGTTCCCATTCATATGTTTTCTATTAGATGTGAAGACCACAAGACAGAATGAACAGCTGGAGAGCGGGGAACAAGGGGACTACTAGGTATGTAAAAGAAGGTAGACTTCCAAACGAAGCAGTAGAGTTAGGGACTTGGAGAGTTAGATCATACAAGAGTTAATTTACATTACAGGAGCCATCATCAGTGTACCTGAGTACCGTCTTTCTGAGAAGGCAGAGGATGCCGCATAATCTAGAAGGATGCCCTGAGCCTGCCAACGCCATGGAAGGTCGCGTACTTGCCACGGGTTAATCTCCGAGTGCTCGGAATGTGACATGATAGCTTCCATAGTATGAATTATGTTTTACCCATACTCGGGAATCTAAGCTCAGAATGCTATTGAATTGCACTCACAGAGCTCATATATGAATTAAAGAACTTGTTTTGGACAATCTGAACATATTGACACATTTACTTTTTGCTTGACAGTGGATACATCAATTGAATTGGTACCTTTAAAAGATGCCGCCTATACAGATTTTTAGCCCTGATGAAGTCAAGAATGTAACGAAACACGTGTTGGCTAAGTTGGATTGGCAAAGTTGGATTAAAGCTGTTCCCTGAATATCGCAAATAATAAACATTGAAGATCAAGTACAACGCTGGAAGACTGGACTTCTTGTTTATTGTAGCATGTGCTTTAAGGCTGAATTCAAGCCGACCATCCGATTCATTTCTCCATCTCTCAAATCCACTCCCCCTTTCTGCTCTGTAATCATGCAGTGATACTAAGGTAACGGAGAAGTTTGGGACCAGAAAGCAGGTGGATTTGTGTTGCTCCCTTAGGAAGAAGCACAAGGTGAGTGACCATAGCTTGACAAAAGCTATCCTTGAGAAGCAAACCTCAGTTTGACTTTCAAATTACCATTCCTTGGCAAATCAACTGAAAGATCCGACTCCCCTGAGCTCCCCACATTGCTCAAAGAAAAAACAAACTTTGAGATATTCAAACATGATTCCAATCAGTAAGACAAAGACTCCTCTCTGGCCACCGCCTGGTACAACTTCAAGACCAGAGTAGCCCAGGACAGAGTAATTGCCATAAGGATAATGGTCCTTGCATCAGCCTTTGAAGCAGAACATCACTCTACACTACTACAAAGATTGAACATTCTGAAGCACTGCTCTGGAGTGGATCTCATCTTATCTCTTCAATAGAACTCACATTATCTTCCTCCCTCTAGACCAGGGTTCTTCAAACTGTGGGGCGCGCCCCCCTGGGGGTGGCGTGGCACCATCCCAGGGGGGGCGGCGGGGCGCGCGCTCCACTCCGATCTTCCCTTTGTGCCTGTTCCTTTGTCTGGGTGATTCTTCCAGGAGGGGGCCAATTCATTGAGTCGACAGCTTCGGCTGCAGTGCAGGCAAGGAGTCTCCTCTGCTAAAAACAAACAGACACTCTTTCAGCTTTAGCAGAGGAGACCCCTTGCCTCCCACTGCAGCTGAAGCTGCCCTCCTGGTAGAGTTAGCTCTTCCCAGGAGGGAGAGAAGGTTTCCGGAGAGGGTTTGAGGCACGGGCGGGGTAGGCTCTGGCCCAGAGTCCCAGCCTTTCAAGGGGGGTGGGAGTGAAGGGGAGGGTGGGGGGGCGGGAGTCCTTCAGTTATTTAGGGAAGGGAGGGAGAGGTTGCAATCCGGGTTTGGGCCATGAATCGTGACGGTGGGCTCTGGTCTGCGGTCATCAACTCATGAGGATCTTTGTGTGGGGCACCGAAGTGTCTGTGTTCATGGATGTTGGTCTGCAGATTCGAATTTGAATCATCAAATGTGTGAGGGATGTCTGTTGGAGCCGGCCACCAGACGTCCGTTATGTTGCCATGTGGGTGAATATATGTATGGGTGGAGGGGTGGATGTATGGGTGGAATGGTGGATGTGTGGGTGACATGGTGGATGTATGGGTGGGGGGTGGATGGATGAGTGAGGGGATGGATGGATGGGTGAAGGGTGGATGGATGGTGTGAGAGAGGATGGATGCATGAGTAGAGGGATGGATGGGAGTGGATGGATGTGTGTATGGTTGAAAGGGTAGATGGATGGGTGGAGGGATGGATGGATCAGTGAAATGGTGGATGGATCGATGGGGGGGTGGATGGTGGATGAGTCGGTGGGTGGATGGATGAGCGAGGTGATGGATGTATTGATGTATTGATGGGTGAAGGGGTGAATGAATGAATGGATGGATGGATGAGTGAAGGGGTGGATGTGGGGATGGATGGGTGATTGAGGAGGGTGGATGGACGGAGGGATGGATGGAGGAGTGAAGGGGTGGGTGAGAGGTCAATGGATGGATTCATGAGTGGATGAGTGGATGGATGAGTGGGTGGATGGGTGGCTGGGTGACGGGGGAATGGAGAGAGAGAGGGGGAGGATGGTTGGATGGATGAGTGAGGACATGGATGAATGATTGGCAGAGTGGATGGGCAGGTGTATGCATGGATGGGTGAGGAGAGGAGCATGGAGATAGATGGGTCAGAGAGTGCATGCATGAGTGGGGGAGGGTGGACAGCAGGAGGGATGGATGGGTGGGTGGATGGATGAGTGGGGTGTTGAGTGGGTGGACGGATGAGTGACTGGGTGGATGGATGAGTGGGTGGGGAGATGGCTGGATGGGTGAGAGGGAGGGTGGTTGGATGGATGAGTGAGTGAATGGATGGGTGGAGGAGTGGATGGATGGGTGGAAGAGTGGATGGATGAATGGAGGAGTGGATGGATGAGTGGGAGGATAGCTTGGGTGAAGGGGTGAGTGGTTGGATGGATGAGTGGGTGGATGGATGGGTGGAAGAGTGGATGGATTGGGTGAAGGGATGGATGGATGATGGATGGATGGGTGAGGGGGTGGATGGAGGGATGGATGGGTGAGATGATGGATGGAGGGATGGATGGTGGATGGGTTTGCAAGTGGTTGAAGGGGTTTGGATGTGGATGGGGCACAGATGGAGGGACAGAATAAATGGTGGGGGAGTTGGTGGATGACAAGGTGTACATGATGGATGGGGAGGGTTGTGATGACTTCCTTTGCCTTGGAGGATTGTGTTTTGAACTGTGTGGTACACCTCTGTCGTTTCGCCACACCCACTCACAGGCCTGCAGTTTGCTAGGCACTCTTGTTGTGTTGAGCATTGTTTGCTGGATATGGCCCGTGGTGTGCGCGTTGCAGTCGATCATGTTGTGTGCCGGATTCCCGAGGTTTCGGTCGGGTGGTGGGGGGGGCCAACATCTGGGGGAATTCAGCTGGGGGGGCTCAACCTGGAAAAGTTTGAATACCTCTGCTCTAGACTTTCCAGAGGGTTCAGAATCACTCAATTTCTAATTAATGCTTATCTCAGAAATTTTTTTGATATCCACAAATTCTTCAAAGTCTCCTGCTATAACTATGCTGAAGGTACTTAGACTTTACTGAACATCCGTTTTGATATTGGCTCCTGCATTCTTAGACCTTTCTTCCTTGCAGTGGCTCAGTGAATGTCACACACACAGTTTAAGCTGAATTATTCCTAAACACCGCCCCTTTGGGAACACATCCTTCTGGTCCAACAGACTAGTGCCTGCAGTAGTAGTCACCAACAAAATTCAGGAACTAGGGGCTTGTCATAGACTATTCCTTACACCAAAACTTCCTACTTGAACTTGAAGTCATGTTACTGAATTTTCTTCACACCTGTGGTAACTCCACAGTGTACCGACTGGAACACCTGTAATAAATATATTTTGTAGATGGCAGCATATCCAGAATCTGGCAGCCAAAACATCGTACATAATCATCTTCATTTTAGAAAGTTACTTAAAACTACCCTTTTCTGCTTCTAATTTCTACAATCTCCGCAAATGTAAATGATACGAGTCCAAAGCGCAGAGATACTCCCCGGAGTCGATTCTGGCGTTATATAAAACCTAAAATAAAATAAATTGGAACTCAAGATCATCTCTGCCAAGCTATCCTGTCCTTTCGCTAGCTCCTTGTTGAATGATATACCTCTTTCCAAGCACTCTACATCACCTACTGGTTTAGCAATGGCATTCATATTGCTAAACCAATCTTCCTATGACAGAGACTTTTCAACTACCATCTCGGATCTACATGGGGCCAATTTCCAATCATTCTCAGGTTCCTAAAGTCACATAATGGTGCGATTGCCATTGTGCTTCTGCGATAGCCATACAGTGGAACTCTTTCCAAAAGCATGTAAGATTGTCATTGTGTAACCAACAAAATAATGTCTGTCCACAAATTAATGGAATCGCAGAAAGATTTAATCTCTTTTCAACTTGATAATGTCTGGTTGCGCCATGCACGTGCCATGGAGGCTATGCTCATCTTAGTGCAGGGCAACATTACCCACTCATAGGTTGCAGCGCCATAATGTTACTAGGCCTGTCCACAGTCTTTAACACAATCTCCCACTGTATTCTTCTGGATCGTTTAGTTTAGTATCAGTTTGGAGTGAAGGACCATGCTTTTGATTGGCTGCATTTTTTTAAATGACTGTTCTTGAGCTGCCTGGTTATCCAAAACCTCTTGTGGAGTCTGCAGGGATTTGCCCTCAGCCTTTGGTTGCTACTATACAATATTATGGCTTCACATTCTACACATATACTGATGATACTCTGTCGACTGTCCATGTGGGTGGTAACATTTCATTTACTTAGGAAAACTTAGGGAATATCCCTTTTTCATCATCTGCTGTAAACACCACAATCCATGTATGGCAATGCCTCTTTTTGCATGTCCCCCCCCACACACATTTGTGGACTGATGCTGCTGGTTTATCAACTCAGAGTGCACTGAGGCCTGCTAAAAAGACTGCAGTGCCAGTGTCCTAACTGATTACAAAGCATATGTCGAATTGGCTACTCCTAATTGACAAGGACTGGCTTACTTATAAGTCTCTAGTGTATGGTAATCAGAGTACCTAGGGCATGTAAGGCAGAGTGTCCACCCAGGGCTGCAGCACTGATTGTGCCACCCTGTGTGTGACAGAGTACAAAATCGCTTCCAGCCTGCCAATGCAGACCAGAAGTGTAATGCGTTTCAATGGGGGGACCCAGAAGCCTACCAGAATCAGTATTGAGGAAAAATGGTTAGGTAGCATAGGACATTATTAGTCAAACATATTCATATCCAAAACAAGAATGATTCCTGAGGTTATACTCTCAGATTTATTTTGCCATTCTTTGTGTATATTTTTTGAGATATAAATCAACTATATATACATATTTACAGTATAGTGCTCAGGTATGAAGAAAAAGGAAAAGAGGGAAGGGGTGAGTGGTTTATGAGGGTTTAGTGAGAGTTGAGGACACGGAAAGGATGTTGTGACATGTTATCATCACATGACAATTGTAGTATCAATCCGCCCTAAACATTAGGGTATACGTTCCAGAAGTATATAGCTACATATGGACACTGAACATTCTTCTCAAATTATCCTTGCTTGTACTCGTGCGTATGTGTTGACGTTTCGACCCCAATAGTTAAGCTAGTCCAGCCTTAGGAGGGGTCTTCATTAGGACAGAATTCGCCAACTAATTACTTGTAACTGAGTAAAAAGGGGGAAGAAGGCTTACCGAGCTCCTGTTCATACTTGATGTGGCCTAGTGTGCTCGTCAAAATCAAACGGATGCCAGGTCTGGGCGATCTCTGTCACATACAAATGTATCGTTACAACTTAGACAATGCACTCATCTACAGGCTTATAAGCAAAAGTTGCCCAGACAACATCCAACGCTGCTAGACGGAGGGATGAGTGCATTGTCTTCGTTGTAACGATTGATTCGTATCTGACATCAAGTATGAACAGGAGCTCAGTTGAGCCCTCTTCCCCCTGTTTACTCAGTGACAAGTAATTAGTTGGCAAATTCTGTCCTGATGAAGACCCCCTCCTAAGGAGGGACTCACCTAGCTTAATTATTGGGGTCGAAACGTCGACACATACGCACGAGTACAAGCAAGGATAATTTGAGAAGATTGTTCAGTGTCCATATGTAGCTATGTACTTCTGGAACGTATACCCTAATGTTTAGTGTGGATTGATACTACAATTGTCATCTGATGATAACATGTCACAACCGCTGTTCCCTCTAGGGCGTGCGCATGCATCTCCCCTGACATCAGCGCGCACCACCTCGCGTGGAGCGCGCACACAGGACGTCGCTTGAGAGAGTCGCACCGCCGACCGCTTTAAAGAGTCGAGCGATGCGAACATGAGGCACTTTTGGTGGCGTGGCGGCGGAGTGGGCGTGAGGAGTGCAGGTAAGGAAGTGGGGGGGGCTGGTGGGGCTTGTGGCGCTTGCGGTGCTTGGGCTATGTGGGAGCGCGAGGCAGGGCATTTGTTATTAAAGCGCGAGGCAGACTGTGGATTTTGTTTAAGTATTGCCGTTAATCAGAGCCCCTTCACAGGCTCTAATTAACAGAAATACCTAAACAAAAGGCCACAGTCTGCCCCGCGCTTTAATAACAAAAGCGTAGAGACAGTACACGCTGTGTTTAGAAACGGTCCCTACGCTTTTGTTATTAAAGCGCGGGGCAGACTGTGGCATTTTGTTTAAGTATTGATATTAATCGGAGCCTGTGAAGGGGCTCTGATTAACAGCAATACTTAAACAAAGGCCACAGCGGCTGGAGAAACGAGCGGAACCGAAGGCAAAAGGGGCACAAAAACAAGGAAAAAAACGAGTGGCACAGAGGGCAGATAGGCACAAAAAACGAGTAAGACAGAGGGCAGAAAGGCACAAAAAACGAGTAGGACAGAGGGCAGAATTGCACAAAAAATGAGTAGGACAGAGGGCAGAATGGCACAAAAAGAGAGTAGGACAGAGGACAGAAAGGCACTAGTAGGACAGAGGGCAGAATGGCACAAAAAACGAGTAGGACAGAGGGCAGAAAGGCACAAAAAACGAGTAGGACAGAGGGCAGAATGGCACAAAAAACAAGTAGGACAGAGGGCAGAAAGGCACAAAAAACGATTGGAACAGAGGGCAGAAGGGCACAAAAAAGCGAGTAGGACAGAGGGCAGAATGGCACAAAAAACAAGTAGGACAGAGGGCAGAAAGGCAAAAAAAACGATTGGAACAGAGGGCAGAAGGGCACAAAAAACGAGGAGAAAACTTTGAGGATCAGAGGGAAGAAAGGCACAAAAAACGAGTGGAACAGAGAGCAGAAGGGCACAAAAAAACAAGAAGAAAAACTGTGGAACCAAGGGCTAAAAGGCACAAAAAACGAGTGGAACAGAGGGCAGAAGAGCACAAAAAACGAGGGAAACAGGAGTGGAACAGAAGGCAAAAGAGGCAGAAAAACGAGTGGAACACAGGACAGAAAGGCACAAAAAACCAGTGGAACAGAGGGCTTAAAGGCACAAAAAACGAGTGGAACAGAGAGCCGAAGGGCACAAAGAAACGAGGGGAAAACAGTGCAACAGAGGGCTAAAAGGCACAAAAAACGAGTGGAACAGAGGGCAGAAGGGCACAAAAAACAAGTGGAACGGAGGGCTAAAAGGCAATAAAAACGAGTGGAAGAGGGCAGAAGGGCACAAAAAAATGAGGGGAAAGCGAAGTGGAACAGAGGGCAGAAAGGCACAAAAAACGAGTGGAACAAGGCAGAAGGGCACAAAAAACGAGGGGAAAGCAAAGTGGAACAGAGGGCAGAAGGGAACAAAAAACGAGTGGAACAGAGGGCTAAAAGGCACAAAAAACAAGTGGAACAGAGGGCACAAAAATGAGGGGAAAATGAAGTGGAACAGAGGGCAGAAGGGCACAAAAAACGAGGGAAATACGAGTGGAACAGAATGCAAAAGGGGCACAAAAACGAGTGGCACAGACGGCAGACGGGCACAAAAAACTAATGGCACAGAGGCAAAATACAGAAATATAGTTGCAGCTAAGAACAGAAGGCAGAACGGGCAGAGAGGCACGGTGGCAGCGAGGGGAACAGAAGGGAAAACTGGGCAGAGACACGGGCAGCGAGGGGTACAGAAGGAAAGACCGGGCAGAGAGATCACGGGGACAGCGCGGGGAACAGAGGAAAGAAGAAGGGGCACGGACCACGTACAGGCAGCGGGGAAGATAGACAACAGCAGTCAGAGACACAACAATGAAAATACAGGCAATACAATACATTTGCAAACTGCCCTTAAGACCCTTATTGTGGCTCTGTATTCGTGAAAATGCACCATCTTTTCACTTTTTAAAACCAAAGGTTTTGAGTGCCTTTTGGCATCGCAGACACGCGCAGTTTGGTTCCTGGCGCACATAGCCATGGTTTCAGAGCACAGAGACCCTCCACTGCCGCACATTTAGGAAAGAAATTAGAGGGAACATTGGTCACAACACCCTTTCCGTGTCCTCAACCCTCACTAAACCCTCATAAACCACTCACCTCTTCCCTCTTTTCCTTTTTCTTCATACCTGAGCACTATACTGTAAATATGTACATATAGTTGATTTATATCTCAAAAAATATACACAAAGAATGGCAAAATAAATCTGAGAGTATAACCTCAGGAATCATTCTTGTTTTGGATGTGAATATGGTTGACTAATAATGTCCTATGCTACCTGGCCATTTTCCTTTATACTAATGCAGACCGGAAGGGCAGTGGCAACACTGCTAACTCGACTTTAACATTTCACCTAATGCCAAAGCCCCCACTTCCCTTAACAATCAAATATAGAGAATACTCCCCTAAGGAAGGCATATAGAGCATAAAGGCAGGGAGCTATATATTATTAAGTAGGACATGTATTTATAATATGTCCAAACAGCAACAATTCTAAAGTGTAATTTTGCTGTGGAAAGATTAGAATGAGAACCAGCAGCAATGATGTACACAGTCCCGCAAACCACAGAGGAAGACAGGCAAGTCAGCCTTCATACAATTTCTGCTTAGGGACACCTCCCTCCTTACACATGTCCATTTGTAATCAATGTAGTGTTTGAATGACAAGAGCGAGGGTCCCGTTATCCATGTCATTGCCTGGGATGAAAGTACAGCAGGACGCACAAATCTTGGCACACATCCCTCCCTCCATTGTGGCTATCAAGTCCAATACATATCAGTGCTGAATCACCATGAGGCGGATGGCTCTTAGTTCTTCCTTAATTGCGTTAAGACCAAGCTCAATACTGTCATCATTTTCAGCAGCTCCCACCAGGTTATTTGTAACCAGCTGGCATTTACTTTCGTCTGCACATTGAAAGAGGGTACAGACACTCCTGCATTTACTTGCGTGTGAGTAAACAGTCTGAATTCTTCTGAAACGTCCTTCTACTAAGCCAAACCAAAATAATCTGCAGTTGTTTTCTCCAGCCTGAGGCAATAGAGTTGTTTTCTTCTGTAGCAAATATTGGTACAACTCTGATCTTGTGCAGGGATGATCAGGGTTGAGGTGTGTGTGGTGATGAGAGAGCAAAGGCCACGCCATCTGGGGTTGAGCCGAGCAAAAGCAAATTCCCCACACTGTCATCAGCCTGAAGGTGCCCCACTGCATGTCTGGTATTTGAAGTATTGCTCCACAGTTCTCATTCGTGCTGAGTGGAATCATTCCTTTGCCTCTTAAACACAAGAAATACAGTGTAAGATTCCATACAATTAGGGGCTGCCCCATCCCCACTAACCACATGCACTTATCTCATTGTCCCATATTTCCTGACAAGGGTTATCTATGCTGAAATTTAACCCTCCCCTACGTGACCCATTTGCCTTCGTATCATCAAGTTGGATGGCCCTACATTGGAACTCCATGTCTGGCATCTATTTGTTTTTGACGAAGACTGCACTAGACATGCTAAGGGCCACTCTGAGACTACAGACAGAAGCGAGAGCGGGCATGTTTGTACACTGGTGTGGTGACTTTGCTACCTCCTTGAATCTTTTTTTGGGAAAGTCTCGGGCCAAACAGAAAAAAAAACATATGGTACCTCGCCTGCGCATACTGTCTAGCTCTGTTTGAATCTCGCTAGGCTTGTTGAATCGGTCTCGTATTGAGTTATGGTTACTACTACTCTATGGTGTTCTACTCTGTTGGGTTGTATCTTGGCCCTATTCCTACATAAGTGCAGGTGGAGGGGATATTTTGCTCTCTCAGATGCTACCTCTTGAGATAAATAAAGCCTGTCTGCACCTACTGCATGTGGTATCCGTGAACATAATTAACATGACCTGGCTGATGTCTGGGAATCCACAGCAGTCATGTGCTGATACCAGTTGTTGTGTAAAAGTGCGCTGGGTAGTGCAAGCGGAACACTAGCGTTGTGTTCAGTCTAATTGTAAGTGGTGTGGGAGAGGCCCCTGCGCAAACGTTGTAGAAATGTCAGGATAGGCTCCATTTGACCAGGCAGATTTCTGGCTACAGATGAATGCCACCACACCCATACTAAAGAGAGGATATACAATAGTAAATAATACATAACTTTTGAAACATTGCAGGTCTTGGGATGATTTCAAAAGGAGACATTCGTAGTCTTCTGGCGATCGGGGTTTCTTTTGCTTAGGTGAAATTGCTAAAAAGAGTTAGTTCGCAAGAGACCATAAACAAACAGTCAATTGTCTTTGATTTGCACACTTGGGGCTGGTTGGGGTTCTGAAAGTAGTCTCTGCAGAGGTGATGGGCCACTGTAAAGGTGGTGCACTTGTGGCTTGGCTGCAGATTTGTTGGATTAGAGCTGTTGTTTGGAGGTTAGTTTAGAAAAATATGCATCCTTATATATCATCCTAAATCAACCTTGGGGCTTCCTGTGTGTCTCCTTTTGGGGTTTTTCTCTCTTTTTTTGTACACAATTTTAGTAGGGTACCGGAAGGTGGCCTCACTTGTAGTATTTATTTGGAAATTCAGTAGTGAATGATTACTCATGATTTGCCTGGGTCTTTAACTCATGAGTCATTGTCTCCCCACCTCACCACAGAGTGAAGGGCCGTTTCAGTAAGTGGGGAGGTCGTCTATTTAGCTGCTTGTTATGGGCCTCATCAGTCTCCTAGCCTTCTGCCTTCCTTAATGTGGGAGGAGGTCATTTTTATTAATGCAGGTGGTGTCTTTTTTGACCTATGTCTGTGCGAGGCAATGTGGGCGAGGGGGTGGATCGCAACTGGGTGTTTGTTAATGCTTGCACCGTGTTCTGAGGTTACAAGCCTGCCACTCTAGCTCTGGCACGGGCAGTGCAGTGTGCTTCTCCCAAGTGGTGCCAGGTGTCCTTGGCACACCCTTTTTCTAGAGACTACTTTTGGGCTGGTTTTGGGTTTCTTTTTTGCAGGTCTTTTGGTGGCTTCCCTAGGTTCTCAAATGATTTGGTTATTTCCATTGTTTACCAGAGGACGTGGGAGAGCTGTCCCGTACCCCCCATGTGTTTCTGCAGTGGAGGTGTCCGGGATTGGCTTACTTGCTCCCATAGCCAGTGTGTGTAAGTGCTTGTATGCTATCAATCAATCAATCAATCACAGCATTTGTATAGCGCGCTACTCACCTGGAGGGTCTCAAGGCGCTTGGGAGAGGGGGGTCCGCTACTGCGCGAACAGCCAGGTCTTGAGTTGCTATCAGCTTGGTCGCTATGCTGGGTACAGCGGTAAGCCTATTTATGAGTACCTCACATGAATCTGTGATGTATTTTTGGACCTTCCCCTTTCCAACATCCCTTCTCCCTTGGACTACATGCCACCTGAGTATATTGGGTCTGCTGTATTTGGCTGTGGCCAGAGACTTCCAATCCTGAGTCACGCTATATTCAATGTTTTGGAATTACATCACCCAACGAGCAGGCTTTTGGTGTTTTGGAGAACTTTGCGGTAAAGGAGGCGGCAAGATGTTGATCAATGGCAAGGCCCGAACTTCATCGAATTTCGCCTGATGCGGGTAGCGGCAAAGGATTATCAATTGTTCTGATAAGCTCCCTCCTGACTTGGCGCCACGCGGTGGTTTGTGAATGATCGGAGTTTTATGGGGGCACCATTACCCCAAGCTCTTGGAAAATATGGCTCCCAATACTGGATCATCGCCTTGTTTTGGAACCAAAAAGGGGCCTCCATTGACCTGGAGGAAGTTAAATAATAGGGTTGTTTAGATCTAGGGCCCATCCTACTGACTTGGGTGAGGGGACCTGGATGCCTGTTTTTATGCACTGGTTGGGGAGCAGCCCTGCCTCTTCATCAGACTGCCCTCTCCATGTGGCATGGCCAGCCAACTGCACCCCAAGAGATCTGTAGCAGAGTGGGGCCTAGGCCTCACAGGCACCCGAATGGCAGACACTAGCACGGATTTTCAATACAACGTACAATAGCCCTGAGTTTCTCGAATACAAGTAAAGACTTGAAATTCCTAATGTTGTCTTACTAGTCTTTAGTATGAAATGCGTATTGAGGTGTGTATGAAGTGTATGTTCTGCATTGGGGGTTTGAATCTGCTGCGTATTTGAGTTTTGTGTTGGTGTGTAGGTATTGCCTCCCCAGACAGTTAGTCCTCCCTGCTGTGGTTGCAGCCCCTGTCCCTGTTGGGCTGGGTTCCCTGTCTGCTGCTGCTGTGGCCACGTGTTCGGACAGCTACCTGGTCCTTGTTGCAGTGGTGTAGTCGCTAACTAATTTTGCTGTGGCTGAATGTAAGGTATATTCGAGTTGTTCTGGCTTGATTTTGTGAACAGGGAATTTGCGGAGACTGACCTAGCCTTATTGATTATTGCTCATGATACGCCTTTAACTGGCGTTGGTCGACCATGTGGCCCATTCTGTGGCAATAAAAACATTCTCTGAGGTCTGGCTGCTGCCAGCCTCCCTGACCTCTGCCATTAGGACTGGGTAGAAAACCACTAGGGTTTTGAGCCAGAGTTCCCTTCAAGACTAGTGCTATATGCTCGCTTGTGGCCAACGTGGCCTCCTCGAGGGCGGTCTTTTTCAGTTTGTGTTGGACCAGCTTAACGGTATCTCGTTGGACTTGCTTCTGTCTTTCCCTGCGCTTTTCCTTTTTCTTTCTGTAGTAGTGTAATATGTGGGCCTGTATTTCTTGCCAGGGTTTGGTTTATAATCCTACTACGCTGTCCAGTCCACTCTGAATTTCAATAGGCAGCCCTTTTTAGGATGTTATAAAAGAATGCAACCTGGGGGCCTGTAGCAATCCATGGCTGTCCTGCCTCATGTCCCACCGCTCCCTCATTCTATCCAAAAAGTCAGTTACCATCTCCGCAGATTTCATGCTTTCTGCCATAAATCCTCCTACATCTGAGCAGTAAGGGAACATTTTCCCCAGAGCCGTCCAAATATGGTGCCTGAAAGAATTGAATGCTATGTGTCGGTCAGCGTAACTGCTGGGATGAGAGCTCGGTGAACACTGTGTTGGACTTCTTAGCAGACTCTTGACATTGCATACTGCTAGATTGATTCCAACTGTGTTTTTCTCAAAACATGTGATCCATTGTCCTGCCCCATCCATCAATACAGGCTGTGTAGCTTCAGCCCTTCTTCATCCATCTGAGCCCATGGCACATAGATGGTCCCTTGGTGAGTGGGGCAACATCTTCACCCCAGGACCAGTCGCACAGCCTAATGCGAAATTACACAACGCTTTAAATTGATTTATTTTTTGCCAAATAATCAATGCTTTGTTCCTCTTATTATGCTCAACCATTCTTGATCCACACATGGGGTATCATGCTGTTTTCCAAGTTTCATGTGTTCATGATGTGACTATCCGGACCTCTATCAAAAACATGACCAACGCATGATTAGTCCAAGGCATGTTCTTTAAACAAACCAAATGCATTTTGGACTGCACTAGTCCTTCTCCGGGGTAACTACAAGTAAAACATTACATCCTTGTACCTCTTTGAACTTTTTCATGATTAATTGCCCTATCCAGGGTTTGCACCCAGCACCAAAATGATTTAAAACTGATTAAATGGTTTCTGTGATGCGATCCACACTGACGGTGAAAACACCTAGTTCTTTTAAACTTGTTTGGGGGTAAGTGGAACATTGAGTGAACATTAAAATGCTTATTTTGAGGTGGAAAACTGCACAAGTTAAATGGATACATTTAAAGCATTGTGTAATTTTGCATTAAGCTGTGCAACTGGTTCTGGGGCGAAGATGTCGCCCCACTCACCAAGATTCTCTATCCATGTGCCACCAGGGCAAGGCCCTATACCAGTAAGCATGCACTCTTGGATGATTTCAGGATAAACACGGACGATTAGAGAAGAGAATGGTGTGCATCCCTGTACCTCTTTGAACATTTATATAGATGGTCCCTGCCAAGCCCTTCTGCAATAACGGGCATTTTTTGGCATGAAACCGCTCATCTGGTTTCTCCCCAACATAGTGCTCTCATCTTCTCAGGCAATTCTGCATGTAGGGGAAGTTCCATTTGAGATCTCCCCCTCCGTGCTGGATGCAGTCTTCCACGATGGCCGTATCCTCTGGTTTAAAGGATCCCTCCCCCAGCCGCCACCGTCTTTCATATAGACCCTTCCTTTCTGTCCAAGGGGCTAACAAGTGCCAAAATGGCAGTAAAAAGACATCGCCTTCTTCTCTAGGGGTCAGTTTGTCTGACCAGCTCATTCGGGGGAGCAGCGGACGCTTTTTTCGCTGCTCTCCTTGAGTGCATGTAAAGAGGCCATGTTACCTCTCCCACGATTTGATAGGGTTTGAACTAAGCTACCTTGATCCCGCATTTTCTGGTAGGCCCTTCTCCTATGCTGACTATCTGGTGAGGCTCGGGTTCCAAAAGGGGACCTCCCCTCTAGTTCTACTTTGGACTCCTTCTGTTTGGAGCCCTGGGCCTGGCCTTACTCTACACCCGTGGAGGGTGTGCTGCCCTGTTCTCGCTTGGCGCTCCTAGGGCCAGAGCTCTCTCTCTTCCCACCCTTAACTCGCGCTTCTCCTCTAACTCCTGACTGGGCTGCCTCTGTCGTTCGATGCTGTGTGAAGTCCTTCTTGGTAGGATTTTGCCGTCATACTCAATCTCTGTTGTCTCTCCTGCTGCCTGAGCATACTCTGGGGGAATATACCCTGTGGCTACCCCCTCGAAGTCAGACCCTGGAAGACTGGGACATATTTCCTCGCCCCAACTAGTGGTGTCACTGTCCAGAACCGATATGAACCTCACAGTGCCCAAAGAGCGTTCTAATGAATGGGTTGGGGTTCAGGTGGATGGGTTTAATGAGATTGATGGGGGATCAAACTTCAGAGAATCCTAGCATTGAGCTGGGATGAGGCTGGAACCACATCTGGTGAGTTGGTGTATGCTATTGCAGGAGCAGGTGTGATGGCAGGCATCAGAGAGAGCACTTTCACCCCTGTATACGGTGGGGAAGGTGCAGATACCTTACTTGCATGTTCTGAGACTGAATTGTCGCTCTGGGCCACCCCAAAGATGGCCCACAGTTCTAGTAGTGCCTCTTTTCTAGCTTTCTTTTGTCCTACATATTTGCCAAAATGTGTGTCCTTGTGTGTACTATTGTGTTGGTGTTGAATGTTCCCCCTACTGGCTAGGGTAGTGAGAATGCCTTAGTGTGTGCCTACCAAAACGTATCTCCTTTTTAGCATGCATGGGTAATTTATTTAGATGTGGGTTAGAGGCGACTCCATGATTTAGTTGGGAACTTTTCAAGGGAATATTATATTCTAACTTCTGTGGTCAAAATAATTCTACATTTCTATTTTAATCTTGGGGAGATATGTACACTGGATTATGTTGGCAATAACAACTTACTATGAGCTCAGATTTAGACAAAGATGCATCGAAAACAGAATTTTCACAAAAAACGAAACAACAATATATATGAAGGGTCACAACCTGAAAGAAAGAAAGCACAATGGTTAAATTAAAAAAAACAGTGAATTGTTAGCAGCGGAGTAGTAGATATGGAACAACAGTTTGCGGTAATGGCAACTTCTTCATACGTACATTAAGTCATTAACAAGACACAACATTCAACATAAAACACAGTTACAATAATTTACCAGCACCACCACATCAAGAATATCCCAAACATCGAAAATGTCACATCTGAACACTGAAATGACAAAAGAGAGAGAAAAGGAGAGAGCAATAAAAAACTGACAAAGAAAATAGTGAGTTTGTCAAAAAACCTTAGCCCTCTCCTAATACATGCTGCCCGATGACGAGGGGAAACGCTGCGCGGTACACAGGACTAAGTGATCCAGATAGTCTGTCAATAATTACTCTGAGACAAAGCTCACAATAATTTACGAAGGGTAGAAGGAACAACTTGACAATCACATGACCTCCATGCCCAAACATAAGCTACACCTAGTCTCCAAGATCCAAGTTTTCCTTAATGTCCGAATCACCCTAAGTCACATCTAGGAGTCATGGCCAGTGGTCAAAGCGAATAACACCTCTCACTTCTTTCAGATACTACCCGTGTTAAGAAACCAACAGCACTGAGAAAATACTTTAGACTAAAAAATAAGAACTAGATATTGACCCTATATCACACCCAGGGCCTATGTGTATCTTCTGTGTTACATCCAGTGGTCCAAGAGGTGAAGCCTCAACCCTGTTTCACGCCCCAGGGATAATGGAACCAAGCAACAAAAAACCTTCACCTTTCCTAGCATGTTGGTTATCTAAGAAAGGTGACATCCGTGAGATCGCCTCAGAGGCCGCCTTGCGACAACTCAGTTTGGACACCTGAAGTGGGCAATATGTCAGATTTCTGTTAGTGGCAGGGCGCTCAGATTACATTTTGCACTTCTTCCTCGTTTGCCTTATGACAAATGCAGGACTAAGGAACAGCTGTAGTCTCTTACCCACTGATGGTGGCTTTAGGACGGACCTCCACCCCCGCGGATTAAGCAGAACTTTCAATCAATTGTGGCGTCTGATCACCTTCCTTGCTGCACAGATGTGAATCAGTTCAGGCGGGGTCCCTTTCCTCCGGCTGCAGTTGGGCCCGAAGAACCAATCTTCCCTAGCTGGCTCGCCAAAATATTGCTGGAATATGAATTTACCTTGAAAAAAAAAAAGACAGGAGGCGTTTAGCAAAACAGGAATAGTTGGTTTAATTAAACGCTTCGGCTGGGAAGCATCCACAGAATCAGGCCTGACGACTGTCTCAGTGCCATTATATACAGTCTTTATAGCATCATAAAACAATTTAGATCTTATTTTAGAGAAAAGAATGTGGGTGTAAATTAGACCACATGATAATGAATGCAGGTGGGTCTCGACTTTGTGTGGACACAATGAGGGTCAGTGGGTGAAGTGTTCAGATGTTGGGTATGGAGAGCACGTGATCGCTGCATGTACTGTGTGTGCTGAGCTCTGTTTGGCTCTGATTGGCTGAATGTTCCTAACTTCATGTGGCATCTAACTTTAGGGTGTTTTGAGAACACACGTACCCCTCTGATCATGTGTGCTTTATTGGGGTTAATCTTGTGGGACCATTGTGGTGTTGCTGCCTATCTGTGGGACTAATCTGGGTTTTTCCTGTTTGTGTGTTTGTCCAGTCTGACTAAGTGCCACCCCACCTGTGATCTGTCAATCAGTAGCCTCAGACATAGGTCGCAGGGCCTGCCTGACCACATATTTCTTACTTGGGGTTGATGGAGAGGTCATCTCGGGAGATTTCTACAAGAGCGACTTGTTCTTGTTTTTTTTAATATAACTGTATCTTTGCATAGATTGACATAAATAATAATACAAACATGTGCATTTGCAGGAAATTACAAACTTGGGTCTGACCTCTTCTCGACCTGGAAATGGTTTGAGATTTTCTTAAGCCAATGACTGGAGTAGCTCTCTTTCCAGGATATGAAGGGGAACAGATCATCCTCAGATTTGCAAGGGATGTAGGAGAAGACCTTTCTCTACTGGGGAAATATTTGCCCGTGGAGAAAAAAAATTGCATTTGTACAAGATAATCCATTTGCTTAAGTGCGGAATTTTACACCATGCAAAATATGTAGTGCAGGAATAGGACCCACTGAAACATGTCAATTCACATGAGATTCCCAATAATATGCCTGCAAAACTGTAGCTTATGTAGCTTTCCAGGTGTACTATGAGGAATGTTTGTGAACAAGAATATAAAATGTAATTTTAATGATCTGGCTTGATAGTGCAACTCCAATCACAATTTGGGAACTAGGATTACATGTTTTGATTGGGCAGAAGTTGTGTGCTTCAAAAGAAAAGGGGCTTGCCTTCCACACAGCAGTGATGATGTTGCTTATTTATCCAGCTGCCTGAGTTTGAGGTTTCAGGGGCATGACATTGTAATGCTTTTGAAGTGTCTTGGATAACTAGAAAAGTTATTGTTTTTTTCTCTGGCAGCAGCAGAGATGGGAGGAGGGCAGTCAATACCCTACAGGGATTTTTAGGTCAAGCTTGACAGTGCAACTGTCACCTGACTTTCTAACCAAATAGTGTTCTACAATTGTTTGTTTCCACACAAATAAATATCCATTCCCATTCATTCTACTTGTAACGCTTCACATTACCATACAACTTTTTTTTAAAGCCAGACATATTGGCATTGACAGTATTTGTCACCTTTTGCTTACTGCCCCCTAGTCTTTATGTTTTAAGGGAGAATGTGCTAATTTCTGTTTTAAACTGTACACATTTGTTTTCTGTTGAAGTGCTTGCATCATGGAATCTAGAACCCTGTACTAGGGTATAACCTGTAAAATCCAGCCCTGAAATGCAAAACACATGTCAGTGAGAAATAAAGCAAATCACACTTCTGGGTTATGTTTTACATAGTACTCTCCTTTTCTTTGCGAAACTGCTTGCATCGAACTTGGAAGCACTTTCTATAAGAAGCTCGAATGCATAGCTACCTTGGTGCAGCAGGTGTAGTGGCACCAGTACCCAGCAGGTGTAGTGGCACCAGTACCCAGAGCCCTAAGGGGCCCACTGAAGCACGTTGAATGCTACCCCAGGAGCAGTCAAAGGGGCACATTCTTTGCCCGCACCATGACCCATGGCATGCTTGCTAGGCTACTGAAGAAGCTAGAGACCTGACACTAGCACTGTGTCTAGTAATATTAAGGGGGCGATTCCGATTCGGTAAAATGCCCTCCGAATAGCCGTATGGAGCTTTTTCCCCATACGAATCGTATTCAGAACCGTAACCATACGTATGATGTAATACAATGTGTACCCAAAGCAGTTCTCCATACGAATCGTACCGAAGACCGTACAACTCACACATCCGTACGAATCGCATTCGGAAAGCGCAGTACGCGATGTCCGTACGGATCGAAGCTGCATTTTCCGACCCAGCAATCGTATCGACAACACTCCGTACGACTCTTTTTCTACGGGAGCTTAAAACGCCGGTAAAAGCAGATTTCGCCTCGAAATGCGTATGAAATGGACCCCCCCGGGTACGGTGCGTACACCCCATGATTGAAGGGGTACGGTGCGTCGGGGTACGGTGTGTACACCCCTGGATTTCTGGGGTAGGGTGCGTATGTCCCCGTGCGTACACCCCATGATTGTAGGTGTATGGACCGTAGGGGTACGATTCGTACACCCCAAGATCGTAGGTGTACGGTGAGTACAACCCATGCGTACACCCCTGATTTTAGCGGTACGGTGCGTATGTGATACTGTTGCCCTCCGTACGAATTGCTCATATGCGACGTTTATTTTTACGAAACCTACGGGTCAGTGTGCGGGTTGATGTCGTACGGATTTACCCTTCATTTTCGTACGGTTCGCAATTATTCAGACGTATTTTCTCTCAACGGATCGTACTACACGATTCAGACGAATTCGAACGATTCGGACGGAAACGGCTCCGAATACGAATCGTCGTACGGATTCGTTTCCCGAATCGGAATCGGCCCCTAAGTGCTAGTTATTTGATGTTAAGGTAAGCAGCAATCATATACAATTAAAATACGAGGCCAAATAGAACAGGAAGGAGAAGGGAAGTAATGGGGCTAGGGTGGGAAGGACGGCATACATACATACCATCAAGAAGCCTTCACAAGAAACAGGATGTGCAGTTTGATGGTCAGAAATTCAGAGCCAAGTTTCTTAATAGCACTTAGGCCTAGGCTCTTCAGCGCTCAGGGGACTCCATGCCTGTTGCCTTTCATACCAAAAGGTTTGCATATGTCTAAGCATCAATGGTGCGAATGGGCCTCTGCTAAAAGACAGTGAACCTAGTGGCAGCACATCAGCATGGGAGATCTAGGGTGGAAGGAAGGATGTTCCTTAGCTAGGATCAGTAAATAGCCATACAAACAATAACTTCCACATCAGTGAAAATGCTCATGACGTCACAATATGTATGCCAATAAGTAACATCACCAAAAAAACACAATATACAAAAAAATACATAAGCAAACTATGAAATACTAATAATTTCATTATTGTATGTCTTTTTTATTGACAATGTACGTAATCTTGTCTGTAAAAATATTTACAACATTGTAATAGCATCTGTCTCATCAAGGGTGAGGTCATGAGCACTGCGGTATGCTAGTTATTTTTGCTGGGCGAGCCACTGAAAGTTTGAGCCAGGCTCGATGGCTCAGCTTAAGGTCCTGTTAGAACCTTAAAAATCAGAATATGTAAAGCGTAAACTACTCACCCTTGCTCGTAGAAATTAAGGGCCAGATGTAGGTAATTTCCATTTACCGATTCTTAAATATCGACTCATACCAAATCGGTATTTCAGAATCGGAAAATGGTATGAAGCAAAAAAATCGGTAAAAGTTACAGATTCGGAATGACTCTGTATTTCATTTCGGAATATACCGAATCGGTAAATTCCGATTCGGTAAATTCCGATTCGGTGAAACTCATGCATTCCTATGGGCCTGCTGGCCCATAGGAATGAATGGGTTTTTCCCAATCGGAATTTACCGAATCGGAATTTACCGATTCGGTAAATTCCGAATTGGAAACTTCAAAAAATGACATGTGAGCCTGCCAACCAATCAGGGACACCCTACACACCCCACAACCAAAGCCCAGAGAATCCAACCAATCAAAATGAAGCACCCCTCCCCAGTACCTGGGAGTGGCCACACCCATGCAGGTGCACACCAACTGAACAAACAATTGAGCAGAGGTGAGAGGAGCACAGCATCCACAGCCAAGCAGTGCTACAGAATGGAGTCACATGAAGGCCCAAAGGATGGTGGGGAGCGCAAGAGAAAGATCAAGTTTAGCCAAGAAGAACTTTAGGTGGCAGTGGAGGAAATTGTAAGCCACTACAACCAGATTTTCAGGAGACAGTCTCTGCATGTTGCAGAGACTGCGAAGAGGAACATATGGCTTGGCATACAGGGCAAAGTGAATGCCATTGGTGTGACCCACCGGGACATAGAGGACATCAAAAAGCGATGGTGTGACCTGTGCATCATAAACAAGAGGAAGATTGCTTCACTAAAAAAGGGTGCTGGACTGACAGGAGGTGGCAGGGGCAAAGCACCAAAGCTGACTGACTTGGAGGAGCTTATAGAAACCACCTTGGACCCAGAATGCATCCATGGGATTGGAGACGTGGACAGCACAGCAAAAGCAACAAAGAAACAAGGTAAGAGGCATGTACCCTAATCCACGAACAACAACCTGAACCCGTACCCCACTGTGTAGAAACATTACACTGCTGCACAGCTCATACTTGGTGCCAGCAATGCATCATGGTACACGTAGTCATGAGTACATAGATGCAATGCATACACTACAAGACTCTGCAAGGCATGCCACACACATCACCAAACACACAATGTACACTGTGCAAAGGTGTGTATATTATGTATTCAAGAAATACACACAGGTGAACAAAAACATTGACCCTATGTCAATTTGATTCCAAAGGAGAGTCCTCACGCACTCCAGCACCAGCAAGGGAGGAGAGGGCACCAGCAGCTAAGAGAAGGGAGAAAGAAAAGAAAAAAACAGGTCACAGCACTGTAGAAGGAGGCAACACCGCCACCCAGGAAGCCTCATCACCAGAGCGAGCCACAACACCTGTCCCACAATCACCGTTGTTGTTTGGGTCTCCTGATTTGTTAAGCACATCGCCTACAACCATAGCAACGTCCAGGTTGGCCATGCAGGGAAGGGCAAGTAGGACTGATGAGCCCCCTCAGAGGATCCTGCAAACCTCTGATTCAGAGGATGAGGAAGTTGTACCTCAAACAAATGCACCTGTGGCCGACAAGGCCAGACCACAGATTACAGCAGGTGCTGCGCGCACCAGTGTCCTTGGCAGGAGGGCACATGAGGGTGGCGAGGGGCAGGAAGGTGAGAGCGTCTTCTGTGGCCTGGAGGCCACAATGGTCAAAGTGCAGCGCGTGCAGGCCAAAGCACTGTTAGCCGTGCATAGGCAGGTTCGCTGCATGAATATCAAAATGACCAACATGGACAAAGGAATAGGCCACATAGCATGTAGTTTGGAGGCAATATTACAGGGGATAACAGACATCTCCACATACATGGGTGTACTGTCGGATAAGTTGGACAGGGATCAACTACGGCGTGGCAGGGAGCGGCAGTACATGCGGCAGCAGACAAAGGCAATGAACAGATTTGCTACAGCTACATCACTACTTTGCCGACGCTCAATATCCATGCAGGATGCAATTGTGCACTGCTGCACAGACTTGACACGGGGCATGGGAAGGGTGACCTCTGCGATGGAGCAAATGCTAACCAGTAACACAGGCAATGCTGGTGACACGGGTGTGGAGGAGATAGAGGGGTCAACCAGCAGGAGTGGCTCCAGCACACCTGTACCAGAGGTACGCAGGAGCGGCAGGCGTAGCCATGCTGAGTCTGGCCCCAGCCGAGATATTGATAGCCAGCCACATCAATCGCGCAATGTGGTGCGTGGACGTAAACACTGACCAATGCCGCAGTTCCACACGACTGCACACAGAGACGGCAACTGAGCACAAGCAGTCATGGACATATGCTTTGATGGACAATGGCTTTTCCTATGTGATGATGATGTAGTGACCATTAAACTACACTTGTCAAACACTATACCTGTCTATGAGTCATACATTACCTTGAAATATCGACGTGTGATTTGTGTTCGTCTCAATCTCCCATCTGTTGCTGCTGGTCCTGTTGCTTGGGGGTCTGCATGGTCTTGGTCATCATCAATGTTTTCATGATGTGTCACCTCCACCTCTGTGCCTTCTTTGGTGGCAAGATTGTGCAAAATGTCACAGGTCACTATTATCTTGCAACACAGGATGGGGGTGTATTGTCGAGCACCTCCACTCTTGTGGAGGCAGCGAAACCTGCTCTTGAGGAGTCCAAATGTTTGCTCCACTACGTTGCAAGTTGACCTGTGTGCCACATTGTATTGCCTTTCGGCTCTGTTGGTTGGGTTGAGGTACGGTGTGAGCACAAAGGAACGCAGGGCATATGCACTATCGCCTAGGAGGGAATGAGAGGTACATGAGTTACATTTGCATGCCACATTCATCTGCCATTCATTTTAGGGTGTGTTACACTTATTTACCTAGCAGATATCCATCACCAAAATCTCCAGCAACAAGCCTTGTGTATATTCCGCTGTTCTGGAAGATGTAGGAGTCGTGCGTGCTCCCAGGAAATTTGGCCACTATGTCTGTGATGATGTTTCCGGCATTGCATATCACCTGCACATTGATGGAGTGCGTTGACTTACGGTTTCTGTAAATATGTTCAGTGGCTGCAGGGGGGCATAGGGGAATGTGGGTGCCATCTATGCAGCCTATCACATGCGGGAAGTGTGCCAGTCCATAGAAGTCAGTTTTAGTTTTTGCAAGTTCCGCAGGTGTGTCAGGGAACCGGATGTAATGTTCCATTCTCTGCGTCATGGCATCCAGAAACTTCCTGAAAAAACGGGACAGACAGCTCTGGGATACACCACCTACTGCAGCTATCACACTCTGGTAGCCCCTAGAGGCAAGCAGGTTTAAGCTACATAGCACCTGCACGTGGGGTGGGATGGCGTGGGCCCTGGGTGTTGGGAGATCCAGGTATGGGTGGAGGTCCCTTATTAAGTCCATGATGGTTGTGGGGTGCAGCATGTACCTCTGAAGTATCTCAGGCTCAGTCAATTGGAACAGGGTGATCCTCTGCCTGTACACCTGCTCCTCCCTTCTCCATACCCTCTGACCTGCAGCCTGTAGCCTTTGCCTCCTCGCAATCACATAGAATGCCGCCATTCTTGCAACACTGTTGCATTTTGGGTCCATTTTTATAGCTTGCACCTGGTTACCACCTGCTTTCAGTTCATGGTAAATACCGACTCTTAAATACCGAATTTCATTGAATTCGGTATTTTTCTCCTTTCCTACATCTCGATGGGCATTTTTTCCCGAATCCTTATTTACTGAATCGGTGAATAAGGACTCGGTAAATAAGGTATTGGTAAATACCGATTTGTTAAATGTGTAATCGGTAAATACAGATTCGGTATTTTACCGATTCATATTTTCCGATTCGGTACATTTCTGACACCTACATCTCATTTTCTGAATACCGGTCGGTAACGGCAGATTTTACCGGTTTTGGGCCGTTACCGACCGGTATTCGCCTACCTACATCTGGCCCTAAGTGAGCTATTGCCCAGGGTGACATAGTGCTGAGCTGCGGCTGGAGCCTGGGATCGAACCATGAACCATGTGCTCTGAAGTCAGCTGCCCTGGCCCTTGCACCACACCTCTCCACTCCTTGAGCCAATAACGGGCTGAGCTAACTTGTGTATTTTGCCTGCCTCCTTTTCTGTACCCTGGATGTGGCGTTAGGGACATAGCTGCTAACTTTGAAACTGGGTTTGAGTTCGCGTCGCCTCAACATCCTGTGACTAGGCAAATCACTTAATCTCACCATGCCTATAAGCAATGAATGTGACCTTGTGTAATGTAACTGGTGCTCATGTGAAGCACTCCAATGCCTTTGGGTCGAGTTCACTCCACATAAAATTGCATACTTGGATAAATCGTGGCTTCTCCTCTTAAATTGTATGATCTTAGGTAAATATTTTATTTCACAAAACACATTTTGTAAGTTCCAAATACTAGTTATACAAAAACCTATTGTGCTTGATTGAGTAGGCTATAATGTTGCTCTATAATAATCTTGGCCACGGACAGGTTTTACATGACAATTGTCATGCCTCTTCGTTTTTAGGCATAAACCATTAGTTCACTATATTTTTAATACTTACTTTTCGGTGCAGTGCTATAACCTGGTGTATTAATGCTGAAGTTTCATGTTAAGCAAACATACTTTTTTAACTTTGAAGCAAATTTATCATATTTTATTTAGTGCTTGTTGTGTGATATTCATAGCAGGGATCGGCTCGTGCATGGGCTCTACGAGTCAAACCCACACCCTTGGCTCGGCTCTCCCTGTAAATCTGTAAGCTTGCCCACCTCTATAAATTATGGTTTTTGTGGCTGTTGTGGGAGTTATGGATTGTGGTTCTAACCTTAATTTGCGAATTTCAGAGTTAATTCGTAACCAAACCTGTGTTTTACCCATGCTATTTTCAGTGAAGTTTTCAAAAAGAGAAGTAACCCAAGAACCAGCAATAGGAAGGCCACTAAACACTGAATTAGATTTAATCTCAGCCTTGACAAGTAGAATATATGCTCAGGATTAACACACTTTATCAAATAGGGTTCAGTAACAGAAGCAATAGAAATTTGTATACAATTAATAATGGAACATGAATCAAGCGATTTTATTATCCTTCCCTCTTCACAGTATGAAAAGAAACTCTTTCTCACCATTTCCTTCGTCCGAAGTCCTATTTTTTCGGGGAGATTAAAAAAATCAAACAGACCCAAAGTGTAAACGTTTTTTTTTTTTACATAGGCCAGCCATGGGATAGCATTCTCTTTTTTTTGATTTAGGCAATCAATCAGAGCTTCCCTTCATAGAACAGCCCTGAGGGTGCTCCAGAGTTTTAACCACAATAGCAGAGGAGCTCAATTAATAGAGACCATCAAAAAAACTACCCCCTCTTCCACATGTGTAATGAGAGTTGAGGTTGATCTTGGTAAAGCTTATAAAGTCTAGCTAAAAACATGTTTTTCATCATCTTCAATTTTCCAGGAGTTATGTAACCTCATACTCCGTAAACACCCAGGGATAAACATTTACTTTTATATAACAGGATCATTTCCTTAAACGGTTTATGGCCCAATTTCTATTTAAATCGAAATATAATTTCCCCAGTATCCTCCATCTGTTTTGTTCTCTGATTGATTAAACTCTCCCACGACCCATTCGCACTGATTAAGAAGCCAAATATTCAAAGGAGGATACTTTCGCAATCAGCGTCCCATCAATAGAACTTATTTTTTATTTAGTGGATTTAGGATTATAGGTCATGATATATGATTTTTGGTGATTTACCTTGAAGCTAAGACTGTTGTGTGGCGTTTTAGGTTCTGATTAAATTTTCCTGATTCATGCCCTTATATAGGTACAATTCACATTGCCCTCATATAGGCATAGAAATCATTCCCTTAATTAGCCATAGCCCATGCAGAACAAATACAGGCTTGGCTACTTCCACCCGTACCAAACGTCACAACGATTTCTATGAAAAATGGCTTAAGCAGTAAGGGACCTTCCTCTTGCTTGAATATTGATTTATCCAAGAAATAATGTACTTTGCAAAGAACTACTATTCCCTAGGGGTTCTTTCATGACGTTATCATGCCCGACTTTACGTCAAACTAGACATCTTCAAGGTATAAATATGCCTTCACTTGCCCTATCAACACACGGTGGTTCGGAGCAGTTTGACTATCTACTTGCCTGACGCAGCTCGCTACAGCAAGTGCCAAAGGAAGCCGACCCTCCTGCTGAAACACTGATTGAGAAGCTGTCCTTTTTCTAGCTGAGAATCCAGCTTCAGTGTTTCCAAGTTCCCCTTGCGGGGTGTAGGGAAATCGAGTCCCGAGACAGAGATACCAGACCTCCTTCATTCTAAACTAAAGGTATGGAGCTGATTAGAACCTAAGAGAAATCTTGGATAGATTTTTGGCAAAGAAAACTAAACCTATGCTACACCACACTTACTTCTTACCTCGTACTAGACTTAGGTTAGGTACATGGGGGTAGGCATATTTTAGAAGCACCAGTTGAGTATTTTAGTCATTGTTATTTATGTATGTATTTTTATATGGTTTAGAAACCATACAATGCTCTTACAGTATTATTTTATAATATTGTTCTCGCTGTACGCATTATACTTTACAGTCTGCATTACGACTGTAGCAGTTCACTTTACTTGCATGAGAAAGAAGACTGTTCAATAAACCTTTTTATTGAAAACGCCCGTCTCTCTATTTCCCTGCAACTCTGTAGAAATGAAGCATGCACGATTGACTGAGTGAAATATTTATCTATTGTTTCTGCAAATCTAGAGTTACATTTCTTATTCTTGGGAAACAAAGTTGTCATGTTTATGCGGTTGTCAGAAACTAATCCCTTCTTGTGAATTCGAGAAAGTTTCTGGTGACCTCTGAGCTAGCTGGCACTCACTATTAAATTTAATATATTCGATAGAGACCTAGTCGACCTTAGTCCTATGTCTAAACTATAGAATATATTATTCCAATGCGCAGAGCCTATTGGGAATATAGGAACTACACTACCTTGCGCCAAACGTTCGGTAAGGCACTAATTTAACGCTAGATACTAAAGTAACTCAGTAGTGCTTTTCTCAGAGACCCCTTTTTCCCGTAAAATACTCCAATAGACGTCTAGAGTGGGTAAAAGGATAAAATACCCGCAATAACTGAGTAGGACGAAAATCCTATGTAGTAGTTTTTGGATTTGTTCAACGTTGAAGGATACAGTGTTCCAAAATATTGTGCACCTTATCTTTGTTTCCTTGAAACTTGCTCTGCAAACTTTCAGTCAACAAAATGCCGGATAGCGACACCGAGAATGGTGGAGCTACAGGCAATAATGCCGTACCAGGCTTTGACACAACAGGTTTCCAAGAAACCAACCCGGATGCTATAATCATCCCGGAAAATTTAAAGAAAACCATCACTATAAAACTTATAACAAATGGCCTATCATTAAGAGGTGGTAGGGTATTTTTTGTCATAGAGGCACATGAATATCGGCAGACAGAGGTATTCTATTCATGGATTATCTTCCCTGAAGCAAATTCAGTAACACGTGTTTCACTTCTACAAAGAAGAGAGACATCCAACGGAATACATTCCTTTCGAGGATATTGAAATTCCACAAACGTAGCAAGAGCATGTGCTCTGGTTTAAAGGTGCCCTACAACATCAAAATCACATGGTAGACCAGGAGCAACATGGCCCGAATTAGCCAGCTATACATCCCATCTTGCCATTGCCATTGAAGAAATGACAGGTAAGGAACTATTAGTTCATCTAAAACAACTAATTAAAATACATAGACAATTGGTTCAATATGTCATGCGGACTCTAACAGTCCAACCTCCTATAAGGATTCCACAGCACACCCCCTACCAGGGGAATACAAATAAAATTACACCACAGACTATACAATCAGTCATTGGATAGCTCAAAAATGCATTTTACACTCTATCAGAGCTACTTTCAATGGGAGGGCAGGCACTTTGTGTAGTTGTCCGGTACTTCTATGGGTAACTGCGCTGCGCCGGTCTACGCTAATACATTTATGATGTATTGTGAAGAAAATAACATATTGAACCTCAATTCTTGGAAGACACATGCCAGGATTTTCCTAAGGTACATTGATGACATCTTTGTCCTATGGCAAGGAGATCGTGAATCTTTGAATAATGCACTACTACAATTGAATAATATCAATGATCGCATCCAATTCACCCATGAGTTTAACCAAGAATCAATCAACTTCCTTGATGTCAAAATCACCTGTGTCAAAGATCATCTTGAAACTGACCTGTACAGAAAATCAACTGATAAGAATAATACATTGCATTACAAATCCTTTCACCAAACAGCCCTTAAGAATCACCTACCGTTTTCCCAACTGCTCCGGGTCAAACGGATTGTATCTGACACAACAAAGTTCGAACAACAGGCAACCACCATGATCAGACGTTTCGAACAAAGAGGTTATCCGCAAACCATTCTCAAAAATGCAAAAGAACGTTGTGACAAACTGAGTCGTCAAGAGACATTGGCATTCAAAAATAAGGACACCACCAAAAGACCTGTGGTCGTTTCTAAATACTCAGTCAACTCCAGAGCATATAAGGCATCTATACTTAAACATTGGCAAATCATAGACACTGAACCTGATTTTAAACACATTTTTCAAGGTCCGCCATTATTCGCCTACTAAAGAGGTCACAACCTAAAGGAAATCATTACCAAACCTAAACAAATAACCTCCACCACTTACAAAGGCAATCAACCCTGCGCAATTGTAAAAACTGCAACAATCTACTCAGAGGGTCAGTAATGAAACATCCCATGAAAGGTACCGACATCAACCTTAAACTCAATGCCACATGTGATACAGAGAACGTGGTGTACATAATCAAATGCCCCTGTGGATTGATCTACACTGGGAAAACTTCACGCAAGCTGAAAACTCGAATCAATGAGCACAAAAGCAACATCAGGACTCAAAATCTTAAATCATCTGTAGTAGCTCACTTTAAAGAACTCAGACACAATATTAGCCAACTACGGTTTGCTGCTGTTGAAGTAGTGTCTAGCGCGATGACAGGGACAACAACAACTTTCTCTTGCAAAGAGAAAACCATTGGATAAAATTTTTGTAATCCTCCAAACCATGGGGTTTAAATGACCGGATGGAATTTCTGTGTTATTTATGACATTGTGATTAACCTGCATTTCCTATACTTGTTGCATGCATCAGACTCACAAGATTGTATATACTTCATTTTTCTTAATTTATCTTATTTTTTACATTGCTGAAACATTCATTCATGTTTAGTCGTTTGTGACTTCCTAGTCTTTCACTATACACCATTACAAGATGGCCGCTACCATCTCTGTCCTCTTTCTATGTTGACACTTCTCTAGCCTGTTTTGAACCTTCACTATTTCTTTGACGCTAACACACGCATCGGTGCAATGATGGCTGAACGGCGTTGACATGCTGTTCATCTTGGTCCTAAAAGTAAGTTCTGTTTGTTATTCGTCAGCACCTTCGTTTAGCTAATCGTACTTTCATGCATGGTACATCCCGCTTGTTATTCACGATTTACGCTTTTTCTTTTACTTTCTACACAGCGTTGGATCAGGGTGTATTTGCTAGCCTGTTCCATGCTTTTACAGCTATTCACTTAGAAATCTTCTCTCAACGGCTTCGGCACTCATTTTAACACATTCCTGTTTCTTGCACTATTATCACGTTTTCGACCTGTTTACACTTGTTTAAAAGACCTGGGACAAATACGGTGTACTCATGGCACATTCTGCTTTGCGGTTTGTGTAAACTGCTTTTTGACTGTCTTCTTAGTATTCTGTCGCGTCTTATCATTCCGCTCTATGTCACCCGTCTTGGGACCTTAAGTTTTTCTTCGTTCTATTTGACACGTAATATTGGCTGAACCAGTCATCACCATGCAGCATGTTGGTTATCACTTAATATTCGATCTTTAATGTGTTTGTGCAATGTGACGCTTGGAAAGATCATACATATATTTTTGTTTGTATTATTTTCAGACTACCCTGACAAAGGACTTTAATCAGTCCGAAATGCATTGGGTGAATCCTCAATGATTCTTTTGCATATTTTGGGAAGTTTAAGGATGCCAAACTAGCAATTTGCTACATGATTTAAACAATTTCCTGTGGATAAAACATGGAATTAATTATGATGGAAACTATAACATTTTGAAGTCTGATTACAATTCTTCAGAACGTTCTTACGTCCAATTGGTTGTGCTCAGAGAGACGGCACTTATCTCAAGTGTCGCAGACTGTTTCTTGATTACCACACCTTGTCGGGGAGTGATATCTCTGGTGCACACCACAACTTAATTCCCGCTAGCAACTGCGGAGTGCGTAACCTCAACCCTTTTTTTTCACATGGCGAAGACATCATTATGCCAGCCTTCTCCACTCATATTCCAATTCATTTAAAATACACCTATGCCAGAAAATTGGCTGTATCCCAGGCTCCAACATTATACAAAAATCATTTAGGATGGGATGAGTATTATCCTCACCATAAAATCCAATTAAAAACTCAACCAACTGCTCAAAGGCAGTATCCAGTTGAGCAAGAAGCTAAACAACAGGTCAGGGAGATATTAGATCAACTTGAATACCAAGGGGTGATTGAAACATGCACCTCATCAATGAACAATACTCTGTTTCCTGTGTCCAAACCAGACAATACATATCGTCTAGTTTTGGATTACAGACATTTAAACTCTTGTTGCAAAGCTTTTGCAGTACAAAATGCACACAGTGCAGCACTAATGAATAACATTTTGCGCAACAAATATAAAACTACATTAGATATTTCTAAAGGTTTCTTCTGTCAAAACATTGCACCAGAAAGTAGATATTCGCAGCTTACTCAATTAGGAGGACACAGCCACAATTCTGTCGTCTCCCCAGGTATTCAAGAATAGTCCAGGGTTATTTTCAGCCAGAGTAACAGAGTTACTACAAACGTATGATGATGAGGCATTGTCACATGTCGATGACATCTATCTAACAGACGATGACTTGGATAGGCACTTCATACCATAATACTAGGTTTCGCCTCTCAAGGGTATAAATTCAACTTTAAAAATTCTCGAATTGCCCACCTCAATGTCCTTTTTCTAGGATACGAGTTGTCAAGTGAAGGCAAAAGCCTGGCAGCCAACTTTCTAGAGACATGTGCGCTGCTCCAACCTCCAAAAACGCTTAAAGACTTTAAGTCAATTCTAGGTTTCCTAAATTTCGAAAGAACTTACATTCTAAATTATTCAGAAAGGGTTAAACCTCTCTACGAATTAATCAAACCTGATTTCAAAACAGTTAATTGGACTCAAAAACACACAGAAATTTTGCGTTCGGTACAAAGAGACATGCTAGCAACAACACATTTGCAAACCCGCGTAAACGTACACAACCTTGTAATCCGAATAATTCCAGGAAGATGCGGATTCACGTACTAAGGCCATATGTATCATCATCACCATTTGCGATTTCAAAATAGCGAATTTTAAGGAATCGCTATTTAGAAATCGCTAAATGGTATGTATGTACAAAATCGCTATTTCTTTGCGATTTCCAATTATTCCTTATTTGCGAATTCGCAATTTGCGAATTCGCACATAAGGAATAATTTCCCATTCATTTCTATGGGCCAGGAGGCCCATAGCAATGACTGTGAAATAATTCTCAATTTGCGAATTCGCAATTTGCTAATCGCAATTTGAGAATTATTTCAAGGGTGCAGGGGTGTCTCAAGGACACCCTGCTGCACCCCTGTAAATCACATGTGTGTGCATATGGCGCACATACATGCCCAATGGGCATGTATGTGCGTCATATGCCACCCTCACAAATGCACAATTGTGCATATTTACAAGAAATCGCAAATTACCACCAACTGCAAGTTGGTGGTAATTTGCGATTTCTAAACCTGAAATCGCAATTTTAAAAAACTTCATACATATCATTTAAGTAATCGCAAAATTGCGATTTCTTAAAAGCTTAAGCAAAATAAGGAATCGCAATTTTTTGCGATTCCATATTTTGATAATTTTTCATACATTCCACAATTGGTAAAAAGGCCGTTTGCGATTCGCTAAGGCCGAAATTCTGTGAATTTCTGCCTTAACGAATCGCAAAAGGCTTGATACATATGGCCCTTAACCTTTAATTAAGGAGAAAAAGTACCAATAGCTTATAAATCACACTTGTACACACAAGCAGAAATGAAATTCACCTCTACAGAAAAAAATCTGACAGCGGTTCAAACTGCAGTAGCAAAAGAGAGAGCTCTCGCACTGGGTAAGCGCATAATGTTCATTACTCCTGTACCTGCCCTAGAGGCAGTAACAAAAGCGAGCATTCCAAATGCAAAAGCTTCACATCCGAGATGGATACAATGGATTAATTCTCTTGCTGCAAAAGACTTTGAATACGTTTTTCACCCCTATTTGAAAACATAAGAATTTCTACAATGCGAACAAGAATGCTCTCTGCCTACTGAAATTCTGCCTCTAGAACAATACGAATGTATAATTTATACAGACGGATCAGCACAGCCCGCAATTGGGGGTAAACAAGCTGATAGTGCTGCATGTGCGATCGTTAAAGGTCGCTGGGGCGATGGTAAATTTCGACCTATGGTCACTAAAACACAATCTCTAGGAGATTGTACAGCTCAGCGAGCTGAACTTCAAGAATTCAAGATGGCGCTTGAAAATACTGATCTCGAATTCCTAACACTCATAGTGTGCGATTCCTATTACTGCGTTCAATCTTACAATGAATACTTGCAGAACTGGATTCAAAACGGTTTCAAAGATGCAATAGGTGGCACGATCAAGCATAAGTTGCTTTGGGAACAAGTAGTTCAGTTACAAAAATAACTACAAAAAACTCCTGTGATCCATACACTGAGTCAGCAACGTGAAGGTGTTCACGTTGCAGGGAATTCATTGGCCGAAGAAGCCGCGAAGGCAGCTGTGCAATAGGCTTCCGTAGCTGCAATCACTCATTCAAAAACAAAAATAGACGGCGAAATAATGATAGCTGTCAATGCCATTAGCAAAGGCTGTGATGGAGTGTTACCTCAAAATTATCCACTCAAATATTCATACATAATTGATGTCAACTCCGTTCCTTTTGCTTGAATACCTGGAGTGGGGGATAGAGTAATTCCAAACATGAGACGTAGAGTAGCTTTGATACACGAAGCACATTTGGGAGAGGGTCTGATACATCAAGAGATCTCTAAATCTATACTAGAATTAAAGGAGATGTACTGGTGGCCAGGGATGAATGCCCACATTCACGAATTTGCAATTAATTGCCATTACTGGAACAGAGATCGCAGCAGAGAACGCCACCAGATACCTGACTACAGTATAGCCAGCCCAGTACAGACACCATTGTTAGACAGCATTAGACTATCTACACACAGATTTCCATATGGACAAATGCGTTCCCACAAATATTAAGACAAGATTCATTTGGATGTGGCCTCAGCGCTCGGCTGACGCTCAAACTGTTATAAAAGATTTGCGAGTCTTTATCGGCACAAACGCAGTAGGCACTCTACATTCTGATCAGGGTCCTTGGTTTAGCTCAAAGGCTTACAAAGAGGCCATGGCCAATCTGGGCGTTGCATTGTGGTATTCTAGTCCATTCCATCCTGAGGGAAATTTGGTTGTGGAGAAAAAAAAACAGGACATAAAGCAATCTATAACAGCTTTGGTATTAGGCTCGGGTGACGGGTGGGTCAAACATTTAATAAGTGTCCAACGTAGTTTTAACAATCTGACAAGACGTTCTCTAGGGGAATCACTCATATGAAATCCTTTTTGGAACTAGAAGGATTGTCCAGGACCTCGATCGTCACACTTCAGTGCTAGAACAAAAACCCTTTGATATCAAAGAACGTTTGGCTGTTTTGCAAGACTTAAATGAAACAAGGAAAAGTCAAAGCAACACATTGCAGAAGCCAATGACCACTGGAAAAAAAAACATCCGTCCCAGCAAGGCCTGCCTGGATTCCAAATATTGGGGATCTAGTCAGAGAAAAGATTGCAGACAAGAAGGAATTTGGACCTTCATACAGACATCCAGTACCTGTTTTAGCAATACACGGATCAAGAACAGTGTTACTGCTGCTCCTTGCTGGAAGAAAGGAGAACAGGTTTGTGTCCATCAACCTGATAAAAACCACATCATGTGGCCGATCATAAGTAGTAGGCCAAGTGGACTCCAAACATGTAGCAGACGACCAAATCTGGCTACTATCCAAGAGGTTCAACCTGAGAGACTCATCACCTTTGAGGAATCTGCAGTACGAAAAGGACTATGCAACAAAGCCATGGAACTTGTACCTCTTGAGACCCAAATAACAGTTCGTCAAGATACTCCTGTCTGCAATGATATAGCAACTGACTATAGTAATATGACAAGTGATCAAGTAGCTCCAGCAATTTCCTCAAATCGTGATGCAATCCCTACAATTGACAAAACTACCTCTGGCTATTTCATTAACTTTGATACGTTTTCTGAGGATCCCAGTGAACCTGAAACGACACCAGCTAAAAGACCTTTCAGTGAACAAGCAACAGAACTTTTCTATCAAATGAAAAAGACTTATCTGATTTCACCATGGGTTGAACTTTGGATTGTGTTGGGTGTACTTTTTCTTCTACTTTGGTTGAATCTTGTATAAACTTTAGGAATGCTGATAAATGGGAGATATAGTAAAAAGGACACAGCCAGTAAGAACATCAACTTACTCCTTAAGCCACACAAATCATCTCATCGTGAACAAAGAGACTTGTCATCAGTGAACATCACAGCCGTTCCTATACCTGGTGGTATAACTTGGGACAGAAGAGATTATGACATCTTTGGTCTTGCAGAGCTGTTGAAAATTCCACACCAATTCAAGGTTTCCTTGAGTGACTTTGTTTCATCTAGTACCTTTTCTGATGATTGGGACTTTGAGACTGTTAATAATATGATGTTAGACTTAGAAATGTCTGCAAAATTTACAAATCATGAATACTTAGAAGTTTCATCAGATTATGAACAAATGTACTGTTATACTCACTATGGTCATCATTTATTGCATAAATCTGCAAACCCTAGAAATGTACTAAAATGTAATCAATGAGAACATTGTCCAACGCCACCAAAGGGTAGCTCACAAACATTTTATGTCAAATGTTCATACTTTTCAGGCTTTAATGTCTCAAATCCAGAAACATTTTACTTTAAAAATGTCAATAAGACAGGAATGAAAAGTATGTTGACTAATACTAAGCACATTTATTCTGCTGCCTTTTATGCTCAGCTGTCTACATTAGGTTTTGACTTTTGGAAAGACAATATTGAAACAAAAACGGTCTAGGGCACAAAAGACTGGCAGGTGCGGGGACTAGAAGGTTTATTTAGAGCCTGCATCATCCCTGAACAAATAATGGTTTTTTTTTTATTTTTATTTTGCATTTTGAGTAGAACAAGAAACACAAGAAAGGCCACTGAGGTGCTGCACATTTCCCCACGCAGGGGGCACAATCAGAGTCAGAAGCATTGACATCTCATAGGAACATAGGCACATCAAGTCCGAAACTACGTGAGCAAAGCCATAAGTCCTTAAAATAACAGTTCGGTGAGACTATTAACGGCGTTGAATGATGTAGAAGCTAAGTAGAAGAGCCGTCAAACCCATGTTCCTTCACATCCAAGCCGGACGGCTACGGGCCCAGCAGTATGCACCCCAGTACGACCAGAAACAGGAAAGTAAAACTCCTCCCCCCCTCCCCCCCATGGTGGCGACTCCAGACATACACGCACACATTCTGTCATCCAGACTAGACTTGAAAAAGGTGCAGTGACCGTAAGGATGCAGGACAGACAGCGGAGGGTAGTCCCTTGGAGAGGAAGGCAACCAATGGACCCCATTGGAACTGAAAGTTCTTGAAGTTACCAAGGAAGATGTCCGCCATCCTTTCCAAGCTTAGAAGCTTCCAGAGTTGTGCGTGCCACAGAGATATTGCCGGTGCCTCCTTCCGTTTCCAAGCAGCGGCCAACGTAAGCTTGGCAGCTCCCAAACATAGCCATAAGATCTTCTTGTCAGCCCGGGTCTGATGTTCAAGACCGGGTTCACGCAAACCCAACAGAACAGAGGCAATAGAGTCCTCTATGGGATAATGAAGGATGTCCCTGATATGTGAGAGAATCTCCTCCCAATATGGTCGGATCACTGGGCAGTCCCACCAGATGTGGCGGAAGTCCCCGAGGAGCCCACAACCCCTCCAACATTGGTCTGAGGTGGCCGGATAGATGCGGTGGAGCCTAGTTGGGCATAGATACCATTGCATGAGCGTCTTGAGATGAGCTTCCCTCAGATGCAGCGAATGATTAAATGCCGTCAGGTCCCGCCATAGCGCTGACCATTCAGTATCGGAGATATCTCTCCCTATCATTACCTCCCACTGTTCCATGTAACGAGGCCTAGGCGTCACCGTCGATTTAAGCAAAAGCTGGTATAAAAAAGAGATGACTCCCTTCATGGCAGACGTCCGCAATATGAAAGCCTCGAATGGCGGCGGAGGTCTTGTTGCTGCCTCCAGTATCCCAGGCGCCGTGGCCCAATGAAGCAGTTGTACATGATGATATCGTTCGGACTGGGGGATCCCGTAGTCCCTCATACAGTTAGCAAAGGTGAGGGGAACCTGCCCATGAAACAGATGAGTCAAGGCCCTGCAGCCTCCCTCCCTCCAAGCATCAAAGGCCCCCTCTCGAAGCGCCGGCGGGAAAGCCGGATTGAAGTGTAAGGGCGTAAACAGCGAAGGAAACGTAGTCCAACGCTCATCCGTAGCAAAGGTGTCCCAGACCTTCAGTGTGGTACCCGTAGGGGTACTGACGTAGGCGTTCAGAGGCCGGTCCTTCTTGGGCTTCCACGCCAAGTCCCAGACCGATCTGCCAGCCACGCTCCGGTCCATGTGCAGCCAGTGTTTTTCCGACGTTTGCTGCGACCACTCCACCAGCACCCTCAGTTGCGCCGCTTTATAATAAAGCTGCAAATCAGGCAGTCCCACTCCGCCCTCGGATTTCGGCCGACGCAAGACCGCAAATGAAAAACGTGCCCAGCCCCCCTGATACACAAATCGCAGTATCTGAGTTCTGAGACGCCGAAAAAATTTGTTATCTAGGGGAATGGGCAGGGCTTGAAATAAATATAAATATTTAGGAAGGAGAACCATCTTTACAGCATGGATTCTGCCCAGCCATGATATAAATTTAGGTTTCCACCTATCCAATTCAGCTCGGGTCTTCGCTAGCAAGGGCGGGAAGTTGGCCAAAAACAGCCCGCCCACTGTCGGAGTTAGATGGACCCCCAGGTAGACCAGTGAACCAGCTGCCCAGGCTAAAGGTGTCAAGAGCCTCACATGTTCCACTTCCTCCTGCGAGAGAGTAAGATTCAAGATATATGACTTGCCATAGTTGACCTTGAAGCCTGCCACCGCTTCATATCGCAGCAAGACCTCCCTGACAAAGGGCAGTGAGTGTTCCGGGTCCGCTACCGATAATAAAATATAGTCCGCGAAGAGCGTGATTTTGTTTTGCTCTCCCGATAACGGTATACCCCGAACCCCTTCATGCTCTCGCACCGCCGTCACTAAGGGCTCAATACTCAATGTGAACAGGAGTGGGGAAAGGGGGCATCCCTGCCTGGTGCCCCTGGAGTGCGGAAAGAACGCCGACAAATGACCATTCACCGCTACTCTAGACCTGGGGCTGCAAAAATTGGCCTTCACCATGGTGATAAACTTTTCCGAAAAACCGAAGGCTGACATCGTGTTAAATAGGAAGCCCCAATCCACTCGATCGAAAGCCTTTTCGGCGTCCAACCCCACCAGTACCGCTGGGATGCGGAACCTATCAGCTTTTTCAATTAAATGAACCACCCTACGCGTATTATCGTGAGTCTGGCGCCCCTTGATGAATCCGGATTGATCCGGATGTATGATTGCAGGCATCAAGTCTTGCAATCTATGCGCCAGGATCGCCGAGTATAATTTAGCGTCTATATTAAGTAGCGCTATGGGGCGGAATGAGGCACACTGGGCGAGGTCCTTCCCGGGCTACGGCAGAACCGTAATCACCGCCTCCGCCAAGAAGCCGGCTGAGGAGCCGGACACGGCCATGTCATTAAAAAGGGATGTTAAGAAATCACAAAGTTCGGTGGCGTAAGATTTGTAAAAGACCACCGTATAGCCATCCGGCCCAGGCGCCTTGTGTAGTTTCAGATTCTTAATGGCCTCAAGCACTTCCTCCCTGGTAATCGGAGCCTCCAACAACCCATTCCACTCTTTAGATATCTGGGGGAGGGGCAGGCACCTCAAGTACTCCCTCTGGGCTCCCGTATCGAGCCTGTCCCCCGCATAGAGGTCCGCATAGAAGCGGCCAAAGATGGCCGCTTTCGCTTCGTCCCTATGTTGCAACTCACCTGCCTCATCCTGAATCCCTCCGATATATTCCCGTTCCCTCCTGTCACGTAGTTGACGTGCCAAGTGCCTACCCACCTTATTCCCACAGGAGTAAGACTGTCGCCCCAGCCTCAGCATCGTAAGTTCGGCCCTGTTATTGTAGTGAGCTCTCAATTTCCCCCGTACCGCCGTTAGAGGTCGAAGGGTCACTCTCGAGGGATTGAGCTTGTGGGCCTGTTCGAGGCGTGCCACCTCAGCCTCCAGAGCCTCCCGGTCCTTTCGCCGCAACCTATTAAGATGAGCATTAAGGCCCAAGCACGTGCCCCTGATGGATGCCTTAGAAGGCATCCCAGGTGTTGGTGACCGAGGTATCGGATGCTGGATTAAGCTCAAAAAACTCCCTAATGGCTGCCCGCAGTGTCTTATTGGAGGTATCGTCCCTGACCACCTAGGCTGGGAAGTACCATTTCCTCTGCCCGCCGCCGGTCGATGACCAACGGAGGCTAAGCACCAGCAAACTGTGGTCGGAGACTGAAAGCGGAAGAAAGGTGGAATCGAGGACATCTCCCCTAAGGGCCTGACTGAGGAAAATGTGATCCAATCAGGAGTAGGAGGGATGTACGTGAGAGAAATATGTGTAATCCCGGGAGGTAGGGTGATAAAAGCGCCAACCATCAACCAATCCCAACTCCCCCACCATCTGCTGCGTTGATGCCGAAAACACACCCGTATCAGCCCTGTGGGCCCCAGAGCTATCCACTGTCTTATCCCACACCAAGTTAAAGTCCCCTAGGAGAAACAAGTGACCATCAGCAAAGTCACCCACTTTCTGTAGTACGTCTTGTAGAAACTTATTTTGACCAGCATTAGGAAGATACACTACTACAAAGGTACACAGCCGCCCCTGAACAAGCCCTTTCACCATCAGCCAGTGGCCATCCTTGTCATTGTGTACCTCTATAGGTTGGAAGTGCAGCGCAGCGCGGAAGAGGAGAGCCATCCCTCTATGTTTCGTAGATGCAGAAGACCTATATATAAGGGGATACGCCCTATGCCTGAGGCGCAGCTCATCCTTGCGCACTAGATGAGTCTCTTGAAGCCCCACAACATCCAGCTGATGATCCGTCACATATTTCCACACCTTCTGCCGCTTCTGCGGTGAGTTGAGGCCTTTAACATTCCAAGTTCCTATACTAACAGGCATAATGGAATAGCACCCCAGAGCCCTCTACAGCCATCCCATGAATCTCCCCTCCCGTACTCGGAACCCTACCAGTCAGAGGCAAAGTCGGGGAGCAACCCAGGGAACCCCCCCTGACGCTACCCGCCAAACCACAAGCCATCCCGCACCTTGGAGACATCCCATCCCGCCCCACACCCATCACAACTGTCTGCACACATCCAGCGACACATGCCACAGATCACCCCCGTAGCCACCATTGACCCCCCATGAACCCTTCACCCAGGACCCCCTCCCCTCAACCCCCCCACAACCAAATGAACAATAGAGAAAAACTCAGAGCACTGAACCTGAACAAAGTACCCAGCAGTTCCAGCAGACCGTAGTTCGTGAGGCCCCATCTGGACTGAAAATGCGGCAGGGGTACCATCTCGGCGACCCCCAAGGCCAAGGACCGGGGTGTCTTCTCCAAAAGTACAACCAAACCCCCGGCACCTTAAGGCCAGTGCCCCCCCGGCGCCAGACCATCAGCGAGTCAGGAATCAGGCCGCTCCAGAGCTTTGCTGAGAATCTGCTAGTGTTGCTGAGGCCACCGAAGCTACGGCATCTCCCCTTTCCTGCAGGCTAGCAGCGCGGTCCGGTCGCCGCCTGCCCGGAGACGAACCAACTCTGTGCGAGGAGGACGAGCGATGACGCCTCCTTGATGGTGAAGTGTTTGCTCCCTGGGAAGGCGCAACATCATCCAAGCCCAAAAGGTCCTTCGCCACCTGGAGGGAGCGAATCTGCGCCAGACTATTCTGCCAGCGAAAGATGATACGGAAAGGGTGTCCCCATGAGTAGGAGATGTTGCGTTCCCGCAGGAAGGAGGTTACTGGGCGGAACTCTCGTCTCTTCTGAAGCGTGGAGGCCGCGAGATCCTGGTATAGCTGTGGACGATGGTCCCTAAATTGCAGAGATGAGATAGCTCTGGCCTTCCTCAGGATGCGCTCCTTCACTTGAAAATCGTGGACACATACAAGGATGTCTGGGGGGGGACCCCCTCGCCTGGGCAACCCCACCCTATGCATTCTGTCCATTCTTATTTCCTGCAAGTTCTCCTCGTCCAGAATCTGCAGAAACAGGGCCTGGACATAGCCACGCAGGTCCCCCGCCTCTCCATCCCATGGCACAGCTCGGATACGAATGTTGTTCCTCCGGGAACGGTTCTCCAAATCCTCCATGTGGGTCTGCAAACCCAGATTCTCTTCCGTGAGGCGGATGATGTCTTGTTGTAGCTGGTGCACATCGTTCGCCACACTCAGATCATGATCCTCCAGCGTCGCCACCCGCTCTCAAAGTCCATCCACATCTCTCCGCAACTCCCGCAAATCCGAAGCCAGCTGCGCCCGTAGTTCAGAGATGTCCTCTTTAATGGAGGCGAAGAGCTCGGACATAAAGGCCTTGGTGGCAGGCGCCTCATCATCCGATTGCTTTGACGAGCCACTGGCTCCTGGAGAGGCCGGCTGCTGTGAAGATTTAGGTGCACCGTCCTTCCCCGGCCTCCCCTTGCGTAACGTGTTAGACATCGCAAAGCTTCGGTCGTAGCACGTGGCGAAGGCAATCCCCACTCACTAGCTAGGGCAACAAATAATGTTTTTAAATGACACTGTTCAACAGACATCTTGTCTTGGCTGAGCTAAGATAAAAGATTTAAACAAACCTTCCATACCTACACCTGCACCTGATAGTTAGAACACTACAGTGGGGGTGGTCGACCTAAAAACTATTTTACTTAAAAACAGAACAGATCCTGGTTGGAAAAAAGTGGTTAATATGGCCCGGAGACACAAAAAACTGCCAAGATAGATTACTGAATAAGACACAAGGGTTCACATTCACTAGGCGAGATCCAAGATATGTCCAGAGACAACATCCAGGGATAGTTACATCATACAGTGTAGGAAAAGTGTGCCTTGAGTGGCTACAAAAATCTACACTAAAAGAGGTAAAACAACACTTATCTTTACTTAAAGATGGCGTTAATTTAAAGAACTTCTTACAAGTACCCCCTAAACCGCGTCATAAACGTTTTATATACGCCAGTATCTATGCTATTGATAATGAGGTTTGGAAAATTACGCAAGCAGACACTGCAGAACGAATACGAAAAATTGATTGTATTAATTTAGAGAAATCTCTCTCTGTAGTTGACAATGGGTTAACGACTCTGTCATCCAAAATATATTCTTTGGACAGCATAGTATCCTCTGCCATAGACATAATGGAACAGGACTTGGTCATGTTGCAACATGGTCAGTCACAATTGCGTTCTATAATGCTTTTAGGCTGGACGTTACAAAATATGCGTTCTGGCTATGTGCCATGGCGTCTAATCAACACCACATCACTGTTTTCTGAATTTAACCTTACAGATAAACAAATCACTTTGGCACAAAGAGGAGCAGACTATACAGTGCTGAGCATTGAACAACTGTTTCTGAGAAGCCAGCGACAGAATGGATAATACAAGGTACTATCACTCTGCCGGTTACAATTTTCCATTTTCAGTATTGTTTGAAACATATACCAGACCCCCCAGGATATTGCGGCATGGATTAGCAAATTTAGCAGCACAAATATGGAAATTTAGCGGCACAAATATGGAAATTCAGCGGCATTTTTGCGGCACTTTATTTTACTCATAATCATTCCCTTTTAGCCTGAAATCAATGGAAACTTCTAGCAGTGTATTCCACTTTGCAATAGGCATGTTTAAAGTAACTAGTTTAAAGTGTCTGCAGCTCTATGGAAGCACAGCTCAAGTCCTAACCTCGTGGAGGGAGCTGTGTTTCTCCCTGGGTTGTTCTAGTGCCAATGTATGCACCTCGCCCGGGGCACCGCTGCCTCCTGGATCCATGAGGCAGGACACCTCTTCCTGAGGCAGTATCGTAGTGGCTGATCCAAATAAGTCAGAGAGACTGCATAGGGAGGTCACCACCTGCTTACCTGGTTCAGTCCTCAAACCTCGACTTGAGCATGCACCTAACACCCTGATACCATTCCTTGTGCCGCTAACTTTTCTAATACATGCCACAATATCCTGGGGGGTCTGACTAGAGGAGCGAATTGAAAGATCTGTAGAAAAGAGAGCTGCAAAGCAAGCTGGTTTCAGTTCCCCCTTGAAGGTGAAGAGGAAATCATTAGCTCATCAAGATTCCATTTGGATGCAGGCAGTAGGAGTGTTGTAATGGGTGTAAAAAATGTAAGGAATTCTGCCATACATGCGGTGTTCCCTAAGAGTCACACGTTTGCCGCAGAAAAGGGGTCCATCATAAGTGAATTTGTATTCAGCCTACCTTCTGTATTTTATCTGTTTCAGTCATATAAGTTCAACTATAATTCTATGCAAAATGTAGAAATTGACTATTCATAGAACATGTGTTACTATTTCAAACTAGAAATCATTTTCCTTGTGGGCTAAACCTACGCATCTCACCCTGCTAGTCACCTCAGACTTAACCTCTCATATCATTAAGCACTTCAAAGTTTCCACAGAGTAGCTGGGGTAGTTTAGTAGTAGTCTTTTTGGACACAGCACTTTTTCATATTTATATTTAGAGCGCAAACTCAACCCGAAGGTATTGATTGGAGCACTTTACCTGAGCGCCAGTTACTTTACACAGTTATTCAACATATTCATGTTTGATTTTCCCAGAATCACAGGATGAAGAACCAACGCCAAGACTCGAGCCGAGTTCTCCAGTTCCAGAGTCCGCAGTTTTGACTGTAAAGCCACATCCTGTCACCTTGCCTCAGTCACCACGAGCTGGGAAGTATGCAAGCAATGCTTTCCCTTGATTACAGTCACTAATTCAGGGCCTGCACCTTCCCCCTTTCTGGTTTTGAATGTAATTTGAGTCCTCTCAAAGTATTTGATGTTTATGAGTCTCCAAATAATGAAAAATAACCATGCTCGTGCACTGCCAATTCCTTGCATGCGATATATATTGTGTTGCAAATCGTTTTATTTACACCATCCTTCAATAATATTTTGCCAGGTTTTTTTTTGTTGTCACAAAGCACGTGGAATTCTATGCCCGGCTGCATCTCATGTATTCAATGCGACTAACAAACACACACAGTGTGAACAAGAAGTCTCAGGAATGTGTCATAAAGTAATGGCCGAAAATATAATTCAAATCCCAGAGCATGCTGTTGTGCTCAGTATTGACGAACTGGAGACATTCCCATAGAAATACGATATATTTTCTAACATTGTTTAATCGTACATTTACTAAATGATTTTCAAATTCTTTTTCTGCTTTTCTTGAACATAGATTAACACGAGTGTAAGTTTAGTAAATCCTTACAGTGTGTGTGCGCACCTACCAGCTTAGGCTTTCACAGAAGTGGGGCCCATCCTCGTTGAGTAACTTGATCCACCGAGAGACGGCTGCTGTGGCTTCTTCAAGATTAAGGTCAGAGGTCGCACGAGTTCCAACAATACTCGAACATTGTCTTGAGATGAAATGAGTAGAGATGTTTTTATAGAGGGCACAGAAATAATGAGCTGGAGTGCCTTGTAAAAACTGATTGTGTTTTCCAAATTACGCGGGCAGTTTAGTAAAAAATCGCTGACTTTTTTCAAAACTGCTGATTTCGCGATTTTTTTGCAAATCACGAAATCGCGAAAGCCTGGAGGGTCTGATATACCAGCAAGTGTATATGAAAGGTTGGGTAAAGAATACATCAAGACTGGATTTCTCTGCTAAAACTACAAGTCCCAGCACCTGCACGCTGCACACGGGACTACAAAGCAAGGTGGCCGCTTTTCCACACAGCGGACGCGATCAGCGGGCGCGCCTCTGTCGAGCCTAAGTCCTGCCCGTCTGCGCCCGTCCGCGCCAGACCGGGCCATGGGGCCACCAACTCTGATACTGCTGACATCACTTCTGCCCTACCAGGTACTATTTTAACCTATGCGGCCGACGATCTGATGTCCCATAGATAGGTGTTGAATACTCATTGCTCCACTTGCTCTCCCCCCATTCAGGGGTTTCACTGTAACAACTGCGGTTTTACCTTGGGGAGGATGAGCAGATGTAAAAGGAGGAAAGGGCCACCTTCACAGGGCACAATGGCTGCTACTAAAATTCTTTCCACTCCACCTAAACTGCATTTTTGGAGCATTAATTGACGATCCCTTCCCAAGCATCAAAATCACATTTATGATTTTCTTGTGGATGAGAAACCAGATGCCATTTTCCTAACGGAAACATGGCTCCAGGCAAGCTCAGGACCGGATATTGCATTTGCGATTCCTTCTGGCTATGTCATGGTAAATAGAGATAGAGACATAGGTAGGGGCGGCGCTATTGCCATAATATTCAAATCAATTTACAACTGCAAATTTGAGGCTTTTCCGCTACAGGGCTGTGAGGCTGCCTTATTCAAATTAGCTATCAGTGCCCAGATGACTCTATCTGGTTTACTGATATATCGTCCCCCTGGGAATTCTACCCCCTGGTTAACATCCTTTTCAGAAACCATTGCCCCATTGATCTTGAAAGCCGCAAATTTGACTATTCTAGGAGATCTGAATTTACATCTGGAAGACCCCCTATGCTCTGTGGTAAATAAAAAAAATGAATTATTTACGCTGTCGGAATTTCTATAATTACCCAAGAAAATGGTAATGCATAAAATGAGGAGCAAAGTCCGTGGTCTTCGAGTTGAAAGGGTTTTATTCCAGAACTCGAGTTAAGGGAGAGCTCCTTCACTAAGCGGGTTCAGGAGTAGTCTGCTTTACTTGGAACATAACAGCACTTATATACATTATGAGTACAATCAAAAGAAGGAGTTCCCCCGGACTTGATTCAATCATTCATGATGTAATCATACGGAAGACACAGCATGCTTGTTCTCGTTTAAAGAATAACTTGAATTATATTTACACATAGACAAACATATTGCATCGAGGTGATTGTGGTGACAGGTTACAGAGTTACTAGTGTCTGGGGACAGAGAATCGAGGCATTGTTACAGGGCCATTTCTGTCGGAAAGGTAAAGAGGACGAGGCATTGTGCGTTCTTTACTTCTTACACAAGGGTGGTGATGTCTCACAATGGTATGTGTGTGCAGCTGGGAGGAAGGAGAATGGGCTGTGGTAAACTATTCTCCTTCGTGGCAGTCTTGTGTGCTTGATCAGGTTTTCACTTGATTGTTGACCCAACCCATGGCTGCCCCCGCAAGCTGAGAGATCATTGACGAGCAAGAGCTGCTCGTTCTGTGACAGAGTTGGAGAGGGGGGGTTTTGGCGAGGCAACCATCTTAACTGACTCCGTTCTGTTTTAAGGGAAACATATTGAACGGGACGGAAACCCGTAAAACACACGATGGCTGGCCATTATTTCTTTGCATGTGCCAGTACAACGAAGAGAAAAATAGGCAAGAGGGGGTATAACAGGATTTGTGCTTGAAGTAGGGAAATCGGCTTGCCTGGTCGGTGTTAGGGTGGATAGGGTACATGATGGGACACCAGGCGGAAAAGGGAGTTTTTAATCAACTTCCACATTCCCTCCTTGTCCCATAGAAACCCTATTACAGAGATTCTTAATCAATTTCTATATTTATTAGGTCATATACTTGTTCTTGCAACATGATCATTTCATTTTTCTTTCCTCTGTTTCGTGGACGAGGAGTACAGGAAGTGGCACACAGTCCACAAAGGGCGGGGCCACACTGGACACAGAGGCAGCAGGTGAAAATAGTGGCTAAAACGAGGCCCAGGACTGTTAGTGCCTTCCACCCCCAGGTGGACAGGAGGTTCCACAACCAGCCGGTCAGGGACCATGTGCCAGTGTCCATATCCAATTTATCGGATAGTACATGGAGGCGGGAGATAGCAGAATAAACTGATTGGGCGTTGTCTGGAATAAATACACAACAACTGGACCCTATTACCTTACACACACCACCACGGTCGGCTAACAGGACATCTAAAACTATTCGGTGCTGCAGTGTCATGAGCCTGTATGTAGCTACCTCAGCTGTAATGTTATTTAAGGCGCCAGTTGTTTCGTCTATGGCGGCCTGAACTACACGGGTTAGTTGTCGGATGTGGCGACTATTTGCCATAGGTCCCCAGAAAGGGAGCAAACCTTTAAAGAAGTCTCCAGCTTCTTGTCCTGCAGTATCTTCTGCATCTATGACCCCCCTTCGCTGTCTTCTAACTTGGGTCAGAGGGTCAATCAGGTGGTAATTGGCAGGGGTTGTGTAAGTTGGTGGTGATAGGAATGCGATGTAGCACTTTCCAGACCAGCCTTGAGGCAACCAGGTGCGCGCATGGGGTCCACAGATGAAATAGGTGTTTGGGGCAGTTACTATGGTCAGAAAATCGGGAGCGGGCAGTGTATATGTCCTATCACACTCGCTGTTCCCCATTACTTCCCCTTTTCCTTTCCCCCTTATGCAAAACCGGCCGTTTCGCGGTACTACCCAACCTCCTTGATCTGTCCGTCTTTTATCGACAGAAAACATTTCCCTGAAGGAAGCAATGTCATGGAACTGAGAGTAACTGATATTTTATGATCTTCGGCCCTCCCCCAGGTTACAGTGAGATCCACCATTTTAGAAACAGCCTTTACTATTTTTGTCTTTACCACGTTCCAAGTACTCTCGTTTTTCAATTTTGTCGGGGGAATGTTTCTGACTGAAGCAGAGAATATCATGGCTAAGGCATAGGCGGACCCTGAATAACCAAACAGGAGGGAGAAAAAGGGCATTCCCTTATGTACGGAATGTGGCATCAAGCCACAAACCCAACAGTTTGTCTTGTTGACTATGAGTTGGTGTTTATGGAGGGTGGAAATGAAGGTATTATTTACAAATTCCTTTCTTCTGTTCTCGAGGTGTGGGGGAAGATCAACATCGGAATGCATATTGGTATTCTTTACAAGTGTGGAAGAATGCGGAGGGAAAACTGTACATAAGATCCAACCCAGACAAGCTGCTACACAGCAAACAAGTAACATTATCAGTAGAAAAATCGAGAACCAGCTATGCAGTAATTTTACATAGTTAGTCTTTTTCCATTTGCGCATCATGTCATTTCTCCTCATATTGTCTATGAATTTAACATCAAAATGTCTCTGTACACGAGATCAAAACGTCTCCCAGCAGCCGCTTCACCAAGAGCTTGTTCCTGGGCTTAATTAGCCACCGGTGCGCTATGATCAGGTGTAATGTCTTTAGTCTATTTCTGGTGAGATCGCAGCCGCGATCTGTATTCCTGTTGAGGAGTGAGTTCTGGAAGTGGTGAAATTATATCCGGGGCGTTTATAACCGTTGAACAGGGCACAGTGTCTGTTGGTGTTGGTCCAAAAAAATTTCGGCAGTGGCTAGCGTGGAGCCATCCCTTGCGTCCTTCTACTTTGACAGCCGTCCTCGTGGTCAGGAGTACTAATTTTGGAGCTGTCCACCTTTTCTCCAGGGGGCTGGTACGATCGAAGTTCCGGACAAGTATCCAGTCTCCGGGCTTTATGGAGTGTTCCTCAGGCGTGGTGTGGTCTGGAAAAGCTGTTGCAACCTGTGAACGACAAGATTGGAGTGCATACATCAAGGAAGCCAGGTAATCTGTCAACATGTTAGAATCAATTTCAGTCAGTTTCCTAGGAGAAGAGACACCCCAGATGTTAGGAGATCTCCCGAATGTTATTTCGAAAGGGGACAGTCCCGTCCGGGAATGTGCCACCATCCGCATGTAAAAGAGAGCGACCGGGAGGGCAGTGACCCAGTCTATCCCTTTTTCTGCACATATTTTGGCTAGTTTCGTTTTCAAGGTTTGGTTGTGTCGCTCTACCAGGCCCGCTGCTTGAGGGTGTCGGACACAATGAAATCTCCAGGAATATCCCAGTAGAAGAGAAACAGCTTCCATTAGTTTGGAAGAGAAAGGCTGTCCATTGTCTGAATAGATGACCCTTGGCAACCCATACCTGGGGAAAAATTCTCTCACTAATTGCTTAGCGGTTGTCTGGGCACCATAGTCTGGGACGGGGTATGCTTCAGTCCATCGTGTCAGTGTACACACTGCCACCAGTACATATTTGTATCCTCTACATCTGTCCATTTGGATATAATCCATTTGGAGGACTTCGAAAGGATGGTCAGGAGGCTGGAATCCACCCTGTTCTACTGGTACTCCTTTACCAGGGTTAAATTGGCAACATATCATACAAGATTTTACTTTTTGTTTGGCTGCAGCTCTTAGGTGTTTGTTAAACCAGATGTTCCGTAAACTATCCAGCATACCTTTCTCGCCTAGGTGGGCGGGGCTATGGACCGTGTCAATTGTTATGTTATGTTATGTTATGAGAATTTGTATAGCGCGCGGCTGCCCCAGCCAAGGGGCGTCCCGGCGCTGCAAGCTGACCAGAGTGCAGAATGAAGGTGCACAAAGAAAACGGATTATTGGAAAAGATGGGTTTTGATGGCTTTTCTAAAGGCTAAAAGATCATGCATCCCCCGTATGGTTACAGGCAGGCTGTTCCATAACTTGGCAGCAAGGAGGCTGAAAGAGCGTCCCCCCACTCTAGCAAGTCTAGTGCGGGGGATGGTCACTAGATGTTGTCCCTCTGAGCGGAGGGATCTACTGGGAGTATACTCAGACAGGAGGGGACTCAGCAGTGGGGGAGAGGCGGTTTTGAGGATCTTGAAGGCTAGACATAGAGCCTTGAACTGGATCCTTCTTCCCACCGGGAGCCAATGCAGTTTTCTTAACGTTCCAGAGACAGAAGAGTGGCGAGGGAGGCCGACCAGAGCCCTGGCAGCCGCATTCTGGACTCTCTGCAGTCTGGTGGTTTCAGCCAGGTTTGCTCCCAAAAGGAGAGAGCTGGCATAGTCCAGTCTAGAAAGGATCGTCGCCTGGACGATAAGTTGGCGAGTGCGGCAGTCAAAGAACTTCAGGATGGGCCTGATGTTGCGTAGAATGCCGAAGCACGTGGCGGCCACTTTCTTGGTGTAGATGGTGAATTTTAGAGCCGAATCGACCCAGACACCTAGATTTTTTACACAGTCTTTTGGCTTGGGGGGTGGGCCCAGAATGTCAGGCCACCAATTATCTCCCCAGGAAGCTGTATTTTTTCCCAAGAGGAGAATCTCGGTTTTACCGGCGTTTAGTTGGAGAAAGTTCGCCGTCATCCAGTTGGTGATGTCGATGAGTGTCTGTTTAAAGTGAAGGGCTTCCAGACCACTGTTGTTATTCAGTGCCACCACCAACTGGGTATCATCAGCATATGATACCAAAGCCATACCATTCCTTCTAGCCACCTCCGCTAACGGGCGGACATAGACATTGAACAAGGTAGGGCTAAGGGACGAGCCCTGCGGCACTCCCTGCCCAATGCTATGCTCCTTCGAGATGTAAGGGGGGGTGGAGACTCTAAAAGACCTGTTAGACAGGAAGTCTCTAAACCACCCCAGGGCTGCCCCTGTGACTCCAATTTCCTCCAGTCTCATCAAGAGGACCTCATGTGACACCGTATCGAAGGCAGCACTGAGGTCCAATAGGACCAGTGCTGCAGTACCGCCGGCGTCAAGAATGGTACGGAGGTCCTCAGAAACACTGAGCAAGGCTGTCTCGGTGCTATGACCAGCTCTAAACCCGTGTTGGGAGTCGTCCAGGATGTTATTGGTAAGGAGGAAGTTGGACAAGATGTTATTGACGTGTGCCTCGGCCACTTTAGCAGGCCAAGGGAGCAAGGAGATCGGCCTAAAATTCTCCGGAAGTGAGGGATCCAAAGTGGGTTTTTTTAGAATGGGGGACACCCATGCCTGTTTCCATTTGATAGGGACACTGGCAGTGGAGAGTGACCGATTGATGATGTCACGAACGTGATCTGTGATGAGTATATGAGCGTCACAGAAAAGGTCGGGCTTTAAGGGATCTGCCGGAGACCCAGATTTGATCTTTCTACAAAGTTTAGAGAAAGTCTCACGGTCAAGTGTGGGAAGGGAAGTGAGGGAAGGCCTGGTAGGATCAAAGGTGACCGGTGACAGTGGGTCTTTGGGGAAGGTGTCGTATATCTTCCTGATTTTCTCAGTGAAGAAATTAGCCATGTTGTTACAAAGGTCGGGCGAGGTAGTAATGACGTTGACAGTTTTTTTTGCCGTGAGGTCTTTCAGAATTTTAAAAACCGATTTTGAGGTATTAGAGCTGCTGTTGATTTCACTGGCATAGTATGCCGCTCTTATTCTGCAGACTTTACGGTGGTAGGATTTTTGGAGCAGGACATATTCTTGTTTAAGACTGGCATCATAACTTTTCCTCCAACGTCTCTCTGCCTTCTTACATTCCTTTTTCAAGGTGGCAAGTTCTGAGTTGTACCAAGGACTCGCCGTGTGAGTGCGGGTCTTGGTCCATCTAGCAGGGATAAGGGTGTCGAGAGCCTGGGTAATCCAAAGGCAGAACTGATCGTATCCTGCATCCAGATCATCTCACAATTATGACTTGTACCATGGAGTCAGGGAGAAACCACACTGTTCTGTCTTTGGTCATCCAACCCTGATCGGTCTGGACCCCTCCTTGTTCAGTCCATTTCTTTATTTCATCTGTGGTGGCATGTGTCTGTATGTCTTGCACATCTTTCAAGGGGTCCCTCACTATCATAGTGACAGTCTGTGTGGGTAACTGAGAGTCTGATGTATTCACTGGGTTCTGGGCTGTCTGTTTAACAGTCCGGTCCGCTAAGTCATTTCCTTTAGATATGGTGTCTGTAGCTTTGGTATGTGCTTTGCACTTCAGAATAGCTATGGCTGTAGGCAGGTGTATGGCATCTAGTAGGGCTTGGATCAGGGGACCATGTTGTATTTTGGCCCCATGTGAGGTAAGAAAACCTCTTTCTTGCCATAACACAAAATTATGAACTACACCAAATGCATATTGAGAATCGGTGTAGATGTTCACTTTCAATTGTTTTGCCCATATGCAGGCCTGTGTCAGGGCAATGAGCTCTGCTGCTTGGGCTGACAGGATGTCTATTCTTTGGGTCTCTATGATTTTACAGTCCGTTGTTACTGCATAGGCTGCCACTAACTCTCCAGCGCTTGTCCTCATGCACGATCCATCCACATAAAGTGTTACATCAGGATCTGGGAGTGCAACATCTGTTAGGTCTTGTCTTGGTTTTGTCACTACATCGATCATCTCCACACAGTCATGTTGTGTGGTGTCATCTGAGTTTGAGGGCAAAAGGGTAGCGGGGTTCAGTATGTTGCATCGTCTGATCTCTATGTGTGGCTGAAAAAGCGTTAGTTCGTATCCTGTCAATCTTGCTACAGTCAGGTGTTGAGTCTGTGTTCTGTTTAGAAGGACTTCCACGGCATGTGGCACTTGTACTATCAGGGGATGTCCTAACACTATTGAATCGCTTTGTCTTATGGCCAGGGCTGTAGCCGCAACGGATTTCAGACATGCAGGCAAAGCTTGTGCTACGGGGTCCAATGTGCTAGAAAAATAAGCACAGGGTCTATTTCTTCCTGCTCGGTCTTGTGTGAGGACGGATAGTGCTGTTCTGTCACGTTCTGTCACGAACAGGGTAAAATGCTTGCTGTAATTCGGGGTAGCTAAAACTGGTGCTTGACACAGAGCTAGTTTTAGAGCTTCAAATGCTTGGGAGTGTTCTGATGTCCAAGGGAGAGTTGTATGAGTGGCTGCTTCCACTGTAGTTAACTGTATGAGTGGCTTGACTATGTGGGCATACTGAGGGATCCATTGTCTGCAATATGAGGTGAGACCAATAAATGCACGCACTTCTTTTTGTGACTTTGGCTGTGAAATTGTCGAGATCAATTGGATTTGTTCTTGTGTCAGTTGCCTACCCTCCTTGGACAGCAAATGTCCTAAGTAAGCCACTTGATGTGCGCAGAACTGCAATTTTGAGGGAGACACCTTGTGACCTTTGTCTGTCAGGAAATGTAGAACTGTGAGAGATGCTTTTTCACAATCTGGTTCTGTCCTTGCTGTGATGAGAATGTCATCCACATACTGTATCAATGCTGTGTTGGTAGGCATATTGATACTGTCAAGTTGTCTTTTTAGTGCTTGGCTGTAGATGCTTGGACTCTCTGTATAGCCTTGGGGAGCTCTAGTGAACCTGAAACTTCGTCCCTTTAAACTGAATCCGAATAGATATTGACTGTCGGGATGTATAGGAATGCTGAAAAACGCATTCTTCAAGTCGATGACTGTGAAAAATGCAGCTTTGGGGTCTATGGCAGTCAATAGTGAGGAAATATCTGGGACCACTGGATATTGTGGGATCACACATTTGTTCAGTTCTCGAAGATCAACCACCAGTCGGTAGACCGGGGGTGCCTGATGGTCAGTCCTTTTGAGGACTGGAAGAACTGGAGAATTACAAACATTGGAATCTGTCTCTATCACCACTCCATGTTCTATGAGTTCTTGGATTATCTTAAGTAAGGCTTGTTCAGCCTCGGGTGGAATCTTATATTGTCGTATACGGGGTAGGACTACACCCTCCTTGAGTGTGACTTGATGTGGGGTGATGTCCATGTATCCGACATCAGTCGAGCTTTTTGCCCACAAATGTTGTGGGATGTCATTTAGTCTGGGGTCGAATTCTTTGACTGTGAAATGTCCTTTGAAATCTCGTAGAAACAATTTTATTCCATCCGGTGAACAGCATATTACTGCTCCTAGTTCTTTGAGTGTCTTAATTCCTAGTAAATTCTCTGGGCACGTTTCCGTAAGGACTAGATCAGTAGTACGTGTCAGAGGACCTACTCCTAAAGAGACTTGTTCAGACACTTTGTTTATGATCGGTTTTCCTGAAAAGCCCAGAGATATATTATGTGAGCCAGAGAGAGGAGCCTCTGGGACTTCCTTATGACTTATGGTAGTCCTACTCGCCCCCGTGTCTATGAGGAATTTTCTGTCTTGTCCCAGTAAATGAGCTTGTACATATGGACCTTTCTGATCCACTGGAACTGGGATAAGGGGCAAGTCACTTTCTCTCTCAAGGCTGTCTCATGCATATGGTTCAAACTTGGGGTAATCTGACTGTGCGTACTGGTACATCTGTGTGGCAGCAGCAGCAGGCATCTGAACCTGTGGAGGGGTAATGGTCTGAGGCTGCTGAGTGTTACCTGGTCTGGGAGTGTGAGGGCGTTCTTTTGTCTTTCCTGTCGCTATATTATGTTTCAGGACTGGACATTCCCTCACAAAATGGCCTTGTTGCTTGCAGTAGTTGCAAGTGCCTTTATTGGTCCCCACATTACCTTTGGGGCCCGTGTTTGCTGGTGCCGTCTGTGCAACCAGTACCTTCATTTTTGTGTCTTTTACTCGTTTCTTTTCTTGTTCCTGTTCTTCCCTTATTCTGTTGTGATGGTACTGTAACATTTGTAACATTTGTGAAGGACTATTTGCTTGCCAGGTACTCTCAATCTTTAACACTCTATTTCTGATGGGGGGTAAGGCGTTGTCCACCAATTTGGACACAAAAAGATGAGGATATGCCTCGCTACTATGTGCGAGTCCACTATTTATAGAGAAACATTTCTCCAATCTGGCGTAATAATCACCCGTATCCTCGTCTGGCTTTTGTTTACAGGCAGAAATGGCATCCTAATCTTCCTTTTTCGTTGTCAATAACAGAGGTAAGACCTGTATGAGGAGACTAGGAAATTATTTTACGCATTCACCCAGACCTTCACCTGGCTTTCTGTCTGTCTCTCCTTTTTCTAGGGCAGTCCACGTAATCTTTTTACCACCCACCTCCCAGTCCTTTTCCTTTAGTCTGTCAAATATGCCTGTGGGTAGAATTACTTTGAGTAGTATGATTATATCTGGATATGTAAAACTACCCATTTGGAGGATATCCTTCAACTCTCTATGAAATCCTCCAGGATCTTTTTCGTGAGAGGGCACCATCTTTTTCATTTCCAATATTTCTAGCTTGGTAAGGGGAGTATAGACATGTATTCGTTGCAGTGTACCATCTGGCTGGGGTATGGGGTGGACTTCTCGTAAGGGGTATTGGCCTATACTGTAAGGTTCATGGTCTGATGTAGCTAAGGTAAGTTGCAGTGGTATACAACGTTTAGCACGCATTTTTTACAACGCACTACCATTACAACGCAGGCATTACCACGCATACCATTACAACGCATTGCGCTGGGGGGCGCTCTAGGCTAGGGAATAAGTTTAATTTTATATCCAACACCTTCCCTAGTGTCCACGGGGACTGGAGTTGGTATATAAAATTATACTTACCACTATCCAGCACCTCAAAGCGCTATGCGTTGTAACGGTATTCGTTGTAAATACCGCGTTGTAAAGGTATGCGTGGTAATAGTATGCGTGCTAACGTCATACATCCGTTGCAGGTAACGGAGGCGCAGGTCCAGAATGGTATTGATCAATTCCGGTCCCCGAGACCTCCATCTATCTGTCACTACTTCTTGTAACAATTTGTATAGCTTATCTGGTCGGTGGAAGTTATTCTCGTTTAAGGTAGCCAGGTGTTGGACCATATAAATACCTGCTAGCCGTTGTTCTGCTCGGGGAAGAGCCAGAAGCATTTGTGCTACTATATCTGGGCCGTATACCCGGTGGTGTGATATCCAATGGGTGGCAGACCGGGCCAATTCTTTTTCTTGTTGGGTAAGGGGAGGCTCATTGTCCATCCATTCATCTAGGGCTCTTTCTGTGGACTGAAAAAGATCTTCCGAAGAAGGATCTAATCTTTTAACTTTCCCCGCCACTCGCGGGGTTCGCCACTTGGAGCCAGGACAATGTCGCGCTACACCCAGGAAATTCATTCTACCTAGTGTCGGACACTCATCTTCCTCTGAGTCGTCCTCCTGTGTGACTTTTTCAGAGTGGATGGTGACAATTTTCTTAACCAGTCTTTTAGTTATTTTGTCGATCTGATGTCCCAGATCGTGTGTTCCTCTGTGTACCTGATCACTAAGGTCTATTAACTCAGAGTCTACGCTTCCATTACCCGGGTCTAGTTCCCGTATCAGACAATTTATGATGAACCGTAGGAGCAGTCCTCTGATGGGAACTTTTCTATTTTTCATAACCTGGACCAGAGTATCCGGACCTTCACCTGTTCGTATGAACTCATAAACTCTATCTAAATGCTTTGTTATATCAGGGACCTTCTGGAGTTGACACAGGGCTTGTCTTAATCTCTCTGATATCGTGGCCATTGGGCCACTACCGGGTTCGGGGTTGTAAGGACACTCAAGAGGCGGGACATCATCTTTATCCTTAGCCCCGTTCCCGGACACTCCTAAATCAGAGGTGAAACTGCCGGCTACTAGTTCAGGGGCACGTGTAGACGGGCGTGTTCTAGGCATGTTAACATAAGCGGGGGTGGTTCGGTCAGATAGGCAGGGAGAAAATTGTCGGGAGCAGTGGGAATTACTTTCACTGGGGGTTTGGGATGTTCTTCTATAATTTCTTCTGACAAAACAGGATAAATGCCAGTAACAAGGGCGCTTCTCTCTCTATCTACCTGTTCAGCTAAGACCTTCTCACCTTCTTCCTGTAATTGCTTTTCTTTAGCCTGTTCCGACATTCTCTTACTTTTCTCGACTTTCCCTAGTTCTTTCTGGGCACTCCTATGTGCTTCCTTACGCCATAACTCAATGGCTTCTGTCTGTGAGGGACTCGCTTTTCGTTTCCATAACTCTTCCTCCACTCTCATAATACATTCTATGTCCCAGGTACCTGCGGTGGGCCATCTATGCACCATTTCTAATTTTTCGGTATATTCTACCCAAAGGTCTAAGAACAATATGGCACCCAATCCATGTTTGGTATATATGAAATGTCCAGGCATATCTCTAGGCGGGACTTTAACTGGTTTCTCTAATACATTCTTTTTGGTGCCGATCGTACGTAATTTGGAAAACAGAGGCATTCTTAAACTCAACAAATTACGGTTTAAAAGAGATTTGGAATATACAAAAACAAAACAAACACTTTATACACTAGAATATAGTGCAACCGTACCGGTCTCACGAATGAGACACGTCTTTACCGTTTTCCAAAAAATGGAACCCGTCTTTATACTTTCCCAGTGGTACTCACCAAGAAGCAAAACTTGAAGACCTGGTCATCGGACTCTTGACGCTTGCGCAGGAATATCGGGGCTCCAAAAACCTCGGACTCGGCGCTCTCACTGGTCGGGCTCTGGGTTGGGACGCTCTGCTATCTTCTACACCGCCTCGTGTGGATGATCAGTCGCAGTCTGTCTCCTCCTCGTCTCGAGGGAGTTAGCGGGAACACCCCGCTGTTGTGCACTTGAAGTCCGTCGAAAGTATGGAAGGGACAAGGACCCGACTTACATCGCCGGCGCGTAGGGAAGGGGGAGCGTACCTGTTCAGGCGCCAATTAATGTGGTAAATAAAAAAAACTAATTATTTACGCTGTCGGAATTTCTATAATTACCCAAGAAAATGGTAATGCATAAAATGAGGAGCAGAGTCCGTGGTCTTCGAGTTGAAAGGGTTTTATTCCAGAACTCGAGTTAAGGGAGAGCTCTTTCACCAAGCGGGTTCAGGAGTAGTCTGCTTTACTTGGAACATAACAGCACTTATATACATTATGAGTACAATCAAAAGAAGGAGTTCCCCCGGACTTGATTCAATCATTCATGATGTAATCATACGGAAGATACAGCATGCTTGTTCTCGTTTAAAGAATAACTTGAATTATATTTACACATAGACAAACATATTGCATCGAGGTGATTGTGGTGACAGGTTACAGAGTTACTAGTGTCTGGGGACAGAGAATCGAGGCATTGTTACAGGGCCATTTCTGTCGGAAAGGTAAAGAGGACGAGGCATTGTGCGTTCTTTACTTCTTACACAAGGGCGGTGATGTCTCACAATGATATGTGTGTGCAGCTGGGAGGAAGGAGAATGGGCTGTGGTAAACTATTCTTCTTCGTGACAGTCTTGTGTGCTTGATCAGGTTTTCCCTTGATTGTTGACCCAACCCATGGCTGCCCCCGCAAGCTGATAGATCATTGACGAGCAAGAGCTGCTCGTTCTGTGACAGAGTTGGAGAGGGGGGGTTTTGGCGAGGCAACCATCTTAACTGACTCTGTTCTGTTTTAAGGGAAAAATACTGAACGGGACGGAAACCCGTAAGACACACGATGGCTGGCCATTATTTCTTTGCATGTGCCAGTACAACGAAGAGAAAAATAGGCAAGAGGGGGTATAACAGGATTTGTGCTTGAAGTAGGGAAATCGGCTTGCCTGGTCGGTGTTAGGGTGGATAAGGTGCATAATGGGACACCAGGCGGAAAAGGGAGTTTTTAGTCAACTTCCACAGCTCAACTAGCAAAACTCTTTTGGCCGACTTAGAAGCGCTTAACATCTTACTATGCAATTCTGGACCTACTCATTCGGCAGGGCACCTGTTGGATCCTGTTTTGTCCAATCTTGCGTTCGACTGTGAATCGGCCGCCCGTCCTCTGGAATGGTCGGATCATATGGCAGTCAAATTTTCTCTCCCGTGTACTACGAACATAACATTTGATGCTGATTTGGGTGATAAATCACGTTGTTGGGGTAAACTTAATATCACTGAGTTTAATAGGTACCTATCTAACACTTTGCCAATTGTTAATCCATCTTTTTTGGTACCGGAAGCAGCAGTCTCCGATTGGCTGACTACTGCTGTGAATAAACTCGTTCCTCTTGCGCCCTTACACGTTTTGTCCCATCGTCATCCTGCAGCTTGGTTTTTGGAGAATTTAAAAATTACGAAATCCAAATGCAAGGTACTTGAGAGACAATGGAGGCGTTCCTATTCGCCCTCCGATAAGATGGCATATAAGGTAGCGCTTAGAGACTACCACAAACAATGTAAGACCGCAAGAGCCACTCATATCGCCAATACCATCTCACATGCCCAGAATTGTCCACGCACATTATTTTCTGTGGTGAAAAAACTAACTGGAGCTGATTCCGCCCCAGCCCCTCCAGCTTTCAATGAGGAACAGTGTAACTCAGTGGCTGAGTTTTTTATCACCAAGGTAGAACGGATCTACGTCTCGTTGGGTATTCGTCCTTTGAGTGCAGATTTACCTTCTACTCCTGTGCCAGCCCATGACTGTCAACTCCCTATGACAACTAAACTTTCTGAGTGGCTGCCTTTTGATGATGCCTCCTTTGCCAATTGTCTTAAGAACATTAAATCTGGCTCTCCCTGTGACCCTCTTACGGCAAAATTTTTAAAACAACTTGATTTAAACTCCCGCCGCGTACTGATGAAACTTTTGAATACCTCATTGACAGAATCATGTGTTCCACAGATGTGGAAACACGCAATGGTAGTTCCCCTGCTGAAAAAAGCAGGTGCGGATATTTTAAACCTATCCAATTATAGGCCCATTTCATTGCTGCCTATTTTTTCCAAAATCTTAGAGAGGCATATTAATTCCCAACTATCCCATCTAGTGGAGACTTCGGGCTATCTGCATCCATCACAATCTGGTTTCAGGGCCAATCTCTCCACTGAAACTACTCTTCTGGGGGTTACAGAGAATCTGAGACACAGTATCGAGCGCAGGGAGACATCAGCGCTTATCCTGTTGGATTTAAGCGCTGCGTTCGATACTGTGTCTCACTCCTTTCTTCTCTCATCCCTCCAATCCTTGGGAGTTGGGGGTTCGGCCCTAACTTGGATAGCCTCTTTTTTGAGAGGGCGCACCTTCCTTTCGACCAAAGCATCGTCTAAAATGTGTGCATCGGCGTACGGCGTGCCCCAGGGGTCTATTCTTAGCCCATTATTTTTTAACATCTACATTAGACCCCTGGCCACTATTGTGGAAGAAGCTGGCTTAACTTTATTTTCGTACGCCGATGACACACAAATTATTTTTTCTCTATCTGGAGGGGATGGCAGCAATATCTTGGCTCTTAAATTGGGTTTGTCACAAGTGGCAAGCTGAATAAAGGTAAACTTCCTGAGGCTAAATGGTGACAAGACCGAGATTGTAATCCTGGGTAAGGACAAAGATCTCTGGGGCCCCCAACATTGGCCCGAGAGTATGGGTCCTACTCCGAAGCCTGTGGCCCAGGTTCGCAATCTCGGATTTTTAATTGATGAAAAGCTCACGATGCGACAACAGGCCGTTAAAGTGGCTGCTATTTGCTTTGCCACCCTAAAATGGCTCCAAAACATTTTGTGGATGCTTCCAGTTGCCACTCAAAGGACGGAGGTCCAGGCCTTGATAACATCTCAAAAGATAACAATGGGGGGAGGTAGAGTATAGAGATAGGATTCTCACTCCACGGGCACTGGTAATTAAACAAGAAGAATCCTACTCTGAGTGCACACCTCAAAGATGGGGGACACTCAGTGTTGTGAAAAATACCCCTCACACACCAACAGGCCCCTTGGTGTCATGCTTCATCATTGGGGTCTTTGCATCCCACTGGAGGGATGCGGCGTGCTGCGACCAGTGACTACGCGGGAGCACTGTAGAGGTTGACTATGTGTGGTGTGTGTTCAGTGCAAATGATGGGGTATTGGAAAATGTGAGTGAAGGGTGTGGTGAGAATTAAAAAGTACCTGGCTAGTGGGTTCTTTGAAAAAACTTTATTCGAGACCCCTAGCTGGTGCTATTAAAAAAGTGCAAGGTGAGGTCAGTTGTCTATATTATGGACACTACCTCTGGTGTGCGTCAACATGTTTCGGAACTCGGTGTTCCTTCTTCAGGACGGGTGCACAACTTCCCAACCCTACTCACGTGTCTTTAAGAAAAATTGTATTTCTCTTAAATTAGAAAAAAGTGAATTTATTTACAGTGAAAAAAAGGCTACTATGTGCCTACAGCGGTTTCTTTGGGTCATGCAGTTGCATGTCCTAAAATGAAAAAGAAAAAGATGAATCAGTTTCGTTTCCACAAGGGATTGGCTTTGACAGGTGCAGTCACCTGGAGCCCCAAACGGTTAAATAAACCTGTAAAGAGAAAAGACACACATAACACATAACATAGATGACACACTGCTAGTTTGTAATGGTTCTGAAAATCATACTCATAGTGACTGTTGTGTCCTGCCTCATGAGCATATCCAGAACGCCAGGGTAGGTAGGTGGATTCTTAATCTGTGTGGGTAAAGAGTTGGTTTCAGTATTTTTACTGTCTGGGTTCGCACCGGGTAGGTCTCTAAAGGATTGTCTATCAAATACTCACAAAATCCGCCTGAGTCGGCCTCCTTCTACCACCCTGCGATGCTCCGCTGGTAATGCTTAGCGTTCAGGGCTGGGGTATATATGGGCCTCCAGGTGCTCATTGATTCGTTAATTGATGGATGTGGTGTACAGACCAAATAAGGAACATCCGCCTCAGCGCCTATCATAATCATGGACCTGTTTACAGAGTACCATGTGTCGTTCTGAGCATGTTAAATCCGGTAGTGACTGTTGAGCCAATAAAGCGCATGCGTGTATGTCATAGATACTGACGTCAGTCGCTACTTCTGGGCGCATGGGTAGATGGTGTAGTCTATGAGATGTGCGCTTTGGTTTTGTTACACTACTCCCATACTAATTGCTAATGGTATATTACTGCTATGCGGCACTTGGGACAGCGTATGGGATGGATCAGTGAGTATTTAACATAGGTTTGTTAAGAAAAAAGAGAGAGATATTACACCGGCACAGCCCTTACGGTTACAGATTGATAAGAACAGATTGATGTCACGACCTACACAACCATGTCCACCGAAGTATCAAAAGTGATCAACAAACACTGGAGGATACTGAACTGTGGCAAATTGGACTTCGAAAAACCAATGTATGCACATCGCAGGGGCAGAAACATCAAGGACATACTGGTACACACAAGACCTCGTCAAAATCCTACCGCCAGACAGACCACCATTGGAGTCCAAGGACATTTCCCCTGTGGAGACTGCAGTAGTTGCCACCTAACTCACAAAAGCAAGGTCATACATTTCAGGAATGGTACATCATGGGAGCAACGACAATTTTCTAACTGTAACACAAAAAATGTTGTCTACATGATAACATGCCCATGTGGCCTCGAGTACATAGGCATGACTTCCTGACCTGTAAAAGTGAGAATAGGAGAACATAAAAGCAACATACGCTGCAAAAAAACAACCACAAAGATGGCTTCTCACTTCTTGGAACAACAACATTGTGTCAATGATCTGCATTGGACCGTAATTGAACGCATGCAAAAAGAACAACGATGGGTTTTTCGTTTGGGCACCCACATTGAAGGCCTAAATGATGACATCCCATGGGGCCATTTGTCTGGGTAAAACCTAGAATCTAGAAGGATCTGCAACCTATGGCCATGTCTGTATTTAGAGAAACAAGGGTTCTTATCAATCTGTAACCGTAAGGGCTGTGCCGGTGTAATATCTCTCTCTCTTTTCTTAACAAACCTATGTTAAATACTCACTGATCCATCCCATACGCTGTCCCAAGTGCCGCATAGCAGTAATATACCATTAGCAATTAGTATGGGAGTACTGTAACAAAACCAAAGCGAACATCTCATAGACTACACCATCTACCCATGCGCCCAGAAGTAGCGACTGACGTCAGTATCTATGACATACACGCATGCGCCTTATTGGCTCAACAGTCACTACCGGATTTAACATGCTCAGAACGACACATGGTACTCTGTAAACAGGTCCATGATTATGATAGGCGCTGAGGCGGATGTTCCTTATTTGGTCTGTACACCACATCCATCAATTAACGAATCAATGAGCACCTGGAGGCCCATATATACCCCAGCCCTGAACGCTAAGCATTACCAGCGGAGCATCGCAGGGTGGTAGAAGGAGGCCGACTCAGGCGGATTTTGTGAGTATTTGATAGACAATCCTTTAGAGACCTACCCGGCACGAACCCAGACAGTAAAAATACTGAAACCAACTCTTTACCCACACAGATTAAGAATCCACCTACCTACCCTGACGTTCTGGATATGCTCATGAGGCAGGACACAACAGTCACTATGAGTATGATTTTCAGAACCATTACAAACTAGCAGTGTGTCATCTATGTTATGTGTTATGTGTGTCTTTTCTCTTTACAGGTTTATTTAACCGTTTGGGGCTCCAGGTGACTGCACCTGTCAGAGCCAATCCCTTGTGGAAACCAAACTGATTCATGTTTTTCTTTTTCATTTTAGGACATGCAACTGCATGACCCAAAGAAACCGCTGTAGGCACATAGTAGCCTTTTTTTCACTGTAAATAAATTCACTTTTTTCTAATTTAAGAGAAATACAATTTTTCTTAAAGACACGTGAGTAGGGTTGGGAAGTTGTGCACCCGTCCTGAAGAAGGAACACCGAGTTCCGAAACATGTCGACGCACACCAGAGGTAGTGTCCATAATATAGACAACTGACCTTACCTTGCACTTTTTTAATAGCACCAGCTAGGGGTCTCGAATAAAAAAATTTCAAAGAACCCACTAGCCAGGTACTTTTTAATCCTCACCGCACCCTTCACTCACATTTTCCAATACCCCATCATTTGCACTGAACACACACCACACATAGTCAACCTCTACAGTGCTCCCGCGTAGTCGCTGGTCGCAGCACGCCGCATCCCTCCAGTGGGATGCGAAGACCCCAATGATGAAGCATGACACCAAGGGGCCTGTTGGTGTGTGAGGGGTATTTTTCACAACACTGAGTGTCCCCCATCTTTGAGGTGTGCACTCAGAGTAGGATTCTTCTTGTTTAATTACCAGTGCCCGTGGAGTGAGAATCCTATCTCTATACTCTACCTCCCCCCATTGTTTTCTTTTGTTCTAGGCAGCGCAGAGCTGCGGGAGTCTTTGTCTCCGACCACATCTCACACACACATAGAGACACACACCATAGTTATAAGAAGCCAGCGGTCCTTTCAAAATGGAGACGAACACGGCCTCACCTTTGCAGAGGACGAAATTGACAAAATTCTATCAGACGCCAACCTTTTTGAAGGCTTAAGCAACCAGGAAACTGGTCCGAATACCAAAGATTGGAATGAGTTGCTCAATTTAAGACGCAGCCAGATAAAAGCAGCCCTTCACGGTTTGTTCATGACCGAGTACCTTCGCAATAAAATGGCACCACCGGGTCTAATTGTTAAAAACGAACCACTCATTTTTCAAAATGACTTGATTTTTAAAAAGGAGTGGTCATTGATATCCTGGCACTGCTCAAGAGACTGGCTGGTATTAATAGTAAAAACTGCTGCCAGAATAACTCAGGAACTCAAAATTGAAATTAACAAAATAGAGGTCCAGCTCAACACGTACATTTCTCCAGAAGAGTTGAAAACCAGACTGGACGAATTGAACCAGCAGATGACAGACTTCGAGTTTACCTTGAAACAGAGCAAAACGAACAAATTGGCCAAAGATGTAGCAAAATTTACTCCTGAAAACGCATATCCGTATACAAAAGCGGATTACGTCTCCAGAAGTACCTACAGTGATGCGGATAGCGACGTCTCAGATAACGGCTCCTCAGGATCGAACTCAAGTAGTAATAGAGGATCCAGACAACGTCGAGGAGGTTGGAGACAACGGAGACAACAATTCCCCAGACAAAGGGGATGGAGGGGTTACCAACCGCAAACCCAATATCCGCAATACTTAGGCCCTCCACAATTCAACCCTTTTCAATTTGGGCCACCACCAGGAGCACTGAGTTACCCACAATGGAACCAGGAATATAGCGAAGGTTACTATGGTCAACAACAGCCCTATGGAGGCCAACAACAGCCTTTTTTAGGCACGCGCCAGTCCACACGAGGAAGAAACCGGAAAGGCAACACCGTGGCTTAGCAGGACCAGGACCAGCCTAACGCCCGGACAACCAGGAGCATGACCGGATACCTCCCCAACCAGCCATCGACAAGCAAGAGAGGGACCTAATAGTCAATCTCACACCGTTGACACTAACAACAACGCAGGAAAATATATTGAACAAAGGACTGGGGTTTGTACCGACTCAAAAACCAGACATATTCAGACTCAACATGGAATTGCAAGAGTTCTTTCGGAAACTGAAGCTACAAGCTTTCTTTAAAGACAAGCCACCGCCGGAGGACAAAACAGATACCGGTTTGAAGTTAAAATCAACCTTCACCCCACCGGACTCTACAGTACCAGTTGAAATTCTAACTTTCGAAAAAGCAGTCATCACTGAGGTCAACCAACTCAACATGAAAGAAAGGAGCACCTTCCACAACACCAGTGGTGATGAACATCAAGCCCTGAGGGAATTAACAAACAATAGCGAACTAGTTATTAAACCAGCAGACAAGGGGGGTGCCATCGTACTACAAACCCTTGAGGCCTACGACACGGAGTGCAGACGTTTACTATCCGATGAACGTAACTACAAAATCCTGCACGATGACCCAACTGAAAGACTACGTATCAGGATTGGGGGCATGGTGGAGGAAGGCCTAGCCCACGACTGGTTAAGTAAAAAAGAGGCTGAGTTCTTACAACAACCATCACCACGGATACCGTACTTTTATTGCATCCCCAAAATCCACAAGAACATCAACAATCCACCAGGGAGACCTATCGTCTCCGGGATCGGGTCCATCCTGGAGCCCCTGTCAAAATTTGCGGATGCATTTCTCCGTCCTTTGGTACAATCCACCAGCACCTATCTAAAAGACACCAAGGCAGTCTTACAACTACTTGAAGAAAAGGAATTTGACCCATCAAAACAGTTCCTACTAAGCCTCGATGTAGAGAGCTTATACACCAGTCTCCCTCATGATGAGACATTACAAATCATAGAGGAAGTACTCTTCAGCAGTAGATGGAAATACCAAACTCCAAGAAATCTGGTCCTAGAATGAATCTCTATGGCCTTGCAAGAAAAATTTTTCCAATACTACCAGACCCTTTATTTACAGACCCATGGAACAAGCATGGGTAGTACATTTGCTCCGAGTCTGGCTGGTCTGTATGTGTATCACCTGGAACAAAACAGAATCCTAAATACAGACAACCCATATCACTCCCAGATCAATACCTGGAAAAGGTATATAGACGACATTTTCATCATTTGGGATGGCGATCTGGAGAGTGCCTCCAATTTTGTGACATGGCTGAACAATCAGAATAGATATCTGAAATTCACAAGCACCATATCCAGCACATCAATGATCTTCCTGGATCTAAGCATATACACGGAGGATGGCAGGCTGAAGAGCAAAACCCACTTCAAACCCACCTCCAGGAACTGCTTATTACGGTACGACAGTTTCCACCCCAGACAACCTCAGGGAGAACCTACCATATGGACAATTCTTGTGCCTCAGAAGAAACTGCACGGAATTGAACCAATTCAACAAACAGGCCAAAGATCTCAAAACAAAGCTAATACAGAGACAATACCCTGTCAGAACCATTGACAGGGCAATGAAAAGGGCCAGGAACAATCACAGGGACGCACTCCTTGAAGACAATTCACAAGACAAGGAAGTGATCAAAAGACCAATATGTGTCACGACCTACACAACCATGTCCAACGAAGTATCAAAAGTGATCAACAAACACTGGAGGATACTGAACTGTGGCAAATTGGACTTCGAAAAACCAATGTATGCACATCGCAGGGGCAGAAACATCAAGGACATACTGGTACACACAAGACCTCGTCAAAATCCTACCGCCAGACAGACCACCATTGGAGTCCAAGGACATTTCCCCTGTGGAGACTGCAGTAGTTGCCACCTAACTCACAAAAGCAAGGTCATACATTTCAGGAATGGTACATCATGGGAGCAACGACAATTTTCTAACTGTAACACAAAAAATGTTGTCTACATGATAACATGCCCATGTGGCCTCGAGTACATAGGCATGACCCGAACTGTAAAAGTGAGAATAGGAGAACATAAAAGCAACATACGCTGCAAAAAAACAACCACAAAGATGGCTTCTCACTTCTTGGAACAACAACATTGTGTCAATGATCTGCATTGGACCATAATTGAACGCATGCAAAAAGAACAACGATGGGTTTTTCGTTTGGGCACCCACATTGAAGGCCTAAATGATGACATCCCATGGGGCCATTTGTCTGGGTAAAACCTAGAATCTAGAAGGATCTGCAACCTATGGCCATGTCTGTATTTAGAGAAACAAGGGTTCTTATCAATCTGTAACCGTAAGGGCTGTGCCGGTGTAATATCTCTCTCTCTTTTCTTAACAAACCTATGTTAAATACTCACTGATCCATCCCATACGCTGTCCCAAGTGCCGCATAGCAGTAATATACCATTAGCAATTAGTATGGGAGTACTGTAACAAAACCAAAGCGAACATCTCATAGACTACACCATCTACCCATGCGCCCAGAAGTAGCGACTGACGTCAGTATCTATGACATACACGCATGCGCCTTATTGGCTCAACAGTCACTACCGGATTTAACATGCTCAGAACGACACATGGTACTCTGTAAACAGGTCCATGATTATGATAGGCGCTGAGGCGGATGTTCCTTATTTGGTCTGTACACCACATCCGTCAATTAACGAATCAATGAGCACCTGGAGGCCCATATATACCCCAGCCCTGAACGCTAAGCATTACCAGCGGAGCATCGCAGGGTGGTAGAAGGAGGCCGACTCAGGCGGATTTTGTGAGTATTTGATAGACAATCCTTTAGAGACCTACCCGGCACGAACCCAGACAGTAAAAATACTGAAACCAACTCTTTACCCACACAGATTAAGAATCCACCTACCTACCCTGACGTTCTGGATATGCTCATGAGGCAGGACACAACAGTCACTATGAGTATGATTTTCAGAACCATTACAAACTAGCAGTGTGTCATCTATGTTATGTGTTATGTGTGTCTTTTCTCTTTACAGGTTTATTTAACCGTTTGGGGCTCCAGGTGACTGCACCTGTCAGAGCCAATCCCTTGTGGAAACCAAACTGATTCATCTTTTTCTTTTTCATTTTAGGACATGCAACTGCATGACCCAAAGAAACCGCTGTAGGCACATAGTAGCCTTTTTTTCACTGTAAATAAATTCACTTTTTTCTAATTTAAGAGAAATACAATTTTTCTTAAAGACACGTGAGTAGGGTTGGGAAGTTGTGCACCCGTCCTGAAGAAGGAACACCGAGTTCCGAAACATGTCGACGCACACCAGAGGTAGTGTCCATAATATAGACAACTGACCTTACCTTGCACTTTTTTAATAGCACCAGCTAGGGGTCTCGAATAAATTTTTTTCAAAGAACCCACTAGCCAGGTACTTTTTAATCCTCACCACACCCTTCACTCACATTTTCCAATACCCCATCATTTGCACTGAACACACACCACACATAGTCAACCTCTACAGTGCTCCCGCGTAGTCGCTGGTCGCAGCACGCCGCATCCCTCCAGTGGGATGCGAAGACCCCAATGATGAAGCATGACACCAAGGGGCCTGTTGGTGTGTGAGGGGTATTTTTCACAACACTGAGTGTCCCCCATCTTTGAGGTGTGCACTCAGAGTAGGATTCTTCTTGTTTAATTACCAGTGCCCGTGGAGTGAGAATCCTATCTCTATACTCTACCTCCCCCCATTGTTTTCTTTTGTTCTAGGCAGCGCAGAGCTGCGGGAGTCTTTGTCTCCGACCACATCTCACACACACATAGAGACACACACCATAGTTATAAGAAGCCAGCGGTCCTTTCAAAATGGAGACGAACACGGCCTCACCTTTGCAGAGGACGAAATCGACAAAATTCTATCAGACGCCAACCTTTTTGAAGGCTTAAGCAACCAGGAAACTGGTCCGAATACCAAAGATTGGAATGAGTTGCTCAATTTAAGACGCAGCCAGATAAAAGCAGCCCTTCACGGTTTGTTCATGACCGAGTACCTTCGCAATAAAATGGCACCACCGGGTCTAATTGTTAAAAACGAACCACTCATTTTTCAAAATGACTTGATTTTTAAAAAGGAGTGGTCATTGATATCCTGGCACTGCTCAAGAGACTGGCTGGTATTAATAGTAAAAACTGCTGCCAGAATAACTCAGGAACTCAAAATTGAAATTAACAAAATAGAGGTCCAGCTCAACACGTACATTTCTCCAGAAGAGTTGAAAACCAGACTGGACGAATTGAACCAGCAGATGACAGACTTCGAGTTTACCTTGAAACAGAGCAAAACGAACAAATTGGCCAAAGATGTAGCAAAATTTACTCCTGAAAACGCATATCCGTATACAAAAGCGGATTACGTCTCCAGAAGTACCTACAGTGATGCGGATAGCGACGTCTCAGATAACGGCTCCTCAGGATCGAACTCAAGTAGTAATAGAGGATCCAGACAACGCCGAGGAGGTTGGAGACAACGGAGACAACAATTCCCCAGACAAAGGGGATGGAGGGGTTACCAACCGCAAACCCAATATCCGCAATACTTAGGCCCTCCACAATTCAACCCTTTTCAATTTGGGCCACCACCAGGAGCACTGAGTTACCCACAATGGAACCAGGAATATAGCGAAGGTTACTATGGTCAACAACAGCCCTATGGAGGCCAACAACAGCCTTTTTTAGGCACGCGCCAGTCCACACGAGGAAGAAACCGGAAAGGCAACACCGTGGCTTAGCAGGACCAGGACCAGCCTAACGCCCGGACAACCAGGAGCATGACCGGATACCTCCCCAACCAGCCATCGACAAGCAAGAGAGGGACCTAATAGTCAATCTCACACCGTTGACACTAACAACAACGTAGGAAAATATATTGAACAAAGGACTGGGGTTTGTACCAACTCAAAAACCAGACATATTCAGACTCAACATGGAATTGCAAGAGTTCTTTCGGAAACTGAAGCTACAAGCTTTCTTTAAAGACAAGCCACCGCCGGAGGACAAAACAGATACCGGTTTGAAGTTAAAATCAACCTTCACCCCACCGGACTCTACAGTACCAGTTGAAATTCTAACTTTCGAAAAAGCAGTCATCACTGAGGTCAACCAACTCAACATGAAAGAAAGGAGCACCTTCCACAACACCAGTGGTGATGAACATCAAGCCCTGAGGGAATTAACAAACAATAGCGAACTAGTTATTAAACCAGCAGACAAGGGGGGTGCCATCGTACTACAAACCCTTGAGGCCTACGACACGGAGTGCAGACGTTTACTATCCGATGAACGTAACTACAAAATCCTGCACGATGACCCAACTGAAAGACTACGTATCAGGATTGGGGGCATGGTGGAGGAAGGCCTAGCCCACGACTGGTTAAGTAAAAAAGAGGCTGAGTTCTTACAACAACCATCACCACGGATACCGTACTTTTATTGCATCCCCAAAATCCACAAGAACATCAACAATCCACCAGGGAGACCTATCGTCTCCGGGATCGGGTCCATCCTGGAGCCCCTGTCAAAATTTGCGGATGCATTTCTCCGTCCTTTGGTACAATCCACCAGCACCTATCTAAAAGACACCAAGGCAGTCTTACAACTACTTGAAGAAAAGGAATTTGACCCATCAAAACAGTTCCTACTAAGCCTCGATGTAGAGAGCTTATACACCAGTCTCCCTCATGATGAGACATTACAAATCATAGAGGAAGTACTCTTCAGCAGTAGATGGAAATACCAAACTCCAAGAAATCTGGTCCTAGAATGGATCTCTATGGCCTTGCAAGAAAATTTTTTCCAATACGACCAGACCCTTTATTTACAGACCCATGGAACAAGCATGGGTAGTACATTTGCTCCGAGTCTGGCTGGTCTGTATGTGTATCACCTGGAACAAAACAGAATCCTAAATACAGACAACCCATATCACTCCCAGATCAATACCTGGAAAAGGTATATAGACGACATTTTCATCATTTGGGATGGCGATCTGGAGAGTGCCTCCAATTTTGTGACATGGCTGAACAATCAGAATAGATATCTGAAATTCACAAGCACCATATCCAGCACATCAATGATCTTCCTGGATCTAAGCATATACACGGAGGATGGCAGGCTGAAGAGCAAAACCCACTTCAAACCTACCTCCAGGAACTGCTTATTACGGTACGACAGTTTCCACCCCAGACACCTCAGGGAGAACCTACCATATGGACAATTCTTGCGCCTCAGAAGAAACTGCACGGAATTGAACCAATTCAACAAACAGGCCAAAGATCTCAAAACAAAGCTAATACAGAGACAATACCCTGTCAGAACCATTGACAGGGCAATGAAAAGGGCCAGGAACAATCACAGGGACGCACTCCTTGAAGACAATTCACAAGACAAGGAAGTGATCAAAAGACCAATATGTGTCACGACCTACACAACCATGTCCAACGAAGTATCAAAAGTGATCAACAAACACTGGAGGATACTGAACTGTGGCAAATTGGACTTCGAAAAACCAATGTATGCACATCGCAGGGGCAGAAACATCAAGGACATACTGGTACACACAAGACCTCGTCAAAATCCTACCGCCAGACAGACCACCATTGGAGTCCAAGGACATTTCCCCTGTGGAGACTGCAGTAGTTGCCACCTAACTCACAAAAGCAAGGTCATACATTTCAGGAATGGTACATCATGGGAGCAACGACAATTTTCTAACTGTAACACAAAAAATGTTGTCTACATGATAACATGCCCATGTGGCCTCGAGTACATAGGCATGACTTCCCGACCTGTAAAAGTGAGAATAGGAGAACATAAAAGCAACATACGCTGCAAAAAAACAACCACAAAGATGGCTTCTCACTTCTTGGAACAACAACATTGTGTCAATGATCTGCATTGGACCGTAATTGAACGCATGCAATCAGAAACCGGCCTTTTTCAAAAAGAACAACAATGGGTTTTTCGTTTGGGCACCCACATTGAAGGCCTAAATGATGACATCCCATGGGGCCATTTGTATGGGTAAAACCTAGAATCTAGAAGGATCTGCAACCTATGGCCATGTCTGTATTTAGAGAAACAAGGGTTCTTATCAATCTGTAACCGTAAGGGCTGTGCCGGTGTAATATCTCTCTCTCTTTTCTTAACAAACCTATGTTAAATACTCACTGATCCATCCCATACGCTGTCCCAAGTGCCGCATAGCAGTAATATACCATTAGCAATTAGTATGGGAGTAGTGTAACAAAACCAAAGCGCACATCTCATAGACTACACCATCTACCCATGCGCCCAGAAGTAGCGACTGACGTCAGTATCTATGACATACACGCATGCGCCTTATTGGCTCAACAGTCACTACCGGATTTAACATGCTCAGAACGACACATGGTACTCTGTAAACAGGTCCATGATTATGATAGGCGCTGAGGCGGATGTTCCTTATTTGGTCTGTACACCACATCCGTCAATTAACGAATCAATGAGCACCTGGAGGCCCATATATACCCCAGCCCTGAACGCTAAGCATTACCAGCGGAGCATCGCAGGGTGGTAGAAGGAGGCCGACTCAGGCAGATTTTGTGAGTATTTGATAGACAATCCTTTAGAGACCTACCCGGCACGAACCCAGACAGTAAAAATACTGAAACCAACTCTTTACCCACACAGATTAAGAATCCACCTACCTACTCTGGCGTTCTGGATATGCTCATGAGGCAGGACACAACAGTCACTATGAGTATGATTTTCAGAACCATTACAAACTAGTAGTGTGTCATCTATGTTATGTGTTATGTGTGTCTTTTCTCTTTACAGGTTTATTTAACCGTTTGGGGCTCCAGGTGACTGCACCTGTCAGAGCCAATCCCTTGTGGAAACCAAACTGATTCATCTTTTTCTTTTTCATTTTAGGACATGCAACTGCATGACCCAAAGAAACCGCTGTAGGCACATAGTAGCCTTTTTTTCACTGTAAATAAATTCACTTTTTTCTAATTTAAGAGAAATACAATTTTTCTTAAAGACACGTGAGTAGGGTTGGGAAGTTGTGCACCCGTCCTGAAGAAGGAACACCGAGTTCCGAAACATGTCGACGCACACCAGAGGTAGTGTCCATAATATAGACAACTGACCCCACCTTGCACTTTTTTAATAGCACCAGCTAGGGGTCTCGAATAAAGTTTTTTCAAAGAACCCACTAGCCAGGGATTTTTTAATCCTCACCACACCCTTCACTCACATTTTCCAATACCCCATCATTTGCACTGAACACACACCACACATAGTCAACCTCTACAGTGCTCCCGCGTAGTCGCTGGTCGCAGCACGCCGCATCCCTCCAGTGGGATGCGAAGACCCCAATGATGAAGCATGACACCAAGGGGCCTGTTGGTGTGTGAGGGGTATTTTTCACAACACTGAGTGTCCCCCATCTTTGAGGTGTGCACTCAGAGTAGGATTCTTCTTGCTTGATAACATCTCGCCTGGACTACGGGAATGTACTGTATCTTGGTGCAGATTTGACAACTGTGAGAAAATTTCAGGATGCTCAAAATGCGGCCGCACGGTTGTTATGTAATGTTCCCCGGAAAGCATCCGCATCCTCAGCCCTTCGCGACTTGCATTGGCTAGAAATTAAAAATAGAATTAAATTTAAGGCTCTATGTTATATCTTTAAGATGAAACAGGGCTCTGCCCCCAGGTACCTTCAAAGTCTTATTCATGCCTATACCCCTAGCCATACCCTCAGATCTGCAGGTAAAGGAGATTTTGTCGTTCCTAGATTTAGGCTGGTGAAGATGGGCAGCCGCTCATTTTCGCACCTGGGCACCAAAACTTGGAATGCTTTGCCTGTAAGGCTGAAGTTGGAAACTGATCTTGTCAGGTTTCGCAAGGGATTAAAAACTTGGCTTTTCCAGCAATAATTTTCAGAACAGTCTCTTTCTAGCTGTCCCATTCTTTAAAGCTTTGTAGTTCTTTCTTCTCTAGTCTATCCCTTGGCGCCGGGAAACCCATTGCGGGTAGCTGCGCGCCTTATAAGTTTAAATAAATAAAATAAATAAAATAAATAATAAATAAGACATCTTGAGATTTACCATATACACACAGATGTTGGAGTGGAGGAAAATAAGTGTTTCTTAGTGGTACAAACTGCGACGCACAAAGCGGCACACTTTTAAGCCATGGTATTAACCTGCGATGGTTCCTCAAACAACTTATCCTGCCACCTGCAAGGTTCTCCAGATGCAGTGATTGATCCAATTTTAGGCAGCTTTCTAATGGAAGTTATATTATGTTGAATGATCACAGCTGCTGTGGCATGTTGCCAGGAATACCCTATCTCATAAGTTTGTCAGCCAGGGTCACTTTCTGAATGCAAGTATTGTTTCCAGAAACCAAAACAGACGGGGAGTCACCATTGTGGCCTTCACTGAACATCTCTTCTATTCGAATTGATAATTTAAGCAGAATGAAAGGCATTCTTTTATAAAAAACTGTGCCACTGACCTCGTCCAAAGAGACGTATGATCTGCAAGTTGCAAGGACTTCGTCAGAAATACATGCCCTTTTATTTGCAAATTGCCCTATACATTTTTCAGAAGTGTTAGGACGTATCTTAAACATGAGTGATACCAGTGGTATTGTACATGTATTTAAGACAGTTTTTTCGGGACTGTTATCACCCTTTGCAGCAGTCCTAGGTATTTTTCCAAACTTCGTGCACTCAGTGTTTGGCGGCCTGCCTCTAATTTTGGTACTCGTAGCAGGGATACTATTTTTGCTCCTTTTGCTCCGATATGGCAAGTCAAGTCACCATCGACACCCAGATCACCTTGGAAAACACCCTCTTGGCAATGAAGTGTCGTGAGCGCATGATACAGATTCTGGGACTTACTCGTTTAAGAGATTTGAATACCACGTGGTTTTGTATCATTCAGACCAATCTTGCAAGATTGTATCTTACCTGTTCTGCGACGCCTGCTATGTGGAGAATAATGCGTGCTAGACATCTGTCTGACACTCCCATCAGTCCTGCCAACGGAAGTTGATACTTTGCTTGGACCAGTAACGGCTCATGCACTGTGTTGTCCCCAGCGGCTACCAATCCTGATGACGGCATTCGTTGAGATCTCTCAGACGTAACATGCTGACGGTGAGATACGTGATGCAACAGGCACACAGGTACCATCTACTTTGAACATTGCTAATGCGACTGACGCTGACGGCGATGCTTCGCATCTATGTGTAATTGATCAGCTTAACGAAGTAGTCCAACTTTCACCTACAGTCGTAGACGAGTTCTTTTCCAGCTTAGAAGATTTAATGTTTTCTCCAAACAATAACACTGACTTTTGAAATTGGCACACAGTGTTCTGAGAGACTCTGAATTTGACCTTCATTTTTTCAAAACAAGCTTCTAACTTTGGAACTCTATTTTTTTTTCTCTACGATCAGACCTTTTTCCAAATTTGTATTTTTTCCTTTTTTGGGCACAAAGTACTCTGCATAAAGTAGAACTATTCATAGAGAACTAGATTTCATTGAAAAACTTCCAAGAGACAATATTTGACCTTGTCCACATTCAACCAGTTTATATAATCTGCCATGGAATGATCTCGACTCTTTCTTCTGTATTTAAGAGCCATTTCATAAATATATTTTCGTGATTCATTCGGATAGCATTTCCAATGTTATACTACATGCTTTGAATGAAACATTGCTTTTAAAATGCGTGCAGCACAAATGCTCTTTTCGTGTACAACCATTTCAAATGCATTTTTTTGTATTTTGGGTGGGGTTTTTAACACATCATGTTTAGATATGTCTTAATGTGTTTGGAACTTAGTAATGTAGTACATGATAAAGTGGAGAGGGCGTTGTGTGGCGTTTTAGGTTCCAAGTAACTTTTCCCGATTCATGCCCTTATATAGGTACAATTCACATTCCCCTAATATAGACATAGAAATCATTCCCTTATTTAGACATAGCCCATGCAGACCAAATACAGGCATGGCTACTTTCACCCGTACCAAACGTGGCAACGATTTCTAGGAAAAACAGCTTAAGCAGTAAGGGGCCTTCCCCTTCCTTGAATATTGATTTGTCCAAGAATTCATGTACTTTGCAAAGAACTACTATTCCCTACGGGTTCTTTCCTTATGTTATCATGCCCAACTTTACGTCAAACTAGACACCTTCAAGATATAAATATGCCTTCACTTGCCCTAGCAACACACGGTGGTTCGGAGCAGTTCGACTATCTACTTGCCAGACGCAGCTCGCTACAGCAAGTGCCGAAGGTAGCCGACCCGCCAGCTGAGGCACTGATCGAGAAGCTGTCCTTTTTCTCGCTGAGAATCCAGCTACAGTGTTTCCAAGTTCCCCTTGCGGAGTGCTGGGAAATTGAGTCCAGAGACAGAGATACCAGACCTCCTTCATTCTAGGAGCTCATTAGAACCTAAGAGAAATCTTGTATAGATTCTTGGCAAAGAAAACAAAACCTATGCTAAACCAAGGCGCGCAACACCTATTGGGCTCACGGGGCTTCAGCAACCCCCCCCCCCCGTCGTGTGTGTCAGCCCAGGCGAAGACAGCTTCGCGAGCTGGCGAGCATCTAATTGCAGCCGCATCCGAGTACTTAACAGGTCTTTAAAAGACCATTTAGTTGTAAATGAGGCTTTTAGTTGTAAATTAGGCTTTTGTTGTGTGTTCACTCCTTCTTACAGCCACTCTGTCTAAGTACGGAAGAATTAGCCCCCCCCCCCCGAAATATTTTTTACCCCCCCCCCCCCCGAAATTTGGCTCTGGTTGCCCGCCTGGCTAAACCACACTTACTTCTTCCCTCGTACTAGACTTAGGTTAGGTACATTGGTGTAGGCGTAATTTAGAAGCACCAGTTGAGTATTTTAGTCATTGTTATTTATGTATGTATTTTATATGGTTTAGAAACCATACAATACTCTTACAGTATTATTTTATAACATTGTTCTCGCTGTACGCATTATACTTTACAGTCTGCATTACGATTTTAGCAGTTCACTTTACTTGCATGAGAAAGAAGACTATTCAATAAACCTTTTTATTGAAAACGCCAGTCTGTTTATTTCTTTGCAACTCCGTAGAAACTAAGCATGCATGATTGACTGAGTGAAATACTTATCTATTGTTTCCGTGACTCTAGAGACACATTTCTTATTCTTGGGAAACAAAGTTGTCATGTTTATGTGGTTGTCAGAAACTAATCCCTTCTTGTGAATTCGAGAAAGTTTCTAGTGACCTCTGAGCTAGCTGGCACTCACTATTAAGTTTAATATATTCGATAGAGACCTAGTCAACCTCAGTCCTACGACTAAACTATAGGATATATTATTCCAATGCGCAGAGCCTATTGGGAATATAGAAACTACACTACAAGACTACTCATAAAATTATTAAAACCATCTAAAAGACTCTGAAGACAATTTACTGTTAATGCTAAAAGAACAGCATCATCCGCGTATAATGGAATCGGAACTACACAAGGACGAATTTGCAGAATATCTTTAGTACATGCCCCTAAAGATCTATTGAGCGAATTAATATAAAATAAGAACAAAAATGGGGCCAGAATGCAGCCTTGTCTCACTCCTTTGGTCACCTTAATATGTTTAATGCAATCCCCTGAGTATGATTAACGCACTTTAGGGGATTTGTCCCAATGTAGTCATTTAATTAGACAAGAAAGAACAATTTTCCCTTACCTACCACATAATTGAAAAATGCAACTACTACAATATAGGTGACAAGAACAAGACCATAACTTGCAATATTACAACAAAATATATATTATTTATTTCATTTTTATAAATATATGCTCCATAAATTTACTTCAAATAACATTGTTTCAAAAATTCATCAGATATGGTGAAATTTATAATTTTTATACAAACAAAATATTTTTATAAATACAGAAAAAGAGAACACAAGAAAATAACATCAAATATAAATGAGTCAAACATTTATAACAAATCAAATGACTGAAGACTAATGCATGTATGAAACAACCCCTGGAAAAAAGAAGAAAGATAACAACATCCAAACACATTCATAACAATCTCCACATTACCACTCAAACTTCACACATTCCCACAACATTTAAAACACGGAAGAAAAATCATGAGTGAAGGTCTCCAAGGTCAATGAGAGACCCCGCACTTGGTTGACGCGTTTCGGCGGCTCAGGGCCACCTTCTTCAGGACCACTTCCGGTAAAGAAACCCAAATATCCAGGAGGTAAAGAGGAGCGAGGGTTGACAATACTGTTGAAGATCTAGTGATACAATCCAATTACAAAATATCCTGAAGGTAGTATATCATCTATATTTCAGATAATGATCCCTATATAGGTAGATGTTGGAGTAAATCGGGTATTCTGAGATTACTGTGATCAGTATAATCCTTGGCCTTCTATTTATTGAAAAAAAACACCAATAGTTGGGTCCCAGCTAAGGATAAGAATAGAGATAAAGAAGAACTCTATTAGATTACAATTATGTCCATGAGGTTTTGTTAATTCATTTTCTATTCAGAACACTGAGGGTATTGCATCCAAACTTTGGAGCGTCCTGATAAAATATTAGCCTCGATTTTAACATGTCCGCATCTAATGCAATCTCCAACGCAGGGAAGACTCTTACCCCCTGGATATTTGGGTTTCTTTACCGGAAGTGGTCCTGAAGAAGGTGGCCCTGAGCCGCCGAAACGCGTCGACCAAGTGCGGGGTCTCTCATTGACCTTGGAGACCTTCACTCATGATTTTTCTTCCGTGTTTTAAATGTTTTGGGAATGTGTGAAGTTTGAGTGGTAATGTGGAGATTGTTATGAATGTGTTTGGATGTTGTTATCTTTCTTCTTTTTTCCAGGGGTTGTTTCATACATGCATTAGTCTTCACTCATTTCATTTGTTATAAATGTTTGACTCATTTATATTTGATGTTATTTTCTTGTGTTCTCTTTTTCTGTATTTATAAAAATATTTTGTTTGTATAAAAATTATAAATTTCACCATATCTGATGAATTTTTGAAACAATGTTATTTGAAGTAAATTTATGGAGCATATATTTATAAAAATGAAATAAATAATATATATTTTGTTGTAATATTGCAAGTTATGGTCTTGTTCTTGTCACCTATATTGTAGTAGTTGCATTTTTCAATTATGTGGTAGGTAAGGGAAAATTGTTCTTTCTTGTCTGATCATTTCATTCCCCTCCTTCCCTGGCTTGTACAAGTCTTGAGGGGGTCCCATCATTATTGTTAATGTCATTTAATTAGATCCAACAAACTAGGATTTACTCCTGCCTGAAGCTTTAAAACCCATAGTTTCTTCCTGTCAACAAAGTGAAAGGCAAAGGAGATGTCCATAAATGCCATATGAAGGGCACCTCTACTGGCCTTTGTGAGAAGTTGGCCTGATATATAATGTTCACTATTCTAGTGAGCACTTTGTATCAGTCCAAACAACCCTTATTAATGATTGGTTGTAAGTCAACCGATAGACCAGCTATCCTAGTAGCATGGACAAGAGCAGTCTTTAGGTTAAACTCTAGAGGGCGTGTTAAGCCAGCTGCTATACCATCACATATACCCCTTGAACACCAAGTGAAAGGACACCACACAAGTGTTATGAAAATAAACAGTGTATTTATTTAGATCACAACAGCCCTGTACTCTTTATGAGGACAGGGTACTAAGCACACAACAAAACTCTTACGAAAATACTTTAAGTTGCACAATTTACACAAATGCCCGAGGGGCACGAAAAACCATATACTACAAAAGTGGAATGCGAAATTACTAGCAGGTAAGTACTGGACTAATAGGCTTTGGAATCGCTAGGACTTGACTACTGAACCTTCAGATTACTAGCAGGAGGCCTAGGGGACTCGGGTGCAGAGTGTGCACTCTCACGCGGGATGCGGGACAAAGTCTATGGAGGCTAGTAAAAGCAAAGTTAAGGATATCGGACGAATCCGACTAGTTAGGCTGAAAACAAAAAAGGATCTGGACCCTTGGATAGTGAGGCTATGCTGGTGCACCGAAATGCCGAAGTTACCTAGCCCAGGGGCTGCCGCTGCATAGGTCTGAAAAGACGTCGGGAATCCTCGTTGCAGTCTATGGAGCCTGAAAGAAGAAGTTGCTGGCAGGCGACCAGTGTTGAAGTTCGAAGTGATCCAAGCCTGGATCGAAGATGGATGACACCTGTAAGCAGAGGGGACCAAGTTCTGAATCACTAGCCAGTGATTAGATGGGCACCAGGATTGCACCGGATGGAGTCACCTCGACCAGGTGAGTGGGCGACGCTGGGCTCTGCAGTCTCACAGACCAGGAGGCGTTGTCGGCAACCAGGATGGAGGTGCGAGCTGTCCCACGATGGTTGCTGCTGTCGACGTCGCTGGACCCAGGATTGGGGCAACAAGTCTTGGCAAATTCAAGCCCACGCGGTGGACCTAAAATGGCGTCTGGAGTGGACCAGAAGGGTCCGGGGTGCTCCTCTTTTGGAAGGGAGCAAGGGCCAGTCTGGAGCAATCAGACTAGCAGTGGTGATGTCGTCGGTCGTCGTCAGGAAGGCCACAAGCCAGCGGGCTAGTAGCCAGACAACGCGGTGAGCAGCAAAAAGCAGAAGGGCCCCACGCAGATCTCGTGGATGCTGGGGGGCTGGACTGCGGTGCTGGAGCTGCTCAGGGTCGGGGCTTCTCGGACCCCAAAGCACTCACCAGAGGATCCCTCGGCGGTCGTGCTGGATAGAAGTCGTGCAGTTCTGATGATGGCCGGTCCCTCGAGGTCTCGTTGCACCTACGGTTCTCAGCTTAGCTGTAGAGGTAGGTAGAGGTCAGAGGTGCCAGGGAAGCCGGGTCTCGTCGTGCTGGTCAGTCGGATTCCGGAGGAAGGACGTGCAGCAAACCGCAGTGTTCTTGGATGGTGCCTGCGGGTGCAGGGTGACTACTCCTTAGTCACAAGGGAGAAATCTTGAGAAGAAGTCGAGAGTTCCTTTCGTAGAAAGTAGTTTCTTGATTCAAAGATGATCTAATTTGGAAGGGGGCCCGCTCCTATCTTTATACTAGGAAAAGGGGCTGGCACGCGACTAGGTCCTGCCCATGGGTGGGACCAGGAAGGGGGGTGGTTACACCCCTCTCCCATGCCCGACTTTCCCCAGCCCAGGGGCTGGTGTGCCCCTGGAACTGGTTCTAGCCGGCAGATGCATAGTGAGCACCGGGGTGCCACTTGCAGTCACCTTTCTCTAAAGCCCTGCCTACCCAGGATACACAAAACCCTGTCTGGGATGGTGCTAGCACCGCCCCTGACAGGAAACCCTTTGTCCAAGCTCCCCTCGCTGGAAGGACTCCCAGCTGCAGGGGGTCAGACTTGTGTCTGTGGTGGCAGCATCCATTTTGTGATGCTGAGGCTCGAGTTAACTTTAACCGGGGTTCACAGTTACATACATCTCGCGTATCCCTCTAGAAGGGTGGAATGCTAACCCCGTCACCAGAACTGGCGAGGGGTTAGTATTCCAATTCGTATGACACCTTACTCGACATGTTTTGATAAAGCGATACCAAAGATAGCATTTAACCGCGAGGATTATAATGCACTTAAGAGTATATGGTATACGTTATCATGGAACAGCTATTAGGACTTGGTTCCGCAAGCTGCAAACGGGCTCAGCTCATGCCAGAGCGCCATCTCACACGATTCCAAGCACTCTGCCTTCAGGATTGTCAAGGCCTGCCGTAGGAGTGACTGATAGGAATCTGTGTGTCAATTTTAGGGTTAGATATAGGTATACTATATCTAAAGCAAAGGGTGATTACACCACCTTGCCCCAGCTGTCGTGCAGCCAGTTGTGTCAGATTTAGATGGCCAGCCAGGAGTGGCATAATACATGCTGCAGCCCCTGGTAGGCCCTGGGTACACCTATGCCCTGAGTTACAGGGTCTGATAAGGTGGCCCAGTACTAATTGGATATGTACCTAAGGTACATGGAATCCATTTTACAGAGAGAGCAGTAGGCCTGGGGTCCTGATTGGCAGGGTCCCAGGCCAACTAAGTCGGAAAACCAGCAAAACACCAGGCAAAAAGTTGGGGGCAACCATAGTCAGGTATCCACCTTCCTACAGCCTTCACATATTTGGCCCAGATAAAATGGAGATTAAGGGCCTGCTCCACCGGTCCTAGACTAGGTTTAAAGTCATATTGGAATGGTGAGAAAAAGGACGTAAACTAAGCCATTCCTCTAATTTTTCCAAAATAACTATCCCCCAAAATTTGAGGATAGTGATACAATCAATTAGTGAAATTGGTCTGTAGCAGGCAGGCTGATTCCTATTACCATTTTTAAAGACTGGGATTACAGTGGCCTCTCTCCATGACTCAATTAGGTTGCCTCGGCCAGCAGTCCTCAAAACATTTGTTAAAAGAAAGGCCTAAAGAGCGTTATCATGCTTAAAAAGATCAATTAGAACCCCGCCAGGGCCTGGAGCCTTATTGTTAGCTGCAGACTGAATAGCTGTTATAACAGCAGGGAGACTTCGCACAAAGGTGGGACTCCCATTATAATCATTGTATAAGGAGTAGGGAGATGCAAGTTATCAGAAGCGGTTAGGTTATTTGAAACTGTACCATGATCACGTTTTTTATGTTTTCGGGCATTCACCAATTACAAGGAAGGTAAATCATGTGGGCACACAGGCAAAGTGACTAATCCACTAGGCTATAATAATTGTCTATCTTGGGGAAGTTAGTTACCCTGAAAAGGCAGTATTCTATAAAATACAGGTAACATTTGGCACCGACTGGAATTAGAATGTTTAGGTTTGCTTTAAATGTGATGAGTACATTGTTGACAAAAGAACAGACAACAGTGATGGCCTGTAATTTTATGTGATTTTGTGACTTCAACATTTACCGCATACTTACTGCATTTACCATGTAATTTGCAGAGGAGTCCACATAATTTGCATTTTTTCAGCATAATTTATAAAATCTTACCGCATATTTTGGTCCTCTTTGTCGTATAATCCGATCATAAACCATATATCCCTCCCAGATTATAACATAAATAGGTAAACAAAACAGCGCACTAGACCGTGAAATTATAATTTTATCATATTGGCTATTTTGTAACTATCCGGCACCACCGCTCAAATATTTTGAGAATGTCTTGAGCCCTCCTCCCTTGGCCTCAGACGCCTGTAAACCTCCTTCAAGGAGCTGTGTCTCCAGACGCAGGCACGCTGCAAGGGCCTGCTCAGGAGCTCTGTCACTTATCAATCTTTCCGCTGCCTGCAGGGCTGGGAGGCTCCAGTTACCCAGATGCCACGAACAGCTATGGTAAGCTGTTGACAACTGGAAGCACATGAGGCAGTACGGATTCCCCCCTGAGCCAAAAAGAGGCAGGTCTTTGATCTTGGCCCTCAGACTGCTGCGCCACTGGGAGGCGCGGAGACAGCGCAGATGCCCCCCTAGGGATGAGATGACAGCATCGCGCACACACCCAGCCCGCTCCCTGATATCAAACCCGGCTCACCTAAGCCGATGAAAGGCCCAGATCTGCCGTGAGGTACAGGGAGAGGAGCAGACGACGCCTTCCCCGGTGAGGGGGGCGGAGGGAGCCCGCGGAGAGGCGCGCGCGGCCCTCTGAGGAGAAACACCTGTAAACGTCGATGCGTGCTCCGAAGGGGAGGGGCGCTTTCAAAAGGAGGGGATTAGGAAAGCTTTCCAGGATTTCCTACGGTTCCACGTGAAGCGCTTTCATGTGCCCCACTGTCTCTGCCGCCTTAAGCTGTCTGGGCCTTGTCTGCCCTCCTGCTGGCTCTCTGTGGTTTCCTGGTTCACTCTCTCCCACCTGCCGCGCTCAGGTGTTCCCGCCGCGACAGCCCATCAACCTAGCAGGATGCTTCATGCTTTACCTCACCGTTTAGGCCGAAATGTGTCAATGTGTTGCCCTGGAGCTGTAGAGCATGTGATTGAATGTAAACATGGTAAGGGTCAGGAGAGATGAGCAGTCAAGTGCCCCCCTCAAACCCTCCCCCCAGACCCCTATTACAAGGTAGAAGATCTTCTGGCTAACTCCGAAGAACACAGAGGAGACTTGGCCTGAGTGAAGAGCAAGAGATGTACCGATATGTCGGTGCCCCTGAAAGAGTAACTGCTTCAGGGAGAGTCGGGCACATGTTGCTGGGCCGCCACTGCTCTCAATAGCAGCACTGCGATGGCTGTTGGAACAAAATTATAGCAAAAGTTAAAGGTTAATCCGTCGTCATCGGTCAGGCAAGCCCCTCTGCTCCATTCTATTCCAAATGTAGCTGAGGAGGCGGGGAGCGCAAACAAAAGAACAAATAAATAACTCACCTTCTTTTCTGCACCTGTGACGTTCTCGTCCCTGCGTCTTCTGCAAGCAGGAAACTGCACTACCCACCCTGGCACTGCTTTCACTGCATGAAGGCAGCACCAAGATTGGATAGAGGGACCGTTACATACTCTAATAACCAACTTCCTATAATGACAATAATTATAATGAAGTGCATCTTGCCGAATCTCCTAACTTGATGATGCCTTGTAAAGGCAATCATATAAAGGAGGACTGTGACACAGTATAGATTTCTTTACATCTGTAACATCCTTTGAATCAATAAGATCAGAGTGGATGACTTCCTGCGGCAGCCAGGTTAGGAAATCAGATTGACAACATAAAAGAAAAACAATCAACACTACAAAATGACCTGCACAGCTACCCGGAGCTTCCAGCATACCCACCATAAACTATGAAAGAAGGTGTCTATCTCTCAAAGTGCTTCGTCCAATAACATCACCTTGGTCTGAATGCACTTTCAGACATACCTTTATGATGTGGGGTGCTAGCCTTGTGGATTAGTGGTTCATCACCCCACATAGGGTTAGTAAACTCACAAATGCTATAATTCAATGCAATACAAGACTGACTGCCATGCCTAATTGAAAGCTGTGTCCCTTACAGCAAAACATGTGGCCTGGTCTTAACTTCTGGGCTACTTACAGAGAATATTATCTGTGGTCCTGAAGAAAGTGTACTTAATTTTATGTTTGTTTAATGTATCATTCTATCTATAGAAAGGTTATTTTTAAGCACTTTATAGGGTTTGAAGAAGTAATCCTATTCACCCACTGCATGAGTATGTGCAAAGAAAATTACATTTGCATTAATAGGTGCACAATTTAAATTGCCATATCAGTTTGCAAGTATGATAGTTTGAAACGTTGAAACGTGTTTTAGAAATAGGAAGTGAAGTCATTGTTCCCCACCTCACCTCAGTACTAAATATAGCTATTTCAGAGGGGCAGTATCCTACCCCTTGGAAAACTGCTGTAGTTAAACCGCTTTTAAAAAAGCAGTCTCTGGATCCTATGGAATTAAAAAACTATTGCCCCTTTTCTCTGCTACCAGTTCCAGCTAAGATTATGGAAAGATATTTAAACTCTCACCTTAGCGCCTATCTACTGGACTACCAGCTGCTTGATGGTTTGCAGCATGGCTTTAGAAGCCATCACAGCAATGAGTCGGCGCTAACAGCGTTTTTTGACAACTTCTGAGTCCAGGTTGACGCAGAGTATACTACCCTGCTGGTTCTTCTTGACCGTACCGCAGCTTTTGATACTCTGTCTCCTTTGAGGCTAGTGAAATGCCTCAAGGAGATAGGGACAGGGGGCATGGCCCTCGGGCTTCTTGCCTCCTTTCTTAGTGAGCGGGCACAGATAGTGAAAATGGGCCATTTTGTACTCGGCTTCTAACCCTTTTACACCATTGGCTAAGGTTGTGAGATCCTTTGGAGTTGAGGTGTTGTCTTATACTGACGATGCACAAATTATGGTGTCCATCACCAATAGCATTAGGGAATCTGTCACAAATTTCAAAAATTGGATGCAGGCAGTCTCATCCTGGATGGTTGAAAACTATCTTAAACTGAATGGGGAAAAAACAGAGGTCCTGATTTTTGGTAACCAACACGTCATATGGTTGAAAGACTGGTGGCCTGATATTTTGGCCAGCTGCCTATCTCCCGTATCCCATGGGAAAAATCCAGGGGTTATAGTGGACATATCGTTATCCCTGAACCCACACATTAGCAGAACAGTGTCCACCTGTTTTGGGATAATCAGGCTTCGTAGAAAAATCTCCCAGTTCCTTTTGTTTGCATCACGAAAGCAAGCAGTGATTGCCTTGATAATGTGCAGACTTGATTATTGTAATGCCCTCTATCTGGGCATTAACAAGGGCTTAGTGCGACGGTTACAGTTAGTGCAGAATGCTGCAGCGAGGCTGGTGATGGATTTGCCAAAGTACCACTCAGCTTCCCTCATTTCGTTGCACTGGCTATCTCTGGATCGAAGAATTCTCTTCATGACTCTATGCCTGACCCATAATGCCTACTACTGCTTAGGCCCTGATGCGATTAAAGCGATGTTCAGCGCTATGTCCCGACCAAGCAGCTTAGGTCTGCTAGCAAGAATTTGCTAGTAGTTCCCAGGTATAAAAAGGTTAGATAGGGAGGCAGGGCCTTTTCCTCTGCTAGGCTGTGGAACTCTCTCCCTGATGGTTTATCTGGTCTTGTGTCACACTCTATTTTCCGCAAGGCCTTGAAAACCTGGATCTTTACACAGACTTCAGTATGAGCATTTTATTCGGTGGCACATCAGTCCTCTGTAGTGCCTTGAAATCCTTGGGCTAAGTTAACGCTTTATAAATTTAATATTCATTCATTTATAAATGTAATATTCATTCAAATGTTAGAGTTGCGTAAAAGGATTGGGATAGAAATGATGATCAGATTAATCAGAGTAATAGGTCGAACTGGTGGTTATACATTCTAGCTTAAAGTCAGTGGGAAGTTTTCTATGGAGGAAAGGACGGGGGAAACAAGGATATACATTCACCAAAATGGTAGGGATAGGGAAAGGGACATTACAAGATTTCTTGTCTTCATGATGGCATCACAGGAAATGACATCATGTGACCTTTGACTCTATGTTTTTCGGAGCATAATATTAAATGTGGTGACTATTGTTACTGGGATCAGAAGTATCGTCACTTGCCCTTTGAGAAACTATCTAGTGTCTTTAAGAGAAGCCAAGCAAGAGGACGTAATTTCCCATCATTCATATGCAGAGGAAGTGACATCCCTGCTTTGCCCATCATCCATCTGCATAGTAAGTGGCATCACTAGGTACCTGTCAGAACCATCTTTAAAAGAAGAATCCAAGCCAGAGGACTTACTATCTCACCATCCACCTGCACACTCCCCACTGCGCTCCTTCCCCCTCCCATGACCTACTTAATGGCGACCAAAGCCATTGGCTGGCATGACAAAGGCAAGATCGCCTGCACCCAGTGCTAGGAACTCTTATCCTCCCCTTACTTAAATTTTACCTGCCCTCTCCTCCACACACTCTCACCTCTGCTGCCACTCGTCACACTACTACCACACTGCACCACAAAACAGAGACCTCCTGTATGTTCTCATGCACTCTCCCATCCCACTCGCTCCCACTCACATATACCAGCTATGCATGTGAGTGCGGTATGCTACGTGGGCAGGGGGGTTTCCCTGGAATCCGAAGCAGGCAGACACTTTTTTTTTCGCAGTTGCAGCTCTGGAGGTCAATGCAGCAGCTGCTTCAGGATGGTCACCTCAGGCGGCAGAGGCAACATTAGGCCCTTGAGGTTGATAGCAGGAATGCTGTGCTGCAAATACTTTACGTAGTTCATGAAAGAAACTGCTACAGAAGATCGGGGGATTTTGCAGATTTCGGCCCAGGTCACATTGCAATTTTGCAGATTTCGGCCCAGGTCACATTGCAATTCCCCAGGGCTCTCGCGAGCACTCTTTTCCTTGGTCAAGTAGGATTTGGAACAGAAACACAGTGGGGTGGTTTGGATCCACACAGGCCTGATGCAGCACAAAAATCCGGTCCTTGACCGGCTGAATTGGTTACAAACAAGGTACCAAATCCAAATAAAACAGGCATTGTGAAAGCTAATAAGTTTGTTCCTGGGCCCACACAGAAATAAAAGAAACAGGGGAAATGGAGGGAGAAGCAGGTGACTTGGCAGCAGTGTGCAGCTGATGGGCCCTTGCAGAAAAATAAAATCAAAAAAAAAAAAGAAAAAGCCAAAGTGTGGGAAGGAGAGACAAGAACCCACGGGTAGGGAAGGGAGCAGGCAGTCAGCAGTGTGCAGCTACTGGGCCTTCGTGCAAGCAACACCCGGGGACAGGGTGAGTTAAACATATATCTGCTTGATATATGTATTTATAGGAGAGAGAGGAAAGTGATCCACTCCCATGGAAAACAGAATTAAAAATGTGGGGGCATATTATCAAGACAGGGAATAAAATTATCGCTGTTTTAGCGGCAGAAAACTGCCGCTAAAACGGCGATAATGGGCTTGATAATATGATCTATGGAATTCCAATTGAAGCCCATGTTAAATGTGAAGGACATCTAACATGGGCTTCAATTCAAATTCCATAGAGCATATTATCAAGCCCATTATCGCCGTTTTAGCAGCAGTTTTCTGCCGCTAAAACGGCTATAATTTTATCGCCTGTCTTGATAATATGCCCCGTAGTCCTGTCACATAAGCAGTGGATAGATAGAACTCTTCCATACAGCATTGATACAAAGAAGCTATTCTCCAGAAGCAGAACAATGTATGAATACAGTAAAAATCCATCACGTATGAACCAAGGAATAGACAAGAATGCATTTAATTATGAGCAAGAGCTAATGCAAAGCCCCTTTTTATAACATGCAGTAGATATTAGGTCTTCAACAACTAAACCTGTCTGTAGACTAGACCTGAAAAGTGTATCTATACTAATATAATAAAGAGAGAGCCCGAACCTTTGAAGCGGGTAATCTCAGGAACCACAGCACCAATCACAACACCCAATACAGCGTTGGAAAGGGCAGTTGCAGCAGAATTACATAGGCTATGCAGACTCCCACCATATACATTTAAAAGGTAAAAGAACCATGCCAGCAAAGTTGTCCCTTGTGGGCGTGTCTGCGTTGTGCTGTGAGCGTGTGCTGGGGGCGTGACAAACGCTGAGGGCATGTGGTACGTTCCACCCTTCATGCCATGTCTCATATCGTGTGCTGTGGGCGTGTGCTGGAGGCGTGAGCGTGTGCGAGGCGCGGGATTACGGAAAAAAAAGCGAGTGTTGTGCCCAATATTTCATTGTTTTTTCTTCCCAGGTTCTGTACATTCCAGCTCCGGGTGTGCTTGCCCCTCGCTCCCAGTGACGTGCACCTGCTTTACTGTATGGAGGTCAGGCATGGCGCTATTCCCAAGGGCCAGAAGGAGCGCAAACAGGGGCCATTGTGCAGTAAATGTAATCTCGCCTTAACTTCCGGTGACGCCTGAAGCGCACACTGGAGATTTTCCACTTCTGTTGCGCACAGGCCTTGCGCCACGCACATCCGGACACAAGGCCCGCCTCCACGGATATAGCAAGAAAGGGACTATCCCTCCCCGGGAATATGTGATGATATTCCGCAAACCAACATCCCACATACCATCACTCCGCAATTTTTATTACGCGGGACTATTACTCCGCAAAGACATAATTTCTAAAACTTTCACAACGCATTTGACTTTATCACGCATGCCATTATAACGCAAATGCATGTGTGGTAAAGTCATATACATTGTAAAAGTACATTATTAAACATCAAATATATGTTTGTATATATGTGCATTATATACACATTTTTTTAATTTAATTAAAACATTTATTCTTTTAAATTGCATTATTTATATTATTTTTATTTATTATTTTATTTTATTACCCTTTACACCCTAAAAACGAATCCCACCCTGCTCCCTTTGAATACCCCTGCACCCCATAATCGTAACCCACCCTTACGCCTTAAAATACCCCAACACCCTTAAACACTAACCCATCTTAACCCTATCAATATACCCTGTACCCCAAAACCCAAACCTATCCCTAAACCCTAAAAATACCCCTGTACCCCAAAACCCAAACCTAGCCCTGAACCCTATAAATAGCCCTGTACCTCAAAACCCAAACCTACCCCTGAACCCTAAAATACCCCTTTACCCCAAAACCCAAACCTATCCCTAAACCCTAAAAATACCCCTGTACCCCAAATCCCAAACCTAGCCCTGAACCCTAAAAATACCCCTGTACCCCAAAACCCAACCTACCCCCGAACCCTAAAATACCCCTGTACCCCAAAACCCAAACCTAGCCCGAACCCTTAAAATACCCCAGTACCCCAAAACCCAAACCTACCCCTGAACCCTAAAAATACCCCTGTACCCCAAAACCCAAACCCAAACCTAGCCCAGAACCCTGAAAAAAACCCTGTACCCCAAAACCCAAACCTAGCCCTGAACCCTAAAAATACCCCTGTACCCCAAAACCTAACCTACCCCTGAACTCTAAAATACCCCTGTACCCCAAAACCCAAACCTAGCCCTGAACCCTAAAAATAACCCTGTACCCCAAAACCCAAACCTACCCCTGAACCCTAAAATACCCTTGTATACCAAAACCCAAACCTAGCCCTGAACCCTAAAAATACCCCTGTACCCCAGCCCAAATCTAGCCCTGAACCCTTAAAATACCCCTGTACCTCAAACCTACCCCTGAACCCTAAAAATACCTCTATACCCCAACACCCAAACCTAGCCCTGAACCCTAAAAATACCCCTGTACCCCAAAATCCATACCTATCCCTAAACCCTAAAACTACCCCTGTACCCCATAACCCAAAACTATATCTGAACCCTTACAATACCCAAACACCCCAAAACATATACCTCAGTACCCCAAAACATATACCCCTGTACCCATACTTTAACTTATCCAAACATTAAAAAAGAAACATGCTTTTACCATTCATGCATTTACAACGAATTTCGTTGTAAATGTATGCGTGGTAAAAGCATATAAAATGTAATGCCATGCGTTATAATGGCATTGCGGAGTCATGGTACTTTCGTAATGAGAGTATGCGGAGTGATGGTATGCGGAAAGAAAGTTGCGGAATAATGGGTGTTTACCCTCCCCCGGTAAGTACATTGGTGGCACGGCGGCCCACATCTCCAGCAACATATTCATATTTTTTCACCACCCATTTGAAAAATGCACAGGTCTCTCTCATTGATGTCCAAACCAAAAAGGAGAAGCGTAGAGGTACTGATAGAATCACCCTCCAAAGTAAGACTTTTTAACCACAGAGATTCTATCAAGAAAAAGTGAATAAGTGATATTTTTTATAATTTTAACCGTTTCTAGCAGGGTGCTAGGCTCTCTCTTACACATGGAAAGATGGGAGCACAATGTGCTTGTTAAAATACCCCTCACACTCTAAAAAAACAGGTAGAGTCATGCTTCATCATAGGGGTCTTCCCGCCCCTATAACGGGACGGGGCGTGCTACGACCAAACGAAATACGCGGGAGCACTAAGATGTGGCAGAGGCTATGTGTGGGTGCATAGGTATCAGTGAAAGTGTAGGGACCTAACACTAGTGAGTGTGCAAAAAGTGAAAAAATGAAAAAAGTTTAAAAATTCCCTGGCTTAGTAGAAAAAAATAATTTTATTAGCTTCTCTAGCTGGGAACATTAAGAAGGGGTTGTGTGGTAGAGCATTAGCTGCTACCTAGTCGACATGTTTCGTAAGCAGTCCCCTACTGCTTACTCATCAGGACCAAAAAACGATCCCTACTGTTTTTACTCAGTTCTAACAAGTAGTGCCTACTGTCCTATAAACAACCAACAAAAATAAGTTGGCTATTTTTGGCTTCAGGGCATGAGTTGGCCCAGGGGAAGCAGAAAAAATCGACCTGATGTGGTCTCTGTAAAAGAAAAGGAAGAGAAAACCAACATAAATGCATGAATAGGCATTATTATCTGAGTGGTAAATACAAACAGACAGTTATTCCATATTGTTGGAAGGAAACCGCATTACAAAATTTTAAAGGCGGTTGGATTCCTACATGAGATTCAACATGTAGTCATGTGTCTCTCGACATCAACTGCCCGTCATTGGAGACACCAATGGTACCGTTTTATAGGGACCACTATCATAGCATGACACACACACAACATTCGTGACTCCATGCACTTACAACAGACTAGCAAATGAAAGGGGAGGGGGACCTCCTTTGTAACGTTTTCTGAAATGATATCGGTAACATACTTATCTCAATAGTTATCAATGCCCCATGAGTTTGCATGCGAAGGGTATTCTGCGCAGTTTACTACAAAAGACAAAGTCTCGTTTTAGGTGGTTTCAAAAGACAGCGAGATGTTTGCGCGCTTTTCTACCCCCGCGACCCGTATTTTTAAAGACTTAAGGTCGAAGTCTATTACTCACATTTCTGCCAGAGAAAGAAATCATTATTCCTACCCCCGTGCTCCTCCGAGGATAGCCGGGCTCGAGTGACTGTGTGTTATAAAAGCCTTTGTACTTCCGCGTTTGCTGCACGCTGGGTGCCGCCCATTCTGCAACGCTAGAGCGTCAACCAACAAAGATGGCCGCCTGTTTGTGGCGCGGCGGGAGTGTGAATGCGGAAGTCTTTTCACAGTGTCAACTTGTACTAGGATTAGGGGGATATTATGAGCAACAATTTTTTAAACAACGGTTTTACATATATTAAAATTCGTACAGTATACTATGGAGTATTTAGGAATGAATTTTTCGGCTAGTAAAAACCTCGTGATGGCAATGGCAGTTTAGGGGGGTAGAATCAGATGCTGGGCTTGATACCTATAGTTGGCTCCAGGGTATATCATCATTTAACCCGTGTTTGTGTGATTGGATACGGAAAACCCATCGCTGTTCCTTTTCCAGCAAAAATCTTTCATTGCTTACCAGTTCTATTACTGTCCATCTGATTTCCTCTGGTTTATGATTCATTTCAAGGAAATGGTTGGTCAGTTTTGTGCTGGTTTTCCTGCATTTGATCGTGCTCTTATGTTCGCCTATCCTGACCTTGACTGCCCTGCTTGTCATGCCTACATATTCCATTTGGCATGGACAGGTGATCAGATATACAACATTTGCACTGTTGCAGTTGCTAAAAGCTCTCTGTTCCCAGACGGTGCCATTGTTGAAGGTTATTTTTTTGCTTTTTTTGGTCAGACCACAGACCCTGCATCCTCCACACGGATAGTGACCCTGAACAAAGTTCGGGTCTCTTTGTGTATTGTTATTGGATTTCGGTCTTGTATGGACCAAGACATCCCTCAAGCTCTTTGCTCTTTTGTGCGCAAACATTGGTTTCGGTATTTGTAACCCACCACTGTTCAAAATTCTCCAATTCTTATTAATGATCTTGGTCACTAAGTTGGAGCTAGTGTTGTATGTTGTTACACGAATCGGACGTTTCTCTTCCTCTTTGGCTATTTTTTCTTCCAACAAGCTTTCACGGCAGTTTCTAACTTGGCTCAATCTACAGGACGAATTCCTAAGGTTTACTAGCACAGTCTCCAGGAGTAACTTGGTTTTCCTAGACCTAAACATTTTTCCCAAAGATGGGAGACTGGTGACCACGACCCATTTCAAAAGTACCTCTAAGAATTGTCTTCTTATGTACAACAGTTTTCACCCCAAGCATTTGCGGGACAATTTGCCATATGGTCAGTTCCTGCGCCTACGCAGGAACTGTACAGAGATTGAGACCTTCAAAACTCAGTCAAATGACCTCAAAAAGAAACTAAAAGCACGAATGTACCCTGACCGTGTTATCAACCAGGCCTACACACGAGCAAGAAATAACTGCCGTGAAAGCTTGTTGGAAGAAAAAATAGCCAAAGAGGAAGAGAAACGTCCGATTTGTGTAACAACATACAACACTAGCTCCAACTTAGTGACCAAGATCATTAATAAGAATTGGAGAATTTTGAACAGTGGTGGGTTACAAATACCAAAACCAATGTTTGCGCACAAAAGAGCAAAGAGCTTGAGGGATGTCTTGGTTCATACAAGACCGAAATCCAATAACAATACACAAAGAGACCCGAACTTTGTTCAGGGTCACTATCCTTGTGGAGGATGCAGGGTCTGTGGTCTGACCAAAAAAAGCAAAAAAATAACCTTCAACAATGGCACCGTCTGGGAACAGAGAGCTTTTAGCAACTGCAACAGTGCAAATGTTGTATATCTGATCACCTGTCCATGCCAAATGGAATATGTAGGCATGACAAGCAGGGCAGTCAAGGTCAGGATAGGCGAACATAAGAGCACGATCAAATGCAGGAAAACCAGCACAAAACTGACCAACCATTTCCTTGAAATGAATCATAAACCAGAGGAAATCAGATGGACGGTAATAGAACTGGTAAGCAATGAAAGATTTTTGCTGGAAAAGGAACAGCGATGGGTTTTCCGTATCCAATCACACAATCACGGGTTAAATGATGATATACCCTGGAGCCAACTATAGGTATCAAGCCCAGTATCTGATTCTACCCCCCTAAACTGCCATTGCCATCACGAGGTTTTTACTAGCCGAAAAATTCATTCCTAAATACTCCATAGTATACTGTACGAATTTTAGTATATGTAGAACCGTTGTTTAAAAAATTGTTGCTCATAATATCCCCCTAATGCTAGTACAAGTTGACACTGTGAAAAGACTTCCGCATTCACACTCCCGCCGCGCCACAAACAGGCGGCCATCTTTGTTGGTTGACGCTCTAGCGTTGCAGAATGGGCGGCACCCAGCGTGCAACAAACGCGGAAGTACAAAGGCTTTTATAACACACAGTCACTCGAGCCCGGCTATCCTCGGAGGAGCACGGGGGTAGGAATAATGATTTCTTTCTCTGGCAGAAATGTGAGTAATAGACTTCGACCGTAAGTCTTTAAAAATACGGGTCGCGGGGGTAGAAAAGCGCACAAACATCTCGCTGTCTTTTGAAACCACCTAAAACGAGACTTTGTCTTTTGTAGTAAACTGCGCAGAATACCCTTCGCCTGCAAACTCATGGGGCATCCATAACTATTGAGATAAGTATGTTACCGATATCATTTCAGAAAACGTTACAAAGGAGGTCCCCCTCCCCTTTCATTTGCTAGTCTGTTGTAAGTGCATGGAGTCACGAATGTTGTGTGTGTGTGATGCTATGATAGTGGTCCCTATAAAACGGTACCATTGGTGTCTCCAATGACGGACAGTTGATGTCGAGAGACACATGACTACATGTTGAATCTCATGTAGGAATCCAACCGCCTTTAAAATTTTGTAATGCGGTTTCCTTCCAACAATATGGAATAACTGTCTGTTTGTATTTACCACTCAGATAATAATGCCTATTCATGCATTTATGTTGGTTTTCTCTTCCTTTTCTTTTACAGAGACCACATCAGGTCGATTTTTTCTGCTTCCCCTGGGCCAACTCATGCCCTGAAGCCAAAAACAGCCAACTTATTTTTGTTGGTTGTTTATAGGACAGTAGGCACTACTTGTTAGAACTGAGTAAAAACAGTAGGGATCGTTTTTTGGTCCTGATGAGTAAGCAGTAGGGGACTGCTTACGAAACATGTCGACTAGGTAGCAGCTAATGCTCTACCACACAACCCCTTCTTAATGTTCCCAGCTAGAGAAGCTAATAAAATTATTTTTTTCTACTAAGCCAGGGAATTTTTAAACTTTTTTCATTTTTTCACTTTTTGCACACTCACTAGTGTTAGGTCCCTACACTTTCACTGATACCTATGCACCCACACATAGCCTCTGTCACATCTTAGTGCTCCTGCGTATTTCGTTTGGTCGTAGCACGCCCCGTCCCGTTATAGGGGCGGGAAGACCCCTATGATGAAGCATGACTCTACCTGGTTTTTTAGAGTGTGAGGGGTATTTTAACAAGCACATTGTGCTCCCATCTTTCCATGTGTAAGAGAGAGCCTAGCACCCTGCTAGAAACGGTTAAAATTATAAAAAATATCACTTATTCACTTTTTCTTGATAGAATCTCTGTGGTTAAAAAGTCTTACTTTGGAGGGTGATTCTATCAGTACCTCTACGCTTCTCCTTTTTGGTTTGGACTTACTGGCAGCGCACAGCTGCAGGAGCTACTGAACAATCAAATACATTCTCTGGATCATCACCACTTCATAAGTGATTCTGCACTGCACAGCTAACTCTTGACAGACAAGGGGACCTTTTTCTGACCCCACCTCGTACTACAATGGCCGATTTGGGCCTAGCCTTCACGGAAGATGAGATCTCCAATCTGATGGCATCCCTGGGAACCTTTGATGGTCTGAACACCACAGGCCCTTCGAATAAAAACAATGATTGGGACGAGTTGGAGGAGTTAAGGAAGACTCAAATAAAGACAGCCCTCCATGGATTACTAATGTCTGAATACCTAAAGGTAAATACCGCACCATCCGGCCTCGTTGTTCGCAATGAACCATTTATTTTTCTACACGATAAAACCTTCAAGATTGATTGGTCTAAGATTTCATGGCGATGCACTAGGGACTGGATAGTCCTCATTATAAAAACAGCGAGCAGATTGGCCAGTGAATTAAAGGTGGAGATACAGACTATAGAAGTACGCATTAAAAGCTATGAATCTCCGGCTGACATTAAGAAATACTTAGACGAAATGAACAAATCCTTGAATGAGTTTGAAACCACTCTAAAAGACAGCAAATATGATAAACTAAAAAAAGACAACAGCCGATGGACAAAGGAGAGGATCTATCCCTATATCAGGGATGATTACAAAACAACTAATGATAATGTGACAGACGATGAGACATCTGACTCAGGTTCAAACAGCTCAAATTCCAGTAGGAATAGAAGCCCGAGATTACGAGGAAATAGGAGGAATTTCCGTAGACCCAATTTCAGAGGTTCTAGAGGATGGAACAATTTCAACCCTCCCATGATGTACCATCAACAACAACAATATGGACCACCCCCTTTCCAGCATCCACAGGGACCGTACCCCACCTGGGGTTACCAACAGCAAGATTATGGATACTTTGATCCCTCGGCTCCTTTTTTAGGGGCGCGCCAAGGACGAACGAAAGGAAGGAACCGGAGAGGGTCCACAGTCCATTGGAACACCGAGGAAGAAGAAACTCCTCGAGTCTCAACAAGGAGCATGACAGGCGCCACAACGAGCAAGAAATGAGCTTGGTTGTTAATCTTTCAGACACTGAATTAACCCCCCCGCAAAGAAGGGTTTTGGAAAAAGGCCTGGGATATGTGCCTACGGCCAATATGGACAAATTCCATCTTTGTCAAGAGGTCCAGGAATTCATGCGACGCCTAAAACTACAAGTCTTCTTCAAAGACAAAGAAGATACATCAGACCATGGGGATACAAATCTGAGACCCAAATCCAATTTTACACCCATGGATAACACTCTTCCAGTTGAACTACTTGCCTTTGAAAAGGCAGTAATGATGGATTTGGAGAACATCAAACCCCTTGAAAAACGTGCCTTTCAGAACACCACTATGGAAGAAAGACAGGCTTTACGCGATCTGAGCAACAACAAAAGACTAATAATAAAACCTGCCGATAAGGGTGGTGCTACTGTCATACAGAACATAGAAGATTATGACAAGGAGTGCAGAAGGCTGCTACAGGACGAAAGAAATTATGAAGTTCTTCACAATGATCCCACAACGAGTATACAAACAAAGATTGGTACCATGGTGGAGGAAGCATTGTCACACGATTGGATCACTAAAAAGGAGGGGGATTTTCTGAACCAAAAAAACCCAAGAACCCCCTATCTTTATATTCTACCAAAGATCCACAAAAACCTCCAGAACCCTCCTGGGAGACCGATCGTCTCGGGTATTGGGTCAGTTCTAGAACCAGTCTCTAGGTTTGCAGACGCGTTTCTGAGACCAATGGTCCAAAAAACATCTACGTATCTGAAGGATACAAAGGAAGTGTTAAACCTACTGGAAGAGGTACGTTTTGATCCCGAAACCCAGCTATTAATCAGCTGTGATGTTGAAAGCCTGTACACCAGCCTGCCCCATCAAGCTACCTTAGACATCATTGAGGATGTTTTGTTTGAGGACTTTTGGGAATACCAAACACCGCGTAATGTGGTGATGAACTGTTGCGCACTTGCCTTGAAGGAAAACTTCTTTGAGTACGAAGGCACCTTGTATATACAAAAGCATGGGACCAGTATGGGAAGTACATTTGCCCCCAGTATAGCTGGACTGTACGTACACCATCTAGAGGTAACGAAAATACTGAACCCCAATAACCCATTCAGACCCAAGATAAAACTATGGAAACGATATATCGATGATATCCTTATCATCTGGGATGGAGATGAAAAGGGCTCTGAACAGTTTCTAACTTGGCTCAATCTACAGGACGAATTCCTACGGTTTACTAGCACAGTCTCCAGGAGTAACTTGGTTTTCCTAGACCTAAACATTTTTCCCAAAGATGGGAAACTGGTGACCACGACCCATTTCAAAAGTACCTCTAAGAATTGTCTTCTTATGTACAACAGTTTTCACCCCAAGCATTTGCGGGACAATTTGCCATATGGTCAGTTCCTGCGCCTACGCAGGAACTGTACAGAGATTGAGACCTTCAAAACTCAGTCAAATGACCTCAAAAAGAAACTAAAAGCACGAATGTACCCTGACCGTGTTATCAACCAGGCCTACACACGAGCAAGAAATAACTGCTGTGAAAGCTTGTTGGAAGAAAAAATAGCCAAAGAGGAAGAGAAACGTCCGATTTGTGTAACAACATACAACACTAGCTCCAACTTATTGACCAAGATCATTAATAAGAATTGGAGAATTTTGAACAGTGGTGGGTTACAAATACCGAAACCAATGTTTGCGCACAAAAGAGCAAAGAGCTTGAGGGATGTCTTGGTCCATACAAGACCGAAATCCAATAACAATACACAAAGAGACCCGAACTTTGTTCAGGGTCACTATCCGTGTGGAGGATGCAGGGTCTGTGGTCTGACCAAAAAAAGCAAAAAAATAACCTTCAACAATGGCACCGTCTGGGAACAGAGAGCTTTTAGCAACTGCAACAGTGCAAATGTTGTATATCTGATCACCTGTCCATGCCAAATGGAATATGTAGGCATGACAAGCAGGGCAGTCAAGGTCAGGATAGGCGAACATAAGAGCACAATCAAATGCAGGAAAACCAGCACAAAACTGACCAACCATTTCCTTGAAATGAATCATAAACCAGAGGAAATCAGATGGACGGTAATAGAACTGGTAAGCAATGAAAGATTTTTGCTGGAAAAGGAACAGCGATGGGTTTTCCGTATCCAATCACACAAACACGGGTTAAATGATGATATACCCTGGAGCCAACTATAGGTATCAAGCCCAGCATCTGATTCTACCCCCCTAAACTGCCATTGCCATCACAAGGTTTTTACTAGCCGAAAAATTCATTCCTAAATACTCCATAGTATACTGTACGAATTTTAATATATGTAGAACCGTTGTTTAAAAAATTGTTGCTCATAATATCCCCCTAATGCTAGTACAAGTTGACACTGTGAAAAGACTTCCGCATTCACACTCCCGCCGCGCCACAAACAGGCGGCCATCTTTGTTGGTTGACGCTCTAGCGTTGCAGAATGGGCGGCACCCAGCGTGCAACAAACGCGGAAGTACAAAGGCTTTTATAACACACAGTCACTCGAGCCCGGCTATCCTCGGAGGAGCACGGGGGTAGGAATAATGATTTCTTTCTCTGGCAGAAATGTGAGTAATAGACTTCGACCTTAAGTCTTTAAAAATACGGGTCGCGGGGGTAGAAAAGCGCGCAAACATCTCGCTGTCTTTTGAAACCACCTAAAACGAGACTGTCTTTTGTAGTAAACTGCGCAGAATACCCTTCGCCTGCAAACTCATGGGGCATTGATAACTATTGAGATAAGTATGTTACCGATATCATTTCAGAAAACGTTACAAAGGAGGTCCCCCTCCCCTTTCATTTGCTAGTCTGTTGTAAGTGCATGGAGTCACGAATGTTGTGTGTGTGTGATGCTATGATAGTGGTCCCTATAAAACGGTACCATTGGTGTCTCCAATGACGGGCAGTTGATGTCGAGAGACACATGACTACATGTTGAATCTCATGTAGGAATCCAACCGCCTTTAAAATTTTGTAATGCGGTTTCCTTCCAACAATATGGAATAACTGTCTGTTTGTATTTACCACTCAGATAATAATGCCTATTCATGCATTTATGTTGGTTTTCTCTTCCTTTTCTTTTACAGAGACAACATCAGGTCAATTTTTTCTGCTTCCCCTGGGCCAACTCATGCCCTGAAGCCAAAAACAGCCAACTTATTTTTGTTGGTTGTTTATAGGACAGTAGGCACTACTTGTTAGAACTGAGTAAAAACAGTAGGGATCGTTTTTTGGTCCTGATGAGTAAGCAGTAGGGGACTGCTTACGAAACATGTCGACTAGGTAGCAGCTAATGCTCTACCACACAACCCCTTCTTAATGTTCCCAGCTAGAGAAGCTAATAAAATAATTTTTTTCTACTAAGCCAGGGAATTTTTAAACTTTTTTCATTTTTTCACTTTTTGCACACTCACTAGTGTTAGGTCCCTACACTTTCACTGATACCTATGCACCCACACATAGCCTCTGTCACATCTTAGTGCTCCCGCGTATTTCGTTTGGTCGTAGCACGCCCCGTCCCGTTATAGGGGCGGGAAGACCCAAATGATGAAGCATGACTCTACCTGGTTTTTTAGAGTGTGAGGGGTATTTTAACAAGCACATTGTGCTCCCATCTTTCCATGTGTAAGAGAGAGCCTAGCACCCTGCTAGAAACGGTTAAAATTATAAAAAATATCACTTATTCACTTTTTCTTGATAGAATCTCTGTGGTTAAAAACTCTCTCATTGATGGCCAGCACCGACATACACTTTTAGACAACCTCCCGCCACAAGTTCTAGAATTGTGAACTTTTGAGCTGGGGAGCTACGTTCGAATCTCGGCATCAGCTCAACATCCTGTGATTCCAGGCAAATCGCTTTGTCTCCCCGTGCCTACCACAAATGAATGTGTTCTTCTGTAATGTAAATTGGGCTCATGCCATGTTGTCGAGTTTGCGCTATATAATATTGCAAGGAAAAATAAAGTAGGGAAACTCGAGTTCACACACTACTAAACGCGCACTCTTAAGTGCATCAGCAGTGCACTGTGAATCGGAGCATCTCACAGTCCTGTCACAGATAAGAAATGCTATCAAAACGAAATCCTACAAAACAATATACTACTGGCCGGCAGCAATTCATACCCGGACAACGTCGGGACGAGCTGCTAGTATTTGATAAAGCAAGACTATCCTATCTTTGGCTGTATCATAATTTGGGATACAATTGTAGTAGCAGCTTTGTGTTACACCATAGAATTGATGTGGTATTCTAAGTTTAGTTTATCATGCATCAGGAAACAAATAGGTTTGGTATTATGGGTAGTTCTATGGGTGAGCCCTGCATCTCGTAAGTTTGTCTGCCATGCCCTTATAATCCCGCTATTCGGGTCAAGACTGCTGATGTAAACTCTGTTTTATTTTTATTTAGCTTTCCTTGGAGTGCAGTCTTTCACTTCTGTATTTTAGATAAACAATCTTTGATCTACTCAGTTCATAGTGTTATTAGTGATTTGCATGTACAGCTACAATTAATAAGCATATTGGTTGTATGGGAGACCAAGGACTTTAAGGAACACTCCTTGCGGTTCCACATGTAGGTTGCAGAATCGGGAGGCTTACTGTGAGTAAGTGTTGTTTATCTTGTCTCGCAGACATCATCAGGACAAGACCTGAACCATTTTACAACCATCCCAACAAGAACCCAATACCTGGAGAATGAATAACCCTAGCACTCGGGCCACTGGCAGAATTACAGACGCTGAAGTGTGGCTCTCAACAGTAGATGACGAAGTATCTGTCTTTAAAACTAAAGAGCCCGCCTCATGTCTTAATCTGCGGAGCTGCACAGCCAGGCAAAGGATGCTGAAAATCGACCGCGGGGCAGCAATCTGAGATTTATCGGCATCCTGGAGGGGGCAGAGATGCCGCATTACATGGAGATCCTGGAACAGTGGATTAAGTCCTGGATGCCAGCGGATAAGCGATCTGCCTGGTTTGTAGTGGAGCCAAAACCTAACAGGGGCCCTAAATAGACCCATGATCACTCACATACTCAACTTTCGAGACAGAGATTCTATCCTCTGTCAGGCTCGATGTCTTGCAGACCTGGGCCCTTATTTATGAAGAGCTTGCGCCGACAATGCGTCAAAAATAATGACGCATCGTTGGCGCAACGCACGCGCCATATTAATGAAGTGACGCATCTCCGACGATGCGTCACTTTTAGTTTACTGCGCAAAAAAAACACTGCGTCAAAATGCCCTGCGACACGCAAATATTAATGTATGCAATGTGGGCGTTACCCCGGAAAAACTTGCGCAAAAATGACGCATCCGCATTTACTAACTTTCCCGCTTTTGACGCATCCGTGTCGGAAATGGCGCAGCGTTGCGGATGCATCGGAATTGGTGCGCCTACAAAACGGACGCGCAGGAAATGACGCATCGGCACATAGCGAGAGGAGAGGAGAGAGGAGAGGAGGCCAGAGTGAACATTGCTGCAACCATCCCCACACCATGGAGGTCGTAATGCTGCGAGTAGCTGCCAGACGGAGACGACTAGCTGCAGGAATCCCACCACACCCCCCTGCCCCACAAAATCCACCCCCCCCCCCCAAGGCAACGCCGCAGAAAGGAGCGGTTATTCCGTCCAAGGAGCGTCCTGAGAGGCCTCAGGGATGAGGAGGTCATAAGTCTATTCCGCCTGAAGAAGCAGACCATTGAACATCTACTGGGACTCATTGGACCAAGGCTAGAGGTAGGAACCAACAGGCCCACTAACATACCACCACAGGCAAAGCTCCTGGCTGTGTTGCACATGCTAGCGTCGGGCTCCTTTCAAACAACAGTTGCCAAAGTGGCAGGAATATCCCAGCCAGCTTTCTCATCATTCCTGCCAACTGTCCTGGATGCCATCATCCATCTCACACCCCGCTACCTCCGTTTTCCCAACAATCCACAACAGCAGATGGAGATAAAGCAAGGATTCTATGACATAGCAGGCTTACCCCATGTGCTGGGTGCCATGGACTGTACGCATGTGCAATTAGTACCTCCGGCAGCAACTGCACATTTGTACATTAATCGCAAACATACATATTCAATCAATGTACAGGCCATTGTGGATCACCGTGGACTATTTACAAATGTGCTGGCAAAATACCCTGGCAGTGTACATGATGCGTTCATATTCAGGAACTGCATCATAAATGGCCAGTATGGAAATGGACTACTTGTAGGTAAGCAAAAGAGTATGATACAATGCACCATCCATGCTACCATACTGCTAATATAGCTGCAATGACGCATAAATGAGGTTCTGGATGTAATAATGTTGTATTACCATATACATAGACATTAATAGAAGGGCCATAATTAATGACGGTCATGCGCTGCCGGTGCGTTGAAACAAAAATGGCAAAAGGTCACGCACCAGTGGTGCAAGTCCCTCATAAATGAGGCCCACGGTCATGTAGAGGCATATAGGGAGTCAATGCATGTCCTTCCAAATACGTGAAAATACAAAAGGATGTGGGTGGTGCACAGCGGTAGTAAACGAAGTTCGTAGAAGCTTGTTCAGCTGAGGGTGCTCCCAAGGGTGGTGCTTCCGTCCAAGCGCCAAAAGTGCAAGACAGGTAGTGTAAGCAAACCACTGCAAATACATCCCCTTGGCGAGGCACTCCGTATATGATCATGAAAATGATTCAAAGAAGTTGTAATCCAAGTTCTGTTTTTTATTCACAAGTATTCAAGTTAATGGGTTATCGATGATATCAACAGCATATCAATCCATAGCATAAATTCATTTCTTCAAGGCCCTTTGTCAAGGAGCGTTCATATCAACGCGTAGCAAGGACCGCTACTCGGCTGTTCTAAGACCAGCATTACAGAACACCGGTCTTAGAACAGCCGAGTAACGGTCCTTGCTACGCGTTGATATGAACGCTCCATGACAAAGGGCCTCCTGCCCGAAATGCATTGGAGGAGTTCATACTTATCTTCTTGAAGAAATTAATTTATGCTATGGAATGATATGCTGTTAATATCAGTGGTTTGCGTACACTACCTGTCTCTTCCAAATATGTGTCCATTGCACAGCAGAACTATGTTGCAAAGGTGTCTTGCATGCGAGTCCCTGGGTGTGTTCTCTGCAACATCCATGCCCAATGGACACTGCCAAATGAAATATTACCCACAACATATGGCCTCTAGTTTAGCACAACCATATCAAACTTTTCATTGTACCTTCTCATTTATTCTATTACAGCTGACCAGGGGTATGGCATTCAGCCGTGGGTGATGACACCGTATGGAAACCCACAGACACCACAGGAAGTAGCGTACAACCAAGCACATTGCAGGACAAGGAACATTGTGGAAAGAACATTTGGTCTGCTCAAGGCCAGGTTTCGGCGCCTGGACAAGTCTGGTGGATGCATGCTGTATTCACCAGAGACAGTGTGCAAAATAATTTTGGCTTGTGCAATACTGCACAATATTTGTGTTCTCACACGTGTTCCCTGGGATGATGATCCTGATTTAAATCCAGAAATGCCAGAGGATGACCAGGAGGATGGACATGCTCCTGTAAATCAAAGCACAGCAGCAGGCATCCGTAGACGTGCTGAGATAGTGCGTAATTTTTTTAAAGAATGTCACAAATAACATCCTCATTATGCATCTACATTTGTGTTTGCACCAATAAAAATACTTCATACAACCTTTTGTACCTTGTGCATGATTATTTGACAATAATTTACACTGCAATTTGCATGACAATCTCATATGTGGAGTTAATACATGACACTTACTCTCTGTCTGGAGGCTGACATCAGACATACATCAGGCCACACATCCATTTACATTGTACTGCCTTGCAATTTCACCTGCAATGGCGACACTCACCAGTGTCTGGCCAACACAGGTACCCTGGCACCATAGTGCATGTGTCTCAGTGTGCAGGGTATGAATGCACATGTGTATGAAGGTGACCCTTCCTGTACAAAATGATTCCTCCATGCAACACAGCATACATAGTGCAGGTAGGCAGGCCGGCCATTGCGCGTCAGCGCACATGAAAAGCACATGAATCTCCCATATGTCATAGACACAGCACCTTCCCACCCTATTTGCTTGCTGTAGGGAAGTGCCGCAGGAATGCATGCAGTAATATTGTATGCAGAAACATCATAAATTAGGGTCTAAATTCACAATTGTCAAAAAGCAACATTTACCATCCATATGTTGTGGCGCAGAAATTTAATAAAGCACTGGTGAAGATGAGTCCACATAATGAAATCACACAGCAGGAAAACTGACAACAAAGTACTTGTATGTTGCAAAGTCATGATGAAAGTAAATAAGTAATAGGACAAACATTACAATCATCAACATGTTACACAGTGGATGTGCGTCAAAATATGACCATCCATTAAAAAGTAGCCTTCAGTGCTCACACAAGTTTGCATAAATCAACAAATGTGGTAGGCACATAAATGAAGTTAGTGTATCCTACTTCATAATCTTATTCATGACTCAACACACAAAAGTGACGTTGGGTCTGCCTACCTCAGTATCTGACCCATGCATTCCTGACTCCACGCACAAAAGTGACGATAGGTCTGCCAACGTCAGAATCTGAGCCATGCATTCCTCACTCGATGCAGAAAAGTAACGTTATCTGATCTTATCTTCTCTTAGGTGAAATTTATAGAGTGCACTGACACCATAGGCTTCCTGGCGCCATAAGACAGAGTGAGTGAGGAAGGAAGCGTGAGTGGCCGAGATTTAGCACATGGAAGGGAAAAGGTGTGTTTGAAGCGATTCCCAGAAGTTCAGAAGGGAAGGCGAGGATTTGAAGGAGAGAGGAAGGAGATCCCAAAGCACAGGAGCCAGATGACAAATTGTGCAACCACCAAATTTCTGGGTTTTAGTATTGGGAGTGACTACCAGATGACGGTGAGCTGATTGGAGGGTTTGTGTTGTGCGGTGAGGGCAGATAAGATATTTGAGAAACGTGGGGCGGGACCAGTGGAGGGCTTAGAATGTGAGACAGGTCACCTTAAAAGATGCCCTCTGGTCTATTGGGAGCCAGTGAAGACTGTGGAGTAGAGGTTTGGCTGATTGCCATCTGGGTGTAATGTGAATTAGACGGGCTGCTTGAATCTGGACAACTTGGAGGCGGTGTGGCAGGGATCTTGGGAGACCGTAGTAGATGGACTTAGAGAAGTCCAGGCGGGAGAGCACGAGTGAGAACACCACTTGGGTAAGTGCGGTGGGAGGGAGTAAGTGACTGACTGTACCGATCTTCCGGAGCTGGTACATAGAGGAAGAAACTAGCGCACCCACTTGTGCCCTGAGGGAGAGTTCAACGTCAATGATGACTCCCAGACCCTTTACTGATTTTACCGGGGCTGGGGGGGAACCTAGCTCTGAGGGCAGAACTGAGGGCCACAGTGGCCATGACTGAGTCCAGGGAGGAGGAGCTCCGTATTCCCGGGGTCAAGCTTCAATTGGTTCTGGTACATCCATAATTGGATGTGGATCATGACAGCGTGGAACATGTTGATGGCATGAGGTGAATTGAGCGGGAGGATGATCTGTAAGTCGTCAGCGTAGTAATACACAATAATGTCCCATTTCTGTAGAGAATGGATCAGCGGCCAGAGGTATAGATTGGACAGGAGTGGTGAATGGGAGGAGCCCTGTGGGACTCCACAGGACGTGGGGGTATTTGTTTCAGTATAGGGTCCTAGGCGGACCGTTTCAGTTCTTCCAGTTAGGAAGGACTCGACACACTCAAGAGCGGTTCCCTGGATGCCTGCATGTTTGCCAAGGTGGAGAAGGATGTTATGGTCCACCGTGTTGAACGCGGACGACAGGTCCAGGGATAAGAGGGCTTGGGAGGACCCTGCGTCTGCGTTGCCCCGGAGTGTGTACAAGAGTGGCAAGATAACTGCCTCTGTTGAGTCGGCAGGTCTGAAGCCGCCTTGATTGGGCTACATGTGACAGGAGGATTCGATGTAGTGTGACAGACATCGGGTAACATGGTCCTCCATTAATGTTGAGAAATACGGGAGGAGGGAGATGGGAGACGTTAGGTCTGCATAAGTCTGAAACTGACCCATGCTTGGCTGACTCTAGGCACAAAAGTGACATAACACAAGGCCCAAAAGTGACTTTGGTCAACATATGTCATAGTCTGACTCAGCTGAATATACAAACACAAACTTTTTGCAGGCTAACATGGTTTGTCCCTGTTGAGACACTTCCATGCTAAGCGTAAACATGCATCTTTTGCCCAGCATCAAAAAAACAGCAGAAAATATATGCAACAACATTGTCAGATAAAAACTGCAATGCCCCATTAATGAAGATTGTGACACATGCCAATAATGTCGCATGTACTAAAACTGGTCACACCTTGAGGAGAAAATATATCATCACTCAGCCATGCTTCAAATTTACAATGCCACGTAATAATGATTTGGTCACATGACAATAATGCGGCTTTGACGATAACTGGTCGCACCGTAAGGGGAAATATGGAAGTAGCGTACCATGCAACAAATCAACGATGCGACATAATTAGGTTTTATTCGCATGCCAATAATTACGCTTCTCCTACAACTGGTCGCACCTTTAGGGGACAATGTCATCAGTCACCCATGCTTCAAATTAACGATGCAACATAATTACATTTAATTTGCATGCCCATAATGACGCATCTCCTACAACTGGTCGCACCTTCATGGGGAAATGTCATGTCACCCATGCTTCAAATTAACGATGCGACATAATTACGTTTTATTCGCATGCCCATAATGACGCATCTCCTACAACTGGTCGCACCTTCATGGGGAACTGTCATTGGTCACCCATGCTTCAAATTAACGATGCGACATAATTACGTTTTATTCGCATGCCCATAATGACGCATCTCCTACAACTGGTCGCACCTTCATGGGGAAATGTCATTGGTCACCCATGCTTCAAATTAACGATGCGACATAATTCCGTTTTATTCGCATGCCCATAATGACGCATCTCCCACAACTGGTCGCACCTTCATGGGGAAATGTCATTGGTCACCCATGCTTCAAATTAACGATGCGACATAATTCCGTTTTATTCGCATGCCCATAATGACGCATCTCCCACAACTGGTCGCACCTTCATGGGGAAATGTCATTGGTCACCCATGCTTCAAATTAACAATGCGACATAATTACGTTTTATTCGCATGCCCATAATGACGCATCTCCCACAACTGGTCGCCCCCTTATGGGGAAATGTCATTGGTCACCCATGCTTCAAATTAACGATGCGACATAATTACGTTTAATTCGCATGCCCATAATGACGCATCTTCTACAACTGCTCGCACCTTCATGGGGAAATGTCATTAGTCACCCATGCTTCAAATTAAAGATGCAACATAATTACGTTTTATGTGCATGCCAATAGTGACGCTTCTACTACAACTGGTCGCACCTTCATGGGAAAATATGGCATCAGTCACCCATGCTTCAAATAACGATGAGACATAATAATGATTTAGTCGCATTACAATAATGACGCTTCCACGATAACAGGTCGCACCGTAAGGGAAAATATTTCATCACTGTACCATGCGTCTAATCTGCGATGCGACATAAATAGGTTTCATTCGCATGCCAATAGTGACGCTTCTACTACAACTGGTCGCACCTTCATGGGAAAATATGGCATCAGTCACCCATGCTTCAAATAACGATGCGACATAATAATGATTTAGTCGCATTACAATAATGACGCTTCCACGATAACAGGTCGCACCGTAAGGGAAAATATTTCATCACTGTACCATGCGTCTAATCTGCGATGCGACATACATAGGTTTCATTCGCATGCCAATAGTGACGCTTCTACTACACCTGGTCGCACCTTCATGGGAAAATATGGCATCAGTCACCCATGCTTCAAATAACGATGCGACATAATAATGATTTAGTCGCATTACAATAATGACGCTTCCACGATAACAGGTCGCACCGTAAGGGAAAATGTATTATCAGTGTACCATGCTTAAAATTAACGATGCGACATAAATCGGTTATATTCGCATGCCAAAAAATGACGCATCGCCGGAAACGAGTCGCATCGCAACAGGAAATGATGTACCCAGCCTGCCCTGCTCACAAACAGGAAGTTATATCATACTTTCACTTTCTATTTCACTCCTTTGTAGTCTCTGAGAGGTGTAGGAGTGTGTTTGCCAAGTGCTTGAGAGTTTTGTCCTGTCCTGCAGTTGTTTTACAGTGTGTGTCTTGCTAACTGTGTCCAAATAGTCTCTGTAGTGTTGTGTATTGTCTAACTGTGTGTTGTGTGTCAAGGGGTGTCTGTCTGTTTAGGGGTTTTAATACTTTTTCATAGGGGGATTAGTGTTCTGTTTAGGGGTTTTTTCATAGTTAGTAATAGGGGGATTAGTGTTCTGTTAAGTGGAGAAATAGTGTATTAGTAGGATTCCTGTGTCAGCAAAAAAATTTTTGTGTCATTCACACAGAGTGTCTTGTTGTTTGTCACAATGCCACCCAGGTCTAGGAACCTAACTGAGAAGGAGTATGGGGGGCTACTGTGGCTGATAGTCCACTACCTCCCAAACATGATTGGGAGTGGAGGCAGGGTACTGCTGGGTTACCCAACCCAAGAAAGTAAGCTGAGGTGGGAGAGGGTCCGGTACCAGATGTTGAGAATCTTTGGAGTGGACCGGACCCTGAGACAGTACAAACATCGGTGGGCAGATCTCATCAACCGTGAGCAGGATCTCCTGGACCACCTTGGAATTGAGGTTGATGGAACAATTGGTAAGTCAATATACATTTATTTCATGTATTAACAACCGTATTGTAAGGTAAAGCTAATCAAATGTCAAACCACAGGGGCATCACTGATGATCCCCTTGTGCCCCTGTAACCTCAGACATAGGGCCATATCTATCAACAAACCCTTTCTCAACAAAAAAATGAGATTCTTATGGAATTGCTATTTTTGAATAGCAAAATGGTATGTATAAAGAAAATTCACTACTTTGTAGGAATTCCATAATCTTCCGTAGTTGCTACTTTGCATTTTCTAATTTGTAAGTAAGGGATCAATCAAAAAGCATTCCCATGGCCCAGGAGGGCCATAGGAATCACTTTTCAAAAAATACTGTAATAGCAAATCAGCTATTAGCTATTTGCAAATTGTGATTTATCCAAAGGGTGCAGGGGTGTCTCAAAGACACCCTGCTGGACCCATCAAAAGTATGTGTGTGCATATGGTGCACATACATGCACTATGGCCATGTGTGTGCATTACCTGGCACCTTCAAAAATGTGCAATGGTGCATATTTGTCAAAAATAGCTACTTACCATCAACTACTGTTGTCAATTACCTAAATCTGAAACATAATTTGATACACAAAAATACTACATACATAGCACTTAACTTATAGCAAAATTGCAAGTACCAAAATGCCATGGCAAAATGAGGATTTTAAAAATTTAGCAATTCCGTAATTGGCAAATGTTTCATACATCCTAAGCCATGGAAATTCGCCTATGGCAAAATCCTGCAATTTTCAGACTTAGCAATTCACAAAAGGCTTGATACACATGGCCTCTACTGACGTAGTGGTAACGCACAAGCAAGATTGATCTTCATCATGCTGGACTATGCCGCTCATTGAGGCATAATCATGCATGATAAAGGTCTGCGCTTTCAATGCATTGTTATGTGTCAAAAGGGCGTGCAATGGGTGTTGTTTGGCATGTTCACACCAACATCCATGGACTTTAGTCAATGCTCCAGGGGCCTTTGTAATGAAGGCATTGTGCCGCCGCAGCATCACTCATTAACATGTGGTAAAGTGACGCTCTGGCGGCGCAAGCCCTATGAAAATAAGGCCAGAGATGTACGAGTGTGAGGCAGCGCAAAAACCACATGCCTGCCCTGGGGAGGTGTAAGTGAGGCGCGACAGGGAGTGAAGTTTACATGTATCCATGTATGTCATATTTCCCTGTGTGCAGCTGCATTGTGCAGCACACAACGAAAAATGTCTATGCAGTTTCTGACCATTGACGTACAGGAAGGTATCCCATACGGTACAAATAAATTCTTCAAAGCAACACAGCCACCCTTGCATCATGGTGCAAAAGGTATTGTCCTACTGCATGACAGCACTTTGTGGTCAAGGCGAGGGAAAGGCACAAATATGCTAGCTTAAGTTAACAACATGTTCCATCCTGGTATATCATATGTATGCATGAAGGATTCTTGATACAATATGTCACGCAGTGACAATATCCTATTAACAATGGGTGTAAACATCCTAAGTATTGCATAACATCAACAGCTACTTGGATGCAAACTTCATGCTCCACCCTCCATCACACATTGTAGGCCCTGTACATAGAGTAATAATCTACAGGGACATCACCTCAGAGGAGCATATGTCTGCCACCATCACAAGTAACCTTGTAGTGGTTCTAATTCTATCCACACACGTCTTTGTATGTGTTTTTCAAAATACACAATGTGCTACAGTACCATCTGTGTGCAGCGAAGATGCACAAGTGTCAATTGAGTGCAAAACATGCAATGCCTTCAACCCTCCTACATGACTGTGTGCAGGAAGTATCACATTTAATTACTTGGATTCTACACAATGACTGGATGTACACTAACTGCTTGTGATGTGAAATGCAGTGCAGAATGGAAAACAACATGATAATAACAATACACTTATGCAACAATGTGCATACATGATGGCATACCATGGGCTGAGTAAGGTTTGTTTGCATACCCAAACATAGGATACATCATACAGCTGGGATTACGTCCGGTGACATGTTTGTTGTGCTGAAACAACAACATCAATCATAATTTTACCCCACTCTTGTGCTTAGTCACGTGGGAAATAGGCACACATCTACAAGGCCTGGAAAATTGCATGTAATGTGAATACCGTGTACATGGTGTATTTGCACACACATCAATGTGTATGTGTGTAAATGCATGTTGCTTGCAGTTCTTGTCACATTGCACCTATCAACGAAGCTGACACACTGACACATCTAAGGGTGCCAGTACATCTGTGAATGGTGAATAAGCAAATGATTAGCCATGTGTGTATTGGGGAGGGCATAATTCTCAAAAAGGCAACGTAAATTCTAGAATTGTTTGAATACATATGGCGGATAGTTGATTTTTTTGTTGTGTGACGCATTAATCTGCTGGCACATCTGTGAATACTCAGATGTTCACCTTCACCATTGTACCAAAGTCCCCCATAAAAGCACAATCACATACATCTACATAATGAAAACATATTTTCTCAATGGAACAGGTGTGCAGGTATTTTGCAAATGCCATCTCAATGTGACACCACAAACAAGGGATCACATTTGTGTAATACATGCAGTGCAAGAGTGTACTTCACATGTGAAGCAGTTAGCCATAGACTGTTGTCTGATTCACGTTGCCTCATGGGACGCAACGTAAGCCAATCTTGAAGATACCACTGACTCTCATGTAATGTCTGTACTGTGTTGAAATATGCTACATACGCTGACATTCTGGTATATTGTCTTTCACTTGTAGGTGGTCCACCACCATACACAAGGGATGAGGTGGAGTCCTTCAAGAATCCTAAGGCCACTGGTGAGTGTGAATTCATTACTATCTTTGTGGCCGCCATCTTGGATCGGGCTGGTTCGCCCGACCCCACCCACGCCACTCCCCCCACGCTGCTCCTCTATTTAGGAGTGCTTCACAGTCTCCCCAGCGATTGCGAGCAGCCCGGTGGCAGTGGGCTTGCTCGTGGGAGCTGAGGGCTGCGACTGAGCTTTTAAGTTCTTTTAACGCGCTGTCACGCCGATTAAACGCGGTGACACGCACTTACTTTTAAATTGTCTAATTTGGATGACTAACCTGTACTGAAATTCAACAGGTACCTTTAATCCTCATCTTGCCTTTTCAGGGGCCCAGCGAGGCTGGCTGGCAGCTGATTCCACCTCAGGCGCCCAGCGGTAGTGGCCGCCATCTTGGATCGGGCTAGTTCGCCCGACCCCACCCACGCCACTCCCCCCACGCTGCTCCTCTATTTAGGAGTGCTTCACAGTCTCCCCAGCGATTGCGAGCAGCCCGGTGGCAGTGGGCTTGCTCGTGGGAGCTGAGGGCTGCGACTGAGCTTTTAAGTTCTTTTAACGCGCTGTCACGCCGATTAAACGCGGTGACACGCACTTACTTTTAAATTGTCTAATTTGGATGACTAACCTGTACTGAAATTCAACAGGTACCTTTAATCCTCATCTTGCCTTTTCAGGGGCCCAGCGAGGCTGGCTGGCAGCCGATTCCACCTCAGGCGCCTAGCGGTAGTGGCCGCCATCTTGGATCGGGCTGGTTCGCCCGACCCCACCCACGCCACTCCCCCCACGCTGCTCCTCTATTTAAACGTCCCCTATGTGTCAGCGCAGCGGACGAGCGCAGCGGGCGCGCCGTAGGCTCGCCGGAGTCAAGCCAGAGTCCTGCCCGTCTGCGCCCGTCCGCGGCAGGCCGGGGCAGGGGGCATCCCCTTATGCTCTCCCGCTGCCTTACACTTCCTCTGAGCTTCTTTCTCACTGGATCCCTGGCACTATTAGTCCTACTGTGTCTAACTCACTACAACATCTAAATCTCCTCACGAGCCCCCCTGCTGCCCCCCCGCCGTTATTCAAAGCTGTCTTCCTCGGCCTTATGCCGCTGCGCCTACCCACTCCCTTTTGCCTGCTCCCCACACGCCGTCCTATAATACCACTGCCACGCTCCTCAACACCAGATCTGTCGTTAGCCATCACCATGAGCTACACGATTATCTTGACACCCACAACCCGGATCTCTTGTTTTTAACAGAGACCTGGCTCAAGGCAGACTCCCTTCCCAACGTCCTAGCCGCACTCCCCCCTTCTTACTCCATCATTCGGGCAGATCGCCCGGAGGGTAGGAGAGGCGGCGGAGTAGCCCTGATAACACATACTGACTCCCACTTTCAAATACTCCCCTCTCCTCCTATCCCTGAGGTAGACTGCCTAATAATTCGTGCTAGCTCCTACTCGACCCCCCTTACTGCTGTTCTCATTTATCGACCCCCTCACGCAACTCCCAATTTTGTTTCTTGCCTTCAAGACATCCTCGCCACACTGGTTATCAACAACTCCTCAGTGTTGGTGTTGGGTGACTTTAATTTTTGGCCTAACGATCCCGCCGAAACCCCCCTCTCTAAAGAATTTACCAGCCTCATGACCAGTCTTAATTTTTGTCCCCTCGTTCACAGCCCCACCCATGTCCATGGCCACTCGCTTGACCAAGTTTGGACCCTAAACATCCCTACTACCTCTCCTGTCATCTCCCCCTGCTCTTGGTCGGACCATTTTTCAATCTCCTTCTCCCTCGCGTTAGCCCCAGTACCTAAACCTCCTCTTCCTAAGAACACCTGGGCTAGAAAATGGGGTAAGGCAGACATACCATCCTTTTGCTCATCCCTGGCTAACTCCTGCCCTGACCTCTCGGGCCTCGCCGCCCCGGACCAGCTGACTACCATCGATGGCTGGCTGACCCGGGCAGGCGACGACTTTGCTCCCCTGAGACGGATCACGGTGAAGCGTGCCCATGCTGCCAATCGCTGGTTCACCCCCGACCTTAAGGAGAAGAAATCAGCCGCACGCAGAGCAGAGCGCGCATGGAGAAGAGAATACTGTCCCGCCAAAAAAACTATCTACCTCTCTGTGCTCAAAGTATATAAACAAAGCATACTTGATGCCAAGACCCTGTTTTACTCAAACAGGATACTAGCAGCTGAATCTCAATCTAAAGAGATTTTTGCCACAGTACATGAGCTTGCCTCATCTAACAGAGCCACGGCCTTGATCCCCCCTTCTCAACCGCTCTGCGACTCCCTCAACGACTTCTTCGTTGACAAGGTCGCAACGATCAAGGCTAATATCTCTCCCCCTTCCCCTGCCTTCATCAACCCCTCCCCCCCTGCCATCACTTCCAAACTCACTTCCTTCCCCCTCTTGACCACAGCAACACTTCTTCCCCTGCTCCAAAAGGTAAAGTCAGGTTCCCCCCTAGACTTCGCCCCTGCTCGTATCTTGCGAGAAGTCTTCTTACACTGCCCTACCCCTCCCCTTACACTTTTAAATGACTCACTCAAATCCGGAGTTGTCCCTACTGCCCACAAATTTGCGGCAGTCATTCCCATCTTAAAAAAACCCGGTGCCGACCCTTCACCCCCTTCCAATTACCGTCCCATCTCCCTTCTACCCTACTTGGCCAAGGTTTTAGAGACCCACGTAACCAGCACCCTGAGTACCTACGTGGAAGCCAACCACTGCCTCTCCCCCCGGCAGGCGGGCTTTCGCCCCCTCCATTCGACGGAGAAGGTAGTGATCTCAGTGATGGACAGCCTACGCGAGGGCATTGATACCAACGTCCCCCAGGCCCTCATTCTTTTAGACCTATCCGCCGCATTTGACACGGTGGACCACTCCATCCTCCTCACCCGTGTCAAGGCGGCGGGCATAGAGGGCCTGGCCCTCGCTTGGCTCAAGTCCTTCCTGAGTGACAGGGCTCAGGCAGTCCACCTTGCTGGTTTCACCGCTGCCTCTCGTAGGGTTGCATGTGGAGTTCCCCAAGGCTCCTCCCTCTCCCCTCTTTTGTTTAATTTATACATCTACCCCCTCATTTTTATGTTACAGCAGCTCGAGGTCACGGTGTTCAATTACGCCGATGACCTCCAGCTAATTTTTAACCTTTCCCACCCCTCCTCCTCCGCCTCAAACGTCCAATCCGTCATGTTGTTCATCCAGGATTGGAAGAACTGCAACCACCTCAAACTCAACCTGGACAAGACGGAGTTAGTCTTGACCAGAGGTGGTTGCAGTCCCTGGTCCCCCTCTCACTGGCCCTCCTCACTTGGTGCTCCCCCGCTCCCAGTTCCCAAGGTCAAGACCCTCGGCATTTTCCTGGATCCCTCACTTTCCGTTCACTCTCAGGTCAATTCAGTTGTTTCCTCTTGTTTCTTTTCCCTTCGAATCATTAGGAAGATTTCTCGTTTTTTTTCTTTACCCGCCCTAAAAATTATTGTGATGGCCATGGTGCTCTCGCGCCTCGATTACGGGAACATTATTTACAATGGCGCTCCAGCTTACGCCATTCGCCGTCTGCAGCTAGTGCAGAATCAGGCTGCCCGCCTGATTCATGGCCTGCCTAAATACCATCGAGCCACCCCCCTATTGCAGGCCTTGCACTGGCTGCCGGTGAAAGAGCGTGCCCTGTTTAAGCTTGGTTGCACCACTTTCCAAGCTAAAATGGGCACTGCCCGGGAATTTATTTGTTCTGCCATCACCCCCTACACACCTGGACGAGAGCTTAGGTCCACTCATCAGGCTCTGTTAACCATCCCCCGCTTCAGCAAGAAAAAGACTGGCGGTACGAAATTTGCAGTGCTTGCTCCTGTGTTTTGGAACTCCCTCCCCTCGGAACTCCGTATGTTATCCTCTTATATTGAGTTCCGGAAGGGTCTCAAAACTTATCTTTTTTCTCGAGCCTACAATGCTTAAATCCCCCTCTGCTCCTGCTTGCTTCTAATCCAACAGCGCCAAGAAACCGCATGGTAAAAGTGCGCTATAGAAATGTTTTTAAATTCAAATTCAAATTCTTTGTCTGTATGCTTACAATGTCTCCTCATGCATGCCATGTATGCAGACCGTCCAAAAGCATCATTCTTGCATGCATCATGTTTACACATCACATGTGCATGGAAGTGTCAAGGACTCAATGGCACCATGTGGAAATGCATGAACACAAATATAAAGGTCACATATATGAGGTGTTACAGTGTGCAAGGAACACAGTAACACTTCTTGTGCTGCTGTAAGTATACATCACATAAAAATAGACCACAATCAAACAATACATCTAGACCTCCATAGAGCACCATACTCAGGTGTGAGGGTCTCAAGTCACTGAAGGGAGGGGGTGTGCTGCTACTCATGAAATAGTCAGGTCTTCAGTAATTAAATGAAGGTAAGATGGTCCTGGTCAGTCGTAGTTGTGCACCAAGGGTGTTTCATGTCTTGGTGGCCAGGTAGGAGGGTGATCTACCTCCAGTGGTGGAGCAGTCAATCCTTGGTATGGTGGCTAGTGGGAGGCTGGTAGAGCAGAGGTGGCCGGTAGGATCAGAGAACGAGAAGCGGTTGAGGAGTCATTCTGGGCCCATGTCATGTGTGTGTGTGTGTGTGTGTGTGTGAGGAGCCTCAACGTGATCCTTGTGTTGACGGTGACCCAGTGTTGGTCATTATGGCCTGTAGAAATGCTGCTGTGGTGAGGGCTGTCGTAGAAGAGTTGTGCTGATGCATTTACTATGGGTAGTAGTTCTAAGTGAAGTCTGGCAGTGGTTCCTGTGTATGGGGCATTCCCCTTGTACAGTTGGCTGTTGATGAGGGCCTGGGTGACCGTCTCACACGTTCCCGTGGTGATCCACCTGAATATCTATTGGAGCATGCACAGGGTGTAAAATCATAAGGATGACATGACACTTGTTTGTTAGTTGTGAGTGAGTAGACCTGGAAGAATCCCAAGTGGGGTGTATGGTCCGTGGGTGTTGTTGCAGTGACCATTGTTGTGGACCAATAGGCGTCGTCCCTGGCGCTTGTTGATTTGCCAAGGATGATAACCTCTGTATTGAATGTGTCTACAGTATCTGATGACTGACCTTCTTCCATTCTGCAGTGGCTATCTTTCCTTCATGGAGGTTGTGTTTGGTTGTGGCTGGGTCTTGGGTGAGGCACAGTACCAGATGGGTGTCATTGGCATAGGATATTATGTTGTGGTGGTGTGTGCATGCAATGGTGGCAAGTGTGCTCATGGAGATGTCGAAGACTGTTGTGCTGAGCAAGGACCCTTGGGGTACGTGACAGTCAGTGTATCAATACCATGGCTACATGAGACATGCTCATTGTAGTACAACATAGATATTACTCCTACAAGTTCGATTTCCTTGTGCCCCACGTGTGCCAGTTCTTGCCATTGTTAGAGGGATGGAACAGTGCTGCAAGTCCATCATTAATTAGCACAACAATCATGCACTTACCTATGCAACTAAAAGGGTCACCGGCACAATTCCCTATTGACATCAGTAGTTAATATGCTATGATGTACATGTGCTTAAATGGCCATTACATCAATTATCATGCATAGTCAATCCACATACCAGCCCTTAATGCAGTCCATATGTTGTCCCCTGTCAAGATGCGTCTACCATGGAAGTGTTGTGCAGTGTGTGTTGCCTTGTGTGAAAACACACCACATATTTACTCCCAAGCAGCACCCCATGTACAAGAGTTACATGATAGGAGTCGGTCCCCAAACCTATTGCAGTGCACACCTGTGTTTCTCCTTGCAACACAATCCTAATTTGCCCATGTTTTGTTTACATGGTGCTTTCAAATGTGTGTTGCCTTGTGCAGCATACAGGGCTGATGGTCCATATACCTTGCTTTGTATCTGCGTATGAAGTGTCAAATTACAATGCCTATACAAAACTTGCCTGCACACAGATGCTTTTGCATCATGTTGAGAAGGAGCCTGCATATGTGAATGGCGGGCATTGGGTTCATGCCCAGGACAAATGCATTTGAATGTACCATCTCATATGTATTAAGGCCTTACATGTCATCTACAGTAATTATCATCTTAGGTATTACGCAACATCACTTAGCATCCCTGTGTATGACCATCGATGATGATGACCCCATGCTTTGAAATAGATGCCCTGTTAACGATAGGCCCTTGCCAAAATGTTCCGAAGATCGCATAATGTGCATGTGTACAGGTGTCAATGTGTAAGTGCAGACTGATGTGGATGTCATTGCTCCATTACAGACAACATGTCACAAGATGAGGAGAGGCAGTATCGCATCCGTCTTGAATGATACCGACACATACGGAATGTTGGTCGTTCATTCAGGCAGATGGGACGCCGACATGAACAATTACGTGCTGATGGAGCCTGGAGATCACCAACTCCCACTCCCCCATGCAACATGCGGAGCAGGAAGCAAAATGGGAAAAGCTCACACATTGACTCAGGACCAGCAACTGGATCATATGTAGATCTAGACCCCCAAATGGACAGTCAATCTCCAGGATCTGCAAGTTGTTCCACTTCTGGACATCCCTCAAATCTGACCCCAGTGACAACCACTGATCCAAAATCTGGAACCACCACTGCACAGGCCCTTGAGACAAAGACAGGTGGAGCTGCAGTAGCGCCACCTAAACAGGCTTGTGCGCAAGCAGAGATAGACGGTGTGCTCCTGATGGCCAAAATTGACAATATTGAGGCCAAAATGGAAACTTGTGAAAAGGCCCAAAAGGAGTTGACATTGAAGGTTGCGGGCATGCAACTGCAGCTGGCCACCCTGCTGTCCATGGTTGCCGACATGAAGGCCACCATTGATCAAATGGATGAGCAGGAATAAACACATTGAACAACTGTGGTGGTTGTCGATGACATGGTGTTGCACCTGTCAAGTTACGGACCTTGTTCTTGTTTACATGTTTAAATAGTCAGATCGTTTTTAGGATAGTTGTAGTACTTAGGAATAATGGGCCCGATTCACAGAACTAACTTAAGACAAAATCCTAAACCTACTAGTTTTGGTATTCACAGAATAGTCTTAAGTTTCAGATTTTGTCTTAAGTTTGTCCTAAGACAAACTTAAGACAGACTTAAGACAGACTTAAGTTAGGATTTTGTCTTAAGTCTGTCCTAAGTTTGTCTTAAGACAAACTTAAGTCAAAATCCTAACTTCTGGGAATACCAAAAGTAGTAAGTTTAGGATTTTGTCTTAAGTTAGTTCTGTGAATCGGGCCCAGTGTTAGGATAAGTGTTAAGTTATTAGGAGTGGGTGGGGGGGGTGGATGTATAGTGTATGTTAAATGTTTTTAAAGATCAAAAAAAAAAATATATATATATATCCTTGTTTAGTTAGGTAGGTTAATTAGTATGTGTTTAGATTAAGTGTATGTGTGCCTGATGTATGATTGGTGAATAGGGGGTGGGGGGTCATCTGTGTGTTGTGTAGTATGTGTGAGGTAGGTATAGGAACAGTTAGACAAGATAAGTGTAGATGTTAGCGCCTTAGATTAGCTTAGTGTAGGATTTTATTTCAAGTTTTGATAAGTGTAGTGTAGTTTAGCATAGATTTTATTTAGTGTGAACTTTTATTGTAAATAAAATATGTTTTTCTTTTACAATGAGTCTGACTTGTAGGCATATGAAGTTGTGAAATAAGCTCTGGGTGAGCGTTATCCTCGCTGGCCAAGGAATGTCAACAATGATCTCATATCTGAGATTACCATTACATGTTAGCTATTGTAAGCCAGATGTTCATTACACTATCACTAATTCATACAGGCCAATACTCACCCTTGAGGGACTTTAGCTAATGCGTCTCAGGTGAGCCCATGTGATCAACAATCATGTGTAAAGATTGTGGGACCTCTTTCATGAAGTTTTTCCGTAGTGAAGCACAGCAGGCCTTCCTGTTGCGCTACCCTTTTGCAGGATGGAGGGCAGGACCGTGCCATGTCTGCAAGATACAGCGCAGTCCTGTTGTTCTCACCATCACTGTTGCACAATGTCCTGTTCATCGTTAACGCAGTCACCTTTGCACAATGGGGCAAGTGTGTCTGCCTTGCGGGGACCATCAGACTTGTACAGGAACGGACACCTCTCAGTTAATCAATCATCACAACGGCCTCTTCCTCTTACTATATGTACTGCATTGTGTGAAAAAGGTGAGACAAGGAGACTTCATCATAATTGTCAACATTGAGCCTTCCTCAAGCCTGCCCTGGGTCTGTGTAATTTCTGGACAGAGCCTCCCATTTCATGTTCCTATTACATCTGGGGCAGTGTCAAAAGCCAATGGATGTTGTTGGTAAGGCACACAGCAACACCCATTGCACGTGCCTGTAACGCAGATCAAGGCGTTTAAGGGTCGGATTTGTTGCATGCAGCATTATCGCATGACCATGTGCCTTGGTGATGGATGATGACTATTAGGCAGGGTTAGGCGTCACACAACGTCACAACAAGTGAGGGTCAGATGGCACAATGGCTGTCATTAATTGGGCCACCTGGTATTGAGACTGTAGCTCAATGTTTGCAGTGTTTCACAATGCTGAGGGCCAGTATGATCCACGTCTTTCCTGCAAGTGGAAAAGAAAGCTGGTTCACAAGCTGGCTATGTAGATGCAGGGAAATGTGACCATGGCTAGGTCTGTATTGCAGACGTATGACTTGTGGGCCTCGAAGCAGATTCATTGGTAGAGGTTTGCTTGCCCAGGGTTGTGGCTGACTGTGTAGGTGTGTGTGAACTCCTTGAGTGTCAGTATATCTGTATGGGTGTGGATGCAGTAGTTATCCTGTATGTGCTGGTGGTAGTGGTATAATCATGGGAGCCACTGGGAACGTCTACCTACGGTTGTCTGGACATTAATCATTTTTGTCCAGAGGGTATTTTTGATACTGATATTGAGGGCATTCACATTGAACCGGCTGATGATGATGGATGTGTGGCAGATCTAATCAATGCATCAGTTGACAATAATTTTGATGCTCTTGCAGAGTTTGCAGAGGGTGAAGAACTATGGTGAGGATACTACTATTATCCGTACTGACAGGGTGAGGGATGTGTTCTGTACAATGTATAGTTTGTGTTGCACATATGAGTGGTGAACTGTTTATCCAGCCCAGGGTACCCCCAGGTATAGTCCCATGTGGTAGTGGTTGTTGTGAGGGTGATGACCTGTTTTGACAACAAATGGAGATTTGTCCAGCTGAGGCACATACTTGTTGGCACATCTTGCATCCATTGTGGTTAGTTGTGTCCTGTGATGTTGTGTACCTTGGTGAGGGAGAGGCAGAGCTGGGTGTATTAGGCGTAGGGTACTATGCAGAGTCCATGTCCACTGATGTTCTCAGCAAGTGGGACCATGTACACATAGTAGACAAAGGTACTGAGGGACAGTCACTGAGGAACTCAGCATCAGTACTCTGTGTGTTGTACTGTGAAATGTATTATGCGGAATCATCTGCTCTGGTCTGCAAGGGAGGAGACAATCCAGTGTGGTGTATTACCTTGCCTCATGCCATAGTGGAGTTTGGCTGCTAGTGTGTTGTGGAACATTGTTTCTTGAAATGAAGCAATGTATATTGTCTATGGATTGGCAGTGTGACCGACTTTGAGGATTGTGTGGATTTTGCTGTGGCGTGTAGGAGGGACCTCTTGATGCTGTTGTTTGTCATGGAGCAGGATTGGGGATGTTGTATGTTCCTATGAACATCACTGGGTGCATGATGACCCTCTGGTTAATGACTTTGACTGCTAATGTGTGTTGAGAGATGTGCCTGTGGGTCTTGACGTCTGTTTGGTCAGCAGGGGTGTAACTGCTAATGTCATTTAGCTGTCAACATTTGCAATTACTGTGGAGGTGCATGTTCCAATGGTGGAGGCCATGTACTGTCACTGTTCGTGTGCAATGGGGGATGCAGCCCTGTGGAAGAAGTGCTGTGGGCAGGTGTGTGCGGGTGCTCCTTAATGTATGTCCATCACGGTGTTTGTGGTGTGAAACATGTAGACATGTGGCCTCCAGAGGATGTTGTGTAGTGTGGCTTACTTGGGCTAAGGTGTTGTGTGGTATGCCTTGCTTATGTTCATCTAAGTTGACATTCACTTTGCTGATCTAGTGGTAGGAGACTTTACCAAGTGTGTATGATATTCCCGTGAAGTGAGTGAGGGCTGAGCTCAGTCATGTTGTTTAATTTGGTATGGAGTTTATGCTTGCCATGGATTGGCATGATGTGTAGAGGATTGTGCCCTTCATGATGTTGCATTTGTGTGGATCAGATGAGTTGGACATTTAGCTGTGATGTTATCCCTGTAGGCGGAGTGCAAATCCTGGGGTCTGGTTGAGCCTCAAAGCTAAATCCAGCAGCGTGCACATGAGCATTGTTCGTTGTATGTCAGTGGATACACAGGTGACATTGTTGGTGTGTTGTATGTTGTGCTTCAAGTGAGTCTGCAGCCATGTATGTGCATATGTAGTACGACATCTGTGATTTGGAATGATCTGAGTTAGTGTGGCACATGGTGGATGGAGGGGTGTGTATCAGTGCTAAGGCAAGGGGCTCTGTGTTGATCTTGTACCAGTGTCTGCACAGGGACTGTGCCCTTGACATGTGTATGGTATGTTTTCAGAATGATGAGAGGATGCATTGGGGCTTGGATCAGGGAGGATGTGAGGGATGGCCAAGGAAACAGTAGTTACCTGGATGACAATGTGTGCCCGGGTGTGTTCCACCTTGTGAGTTGTGTTGATGACAACCTGGGTATATCTGATGTCGGGGATGTTGTGTAGGAGTGCGGTGAGGTTGAATAGGCTGAGTTTGTCAATGAGTGACACTGGTGTCTGAGCTGTACATAGTCCACGTATTGTAGGTAGTTGTTCGGTCTGTGATCTGCATTGTAGTTGGCAAATGTTGTGGCACATCAAGGATGTCTGTATGCAAGGGTACAACATGGAGTTGTCCTGTAGTTGACTTTGATACAGGAGTGGACATGTTCAGGACTGTGCAATCACTTGATCATAATGGCATTAGTCTGTTGGAGGCAGTTCCTGAAGATGATGGCAAGGCATCCCTCCATGGTGTTTATGCCCGTATGTCTGCATGATCTTGTACAAGTTGTGTATTGCGTATGCAATGCCAGTTGCAGATGTGACCCAGGCAACGTAACTAGTGCCAGCGGCTGTAGTTGGCCTCACACATTTATATGCCATATCTGTGCGCAGGACATGTGTGTAGGAGGATGCAGCTCAGGCAACACTGTGCATTGGCATACAGCGGGGTGTTCATAGCTGTAATTGTCAGCTGACGGGGTAAGGTGCTTCAGCAGTGTCAACATGAGACTGTTGCTTGGTATTTACACGGTGTCCTGAGCAGACAGTTGTATTAACTCACAAGGTTGCATACATGGAGTGCTGCATTTGTAGTGGGGGTGGTTTTAACATCCAGGCTAACTTCAGCTGGTCTTGCGCATGTTGTGTATGTTCACAGATGTGCTTGAACTCTGCACATCAATGGTACCTATATACATAATCCACCATTCAGCTGGGCTCGTGTGTAGGGTGAGCAGCTTGTAGCTGGAGCATGGACGTGTGTGGGTGCTGGATGGACAGGTAACTGCAGTGGCAAGTAAAAGTCAGTGTGGAAACAGAGCAAATACAGGGGATACACAACAGACAGGCCAAATTAGCCCTATCAGGAGCAGCAGACACACACACCAAGACCACAATACAGCGAACAAGGCACAGACACACCATGGTGCCACTGGGAAATGGCCTCATTGAAAATCAACATTGTACTAGTGGTACAGATTGTACCACGAGTGTATTGGGCCATTTCAATTGGGGAAATACATTTCTTGTGTGTAGTAGCACAATTATCTGTGTGACAGGCCTGTACATAAGTTCTTATTGTGGAAGTATGGTGGCTGACTATTTTTCACAAAGCCATTTAGTGGAATTCCTAACACACTCCAAGCTTGAAATTGGTCACGTTCTCACTTCTCCACATGAAAGGTGTAACCGTGATCAAGGATCAGTGGTGTGGCGAGGCTTTGCCATTTGCTCAGATTCACATATGTGTCAGGACATCTCTATTCTGTCATGTCATGTAAGTCATCTTGCCTTGGCTAATTCCGCAGCTCATTTTTTCCATCAGTGTGTCAACATACATCTGGCACACTGAGCCACATCAATGACAGCCTTGAATCACATTAGAAAAGTGAGAATCAATATGCTTCAGTGCCACAAGGCATTAAGGCATGAGGGCCACAGTCTTTGCAGCAGCACTGAAGTGTTTGTAGGATTTCATACATGAGACACCATTTGAGTGTTGTGTGATGTTGTTCCAATCACTGGTGTGAAGCATGTCCCTATTCCTATGCTTCAGTTAATAGAATTGTCTGCTACTTATCTTACCTTAGGATGTGCCTTTGATGCCAGCCACGTACTGATGTTTTGCTTGCATATATACAGGTGGTATGTCAGATATTTCATCATCACATACATACACCTTGGACACACACACATTTATGGTAGTGTGCAAGCAGATCTGATTTAAACACTCACCCCCTCCTTGTACAAACTTGTAGTGTTAGTAATTCTAACTTATTACATCATTCGTTATGTTGCACATTAGCAATGCTGTAGTACACACGTTCCTAGTCACTTTATGAACGTTGCCAGTTGGACATTGCATGTTGTGTTTGCAAATTGATGTAAGTGACAACTTAGCAAGTAGCAAGGTATGACAGGACTCTAATACTGAAGGGAGACATACAGTAGGGTTGAGGATGTACATGCACAGTCCACACATAAACATGACATTTGTGACATGCATGAGTGAGTAGTTATTTTATTGTGTGATAAGGGAATGTCAACATCATGAGTTCACCTCTTGGAGGGAGGCCACAGATCATTTATTGTTCATCCTTTGCCTACCAGTAATTTGTTTATCGTCATTACTGGGGTATTATGAGCACCAGACAGTGTTCATTTATTGTCCTGGTACTATATGTGCTGCTAACGCATTGTTCTGCGGAGGACTGGGAAATCTTCAGATTCATCTTCATCAGATGTGTTTGTCACAGCTGATGGTGTGACCAGTGGGGCAGTCGACACAGGAGGCACAGCCACATCAGGGACTGCAGATGTTGATGGTGTTGGACCTGCAACATGTTCGATGCCCATCAGGTAGCGCATAAATGCATTCAGCATGATTTGCTGGTTCTCAAGCACAGCTGTCACATCTCGTTGGTAGTCAGCCAATTTTGTCAGGTATGCATCCTGTTTTGCTGTCATTTGTTTGAGGGTGTCCTGTATTTCCCTCAGAGTGTTGGCCACTTCAAAGCTAGCACTTGTGGTGGGCATTTGTCGGTGCCTCTGCTGCATGACTTCGGAAATTTCATTCATGGCGTCAAACAAAGTACGTGGTGGTGCTACGTTGCTGCTACCAGTTTCCGCACTGGCAGTATTTGATGTTAGGCAACGGAGCACTCCCTCTAGGGTTCCTGCCATGCTCTCAATCCCCTTACGCACCTCCTGTGCCAACTGACCCTGCACATCCACTACACGCTGTTCAAAGGAATTTAGGGTGTTTGGCGACTGGTGAGGCACAGATGTTGTGGAAGGTGGCATAGGAGTGCTTCCCTGTTGGCCAACCGGAGATCCCACTGTGCTGCTTTGCCTTCTTGTGGGTGGAGAGGGAGTTTGTAGTGATTGTAACAGGTCCTGGATGATTCCTGTGCCCATACTTGTTACACTTTCACCGCCCTCATCGTCCGATTCAAACATGGGTTCCTGCTCCTGAGTAGGTGTACCATGGCCTGAAATCAAAAATAGATGTATGTTTATGATCATGTCTGACATATGGTGTACAGATGCACAATTTGGAGTCATCTACCCTTTTTGACTTTGATGTGTTTCAACATGTCAAAGTTCAAGCGACACATCGTCACTCATGTGTACAAAAATGACATGGCATTAATCATTTGATGGATACAAAATGTTTACCAAAAAACATGGCACATGGGCAGACAGTGCTTGCACACTTGCAACATTCAACTTGAGTGCATGTCCTGATGTCTGTTTTGTTGGTGTGTATTGGGGACACATTCCAGCACAGTAGGAACTCCATGTGGCATTTTGCACTCTATATGTGTGCAACAGGTATCAGGCCACAATTACTGAGGATGTGGGACATGGATTTCTTACCATCTCACATCATCCCACCTGTCATAGCCATCACGTCTGTGTTTTTTGTGTGTGGGCCATTTCCTGTGTCTTCATGCTAATTACGTTATATTTGGATAATCCAGATTGCTCCTGGTATGTTGCTCAACCTACTCCCAGATCCCCCTGTGTGCCCCTGCTGCCGCTGCTGAGTACACACTGGAATGTGTGAAGAACCACCATATTAGTGTCCCGTTAGTGGCTTCAGTGCAACTAGTTTTCACACCATTTTTTTTTCAGTGCCACTGCTCCACCACCCCATGCACACTTGATGCTCCCGCATACCAGCTGCTCCTCCCTCCCACATCCCCATAGGTGCAACACTTTGCTCGACTGTGCTACTTGCGCACCAGAGGCACACCTTAAGCAGGCCAGGCTGCACCCATCTGCGCCTGGACCATGCCCAGCGCCAGGACCCCTTGTGGCCACTAACGCAACTACACCAGACTCCAGTACTACGCCTGTACCCTCCATGCACTCAATGCCGGCCAATACAACACTAGCTTCCAGGCCACCACAATGACATACACACGGGACCCTTCTGCTGCCGCACATGCAGCTTTATATGCAACTGAGCCACCAAACCCCCATGGAGTGGACCCAGCCACCTCCGATGCATTATCCACATCACCCACTCCACACAAACCCAGCCCATGTGGCTCTGGGATCTGCTTGCCACCTCTGCCCCAGATGTGTATTTAATGAACTTGACCTGGTGGAACTACTCCTCTGTGACCAACATCACCATAGACATCCCAGACAGCTACAAGTTCAACCGCAGGGATTGCGCAGACTGATTTGGTGGATGGGTCACCATCAACCACAAGTCTACCCTCAAGGTCGGCACCCATGCAGACAACACCGCCAACCACCTGCACATGAACATCCACACAGACACCCAACACCACCCACAGGGAAGCCTCATGTACAGCACACCGACCCAGTGCTCAGTTCTGCTGCTCCATCAATGACCTCGCCAGCACCCAAGCACTCCCCTCCACGCAGTACATCATCCTGTGGGACCTGACCTTACACCTCAAGGACAACAACGACGACAACTCCACCATACTGAACAACAACCTCACCAGACCCGGCTGCAGACAACTCAGGACCAAACCCACGCCGCCAGCCACAAACGGTACTCAGTCTTCTCAACAGGCACCCACGTCACCTCCAACCACACTACTGAACTGCACTCGACCGACCACCGCAGCATCAATTGTACCTTCTATTAATCAACCACACACCACCGCAGACAACGGCACACCAATGCTGGGTAAAAGTAAACGTAGACCAGCTGGTCAGACCCCTCAGCCACAGCCGGAACTACAGCCCCACAAACCCAGTCGCCAGTGCCCAAACACTCTGACAGTGTATGTAGGACTGCACCAACACGTTTGCCCCACTCATGTTACCCTCCAACAGCCACACCAGCAACAGAGCCACCTGCTTCACCAACTACCTCCAGACCTACCAACACACATGCCGCAAGATGGAGTGAATGTGGCTCCATGGACACACACTGCACAACCACACAGTTCACAAGGACGCCACGTGTATACATCACCACCTCAACAGATTGGCAAAGAGCTCCTCCTTCAAAGCCTGTCTGGATACCAATGCACACGACAGCAATGAGGTATTCTGCATTGTTATTGAACAGAGAAACCCATGTGCAAACGTTATCAACATGACACCCTCACAAGAAGTTTTGGACTCACTGTCCATCTTCTCACAGCGCACATTTGGTGACATCGATGACAGCTTCACCACCACAACCACCCCAACTATGCCAGACTCCAACTCCCTGGCGAGAACCACCAGCGCCAACCGCAGCACCTCATGGTACTACGTCGACAAGGACCCAACACACAGGGTCATGAACTCCATACGCTCTGGATCACCAGCAGTACCATCACCACACCACTTATTGTTCAAAGCAGAGGAAGCAATCATACCACAACTACACATGTTGATCTACATCTTCAATGCAGCAACATTCCATGACATGTGGAAGCACGCCACAAGCAATGGCCTCCTCAAGAGGCACAAGGCACACCCCAATGCCCTCGAGGAGTCACGGCCCATCACCCTGCTCACATTCCCAACGAAGGTCATCTTGGTAATCATCAACATGCAATTGGGCCGCCAGCTGGTAGACCCCAACCAGTTTGAGCCGTCCCAGTCCGGATTCATACGTACATACAGCAGCAAGACAGTCCACATGTCCGGCACAGAGAACTTCATCCAGCAACTAGCCAGCACCAAGGCAGCAGCCCTCTTCCTCCTGGACCGGTCTAACACCTTTGACACGGTATGCCATCACACTCTGAAGACACCTCCGAGAATCATGATTCCAATTGAAGGCCCTGAACTGAACAACGTCCTTACTCTCCGGCAGAACCCAGAGCGTCCAGAGTGTCCGGAACGCATCCATCAAATTGTACTCCATCAACATCATGTGCGGCGTACCCCAGGGGTAATCCCTCAGCCCAACACTGTTCAACATGTCCATGTCCCCCTCATACACGTGGGCCGCCATCACAGCCTCTACATCATCTCCTACACCAACAACACCCAGGTCATCCTCTCCATCACCAGGGACCCACACACACCCTGAACAAACCTCCACGAGGAAATGAAGTCCCTCACCAACTGGATGAGGAGCAGCAGTCTGAAACTGTACTTGGAGATGACACAGGTCCTCATCCTCGGACCCACACCCTGAGCCTGGGACAACTCCTGTCGGGCAACCACACTGGGAACAGCAACAACACCCACTGACCATACACGCAACTTACAATACTTCCAGTACTCCTCCCTCTCCATGTCTGAGCAGGTCAACGCCATCTTCCCCTCATACTACAACTGCCTCCGCATGCTATGCAGGATCCACAAGTGGATCCCCACCCCAGACAAAAATAACTGTGACGCAGGCCCTGAGCACCAGCAGACTGGACTACTGCAACGCACTGTACGCAGAATTCCCTGACAAAGACCTACTACTACTGCAACACATCCAATACACTTACGGCTCATTGATTGTCAACGTCCCCCACCGCAGCAACATCATCCCCCAAATGTGTGACCTACACTGGTTCCCCATCAGCAAGTGGATCAGCTTGAAGCTCCACACCCAGACACACAATGCACTCCATTAGGCCGGACCAGCCTACATGTGCAGCAGACTCAGCTTCTACACCCCCACACGCCACGTCCGCTCCACCAGCCTCCCCCTCACCGCTGTCCACCGCATCGCATGACCAACCTCCAGCATCAGTTCCTTGTCCTACCTCGCCGCCAAGACCTTGCACTCCCGGGCCATCTACGGCAGACCCAGGACCTACTCCCATTCAGAAGACTCATGAAGACCTATCTCTTTGAGCGTTAGTGGCAGCCCCTTCCCATCAGAGTGGTAGATGCAACATGTGTTTTCACATGCTGAAGGAGTTGTTCCAAGGACACAGACTTCTGTATTCTCTGATTTTGATTTCATGCAGCCGTGGTTGATGCAGACTGGGACGTACTGCATTCCTCAATGTTTTTCAAGTGTTTAGTTGGTGTAGTCTTAGGTGTGAGAGAGTATGAGCTGTCTGTCATCAGCAATGGATACAATGTTGAGGCTGTGTTTGGTTTCAAATGGTGCTGACGCAGCCCTGTTGATGTTGACAAGGGTCAGACACATAGATGGTCCCTCTTGCATTCGGCATTGGAATAACGTGCATTTGAAGGCGAAGGTTGTCAGTCTGATCCTTGAACCTCTTGCTGGGGTGAGTGACCCAGTTAAGCATTGTTCCTTTGAATCCTGCGTCATGTAGTGTAGCAAATCTGTGTGGTGTTAGTCTGTGTCAGAGCACACTCACACCTCCTGGTCCCGGAGGGTGCAGATGTCGCCTGTGGCTGTGAATATGGTGATCTTGGTGCTGTTGTTGATGTAATGAGGACAGGGCTGTAGTGATCCCACAGGTGGCTGTATCTCATGTTGGAGGGGGTGCATTGAGCTGTGACTGGTGTCCCGGTGGGTATGGTAGTATGGCTGTTGTGTTGGGAGAGGTTTGCGTGGTGCTGCCTGTGGCATCTCATGTGTACGGCAAAGTTATTGTAGTGAAATTTTGTTGTTTATGGTGAACTTTGTTGGACACTTATCACAGGTCTGTAGTGCCAGGGTGATGTCTGTAGCTTTGCAGCATAGGTTGTTGTATTAATGCAGGACCTTGACTAGTTAGCAGGACTTTCCATTATGTAGGATTATTTATTTGTGGTTCTCCCTCATTGGGTCCATGTATGTGTTTTACATTTCAGGTGTCTTGGTGTTTATACAGTTCTTACCAAGGTATCTGCTGGTGCCTCTTGCTTCTTAGAGATCAGTGCTCTACCATGCCGTGTCCCTGTAGTGCTGTTTGTTAGGCTTGCAGAGGGTGGAGGTGTGGTATGCACAGTTGTGTATCCAGGTGTGACTTTCACTTGCAGTAACGCTGGTGTAGGCTGTGTTTGAGACCAGGGTGGTGGTTGAGGTTTGTCAGCAGTGTAGGCATGTGAAATGTCTGCGGGTCATGTTTGGAAAGGCCTGTTGTCATTCTCCAATGTTTTCCATGTATGAGTGCATGGAGGCTGGCCGAGCTGCATCAGTGAATGACTGTATATCAGTTGCTGCTGGAAATCATTGCATTTGAGACCCAGATGTGCACATTCAGACTTCCCATAGGCGTGGCTTCAGCACACCATGTACATGCGTCTGCTGTGGGCTTGCACAGCGGCTGACATTGAGTAGGCTAATTTTGAGTTACAATATTCAGTGATGACGGAACACATGAACACAGGGGTGGGGGCCTTAGTGGTAGTTCATAGACCATATGTGGAGTGTGGGCTCAGATGAGAGAACTGAAATGACTTATTATGGAGACCCAAGGGATGAGTGACTGATGTGATAATGGTATGTGTCATCATGGCATGGGAGGGTGGGTAGGGGACATCTTAGATGATGTGGCTCATGTGCATATTGGCAAGATGACTCAGGTACCACCCATGATGACCAGAGCAGTAATACCCACTTCCATGTTTGGTATGCAGGCTGCATTTCAGCCTCCATGGCAAACATGGCCAACATTCCAGCATGTATTATCCCATTTACAATTACAAGTCACACCAGCACTTCACAGCGTTGTGATTGACTCAGAGTAGTGAGCCTGGCTGGCTAATTCCTTTAACATGACACAAAGGCAGGGTTGCATAGGCTGAAGAGAAATGGGACACATCTTTGAGGTGAGAGTTCCCTCAATGTGTTCCAGATTTACTAAACAAACTTGAGACTCAATAGTAAACTTGATACATTTTTGGTGTTGACAGAATGCACTTACTACTTTTGGCATTCACAGAATGAACTTAGTACTTTTGGTATTCACAGAAGTTAGGATTTTGCATTTAGTCTTTCTTAAGTCTGTCTTCAGAGACACTTTAGGCAAAATCCTAACTTCTGTGAATACCAAAAGTATTAATTTCATTCTGTGAATGGAAAAAGTAGTAAGTGCATTCTGTGAATACCAATATAGTAGTAAGTTTAGAATTGAGTCTTGAGTTCATTCTGTGAATGGGCCACAATATGTTTTGCAGCACACACTCACACACACATCCCTGCAACCATGAGACATTGATTGTTCTGTCCTGCATTTGTTAACTCACAGCTCTCCCTCCCCAATTGCCAATGTTTGACACTGTGCCCCCATGGACAGCAGGTGTGACACTCTTGTACAAAAAGGAACATACATAATACCAAAACATGCCATGTCATCACATTCCATTTCATTCATTGTTCATACTAGGCATGTTGCAACTGTAAAGTAGGTGTTGCACAGCGGAGACTTTAAATACACTGTTCAAAGTTCAGTGAGTACATGGATAAAGTATCCTTGTCACCACACACCCAGACCTGAAGCATTCAATACCTTTATGAACAACCACTACACACACAATGGAGTCAGATTAGTGAGTGATGCACACACCATTTTTCATAGCCAAACATGTATGTACACAGCATTAGTTCATATTCTGAAATGTTACCCCCTATTTCTCATGATGTACATCTATCCAAATAATAGTTCAGACATATGTCCCCCCATGACACAACCAATTGTTATTATTTGACACATAAATGCACAACATTTTTGTTACTCTTTAAGATTTGTCAATATTTCTTTTTTTTCATACTGACACACATTACCACATGTAGTACTTATATCACAACATAATTGGGGTCACAAAGAAGAATTTTGAAATATTATTTTGGTACACATGCATTGCATTGTTGACATTGTGCAGCATACATTGAAATGGTCATCGCATGAGACTACGGCAACCATACTGTACGCTGTTTGCATTTGACTGGCTCAGGTCCACACTGTGAACAAAGGTTTATTCCTCTTGAACACTGCAACTATACAATGTCAGGTACCTCCTCACCTCAACCCTGTACGCCACCTCACCTGCCAGGACGTAACTCTGCTACAGACATCACCATCACTGTCACTGACAACTTCTGTGTCACCTGCATGTGGCAGCACGACAATCATGGAAGAGGCATTGTTAACCCATACACTGGTACACTCAGAATGAGCAGGCACTCTAATGTGCCATGGTTGACCATGTACTACGACAACTACATTATCGTGACCAGGCCCATGGCCATACTCAGCAGCACACTCATGTGCATGACACACAGGCCATGTGGTCCATTCTCCAACATCATTGCACCCCAGTGTGTGACATCCACAGACAGCATCCCTATCGATGACCTCCAGTTCCACGTCAGCAGGTTAAGTTACCTGACCAACAACACCTCCAGGTTAAATTCACTGACATCAGACACAAGCATCAAGGGACCTCAACATACCACTGAACAGGACACGGTTAAGTACCTGTAGTACAGCTGCAGGTACTTCTGATTCAGGTCTGACTTCATACTCTCCTGCCACTCCCATCATTGAATGCATGAGGTATGTGACTTGACCAGCAATCCCCACTGCCATCCTTGCACCCTCTTGCAGCTGGAGCAAGGACACTGCATGACATCTCATCCACTCCTTGTGCAAGGACAGTCCACCAATGCTTAAATACTTGTGACACTACAACACACAAATAGCACTGTTTGGATCTCAAATGACACCATCATTTCTGCACCCCTCATGAATGTACTTGCAGCCCTACTTTCCCCCTACCTCATGGCAGCCATGTATGTGGGCAGTGCCATTGACATCGTCTGCCACTATGCTTTTGTGGAGTTGCGGCATGGTTGTGCATACACTGACATGATGATTTGTTATGGAACTGTCACTGCTTGAATCATGGAGCAATGTCCAGTGGGTACTGTACATCCATGGTATTGCAAGGAGGGACATGGTGAGAAGTGTTGCCTCGCTGTGTTCTTGCAGCAACAATTTTCATGGTTGCGCCATAGGAATGCACACAATATTGTTGTTGTTGCACATTTGTCAAGTGTATCTTTGTCACAGGGCAAGCCTATAAACTTGTTTACAACGCTGTCCAGTACCACTCCCATGCATATATGTTGTGGCAGGATTGTCACCTTCCTTAGAGAAATGGTTGTTGTGGCTTTACATTCCGGGACGTGTTGTGCATTTGCATGACTTTGCTTGTTTCTCTCATGTCTGTGACAGCCTTGCAAATCTTGCAAGGTGCAGTTAGTGAATTTGTTGGCATTATTTGGATATGTCACGCCTACTTTGCATGTCATTGCCATTGTTTTGTTGGGAGATGCAATGCCATTGGCATAGTAGTTGCTATGACTCCTGAGCATTTGTTCTCATCTGTATGCAACACCTTACTAATGTGATTGAACATTCCTGGCACTTAAGCTACACAAACAGCGCTGCAGACTGGCTGATGATCCATTTGTATAATTAACTATGGTGCATATTTGCTGGATGTTTAGCAGCTGGACTGCGGCCCTTGCAATAAAGGTGTGCTGCAGTGCATGCATACGTACAGACCATGAATGTAGGCATTCAGTGAGATGGTGCGCATTCCTCCACACTATTGATGTTGGATGTTCTTTCACTGCAAGAACACCATTGGGACACTTATGTTATCCCCATGGTCGTGACAACATAGATGTGCTGTATTAACTGTATGTCAATACATGTTGTTATTCATGTTATATACGTCATTCATTCAGATGTAGCTGGTCAGTGCTTAAGTCATGCATTCATGTGAGGAGCATCATTCAAGTACAGCAAACCTTGGTGCAGGCCTCTCCCGGTGACACTGCCTCACCCCTTTACCTACCATGATGCAGGTGTGAGGTACTGACACAATTGCCAGATGGTAATGTATTTCCAAATTTGGGATGGATTGCACATGACCACTACTGACATTTTTTTTTTGATGTGCAGACCCACCATGCATATGTTATGCATGATGCTTGTGTAATGTGGCATAGGGCTTCACATACTGAGTAACATTCGTGAGTACTTTCCCTTACATATGCAGATAATGTGGCTGAAACCATCATGCACTAAGTCGTACAATGACAGATTTTGGGCCTGCATGGGGTGACTATGAGTAGGGTCTCTTTATTGGTGTCACCTGTCCTTCACAACGACACAGGTGCACAATGCTTGGCATGCGCCGACCCAGGCAAACTTGCACCATGTTGCAGGGGGTCCAGCGGTGCAGGGGATCAGTGTTTGTGTGCATGGAAGGGACACATTCCTGCATGATGCAGTCATGAAAAGATTTTTCCCCTTTCTATGTGTCCACTTGAATGCAAAAGCGATATGTTGGGTTTATCATAAAGGGAAGATTACGTTTTTATTCAGGTTGTGCATGCCTTACACAGACCCTGTGTATGCATATATTTGTGGCGCAGCGTGATAGTTACATTTTGACGTTCCTATTGTACATTGTCAATTGGACATAGATGTTTCTGGGTATACCCTTAGCAACAGCCCTGGAAGTGCGCTTTCTGTCACTTTAATGTGGGAATGATGCAATGACATGATATGTTGTACTATGTTACATGGCTGTCTGTGGCCTATTATTGTGGGTGTGGCACATTGTGGCACCACTACACGAACAAAATAACATCCTGCCAGCACAGTGGTAGCAGTCCAAGTTATACAAGTGTGAAACTCGGTCTGTTGCAGGATGTTGTGTGATTTTTTTTTAAGGAGGGTAGTTATATATTTGCACCTGCGTGTGGCACTTGTCAGGTGCAGCAGTGGGCTGGGACTTCACTTTGGACATATATGTTTACTTTCACAGGGGTAGCTGTTTCCCAAATGTAACATGTGCATGTCCCTGGTACAATACTTTTTGTAGACCCTTCACAGTTCATGACATTGCATGACTTCTCTATCCACAACACGTCAGTAATTGAGCCAGCCACCTTAGTTTATGCACAGCAGAACATTACCTTCTTTGCACATTTCCCCTTGTAGGGACTTACCCTATGTGTCTTGCATTTCCTCATGCTCTGCACTGTCCTGCCCTGGGATTCTAACAACCAACTCCTCTGGGATGACCGCCGCAACCCGCTCCTCAAGGTCATCCAGCTCTTCTTGTTGTGATGGGCTGCCTCCTCCTGTAAGCCCAGCTTCTTTCCGGTTTTTGGCCATTTTTTCTTTAGTGCGGCGCTTTATATCATTCCACCGTTTTTTGAGGTCAATAACTGTCCGCCTAGATTGGGCTACACAGTTCACCTTTGCCAATATGGCCTGCCAAATAGCCTCTTTTTTGGATAGTGGCAATTTGGAACTAGCAAACAGCTGGTGCTGGTGGTCTGTTACCTCATTTATCAGTATATTGTTCTCCTCAGCACTGAAATTAATTTTGCGCTTCCTCTTTCCAAGGGTTTCTCCCTGTGTTGCAGGCTGGGCATCCTGGCTGCCATGTGGAAGGTTTCCTTGGCTGCTGTTCTGTCCTTCAGGCTTCATGGTAGCAATTTTTTCCATTTGCGGGAGAATTAGGTGATGGATGCGCGTGTTTTTGGCGTTTTCCGGATTCTGACGCAACGTGATGGTGGCGCAGCGATGCGTACACTTGCGTCAGTTCCCCACTGCGACTTACGGCATTGTTCCCGCATTTGCGTGTCTTTTCGGTGCGTCAGGACGGCCGCGTCTGCGTCACTTTTCCCCGCCTTGCGCCTCCCCTTGCGGCATGATACGCCATTCCGTAGATCTGACGCATCCGCGCCGCAACTTTCTGACGCAGCGTTTCGTATGGAAAAGTGACGCATCCTTGCGCAGGCGCAGGGATGCGTCACTTTTCATAAATGAGGCCCCTGCTCTGTAAAGACTAATATACTGGTGTTTTTCACAGACTACTCTAGAGAAGTGCAGGCCAAGCAACAGTCACACGCAGTGGTTAAGCAAAAGTTGAAAGTCATCAAACTTTCATAAATGCTCCTATTTTTTGATACACCGGAGGCTCCATGGCACTGGCTCACCGAAGAAAAACAACTCCGCCGTCTGGACAGATAACCCTGCTCTACTGAGAGACTGCCTGTAGTGAAAAGGTCTAGTACCTGCCCAGGTGAGACATTGGGTCCGGACTTGTTCACGCAAGGGACGTGATCGAGCGGCGACCTGATCACCATCTGCAGACGTGGACACCTCTAGGACACAACTGAGAGGCTCAGGGCAGGCGCTGGGACCGAAACTACCTCCCTTTTACTTACTCCAGACACGGTGCCCCCAGAGGGCTTTGCTACACTTCACCCCGCTAATGAGGATGCATGACTGTTCTTGAATTCCACAATCTGTTCCAAGGTGACAGTGGCAATCACAAGGGTAGGCTGATTCACCACACATTGTACTTTTCTTTTTTATTACATATTCGCAATGCTGGGTATATATGGGGCTCCAGAGGGACTGCGATTCTCCTTAACCATTCTTTCCCCATGGTGTTCAAGCATGTTCTCAATGACCCCCAGGGCCAGTATCTTGTCCATGAGGGCGGGGTGGAGGGCCATGGGTTGAAACTCCTTTGTATCTATGCCCCCCTCCACAATTGAGTCCTTCCTTCATGCTTTCACTGATCTAATCCTGACAACCCCTGTATGTACCACAGTGGTGGGAACAAACTCTAATGCAGTCCTTGATCCCGCTGATGACTCTACCCCCGCCCTCAGCCCCCCCCCCCCCCCCCCCCCCACCCGAGCTCTACCCTGGGCATAATCCAAGCTTTTGTGGAATATTACCATCATTGTACACAGCAATCCCGAGACCAAAGGGGGAGCCAGACCCCATTTTTAAATGACGTGTTGCTGCCTCAGGTGTCATGGGTCGAAAGGCATGCTTTGGAGCAGCCCATCACGGTTTAGGAAATTGCCAGTGCTGTGTCTGCCCTGGCGACAGGAAGACACCTGGCCCCAATGGGTAACCTACTGAATTTTATAGTAAATATAGGGAGGTCCTTTCTTCACACCTGCTTGCTCTCCACAGTGAAGCCGCTGAAGTTGGTCATTTTCCACAGGAACTTGACATGGCCACCATTGTGGTAATTCCAAAATCGAGCCCTTCATCCAATAACTGTGCGGCATACCAGCTCATCTTGCTTATTAACAGAGAGATTACACTTTTTGCCACAATATTAGCCACATGCCTGAAAATGACTCTCAGTACTCTCATACATCCAGATCAGTGTAGCTTGATGCCTGCTAGGGGCATGAGGCTTTATCCCCGATGCCTCCATGTTGCTTGGCACGCCAGCATCTTGTGACACCATCTGTGGCCCTGTTGTTAACAGACTTCGAGAAAGCCATATACACAGTGTCCTGGATTTACCTAGTTCAGGTTCTCCAGAAGGTGGGTTTGGGGCATAATTTCTGTGACTATGTCATATTGCTTTACTCCAAACCAACTGCGTGAGTGCAGATTAATGGTGTGGTTTCCGACCTGTTACCTATTTGTGTGGGCACTAGGCAGAGATGCCCCCTGTCCCTTCTGCTTTTTGCCCCTAGTGTCGAGACCCTGGCCAGACTCATTCGCAGTGACGCGCAGGTACAGGGATTGGAGTGGTATACAGGACATGATGACTGCATCGCACTGTAAGCTGACAATGTCATCTTATTTCTCTCCAAACCAGAGGAGACTGGCCAACGTTGCCTTTCTCTTCTTCTGTTTTATGCAGAGGCCTCTGGTCTGCAGGTTAACCATGCAAAGTCGGTGCTGGTTCCACTTCATCCCTCTGGAGAGTGTGTTTTGAGAGGGAGGTCCCCATAACAGTGTGGCGTTTGAGCATCCTCTATCTTGGCATTCATGCTGCACTCTATTGTGAGATGGCAGGGACTCTTAACATTACCTGGTTAATCCGAAAGGTAAAGGCAGACCTGAAAAAGTGGCAATTCTTCCCACTCAATGTGATGGGAGGAACTGTTCTCTGTAAAATGATGGTCCTACCAAACTTTTTATGCTTTTTCCAAAATTCCTGCAGTTGTTAGCTCGACAGAGAAGGACTTCTCGGTGACTTCCTTTCTCTGGCACAAGTCCAGGCCATGGCTGGGTATTGCAAGGTGTCAGTGGGCGTCTTATGATGGCGGGTTGAGCATGCCTAATTTATACCTTTACTACTAAACATCTCAAATCCTGGTTATAAATGATTGGATTCATAGGGGTTGGTCAGAATATAGGGTTGAACTAACCTCACTGGGGAACAAAGATGTGCTGAGGATGTTGTATGGTGACCGACTCCCTAGGAGCCTTCATGGTATTTCTTAGCTGGCGTGCTGAGCTCCGACATTCTGGTTGGGACTCCAAACCCTCTTGTGGAGGGGTAGGTGGTTGCACAAAACAGCTGGCCTGCAGGGATTTCATCATTGGGATAGCCTAGGCATTTCCCTGCTGGGGGATATTTGCTCTGGCACCCAGATAAGTTCTTTCCAAGAACTTCAAAAAGCATATGCCCTACCACATACATAATTTCATAAATACCTTCAACTGTGGCTCGTGATAAAGGCGTACATTCCCTCGGGCACAACACTCCCTGAATTCTGTCACCTAGAGGCAAATATTTTGGGTGCATCATCAAAAGGAGGCATCTCCCAGATTTATCGTTCACTAGTCCTTAAGGTGCCGATATGTTGTGACCCCTGTGGACCCAATTGGAGTAGTGGGTGGGACAGCTGGAGGATGATAATTGCCGTGATGCCATAATGGCAGCCTGCACTATCACAATTTCCTCTGGACTGCGGCTGGTGCAGATGAATTACCTTTAAGGTGCGTACCTCACCCCAAGACACCTCCACAAAGCATGTCTCCTTCCAAAACCTGACATGCTTCAGATGTCGAAATGCTGCTATAGATTTCTGTCATATGGTCTGGACTTGCCCATCTATTATGAGTTACTGGACCACGGTAGCTAAAGAATTGTTGGAGGTGCTGGGTTGGGATGTGGAACTCTCATCAAGGTCCCTCCTCCTAGGCATCTTTGAGAGAACGGAGGGTATGAGGGATGTTCATGAGCTACCGGAGGTAGCCAACATGGTGGCAAAAAGAGAATTAGCAAATAGATGGAAGTCTCCCTTGATGTATCAGTGGAGTTGTTGGGTGGATTGGTGTATCCAGCAAGAAAGACTAGTGGAAGTGGTGTGGATAATTTTGTTGTTAATAAAAACAATAACGTTATTTATTAAAAAAACTTTAAAAATACATAGCACACGGTGCGGAGATGACCAATTTCATCCATCCGGTGGGAGAAATATATGAAGTTAAACATCGCTCTGTCACAGGTATCTTTTGGTCTGAACCCAGGTTGGTGAATACCATCATTAATTATTTGCTTAATTTTCCCTCTGCCTCGTCCCTCGAAATCCCACCTAATGCAGCCCCACCGCCCACCGCTATTACCTGCAAGGACCGCAGCTGAACTTCATCTGTCTGACGTATTAATTTAGTATAGGGCAACACATTGATCTGGAATTTTGGCAAGGAAAGAAAGACGTATGAATGGGTGGTAGTCTTCATTAAAGGCTGGTAAACCTAAGGATTTTTAGGATGAATCGTGGCCTTCATAACAGGAATGCAAACATCTGTAGTAGCCACTTAAAAATAAATGGTCATTAGTGATGTTTTAGCTCTTGTAGAGTGGTGCCAGATCCCATCAAAAGGGAACGAGCTGGCAGTAATAACAGGAAACTCTACACTAGTCAGCAGTATCTTCTGTCGCAGGTATACATGTATTAGGTCCACTATTAGCAATAAGCATGTAAGGAAAGTTCAACACGTCATTGTTGTGGGCACTTGCTACAAGGATTATAGGGCAGAGGTGCATGTTCTTATCAGTGGTCGAAGTGGGGGTAAAAAAGTAGGGGAACTGTGGGCAGAGAATCAGAGGGCGGGAATAACCCAAGGATTGGATCAGTGGGTAGAGCCAAAGGTGTGGCCAGAATGCGCAAACATCCAAATTTTTAGTATTTGTTTGCCATTTCACTGCCCAGTTTAATCAACTAATGTATACACATGATTATTTAAGGTTATAATGAATTATTGCCATTAAAACACTTTCACAAAGTGGGATATGCTTCTGATCACAGAATGTCCCAAATACGATCAAATGTGGAAGCACAAGCCATTTGTGGCCGAGCCATGGAGTTTCTGTCATCAGCACTTCTCCCTTTTTCCATAACAGCAGCTCAAACATGAATGGCAAAATATCCTAGTTTTCAAATGCTTTCTATATAATTAAGGCTCTGCTATATTTGCCTCATAATGCAAGATCTGCTGCATGATCTGACCATTTAAACTAATAAATTATTTATAGCTGAAACGTATCAAAAGTTAATAAAACATTTGACTTGTCTTGCTGCAGAGTGGATGGCTTATTGTAAAGGTTGACTGATTACCTTTATCACTGCAACATTTGTATGTTACACTGGTACTAATAAGGCAAACTCTTTCCAGAGACTGTTAGCATGTGTACACATGTCAAAATAATAAAATATCAAAATAATATACTGCATTACGCTGAAGCCTTTTTTTAATCAATAATTTAGTCAATACTGCGGCATAATTTTGTCCTCCTTTGCTGCATAATTAATTCCAGTGGCCCCACAGCAAGCAGAACATGTTAAAAGTGCTTTCGAATGAAGCAGAGAGACTGTAAAGTTTGCAAACTTAGTTTGGTGTGCTTGCAGATCCTGCATTGCCAATCCCTGGTGAGTTGCAGCTACTATTTCTGAAACAAGGCCAATGGCGGTACCTATGGGTGAGGCAGACTGGCCTCAAGGGCAGGACCGGCCTTAGCACTGGTGGTGCCCTGTGTATTAATGTTTGTTATTACCCCCCAATGACCACCTCTGCTATGGATTCACTCAGTACCAACCTTTATCAGTGCCCCTCAAGTCTCCATAACCACAGATGCATTTCTTTTGATTTACAGCGCCACTCATACCAGTTTAGGGTGTCAGAGCACTTTACATTACACACACATTTTCTCTAGACAATCAATATGTGTGTAAATCACTGTAGAGAAAATGTTACATAAGACTAAGGACTACAAGGTGTAGGAGTCACATGACAACCAAACTAGTAGGCCATATAGTTTAATAGTGAATGGTCTGGAGAAACACAAACTCAGAATTTAAAACGTAATACCATGGTTAGGGGTTCTCTTTAATAATCAGAATAGATTTCTGTCAAAGAGAACACTTTTTTCAACATTAGGATAATCAAAGACTGGGGGAAAAACTTAAAGCTCTAATTTATACCTTGCTGTTTGTATGCAGCTGTTAGATGAAAGTTAATAGCTCACTGTTCTTTGTTAGGATTTTAACTTATAAACTGCAAGTAACAAAAGGACCTCTCTAACAAAAGCAGTAGCCCACTGACCTATTTGCATTATGGGCACTTTGTGATCTGCATGGTACATGTTCTTTGCAGAAGGCACATTAGCCCTCTGAGCTACCTTTCCATGAATCAAAACTTCCACTAGACAAAATGATCTCCCTCTAGGAAGAACATTAAACACCAGGGTCATCATGACATTTTTATTGTTGCCGAAATTGCTGGCGGCCAGGAAGGAGGCAGCAAGCGCTTTTAAAACCTTAATATACTTGCAAACATAATGCCCCTACCCAAAGTCAACACATCGGTACGGTCACACCGGTTTCACTGCCCTAGAGCTGGCCCTTCTCAAGGGCCCTGTGCCCTGTGCCCTCAGTGACAAAGTCATTGTCGCTCTAGTGTGTGCTGCTTCAAAGACCTGCCCGCAAGACTGGAGGTGAATTTCAGTATGGATTGTGGTGGACAAGCCTTGAAGGTTAACCCACACTTGCCACTGCTAGAGTCCACCTTCTGGTGCTACGACACCAGGGCTTCTATGGTCTTGCGAAGCCTTCTAAGGTCTAGCATGGGATTGTGCTCTCAGGAGAATGGTCTGGTGGACTGGTTATTAAGGCTGAACCTGGTCCCCAGTTTAAAATTCAGCAGCTCTGGCCACAGTGCCACATCCTCTCCCCCACTGAACACCATACTGCCCCACTGGGAAAAACTCACACTGCCTTCAACTACAGCCCAATTGTTGCCAGCTACAAACACCTGGCTGCGGCTCAATGTAAATGAGGCACTAAACAAGAGCAATATGCGGCCTAGAAAAAAAAAGTAACAACATCCTGGAAAAAGCAAACACTCATAGGGAATGCAAAATTTAACAAATTATGTGAAATGTAAGCAGGAACAACATTGTTACCTTTACGCTTTTACACTCACTATTCAGAAATCAATGAGTGCTTTTGCCTTAAAAGTTAAGGACATGACTACAGGGCCCTGAATGGACCCATTTCAGTGTCCATTGCTTATATCCTTACAAAACGTAAGCAGTATAGTAAAAAGACCACATTCCTGGACGCAGAGCCGCTGTACACATTTTGTTGTCCAATGCACACATTGCAGTACCTCCAGGATTGGTGCACTAGGTGCAAGCCCATGGAAAACAAATACAAAAAAACTAAAATAGCACTTCACTGGAAAACTCTGTAAAAGTGGAGCTAATGTGTTTGGATGAGCATAATATCAATCTGGCCAGTTTGATATCACTCTGTCTTACTTTATTTAGTTATTTTTCATATTTTTTAACTTTTTATTCCTGATGCTGCATTTTGGAATTAAAATGTCAGAAAAATACGACATTTCCAGTATAAGTATTTCTCTTTTTTGGATCCATTTCACAGGGGAGCAAATAAAAGAAAGGAGAGGAAAGAGAGTGAGAACCCCGTTTGAAGTCAGAATTTTCAGTAAGAGAAGAACTGCTAGACAGACAGAGAAGGGAGAAGGAAAGAGGGGGCGGGCAGCTGAAGCGGCAGAGCAGAAGTGGGCACTGTATTTTTCTTCTCTGGGCAAGAAGGAAAAAACAGAGTCCTGTTACTTCTCTTCCGCCCGTCCTCGAACGCCAGGAACGTTGAACTTTATTTATAGGCGATGGCGATTTCTTGCGTCCTGGGACGCATTGTTAAAATAAAAAAGTTGGGGAACGGAATCCTTGGAATTGAAGAAGTAGGGGCACGCCGTGCCCGGCCGATCGCGCCCACTTCGATCACTGGTTCTTTTCAGCCATGCTGTGGCTCTTTTCATTCCCAACATCCTGGCTGCATGACCTTGGATGTGACACCAAAGTGGTCAGATGGTGGAGGTTAGTTTTCAGTGACCATGCCCTTGAATAGGAGGGGTTAAGCATCCAGCAAACTGGGAAAGAGGGCAGACCTCTACGTAGGTCAAGGTACTTCCTGGCAAGGCAATGTAAGAGCAACTAGAACTACTTCTCTCACATGTCTTACAAATCTTAACCCCTTCCCTGCTGGCCCGATTCCGCCCCGTGCGGTAAACAAACGAACAGGGGCGGGTCATGACGAACCCCAGCCGTCATCAGCACAAGAGCACCGTAGTGCATGACGGCTGGGGTTCGTCACCAGCATGGAAGGGGTTAAATGATACATTTTAGCGATAGCTGCAATTTTGTCCTCCTGTTACATGACCATAGTTGAAGCAGTTATAGTCGTGCCCTCTCTGTGTACGACAGGTTTAGCGACTGGGTCTCCAGGGCCTTGGACACCCTTATCCCCTTGGTGACCTGTAAAACTAGAACTGGCAAGGCCAGCCCCTGGTACGATGACTCACTGCGGGCTCTGAAGGTCTCTTGTAAGCGCGCAGAGCGGGCATGGCGCAAAGCCTATTCCAGCTCTAAGAAAGCTATGTATCGGTCAACAGTGAAGGTGTACCATCGGGCGGTATGTAGAACTCGTGCCGCTTTTTATGCGACACAATTCAGGAATAGTTCGAACCCGGCAAAGGCTATCTTTAAGGTATTGAAAGACCTAACTGCCAAAAAAGTCACAACTTCACATCAGAGCTCTGTGGAGCACTGTGAAAAGTTGGCAGAGTTTTTCTTGGAAAAGGTGAATGCCATCTATCGAGCCTTTCCTGTGGTCGCTCCCTCGGCTAATCCATCTTCTAAGCCACCACCATCTGAGGGACTATATTCTCTACCTTTGTTAACCTCTGATAGCCTAGACACTTTGGCTCGCAGAGTGAAGTCTGGGTCCCCAGAGGATCCACTTTGCCCCGAAGTGTTCAAGGACCTGGCGGTACATGACATCTCACCGCTTTGTTCCTTGGTCAATTTGTCACTTACATCTGGCGAAGTTCCACTGAAGTGGAAGCGAGCCATGGTTCGTCCTATCCTGAAGAAACCTAGCCTGGATGGGAGCAAGCCGGAGAGCTATCGGCCTATTTCACTCTTGCCGTGGCCAGCTAAGGTGATGGAGGCACACGTAAATGCTGTTCTCTCGGAACATCTCCGTCGAGCTGATATACTCGACGTCACGCAGAATGGGTTTAGGGCAGGTCATAGCACGGAGACGGCTCTGCTTTATATGGTGGAGCACCTTCGCTCCGTGCTTGACGCGGGACAAACGGCAGCGCTGGTGCTATTAGATCTAAGCGCTGCCTTTGACACCGTCTCGCACCCTATCCTTCTGCTGCGTTTAGAGGAGGCTGGTGTTACCGGCACTGCTCTCGAGTGGTTCCGGCCGTTCTTAACCAACCGGGCCTTTAGCGTGACCGTCCCGCCTTATCAGTCCAAATTCCATCCGTTGAACCTGGGCGTCCCCCAAGGCTCCTCGCTGAGTCCTACGCTGTTTAATCTTTACGTAAGGCCGCTAGCTGAGGTTGTCAAACAATGGGGTATGACCATGGTGTCATATGCCGATGACACCCAGCTAGCGGTCACGATCAGCGGGGATGCTGAAGTCGACGCTCCCAGGTTTCAACAAGGACTGAGGGCGGTCGCCAGCTGGATGACGTGTAATTGTCTCCAGCTAAACGCTAGTAAGACCGAGGTCATGGTATTTGGTAGACAGCCGGAACTGTGGGGAGAGAGATGGTGGCCGGAGGAGTTGGGTTCTGCTCCCATCCCAGTCGCCGAGCTTAAGAACCTCGGGGTCTGGCTGGACCCTTCCCTTACGTTTGCATGCCACACTAAACGCACGGCTGCATGTTGCTTCGGCATCTTACGTGGGCTCCGTCCTGTGCTAAAGTTCTTCGATGCCCCCACTCGGCAACTCATGATCCAAGCTACCGTCATCTCCAGGCTGGATTATGCGAGTTCCCTGCTGGCCGGGCTGAACGTAGCTGAGATCGGGCGCCTGCAAAGGATCCAGAACGCCGCAGCGAGAGCGGTGGTAGGCCTCCCAAGATTCTGTCCTACCTCCAGCACCATACGAGCGCTGCATTGGCTTCCGGTGGCGCAGCGGATTCAGTTTAAGGTCCTCTGCGTCGCCTATAAGATCTTGAAGGGGTCCCCGGCAACGATCCTTACGACCCTCATGGCCAATTACATCCCAGCACGACCCTTGAGATCGGCAGACCTCGAATTGGCCGTGGTGCCGCGCTTTAAGCGAAGCAGGGCCGGTGGACGCTCATTCCGAGTGCGGGCCGCTGCTTTGTGGAACTCCTTACCCCCGGCAATTCGCGCTATGAGCGATTTGCTTTCTTTTCGTCGCGCTTTGAAAACGTTTTTATTCCCTTAGTTATTTGCTTGTGTTGTTTTATCTAGTTGTGTTGTGTAGCTGCCTTGTCGGGCGCCAGGACGCTCCTTAGCTGGAGCATCTGTGCGCCAAATAAAAACCACATAACATAACATAAAAAACCACATAACTCATTCCATTACACAAGTCCTTTTTAGTATTCATTTAGGACCCTTTTTATCATATGTTGGTAAATGTATGGCAGCCCATCACTGTTAAAAACTGGGGGGCATATTAGCAAGAACCTCATTAAAATTATTGCCATTTTAGCGGCAGGAAACTGCCGCTAAAAAGGCAATAATGGGCTTGCTAATATGCGTTATAGAATTCCAATAGAAACCCAGGTTAGATGTCCTGCACATCTAACCTGGGCTTCTATTGGAATTCTATAACACATATTAGCAAGCCCATTATCGCAGTTTTAGCTGCAGTTTCCTGCCGCTAAAATGTCGATAATTTTAACGAGGTTCTTGCTAATATGCCCCTGGGTCCATTTATAGCTGGGAGGACATATTATTCATGTATTACTCTTCCCTAATTGCTGGCACAGCTTCTTCCCATCAAAACACAAGTAAAGAATCTGGGCATCATCCTAATAGTAGATATGGCACCTCAAATACAAGGAGCAGTTACCATTGTTTCCGTATAAGTCACTGCAACCACTGAGTTTATTACCGTTTGAAAAGAATAGGAATATTGTGTTGGGGAAATAGTTAATGCCTCCCTAACAATTCTGTTTCTCCAGCTACAGGAGAATGTTTTAAGACATGGGCAAAGTGGGCTTTGGCCCAGGCCCCTGCTTTTCAGGGGCTCGCTTATAGAGCAATCTGTCCTGCAGAGAATCTTGCCCTGATGACCTTAAATTATTCTTAAACAGATTGTTTCAAATACCGTTCTCCTTTAATTTATTTTAATGTGTGAGAGTCTAATGCAGACATTTTGCAGACAAATGTTGTGTTTGTTTCATACAACAGTCATAACATTTTTTATTTTAAACCAAAACATGACCTCACATATTTATATGTCACAGAGATTATTTAAAGTAATATTAATGAGCTGCTACTGTGTTACAATATTGAAAACACACATCAATATCCCTAAATATTAGATATAAGCACATCTCGAATTTAGCAGAGTGTGCCTGTGCACTGTCAGCGACGTGGCCAAAGAGGGCATGAAAGAGCTAAAACTGGATCATAAATTCAAAGCTGTTCTGAAAAGGGGCCCCTAAAATGCGTTTGGCCCAAAGCCCCCCAAATCCTTAAAATGTCCTTACGAACAACATTCAGGCGTGGAGAGACCATGTTTCCATTACTCACAGAGCCTTATATTGGCGCTCTGTAAAACAAAGGACTCAGTTTAAAATACTTGCAAAACTTGACCCTGAATTATCAAATCAGGGCACACGATGGCGGTGGTTGAAACTTCGGAGGTCGGGCCTTTCAGTTTTCCTAAATTTGATGACTGGCTCTTGAAGGCGGGCTCGCCCCATGCAGCCATAGACCACCTGCAGACAACGGTGAATATCCCAGCACTGTTGGGGTTCACAATAAACGTGCTGAAGTCACACCTGACTCGTTTGCAGACTCTTTCCACCGGGTCCAGTTTTGTGCCTTTACCCTGGAGCGGAGAGTCTAGACATTCAAGCTATGATTGAGCTGTTTCAACATCTGTCCTGGATCTCAATGATGATGACCCTGAGGATGCTAGGATTACTGGCCTCTTGCATCTTGTTGGTAAATCATCCCAGATGGCACGTGCGGGCTCTGCAGTGGGATCAGAAGTCCCATTGGTCACTTCACCAGGGGATCTGTCAGATTGTGGCCAAATTTCAGAGGAGACTGCAAAGACCTGTAGTGTTGGGTGCTGGACTATGATTAGGTCAGTGACAGACCTCCCCCCCTCCACCCACGCTGCACCCAGAGTTGACAGTGGTGACGGGAGCAATATTTCTGTGTTGGGGAGGCCATCTTGGAGAGGTTGAGATTACAGAACTCAAGTCTCCATCGAAGGCCCGGCTCGTCATCAGTCTGTTGGAGTTGAGGGTGATGCATTTGACGTTGAAGGCATTTCTGCCCACCATCAAAGGAAGGCTGGCAATACCACCATCATGTCATACTTCAACTGCAGGCTGGAGTGGGGCCGTGGCTCCTTTGCCAGGAGGCTCTAGGCCTCTGGAAGCGGCTGGACCACCATGGTATTTTCTTGGTATTGAACCACCTAAAAAGAACTTTAACCCCTTCGTTGCTCATGACGAGCTCGTCATGAGGCACGGTTGAGCTGTGCTCATGATGAGCTGAGCTCGTCATGAACAATGGGAAATGTTCATCTTCAGCACAGGAGGAAAATATCCCTAGCAGCCAAGGTGTTAAAGGCCAAGGCGGAAAAAGTCAGCCATTGAATTAATGCAGGGATTTCTAGAGTGCATGGCTACTCCAAGGAGTGTCCCGACGCTGAGTGGAATTTCAGAAGGCACGGAATGTCATATTAAAGGGTTCGGGCCAGGTTAGGGGGCCCAGGAAGGAGAAGGGTCTACCTCCAGTTCTTGCTCACCTAAGTCTTGGAACTTTAGCCAGATGGCCATGGGAAGAATGCAAACCTCTGAGGGGAGTTTAGCATTGAATCCTGGGAGATAGATATTCAGGTCCAGAGTAGTTAAAAGCTCTATGCATGAGGACCAGAGTCTTAAACAAGATCCCTTTTCAAACCGGGAACCAGTGTTTCTTCAAATGAGAAGAACTCAATGCTCGACCGGGTAACTTGAGGACCAGGGGTGCTGCTGCATTTTGGACAGTTTGTAATTTCTTTAACAGATATTGTGCAAACCTGGAATAAAGGGCATTGGCATGGTCCAGACTGGATACAATCAAAGCCAAGATTGGATGTGCAGTGTGGACTATGAATGACAGTTACATCCGGACGTGATGTGGGCGTCTTTCAAGAATGGCTCGATCTGTTCGTCACTGCTGAGAACACGCAGTGTCAGCATTTTTGTGCACTGAAATCCCAGGACAGCTCTCGCTCTGAGATGCATTCTGTATACAGTGGAGCTCAGGCTCTTGTCGCTCTGAGATGCATTCTGTATACTTTGGAGCTCAGGCTCTTGTATGCCTTCCCCTCCTTGACCTCTTCTGTCCAAAGTTGTAGAAGCCAGGATTTCATGCATGTTTTCTTGTCTCACTTTCACCACATGCAGAAAATTCTGCACTGAAGCTTTGTGATGACACACTGTTCTTGGAGAGCCTCGGAGGAAGTTCTTTTGTAAGAGTGTTTCTCTCCAAAGTCTCTTCCTGCCTTGCTCACTGTGGATCCATTCATTTATTCTGCTGATAATATTCATAATCATTCTAATTCAGATGATTTGTAGACAATTAGTATATAATAAATAATAATTTAAAAAAACATCTTTATTAACACCAGCTCACCAGATATATTTCACAGTATGAATACAATATGTCCAGTCATTGGCTGCTAACATATTTCGCCATGTCTGTGCTTACAGGAGTTATATGCTCTTAAGGTAGTGAGTAATAAAGAAGAGTAAACTATAAAAGTGAAACAATAAGCTAAACCCACAGTCGCCATATACATTGTGTCCCTGCAATGACAGGAGCCACCCAGCCATCATAAAGTATTGAAGCCCCTTACTAACATTCCCCTAGGTTGATGACAGTTATCACCTTTGCGAGACACTTTCAGTTTGTTGCCACGAGCCCCCAACCTCTCTATGCTGATTGCTTACCTCAACGAGTAAGGTGTCCTCCGCCTGTTGGGTACAACAATATAGTTTCATGCTCCTCAAACGTCCATAGGCGCGTGCAAGTTATCTAGTAATTCTTCCCAGTCCGCTGCTATAGGTTTATTTCATAGGCCTCGCGCCTCTTCCCATCTCAGTACTACCGCTTCCGCCCTGCCCCATTTAAGCATTTCCGTGCTCCAACTCTCCACTTCAGGTAGTACCTCAGTCTACCAGTGCATAGCGATCAGTCTGTGGGTTATGTTTATCGCCAGTCATAAAGTGTAAAATGCATAAAATTGTCTGTATGTACTGATTTCAGGGTATAAAGTTGAGATCCATTTATATCACTTGCAGATGTCAGATTCTCTTACAGGTTTGCCTGACTCCAAACACTTCCACCTATTAGAGAGAAATTAATTAGAAGAGAAGTAATAGACACTTGCCAGATTTTCTGTTTTCTGAAAAGGCTATAGTTTCCTTCTGCAGCTTAGGAAATCTGTTTGGTACAACGCAATAATTGGTGTCGGGGGAGGGTGACAAGGGGTGGGGTTGGGGCAACAGACACTATCATCATCACCTCCATTAAATCGGTGCTTTAATGGAAAGCAGGGTTCTGAGAGTGGCGGATGACTATTACTTTGTTGTGATGCAGTGTTTTTAAACAAGTGTATAAGCTCTATCCTAAATTGGATCGAGGTTGGGGAAGTCTTGATGGATACCGGGTTGGTGTTCCAGATCCTGGGTACATAAATGTTCAAAGTCTGTTGCCTGTATTTTTTTCTGTCCTGGCCAGTGCCACCAGACATGGTAAGCTTGTTACCCAGACAGAAGATGGAGCCGGTCATGGTAGCTTTGTAGATGATGCAGCTTTTATTGATGATGGTTTAGGCCTGTACATAGAGCCAGTGGAGCTCAATTAGTGTGGGGATGATGTGTATTTCCTCAGGCCATTGATGAGCTAGGTTGAGGCATGCAGAATGTCATGAAGGTGCCTAGTGTGGAGTCTGGGATACAGTGGAACAGGTCATTGCCACCATCCAGATAGTTTGTTCACAAAGAGTTGCTTGAGGGATGGGTTTGGTTTCCATGATGAACCTGAGTGACTAGACACGGAGTAAAAGTTGGTGTGCAAGTCTGTCCTAGTTCATGGTTTGGGGCCAGGTTTAGACCATCTGTTGCTTGTTTTTGCTGTTGAATAGTACCAATTGTGTTTGAGTTGGGTAAGCGTCAGTTAGGTGCAGGACATGGAAGTCAAGATGAGATGCAGTGAGTGTTTGAGACGTTGGACAACCGGAAAAGAGGTTACTTTCAAGTGGAATTGTCTATCATCAGCATAGGGGTAGATTTTGATACTGTTACCAATAAGTATAGCTCACCGAGTCTCCATGTAGGGGTTGAAGATGACAGAAGACAATATTGAACCCTAAGAGACTCCACAGGTGATAGGGATCTGGAGGTCCCCTACTAAATAAACTGGTTTTGGATGGTATGGGGAAGAAGCAGTATAGGACGCTGCCATTTGAGACTTCAGGGTGTGGATGTCAGATGGATGATCAACGATGTTGAAGGCATCTAAGAAGTTCAGCAAAACAGGAGGCAGGGTCACCTTTCTCATTGTTGGGAGGACATCATCTATGATTTGTAGATGTCTCTGTCCAATAACGTCACCTAAAGGTGAATTGGTAGTCTTGACTGAGATTGTTAGCCAAAATGTAGTTCTGTAGTAGTGCATGGACTGCTTTTTCAATGAACTTGCTTACGAAGGGAATGTGAGTGATGGGACAGTAGGCAGAACTTCTCTGAAAAGGGCTTTGATAAATGATGAGGGTAAGACATCATGATGCGGGTATTCTATGAAAATATTGTGTCTAAAATATCGCCCTACAAAAATATTGTAGTCAGAATATCAACTACTGTAGGACTTAGCCTTTTTGGCTAAAGTTCCCTAAACGTTTTGCTTCCCCCCTAGACCTTTTTCCTAACATAGAGTTGCAATCTAGATGCTGTGGGTATTTTGCCACTGCTGATCAGTGTCAAAGTACATGTGTTCCCTATGTAAAATGTAATGGTGATTGGTTGGCCATGATTGGTATGTTTTCCTTACTAGTCAAGTCCCTAGTGATGTGCACTGTGTACGTCAGGGCTAGTAAGGCAAAGGCACGTGGAGAAGGGAACTCAGGCCTGCAGTGTAGGGCCTGCGTGCAGTTTCCTAAGTTAGCATGTTGTCCTGACAAGTGCAACCACTTGTTGGGCTAGACTTTCACTTTTACATACACATTGGGCACCCCTGTGGTAGGTCCCGGGTAATCCCTGGGCAGGGTGCAGTGTAGGTAAAAGGCAGGACATATACTAAGGTGTGTTATGTTCTGACAGTGAAGAACACTCCATTTCGTTTTTCACTGCTGAAAGGCCATCCTGCCCATAGGACAAAATGGGGGAGGCTGGGTGTTGTGTTTGTTAGCCTAGTTTCTTGTAAGTTTATAATGGAGAGGTGAAGTTTAGTATGTATGAACTCACAGTGTCATAGCACATCTTTCTGTGAAGTTGGTTTTGTCACTGTGTGTTCAGAAACCACTCTTTTAGAAAGTGGCTAAGTTTTGTGCTCTAAGCATTTCTGTGTGTCTCTGCTGAAATGTGAATTGTCTGTCAGGATCTGAAAGGTGCGTGGAGCTGGGAGAGGTCTTGAGCCAGTGTGGTGCTGAGATGGCACCAGGCTCTCCTACATCTGGAGAGTAGGCAGGGGAGAAGCACAGGAGGTGAAAAGACCTGGGCTGGTGCTATAAACCAATTGCCCCATCTCCTGCTGAGTGAATAAGGCTCCAGACCCCCAGTATCAAAGGGAGAGAGGTGACACGGGAGGAAGACACCCAGAACTGATTTAGGGAGGGGTCAGGGACCCCTGAGCACAAACAAACTTCAAAGACATTAAGGGGTATAACTATGAGAGCTAAACACCTGAACCTTGGAATGAAAAAGAGATGGATTGAGACTGAAAAGGCTTGGACCCATTATGTGGTGAAGAGGAACCTCTGCTAAAGAAGGAGCAACTGAAGAGACTGCTGTGAAAAGACCAATCCTTGCTTCATGATCGGGGCTGGTCTTCAGTTTGCTGTTCTAACTAAGAGAGAGGCTGTTGGGACTGTGCTTGGAAGAGCTGGGTCCCCCTGCTTGAAGAAGACTGTGGTTTGTGCTGTGTCTTGTAACCCCAAGGCCCGAGGTGAGCTGGCTCCCTGATTGGAAATAGAGGATCATAAAAGTTTTTGGAGAAGTCCCAAGCAACGCAGTGTGCACGTGCTTTTGCTGCTTGAGACCCTCAGAAGTTGTGCCTTGGGATCGTGGGCATGCAGGAGTAAGATGAGTCTCAGACACGCAGCGTGCGTGCCGTGGTGCAGGCCAAGGCATTGGTGAGGAGTGCCTGGTCATGGTGTGCATGGGGAGACGAAGCGAGACGCGGATACGCTTGGTGTGTGTCGTGGTGCAGGCCAGGACGTTAGTGAGGAGCACCTGGTCGTTGTGTGCACCGAAAGAAGAAGTGAGTCTTGGACGCACAGAGTGCGTGTCGCCGTGCAGCCAGGGCGTTGGTGAAGAGCGCCTGGACATCATGTGCACCGGGAGAAGAGGTGAGACTTGGACTCGCAGGGTGCGTGTCGAGGTGCAAGCAAAGGTGCTGGTGAAGTGCGCCGGGTCATTGTGAGCACCGGAGAAGAGGCGAGTCTCGGACGTGCAGTGTGCGTGTCGAGGTGCAACCTGAGGCGCTGGTGGGGAGTGCCTGGGGAGGTTGTGCACCGAATTGAAGTAAAGTCTCCACAGTGCTGAGGGCAGGTCTCGGTGTTCCCTGAGACCGCCGGAAGGAGGACCAAGTCATTGGGCCCTCGGAGTAGATCAGCAGTGGCCCGGACCAGCAGCCCTGGAGGAGCTGAGCCGCCGGCCCGATCTCGCCGCACCCCGTGACGGAAATCTGGATCAAGGCCCAAGTCACTGATGTCGGAGAGGAGAGTGGGATCACGCCCCCCCCAGGTAAAGTGGACCACCACCTGGGTTGGGGTGAGGGCCCTGAGGGACACACTCTCAGCCTCTCGCTTCTGTCAGCTGCGCGAGCCTGTTGTTTCGGCTTGGATACCGGCCCGTGCTGACCCAAGGAGGGGCAGTACTGGGGCCGGAGTGGGAAGCAGTACTTTTGTGTCATCATCGATCCATAGCGGGGGCACTGTTAACGGAACACCTAAACTGTTGTATTACACTTTGCATTATTGCTGCTAACGAACTATTGAACTGTCGTATGACGCCTGACCTCATTTGTGCCTGGTGAACTACATGTTTGGTGCGCTACGCACTGCGTTATTTTTCACTTGCAGATTACCTGATTGTAACGTGGCCAATGCATTAATTCTTCAATGCACAATAGCTGATTATAACGTGGCTCAGTGCATTTTTTCTTCATTTGCACAGTACAGGATTGTAGCGTGACGCATTGCTTTGTTTCTTACTGGTGCAGGGCATGCTAGTAGTGATACACATTGCATTATTCCTTCTATTGCAAAGTACATGGCTGTGGTGCAACACCAGGCATTGTTTCTCTGTTGCCCAGTACAAGGGAATATCGTTATATGCAGTATTTGTTTTCTTTTGCAACGTGTGTGATTCTAGCAATACGACTGACCTAACCTTTTGGAAACGGTTAGAAGTGAACTTAACTGGTTAGAAGCGGTGATTGGGATTAGAACCTACTAACCCACCAGAAAGAATACTACCCTTTCTTGTATGTTGATTTTGTATTGTGTGGTCATATAGTATAACTTCTTATATAAAGTTTATTCTCATTTTATAAAAACTTATGTGGAGTCTATTTGTGGAGACATCATTGGGTTACTGTGAGCGTGGTTGCACATACTGTACGCTCGTGCCATGGAGATAAGCGTGGCTGCTCGTGTCAAGCTACTAAGGGGGTGAGCAGGGCTATCTCAGACGATGTCCTTACTTAGCCTAACATTGAAGCGAGGGGTTGGGGACTTCCGCCTCCAGCATTTGGTGGCGGCGGTAAGCGACAAGGACCCCAACTTCCAACAACTACCAACTGCCAAAATATGATTAAGGTAAGAATATATAGCATAGATTCTTATGTTCACATATATGTAGCATGACAGTATATACATCTTGAATGAATGAATGAAAACTTATTTGTAAAGCACAATCAATACCCAAGAATTGGGTGTCCTGGCACCATAGGAAATAAACAGAAACAAAAATAGTTGATCCCTTAGACCTAAGCAAATAGTCAACGTTTCACCTACTATTGGAAGTTTGTCTAAGCAGAGCGCAACATTTCACAGTGAGACAGGTGGACGGAGCCTGAGCAAAAGCACAGGTTACGGCTGCTCTAACATTTGAGGCCAATCACAGTTTGGTTTGTAATCCCAATGCGACTTGCAGCTGGAGTTACCATGGGAACACTGTCAGTCAGTCAAGAGTCCAGGGATTTCGTATGATTTCAGCAGGTGAAATGTTGAGATAAAATTCAGGCCAAGAATGGAGAATCACATGTGGTAAGTAGCACGGAATCAGTGATTCCAACATGCTATTTTCAATTCTAGCTGCGAAACTCAGAATACCTTGTACAAGTAGCACGAATACGTGTTAATGGTAATACTGCACCTGGTGTTACCATGTCCCCAGTACCACTACATGTAACACTTGGCACTAAACTGGCTCCTTAGTTTCTTCTTCAGGTTGTGCAATCCCGTAAGAGCAAGAAGAAGCTAGTTCCCTTTGCCATCCAACCACTGACTCTGACCGAGTTCTGATAATAGGCTAAAACAGCATCAGCACTACCAGGAGAGGAAGAGGATAAAACAAGAAATAACTTCCTACACCAGTCTGGTCCTTCTGTGCGCAGGCACTCCTTACTGTTCTTTTTCTGGTTGTAATGGAATATGTCTGTACGTGTCTAACAAAAGGAGAAGATAAATATAATGTACTTGATACAAAATCAAAGAAATAATTCTGTTCACTTCCCTTGAATGCAACTTACCAAATACTTCCCCATGTCCTGCTACATTTTTGGGCAAACAGTATATTTGTGTGATGAGCCCTAAAAAAACACAAACAATACCATCACGGAATGATTCTGATAAAAGGTAAAAACACAAGTGACTTCACTATAGGAACCCGCCTATTGCCTATTTAACTAGATACAAAGGACCAACCAGTACCATGCTAGAAACATCCAGGGAATTAACACCTCATGCCCTCATTACTTCCAGTTAGTAATCAATACTGGATATCGCATGGAACATCAAATGTCCCACAATAGACTTAAAGATCACAGTCTTTGCAAAAACAATAATAAAGCACTTTTCTGTTGCTCATATAGTCTTTTCTATTTTCGCGCATGCATTAATTATGGGGGGCCGCAGACAGAGTCACCACTTACCTGAGTAGGTCTCCTGGGGTCAGTTAGCCGGTTGCTGGCAGTGATTTTTCCCCTCTCTCCAGCTTGAGGGGGAGTGTTGGAACTCGCTGTGTCGGCACTCCACACAAGTATGGGCACCATCTTGGACTGGCCTGTATATTTAGTTGAAAATGAAGTCCCCCATTTAGGGGTTGTTTGAAAGGAATCGCCAATTCCTTGGAGTAAAATCCTTGAAGTTTCGAAGACTTCCGCTGCATCCATCTCTTAACAGATTGCAACGCCTGCATATTTCAGATTCTGCTGTAGAAATGGATACTGCCACTGACCTGTAAAGTACCATTCAACAGCAACAGGCTGAAATAATCTCTTTGAAAAACGAGAATGGAGCTTTATGTCAAACCCTTAAGATTTGAGAATCTTTGACTCTCCCTTCTGTGTCTACAGTGGCACTACAATTTGATGGGAATCCTGAGAAAGTAAGGGAATTTCAGGACTCCCTTACAGTACATTTTATCTTCCGACCTTTGCAGTTTTCCTCAGACAAGGCCAAGGTGGGGTACCTAATCAGTTGCTTGTCCGGAGATGTATTATCATGGGCCATGCCGTTCATAACATCTTCTAATGCTATACTGAATTATCACAGCAAATCTCTTCAAGATTTTCAACAAGTGTTTGGAAGACCAGATGTAGAATTTTTGGCTGAAGGGACTTTCTGCAAGATCCAACAAGTGTGGCAAGGGACTATGGTCTATGTGATAAAGTACAGATGTTTAGTAGCTGAAGCCCAGTGGGTTGAGCACACTGTTTTGAAGGGAATTAAAGGATACATTTAGGACGATTTTGTCCATATCCCATGGCCATCAACTTTGACAGCTACAATAGAAGCATTTCTACTTATCAGGATGAAGTCGTCAGAACTCTCCATTCACCAGCCCTTTCTTTCCAAAGAAGTCCAAAGAAATAAAGGTGTCTGATCCCCCTGAGGAACCTATGCAAATTGGATCAATGAGAGGTACTCCTGTCTGAAAGTGAACAACAGAGATGAAGAGAGAAAGGATTAAGTCTTTCTGCGGAAAAGGGAGTCAATTAATTTGGTTCATCCTTCAAAGAGTACGGGAAATGCTTAAGCCCAACCTCGGTGTGGAAGGAGGAGTTTAGTCAGAAAGATCTTCCTCAGGCTTCAACATCACAATTTTCTCTGGAAGAAGGCTACCCTTTGTTTCTTCTTCCAATTACATTGTTTGAGGACGATGAAAGAACGACTTTTCAAACCCCTTATTGACACTTTGAGTATAGAGTGATGCCATCTGGCTTAACTAATGCTCTTTCTATCTTTCAACGATTCATGGATATAATTTTTTTCTGAGAGCTTGAATATCTTTGTTGTTGTTTATTAAGACAATATTCCGATTTTTTCTAAATCTTTGATCAAGCATAGGAAACATGTGAAGTAAATACTACAACGTCTTTGTAAGAATCAACCCACTGGTAAGCTAGAAAAGTGTACTTTTGAAGTCCAAGAAGTGGAATATTTGGGATTTGACCTGACTCCAAAAGAGTTGATCCTGTATAAAAAATAAGTCTCCATAGTATTAGACTGTTCTTCTCCAACCACCATAAAAAAAGTTCAGAGATTTCTTAGGGTTACTAGTTTTTCTGACTTTTCCACATATTCCAATAATATTTCCAGAACACTGAAGAAGGAACATCTTAAGAGGGGTTTCAATGGGGCAATAGAGCAGAGAAGCTTTTCAAGTACTAAAATCTGCCTTTAGTAAGGCACCAGTTCTTCGTCATCCTGATCCCACTTGCAATTTCATAGTCCAGACTGATAATTCTGCTGTAGGCGTGGGAGAAGTACTACTTCAATTTCAAGGAGATGACCAGAAGGAACTCCCTATCTTCTACTACTCACATTCTCTTTCAGCTCCAGAAAGGATTTAAGGAATTATTTTGTCCTCAACCCCTTGCATGCTGATGACGGCCCCCATCCGCCATGCACTACGGCGCTCATGTGCTGATGACGGCTGGGGGCCGCCATAAACCCGCCCACTCGCGATTTTGCCGCACAGGCGCAGAATCGCGGCAGCATGCAAGGGGTAAAAAGGCACCGTTTAGCTATGAAAGAGGCATATACTGATTGGAGACATCTATTATTGGGAGCAAGACATGTCTTTGAAATTAGAACATACCATCGAAATCTAGAAACCATGAGAACAATCCAGTGCAGGAACGGTTGTCAAGCAAGATAGGCTTACATTTTATTCACAATACAAGTTCATCGTCAGTTATATTACTGGCACTCAAAACATACTTGCAAATGGTTTATCCCAAAGACATCCTGATGTATCAAATGCTGAAACTGCTAATATCATTTCACCTGATCACATCATTTTCATTGCCACTACCTTTCTGGAAGGTGAGCTGATTTTTTAAACAAATGGGAGAATTCAATATTCTCTACAATTAACACTATATGGGCTATATTTCTTTCAGAAGGCACTATTTATTTATTTGTGGATTAAGACCTCTAGAAAAGGATTTTGTGACCAATAATAAGACTGGCCAATAGTTAGCACATCGTAGCTTCCATAATAAATGAGCATCTGCAGAAGTAACAGCCCATGTTTCCACTTCGAGTCTGGGTACCAGGATTCATGACCTAGTATGTTGGCGGGTCGGTTTCTCTAAGCAGGTTTGTAAAGGGTGTCAATACCTTCTAAGAGTAAGAGGCTGGTTTAGTATTTGATGGGGTGCCCGCTGACCGGCCAGCTCTGTGCAGACTATGGCCTGCACCCTTCGGTATCCTGGTGGACACCTCCCCAGTTCTTGGAAATCCCTGCCAGGTCGGCAGTGATGTCTGTGCCTCCAGCGGAGCGGCCATTGTTGTGTAAGAATGCCTACCGTAAATAGGGCGGATATTCTGCAGACAGGGCATTGTTCAAAGGTCCACCTTCTGAAACCTGCTGCTTCCCCTTACTCTAAAGAGAACAGTGGAACCATGACTTTGGGAGACGGGCCTTTGGTTTTTAGGAGATGTGGCACCTGCAAACTCTAAATGAGGCAATAATTGCGGTTCAAAGCTAGGAGCCATCCCAGTGCTAAGGATACAATCCTCACATGGGATTTGTGTTCCTGATGTAGTACCTTGCCCTTAAGTGGCCACTGGTATCATACTTTGCGGTGGGAGACTGTTTCCATGTGTTCAGGCTCATTTCGTTTCTGTGTGTTTGATAATTACATTTACTGGTCGATCTGGAAACTGCCAAAATTTGTTTTTAGTAGGTAATGTGGACAATAGCAATATCTCCTATTCTAGGGTGACATTGGAAGGGGTTGTGCCTGTTGAACTACTGTGTTTTGAGGAAACTGGCAATATCTGCTTACTGCGCAATGTGGACACTGCAATACTGTGGTTATGTGTGCAATATCTGTATTATTTAGTACTGAAGAAATTGACGCTATCTGCTCAATTCAGAAATGCTCAATCTGGCGCTATTTGCAATGCTAGGCAAAGTAAAGACCGGCATATCTATCTACTTTACTGCCCAAATTGGAGACTGTTAATAACTGCATTAGTTGGGCAATTTAGAGAAACCCAAATTTCCCCTGTTAATCGCCATATATAGGGGGAGATTTAAAAACACTTTAAGCTGGGTTAGCGCCACAAAAGTGACGCTAACCAGCGGAACTTTTTTTTGTTGCAATTTACTCTCCCGCACTTAACTTGTTTTGTGCTGGAAAGCACCCTCAAAGTGGCGTAAATAAGGGCACGAAGCACTGTTTTGCGTTACTTATCGCAGAGGATGAGTTACATGGGTGCTACATGGGCGTACCCATGCAACCACCCATGCCTTTTGATGTAAAACCATAATTATAAAGATTTGTAGATATGGTTTGCGACAAAAGTTAACCCCCTTCAAAGGAGGCGCTAACAGGAGAAATACTTTAATTTCTCTGTGCTCTTCTGACTTTGCATGCTCGCTGCATTATGCAGCACGCATACAAAGTAGGAAAAGCTTTGAATCGTGTCTAGGCATAGTACTTTGTACAGGAAGGGTCCAGGAAGGGTACCTTTCCTGTTCAAAACCTAGGTTAGACTCATGCACACACCCTACCAGTATGGCGCACAACAGCTGAAATCAGCGCCGGCGCAAGGGAAAGGGAAAGAGAGAGCCATATATTTGAAGATATGGCGCTCTCCTGCTCGCCCTGTTTCGCAACGCAGCACAGCCTCGCCGGGGGCTGCGATGCGTTGCACAGATTAATTTTTTTAATCTCCCCTTAAACCGTATAAAAGTGCAGGTTTAATGTTCGTTAAAACACATCACGTGGTGCTAATTTTAGAAAATGCTCCACGGATGAGAACCTACAAATTCCTGTAAATTACATTTAAATCCATTGCAACTGATGCTTTTGATCTGATGTGTTTGAAAATGCACTCCTTTCAATGTAAAATAACGTGTTTAAGTAGCCTACTGATTTAGAGCATTTTCTTCTTGTTCATAGTTCCACTACCATGTAGCTGTTTGTGTTGGTGGGGTGTTGGTACTTATTGTTTGACAGTTGCACATTATTATCACTGGTCTTCATATTTTGCACAATGAAAGGAACGACATTTTTCTCTTAGTCTCTCTCTATCGAGTAAACTGACTTGAGGAACTGGTTTCATATATGTGTGAAAAAAATATTTTGACAAAATTAACTGTTTTTGCTTTGTGATGAATACCTCCAAGCATCCATACTTGCTTTGAACAGGGTAAAACATATATCTACTTTAAATACATTTCCTATGGCGCTGTTTAAACGATATGCTCCCTGAAGCTATGTAGATACGCACAATTTATACTTGTGACCAGGCAAAATCTCCCCATAATTGGCTGAAAGGGGAATGTGTACAAAGTAGATTCTCATGAGGACTATTTTCCACATATAGCTACAGAGAGCCCAAATCTCTCCAGGCTTTCTAGGGCTCAACCACACTCCTCTTCTGAGCTCATTTTCAGCTGCGGCGGGACACTGCAGTGGCAGCAGAAAATTGCAGCCTTGCCGAGCCAAGAATGTTCATTTAGTGCGCAGAGTCATCAGCGGGTGATGTGACGAAAGGAGACATGATTTCATGGGCCGTCCCAGCAGCAAACCAGCTGCCTCTAGTTTTACTGCGCCTTGGCTTCTCAGGCTGCTGAGTCAGGGCCGCCTTTCAAAGCTGCTCTGTTCCAAGAGGGTTTAACACTCACACCTCGGGGATGTGGTTGAAAGGGGCAACAACATGAGCTATGGTGAACTAGTAAACCCGTGGCAGATAAGGATGAATATACAGGAATGCTGTTCTCCTGAAGCTAAGTGTATGGCTCTGTTCACATGAAGACTCCGAAATCTAAACTCCCAGGCTACAGTTGTGCACAGATTTGGATGCCAGAGCTGCAGACCTTGAAGTATGGTCTGGGACTACCGACCATCCCCCTCCCCGTTTTATGCACCCCCACAATTATATAGAAATTGGACATGAGAGGAGTTTCTTTAGAAGGCGGGGGGCCTCACGACCCCCCCGGCTGTATTTATTAAAACATGAAAACAAATTAAAATTTGGAAATAAACAATATTTACACAAGCATTTATGCAGAAAAATCTACTGACATTACATTACAATCAATGTAGACAGGTATCAAAGGGCTAACCTTAACAAATGTCAATTACAGCATGTTTCCTAACCGAATCTAACATGTCACACTTATGAATTTTTCTGAATATGCTATTTTTGGGCCTACGGCAAGGTCGCTAACCGGTGTCAAATCCTTATCAGCCAGCTATGCCCTCACATAAGAGTGCGCATGCGCAGAGGGTCCGTTTACCGTGAGGGTACTTCCCCCCCTCCCGGTTACCCCGTACGCTCCATGAACTCCAATAACCAAAGGGGGGACCTTGCACTCTGTGCCGTTTAATGATGTCATAGTGCACGTGCGGGGTGGCTAACCAGCCCAAAGAAAGCGTGACTCCCCCCTCCCCCGCACCCATCCAACCAAGCGGATGTACTGCCCCTGGAGTTCTAGGAGAGACCACTTGTCCCTCCCCCTGGGCGACCCCATTCAAGAATGGCGCCGCCCCCTAAGGACCTTAAATTGACTGCTCACCGATCAAGACCTTACCGCCTGACCAAGGACTCTCAATAAATACGACAATTATGTTACTTGTAAACGGGAAAAAAGGCGTAAGGAAAAAATTCACACCAAAACACGTTACTGTGAAAAACAAGCATAAAATTGAAACTACAACCTGTAAACGGGAAAAAAGGCCTAAGGAAAAAACACACTGAACACAGTCATTGTGAAGAAACAAAACAAGCCTAAAATTGATACAACAATCTACCATACACGCTCAAGAATCTGCTTCAGGGGCTGGTGGGTGGGGAAAATTATTGTTTGCCTTACAGTGAGGCAAGGGGCATAGCCTGGGGAGCGCGGGAACAATAGGGCGCCTCACGCGCTCCCCCGGCCTTTTTACCCATCTGGGGCAGACCAGTTGGAACCGGTCCGCCCCCCCCTGGCTCCCCCCCTTTGACCCGGAAGCAATTAGATTACTTCCGGTCAACGAGGGAACCTGCACAATCGGTGGTGGGGCGCGCGCGCCGCGTCATCAAGGGGTGGCGAGGGCACACCCCACCACCGATAGACATAGGGGAAGGAGGGGGTCGGCGCCCCGCCATACATGCCCCCCTTTCCTTTCTGGAACCAAGTTCGAGTCTCGGCGTCAGCTCAACATCCTGTGATTTTGGGCAAATCACTTAATCTCCCCAGGCCTACCTAAAATGTTTGTGTCCTCCTTGTGTATGTAACTGGTGCTCATGTAAAGCACTCCAATTCCTTCGGGTCGAGTTCAAAACTGAGAAAAAAAGAAAACTTAGCAATTAACAAAGATTTCCAAGAGAGTGGCTGGAAGCCTATAACAGTGGCAGGTTTGCAAGAGTACCTCTAGAAAACTTATGTGAATTCCCACTTGCCATTATACGAAGGAATTTCTGCGCGCATACTTGCGCATACTGTGTATGTGCAAGTTTAGTTACTGGTGGCACAGACCCTTCCTCTACACCAGCGGTCTTCAATCTGTGGGGCGCGACCCCCAGGGGGGTCGTGGAGTCCTGGGAAGGGGGTCGCAGATTCTGCAGAGTGCAGTTCCTGGCATTGGGCTGAGGGTGCTCATGGCGGAGCCGAGGTGTGAAAAACATCAACGCGTCATTAACAAGTAAAAGGTCTTTTAAAGACCTGTCAAGTACTTGTGTGTGACTGTGTGTGTGTCCCTGAAGCTGTTACAGCTGGGCTCACATACACGAGCTGGGGGTAGCTGGGGGGGGGTGGCTGGGGGAGTGGCATAAGCGTAGCCCTTTGAGTTCAATGGATGTTGCGCACCTGGAGCTGTGGGTCCCGTGACACGTCCCCCGCCCCCAGCAGGGAGGCACAGAGATGCCCTCCCATGAGTGGGAAAGAAGAAGGAAGACGATGCAGAGAGATACTGACCCCCCCCCCCCCCCCCCCCCCCATGAGAGAGGCACAGAAAAGGTGGGTGGATGAATGATGGGTGGATGGATGGATGAAAGGCTGAAGGATGGATGGTTGTGTGAAAAGGTGGGTTGATGAATGATGAGTGGATGGATGAATGAAAGGGTGGATGGATGGATGTATGGATGTAAGGATGAAAGGGTGGATGGATGAAGGATAGATTGGTGAAGGATGGATGTATGGATGGAAGAATGAAAGGGTGGACAGAAGGATGGATGGATGAAAGGGTGGATGGATGGATGTGTAAAAAGATGGGTGGATGAATGAAGGGTGAATGGATGGATGAAAGGGTGGATGGATGCATGATGGATGTATGGATGGAAGGATGAAAGGGTGGATGGATGAAGGATGGATGGATGAAAGGGTGGATGGATGAATGATGGATGGATGGATATGTAAAAAGATGGGTGGATGAATGATGGGTGAATGGATGGATGAAAGGGTGGATGGATGAATGATGGGTGAATGGATGGAAGGATGAAAGGGTGGATGAAGGATGGATGTATGGATGGGAGGATGAAAGGGTGGATGGATGAAGGATGTATGTATGTATGGATGGGAGGATGAAAGGGTGGATGATGAAAGGGTGGATGTATGTATGGATGGGAGGATGAAAGGGTGGATGGGTGTATGGATGGATAAAAGGCTGCATGGATGAATGATGTATCGATGGATGTGTGAAAAGGTGGGGGGATGAATGATGGGTGGACGGATGAAAGGGTGGGTGGATGGATGTATGGATGAAAGGGTGGATGGATGTATGGATGGGAGGAGGAAAGGGTGGATGGATGAAGGATGGATTTATAGATGGGAGGATGAAAGGGTGGATGGATGAAGGATGGATGTATGGATGGGAGGGTGAAAGGGTGGATGGATGTATGAATGGATAAAAGGTTGCATGGATGAATGATGGATGGATGTGTGATAAGGTGGGTTGATGGAAGGAAGGGTGGATGGGTAAAGGATGGATGTATGGATGGAAAAATGAAAGGGTGGATGGATGAAGGATGGATGTATGGATGGAAGGATGAAAGGGTGGATGGATGGATGTGTGAAAGTGTGGGTGGATGAATGATGGAGGGATGTGATGAGGTCTAACAGGCACATTTATGGTTGTCAAAAGTTGATAATGAGGAGTACCAGTTTCTAGAAACTTTTGTTGGAAGGGGGTCCTTACGCCTAAAAAGGTTTTACAAGGGGGTCTCGGCATCAAAAAGTTTGAAGACCTCTGCTCTACACCCTGACCAATACTCGGCATAAATCATTCTCACTTTCACCATGGAAACACTCTCCCATCATGCTCTCATTGGTCAGAAACATATTTTCAGAGACAGTAGCGGAAGTGTAAGAAGAGCAGTCACTGGGCTGGAGGCTCAGTACAACATGGGTGTTGTAGAAGGCTGGGAAATGGTTGTTACCCCTTGTAATGCAGGCCCTTGTGTATTTTGGAGTGATGGTAATAGCTCCTCAAAGAAAGGGGTCTCTAGTCAACCTTAAAACAGTGCAGGCAAGGTGATGCTGAAGTGGCTTAGCTTTGAAAGAGAACACTTTATAAAAGTGTGTAGCAGTTGCTGGTTATGAAAAAAAACATTAAGTACAAAAATTTGAATAGCAGCTGCGTGTGTCAAAATGGATCCTTTAGAGGCTACAAATGAGTTATGAAGATCCGCGATTACAAGACAACAGTGGTATTTATTCAAAACCGTGATAAATAAGCATTGGCAACAAATTAAAACCAGTCTCATCTAAGCGGCCTATTACCCCAGGGTGAGTGTTGGATCCCCGGTAAGTAAAATGCAAGAAACCAATGGATGAATTTCAACACAAACTTATTTCAAGATGAAATTACGTTCATATAAGCACCCACAAAGTCCAGATGGAATGCACTACTGTACAACAGCAGAAACGAAGCCAGCAGAACCACTCTGCACTGCATTACACTTAAATGAATACAAGTACCCTTCTGAAAGCAATATACATAAACAAATACCACATATACAGTTGTTCTGAAATACTAAAACAATAGCCCCAAATTTAACTAAAATCTACAATACAACATCTCCCTTTCTTAAAAAACAAAACAAAAGAAAAAGAGAAAGAAATGCAACTAAACATTTAAAATAAATGATAATCCTTGTACTTTGCAGGCAAGACAATATTCTATTTTACCCGGTTGACAATAGAACAAGAGTTGGTTAAGTCAGAAACACAAGTGAATGTATTCATATCATTAGTAGAAACACAACTTTTAAGAAGTACCTTGAAAGCCTCTGGGACTTCTGCAAGAGTCTGAACAACTAGAGGGACCCGCAGATAAACATTCTGGATAACGTACATTACATTCATGGCCCAAATCTCAGGCTGGTAAGGTTTAATGCTCACAATAGCTCCCTTATTACACCAATCTTGGTTCTTGAGTAAATCTGGTGTTCGTGTGATCCTTACAATTTGTACAGGTTCAGAAAATGTTGACTCGCCATTAACAGCCTTCCTGGGTTTCTTAACCAACACCCAATCCCCTATTTCAAATTTGTTTTGTTATTGATCTTGAGATCTGTCACACAAAGTCTCAATAGCGTTATACCTACATGCAAAATTATCTCTGACACATTCATCAACACTAGAACGATCCCTTAAAATATCATTCCAACATGGGAAAACACTGGTTGTGGTATTTCTTCCTTTTAGCAAAAAGACTGTAAAGATGACACGTAGTACAGGTATGTGGAAACTGCTTTAATTAGAATACACACACACTGACACCGAGCTACTCCTTAGAGCCTCTCGCAGCAACTGTCATCTAAACTGTCATCCTGCCAGCGTTCAGATAGAATATTCTGACGTCACAGTGCTTTGGGAGGACGCGCGTGCAATAGGCAGTACGCGCGTGCTATTACATTGCATGGTACCTTAACCCAAGTAAAAACAACACATCTCCTCATCAATAAAAACAAGAAGGACTGTGGTGAACCGTGAATGAGGCTTATGGGAAAGAGAGGAGACCAATTGCTAATCACAAACGAAATTGTGTAACTTAGCTGGAGGTTTGACCACTCTCCCATATCTGCTCACAGTGGGCTCGTCCTTAAAACTGACTTCCTGAGACGTAACATCTTCATAAACTGAATCATCTAAATCAACATTTATATCGTTGGTGGTATGATACCTGTACTCTTCCGATGTCTCCTCACTCTGCCTACTACTACTGTCATCCACCCGTGAACTATCGGAAGTGTTCTCACATCCAGAAGATACATCGTTTGTACCCAAGGATACAATGTTTGCACCGTCTGGATGAGACCCTCCAATAGCCTCACGATCCAGAATCAAATCGTAGTCTTGAGAATAGGAACATCTCGGTTATTTGGAGTGCATTGAGAAAGAGACATTGTCCACCCATCCTTACACAGTGACAATGAAGAAAAATGCCATGTTTTGCCATCGCTCAATAGCGCAGAATTACAAAAGACTTTCTTGACTTCCATAGGTAGTGAGTAGTAATTTTTTCCTTTGCTCGAACATGTGGATTTCTTCACTCTAACTCTGTCACCTGCTTGGATGAAAACCTTTTTACATGCATGTTTGGAGTCATAGTATCTCTTACCAACACTTTGTGAATTTCGTAAATTCCTTTGAATCTCCTCGGGAGACCAACACTCTCTTTTGGGGAATGCCCAACCCACGTTATCCTTAGTAATGGGGGTCCTCCCTCTCAAAAGCACAAAGGGACTGGTACCAGTAGATTCACAAGGAGTTACCCTGAATGACCAAAGATTGTTGATAAGTTGTGTTCTCCATGACATGTCATTTTGATTTGCTAGTTGAATAATTCCTTTAATCACCCGATTGAACCTTTCGACTGCACCATTCCCTGCAGGATGATATACAGAAGTGGTTTTGTGTTTGATCCCATGTTTCAACAGTAATTCTTTAAAAATTGCAGACGTAAATTGTGGACCATTGTCAGATACAATACAATTTGGAAGGCCCTCTCTAAGTAATAGTTTGCGCAAGAACCCCACAACACTTTTTGCTTCCGCATCCTGGACCACTTCTACCTCTGGCCATTTTGAAAAATGGTCTACCAGTACTATAAGGTATAATAGTTCACCCTGCTCTCGAATTGGTCCGCAAATGTCAATACCCAATCTAACCCAGGGCATGGATGGACAAGATAGGAGTTGAAGGGGTGGGGTAAGCGTGTGTTTGGATTTGTCTGAATTCTCACAGGCTGCACAATTTCTGACACTCCTTTCGATTTCTATGTCATACCCAGGCCACCAGTATGAATTCCTGACTCTACTCTTGGTTTTTCCTATGCCAAGGTGCCCCTCATGGCAAATCTCAAGGAGTTTAGCCCGTACACCCTTGGGAGGAACGACCTTGCCATTTCTCAATACCAAATCACCTTCAACTGACAGCTCATCCTTGAGTTCCAAAAATGAACGTAATTGTTCAGGAACCTTTTTCTTTTCAGGCCAACCCGCTCTTATATACTTCTTCGCCTCAAGGAGTACATCATCCTCCTTCATAGCTGCTGACCATTCTGCACCAGAAATACATGGTATGTCTTCTACAATGATAGCTATGCAAAAAGTGTCAATGTCCGAAATCTGGTCATCAGTATTAGGTAAAGGTAAACGGCTTTAACAGTCCGCAACCTTGTTTTTAACACTGGGAAGATACTCGACCTCATAGTTAAACTCTAGCAATTTCATGGATATGCGTGACAAGTGGGGGGAAGCAACTCGAAGACCCTTAGTAGAAAGCACCTTTACTAGAGGTTTATGATCACTTCTAAGGGTGATCTTGTAACCCCAAATGTATTGTCTAAAATGATTTAAACCCCATGCACACGCCAGTGCCTCTCTCTCAATCACAGAATACCTTCCTTCTGTGGGTGTGATCGAACGTTAGGCAAACGCTACTGTCACCTCTTTTTCATCTCCAGTAATCTGTGAAAGTACAGCTCCTAACCCCTTATTGCTAACATCAGTAGTTACAATGCTGTGGAGAGAGGGGTTGAGCCCTTGGAGAGATGGAGCATTACAAATATCCTCTTTAATCTCCTCTTTAATCCTAATAAAGGATTCTTCACAAATACCATTCCACTCAAATTTGCTCTTCTGTTTGATAAGTTCCCTTAAATGCAAAGTTTTAGAAGAGAAATTGCGCACAAATTTGGCATAAAATTTCGAAAGGCCTAGGAATGCTCTGACTTCCTCCTTGCTCTTGGGTGAGGGGGCTTCCCTGATAGCTGATAACAGTTTGTTTTTTGGTTTTATGCCACTGCCATCAATTTTGTGTCCCAAATAAGTGACTTTATTAGCAGCAAATTTGCACTTACGCAAATCAGCTGTAAGTCCATGATGTTCAAGCACTCGTAGGACTCTGTTCAGTTTTGCCTCATGTTCACCTCTGGTGCCGCCTGTTACCATGATGTCACCCTGAAAAATTAGGAGGTTATTTTCCTCCTTAAATAGTTCGCTCATCAACCTCTGAAACATGGCCGCAGCCGAAGTCAGTCCGAAGGGTACCCTCTTAAACCTAAAACATCCCAAGGGCGTTACAAATGTGGCAAGGCTCCTACTCCTAGGATGCAAGGCCACTTGGTGGTAGGCTGAGCTTAGATCCATAGTGGAAAACCACTTACCCCCATTGGTATAAAACAGCATTTCACTAATCTTTGGCAAAGGAAATTGATCAACCAAAATGTTCTTATTGAGGTCGCGTAGATCAATACATAGACGGAGCTTGCCGTTGGGTTCTTAGCGATAACCAAAGGCGAAACCCACTCTGCTGATTCTACCGGCTCAATAATACCCTCCTTTTGTAGTCTCTTTAATTCATTTTCCACTTCACCTATGATGGAAAACGGTATGTTCCTGGACTTGTGTATACACGGAACAGCATCTTCCTTCAGTTTGATTTCATGAACAAAACCTTTAAGTTTCCCTATGTTCTCAGAAAACACCTTGGGATATCTTTTCCTAAAGAAATTATTGCACTCTTCTTCAGTTTGTAAGATCAGGACAGGATCCGGGCTGTTAGGATCCAGAATTATTCCCAATTCTCCTTGGTCGATCCATCCTAACACAGACGGACCAACCTTGGATACATACAGTTTGCCTACCATTTGGCGAGACTTAAATTGAAACTGTAGTTCTCTGAAACCCAACATTTCGATAGGATCATAATTAAATGATTTGGGAAAAATATCAGGGCTCTGTAACTTCTTGCCAATGACGGGAACAAATTTCTCCAACCACACCCCTTCGTTAACAATGGTATAGGGTGAGCCGGAATCAGCAACTATTGAAATATCTACCCCACCAATGTTCATGTCACATATTGGTTTCTTCTTTTTGCTACCTCCATCATCGACATTCAACACAAATAAATTCATATCCTCTTCATCTGAGGAGGTAAAATCTTCTTGTTCATCTAGAACCACTGCTTTTATATTTCTTCCCCCTTTCTGTTTCTTTGGACACATGGCACTGAAATGCCCAACTATTCCACAATTTGAACACTTTTGTCTCAAAGCTGGACAGGATTTGTCATTTGCCAAATGATATCTACTACCACACCAAAAACATTTTCTATCATCAGAAAGTTTTACTTTATAAGTGGGATCCTTTCTCTGTACATAACCTCATAACAACCTGGTCATGAACCAACTCATCCTGTAATGCCCCAAATCTGCAAGTAAGCGCCAAGTTTTTCAACGCAGCAACATAATCTTCCACAGATTCCTCAGGGGCTTGTTTGCGTTGACAAAACTTGAACCTGTTAACTGAAATAGAAATAGTGGGTTTGAAATACATAGTCAAATCTTCCAAAGCAATTGTGTACACATCACCTGTCCTAGGTTTCTTGTTAATACGGTTGTACATTTTCATAGCTTTTGCACCTAAACAATGAAGAAGAATTTCATTTTTTTCTCAGTGGTCAATTCTTCTTCGCCTTCAAAAGTAGACATGTAATTCTCAAAGTATTCCCGCCACTCTTCCCATTTGAGTGCATCATCCCCTGTTGAAGGTATGAAAGGTAATGGAGGAGATAAGTTCCACACGTTTCCTGAAGCCATGACTGACTAGGTAGTACTAAACCAACACAGAACTGATATATGAAAAGTAGGAATTTATGTTAAAAAAAACTTCCTTTTCAGACAAAGTGTACAAATATTCCCATAAATATTTGAATAAATGCTATAACTTATTTTGGTATTTGTGTCACTCTTGTCAATAATATCCACCCAGGATGGAGTCACACAGATTGGTGTGCTTGTCACCGTTTTAGAAAAGAAAAAAAACACACACCCCAACAGCAATAATTAGTTCCTCAGGATGAAATCTTAAGGATAGGTGTGCGTGCCACCGCTGTAGAGGACACGCTGAATTATCACGAAAGTAAGTGTGCGTGTCACTGTAGCGAAAACGCTCCTTAAAGAAACAGTTAACAAACCTTCCTTATGCGTAAATAGATGTGCGTGTCACCGTAGCTGGAGACACGCTCAAATAGCTCCTAAAGGAAACAGGAAACAAAACTTCCTGAATGCGTAATTTGGTGTGCGTGTCAACGTAACTGGAGACACGCTCAATTGGAGATTTCCTCTTCAAAAATGGCCGACTGACGTCGGAAAACGTATGCGTTCCAGTGACGTCATCCGAAACCCTGACAGAAAAGCCGTTCGTCCGAAGTGCGACGTGGAATCCTGACAGGAATGCGGCGTTCGCTTTGACAGTAACGATGTTCAAAGGGGTGAATAGGTCACACATCCAAAGATATTTACAGCAGTCACTTAATGAGATGGATTTCCCTCACAGTGAATGTGCCTTCCAACTAGACCAGAATTTACCATTTTTCCGGGTAGTGGCTCCAAAGACACCCCAGACATTTACGCCATTACACAAAATCTCGTACAGTAATTCCCCCAAGGAGAAAAAAAACACCGTATTCAGCATACAGTATAGGTATCCTCATGGAGAAAACGCTGTCAACTCGCACTTGAAGGAATTCAACACGAGACCCTGACGACACGCAGGATATCCACAGCCGGCCGGACAACATCCAAAACTCACCAGATACAATCGGTGGACGGAACGATGTCCAACTTGCTGCCTCCAGGAATGGTCAACTTCTCAAAGAGAACTTGAACTGCCAACATGCAGATCTTGACCACGATGACAGATGAAAACACTGGCTGAATGAGTTCAAACCGCCAATCAATCCCGGAAGACTCCGCTCGAAGTAACTGCTGGTGAATAACTCGAGGCTCCAACGGTGGCTAGCTGAACTGAAAATGAGAGGGCAACCTCAGCAGGCAGAAGACGTCCCCAGAACAAAGAACAGGTGGCCTCAGGTGGGTTCGTCGCGGTGTCAGCAGTCCCGTCTCGTCGCCAACTTGTAAAGATGACACGTAGTACAGGTATGTGGAAACTGCTTTTATTAGAATACACACACACTGACACCGAGGCACGACTACTCCTCAGAGCCTCTCGCAGCAACTGTCATCTAAACTGTCATCCTGCCAGCGTTCAGATAGAACATTCTGATGTCACAGTGCTTTGGCAGGGCGCACGTGCAATAGGCAGTACGCGCGTGCTATTACATTGCATGGTACCTTAACCCAAGTAAACACAACAAAGACTTAATGCGTTTATTATAACCGTTACGTTTTTCTCTCTATAATAATTTGTTAGCTAAGTTATAATTCTTTTTTCCATTCAACCTTTCTAACATTTTGCTCTCCATTTTTATGTTCTATGCCTCTTGGTTGAACCAAAGGGCCATGGACTTCTTTCTTTTGGGTTTAGGGTATGGTACCTAAGTGGGATCAACTTATGAAGAGATGATAGAAGCCAAGTATCAATTAAAATCGAATTGAGGGATGGTTTCTCCTATGTAAGGTTAGGGCAGTTAGAGTTCAGCGTTTCCGCCCAAACATCCAGGTTTAGGTTATTCCAAGATCTTTCCAGGCGGGCAGGTTTGGATATCAACTGAACAATTCCATAAAAAAGATGAAAATTAAGACAGATCAGCTGTTAGTCAGTTCAAGCAAGTTGAGTAGAGTTCTTATGTTTTACTGGGACTAGTGCTGGTATCTGCTTTTGCAGAAAGGCCTGTGGAAATCTGGGTTGACTTTAAAAACGTACACTAAGTCAAGGTCAGGTGCACAGCAAGGGGAAGCTAACCGAAGTGAACATAAGCAATCTAAGCTTACCCCGGATTGAGCACCAGCAGAAGCTCTAGCCATTGGCCCAGTCGAGGCACGTATGGAAAATTAAATGTATCCGCTGGAGTGTACTCAATGAATATGTAGAATACAAAGTTTAAGACTTGAGTGGCAATTACATTTTAAAACTTATTTTAGTCTTTATTTTATCATATTTGCAATAAAAAACAGCCAACACATTTTGTTCCTTTTTCCATGGAGGATCTACTTCAGGGCTTATCTCATGTCATACTGCTATGCTTGCAATAAGGTTTGCCTCTGATGTGGTGCCATGTAATGGATATAAATCCTGCACGTGCACATATGTTTGCCTCGATCATTTGGCCATATAACATTAGGAGAAGTAAGGTGTGTTATATACCACTTAACCTTAGGTTTCCATGCTTATCTGCCGTCCTCTAAAACGTTTCCACTTGGAGGAGCAGCGCATTCACTCACTAGCACTTGGTCTGCTTTCTATCTTTAAAACTGGCAAGAGTGACATTCACAAATCACTTCATCAACATGTGTTTAAACAATGACACTCTATGCCTGAGTCTAAAATGTCCCCTCTAGCAATCACAATTTAATTATTAGTTTACCCTGTGATTAAACTTTGTTATATTAATATCTGGCTTACTTCCTGTTTGAGACTTTATTGGAGAATGTTAAGAAGTTTATATTTACCTTTGCTGAAAATATTTCTTTGTATTGTTGATCAAGATTTAAATCGATTCTTTTGAAGAAGGGATACATGCAGGAGAGAATGAAATAGTAAGGCATACATTTAAAGACACACAATACATTACAATTAATGTTTTTCTTGTGCAGAATAACCCATATGGCGTCCCTAGCAACCACATCCAGCTTCAGGCCGCTTATAAGAATCAGTGTACCCAGGAGCTTCCCTGCTTCTGCCACTGGGCCACTTTTGAAATACAAATTCAGCACACCGAGCAGCTTTGGCGGGGCCAAAAGGTCTGGTTTGACCCCGAAAATACAAGCCAGACATATTGACTTTGCAAATGCTTGTTTTCTTTCTCTGCCTGCATGAGTCTTATGTACTCGCTTTTCTTTATTTTGGTCTTCTTCAATGCTTCAATTAAACCTTGTTTGGTAACTTTTAATTGCAGAAAAAAACTAGAAGATCTCCAAAAATATGAGCAAGGATTTAAAGGGCCTCCACAGATCACACTATTTTTAAATCAGATTGCGTCTCTTACATCTTTTTAACCTGGCAGACATCCAGTTATGATCCATTATATTTCAGCCTGCTTCCACCCCCCAAAAAACTATCTGTTCCCAGAGTGATTATTTCCCTTCCACTAAGCTCTCAGAACTGGAAAGCGTGTAATTGAAGGATTCTGCCTGTCACCTCATTGAACTACACATTTTTGTAAGCAAATGTTGTTGTTGTAGTCATTTACTCCAAAAAGAGGAAAATGTTAGGCACAAAAGTTTGTGACATACTCTCAAAATAAGATAACTAAAGCTCAAGCTATAAAGTGTGGTGTTCTGAAAGCAACTGGCATATAAAACCTCTTAAATGGCTCTAAGAGGCATTATTGTAAACAGTGGCGGCTGCCACTAACAAATTGTGGTAGGGTGGGTGATGGGGGCATGGGGAGGGGAGGGGGAGCGCAGAAGCGGGGAGAGCGCGGGGGGAGCACGTTGATGGGACGTGTTAATAATAATAATTTAAAAAACGTACCTGGAGCCGCCTCCCTCGTTGCGTCGCTCCTGCTGAGGTTCCGTGACAATTGTAAGTGGTGTTTTCGACTCATATGAATATGGTCGAGTTTGGTATCTATGAACCGCAAATGACGAGTTTAGTAAGTGTGCGCAGTTTCGCTGTGCTAACTTAAACCGTTCGTTTGTTATGTGGGTTTGTCATCTGTACCCACGGGTTCCATCTTAGATACGGCATCCATTTTGTCTCTTGCCCTCAAGTAGCCAGCGAACGGACGATGTCCGCTTCGCGACCCTGGGACTCCCAAGATATTTGCGGAAGACACATGTTCTTTGTGAGTGTCCTTATGACGAGGGGGATGCTACTGTAAGGCAGATGGCGCCGCTCGAGGCCCATCTTGCCGCACGGACTTATTGTCTCAGCCGTGCATCCCATTAGGCACGTCCCTTTGATGCCTGTATCTCGTGTTTCTCGATACCTCCCCTTTTACACCCTTTCCAATCTCCCCACTGTCTCCGTCTTCCTCTACACCTGTCCTTGTTCCTATTTCGATCTGTTTTACTGCTGATTGGAATTCGCTAATGGTGGGAAGATGGGTTTTTACAGTTGGGAACCGCCAAATGTTTCCGCACTTATGTTCCGGACCTCATGTGTTTCAAAGTGACCAAAGCGACCCCTCTGGGGGATAATGGTGGGAACCGGGTTGTAAACCTTTGTGTACCATGTTGTCCTATGGGTAAAAACTGTATAAAAGGAGCGATCCACAGAACCAATTTGAAGCAGTCTCCCCAAGTTGCACGTGGTGTACTTGTCGTGACTTCTGTGTTCCCTGCAGCAAATAAACCTTGAATCTTTGACGTCGAAGGAAGTGTCCCGTGTCTCTGTGATTCGTACGCCGGAGCAGGTTACCCACGAAGGTTTCAGGTGTTGTGCCCTGGCACCGCTGGGTCTTAAAGAACCCAGTCCTTCAGTTGGCGCCCAACGTGGGGCTGCATCAGTGGTACCGGTCCAAGCCCGACGATCGTGAGGAACTTCGTGTGAAATCTCCGAGGGAAGGTGCACTCCGCTTCATCGATCCTGTTGTCGAAATAAGTGGCCCGAAGACTTTTCCCGCGAAGATTCCCGCCTCCGGACGGCTGCGACGGACTGCTGCCCTGACTGTAGACCTGTTTTGGCGCCTGGCGTAGACCTTGGTATAGCGAGACGATTGACGGGCCTTCCCGGTGACCCCATCGATTCTTGAGTTAAGTATTTGTGGGTCGCTCCCAGAGTTCTTGGTTGTTGACACTTTAGCGAGTGTTTTTGTTGTTAAACGCTGTGTGAGTGTTTTTGTCGGTGACACTTTGCTAGCGTACTTTGTTGTGTTGTTTGACGACTGCAGCCGCCAAAAACCGAGGGTTTTGTTCTTTGCTGGGACTTGGTAAATCCCGTAACCCTTGAAGTTTGTGAAACTCGGCTAGTGTGCAAGATGCCTGGTCGCAGTACTTTGTTTAGTTGTTTCAGACCTTGTGGTACGGATTCCCGACTGGAGGACTCGTGTCCGATACCTCCGGTTGGAACTCCCACTTATGAGCTCTATAGTAAGCATGGGCTAGGCCCAATTACCTTTAACGATTACTGGATTAAATACACGAAAAAGGACGGCGACCTTCGTTGGCCACCTCATGGTAGCTTCGAGGCCCCGATCTTAGATAATCTAGAGATTAAATTGTTCGAAAGAAAGTCAAGGCCGGCCATGTTTGATGCCTTTAGGTTGTGGCGCAAAGAAGCCCGACAGAAAGAAATCAGACAGACTAAACGTAATCAGCGAGATAATGTTGCTACCATAGTGAAGAAAGCAGAGCAATTCCAGCGAGATAAGGAGGTTAAGGATAAGGAAGTGTTTGATAGATTACAGCGTATGACCGTAGATAAATGTTATCCCGCTTTACCTACGGAGTCGGAAAAGAAGGAAGAGCCAGTTGAGGATTCTTTAATGTCTTATCTTATGAAGTCACCACCTCCGTACGTACAGGGTACCGCAGCTCCTGTGGTCCCTGCCGTACCTATACTTCCGCCTATTCTTCCTCCGCCTGTTCCTCAACCTGCACCTGCCCTTCCGACTGTTCCTGCTCCTTTGCCTGTTGCTATCCCTACTGCTCCTCCGCTTCCACATACTCCTGCTCCCGCTACTGCTCCTGCTACTGCTCCTGTTTTGTTAACCCCTGCTATTGCTACTGTTTCTACTCCTTCTCTTGTTAGTCCTGTATCATATGCTTCTCCCTCTACTCGTAGTCGTAATTCTCCTCTTGCGGCTAGCTTCTTTCATTCGCTCGGACCTGTTCATGGGTCCGCTGGTTCCGATGGTCCTCAGAGACGTAGTCAGCTTCCTGGAAACAGAGAACGCGTTGCGCTATATAATATGGCGATGGGTTGGATGGTAAATCCTCTTAGATGTCCACCCCGTGTTGTTCTTGATACATTTTGTCAATTTAATATACCAACCCAGAGATATGTGTTTAATGAAATGTGTAAGTTCCTTTATGATCAAATAGCGGCCGATGCGCCTGACGAGGTGCTCGCCGCCCTGTCTGATCTCCAGCTTCAGTTCGCAAATGGGCTGATAGTGGATACCAACGTTCGACGTGCTGTTGAGCGGTTGCTATCTCTTCGTCCCGCTCCGATACCTCATGCATTGTTTGTTGAGGATATTGAAAAACAACCAGACGAGTCTGGCCAATATCCTATGCGTGAAGTTCCGCCGGTTTGGGTACCAGCTGATCCTAATGCTAACCCTGCGACAGTGGCGCATTTCCAACGTACCGACCCAGGCCAGAACTGGGCGATTAGCATATCGGGCAAGGCGCGGACTATTGCGATGACCGGAGCGCGTTGTGTGTACAGAAACTGACAGGATACGCGCTCCGGGCACCGAGTCCCGACATCACACACAGCACCCTCTGGCGGGCGGAGGACCGCATCGCTGTCGGGAAAAATGGCGGAGCCGCGTCAGGAGCGCCCTCGCATTCCCGCGGCTCGACAGGGAATCTGTAATGGTACAAAAAACAAAATATCTACAAATCCCCTCAAGTAACCGCCCGTAGGCTAACCACTAAAACCCCACAAAAGGAGTAAAGGGAATGCACTTATCTCGAGCTGCGAGCAGCGAAGAAAGAGGAAGTGCAAGGGGTGTCAGCAGCAGTTATTGGCCAGGATTCATGGACACTATAGAAGGACTGCAAGAGACTGTTGTGTTTTTTCCTGTTTCTGGGAAATGTAGTTTTGAAAAAAGTTTGATGATGAGCTGCTGTGAAATTTTTTGAATAAAGCGAAGAGAGAATGAGCATAATCCTCGCCTCCGGTCCTGACATAGAATTCACATGCAATGGCCTCACTGCAATGCCAATGAATTGTACCCCATGACTGTAGCCCTCGATTACCACTCAGTTACTGCCCAGTTAGGTTCATGCTATATAAATGCTCCTCCATAAATATGCACATACACATATGCATGAAGTCGCTTTCAAAGAGCATAAAAAGCAGTAAGAAATCCAGTTAAGAGCAAGTTCATATAGTTATTTCTTGCAATAACCCACAGTCGAAATTACAGAGTGGAAATCAAAGTTACAGAGGAAGCTGGAGGTACAGAACACAGGAGATCTAGATTTTAGGTAATTGAGCCTTGAAGATGAAGCAAGAAACTAAAGCGGTACCTGGAGTTATGGCAGAAGATGAGTGTGAGGGGACTCTTGCTATAAAAGAGGTGAGAAAGCCATTTGTTGATTAAGGAACAACGAGAAAGAGAAGAAAAGACTCCTTCAGCATCCAAGTAGTTTGATGTACATGATGAAATGTGATGTGAACATTACTGAATTAGGAGGCTCTCTTTGACACAGAGGCAGAGAGGGGGATCTAGAGAATTCAGTCTCAACAAATTACAGAAATCAGAAATAAACAATGTGAATGATTCCCTCCAATCCAATGTGAGAGGCTATAGTATAAATCAGAGGCATAAAAGGATGAGTAGATAAAAGTCAGTGTTGTCAAGAATAAACAAGGTATCACCAACTATCACAAGAATGTTTTTTTTGCAGTGCTTCACAGGAAAATTAGATACATTTTTAAGGATGCAGGAGGTTTTGTGAATTAATCTGTTTGAGTGGCCGGGAAGCAACACAGCCCAATCACGATATTGAGATATTTGTTCAGATCAATTTGCCAGACTGATGTCGGGCAAGAAGGCCTGATGGAAAACCATAATCGAAGGAAGGTTTAAGGAAACTGTTCGATCATCTCAGAAATGTCAAGGTGCAAATTATAACTTTCAACCCAAAGATACTTTTGTCCTGCCTCACACACACATCCAAGACCAATTTGAGTCTCTTGGATGTGGAAACAGCATTCATGTGAGAGATAGTTAGCTCTTGTTTCTTAGATACATTCTTCATATGAGATAACGTAAGACACTGAAGTATTTTTCTGAAGAGTATTGACACAGTTGTGGACTTTTTTAAGGGGTTACTGCGCCCAATCATGGGGGTTGTGGCATGTAACTCCCATGTCACTCCTGGTGTCCAGACCTACTATGGGTCGTTGGAACATAGACAGAGCACAGCATAAAGTAAATAAACAGCTGATTAGCCCCAATCAGCAGAAATATTTAATACAAAAATCATGTAGCAAATTCTGTTCAGCAAGCGATCTTCATAACAGTTGTTCGATAGTTACAACAATGATACATCTACAGCCGACACGTGTTTCGTCGCCATTCGTGACTTTTTCAAGGCTTCACTGGAAAGTATGATCAAAATTAGAAAATTGCATCTAATCAGACAGATCAAAGCACGCGAGGTCTGGATAAAGTTTATCCAGAACAAGAATTTTTTTTCCAAATGTAGCCTGGTAATGGTGTTAAAAACTGGTTTGCGATGTCAACATAATCGGCGCCACCTTGTCCCCTCCCAGGCCCGTACGCTCTAGTAAGCAGTAGCCATTTTGAAAGCACCATAACCACTCTGCCCCTCGCCGATCGCCAGCGCGTTCCCCTGGCGCTGCGAACATCCCCCCTCGCACTCTCTAACCACCCCCGCTCTCTCGTATATGGACCATGCACCCCCCTCCCAGCGCGACCCTACCCCGGAGGCGCATTTCGCCCCCGGCCAACACCTCCCCGTCCTTTGGTGAACCCCCTTCCTCTGCCCTGCCCTGCTCCCAAGCCACCACCTGGCCCTGCAGCTGCCATTTATTGGCCCCCTTTCCTGTAAGCAGTTGCCCCGATTCAAAGGATCTCCGACTAATCAAAGGCCCCCCCACCCCGTGCAATCCGATTAGATACACCCGTTCCGGGAATCGACAGAGTATCCTGCTGTGGAATAGTCATCACTTACTGTAGATATGTGTGGGAACGGGCTCAAAGTGGGGATTCCAAGGATGTCTTTCCGTACATCAAAGCCTTAACAAGAATGTGTCACATGTAATAAAGCTATAAACCTGTGTATAAGAGGCCAGGCCTCAGAGATGCAGTTAGAGCACCTCCCGAAGACATTCTGTGTGCGTGTCCGAAATGGCTGGCTCTCCTCATGAGAAATAAACCCTGTTCTTGCGTTCCAGCTTCCAGCGCCTGTCTCTTTATTTGGTAACTATTTGCTATGGGAAATTAGAGGCGTCCTTGCGCCAACAGCCTGGGCATTCAACAGTAAACTGGCTGCTTTTCCTCAATTGGCGTCCCAACGCGGGGCCCATCAGCGACATGTGGGTTCAGTAAGAGAGGTCCTGACGACGGGGTGAACGTCTAAACGATTGGAGCATACCTGCCTGGAGAGGACCTTCGTCTGGCTGCCGATCGAGTGAACTTCACCGATTCTGAACGGACCTCTCTTGAGTGACCTGCTGTCCTGACTGGGACCCCACAGGAGTGCTACGGTAAAACTGGTATAAGAGGACGATCGGGCGCTGGAAGGGGAAGGCAAAGAACTGTCCACGTGGTCCGGGTAAGGTTAAGTAGGACGTTTTATACGTCTGATTGGCAGGATGGTTTTATCCACCTGATTGACTATTTGATTGATTGTTTGTATCGGAATTGTTTGAAAATACTAGTATTATTTGTTGATTGGTTCGTTTAGCCTTGGTCGCTACTTGATACATTGGTTCTCTTTGGAGATTCTCTGTCTACAAACGGAGAGGAATACAAAGATTCTCTCTTCCTTTGTAGGTAGTGAAGGGTAGGTAACGCAGACCTTTTGTCCCCCGTTGTAACCCGTCGTGCCTATCTCTTTCTCACCATTTGATTGTTTGATTGTCCGAACACTGGTTGTTTGATATTGGTTCTTTGGAGGTATTCTCTGCTTACAAATAATGTGGAATAGAAATATTCTCTCTAGTCTTTGCAAGCAGTGAAAAAGATAGGTAGTGTGGACCTTTGTCCCCCTTTTGTAATCTGTCATGCCTATCTTCTCCCCACTGATTGGTAATTGGTTCTAACCGGACCGTTTATTAGAGGTAGATCATCCGGCTCCACCGGAGGGCACCCCTAATAAAAAAGGACATGTATATAAAATACGGATTAGCCACAGTACCTTTCTAGCAAACTATGACATAAAAATCGCTAAGAAAAACGAAAGGAATCGAACAAAATTAGTAGGCCACTGATAGGATCCTTTTGACCCTGCTAAAACAAGAAACACTAGGAAATAGCCCTTCGCGAAAAATATGAAACTAAGGGGAGGAGCCAAGCTCGCGGTCGAGATAGCCACAAGGTAGCTTGGCTCCGTCGCTCTCGCTGCTTAAGCATGTCTGCTCTACCACCCACCCCGCCCAATAGACGACAAACCCTATACGAATACAATGAAAGCCTGCTGATACCCACTATCGGCGCCTCCAGATTGGGCTAGATCACGCACATTTGGACTATGTCTTTTTCTGGTCATACAGTAACATCTTTGTGCTCGTTGCCGCACTACAAATATATAGCACTCCAACAAAGTAGTATGATTAAAACACTTTAATACCTCATAGATATATACAACACTCCAACAAAGTAAACACGTTAAAACACATTTTTTCCAACTATTTACATGGCAGCCCGCTGCAACATCCATCCCAAAGCATTCACCGTCCGCTTGACACTGTCCCTGCCCCTCCTTCCTCGGAGTAGCAACATTGGGCTGCTTTGGGCTGTCTTTTAGTCGGCTTTGGGCTATAAAAAGCCTACAAAATCCATCAGCCCACGAGGTGGCATCAGTGGCGGGCCGTTGTGCGAATAGGCCGGAGGCAGCACGACGCGCCGAGATCCGGACGGCGCCTATGTGGTGTCCAACAAGTTGCTGCACTGGTCTGGCCATCCCACAATGCTGCGCCGAAAGACGGCGTGGGGTGCCCTGGGGGAGGCGACGCGAACGGGCCTCCCCCGCCTCCCCAGGTGGAGGCTCACCAGCTGAGAGGGCGCCCCTTAGCGTTTCACTCGCCGACCAGCTGAGAGGGCGCCCCTTAGTGTTTCACTCGCCGACCAGCTGAGAGGGCGCCCCTTAGCGTTTCACTCTCCGACCAGCTGCAGTGGGGCAACCCTTAGCGTTTCACTCTCCGACCAGCTGCAGTGGGGCAACCCTTAGCGTTTCACTCGCCGACCAGCTGTAGCAGGACAGCCATTAGCGTCTCACCTGCCGGACGGTTACACTAAGATTGCCGTTTGCATCCCACTCAAGTGGGCCCCCGCAGTTGGTTGGTCGGGGGACCCACTCCGATGGCTGTGGTGGAGAACTGCTGCTGCCACAGGACTCTCAAAATGGCGGCCGGCTCTTTGGATTTGGGCCTGGTCCACTAAAATGGCCCTGGGACACCTTGGAACTCGGAAGCTTGCCTGATCGGGCATGGGCCCCACCCTGGAAGACGTCCTCTCAGCTTTGCAGATTCCATGGGAGTCATTGGCCCTCGACTCCCGCGGACTTCCGGTGTGGGCAACCGCCGCTATTGCTCGATCACTCCACATCGACTTGTCTTTGCCTCGGGCGGCAGCCACCTTGTCCCCATTTGGTGCCGCGAGAGAGGCTGATTCAGGGCGTCGGCAGAGGGACAAGCCTGTTGTCCTGCTCTCCGGAAGGACCACGGCGTTGCTGCAAGATGGTGGTGCTCTCATGCTGACGCCAGCTTCCGTTTGAATTACCAGGAGACGCTGTAGACTACCTGCTCGATCAGTTCCGGCGGAGCTCCAACGTGACCCGGTAGGGAAGACTTTGCTTTCCCCACCTTTGTGTCACGGTTCATGCTGTCTGTTTTTCTGTTGGCATTAATGAAATTTTTAAACTGCCGAAAGGGGTTCTGGTCCGATCACTAGTCATTGGAGACATTTGGACTGTACCCTGGACCCGCCCGACCTCACCCCAAAATGGCGCCAATGTAGGCGGGCCTCACAACTCCTTATGACGTTCCGGTTACTTGGCACTGATGTTAAGGGATATGTGTACGGTCTTTTTGCACATGGCGGGGGGGGGGGATACTGACTGGACATGCGAACAATATTATTGATGCTGGTCTTTTCATTATTGATTATTTTTATTGCCGCGTTAAAGTAGCGTTGTTCATGACACTCGACACCTCTTGCACCGTGGCCGGCCTATACGGTTGTAGGCCCGTATTTGTATACTGACCTTTTACAATAAAGGGTTTTCGAAGGAATTATGGAATCAGCGTCATAACAATCGTCTAGGTTGGTAAGGTTTTTGATTAATGGCTGCTATTCCCAAACAATAGAAGACAGATAATACAGACCCTTTGTAGCTTAAGGTATCAGCCGAATGTAAGGTGTGGCATTTTGTCCCATAAAATATGACTAAGTGAGAAAGAAATAGACGAAGAGGGAACTCGAATTTAGGGACAAACAAAATGAAGCATTTTTGGTATAATAAGAAGGGAAGGATATGTTACTCAGAAAAATAATGCGAAAAGGATAGCTAAGATCTGTTGTATCACACGTTCCTGCAGCTAGTCTGGTACGTGGTAAGTAGAAGCTTTTTCGTGTTTACGCACGCTGATGTGCTTCGAATGCTGCACCCCCCCCCTTTTCTTTTCTCCTCAGTAGGTTACATCGGAGTTCCGACTGAAGAATGGAGTGGACATGGACCGCACCGTGCTCCATGTAGGGAAAGACATAGTCAAACACTGTGAGATATTGCATGGAGTGCGGACCATCACTGGGAACGTGAAAAAATGTATGGTATGGCTGTGCGTACGTGCCCTGATTGTATGGTATGAATGTCTACGTATTGCATATGCCCGGGTCGTTGGAGAAAACGTCTTTGTATAACTGAAATGCTGGTCTACTGATCAAGGGGATGGGGAAATAAGCCCGAATATGATAACTCCTCGTCTGAAGAAACGACTCTCCCTCAGTCCAGGAGTTAGGGATATTGGCATGTTTTAGATTCTCCACATAGAAAATAAGAGCTGTACCACTGAACGTCCGACCGATACCCCTCCTCTGCCCCGGTTTTTGATCACCACCTGCCCAGAGGTTGGAGGGCTCCACCGTGAGTATAAGCACGACTGGACTAATGTCCGACCGGATGTCTTCGTCTTAGATTTCTGCATCTGATGTATGTACTGTCTCACCCTATCCGATATTTGTGTGTACGTGAACGTTGAATTCATGTTTTCCCTCAGCTTGCGTTCTTGTACGTAAACCTGACCCGTGTTGCTCTATGTTGTGTGTGCACCAAGTAGCCTATTATCGTACACGTCTCTCTCTCTCTCTCTCTCTCTCTCTCTCTCTCTCTCTCTCCCGTTTTAATGTTGTACGTGTACCAAATAGCCTACTTGATGCGCACGGCTCTCTCTCTCTCTCTCTCTCTCTCTCTCTCTCTCTCTCTCTCTCTCTCGCTCTCTCACTCTCTTCCTCACTGAAGGCCCCCTTGCCCTCTTTTAAATAAATGACGACACTGTACCTCCTCGGTATATGTATAATTGGCTTAAAATCGACAGGGTCCGAACAAATTAACAGAGACAAAACGACCGTATTTTGCCACACTACTACCTCTCCTTTCTGTAAAATGATGGAACTTAATTGGCTGAGAAAGAAAGGACAGGTAAGACGACTGATGTCCCCCAGTCTGGCCCTTATTACGGGAACTATACGTCAGTGGTTTTTGTTGTTTTAGGGCCCTAACAACCCCACCTCCATTGCTCAGACCGCCCCGCCTATGGCCCCAAAGTAAAACGTCCAAACTTCCCCGTTCCTCCAGAATATTCCCAGTTCTGTACTAGCCGTCCCTGGACATTTTAGAGATAGTTGATGACCTTGTTTTTGAAGATGCATCACTTAAAAATGATAAAGGCTAACAATTGTCTCCAACAAGAAAAATGTTTAGCTTATGTTCCTCCCCGAACAGATACTTGTGAGCCCATGACAGTAACACTTTGCCTTTTTTTAGCAGTCCTTGAAAAAAAAAAAAAAAAAAAAAAAAGAAGTATGAATAAACAAGGCTTGTGTTAGAAAGACGAGTCTCTACCGGAGAAGCCGGTTCGAATTTTGAAAGACCAGGTATTTGATAAATGTCAGACTTCCTACCACGTTTGTAAAGTACAGGAACCCACACCTAGCAGACCCGATGATGGAACTTTGCAGGAGCATTCGCAAACCTGCATTACAGCAATGATTTATGAGTTAGTAGCATACACCGAGGTACGAGTTGATAGACATCCGCCATAGAGTGACCGATAAACGTATCCCCAACTACTTGGGATTGGGAGAGAGAATGAAGTATGTAAACGTCTTCCCTACCAGTTCCCTAAAAATTGTTTTTACTTATTCAGAGATAACACGCAGTCATCGGAGGAGAGGGGTCGAACGTGACACACAGCCTGGCTGCGGATCGTGGAACATCTATGGCCTCGTCCAAGGGGGAGCCACGGAGCAAAAAGATGCGGGACGAGGCACCATTCTCAGCATGGGAAGTGATAGAAAGAGGGGCTATTCAGAAACCTCTGCACATTGATCAGCTCGTGCCTGAAGTCCCAGCCCGTTGAGCCCGATTGATGGGCTCATTGCCAAAAGACTCTGCTCTCCTTGGTCCACTTTTGATCCGATACAACTCCACCCCCTTCTCCCTCGGCCTCCCAAAGCACGCCCTTACCCCCCCCCCTTTTTCATATGGGATTTTTGAACTTGACTTAACGAAAAAAAGAACAAAATACGGGTACCCCGTCTAAAGGTACCTATGATAAAATTTGTTAAGGAACAGGACAAAACAGGACTGTGATCCGAGAGTAAGGAGCGGTCACACCCTGCAACGTGAAAAATTGGGGTTGAGCTGGACCTTAGCTCCACCGCCGGTGCTCAACAGCGCCAACGAAAGAAGAAGAACAATGAGAGCCTACCAGTGATGGCTCGCTTTAATAAGGACACTGGAAAGAAGAACTCCCTTTTGGACATTACCTCCCCCCTCTGACTGTAACTCGTGTTGAGTCGAATTCCTCTCCCAACCACTTTCATACTGACTATCTCCCAATCGAGCTTTCGAGATATTATATCGGTCACTTCCAACTGCACGCATAACCTTGTATAATGACAATTGCATAACATCAGCCGTGCACCTGAATCTGCTGTTTAGTCTGATCCACACGAGGTCTAGGCCTTAAGTAATGTACGTAATATCCCTTGTTCTGCCAGAATGTTTTACTATCATGTTTTTATTCAAGCGAGTTTCCCTCCTCTTATCTCAAGGTCTGACATATGACGCAGCTGGTGTAATTTTGTATGCGCTACCTCCTCGCCTATCACATCAACTACATGTAATTATGTACAATTCTGTCAGAGTATTTCTGTCTGTCCTAAGATTCTGTACTGTGAAGAGAGAACGCCTGAAATCATTTACGATGTTGAGGTTAAGAATTTAATGAAGATTGGTGTCGGCTAGACAAGCTGGCTAGATATGTTGAAAAGGGAGGACTGTTAAAAACTGGTTTGCGATGTCAACATAATCGGCGCCACCTTGTCCCCTCCCAGGCCTGTACGCTCTAGTAAGCAGTAGCCATTTTGAAAGCACCATAACCCCTCTGCCCCTCGCCGATCTCCAGCACGTTCCCCTGGCGCTGCGAACATCCCCCCTTGCACTCTCTGACCACCACCGCTCTCTCGTATATGGACCATGCACCCCCCTCCCAGCGCGACCCTACCCCGGAGGCGCATTTCGCCCCCGGCCAACACCTCCCCGTCCTTTGGTGAACCCCCTTCCTCTGCCCTGCCCTGCTCCCAAGCCACCACCTGGCCCTGCAGCTGACATTTATTGGCCCCCTTTCCTGTAAGAAGTTGCCCCGAATCAAAGGATCTCCGACTAATCATAGGCCCCCCCACCCCGTGCAATCCGATTAGATACACCCGTTCCGGGAATCGACAGAGTATCCTGCTGTGGAATAGTCATCACTTACTGTAGATATGTGTGGGAATGGGCTCAAAGTGGGGATTCCAAGGATGTCTTTCCGTACATCAAAGCCTTAACAAGAATGTGTCACATGTAATAAAGCTATAAACCTGTGTATAAGAGGCCAGGCCTCAGAGATGCAGTTAGAGCACCTCCCGAAGACATTCTGTGTGCGTGTCCGAAATGACTGGCTCTCCTCATGAGAAATAAACCCTGTTCTTGCGTTCCAGCTTCCAGCGCCTGTCTCTTTATTTGGTAACTATTTGCTATGGGAAATTAGAGGCGTCCTTGCGCCAACAGCCTGGGCATTCAACAGTAAACTGGCTGCTTTTCCTCAACGGGACACGTATTTCGTCGCCATTCGCGACTTTTTCAAAGCTGTTGACAAGATCATACAGAATATTACTTTGTTGTTATTTTTCAATCTGATGGAGAGATATGAAGAAATTTTCGTAAAAAATTAATTTTTAAATATCCCTAATGTACTGAATCCAAAGTCCCTTTCCCTATTGCATTAGTGATCATGCAAAAAAGCGACCGAGAAGAGGAGTCTCCTTGAAATTTATTGTGCGACACCCCTCATTCTAAAGTTAAAATAAAATCATCATAGATAGTGTGCGACATCAAATTGTTGGAAAGAAAGAAAAAGGAAGCAATCAAAGTACCCAAAGAAAACACCCGTGTTGGTGATTTGTAAGCAGTGTTAAAAATAGATATATATATCTTCATTGGAAAGTATGATCAAAATTCGAAAATCGCATCAAATCAGACGGAACGTAGCACGAGAGATCTGGATAAAGTTTGTCCAGAACAGGAAAAAATGTTTCAAATGTAGCCTGGTAATGAAAACCACATCTGCACGTCGGTTTTCCTTTAGTAGTTTAAAACAATAAATCGGAGGATTAGGTTTAAAACTGATGCTGGCCAAAAACCGTAAAGTTTCAAATTAATACTGAACACTTCTATGTGGTAGAAGAAAAGCTTCTTTAGACCACATGCACAAATTTTCATTTCGTCTGAATAACCTCCAACACAGTGAACAACTTATTCTGCAATACACCTGATGCTCTAACCCATGGGTACTCACAAACTCTCTCTTGAGGGCCAAATTTACAGTGTGGTTTGTGTCCGAGGGCCGCACCGGTGGGGGCGGGGTCAGTGGGGAAGGGGGTGGGGCTAGAGCAAAAAAAACTGTGACCACAGGTCCCTGCAGCGGACGCCTTCGTCCACTGAGCCACCAGACCCGGCATACACACATCTCTCTCTATATCTCTCTCTCTCTCTCTCTCTCTCTCTCTCTCCCTCCCTCTCTTTCTCCCTCTCCCTCCCTCTCTCTCCCTCTGTCTCATTCACTCTGACTGTTTCACTCCCTCTCTTCCTCTGTCTCACTTACCCTGACGGTCTCACTCTCTCTCTGTCTCCCTCGCTCTCTGTTTCCTTCTCCCTCTATTTCCCTCTCCCTCACTCTATTTCCCTCTCTCTCCTTCCCTTTCCCTCCTTCCTTCTGTCGCCCTCTCTCTCCTTCCCTCTCCCTCATTCCCTCTGTCTCCCTCTCTCTCTGTTTCTTTCTCCTTCACTCTATTTCCCTTTCCCTCACTCTATTTCCCTCTCCCTCACTCTATTTCCCGCTCCCTCATTCTTATTTCCCTCTCTCTGCTTCCCTCTCCCTCCTTCCCTCCTTCCATCTGTCTCCCTCTTTCTCCTTCCCTCTCCATCATTCCCTCATTCCCTCTGCCTCCCTCTCTCTCCTTCCCTCTCCCTCACTTTGAGGTCTCCCTCACTCTGAGGTCTCCCTCACTCTGAGGCCTCCCTCTCTCTCCTTTTCTCTCCCTCACTCTGAGTTCTCCCTCTCTCTCCTTCCCTCCCCCTCACTTTGAGCTCTCCCTCTCTCTGAGGTCTCCCTCTCTCTCCTTCCATCTCCCTCACTCTGAGGTCTCCCTCCCTCTGTCTCCCTCACTCTGAGGTCTCCCTCTCTCTTCTTCCCTCTCCCTCACTCTAAGGTCTCCCTCTCTCTCGTTCCCTCCCCCTCACTCTGAGGTCTCCCTCTCTCTCCTTCTGTCTCTCTCCCTCGCTCTCTCTCCCTCGCTCTGTCTCCCTCCCTCGCTCTTCCTCCATCTCTCTCGCTCACCCTCGCTTGCTCTCCCTCCCTCCCTCGCTCTCCCTCCTCACTCTCCCTCTCCCTCCCTCCGTTGCTCTCGCTCTCCCTCCCTCCCTCTCCCTCACTCCCTCGCTCCCTCTCTCTAGCTCTCCCTCGCTCCCTTGCTTGCTCTCCCTCCCTCCCTCGCTCTCCCTCCCTCGTGCTCCCTCTCCTTCCCTCCCTCTCCCTCCCTCGCTCTCCCTCACTCGCTCACCCTCGCTTGCTCTCCCTCGCTTGCTCTCCCTCGCTCTCCCTCCCTCCCTCGCTTGCTCTCCCTCCCTCGCTCTCCCTCCCTCACTCTCCCTCGCTCCCTCTCCCTCGCTCTCCCTCGCTTGCTCTCCCTCCCTCCCTCGCTCTCCCTCGCTTGCTCTCCCTCCCTCGCTCTCTCTCGCTTGCTCTACCTCCCTCCCTCTCCCTCCCTCATTCTCCCTCGCTCCCTCGCTTGCTCTCCCTCCCTCGCTCTCCCTCGCTCTCCCTCGCTCTCCCTCCCTCACTCCCCCTCCCTCACTCTCCCTCCCTCGCTCTCCCTCCCTCGCTCTCACTCCCTCCCTCGCTCTCCCTCCCTCCCTCGCTCTCCTTCGCTTGCTCTACCTCCCTCCCTCGCTCTCCCTCGCTTGCTCTCCCTCCTTCTCTCTCCCTCCCTCACTCTCCCTCGCTCCCTCTCCCTCCCTCGCTTGCTCTCCCTCGCTCCCTCTCCCTCCCTCCTCACCCTGCCTGTGTGTGCCCGGGCTGTGACAGCTTCCATGCGCACACACACAGCCGCACACAAGCACTTCCCAGGTCTTTAAAAGACCATTGGCATGTTAATGAGGATTTGTTCACCTCTCAGCGCCTCTGACTATGGCCGGAATCACCCGGCCCCCACAGAGCAAGAGTCTGAGTCGCGCTCTGGTTGCAGACATCTTAAAAAAAAAAAAATACTCGGGTACAATGTCTGCAAGGTCCGCGGGCCGCCAGGGAAGGCTTGCCGGGCCTCCACTGGCCTGCGGGCCATACTATGAGTACCCCTGCTCTAACTGGTCATAGGCAAAAAATCATAGCACCCAGCTTCTTTCTCACTAAATTCAATGAACTCATTTATAATAGTTGCCAACATTAAATTCTAGATTGTCAACAAAACTCTACTCTGTGCACTTACTTCGTGTTCCAAAATAAGTGCTGTAGAGGGGTCAGTTCAAGAAAGTTTTCTGCCACAATGGCCTCAAATTAAGTTCTCTAAGCGATGCGATGCCGATATAATGCTGTTAAAAATGTGAAAAACAAACTGTCAAGGGAGCCCGTTTTTAAAAAAACTATATCCCCTACCCTCTAAGGCTTTGGGGTGCTTTTGATCCGTCTGATTAAATGCGATTTTCGAATTTTGATCATACTTTCCAGTGAAGGTATTTATATCTATTTTTAACACTGTTTACAAATCACCAATACGGGTGTTTTCTTTGGGTACTTTGATTGCTACCTTTTTCTTTCTTTCCAACAATTTGGTGTTGCACACTATCTATGATGATTTTATTTTGCCTTTAGAATGAGGGGTGTCGACAATAAATTTCAAGGAGACTCCTCTTCTTGGTCGCTTTCTTGCATGATCACTAATGCAATAGGGAGAGGGACTTTGGATTCAGTACATTAGGGATATTTAAAATTTAATTTTTTACGAAAATTTCTTCATATCTCTCCATCAGATTGAAAAATAACAACAAAGTAATATTCTGTATTGTCTTGTCAACAGCTTTGAAAAAGTCGCGAATGGCGACGAAGCACGTGTCCCATTACCAGGCTACATTTGAAACATTTTTTCTTGTTCTGGATAAACTTTATCCAGACCTCGCGTGCTTTGATCCGTCTGATTAGATGCGATATTCGAATTTTGATCATACTTTCCAGTGAAGCCTTGAAAAAGTCGCGGATGACGACGAAACACACGTCGGCTGTAGCTGTATCAATGTTGTAACTATCGAACAACTGTCATGAAGATCGCTTGCTGAACAGAATTTGCTACATGATTTTTGTATTACATATTTCTGCTGATTGGGGCTAATCAGCTGTTTATTTACTTTATGCTGTGCTCTGTCTATGTTCTAAAGTTCATTGATGTATACGGAGAATTCTGTTATGTATTAGGTGATACTGTGGGTGGCACAGTATGAAGACATACATCACGCTATAAAAGAGAGAGCTACGAACTAATCTTAATGCAAACCTAGCGGAGGTGCTGGCTGTTTTAAATATTCCACTGCCACCATTCTTTTTTCTGCTACTATGGGTCGTGAACAGCTGGACCATGTACTACCCCTTCAGGACTGGACTCTTAGAAGTAATGCAGGCTGAGCAGTCCAAGGCTTCTGGGTAAGTATGAATAGTAGGCCCAATAAGTTGATTGTCCAGTCAAATACACGCTTTTCTGATAAAAATAGTAGTTAATACATGCACACAAAGTATATCAACAGTACACTAAAGAACATCCACAGTCTCTTAAGACTAACACACACTCTAGTGTTGCCATGGGCATGGTCCCAAAATCCCACTTCTCTTCTAACAGTGCTCCCTATTCCCCATTCTATAATGGAGGCATCATTCAGGTGTGACGTATGCTAGTCACCACGGGGTAGTCTTGTTCTGTCCCTAAGAGTCAATTTGAGAAGCACTACGTGCCAATGTAGTGTAAGTCCCAGGAAGGTCTGACAGCCTTGGACAGTCTTACCCGACCCTGGGCAGCTGGCAAGTTTAGGGAGGACCGGGGAGTGTTTCTCGGGCTCTGGCCTCATGATGCACGAGGGCAGTGGTGTCACACGGTCTCCTTTTGATGAAGCATTGGGCCGCCAATCTCCATATATCCTACGGTCGTGTTGGAAATCTCCTCTGTGGTTTTCTCATCTTTCGGTAAGTGTTACCACAGGCGGTGGTCTATAGGTCAGGGACCTCTTGGTTGATCCTTCGCCAGGGATCCTCTTGGCACGATGTTCTAGGGCAATGGCCACACATTTCACGGTGGCCTCCAACTGGCATACAGGGGACTCTGACTTACTCTAGCAAGGGTGATAGCCCCTAACTTCATGTTGGCCCCCACCAGTAATACGGGGCTACCGACATCTAACAAAAAGGGTGACAGCCCTAAATTTCATGGTGGCCCCCTACCTAGCATACGTGGATTGGCAATTTTTCACAAGAGGAGCGGACACTCTGCACTTTGGCAACAGTCCCGACTTGACGTCTCACACTTGTTCGCCGGAACCACCTCAACAGGATCCCCATTGGGACTCGCTCCCTCTAGGTGCTCTCTTCCTTCTCACAGGGTCTGCTGGTCTAGGTAGGCATGCAGGCGGCTTGTGCTGTAGCCACAGGGCAAGGGTTGTTTGACTTCCTAGGGGATGGCCTCTCACTCAGCAGTGAGACTTTCAGACTTTGGTCCCCAAACCTATTTGTAGCACTTGGAAGCCTTGGCGATCTTCTTCCTATGCTGATGAACAGCTTGTGGGACTCATGCTCCCACTTTTATAGTTTAGTTTCAAACAGAGGTGTGATTTAGTGTTTGGTCCTTTGAAATTTGTTTTGCGTCTGTCAAATCTTTTGAATTACTCTCTCCTCTGTTCTGTCCTATGTCAAAGGGGCAGTCTCCCACAGCAGGAGTATCTGCAATTCCGACTGACCTACAACACAGGCTGAGGGAGTAATTGGGGATTTCACTTGGCTGTCAGTCTCCACTGCAATTTGCCTCACACAGGTTTAAAGGCCTAAAACTTCCCCTCTGTTATGATTCCCTGCTCCTACAGTGCCACCCTCGTCAGAACCACCAAGTCACCTGAAATGAGCTCAGGCCCCACTGACCAACAACTCTTCCTGCGATGTGCATAGAAAATGCTCTACTCCCCTTCCTCCAGTGTGGGTGTTCCTACCACAGCTTTCAGGAATGGCAGCAATTAACATCTCCTGGTTAGGGTTGCAGTCCTCACCTCCAACAAGACTTCCTTAGCCCTGGGCTTCCAGAATGGAACCCACAGGCCTTCATGTGTACCAGTACCGCACACAGGCACACATACACAAATATCAGATGCTGCCTAGCGCTATATATAGTCATCATATAGTCCAAGGGGGAGCTAAGTACACAGCAGCTAAACTTTACGTGAATGGGCCGTTAGGTGCCACTGCAGTGACAGAGGTAAAAAGATCTTTTCACACTACTGAGTATTATGAAACTCAAAATGGGTATGCTGCCAACACTGCGCGTATGTCACTTAACTCCTGGGAAGGGCAGTATCTCTCTACTACTATGAGGGTACCATCAGAAAGACCTAAACCATTGTCTCAGGCATGATCTGTGTTTATCCAGGACCAAACCTCTGTACCAAGGGTCCAGATATTCATGCAGTTGGAACACTCAGGGTAGGGGTGCTCGTCAGTCACCATGCAGGGGACTTTTTCGTCCCAACACCCACCCATATGGATGTCTCATCACATTACACCAGTATTTTCATACCATCACGACTCTCTCCTGCATGAAGTTTTAGGTGCTTTCCTGACTGCCTTATAACATTTAGAACATCATCTGTTCTCATTAGTGGACTGAAACTACAGCTATCTGACTGTTTCAGATCACCCATTTGCTAGCCGGTAGCGCAGGCTGGTCTCCCAATGTTGCTGGTACACCGTAAAAAATACACTGGTGCTGGTGCATTCGTCTTAGATCACAGGGGAGAATCAGATGGAGAACCTGATATTGTAACCCCCTAAACATGCAGTTACTCTACAGGCAAGACAGTCCTAGAACACTGGTTCAAAAGCCGAAACTCACAGAAGGAAACCTCTGTACGGGTAGGTTAGCAAGGCTTACAGGCAAAATAGGAGTCTCACAAGACTCTTAGAAAGACAGGCAGGGTATTACCTCAATGCTTTGCAAGCAACATGTTAAAATAAGTCAATTTGGTAAGTTAAAGGTTTCTTTATTTCTGTAAGTCGGAGCCACCAACTCCTGCTGCCAGCCTGAACAACTCTCCTGGTCACAACTGTCACAGGCAGATGCTGCAATGGAGATGGAACCAGGTAGGAGCATGCACTGTGTTTGAAAGATTACAACACAACACTAAATGCCACACCACTGATTAGAAAATTATTTGAATAAAGAATCCCTTTCAAAAGTGTTTGTTCCCAAAATATTTTGAATGCAAGACAGTGTGAAGGGGGTTACGGGTGAAGGACTAGACGTATAGGGGTTAGGAGGATGGGGTAAGGATATAGCATTGAGTTTGGGACATAGGGTTAAGGGTTTGAGGTATAGGCTTCAGGGCTAAAAGGGAAGGTAATTGAATATAAGGGCATAGAGATAGGGTTGAAGATCTAGGATTAAAGGTTTGGGTTATAAAATTGTTGGTCATGTGTATAGCGGTTAAAGGTTAGAGGATACGTGAATAGTTGTCAAACATATGGTAAAGAGGTTAAGGGAATAGTTATTTATAGTTTATATAGCAAATACTAGACTCAATTCTGTAAGGGCACTCTACATAAAAGAGAAAGACAAGGAAAACAAAAGCTATAGACAACAGTTAGGGAAACATTGCAAACTAGTACTGGCTAACTGGAGAATACTACTATATTAAGAAGAGACACTAAATTTAATTTCACCCGCCCGTACACATATATGGTTTCATAAGAGAGAAAGATTATTGACTTGTAGAGAGCAGTTATGGATCAAACTCTATGGTGGGGGAGGAGGTCTGCCATACCAAGAGCTTGAGTTCGTAAAGGGTGACCACAGCATTTAACATTAGAGCTATACAGTAAAAGTTCTAACCTGTTTGTTCCGATTACCATAATCGAATATGTAGGTATTACTAAATTACAAGTTGTTTAAAGTTTTTCTTGAAGGTTTCGATAAAGGGATTGATGCAGATCTCCCTCCAGCGGGATCAAATTATAGACTTTTAGAGCATTTCCTGGACATTTTTTTAAACCTGGCAGGCTTGAGTAGTAGGAATTCGAAGCTCCTCGCGTAGCATGGGCCATCAGAGAGCTTCAGTTTATCAGCTAGATATTCTTGAGTGCGGAACTGTATGGGCTTGTGGGATATGCGGGCTTTTTTGAATATGCATCTCACTTCCACTGTGTGCCAGATGAAGGTAGAGGACAGGAGTGATGGCCCTGAGGATTTTGAACTTGAGATAAGTCTAGCTGCAGCACTGAGGGGTTCTGTCAGTGAAGCCAGGTGGGGCAGCCTGTGAGGACCATGTTTCCAAAGTCTAGCTGGGATATGACCAGGGATTCAACCATTTCTTTGCAGTCGGCATTTGAAACAAGCATTGGCATAGCCAATAGGTCTCGCCTTTGGGATCTTATAAATGTTTAGTCAGAGCTATTGGCTTTGCCACTGTATTTAAGCTATGTTGTAGAGTAGTGTTGCTGTTGTAAAGCATGTTGTAAAGTTATAATATATAAACCTGCCATGGTTATGTTTTCCTTGAGCAATCCCCAATATAAAACACCAAACGTGTCTGGAGCACGCAGCAATGTTGTACAGACAGTATATGGCGTCATCTGTGCTAAGAAAGTTATAAAATGTAATTACAAAACATGAAAATGTACGAAAACTCACGGAAATGTAGGTACGAATCCCATATATGAAAATACAATCAAAGGCGCAGCACAGAAGGAGGTATGGGAAGGGGTCGGTAGCAAGAGAAGGACAGAAGAGCGTGAGCATGGGAGGACAGTGGAGGGGGGCTGGTAAAGGGGAGCACTAAGTTGAGGTGAAGTGTGGGGAGCTGGGCAGGGAGAGCAGAGGCCCGAGGATGAGATGCGAGAGGGCAGGAAGAGAATGGGACTGAGAGAAAGGAGCAGAGAGAAGGCCATAGGAAGAAACTGATCCAAGAGAGCAAGTGAGGACAGCGAGGGGCCTTGGGTGGAATGGAAGAGAGTGGGGACTGCCAGGGGAGAGGAGAAAGAAAATGTGGTGGGAGGTGAGCACTGGTGGTGAGGATAAAACACAAACCCATATGTATAAAGTTGGAGGGGGTGGAGGCTGGCTGGGAGAGGGCCCTTAAAGAGAGACCCGAGGGAGAGAGAGAGGTAGACTGGGCGGGGGCAATAAAATGAAGAAGGGAGGGATTGAAGTGTAAAAGCCAGGAGCACCATACAGAAGGATAGAGCAGAAGTAGAAGGTACAATAAAGGAGGGTGTGCTGAGAGCTGGGATGCGGGAGCATGGGCTACAAGGAACGAATACAGCGAGATTGTGCTTCAAAAATTATAAAAAGGAGAGATGGCGAGTGAGGGAAGAGATGCTGTGAAAGGGCAGGGAGGGCAGTGTGGGTGAGGGTGAAGGGCAAGAGAGAGATGCGGACAGGAAAGGAGGAGTGCGGCTGAGAAACAAGTGCTATCATAATAACCGAAAGAGGAATAAATAATACGTGGTTAGAAAGAGGGCTTCTGAGTGAGAAAGGAAGAGATGGGGGCAAGAAATAGACACGACAATGTCGAGCGAGTGAAGCAATAGGGCGTAGGATCACAGAGAGAGAAAAAAGATTTATCAGAGAGGAGGGAGAACTGAATAAAATAACTAATTAAACTACTTTGCTATCGCAGAATACAGGAAACGAGACGGGAGACATGTGCAGCCTTTAGCCGTTGGGCTGTCTGAGCCCCTCCCCCAAGCAGCTTCTTGATAGGAGGTCCTGTCAACGCCGAAGCCATGCGCCTTGAAGACGGCCCGCCTGGCTCTTGGCGCTGGACAGTTTCAGTTCAGCCTCAGAGGAGCGGCACCAGTAACATTAATGAAAGCAGGGGCCAACCAGGGGAGGTACAGAGCAAGCCATGCTGGAGAGGGAGTCGCGCTGGAGGGCACGCGCGTGTCCCGAAGGTTTAGAGGTGCGGGGACTGGCGCCGCATTGGAGGGTGACGGCTGGTGCAGGCTTTGCCGCAGAAGAGTTAAGTGGCAGAGTTTTACAGTGACTAAATATGAAATTTAAGAAAGCAAAAAGGGCGACTAAGTGGAGAGAAAGGGAGGAGAAAGGGTGTAAATATTTGTGTAAAGAAGAAGCGATGGAAAGGAGGACTTGTGAGAGAGCGGGGCATTAACTGCCGGATTATATAGAATAGTCCCCCCCAACATACCTTACAGGATAATGGGGGACCCATTGTAAAACATCAGGGGTAGTAACCCTCGTGCAATCTGGTAATATTCCAAATGCCCAATCATGCACTGATCGGGATCAACAGGTGTTAAGTCCTGCATGCCCTGCTCCGTTAAAACCAAACAGTGGTAACGCGGCCCCATTGGCACAGCGGAGCGAGGTAGAAGGTAATAGGAGGCGGGACGAAGATGGGTAAGAAGGGGGCTCCACTATGCTTCCTAGCCTCCATCTCCCCCCGAAGCCACACCTTTTACAGTTATCCTAGCTAATGTGCCCCCACTCCCATCGGGTACTCGTGAACACTGGTCAACCCTTAAAAACAAAGCTCTCTACTTTTTGAGAAAAAAGATTGGTATTAGCAATGCATTATCTGATGAATTTAAAATGGTGCGGCAAATCAACTGGGTTGACCACACATAAATCCTTGATGGGCGATTGTGTGGTATTGAGTTTCAGGTCACCCTCTTTTGTACAACATATCTTTGAGACGGCTGCCCACTTTCCTCCTGCCGCTGATTAAATCAGATTACTTCCCTTAGGGTTTTTTTTATAACCCACGTAAGATGCCAAGATATAAGGAAGCATGGGTTCCTCACAGGGCTCACAACTTGGTTGATTACCCCATTCAGACCAGTAATCGTTTTGAGTTACTAACCACGCTAGAAGATATTGATTGACTGAGTGGGTGTGACACCTCATTGAGGGTCGTAGGGCATGGGGTCAAAAAGATGGCTGACAGGAATACATCTTGTACCCATAAGGAGCTGGGAAGAGGGAGTGTTTTCCCTCGGGTTAATCAGACTGTCAGTATAGGTAAAACCTGTAGGGGCTCTGAACAGTGGGATATTCCCGCTGATCTAGAAGTATAACCTCCCATGAGTGCTAGTAGCTTAGGTCAGCCCGTTGCAACTAGTGTGTATACATTGGTGTGTATGGCCAACATAGCTAATGTAGGCCCTAGCCCCACGAGACCATCCGTAACTTTATCTTCGTGGAACATTGCGGGTTTAGAATCAAAATGACCTTCCACAGACTGGTCAACTTACATAGAGAGCATGGATGTATGGGCCTTCCAAGAGACCTGGGGCCAGATTTAGGTCGCCAATTACCGGTCGGTAACGGCCGATTTCGGCCGTTACCGACCGGTAATTGGTTTTTGAGATGTAGGGGGCCCGAATTTTACCGAATCTGTAAATTTACCGATTCGGTAAATTTACAGATTCGGTAAAATACCGACTCGGTATATTTACCGAATCGGTAATTCCATATGTAGCTGGCACTTCAAACAGTGCCACAGGCCCTTTAGGAGTCGGTATTTACCACCCAATCCTATTGGGTGGTAAAATACCGAATTCCAGTGTACATGCACATCTATGCCATGTGGCACACAGACATGCCCTTGGGCCCTTGGTCTGTGGAAGGAGTTTTTCATGTGGGTTATTTAAATTTTTTTAAAACAGCGGCCAAGGGACCGAGGGGCAGACCAGTTGGTGGGCTTACTTGTTGGGTGCGGCAACTCAAGGGGATAAAGGTGGATGAGGTTTTTATTGACAGCCCGGACATCATGGCCATCCGGGTTAGCTCATCAAAGGGCCTCGATGTGATTATATATAACGTATACTCGAGGGGCCAACCGGGTGGTAGGAGTTCCAAAGTTGTTACAATCCTGGAAAGACATCTGAATCAGGAGGTAAAAAATAGTAACCAGATCATTGCTGGTGATTTTAATACGTGTTTTTAAACCCCTAGACTTGGATGATGGCAGGCTCACTGAAGATGTGGATGTATTGTGGGGTGTTCCTCACGTGGACCTACAACCCATAAGGAAATGGTCCGAGGCCGCGCTCCAATTGAAGGGCTTGTGCCTGGAAAAGGGTTTGAGGGCGGTCAATGGTAGGACACAGTCAGACAGGCAGGGCGCAATGACGTTCGATAATGGTAGATTTGGCAGCCGCATTGACTATATATTAGCTAATGTGGAGCTGTGGCCTACTATTCTAGATATGGAGGTTCAGAGCAGGCCAGAAAGTGACCACAACCCTCTGGTCTTGACAATTAATGATAGTAGTTTTAGTAGATCCACTAGGAGGGATGGTGTTATTGACCAGGTGATGGTAATTATCAACAATGATCAAAGAAGGGTACGGTTGCCTAGGGTAGCTACTAACGTGAGGACCCGTGCAGATATTAGGGATATGGTTTCAAGTTCCCTGAAGAAGCTTTGCGGTTGTGACTCAAACGAGGTGCTTAATGCTAACCTATTAGATATTCACAGTGAACTTTTTAAGGGCCGTAAAAAGTATTTTATTAAAGAAAACCCCTGCAAAAAGGCGAAATCGCTGAGGCCAAGTTTGTGGTACAATAATAGCTGTAGGTAGGCCCAAAAAGCTTTGGTGGAAGCTATTAAATCTAGGTCCCAGGATAATATTAAGAAATGCAGGGTCACTTACAAAGCCTCACAGAGACAAGCTAAGAAAGCTTGGGATGAAGATCATTGGAAGGAGTTGTTACAGGCCTGCAATGGTCGCAATATGACCCAATTCTGGAATCTATTAAAGTGGGGGAACTGCCCGCAATCACAGACCCCGAGCAATCATGTTGAGCCACAGCAATGGGTGTCATATTTTGAAGAACAATTTAAAGTAGCACATAGTAATATTGAAGTTGTCCTGTCCTTCCGTTTTGATGAACCACTAAAGTTTACACATAAAGAGGTGGAGTCTGTGCTGAAAGTGATCCCGAGTGGTAGAGCACCAGGGCCTGACTGCATTCCTGCAGATTTGTTTAAGCACGACCAAGATCTATGGGTCCCATACATAACCCTACTAGCAAACGCTATAGCTAGTGGAGCCCCAGTCCCAGAATCCTGGTCCGGAGCTGAGATTTTACCGATCTATAAGAAAGGTGATCGCTCTGCTCCGGCCAATTATAGACCGAATAGTCTAATCGATGCTGTTCAGAAGATCGCAGCAAGATTAGTGCTAGGGAGGATTCAGGGATGGAAGACCGAAGTTGATATCTTAACACCTCTACAGGCGGGGTTTCAGTCGCATATAGGGACCCTGGATCAGGCCTTCAGATTTGTACTACTGTACTGGAAGGAGGTGCTTTTAGGTGGGGGCATGCTTTTTGCGGCTTTTGTGGATTTAAGATCCGCTTTCGATCTTGTGCCAAGGGCAAAACTGTGGAAAGTATTATCGGAATTGGGGATGCCTAATGAGCTGGTTGCTATTTTGGTTAAACTCCATGAATATACTTATGCACAGGTTCGTTGGGGCAAACCAGGTGAGGTCACAGACAGGTTTGAGGTGTGTAAGGGCGTTAGACAGGGGTGTGTGCTGGCTCCCACCCTGTTTTCTTTATTTATAAATGGGGTGTTTCAGAACTTCGAATATGGTGTATTTTAACTTGTATGGAATTTATATTAATTTGATTACACACTGTCTTTTATGATGAAGAATCGCAATAAAGACTTAATGACTGACTGACTAATATAGATTAGTGCGTTGAAGTGAGGGGATGGCCATGCATATTAGCTTGTGCGCGCTACTGGTGTGGATTTACGGACATTAGGAGTCTGATGAAGTGAGGGCAAGGACAGCTGTGCAGAGATGACAAGCCTAGTCAAGCCTTGTGCTTGTGCTGGCATCCACAAGAGCGAGCAGTGGCGCGCAGGACATCTGTTTTCAATTAGCACGTGTGCTGCTGCTCGCTCACTCCCGCAAGGTGGATGCCAGCACGAGTGTTTGAAACGAGCTGACCAATTTCTAAAGGTCATCTCTAGGGTAGCGCATGCGCGCTCCCTAGGCGAGACCTAAAAAAGGGGTTGATGTTCAGTAGCATCTTGAGGTGCAATTGGGCACTTTTCTTAGGAGTGTTTATGAACACTTGTAGGTTTAGCTTTGTCGAGGATAATTCTGAGTGATTGACAAATTAATTGAGTCTGGATTGGCTGCTTAAGATGTCCAGTGAGACGAGTCAGTCTTTTACCAGGGTATTGCAAATGAAGCAGGAGGGGCAGGGGGGGAGGGGGTAGAAGTGGTTTAATTTGTGGAGGGTGGAGGACATTCAATTCTAAAGTATTTTCAGGGTGTTTTCTAAAGTGGCTTTTGCATAGAGGTGTGCATTAATGGCATAAAGATATCAGGAAGGATTTGATTGGTTCAGAATTTTGGTTAATGGTTTCATGGACAGGTTAAACAGGTTTGGTGATGTTGTAGAACTTAGTGGTACACCTTGAGTGAGTGGAGGTAAATCAGAAAGAGTGTGGATCCTGAATATTGGAAACAGAATGTCATGCAACACTAATACCGGGGCCTAAATATCAAAAGGTAAGTATGTTTTCTATACCATAACTCCACACATCTGTACAATTACTATATATTTAATGTCAAGGTACATAGATGTGAAGCTAAGAACAGTAAATCTATAATTCTCATTCGATATTTTGTCCCACAATATTTTTGCTATAATATTAGTGTTCTACAATATTCTTGCCAAAATATTCTGGAATACAATCATCAGACAATGAGTCGATTAATTTGATACTGTGCGAATGATTGTTGAGGTATGACAAGATGGCTTTGAGGCCTGTATACCTGATCAGCGGCGCCTTCTCTATTAGGGCGGAGAAGTCGCGCCCCCACACACCCTGCTGCGGGTGCAACAAACCAGAAAAATAAAATGACTTTATAACCATTTCATTTTTGTTTTCTTCCAGCCTGAGGCGAGAGTGAGGGCAGGGCTATTGCTGCTAATTGACAGCAGGTCAGAGTAATAGTGGCCACACCACCAGTTTCAAGTGCACATGCCAGTTTAGCTGGTTGTCTTGCGACGGCCAGTCTGACATGCACACTTCAAACTTCGCCAACCTGAGCTGTGTTAACCAGCCGGGTGGAGAGAAGGTACAGGCCCCCAGTGCCTAAATGAGCATCGACCCAACCCAGTCCAATCAATCCTGGCACTACTCTTGTGTTGGTTAATATTATTAACAGCATGAGAGCAGCATCTGGATTGGTTAGGGAAGCTGGCTCTGGGACCTCACGCTTGGACTACTGGAGAAGAACACCAGGTGAGGAGGACTTGCAGCCTGTGGGTAAGTAAACATATAATTTTCTTTTTAGATCTTTAAACAATATAAACAGTAACTAAATTGCTGACTTGCATTACATTCACGTTTTAAAGTCAACCATTTTAACTTCAAAATGTTAATGTAATGCATGTCAGTGGTTTAGTTATTATTTATTGCATATGCTTTATTTAGTTTTGTTCGGGTAGGCACCTTTTTGACCCTCTGATAGGTACTGTGAGATACTCGCACTGCCTTCAGCCTCAACTCCAGAGCTCTCAGTCATGGCTCTTTAAAAACACTGGTTATAACAAGCCAGGATGAACAGCTCTGGCATTGAGCTTAAAGGCATCACTTATTTTTCACAGTACCAGTTCACTCACTCCACCACTTACAACTGTAGCGAGCCACCATTGCCTCGGATCTTCAATCTCTTCCCAAGGGTTAGGTCAAGGAGACTGAGAAGGCTGGGGCTCCCTTCCTCTAGGATGCAAAGAGAATCATCTAAGACCTGTAGAATGGATGTATCCATGCTTCAGCTCACTCTGAATCCAGGTTAAAACATTTCTAGAATGCTGTTATCAGAGATTGTTGGGAATTACCATCTTTTGTGTGGTATTCTCCCAGATTAATTCTGACAGAATTGGTTTTTGCTGGCCATAAGACTCTTTGCACTTTAGTCCTGCTAACCATCAGTAAAGTGCTTGTTGCTCTCCCTCTTAAATTAGGTATACAAATGAGTGGCACATTTTATTTACTAATTAGTAGCTAGTATAGGGTACCATATGTACTTAGGGCCTGTAAATTCATTCCTACAAGTCGGCTGCAGCAGTCGTTTTGCCCCTCACTACAGCAGCCCTTAAAACATGTCTTCAGGCTTGCAGCCTGTGTATGGAGTTTCAAATTGCCACTTCGACCTGGCAAAATAATCCTTTCGGTAAGTATAAACCTTCCTTTTTAGTACTTCCACAACATTGCCCTTAAAATAGGCTCTAAATGCCCATAGGGCAGGGTGTATAATACTTTAAAAGTAGGGCCTCCATATTTAATGTTTTACATGCTCTCACAGTAAAAAGTCCCCAAAGTCAGTTTTCACTTCAGTAATGCTAGCTCTCCCATAGGAAAACACTGAGTTATATTCTAACAACTTAATGCATAACTTCAGTTTTGGAACAGCTAGAAACCATAATTCAAGGACTCTTAATGGTCAAGTCGGATTTTATATTCCCTAGATCTACAGATGTGTTCATCTGAAATTCTGTTCAGGAAAAAATTAAAAACCTGGCTGTTTCAGCGTTCGTTTGGAGGACAGAAGTAGTGTCTCAGGCTGATTGGCAGTCTGGGGCATTGTTAATGTTGCTAGCTTGGTTGGGGTCAGGGCCTGTTGGTATTCTAGCGTGGGGACCCTCCGGTTGGAGTAACCAGGCGCTTTATAAGCTAAATATTAATATTACAATTTTAGAAACAGTAATTATAGAACGCTGCCATTTCTCAGCCTAAACCATAATGTTTTTTTCTGCTGTTGTCAAGTGTGCCCTGGCTGTGAATGGCTCCCTGGGGTGATATGTGTATTTTTCCTGGACAGTGGACAAAGGGCTTTGAGTGCGGGAAGCAGGTTGGATTGGGGGGCCCAACCCTGCCTGAGCTTCAAAGGGTAGCCTGGACCTGTACCCAGCCCATTCCTGACTTTAAAGGGTGCCTATCCTGCCACTGGTAGATGCAGTTCACACACAGGCCTGTCTATCCTTTGTCCCTCTAAACATGCCGGCACCGAACACAGAGGGAGGGTGTTAGACCTGTCTGCTTCTGGGAAGACTCTAACCACCATGATTTATTTTTGTCCCCCTTAGCCTCCCAGACTTTCTATTTTTATTTTTACATATGTCCATCAGGAGTTTTTTTAATGCTGTCAGGAGGCTAGGTGCCCCTTGGCGATGACGCCATTTTTCCCTCATAACCTGTGAGGCCTAGTCAGCCCCCTTGAAACCTTAGGGATCTCCAGAGACCTAAAATGGTGTCCACCAACTGCCATAACGGACACCACTGGAGGACAGGTCCATAGGTTAACATTAGGGAACTTTCTAGAATACCCTAGAGAATTCTGCAGGTCTCAGGCCACCCTATATAAGGCCAGTGACCAGCAGCCATTTTGTGCTGACCCCAGAGTAGAGGAGTGAGGCAGTGGTGAGAGGAGGGGGACACACTGAGAGCAGCTAGTTTGTCACTGAGGCTGACAGTTACTTCAGAGGATTGTTCCCCCTTCAGCCCTTGACCGATCCCTCTACCAAGACCTCAATTACTGACCAATGAATCGAGCTACGTGAGGAGGAAGACCCTTCGAAGTCTTGCCCCCGCTGATCCCTAGCGGAACGCCTGACTAGGAGACTTAATTTCCCTGAGTAAGACTTCCACCTACCAGCGCTGAGTAGTAGAGTGGATTCCATCCAGGTGTGGACTCTGTGGTGCTCCTGAGGCTTGGCGTAGGAGGTAGGCGGCAGCAGAGCCTGTTGGGACCCTGACGATAGAGCGCCCCGCTCTGTGCAGCGTTTTTCCTGGAGTCCAGTGAGGGGAGGATCAGTGGCCAAAAGTGTGGTGACAGCGCGGCGCCAAGCGAGAACACTGGTCCCTCGCACCCGCGCTGCCTTGATCAGTCTTTGTGAGGCGAGGTGAGCCGGCCCTGAAGAGACGCTTCCAGCGCCGGGTCCGCGCATGCCCTGTGAGCGGCGGAGGTCCCCGGAAGGAGGGGCAACAAGGTGAGCAGGCCCGAAGCAGTGCGTCGCTGAGGAGGCGGAGCCGGCGTGGGACGCTTCCGCGCATGACCGGAGGAGCAGCGCGATTGTCGGTGTGACGGAGGAGGCGCCGGAAGGCTTCCTGGAGCGCCGTGTCAGCAACACCGATTCCCCCCCACGCTCGAGCACCGGCTGAAGGAGCCAGCGCGAGCGAAGGAGAAAGTCGGCTCAGGCGTGTGCTCCGGTTTGCCTTTCCGCTTGTGTGTAAAGAAAACACGAGCAGGGAAGGGTGAGCGGGGCCCCCAGTTGAGTCACTTCCAGACGCCCCAACAAAGCGCCGGCTCGGCAGAACAGAGGCACAGACGCCGGCAAACGCCCAGAGGCAACAGTAACGCGTGGGGACTGGGACATCATCGTCCCCACGCTAAAGTAAGGAGTGGGGAAGAGGGGCTCCTAAAGAATCTTATATCTGGGAACTGCTAATAAGAATCCTAACCTGTGAATTGAGGAAATAATAGTTCATTGTGGAGCTCAGGGCTCATCTGAACGGGGAGTTAGCTTGTTACCCCAGAGTAATTATAGCCTTGATTACCAGGGTAGTGATACTAGGGCCTTGAAAATTACTACTGAAGCAGGCCATTAATCTTGAATAGCACTGTGAAACTGTTAGGAAATGTACCTGCCAGTTAGGTGATGCAAGTGTGTAACGCTGCATAGTAAAAGAACTAATAGGTTCCTTCTAATTTCAAAAGAGTGTCACTTCCTCATTACTGAACTTTGATCAAATGAATGTGTTTTACTGCCTTTTTCCACAGCTGGAGGAGTGAAAACTATTTTCCCTAGTAAAAGTGTAATGTTTATTCCTAAAATCAATTGATGTGATAACCTGTATGATCTCAAATCCAAAGAGCCATATTATTTTTATAAAAGGTAACGGTATTTTTGCAAACAGAGGTGTTGTGTCTTTATTTTAGTGGTTCATCACTGTGTTACTGTGGGTAAGCTGTGTAAGTACTTAGCCAACGCCTGGAGTTAGCTGTAGACCACTACTGTGCCAAGCTACCATATGTAGGCTTGGGGAACCTAGGTCCAACATAATTGGTGTTTCAGCGGTGGGATAGCGGATCTGTACTTACACTTACTTATTAGTAACACAGTGACAACCACGAGACCCCACCTGGAGTTTTCTCCCTGCGGCCCTCCTAATTTACATTTTTGGTTTTTCTAAATTGACTTCTGGCGGTGGGTGGAGGTTGACCTCAGGTCACTCTGTGGATCTCTCCTGTATAGCATTTAATACTTCAAACAAGAATGGAGATAAATGTGGAAGAGCTAGACAATTATACTGTGCCTCAATTGAAAGAATGGTGTCAGCAGCAGGGGGTGTTTTTCAAGAAAGGCGCCAGGAAAGTTGAGCTGCTGACCAGTATTCGAGCATGGGTAGAGGCTCATTCCGGGGAGGAGGTAGATCCTGAAGAGAGTGACAAGGACACTGTCCTGGAGACCACAACACTGTACCAGGCGGGAGGGGAGAACCTAGTAACAGGTCCTAGAACACCTTCTAGAGTGGGCAGTAGTGTGTCAGAGAGGGGCCTGACCGACGCCGAGTTAGAAGACAGGAGGGAGGAGAGGAGGATGAGAATAGAACTAGCCAGGATGGACATGGTGAGGGAGGAGAAGAGGTTGGAGCATGAGCGGACCATCAAGGAGATGGATTTGCAAGCCCTAAACTTACGTACCCCCAAACCGGAGAATGGTGGCAGCGATAACTCAACCAACACCCGAGAACATAGACCGTACCTACCAAAAGACATTATGGCTTGTTATGTACCCAGCGACGACATTGCTAAATGGCTAGCCGCCTACGAGGTCTCGCTGAGGGCCCATGGGATTCTGGAAGTCCACTGGGGAGGTGGGTTGTACAAATACATGCCCCCCACTGGCAGGGATACTTTGTTGGCCCTTGACACGAGTGAACAGACCTATTATCCGGCTATGAAATTAGCGCTGCTCAAGAAGTTTGGGTTGACCCCTGAGAAATATAGACAAAAGTTCCGGGGCAGCTACAAGCTGGGCACACAAAACTGGGTAGATTTCTTGGACTACTCCAGGAAGGCCCTGGAGGGTTGGGTAAGAGGCAGCGATGTAGGGGACTATGAGGGACTATATGACCTCATACTCAAGGAACACCTACTCGAGAAGTGTCTTCCCGAGCTAAGACAGCATCTGGTGGACAGCAAGCTGACCAGCCCCAGGAAGCTTGCTGAGGAGGCGGACATCTGGGTTAGTACCCGGGTGTCGACTAAGGGGACTGGAGGGAATTCCCAGAAGCAAGGACAGGGCGCCCCCCAGAAGAAAGAGGGAGGGGAAACTAAGAGGGAGTTCTCAAAAGGGCCACAAAATACTTCGCAAGGAAGGGGCAGAGGATTCATCCCTAGGAGTAACCCCCCTCGCAACCCTACCCCTGGACAAAGCCAGCAGCCAAGGGTTGTTCATTGTTTTGAGTGTGGTGGTGTGGGACACTATAAAGGAGATGTGAGGTGCCCAAAAAGACCACCCCCTCCCACTGGAGGAAAAGCCCCGGGAATCACTAGTGTAGTGCTCGGGGAGGAGATGCCTTTGGTTAATGGAGGGGAGCGGGCGGGTGTCACTTTAGTGTCCCTGGGAGATAAGGAGATGGTTCCCAAGACCCAGCTGCCCTCTAATACTACTAAGTATGAGCAGTGGGTCACCATCAATGGCCGTAGAGGGGAGGCTCTGAGAGACACAGGAGCCAGCATGACTATGGTAAGGAGTCAGCTGGTGTCTCCAGAGCAGGTCATCCCAGATGTACTCCATCCCGCCGTAATGGCTGACGGCAGATTGGGCCACTACCCTGTGGCTGAGGTTCCCTTTGAGTGGGGAGGGGTTGCAGGTCCACTTCGAGTTGCCGTAAGCCCTGCCGTGCCTGTTGACTGCCTGTTAGGGAATGATATGGAGCACAATGCTTGGAGGAGGGTGGAGTACCAGACTCACTCTGAGATGCTGGGACCCCCTGACTGGACTTGTGTCAGCACAAGGTCAGCAACTGCCCGAAGGGAAAAGTTGCTTACGCTGGAGCCTGGAACAATGGCCCAGCCGGCTGCCAGAGAGGAGAAGGACAAGAGGCCGGAGGACCCTGCCTCGACATCTCCGCCTCGTGAGACAGCTGGACCACCTGCGGAGGTGGATCTGGAGTCCACAGGGGAGAATGTTGCTTCCTTGGAGAACCTACCCATCCCTACCGAGTGGCATGTGGAGGGAGGCCCTTCCAGGGAAGAATTCTGTGCAGCGCAGAAGGAGTGTCCTACTCTCGAGGGGCTGCGGCAACAGGCCAACGCCCAGGCAGCAGGAAACATTGAAGGGAGCTACCGGATTTACTGGGAGGATGGACTCCTCTACAGTGAGCCCAAGGCACCTGGCCACGGTTCAGCCAGAGCTTTGGTGGTCCCTCAATGCTTTAGAGCCTTTCTACTGGAATTGGCTCATGAGATACCATTGGCAGGACATCTAGGACAGGACAAGACCTTTGCCCGGCTTGTCCACCACTTCTATTGGCCTCGAATGAAAGTGGCGTCTGACACATACTGTCGGACGTGTGTGTCCTGCCAAGCTAGTGGGAAAACAGGAGTGAAGCTTAAAGCTCCCCTGGAACCACTACCTGTCGTTAGCACCCCCTTTGAGAGGGTGGGCATCGACATTGTTGGGCCATTGGATCCACCAACTTCAGCTGGCCACCGGTTCATACTGGTTTTGGTGGATCATGCCACACGGTACCCAGAGGCCATACCTCTGAGGACCATCACTGCACCTGTGGTGGCAAGGGCCCTGATGGGGATCTTTACCCGAGTGGGTTTCCCCAAGGAGGTTGTGTCTGACAGGGGGACTAACTTCCTTTCAGCGTACATGCGGGCTATGTGGAAGGAGTGTGGAGTTACCTATCGGTTTACCACTCCTTATCACCCACAAACCAATGGTCTTGTGGAAAGGTTTAACAAAACCTTGAAAGGTATGATCAGGAGTCTACCTGAGAGCCTGCGGAGGAAATGGGACATCCTCCTACCCTGTCTCTTGTTTTCTTACAGGGAAGTGCCACAAAAGGGAGTGGGCTTCAGCCCCTTCGAACTTTTGTACGGGCACCCTGTACGGGGACCTCTCAGCCTGGTGAAGGACGGATGGGAACGGACTCCCAGAAAACTTCCCCAGGACGTGGTGAGCTACATGCTGGCCTTCCGGAGCCAAATGGCTAAGTTGTGGAAGCAAGCTTCAGACAACTTGGAGGCCAGCCAAGCAGTGATGAAAGAGTGGTATGACCACAACGCTCACCCAGTGGAACTGGAGCCTGGACAGAAGGTGTGGGTGATGGAACCTGGAGAGCTAAATGCCCTCCAGGACCGTTGGACAGGCCCCTTTGAGGTGTTGGAAAAGAAGGGGAAGTCCACCTACTTGGTGGATCTTAAAGCCCCAAGGCAGCCCCACAGGGTGCTGCATGCCAATCGCCTCAAGCCACATCATGAGAGGCCCGCGGTTGTCTTGATGATGGTAACCGATGGAGCAGAGGAAGAAGAAAGCGAACCTCTCCCTGATCTTCTCTCGTCCCAAGAAAAGGATGGGTCGGTGGAGGGAGTAATTCTCTCGCCATCCCTAACTCCTGAACAGCAGAGTGATTGCCGCCAGATCCTGGAGCAATTCTCTTCTCTGTTCTCCCTTGTCCCGGGTAGGACCCACCTGTGTACCCATGACGTGGACACAGGAGACAGCCCACCTGTGAAGTCTAAAATCTACCGGCTGTCGGACAAGGTGAAGGCCAGTATCAAGAGTGAAGTCGCCAAGATGCTGGAGCTGGGAGTGATTGAACCTTCTGGAAGCCCTTGGTCTAGCCCGGTGGTTTTGGTACCAAAGGCTGCCCCACCAGGCACCACACCCGAATTGAGATTCTGTGTGGACTACCGAGGCTTGAACTCAGTGACCAAAACTGATGCCCATCCTATCCCACGGGCGGATGAGCTGATTGACCGGCTGGGAGCTGCTCAATACTTAAGTACCTTTGACCTAACTTCAGGGTACTGGCAGATTTCCCTTACCGAGGAGGCGAAGGAAAGGTCAGCCTTCTCTACACCTGAGGGACACTACCAATTTCGCGTGATGCCCTTTGGGCTCAAGAATGCCCCTGCCACTTTTCAGCGGCTGGTGAACAGGGTCCTTTCTGGAATGGAAGCTTTTTCTGCTGCATACCTGGACGACATTGCTGTCTTCAGTAGCAGCTGGGAGGACCATTTGCAGCATCTGCAAGCTGTTCTACATGCCCTGCAACAGGCTGGATTGACAATCAAGGCCAGCAAGTGTCAGATCGGCCAGGGGTCGGTGGTGTACCTAGGTCACTTGGTGGGCAGAGGGACGGTGCAGCCCCTCCAGGCAAAGATTGAGGCTATCATCGCCTGGGAGCCCCCCAAGACTCAAACAGAGGTCCGAGCCTTCCTGGGCCTCACTGGATATTACCGTCGCTTCGTGAAGGGGTATGGCACTATTGTGGCCCCTCTCACTGAGCTTACTTCCAAGAAGCAACCCCGACGGGTAGTCTGGACGGAGGCTTGCCAGCGAGCCTTCCTGACCTTGAAACAAGCATTGTGTTCCGCTCCCATTCTCAAGGCCCCTAATTTTGCTAGAGAATTCATTGTCCAAACGGATGCGTCAGAACATGGCATTGGGGCAGTGTTATCGCAGCTAAATGATGAGGGCTTGGATCAACCCGTGGTCTTCCTGTCCAGGAGACTACTCCCCCGGGAAAGGAGGTGGAGTACAATTGAGAGAGAAGCCTTTGCGGTGGTTTGGGCTCTGAAGAAGCTGCGACCATACCTGTTTGGTTCGCACTTCCTGGTTCAGACTGACCATCGCCCCCTTCGTTGGCTGATGCAAATGAAGGGGGAGAATCCCAAGTTGCTAAGGTGGTCCATCTCCCTACAGGGAATGGACTTTAGGGTGGAACATCGACCTGGGGCAGACCATGCCAACGCAGACGGTCTATCCAGGTATTTCCGCCTTAGTGATGAGGACTCCCAAGGGGTTGGGTAGTTCTCCCCACTTTCAGCTGGGGGGGACGCGTGTTAGACCTGTCTGCTTCTGGGAAGACTCTAACCACCATGATTTATTTTTGTCCCCCTTAGCCTCCCAGACTTTCTATTTTTATTTTTACATATGTCCATCAGGAGTTTTTTTAATGCTGTCAGGAGGCTAGGTGCCCCTTGGCGATGACGCCATTTTTCCCTCATAACCTGTGAGGCCTAGTCAGCCCCCTTGAAACCTTAGGGATCTCCAGAGACCTAAAATGGTGTCCACCAACTGCCATAACGGACACCACTGGAGGACAGGTCCATAGGTTAACATTAGGGAACTTTCTAGAATACCCTAGAGAATTCTGCAGGTCTCAGGCCACCCTATATAAGGCCAGTGACCAGCAGCCATTTTGTGCTGACCCCAGAGTAGAGGAGTGAGGCAGTGGTGAGAGGAGGGGGACACACTGAGAGCAGCTAGTTTGTCACTGAGGCTGACAGTTACTTCAGAGGATTGTTCCCCCTTCAGCCCTTGACCGATCCCTCTACCAAGACCTCAATTACTGACCAATGAATCGAGCTACGTGAGGAGGAAGACCCTTCGAAGTCTTGCCCCCGCTGATCCCTAGCGGAACGCCTGACTAGGAGACTTAATTTCCCTGAGTAAGACTTCCACCTACCAGCGCTGAGTAGTAGAGTGGATTCCATCCAGGTGTGGACTCTGTGGTGCTCCTGAGGCTTGGCGTAGGAGGTAGGCGGCAGCAGAGCCTGTTGGGACCCTGACGATAGAGCGCCCCGCTCTGTGCAGCGTTTTTCCTGGAGTCCAGTGAGGGGAGGATCAGTGGCCAAAAGTGTGGTGACAGCGCGGCGCCAAGCGAGAACACTGGTCCCTCGCACCCGCGCTGCCTTGATCAGTCTTTGTGAGGCGAGGTGAGCCGGCCCTGAAGAGACGCTTCCAGCGCCGGGTCCGCGCATGCCCTGTGAGCGGCGGAGGTCCCCGGAAGGAGGGGCAACAAGGTGAGCAGGCCCGAAGCAGTGCGTCGCTGAGGAGGCGGAGCCGGCGTGGGACGCTTCCGCGCATGACCGGAGGAGCAGCGCGATTGTCGGTGTGACGGAGGAGGCGCCGGAAGGCTTCCTGGAGCGCCGTGTCAGCAACACCGATTCCCCCCCACGCTCGAGCACCGGCTGAAGGAGCCAGCGCGAGCGAAGGAGAAAGTCGGCTCAGGCGTGTGCTCCGGTTTGCCTTTCCGCTTGTGTGTAAAGAAAACACGAGCAGGGAAGGGTGAGCGGGGCCCCCAGTTGAGTCACTTCCAGACGCCCCAACAAAGCGCCGGCTCGGCAGAACAGAGGCACAGACGCCGGCAAACGCCCAGAGGCAACAGTAACGCGTGGGGACTGGGACATCATCGTCCCCACGCTAAAGTAAGGAGTGGGGAAGAGGGGCTCCTAAAGAATCTTATATCTGGGAACTGCTAATAAGAATCCTAACCTGTGAATTGAGGAAATAATAGTTCATTGTGGAGCTCAGGGCTCATCTGAACGGGGAGTTAGCTTGTTACCCCAGAGTAATTATAGCCTTGATTACCAGGGTAGTGATACTAGGGCCTTGAAAATTACTACTGAAGCAGGCCATTAATCTTGAATAGCACTGTGAAACTGTTAGGAAATGTACCTGCCAGTTAGGTGATGCAAGTGTGTAACGCTGCATAGTAAAAGAACTAATAGGTTCCTTCTAATTTCAAAAGAGTGTCACTTCCTCATTACTGAACTTTGATCAAATGAATGTGTTTTACTGCCTTTTTCCACAGCTGGAGGAGTGAAAACTATTTTCCCTAGTAAAAGTGTAATGTTTATTCCTAAAATCAATTGATGTGATAACCTGTATGATCTCAAATCCAAAGAGCCATATTATTTTTATAAAAGGTAACGGTATTTTTGCAAACAGAGGTGTTGTGTCTTTATTTTAGTGGTTCATCACTGTGTTACTGTGGGTAAGCTGTGTAAGTACTTAGCCAACGCCTGGAGTTAGCTGTAGACCACTACTGTGCCAAGCTACCATATGTAGGCTTGGGGAACCTAGGTCCAACAGAGGGGAAGAACTGACCAGAACTGGTTTAGGGAATGGAAAATGAGATTGCCCTCAATCATAGTCTGGCGCTGGGTACAAAAGTGGCAAATGCAGAGCCTCACTTCAGAATACTCTCTGGACCTGTGAAGAACAGAAGAAGGACTGCTCTGCTGCCTGTGACCTGAGAAGAACCCTAAAGCTGGACCTTGTACCCACGACAAAGAAGTAGACTCCGAGGTTCATAAGGCTGACCTCCTGTTAAAGCTACAAGGACATAACAAACTGCAAGAACACTTTTCCTTCAAATGGCCAGCTGATCAGAACTGACTCTTGCTGTGCCTTCTACCTGCCAACCTGTGAGCCTCTAAGTGTCGCTCCAGAGGTCCTGGTGGGCTTTGGAAGTGTACTCCTGTGGTGGATTGGGTGTTAAAAGACTACAATAAGAAGGTAAAATCTTTCACCAGGACAAACCTGGTTAGTGTAGCTGACTTGCCATCACACATGGTCAGCATCAAATTGTGTCTAGGTCCCATTCTACCATGACCATTTACCATTATTGACATTATGAATTTCTTGGCACTAGTTTTACTAAAACATTGAAACATTCATAACTACGGTTCCTCTTTTTGCACTTTTTACATTTTGGTGTAATTGTTTTCTATTACGTTTGAATATATTAAACGTAAATATTCTTTAATACAATGCAATTTGCACGTAGCAGCAATTGGATCTATAAAGAGTAATTCACTTAGCCAAGTCATTGAAGTTGGCCAATTAACGGCTGGAGTTTTCTTTGGGGAACACTCTTATGTGTAGACAAGTGCAACATATCTTGATTACTTCCAATTCTTCTATGGATACACTGGAAAGAGAGTTTGCCTGTACATCTCTTCCAACAATGACTTCACTATTTTGTGATTGGCCCCATGCAGTCATGTTAATCCAATCAGTGAAACCAGCGTTGATCGTCCAAGGAGGGTGGGGGGCAGGAATGTGCTTGGACCACCGGTTAGTACTGATTTATAAAATGGTTTTGCAGTGGAGAGGAGTCAATGATTGTTGTCCACTAAAGTCCAATGCTACATGATGTTTCACAAATGTATTTATAAAAGATGCATATTTCTCTACAGTGCAAAGTATTGCATAGTCAACTAACTGAAGGGTGGCACTGTCTATGTTGCAGCAAGGTCTGAAAGTGGATTGATAGCCCTGAAGAAGGTTGCCTTCTTGATCTGATTTTGAAGCTTAATGCAGACTGTTTACTCAGTGATCTTTTGGATAAAAAGAAAGTGGCAATGGGACAACACACATCTCTTGATAACTACTGATGGTCGGTGACAGCTGAGGATAGTAGAAGGGAATTGGCCCCGTTTACATGGACACCGTCGAAAGACTGTGTACAGTTTTCCTTGGATAAGTCTGTGTTGCACGTCATGACTGGACCTAGTTCTCCTTGACTGTATGTACGGTGCATCTGAGTGCTTGGGTACATAAAAAGGTGGACCGCCACTGAGCTGGATGTACGTAGCCTCAACAGTGCTTTAAAGGTTAAGTGCTGCTATCTGCCGATACTGCCACGTTGCCACATGATTCCCATTTCCCTTAGAAAAGCCAAGGCCAACTGTTTAGCTACCAGTGGATCACTTTGAGAGGCAGGGCACCAGGATTAACGATAAATCCTGCTCCCATAGGCTCACAGTCTGCCAACATGGTATTCCTCAGTTCCACCTCATTGAGGCTAGACTTTACTGAACCTTAAATAATGTGTTCAATTTTGAAAATTCTATGAGGAATTTATTTGAAGCCCCGGTTCAGGAAATGTTTTCAGCCTTTCTGGTTCTGATCCTGCTTCACCACCCATAATCTCTAGCCCTGAACTTCTTCATGAAATAATTTCATTATTTTATGATTCAATCACTTCTTTGTATAATAAAAAATCTTGCTTGAGTAAGACACTCTTCAGGATCGCTCTGTCAGCATCCAGTCGAGGAAACAGATTAGGCCCCCAAACAATTTCTACAGTCGCTCCTTTAAAGAACAAAAAGCAGATCTCTCTCCTACCCAAGGATAAACTAGCACATTTGGGGATGAATCATCCAGCATCAGTTGACACAGGAGTTCATTACACAAGACACACATAAGGTTCCCAATGCTTCCACTTGATCCTTCCTTCCACTCTAATATTCACCCTACCTACCAAGAGCTCTACCAGAAACACAGAAAACCTTGGTCTAGTAAACCTTCAGAATTGTGACGCAGAAAGTGAGCAACTTGGAGTTTGAGTCTGGGTCTTTACATGCGAGATGGTTGGGGCACAAAACATATTGGAATTGCCAGCCTAGTGTTGCCCAATTGAGTCTATCAAATGGGGACTCAAGCCCATATCCCATTGGCACTTCATATCAGATGGATAGATGAGTCTGTACAAAGAATGTTTACTTTATGACAGTAAACTTATCTCTAAATTGACATTGTCACTTCGAACCCTTACCAACGTGGCTACTTACATCAAACATGGAAAATGACAGTGTCTTCATTGAAGCCACCACATTATCAGCTCCAATGTGAAGGCACAGAGACTGTCGTCTCATTTGTGGGAATCGCTAAATTCGACGAGTTGTATGCTGCCATGGTCTCCACTGATCAAGGCCAGCGGGCTACACACAAAAGGGCGAATAAGAGGCCTAATGTCACCTCATAGATGTCTGGTACAGTACAAGCAGTACTGGGGGTGGACATCTGTGCTGCTACACATCAATGTGCCTCCACTGATGAGATGCAGGTGACAGCCAATGTGCTTCATTTACAAACACCGCTGGTGGTTGCTGATGTTGTGATGGATGGTACGTGGATGTTTACTTTGTGTTCGTATTAGGGGTACTCAGTGGCCGCTCCCCCAACTGCGTCCAAGCCGCTCCTGGACACACCCATGGACCTTTCTCATGCTACTCCTGCAAATACATCGGCACCGTCAACAACTCCGCTACGATCACACCACAGATTCCCGACCCTAACCACCTTCAATGCATCTTGCTCAACACCCGCTCGGTCCACAGGCACGCCATCGACCTATGGAATCTACTAGACACCATCTCTCCGGACGTCGCCTTCCTAACAGAAACATGGATGAACGCCTCTTCAGCCCCAGACATCACCATTGCCATTCCAGAAGATTATAAGATCATACGCAAGGACCGTACCGGCCACACAGGAGGAGGAATCGCTATCGTCCATAAGAAATCCATCCACATCTCAACCAGCTCAGACGTCAATCTCGCCAACTCTGAACACCTTCACTTCCAGATCCACATCGACCCCAAGACCACACTCAGAGGCACCCTCCTTTACAGACCTCCAGGACCCCGCGCACAATTTAGTGAGGACATCACGGACTTCATCACTCCACACGCGCTCCCCTCCAAAGATTACATCCTTCTGGGAGACCTCAATTTTCACCTTGAAAAGAACAACGACCACAACTCCACCACCCTTTTGGACAACCTCGCCAACCTCGGACTTAAACAACTGGTTACTTCCCCCACCCACATCGCAGGTCACACACTCGACCCTATCTTCACCTCCAGCAATCATGTCTCCTTCAGCCACACTACGGCTCTCCTCTGGACTGACCACAGCTGTGTTCACTTTACCTACAACAAGCCCAAACCCAACAACCACCCCCAACCAACTCTGCAAAGAAACTGGAACAAAATCACCATCGACCAGATCTCCTCATCGCTTCTTCTAAAGCCCCCAGCCCACTCCTCAAACCCCGACCAAGCCGCCACCAACCTCACCCTATGGTTATCCAACAGCGCCGACATCCTAGCACCACTGAAAAAACGACAAAGCAAACTTGGCAGCAAGAAGGCCCCCTGGTTCAACGATGATCTTAAGAAATCCAAGAAACTCTGCCGCTCCCTTGAGAAGGCCTGGAAAAAAGACCCAACCACCAGCACCAAGGACGCCTTCAAAAACGCCACCCGCATACACCACCAACTGATCCGAAAGGCCAAGAAAACCGCATTCAAGGACCGACTAGATAACAACACCCACAACAGCAAGGAACTTTTCAACATCGTCAAGGAATTTACCAATCCCTCGGCCAACTCTAACGACATCACCCCCTCTCAAGCCCTCTGCGACTCCCTAGCCTCATTCTTCCACAACAAAATTGCAGACATCCACAACAGCTTCGACAACCAACCCGGAGACCAACCCACCCAACCATCTGCTGGACCTTCACCCCCCTCAAACATCCTTAATGACTGGAACCCAATCTCCACTGAGGACACCATCCGCCTGATAAACTCCATCCACTCAGGATCCCCAACAGACCCATGCCCTCACCACATCGTCAACAAAGCAGACTCCATCATATAACCGCACCTCCGAGACGTCATCAACTGCTCCTTCAACTCCGCCACCTTCCCGGAAAGCTGGAAACACGCTGAACTCAGCGCCCTTCTGAAAAAACCCACAGCGGACCCCACCGAACTCAAAAACTACAGCCCCATCTCGCTCCTACCATTCCCGGCCAAAGTCATCGAGAAAGCTGTCAACAACCAGCTCGCCGCCTTCCTCGAAGCCAACAAATCCCTCGACTCCTCACAGTCCGGCTTCCGAGCAAAACACAGCACTGAGACCGCCCTCATCGCAGCAACAGACGACATTCGAACTCTACTGGACAATGGAGACACAGTCGCCCTCATCCTCCTTGACCTCTCCGCAGCCTTCGACACAGTCTGCCATAGCACCCTTCTACAGCGCCTCAGAAACATCGGAATCCAAGGAAAAGCACTAGAATGGATTACCTCGTTCCTCACCGGAAGAACCCAGAAAGTCCGCCTTCCACCATTCAAGTCAGAGGCCACTGAAGTCATCTGCGGCGTACCACAAGGATCTTCACTCAGCCCCACCCTTTTCAACGTATACATGAGCCCCCTCGCGGCCATCGCCCGCCAACACAACCTCAACATCATCTCCTACGCGGATGACACTCAACTGATCCTATCACTCACCAATGACCCTAGCACCGCCAAAACTAACCTACACGAAGGAATGAAAGAAGTAGCCGAATGGATGAAACACAGCCGTCTGAAACTGAACTCAGATAAAACAGAAGTCCTCATCTTAGGTACCTCCCCCTCTGCATGGGACGACTCTTGGTGGCCAGAAGCCCTTGGAAAAGCACCCATCCCGACAGACCACGCACGGAACCTGGGCGTCATCCTGGATTCCTCACTTTCGATGAACAGACAAGTCAACGCTGTCTCTTCATCCTGCTTCAACATTCTTCGCATGCTCAAAAAAACATTTCGTTGGATCCCCACCGAAACTAGGAAAACGGTCACCCATGCTCTGGTCACGAGCCGACTGGACTATGGAAACACCCTCTACGCCGGTACCACTGCTAAACTCCAGAAAAAACTCCAACGAATCCAAAACGCCTCAGCCAGGCTCATATTAGACATCCCGCGTAAAGAACATATCTCTGATCACCTGAAAAACCTCCACTGGCTTCCCATCAATAAGAGGATCACTTTCCGGCTCCTAACCCACGCACACAAAGCACTCTACGAAATCGGACCAGAATGCCTCAACACACGACTGTCCTTCTACACCCCCTCCCGCCAGCTACGATCATCCAACCAAGCCCTTGCCACTGTACCTCGCATCAACAAAACCACCATGGGAGGTAGATCCTTCTCCTACCTGGCAGCTAAAACCTGGAACTCACTTCCCACTTACCTTCGCCTTACCCAGAACCACCTAGCTTTCAGAAAGCAACTTAAAACGTGGATATTTGACAAGTAATTCCCCACCCCTCCTCAAGCGCCTTGAGACCCTCTGGGTATGTAGCGCGCTATATAAATTCTCTGACTTGACTTGACTTGACTTGATTAATTTGAGTCAGGGGCTACATGCACTCATGTTTCGGCACCCACACTAATATTCTCTTAACAGATTTTGATCCAAGCCAAAAAAGAGAAAAACAAAAGTGGGTAAAGGAGGAAGAGAAAAGCCGAAAAATACTGAGATGGGGAGAAAGCAGGGATGAAAAAGATCTTGCCAGAGTGAGTGTCAGATGGTGGATTAAAAAGCCCTGAACTGAAATCGACTACGCTGCTTTGGTACTCATCACTCTGACCTTTGATAGGGTGCCAGCCACAAGCTACTGAGGGAAAACTTTAGGCTCTAACACTTATTATTTCGCAAAATAAGCACTTGTGTTGCTCTAAACTTTGGCTAGGCAAATTTAAGTTGCACAAAAGCAAAACCGGCAGCTTTTCAAAAACAGATCTCCTTTGCAGGCAATTGCAATCAAATCCTACTTCACCAGGAGAGCCACCTCTAGAAAACAGGAAAAAGGAATAGCTCTGTGATAAAAAAAACAATCAATTCTTTAATCAAAAACAATTGAGCAACAAAAAATGTAATGATGGATTTTTTTTAATCCATCAACTCTTGAAGAGTACCGTTTTAGAATGTTGTAGTTAGTTTGCACCACTATAGAAAACAATTAACCACATTGAAATCAGTTCCAGCCTACCCCCGAAAGAGACAACTCTACCCACCCAGACTGATGGGGCTAGGTCTACTGTGTCAGAGAACTCAAGCAATGCCAGGCAAAAGTCAAGCTTTCTACCACCTTAAAATGTATTTAAAGTTAGCTACTCACACAAAGTAGGTATATTACAAAGCAGGTTTACTGTATAAGATAGTCTGCATAGGGGCGTGGCCAAGATGGCGGCGGAGTAGGACGTTCTTCTGTGTCCCTCCGGCGCCTGGCCTTCATTAGCTTTGTATAGCGTTCCTTTTGGGCCCTAGTAGCCGCCTTTTGTAAGCCCTTACCTCTCCCTAAGTAGCTGTGCCTTTGCCGGTGCTCCGCTGTTCAGCCGCGGCAATCTTGAGAGAGTCGGGCGGCGCGTCTGCTCCGCGATGACCGTCGGCCTGACCGTTGAGCCACGGAGGGAGTTGCTGTGTGTGCCGCGGCTCGTGTGACCATCGGAGCCCCAGAAGCTGTGAACGGACGGCGGAGGCCTGGGCAGTGCTGTCGGCGCTCTCTACAGGCGCCCGGTGGCGACGCTCCGGTGGGGGCGTGGAGCTGGACACTCGGCGCTAAGGAGGTGTGGCCTTCGGACGAGCGCCCTACGCGAGGCCGTGGCTGCTGGGCCTGCACGGGCCAGATGGGGCAGAGAGACGAAGCGGAGTGAGCTGCAGCGGGGCGATTGCAGAAGGGGCCCGAGCGGACACGAGTGCAGGGGTCTGAGAATACATGTTCAGTTTGCCCCATACTTGCCCTGTCACCACCTGGATCGGCTCCTCAGGCTGGACCTGCCGACGCCTCCTGACCGGTGTATGCACATTCTGGGCCCATTCACTCGAGCTGCCACGTGGTGTATCTCGGCTGCCCTGCTTGCCGGATGATAGCGCTGGTCTGCCCGGCCCGGCACTGGTGTCTCAGAGCCTGTGGAGAATACCTACAGGGGCGCTTGGGCCGGCCCTGTGGAGGGAGCCTACCTGTGCGGGAGGCGCGATAGACCGGCGGGGACGCCTGTGCGCAGTGAGTAGCGCCTACCCTGGGCTTGGTCACTGCTGAAGAGCCGTTTGGGCCCTCGATGCGGCTGGGTCACTGTCGCGGCCGCTACTGAACTGCATGTTACTGGGAGAATCCACAATTCCAGCATTGGAGCTGCCTCCGCGCCGCTCGGCAGTACGTGTCTGAGTGGCGGTGCTGCATGGAATGAGGACGCCTGGACATAGGACTCATCTCTGCATTGAGATATAGCAGGCATGAAGGCGACGGCGCGGCTGAGGCCTGGGGTCGGCGTCTGTGGGCCTTGGTCTGTCTTCGCTGGGATCCGGTGCGGTGGTTCACAGGCGCGAAGAAGACCGGACCGTGCGGGAGGCGAGAGGACAAGCGCCTGGCTGCCCGGTGAGGCGGAGACTTGTTTTGGACATAGCGGTGGCTCCTGGCTGGAGCGCGGGGGGCAGGGTCCGGAGCGGTGCGGCCCGGCCTTCCGGCAGCACGGACTACGCGAGGCCGGGGATTGTGGCCTGATCATCGCGAGGGGGCGGAACGGCCACTGCGACCCGCACTATCACTGCAGAGAGGCTGAGCGAGGAGAGAAGCGTCCGTCCAGTTGAGAAAGAGTCCTTCCGCATTGACTTCCAGACAGAATAGGGGGGCCGCGATGTCCTCCGTATTGCGCAAAGGGAAGCCCGGCAATGAAGGCCCACCCAAGGGTTCCCAACAATCGGCATCCCCTGGCCCTAGCTCTTCACCTGGGCGGTCGGATGATGAGGCCCCGGCAACCAAGGCTTTCATGACGGAACTCTTCGCGTCTATAAAGGAGGATATCTCTGAACTCCGCACTCAGCTGGCGTCAGAGCTCCGCGAGGTGCGTAGGGACGTGAACGGCATCAGGGAACGGGTGGCTACCTTAGAGGATCACGATCTGAGCATGGCGAATGATGTCCACCAACTGCAGCAGGATGTGCTTCGGCTCACGGAGCAGAACTTAGACCTACAGGCTCAAGCGGAAGATCTAGAGAACCGTTCCCGTAGGAACAACATCCGCATTCGGGCGGTGCCGTGGGATGGCGAAGCGGGCGACCTACGCGGATATGTGCAGGCCCTTTTCTTGCAGATACTGGGCGAGGAGGATCTGCATGAGATCAGGATGGACAGAGTCCAAAGGGTAGGACTGCCTAGGCGAGGTGGAGGGCCGCCCCCTGACATACTGGTCTGCGTGCATGACTTTCAGTTGAAGGAGCGCATTCTCAGAAAAGCGCGGGACATTCCGTCCCTGCAATTCCGTGAGCACCGTCCTCAGCTCTACCTGGCAGCAACGACACTTCAAAAGAGGCGCGAGTTCCGACCAGTGACTGCCTTTCTGCGAGAGCATAACATTCCCTACTCGTGGGGTCATCCTTTTCGCATTGTCTTTCGATGGCAAAATAAACTGGCGCAGATCCGTTCTCTTCAGGTGGCGAAAGAGCTTCTGGGCATCGAGGACGCGACTCCTGCACCTGAAGCTGGCAGCCCTTCCTCGCGGAGACGGCGAAGATCCTCATCTTGGCACAGAGTGGGGTCGGAGGCAGATCGCAGACGGCCTGATCGCACGACTAGCCTACAGGAGAGGGGGGAGGCGGTGGCGTCAGTGGCTTCAGCGACATTGATGTCTTCACAGCAGAGCTCCGGAGCAGCCTGATTCTCGGGCTGACGGCCGTATGGTGCCGGAGGGGCACGTAAACTCAGGTACCGTGGGTATGTTTGTAGTTTTGGAGAAGACACCCCGGACCGTGGCCTTGGGTAACCCAGCGGTGGGTTCCCGACCCCTGCCCAGGGAACGTTCTACGAACTATTCCACTCTGGGACTGTTAAGTACTGTTCTCTTGTTTATTTGCTTGTTGGGGGGGGGGGGGGAGGGGTGGGGGTTGGGGGGTTATGGGGGTGGATTGAGCGGGGGAGTGGTTGGGGATCGGGTGGGGGTGGGTAGGGGGGTGGTGGCGACCGGTGGATGCCTGTTCTGTGTGTTATCCTCTCTGGAGGAGCGTCATGTGGGCCTTTGGATATTGGGTTCTTCAGCAGTTGCTATCACTGATGTTTGCTATGGTCGAGAATTCTTCTCTATTGCAGTGTGAGTGGGATTTGGGGATCATTGGAGCTTGGGGCCGGAGATGGGAGAGTGGGGACGAGGGACTGACTGGGGAGTTACGAGGAGGGACTGGAGTCTGGGGGGATACCTGGATGCCTGTGAGGGGGAGGGGGCAAGGTCAGATTACCACGCCGAGCGCACAGCGATGGGGCCTATTGATTCCTCATGCCTATTAGCATTGGCACATGGAATGTGAAAGGTCTCAACTCCCTGCAGAAACGCCAGAAACTTTGGAAATATTTGTCTGACCATCACCTTGATGTGGTGGGCCTCCAGGAGACCCATCTGGCTCGGAAAGATGAGCTCCGGCTTCGTCACAAACACTTTCCTCTCATCTACAGGTCTTCTGCTCCCACCAAGCATAGGGGGTGGCACTTCTCTTTCGAGCGTCCCTTCATTTTCAACCTATTGGGGTGTGTAGTGATAAGGATGGTCATTGATGGTGAAGGGGTCGCTGTATGGCCGATTGTGCACTTTTGTTGTGGTATATGTTCCCAATGCCAAGCAGAATAGCTTCCTCCAGGACATGTTGGATAAGGTGGGGGACTTTCTGGAAGGGCACCTGTTCTTATTTGGGGATTTTAACATGGTCTGGGACAGGGACCTGGATATCTCCCGAGCGCAGAGGGCGGAAGCCGGTGTCTTCTCCGCCGAAACACAGCGACAGGTGGGTGAATTGAGGTTGATTGATAGCTGGCGCTTCTTGCACCCCCAGACCCGAGATTATACCTTTTTCTCCCACGTCCACCATTCCTATTCTCGCTTAGACCATATCTTTCTGAGCCAGGCCCTTAGGGGAGATGTCCGTGACTCTAGCGTGTTCCCGCTCTCCGTGTCTGATCATAGCCTGTTGGTTCTCGGGCTGCACTGGTCGGAGGGAGGGGACGGATGGCTGAAGTGGTATTTTCCGGCAACGCTGGTCCGGGACGATGTCTCCTGCAGGGAGCTGCGGAAGGCCATTAGGGAGTTCCTAGCTCTTAACTCGACATCGGACACTTCGGTGTTCAACACGTGGGATGCTTGCAAGGCGTCGCTGAGGGGCACTTGCTTAGGTCTCAATGCGAACCTCAACAAGATGAGGAGGAAGGAGCGGGAGGACTTAGAGGCGGAGCTAGCGGTATTGGAGCAGGCACACAAATCGAATCCTTCTAGGGTGACCCTCCGTCCTCTGACAGTGGTGCGAGGGGAAATTGAAGGCCCACTACAACAATCGAGCCGAATTCACTCTCTTGCGACTGCGGCGAGTCTCCTACTCACAGGGGAACAAGGTGGGACGGCACCTGGCACGACAGCTCCGGGATAAGAGGGAGAGGGAATACATTGGTGGGATCCAGGATCCGGCGGGGTCCCTGCAGCACCGAGACGCGGACCAGGCGGATATCTTTGGCCGCTTTTATGCTGAGCTTTATGAGAGCGACACTCTGGACCAGGAAGCCCAGAGTGATTTCCTGGCTGGCCTCCCCATACCGCAGGTCTCTGGAGAGTGGAATGAGCTGCTGACTGCCCCCTTCTCCAGAGAGGAGGTGCTGGAAGCAATCAAGGCCCTGAAGCTCCACAAGGCTCCGGGCCCGGATGGCTACACGGCCCTTTTTTATAAATCGTTTGCGACAGAATTGTGTGATTGTCTGGTCTCCCTCTTCAATGAAATGGCAGTCACCGGGATGACCTCTGGGACCATGGCCGAGGCCATGATTACCGTGCTCCCCAAACCGGGGAAGGATCTTTCCAAGTGCGCGTCGTATCGCCCGATAGCTCTCCTCAATATCGATGCAAAATCTTACTCCTCTATCATCGCACGTAGGATCCAGGACTTGATGCCAGCCCTCATTCACCCGGATCAGTCCGGGTTCATAAAGGGACGACAGACACATGACAATCTGAGGCGGGTACTACATCTGATAGAGAAGGCCAACAGGTTTCGCATCCCGGCGATACTGGTGGGGCTCGACGCGGAAAAAGCTTTTGACCGCGTGGATTGGGGATTTTTATTCCGCACCCTGGGCACCTTTGGCTTTTCACACCGATTCATAACAATGATTTGTGCCAATTACAGCAGCCCCTCCTCTAGGGTGATGGTCAACGGGCATCGGTCGGCCTGCTTCTCTCACTCACGAGGGACGAGGCAGGATTGTCCTCTCTCCCCTCTCCTCTTTGCTTTAAGTATCGAACCTCTGGCCCTTGCGATACGGGAGAAGGAACAGATTAAAGGTCTTCCCTTTACGGGTGAACAGCACAAGATTTCCCTCTTTGCGGATGATGTGCTGTTATCGGTGGGGGATCCAGCTCAATCGCTGCCTCATATTCAAACGGTGCTCTCTGACTTTGAAGCGGTGGCGGGGTTTAAGGTCAACTTTGATAAATCGTACATACTGAACCTGACTCTTCCGCCAGCGGAGGTGGAGCGGGTACGCTTGCTCACGCCCCTATCGTGGGCATCTGGGAGTTCGGCTGACACCTACCATAGGTTCACTGTTCTCTGCCAACTTCCCCCCAATGCTAGCAGCGGTTCAAGCAGACCTAGAGCGGTGGAAGCCAAAATACATCTCATGGCTAGGCAGGATCCATGCTCTCAAGATGGTCCTACTCCCTAAATTCCTATATCTTTTCCAGGCTCTACCCATACCGATGGAACTGGATTCCTTCGGCGCCTTAAAACCTTGATGTTGACGTTTGTGTGGCAAGGTGGCCGGGCGCGCTTCTCCTTCGCGACACTGAGGCGACCGCGGGAAGAGGGAGGGGTGGGGCTACCTGACATGCACCTGTACTACAAAGCCGCGCAGCTGCGGGTACTAGTGCAATGGTCCCAGCAGCTCTCAGAGAAACACTGGCTGCATGTGGACAGGAGTGTGGCTGGGAGGTCAATATGGGATTTGGCCTGGAAACCTAAGGTAGACCGGCCCAGGAATGCTTATATTAGCACGCCCACCAGCACGGTCTTAAAAGTGTGGGACACGGTCAGCGGTGATGACCGTTGGACCACGTTTCCGTCTCCCTTTACGCCCATTCACTTTAATCCGGCCTTCCCACCAGCTTTGAGGGAGGGACCCTTCGCACTATGGAGAGAAGGAGGATGTAGAGCCCTCACGCATTTGTTTCACGGAACAGCGCCTCTCACATTTCGTAACTGCATGCGAGATTATGGGATCCCGGCCACTGAACGCTTCCGCCACAACCAGCTCCTGCACTGGGCAACCTCGGCGGGCGTGGTAGATGCCGCTACGAGGCCACTTTCACCATTTGAGGCCTTTATACTCCGCACCTCTACTATGAAGGGCACAATTTCCTTCTTATATGGGCTGCTACTGGCCACTGCAGTATCCCCACGTCCCCGCTATATGGAACATTGGGAGGTCCTTCTGGGCCGTGATGTTCCTGACAATGAATGGAAAAGCCTCTGGCGGGATATAGCGGCGCACAACCATTCGATGGACCTTAGAGAGGCTCACCTGAAACTCATGTTCGATTGGTAGCTTTACCCGTCCAAGCTGCATCGGATATTTCCAGCCTCCTCAGACAGGTGCTGGATGGGTTGTGGTCTGTTGGGGGATTTCCGCCATATTTGGTGGGACTGCCCAGCTATCCGCCCATTCTGGGCTGAGATTCTGTCCCATAGCAAGGACATCCTGGGTTACCCGATTCCAGAGTCGATGGATCATGTCCTGTTGGGACTTCGCGACCCGATGTTGGAATATCAAACTAAAGCGGACAAACGTATCCTATGGCTCTGCCTCGGAGCCGCCAAGTTAACACTAGCGGCGGCCTGGAAGAAACCGAATGCCCCGGCTATTTCATTATGGCACGCGAGACTATGGCGATTACTGAGCATGGAGAGAATGTCGGACATATTTCTGGGCAATTTAAAAAATGTCCTGTTCCGATGGGGCCCTCTAGTCCGCTTTCTATCTCGAGGCCTGCCCTCTGCGGTCTGCCCCTCCGCGCTTCGTGCTCTTCACCTTTTCCAGATATAAACGGATGGTTTGAATGAGAGGCTTGGAATGCATGTGAGAATTGTCACCACCACCGAGGGGGGGGGGGGGGGGGGGTTGGGGTAATGGGGGGAGGGGGGGGGGAATGGGGAGGGGACATAGTTGGGGTTGTTGGTTACTACCTGTTGCGACACCGCATAGCCAATGGAGATTGACTACTGTCTGAGTCTTCTGCAGCACTGTTTCCCAGTTGGGGTTGCCGCTACCCATTGCAAGACTATTGCTGGTCGGTTGATCAAGAAAGGGCTTGAGTCTATCTCTCTTTCTGCTTTTTGGCAAGCATTGACTTTGAACCTACACCTTTCGTTACTCTTTGATGTCTCCCCTTGCCTCCTTGGTAGGAGCGTTCTACAGCACCCCCTGTGTGGGGTTAATTGCGGATTCTCGCTTGTAAATTTTGCTTTCCTTTCTTCTTTTTTTTCCTTGCAAATACTAAATAAAAAATGTTATTAAAAAAAGATAGTCTGCATATGGGGAGGAAGGGAACTTCAACGGTCTTCTTTCAAATTCCCTATCCTCCATTCTGAGATGGAACTCGATGACATCACAAACATACATGTTGATTTCCAAACATCTCCCTTTCTCAAAAACATCAAAAAAACAATACTGTTTCACATGTAGTAGCAATTTGGAACTACAGACGTGATAACAATAACTGAAGTCATATGTACAATTGAATGAATGAATGAATGAGAGATTCATAAAGTGCAAACTTCTGCCCGAGGGCGTCTTGGCGTTATAAAGACAGGTACAGCTACATAATAGGTGGTCCTTGTAGATATGCTGATGACATCTGGGACAGACCATGCTCCTAATCCTGGGAGAAGAGCCAGGTTTTCAAGGCTTTTCTAAAAGTGAATAGCGAAAGATCAGCTTTGAGTTCCAGTGGTAGGCTATTCCAGATCAGAGCTGTAGTCCTGAACAAGCTCTTCCCACCCCAGGCTAATCTCCTAAAGGGTCGGACTACAAGGTTCATAGCTGACCCTGATCTTAGCGCCCTCCAATGAAGCTTGTCCTTAAACCGAGATGGCCGTAGTCCCTGCACAGATTTGTAGGCCAGACAAAGTGCCTTGAACCTAATGCGTTGTTTGACTGGAAGCCAGTGAAGTTTCCTAATGGCTCCTCTGACTGATTCGAATTTAGGGATTTTAAGAAGAAATCGAGCTGCCAAGTTCTGCAGTGGCTGATTTAAAGATCCTAATGAAAGATTAAGATATAAACTATTACAGTAATCAAGCCTTGAAAATACAAGCAAGATGATAAGGTTTTTCAAAAGATCTGCTGGCAAAAAAAATGCAATCTATTTTACAAGCCTCGGGGAGCAAAAAGAGGCAGAAGTGACTTTGTTCACTTGTTCTTTGAGCTTCAGTTCATTATTAAGCAAAAAACCTAGGGGCATATTAGCAAGAACCTCGATAAAATTATCGCCATTTTAGCAGCAGGAAACTGCCGCTAAAACGGTGATAACGGGCTGCTAATATGTGTTATAGAATTCCAATAGAAGCCCAGATTAAATGTGCAGGACATCTAACCTGGGCTTCTGTTGGAATTCTATAACGCATATTAGCAAGCCCATTATCGTCGTTTTAGCAGCAGTTTCCTGCCGCTAAAACTGCGATAATTTTAACAAGGTTCTTGCTAATATGCCCCCTAGATTTTTTACTTTCGTTACTGGCTCTGAAAGGGGGGCAAATTCAGGAGGATACCATTCAGGCGTCCAAAATTATGGATTATTGCCTAAAAGGATAACCTCAGTTTTTGCTGAGTTTAGCTTTAGGCAATTATTATCCGTCCAGTAACATACATCACTCATGGAAGTTCTAAAGGCATGGTCCGAGTTGTTCTCATGTTTCGCTAACAAAACCACAATATGTGTGTCATCTGCATAGGAGGCTAGGAAAAGACCAGCTTTTTTAATATGTAAAGCTAGTGGCGTGACATATGATTGAACAGCGCTGGGCTCAATGTGGAGCACTGTGGGACTCCGCAAGGCAAGGAGAAAGGCTTGGAGATTAATTTACCCAATGCCACTATATGTTGCCTATTTGCTAGAAAGGATTGAAGGAGATTAAGTGCAGTATCCTCTATCCCCATTTTCTGCAACCGGCCAACCAGAATATCATGGTTGACTGTTTCGAACGCCGTGGAGAGGTCCAACACTATCGGGCTTTTCTCGGATTTCCTCCGTGGCTACCACCAAGGCAGATTCAGTACTATGGTTTTTCCTGAACCCAAATTGGGTGTCATCCAAAAAACAGTTTTCTTCAATATATTCCAAAAGCTGATCATTCATTACTTTCTCCACCAATTTAACTGTGAAGGGGAGTCTGGAGATAGGACAATAGTTGTTCAAGTCCAGAGCGTTGAGATTGTCCTTTTTAAGTAGAGGCAGAACAGAGGCAGGTTTCCAGCACACATGGAAAGCACCCTCCTAGAACTTTATGTTGAAAATTTGCGCAAGATGTTGTGCTACTTGTGCTAGAATCATATGCATTATTTTTTGAGGACAAGGGTCTTGTGAGCACCAGATTTAAATAATGGATTTAAGTTACTAAACTGTTCTTCAGATGGAACCTTAAAAGCTGAAAACCTAGGTTGACCTGTTGCTGCATTCAGGATTTGCGACTCTGGCTGTATGGGTGTCCTGCCTGCAAAGAATTTGTTAAAGATATTTGCTACTTTCTCTTGAAAAAAGCAGGCAAGATCATCACAGAAGTTTTGATTGGTTATTGTTGAGTTGGAATTAGCTGGAATTACCAGTTTTTTATGACTTGAAAAAGAGTTTTATTCACATCACAGGATAATTTTATCTGCTCGGAGTAATAGAGAGTTTTAGCAGCTATAATACATTTTTTATGTTTGGCTAGTTTAAATTTGTAAGCTGTTTTTTCTTTGGACTCAGTTTTTCCTCCACTTCTGTTCTTGCCTGTGGCACTCTTGTCTTGATGTAGTAAAGGGCCTCACTTATACCATGGCTGAGAGACTTTCATTGTCATAGTTTTTAATTTGACTGGGGCTAGAGTGTCCAAGGCTGAGTTTAAGCAGGTCAAAAAATGTCAATACTCTACTCTATGTTACAGGCTGGTTGTCAAGCTGACGTTGTAAGAATGACTTCCAGTTCAGCCTACTGAATTTTATGCTAGGCTCTACCTGGAGTTTGTTGAACAACACATCTGTGCAATGGTATCTTTACAATTTTAGCTGCCGGTTAACTGCCTAGTGGTTGTACCACGTGAGGGGAAGAGAAGGTAGTATGTTAATAGACAGATAATTGGATAAGACCCCATCTAACATATGTCCAGCTCTATGCGTCGGACCTCTTGATATTAAAGGTAAACTAAGACCGTTCAAAGTATCGATCAGCTTTGTGTAGTCCAAATCAGTCCCATTTTCCAAATGAAAGTTTAAATCACCCAACACTGAAAAGTTGGAATTGAGGATGGATGATTAGCGGATCGCGCTAAGTTTATCCACAAAGCCGTGTTTAGACCCCTGTAGGCGGTAGATTAACATGCCCTTGAAGGGCTGCATGTTGGACAGTTGTACAGACAATACTAAGGCCTCAAAGTCAAGGGATGTGGAGCACTCAAAGGTAACTTGACAGGATTTCAATGGAAAACAGCCAGCCCACCCCCCTATTTTTGCCTGTCAAGCCAATAGAAAGCGTACCCTGGGGTGGTATTTAATCATTTCTGGGCCTCAGTTCGAATCTGCTCATATTTCGGTAAGGGACATACTATCTGCGTTCTGCAGCTGAATTAATCATAGAACTCTAAGTGGTGCGTCACTAAGGACCTTGTATTTAAGAGTATACAAGTAATATTAGTTTATGTTAGGCTGGCCTTTTTTATTACTCCGCTGATCAGGTGTATCAGTTTGTACTAAATTAATTACCGGTTTGGATCTTGAGCGTCTAGAATGTGTCTGATTATGTCCTATATGATGGAGAGGAGTCAAGGACAAATCCTTAGGCATAGTGCGCGGGGATACTTGCTATGGGGTCTAAGTGCTAGTAGGGCTTTTTGTGAGTAGCTAATGTTACACAATGAATCTGGGGTTGTTCGACCAAGGGGACAGGTGCTTTCCAGGCACGGACGGGCACAGACAGGCTTGCCTTCGGAGCGCTGGCGGCGAGCCCGCTCCATGCATCCGCTGCATGTCGGTGCCATCCTCCGGCTTTATCCTAGGAGGAAGTGCACTAGAGGGAGAAACTAGACTGTCTCTCTTTCCAAACTGCTGTCAAGAAATGGAAACCGGAAGCGAGTAACCTCTTAGCCCTCCCTCCACTCAATCAGCATGCAAGTGCTGCAGTCGACAGAGGAGGAGTCGAAGCAAGCGACTAGCTAAAGCATCCAGTGAGTGCAAGTATAAAGAATAGCCCCTGTGGGTAAATTAATTAACTGTCTGGTAAGGCATTAATGAAAATGTCCAGAAGAAATAAAAGCAGTGTCATTTAAAAATGCATATTTTAAAAGACTGTAACAAGGTCACCTCTTCTGCAGCTTTTATCCGCCAATTCTTACATACTAAGTATTGTTTAAAATAATGAACATCAAATACCATATCTGTATTAGAACTAAAATAAAAAATGTTAGTGTCACACATGTCAAGCGACTGAATCCTGCATCCAACATGGAGGATATGTCTTTCTTTTATTCCCTCCATGTCCTTAAACTCTTGGATCCACGCTCTGATTTATGTCATTCTGTTTCATATTATTCAGTGCATGATTCAAATTTGATCCTAGAGAATCTTTCACCAACCTTTCCTTGTTCCACACATTTCTATCTGATAGAACAACAGTTATCCTACCCACCTTCTTCACTTGTAAAAGACTAGAAAATTGTGAATATAACTTTTCTCTTACCATTTCACCGATCGTTTGATACGGTGAAATGGTAAGAGAGAAGTCAGACTTGCATTCTTTCGTTCATCCTCACAAATTCTGACTTTATTTTTACACATCCAAAATACCTTTAGTGATGTTCTCCTCTATACTAAATTCCATCATCCCCAGAAATAACTATTTTGAGACCATGATACAACAATACTTAACCTTGTTCAGTTTACTTATCTGGTCAACCTACTTTCATAAATGTCTAGAAATGAGCTGGAGCTTCATCTTTTACCACAGCTGCTTGCACCTGTGTTAGCAAAATCCACAGAAGATACTGTGGCTATAACAATCACCTAACAAATTGGAAATTCCTGGAACACACTCCATTTTAACGTTATATTCAAAGAGCCTATAATGCCTAATGGCAATCCTTAGAGTGGTCTTACTACAGAGGTCTTCAAACTTTTGGATGCCGAGACCTCCCTGTCAAAATGTTTATGAGTATGGACCCCCCTCCTGACAAACATTTCTAGAACTCGGTACTCCTCATCATTGACAACCACAAATGCCCCCAGTTCCCACGGCAGATCATTTTTACGGTGGGGAAATATTATTAAATAGTGTTTAGCAAATGAAAGGTTTGTGAATGACTGTGATACAGGCTTACTACACAGTTCAACAGTGGCGGCTCGTGCAGGCAATGCTGTGGAGCGATGAGGCCGGGCGGGGGAGGGTGGGGGGGAATGGAGTTCGACATACGACAGGAAAGATTAAAGTTAAGAAATAAACCACCTACCTTGCGCTCGCTGCATCGCCTTCTTCATGAAAGGTAGAAGGACCACAAAGTTCTTGTCTGTGCCATAGTTGAACTCAGAAGGAATACCCCTGCTATCCAGCAAAAGCCAGCCTTGTGGTGCTAACCTGAAAACCCCGCCAGACAAGTGTAAGCTGTTGTGGCAGACTCTTGGTTACTCAACGATACAGTGTATTCCTCTATTGCCTTTCTTGTCTTTGCTCTCATATTCTATCTCCTTAATTGCATTTAACCTCGCTTTCTCATCTCTCTTTCTCTTAAAGGAATGAAAGTCCAACATGCGTGGACACGGGTGGCATTCTGCCACTTTGTTAAACCTTCTTGCTCATCCTATTTGCCCCCAAATCACTCATATTGCATTTGACAACTGTAAGACCACAGGGTGCTCTATTTCTTTTTGTTTTGCTTTGTCAGCAGCGCACCAGTCTCTGCTGAACTGGACATGCACCAAGAGGCCACTCACACTCATAAAAGGGTGTGGCCACAAGCCTCACACAAATACTGCTCAAAAGTCTGTGTCGCCTGTTTCAAACGTGTACGTGGAGAACGTGTGCAGTATCAATTATGCTTCCAATGTTAATAAAAAAACAGCATACAAAACAAGATGGTTTTGCCTCAGTGGAGATACAGGGTACCACCCGAGATTCTCAATATTTGGAGCAGCCCCTAAGGCTGACAATTCTATTTTGGTATTCTGATTCTCATTTATTCACATTTACTGAAGAGCTTAGTTTACAGACAAAAGACAGCCCTATAGAGTTTTGACTACCTAGCTAGATCTACTTGAAGATACCTTTCCTCTCTTCAGAGTTTCTGACTTGTGTAGGGCACAGTACGCACTCAGTGGTCATGAAGACTTCCCTGCTGTATTCTGATGAGGACTATCCAGCAATCACAAAAACCCCACTCAAAGACTTTGTACTCTCTCCCTGGATATTCACATTTCTCTGACAGGTTGGTGCCTGACCATCCTCTCCTTCGTGACAGCCTGAGATGAAAGCCTGCAAACATTCTCTCCACTTTTGTCTCCTATAGTTATGATTGCTACACCTGGTGCCCAGCTTCACACTCTTTGGATTCCGCTTGTGCCACCAAGTGTCACCTCCCCTCTCACTTATCACTGGAGCTCATTGTCCTATAAGAGATTTGCAAATGCAGTGCATCACCACCCCCTTTTGTACCGCTTTGTTCGCCATAAGTTGGCAGGGTATGCTCAGACGTGAGTCCCTTGCTCACTTTGCCACTGGATTCAAGCAAGCCTGGCTGAAGACGGCTGAAATGCCAGAAACCGGTCCTAGGAAGCTTGTTTCCGGTCCAGGGAAGGCATGGCTTGGCAGTTGGGGCTGGACTGTTCCCATGAGGCACAGGGTCAGACTGATTTGCATATGGCCATGTCTGAACTGGGGTGGCAGAGTGGGCTAAAGAACGGTGATGGATTAAACCCAGATCTTTTGACTGGGTGTGAGTGTTTGATTGGTTCAGATGCTCCGTCCATCACCACCCCCTTTTGTACATCTTTGTTCGCCATAAGTTGGCAGGGAATGCTCAGACGTGAGTCCCTTGCTCACTTTGCCACTGGATTCAAGCAAGCCTGGCTGAAGACGGCTGAAATGCCAGAAACCGGTCCTAGGAAGATTGTTTCCGGTCCAGGGAAGGCATGGCTTGGCAGTTGGGGCTGGACTGTTCCCATGATGCACAGGGTCAGACTGATTTGCATATGGCCATGTCTGAACTGGGGTGGCAGAGTGGGCTAAAGAATGGTGATGGATTAAACCCAGATCTTTTGACTGGGTGTGAGTGTTTGATTGGTTCAGATGCTCCATCCATCACCACCCCCTTTTGTACCGATAAGAGATTTACAGGCACATGCATCAAGCAAAAATGCAGCAGAATCCGCCGCTTTGCGACCGCAATTTTTGCCATTGGGATGCATCAATACCAAATGCAAAAAGCACAATTTGCATTTAAGGAATCACTAATTGCGATGCCTTAAATGCAATGCAAGATGGCATTTACAATAACGATTTCGCTATTATGCACCGCTAAATGCAGGTTATTGCAACCTGATGGTATTTAGCGAAAATGTTGAAAAATGCACTAAAGTGCATTATTCAAAATTTCAGGTTACACACACATGCCCTTGGGGCATGTGTGTGCGCAACATGGGTGCACACAACATGGGTGCACACCACAATTTCAGGGGTGCAACAGGGTGTCCTTTTGATACCCTTGCACTCTTGAAATTGCATGCGCAAATTGCAAGTTCCTATTGGTACTCTCAAATTGCATATGCAGTTTCCCATTCCTTCCTACGGGCCTGTAGGCCCATAGGAATGTTTAGGAATCGCTATTTTTATAGCGATTCCTACATGCATAGGCTTTTGCAAGTCCTTAATTGCGATTCCTTATTAATCGCACAGAGTAGACAATGAAGTTTACTGCATATGAGCGCAACGCATATGAGATCTAAAAAAGGGGGCCATGTTTGTAGAGCAGGACAGTTTTAAACTTGTAATGGATTGAGCTATATGGGTGTTTTGCAAGGTATGGCAAATTGCTTCCTTTTGACATTTTGTACATGCCCTAACACTAGGCAAAGATTTCACCTCATCAGTACCGGTTTATGACCACAATACAGAAATCAATAGTAAAAACAGTCCAACAGACCATAAAACAAGCCAGAAGGCAGCCCAAACAAAAAAGCCCACACATTGACATAACTGGCCACCCCTTTGGGCATGAATAGACTGCCCTATAGGCTGGGCTCCTGGAATTATGAGGCAAGGGAGGACCAAATTATGCGGCAGTTTTAAAATGAGCAGTTCACCTACTCCTCTTTTCTCCCACCCACCCCCTCCCATCCACCCCTCTCATCTCTGTCAGTTAAAGTATGTCTGGAACTGTCTCTCAATACCTAATGATCACACATAGACTGGGCCTTGTCTGTTGAGGCTCTTCCCCTCTCTCCCTTCAGTGTTATGCCCCCTCCAAGCCCAAGCCCCCCATCAAGCACAGTGCCTTTCTATCAGTTGCATGATGGCAGTGCCATTTCAAAATGAGGCAGAGCACCTGCTGCCTGCACCACAGCTGCACTACCCAAATCCTGCGTCGTAAAGAAAGTAAAAGACACCCTCACTAGCCCCTTGAGAGCTCGTGTCCGAGTGCACACAACAGGTAAAGTATCTGGTTGGATTCTACAACATATAGTTCTCGAGATATCGCAGTTTAAGTCCGTTATTGGGATTGGAACCATACACTAGTGCTTGCGTTTCCAAATTTTATTGTCACCGAGTAATCTCAGGACAGAAGGGCCCAAATAAACAAAAGTTTGAACTGCTACAAGCCAATTATGATACACAAACCTATCATTTGTTAGCCTTGCTTCAAGTTAATTCCCAAAACCAACAACATTTGCATCGTCTTGCAACAGGGTGGAGGCACTAGACTGCAGCTACTAATAAATACAGCCACTAACCACTCCATCCCAGGTGACATTATTATCTGGATATATTAACTCGATTTTACTAGGGCACAACCCCAAGTAAGAGAACCTCTTGAAACAGCAGCTGAGAAATTAGGGTACGGTTGCCCTTTCATGGCAGTCCTGGTACATTTGTATCCTAACGAGAGGTTTGGAGAAACAATCCTTAGTAAAGAACAGGCCCTCCCCAGCATAAAGGTATTCATCAACTCAATTACCACAAGTAATCAAAGAAATGGATGGCAAGAGTTTACAGGAGGCTGCCCACTAAACAGGATTCACATATTGGGTACCCTTCCCAGCTGCTTGATCAATTTGGTGATATGGGGGGCAGGTGGCCTCAAATGTGGTGAGAAGAAAGTCTAACAAAGGACACCAGCCAAGGTAATTTATCAGAGTTGCTAATTTTCAGCACCACCATTTACAGAACAAAGGCCAGTAAACAGATGCCATCTACCTCTGCATACTAGGGTGGAACCCATTTTCAACATTAAGTCACTCACATTGTGTTTAGAGTATAGCATGGTGCGCAGGAGGTCTAAGTCAATGGATTTGTTTTTGAAGGAGACTAGAAGGTTAGTAAGAATTGGTAAAATCAGATAAACAGAAATATTTTCCCCTTATCACCTACCTGCTTTAAGAGGGAATTTTAGAGTTTAAATTTGGCTCAATGGCAAGTGCTAGTCAAAATACAATAGTAAGGGCAAATGTTTTGCGACCCGTCATTATCCAGTTTTACCTTTTATTGCTCCCTTGGTAAATAATTGTTAGCTCTCCTCATTTGCAAGAATAGTCTCCAATAAATAACCCACGCCCATCAAAATGATTTATACATTTGTGACTCTTTCGCCGTATCCAAAAGGAAAATTCTCATCCATCGTGTGTGTGTGTCTGAGGGATGAAAAGCCAGGGTAGATGCAGAGCAAGGCTGGGGAAGAGGCAGCTTACTCACAAGTTCTGCGAAACTTCGGTTGCCTTGGAAACCAGGAAACCATGAGAAGATCGGATTGCAGAGGCAGCCACGAGGAATACGCATGAAAACAGCACTAGCTGGAAGAACACAGCAGCAGCAATGAGGAAGACCAGGAAAGGCAAAAGGATGGAGTGCAAGGCAGCAGCAACAAAAACAGTACCGAAGCACTCCAGAGCATTCCACAGGTACATATCTATGGCCCCAGTTCCCAGCATTTCCTGGTGTGCATCCTGCAGTCTCTCTGATTGGGGGACAGTCGTCGATGATGTTGTATTCTTTTACGTTGTCCTCCAATCAGAGAGCACCTTGAGATGTACTATTCGGAATCCAAAACATTTTGGATTCCAGATCCGGGCAGTTCTAGGCAGAAGTGCGACTGGAATGCGCAACCTCCTTTTCTATGACTCCACGGCACCCCTGGGGGTCACGCCCCACAGATGGAAGACCCCTGCCTTACTTTCACTTCCAGTAGCAAATAAATCCATAAGTGGTCATTGATCCGTTCTCTTTACAATAGCTTTAGTGTGCTCATGTTGGGTGATCTGATGATAGTCAGAACACAAGTTGAGAGTAATAAAACATGTAGCTCCTTTCAATGTTCCAAACATTCTTGCTCAGGTCCCTCAGATCTACGCACACTCTCATGTTGCCTTTTTCCTTACGAACCACAACCACAGGTGACAACAACTCTGAAGATTCGGGCCCGCTTTACTAAGATTTTGAGTCCGGTTGCATCACTTTTGTTGCTGATCCCGACACAAAATCTGTTTTAGCATTTACTAATCCACAGAAAGTAAATTTCTGTGGCCGTCTGTGGTTTACTAAATACATAGTAACGCAATGCCTAACACTGCCTTTCATTACTTTGAGTTTGGTAGGCGTAACACGAAGTAGCCTAGGTTTACCTGTGCATCCACCAATGTATTTTGACACAGATCTAGATTTACAAAAACTTGTAAACCTGGGTTTGGACAAATATGGTGTGCCTAACAGACAGAGGTGTAACTAGGAGAAATATCTTCCTGAACAAAAACAGCTGTTAAAGGAATATGACTCTAGCGGTTGTTTTTGAGCAGGAATGTATCACTGGAAGGTCTCCCCAGATCTCACAGTGTAGACAGGAGAGCAGGCAGAACGCATTGCCCCCGGTAGGGAGGAAAGGAGAGGTTAAGTAAGTATCCTCTGGCAGATTACTGGGACACAATCCTGTATAAATTTACAGAACACACAAAAAATTACATTTGCCACCATAACGTTGCTAGCCTATCTTTCATGAACCTAATGATTACACCTATGGTGGGCCAATACTCTGTAGTATGTCAGTGATATCTTGCTCCCTACAGAAATGATCTCCAGTGAATGAACAAGTCAATTATTTGATCCAGTGCACAAATCACACCCACTAGGGGAATTTTGGTGCAACGGTCAGTGCAGTAGATTGGAGTAGGGTTAAAAAAGCACTGCTTTTAGTGCTTTCCTAAATTTATTATAATCGGGCTGCTTCTGAAATGGAGAAAGATCTCCTACCCCATCTGGCTCAGCGAATGTGGGGGACTACCAGTAGTTCGCAGGGTGAAATCATAGAAGTCTCTGGCAGAGATACTTGGGTCCCTTGCCCTTCCAGGCTTTATAGATTAAACAGCTCATTTTGAACCGTATCCTGTTTTTTACTGGCAGCCAGTGGACAGATTTTAGGAGGGGAGCAGTCGCTGATCTGGGTAGTAGGTTACAGATCAGTCATGCTGCTGTGTTTTGGACGACCTGCAGTTTAGACAACACAGACTCATTTGCTAAGGCAAGTAACACGTTGCCGTAATCTAGCTGGCCCACAAGAGCCTGTACAGGGTCTTCCTGGCAGAAATAGGAAGACTTTCTTCAGTAGGCGCAGTATGTAGAAACACATGCACATCGTAGATTGGACTTGTTCTTTCATGTTAAGTTCTTGATCTAACTTGATTCCTAATTTTTTTTCTACTTTCTGGGGGTGGGAGGGTTGCCTAGTTCTGGTGGCCGCCAGTCATGGGCCCACAGGTTTTGGACATTCCCAAACAACATAATCTCAGGGCCTGGCTGTAGAAAGTTATCTGACATACATTTTACAATAGCTTTCATACCCTCTGTGAAGCGACCCTCAACTTTGTCTTAATCCTTATCAAAGGACAGGACCAGCTGTGTATTGTCTGCATATGAGAGGATCTCAAAGCCTTATGTTCTGATGACTTTTGCGAGAGGTGCCACATTAATACTAAACAGTGTGTGGCTCAGCTAGGACCCTTGTGGGACCCCTTTATCAGATTGCCAAGGCTTGGCTTTGAAATCGCTCAGCGAGACGTACTGCATTTTGTCATTTACAAAGTCCTGGTACCAAAATATCGATAGATCAGGTTGATCTTGTAGTCAAAGTAGTCAGTGGCTGTGAGCAAGCAGAGGGATGAGTAAAATCTTTAAGGATTTTAATAATTCCATGGAGAGATTTTCTGCTTGACTGATTTGGTAGCAAATGTATTTTATTCGGGGTTTTTAGGTTACAGTGGTAACTGGAGAGTGCCTCCTTATAGGCAGTTTTGCCGACTAGTTCATAATTGCGATGCCAGCATCTCTCCAATTTTAGTGTTGGAGTGTTAGCCCGCTTTCTTAGAGGTGCAATTTTATCCAAAGCCAGGTTCATGCTAGTGGTCCCAAGCTTGGCATTGAGAGTCTCTCCTAGAGGTCTGGTCCCTGATAACGTGGTAGCCACTATATATAGGAGTGATCCTTGGTTTTTCAACAGCCTAACCCATCCCTCTGGTGATAAATCGTAAAACTAGGCATATTGTATTGCCTGTTATGTTGTTCTACCGGCCTGCCCAGTTGGTATGCCGAAACGTGTTACAGTTTATGTTGCGAATCATTCTTTGTGCATTGTATTGGATAAGTATGGGGAATATGTTCCTAACTGATTGCGGCATGTATGTTAATTGTACAATACAATAATGTCAAAAACCAATAAAATTATATACTGTTTAAAATATATACATTTGTTTTGATTTGCATACCCTCTAATTCTAAAGGGGTAATGAAATAACTTACCACATCAATAGGTTTATTTCCAGACCGAACTAGCCCAATACCAGAGGGTAAAATATAACATCCCCAAATAAATGATATACATTAGCCCCAATATTTGTGCACCAGGCTCTTGAATCTGCCCAAACCATGAATTTTACCCTAATTTAAGATGTCACAAAATGGACCTTTTTCCCTCTTTGTCCTACAGCATACACATCCTCTTCTCTTTCTACTGCCATTAGTCTTCTGACTTGGTTTTGTTTCCTCTTATGTTACTTCTACTCTTACACACTCCTGCATAATGTCCTTTCCCTTACACTTAAACACACGTGCCCCAAAGCAGGACATATTATGCTCGCTACTGCACAACCATTTTATCCCCACCAAATCATACCAGTACATCTATTTTAAACAGATCCATACTCTTCGATACCACTACATTTTCATTCACACTCTCTTCCATTTGATCACTTATTTTACAACACTCAATATCACTATTGTCTTCGGTTAATTGATTCATCCTTTGTGACACTGCTTCTAACTTTTTTGCAATTTCAATACCTTTGTCCAGAGTTAAATATTCTGTTAACAAAATCTTTTCCTGAATTCTAGGATTAGATGTTTTGTGTACCTACTAGTCCCTGATTATTTTATCATGAACAGAGTGATAAATAAAGGCGGAGGCTCATTATCTTACATCAGATACATATGAAGACAGTGTCTCATCAGGCACAGGATTAAATTCAGCGGTGCAATAAAAGTTTGATATTTATCTAATTCCTCATCCACTTGGTCTTCAACTAACAACAGTGGTGGTAATTCCTTTAAAGTTACAAGGTACTTTACACCTAAATAATGTTAGGATGGCCAGTTTCCTTTTGCTGGTAAAAATATCTGCACCAATTGTCTCAATATACACCCCTAGGACTTCTCTCCATTGTTTCAAGATCAGGAACAGAGCAAGCCCAAAACAAACTTGGAGCTGACACACCTTCGATACTTACCAGCAAATATGAACAATGGTATGATGTTTGAAAATGTATAGTCCATGCCTAACACAAGCACCAATTCTTAAGCTATTTGTTGAACTTCAGTCTCAATACAGGTTGAATACTTCTCCACAACAATGAGGTCAAAAGAGTACCCAAACACTAGCAGCCAGTTAACATAACCACTTGTTCGTGAGTTGAACAGAAAAGAAAGATTTTTGGGGTATTTGGTTATAACTCCACTTATATGTCTTTTTTCAGGTGGCGCCCAGACGCAGTAGGTGAAGCGTCGCTTCAGAAGAAATTGAGGCATCGCATATCAACTCCTTGCCACCCTGCCATAATAAAGTAGGCCAGGCCTCCAGGAAAGGACAGGAAGGCTACAGCGTGGCATCAGTAGGTTGTCAGGCCAGAACAGGCAGAGTAGAGTGTGACACTCCAGGGCACGCATGTGTCGAGCATAACGTACAGCATTCAGCCTCACATTTGCGTACTAGCTGATTACGTTAACAACATACAGCACTGCATATAAAGAAAAGAGGAACTTCAGCTATCTCCTCTGGAATTCACTTCTCTAAATTCTAAGGGGCTCATTAGGATGACAGGCGGACTTTGTCCGCCCGCTATCCTGTCGGAATTCGGGACCGCCCGCCATTAGGGCGGGGGTCCCGTGGGGGGTATTAGGATGTGCCCGCCACAGTGGCGGGCACATCCTGCATTTATAGCATTGTGGCGGGCGGTGCTCTCTGCACCGCCCGCCACAATGTTATAAATGCATTAATGCACTTGCATAAACAAAGCGGCAGGCACCGCACGGTGCCTGCCGCTTTGTTTATGCAAATGAAGGAGGGTACCAAAGGTACCCCCCGTGTGCAGCCCCCACCTCTCCTGCACTCTGGGGGCCCGCAGGGGGCCCCCAGAGTGAAGACCGCATGCCTTGCTGCCACGGAAAGGCATCTCCCTAAGCCCATTGTAATATGGCTGGCGGTGTCTAATAGAAACCGCCACCATGTTAATCCTTTTCCGCGCTGGCCGCAAGGCGACCGGGGTGGAAAAGCGTCCGTCCGCCGAGGTCCCCCCGCCATACTAATATGGCGGGGAGAATTTGAATGCGGATGTTGGGCGGATTGCCACCGCCAGCCTGGCGGGGGCAATCCATCCGACATCCAAATAGGCCCCTAAATTGGGAACTCAGTGACATCATTAACATACTTGCAGAATACTATAGTATTCTTACAAAAACAAATATCAGTTTGGGGACAAATGATTAACACATTAAAAATACTGATTTATGGGGGGCGTGGCTAGCAGCCGACGATGGCGGCAGCAAACTAGAGAGGCTCCCGGAGTAAGGCGGCTTCCCGCATCAATCCGCATGCCTATCCGCACAAAAACGAACCCAGAAGGGGTGCCCCGGGTCCGGTGACCGAACGGCACTTGGAAGAAAAGTTTGGGAGTACCGATGCCCCGGGAACGGAAGGAAACGGCGACCTCTGTGTGCGGCCTGGTGGCGTGAGTGCAGCCGCGGTGGCTGGTTTGGGTCCTGCCCGGGCGGAATTGGAGCCTCGTCGGCGTTGTAAACCGGAAGTGCCCGCAGCGAGTACGGACCCCACGACAACGGCGTTGGAAATCTGCAGCTCCTTACAGATCAAATAAGGGCTTGACATATCGCTCCAACGTCAAGACTCTACAGTGGATGACGGCGGCGCTAATTGCAACTGAAGTCTGAAAAGTAAGTGCGTAGTCGCCGCCATTTTCTATCCCGTCCGACACTGTGGGCACAAACTTTCTCATCTGACGGACCGGGCGACCTATGCCGCAATTTTGGAACTAGATCCTGAGTAACTAGTGCATCTGGTGTACAGAGTGCGGACCCGACGGTGGGAAGCCTAACAACTAAGAAGACTGGGCGCCACTGAAACTCGGGCGGCCCAACGGACCATCCGCTGCGAACAATCCTCCAACAGAGAGCCGCCGCTGGCTGAAAATACCAGTGTAATACTATGGCGGGCAAAGGGTCCAGAAATACCTCCACCCAAGCTAAGCTTGATAAATTCGCTTATGAGAAACAATCACTCTCCCAGACGGAGCAGCGCAAATCCATGGGCAAAGGCACGGAAGGAGAAGGTGCGAAGAAGGCCACTCTGGAAGACGTCTTGCACGCCTTGGCCCAGGTACAGGCAACGGTGGGGGCAACCACAACAGAAGTGACCCTGATACGGGCGGACCTGCAGAAGATGAGCGAAAGAGTGAAGCAGGTGGAGGTGGTGGCTAAATCTTTGGTGGAGGACGTCTCAGATCTGCAGGTCGAAATGGAGAAATTGCAGGCCGACAACAAGCTGCTCAAGGAAAAGCTGGACGATCATGAAGGTCGCTCCCGGCGGAACAACGTTCGTATTCTGGGGGTCCCGGAATCTGAACCCACAGGAGCCATAGACTTATATGTGGAAGACTTGATAAAGAATCAGCTAGCCCCCAAGGGTCTTTCAAACTTCTTCACCGTGGAACGGGCCCATTGGGTACCAGGGGGAACACCGAAGCCAGGGGCCTCTCCGCGCCCGATCCTAGCGAGACTTTTTAACTTTAGGGATCGAGACACCATCCTCCAGGCGGCCAGAGTGGCACCAGCCATTCAAATTCAAAACTCACGAATATCCTTTTTCCCGGACTACACAGCGGAGGTAACACGACGGAGAAGGACTTTTTTGGAAGTGAAAAAGACGTTGCGTGAGCAGGAATTGCCATACTCTATGTTGTTTCCAGCCCGGCTGCGGGTGGTCGATGATAAGAAAGTTTGGTTTTTTGATTCCCCCGAGGCAGCAAGAGACTGGCTTGAAGGATGGCGCACAGTGGACCGCAAATCCGACAGAATGCATCACAGACACCGAAACGATAGCCGGCCTGGCTCACAGACTTCAGTTGGAAGAAGCGCAAGTAAATCACCGACGCCGGACCTGTCTGAAGCTGCCGGGGGAAAATAATGTCAACAGACCGTGAATTACTTAGACACTGACTCCCAGATACACTGTCTGCTCATACAGGTCGTTAATGGACGCCGGCCCAGGTACTCCGAGGGCAGCAAGGGAGCCGCCTGCTCGGGAAGACACTCTCCCCCAACGTGCAAGTACTCTGTTTTTGGGATGGGTTAAGCGCTCTGCTCAGTTGGGGAGGCGGGCAGTTGAAGGTCCGTTAAGCAGGGAGGGAGGGAGGGAAAGGGGGGGGGGGGGTTGTTGGTTCTTTCACTACGTCGGTCAGAAACTGGTGCTCGCAATGTATGTGATGTAACTGGAAAGATACACCTACAGGTACGATTGATCCTTTTAGGACTGTTTTTATGTGTCTGCGTGATTGAAAATGGTGGATGAACAGCTAAGTGACGCGGGGAGTGCTGAGTCACGGTCGAGTGGTTCCTCCCTTAGAATACTCTCATGGAATGTGCGGGGGCTAGGGGATAAGGTGAAACGCGGCCTGGTATTAAATGCGTTGAAGAGGCACAAACCCCAAATGGCGCTCTTACAGGAGACACACTTGATGGGAGGGGCCACTAAGGCCTTGGATAGGAGAGGGTACAGGATGGTGGCACACTCAGAGCTTTCATCTGGCTCCCGGGGAACTGGTATTTTGATTAAAAAATCCTCACATTTCATTCCACTGAGTACAAAAACCGATAGTCAGGGTTGCTTTGCAGCTTTGCAGGGGCAATGGGAAGGTCGCCCCCTAACTGTGGTCTCAGTATATATCCCGCCATCCCTTCATTTAATAATGCTTCCAGCTCTTAGTGACTTTCTATTGTCTCTCCCCGAGAGTGATGTCATTTTGGGTGGGGATTTTAATGCAGCAGTGGATTCACAGCTTGACAGATTCCCAACGACAGTTTCACCTGGGGGGCCCTCCCGGTTTCAGCGATTCCTGACGGCAATGGGGTTAGTAGACATATGGCGTCACGTCCACCCCCAGGACAAACAGTACACGTTCCATTCCACAGTCCATAACAGTCTTTCCCGGATAGATTACTTCCTGGCTTTAGGTGAAGGGCTACAACGCGTAAATACTGCAGACATACACCCTTGAGGCATCTCAGATCATTCTCCAATTACCCTAACCATTTCCACCCAGACAAAATCACGTAACCGTATATACCCCATTCAAGCATCATACCTCAAAATCCCGAAAATCAGGAAAACCCTCCAGCAGGCTACAACACAATATTTCGATGAAAATGTGGCCTCTTCCGAGCTGCTATGGGAAGCCTACAAGACAGTACTAAGGGGGCAAGCTATAAGCTCTATCGCGGCCCATAAAAAGGAGCAGACGGCTGAACAGTCTAAGCTTGAGCTAACACTACGTGAAGTAACAACTTTACATGAGGCTTACCCTACAGAGGACACAGCATATACCCTTGCACCCCATCAGCGACTATACACAGAACATGCTCGCCTTACGGTGAAGGGGCACATTACTGATACACAGAATCGGATATATGATGTAGGCGATAAGGCGGGAAAGATGTTGGCCTGGCTCGATAACCGGGGGGGTAGTTCCAGAGGGATTCAACAAGTGAGAGATAGCAATGGCGTGACGCAAACCAATCCTGAACAGATAGTAGAAGCAATGGCGACACATTTTGAGCAAGTGTATACTCCAGAAAGGGAGGTGACCGTGGACATGGCATGGGATGCACTGAGTGGAATGGAAATCCCAGTATTGCAACCAGAGGCAATAGCTGACCTGGATGTGGCCATAACCAACAATGAAATACAGCTGGCCCTACGAGCGCTCAAACCTGGCAAAGCTCTCGGACCAAATGGCATTCCAGTGGAATGGTACCAGTCCCAGCCCGAGGAACTTAGTACACACTTGCTCAATATGTATGAGGAGTGCCGAGAGAGGGGTGTGCTTCCACTCGATCAGAGAACGGCTACTATAGTAGCAATACCCAAGCCCGGGAAGCCACAGGAAGAGTGTTCCTCGTATCGCCCCATCTCCTTATTAAACGCAGAAGGTAAAATCCTGGCTAAACTCCTGGCTAACCGGTTGATGGCACATCTACCTGATCTTGTCCATTCAGATCATTCAGGATTTATGCCTCATAGGAACACGGCACTAAATCTTCGCAGGGTTCATGGGGTGCTGGCAAGGGCGGACTTGATCCACGACAACGCAGTTATACTGGCCCTAGATGCGAAAATGGCTTTTGACCTAGTGGAATGGAACTACCTTTTCGAGGTGTTGTCCTGTATGGGCTTTGGCTCGAAATTTATATCGTGGATTAGGCTGCTATATACGGAACCGATGGCACACGTAGTGGCGAATGGCCACATTTCTCGTACATTTTCGCTGGGGAGAGGCACCCGACAAGGCTGCCCCCTATCTCCTTTACTTTTCGCGCTAGCCCTAGAGCCACTAGCTAAGCACAACTGGGCATCAACAACATGCTTGCCCCACTCTACGACCGACGTAAAATAAGAAAATTAACGGGGCCTACCAAACTTACTGTGTTGTTGTGGCATGTGGCGATGGCCGTGCAGGGCTGGAAGGGGAAAATTACCAAACTCACCCCACTCTGGGACACACGTGCCTTAGGAAACCTGAGATACAGTAGGGGCTTCTCTCACTGGGATTCCATCGGGATATCCACGGTGGGCGACATGTGGGAGCGGGGTGAAGTCATTTCATTCAACCGCCTGAGGGAATTGTACGACCTGGGGCCACACGAATCATACCGTTACGTTCAGATACGCCATGCTCTGCTTGCAGTCATCCCCTCCGGGTCGACTCTACCAGAGTCCTCCCCGCTGGAGGATCGCCTCCTAACTGACTTTATGATAGAAAGAGCGACATCATTGACTTATCGTAAACTCCTGAATAACTTGCCTGACCCGCTGGCCCCCCTAAAGGAAAGATGGGAAGGGGAAGTAGACGCCCTAGATGAGCACGAATGGAATGAGGCATTGGCGTCGCCAAAAGAGGTAGGCATCTCAGCTAGGCTGAGACTCGTACAGCTTAAGATCCTACACAGAGTATATTATACGAGAACACTCTTGCATCGCATCCACAGAATACAACATCCTTTCTGTCTCCGTGGCTGTGGGGAGGAGGGTTCCTTTTTCCACACACTCTGGGACTGGAGGCAAATACTGCGCACTGTATCACAGACTCTAGAGACCTCGCTCCTTCCAGAACCAAGGCGATGTCTCTTAAATGTGTGGGGACCAACTGACTTGTCCAGAAATGGCCAACTCTGGGTGACATTAGGCATGATTGTGGCTAAGAGCGATATTGCTCAGTGTTGGGGGGGCGGCAGAACTACCGACGAAGTCGCAGTGGTGCATGAATATGGACAAGATAATGGTAACTGAGAGGGCGGTATACTTAAGCCGTGCGTGCCCGGGTAAGTGGAATAAGATATGGTCCCCATGGAATGTGTACCGCGGTGAAATTTGTGACCCTCTGCCAGAGGATGACCAGTTAGAGTCAGATGATGAGGGGGGGGGTAGGTTGAGGGGTGAGAGGGGGGATAGGGAATACCACACAGATGCGAATGGATGTAGGGATATTGCCTTCCTTCACTTTGGTTTGGGATTCCTGACAACAGATAGCAACACATACTGCCATGTGAATCTTTCGTACAGCTAAACTGCACTACTACTTCTAGATGACCGCATTGTGATTTCCTGATTGTTATTTTTGTTATTTTCATAAAAAACCAAAAAACTTGCAACATGATATTGACTATATACCTTTCACTCGATCGTATGATGTGCCTTTGGCCAGTAGCAGCATGACTACAGTGTGGACTTCCTTTATGCATGAATATCAATGTTCTTTTATTAGCGACCGGCCCTTCGGGGTTGTAGGCAAACTGCTGTGTAACTATGTGAAGGTATAATAAAGGTTTTAAAAAAAAAATCAAAAAAAAATACTGATTTATAAAAAAGCTAGTAACAAAAACAAATAAAGATAGAAAAAGGAAAATAAAGAAATAAGTGAAAAAAAGACATGCAAGTAAAAAATAAACGTAAACGGAATTGAAGTTTTAATACTCAATGAAAAATTGGTTGGGGATTAGATATAAGGAAAAATAAGTCCCTATGCTTTCTAAAGTGGAAAACGCCTCTCTTCTCCACAGCGCAGCCAAATTGCTTAAGGCTCCATCAGTGAGGGCCATTATTTATAGTCTTAGGAACATGACTAACTGGTTCTACAAATGATGAACCATCCTCCTTGCAGTTACGAAACAAGAATGATGAAATCCATAATGGCTGACGAATTACATCACTTTGTAATTTAGTATTTGCTGAATCGTCCAATCGATGACAACTATCAGGAATGGGGTTATTAATTTAGGAGGGGGTACACCTGCAAACTCAATAAACCCATTCTGGTTAGGTCACAACACAGGTATGTTAGAATCTCTGCTCAATCTCTGGTAACTGGCACAAGCTGCAGGCAATCCCCAGAAAAGTGCTTGCTAAGTGCAAGCATTACCAACAATTTTAAAGTGAACACCACAACGCAGACACATTCCCAAACCAATTTAGAAAAAGCGCAAAACTTTAATGAGCAAAAAATATCAATATAATAAAATAGGTAAAGGGGAACCACAGAAGTGACATTTTAAAATTTTAAGTAAGGCTGGGTGCCACAATCCGCTCTGCCGGCGGAATTTTCTGAGTTTTTCCAACTCCGCACTTCGTTCAGGCAAAAACTCTGATTCCGCGGCAGAGTGGAGTTAGTCCTTGCACCCACGCCCAATTAAAGAGTAGGAAAAAAGCACTTATGAGCTCTGGCGTCTCCAGGCTGCCCTCCTCCTCGCCGTGGTCTCTCCTCCTCACTGTCCGTCGTCCTCGCTGGTCATAAACCCCTAAATTTTAGGTCTTGGGGGGACTGCACATGCGCAGTCCTCGCAAGACGTACAACATAAGGGTTTGCGGCCGGCAAGGGCGGTGGATGGAGAGGAGGAGACCACAGCGAGGAAGAGGGCAGACCAGAGACGCCAGGGCAGTTAAGTGCTTTTTCCTACTTCTTAAATGTATTGTAGGTGGAGGGGAGCAGAGTTCCACTGATTTTTTTTTCAACTCCGTGGAACTCCGCGTAGTGCCACTCCGCCAACTCCGCCCAGGGTTAATTTTAAGCTAAAAATAAAAAAACAAATATTACTGTTTGAGGTTGACCATGATCTAGGCATAATTTCAATCGAACACAGTGGAGCAGCGATCCGATAAACCAAACATATTGCTCCAGTTAAGAATGTTATCTTTTGAGTTAGGCCTCAATTTATATTTTGGAAAACAGAGTAATCTTTGTTGGCCTGATGGAGCACTTTTGCTGGGTGGTAGTGAGGGAATCCAAGGAGGTGATTGCGGCAGTTCCAAAAATGATTGTCATACTAGGCGCCACCCGTGCTAAAGGCTTTGATGAAGCGTATGTGGCAACATGAAGTAATACTGTCTTTTTTGTGTCTTTGGAGAACATACTGAATCAGAAAAGAAGACATGGTAAGTCGTTATTTACTGTGACACACATCATTCACACATTCACCCACTAACTGTTTCAGAACAACCCATCTGCCTTCTACGTAGAATAGGGTTTTAGAAGGTAAGTTTTAGGTAGTAGCAGATATGACGTCTCAGTGGATGACTAATGCTCAAGCCATAACTCAGGTTATGGAGGACAATTCTGAGGCAGGATCAGAGACTGAGACAGCATCTGAGGGGGAGGACAATGGAGCGAAATCTGGAAGTGATTTTTTAGTCGGGCAGTTCCATTCAAGACTCATCTTCCAGTGATTTTGAGGAACACAATGTTAACAGTCATGCTGTCCCTTCGCAAGCACAGTCTGTGCAGCGGGACAACAGTAGCATGTTAGACCAACCCAGAGAGCAGGCATGTGCGACAGCAAGCACAGACAGAGCGCTCTCTTAGCAGCCCCCAATTTAGTTTAGCCCCAAATTCTACCTTTCACTGGTGACACTGGATGGAAAGTTGATACGGCCAATTATTTTGCCAATTGACTACTTCCATCTCTTTTTGAATGTCACTTAAGAAAATTGTTCAGCAAAAAAATTTGAGTGCCAAACAATTTCTGAGGGAATATGGAGGCACTCTCAGCGCATTCTAGGTCACACAAGTAGACTCCCACTTCATTAGAAGTGGTGAAGAAATTTTTGTACGTTATGCTCAAAATGAGGTTAGTGCATAAACCAACCTTGCTGTCCTACTGGTCTATTCGCATAGTTTGGGTAACCCTCATCTTTGCACCGTATATGAGCATAGATCATTTTTTAGGTCTCGCCTACGCAGCGCAATTTAAAGGCGCGTGTCCATCTCTTACATTTACCTCGGGTTTTTCAAGGGGACCAAAGTGGCTGCTACCGAGGACTTTAGGGTTTAAAGAATAACCTTCCATTTCTGAACCTTTGTTTACACGCAATTTAAAGGCGCGCCTCCATCTCTTACATTTACCTCGGGCTTTTCAAGGGGACCAAAGTGGTAGCTACCAAGGACTTTAGGGTTTTAAAAATTAACCTTCCATTGCTGAACTTTTGTTTACACGATAATCCTGGCTACCACTGTGTCTTGTAGGACTGCCTGGCTCTCCTCAAAGTCCGTTCTTGGCACAAAGGCTTGAACTGACCATCAACAACTATCTTAACACAGCCAGAGAAAGATTTAGATTTTTACCAAAGGAGGAGAAATAGAAATAAAAAGCTGAAAGGAGGTGCCGAAATCATCAAAGAGAGTTGAAGAACATTTTAAGCCCCAGAGAAAGCAGAGGCGTAACATGGTTTTTGAAGAGATTTAAACCCGAGTGGGCGGGACCTGAGTTTAATTCCTGTTTCTCTTCCAGGCTGCTTCTGTAACCCCCACCCACTGCCTTGCGTCATGTGAGGGCCAATATGAGTTAATTTAACCCTGGTTTTCCCCACCCACTCAGAAAACCAGCGTCTATTTATCCATGCTATTCCCTATTGAAGTCAGGTGAAGTGTTACGGGCCAAAAGGGACGATGCCCTTTCTAATTTGCCCACCTTGGGCCCTCAAAATATAATATGATTAATGGTCGTCTGGTGACATTTACACATTTTTAAAGAGTGTTTGTGGGTATTTAATGAGGCAAAGAGAGCCTCCTGGTCAGTGGCGTAGCAAAGCTACTGTGAGCTTTAACACAAGCAAAGAAATTCCCCCTCCCCTCCGTTTTGGGTAGCAAAAAGGCACTAGAAATTGGGGTTCAGTGTGGCCCTCAAACCCGTGGGGCCGGTACCACCACACCTGGTGCAATAATGATAGCTATGTCCCATCCCTTTGTTGAAATTCCAGATGACCAGTTGTAAATGGTTTCAATAGAATCTGATTGGAAACTTGTTTTTTTTCTAATAAGCTAACTTCTGTGGAGAATAAACCAGTTGTACTTTGGTGTCTATTAAATTTCAGTGGCTTCAGCTAATAATCAGCGTGTCTTTGTTCACTGGACGCATTCAATTCAATGTTCAGAAACAATTTATTGAACGACTACATTGAGCAGGGTCCATTCATACCTGGTCAGCTGATGTTTTCCACAATTGTACTCATAACATCAAATTACCTGCCATCGATACATTAGCAATATTAAAATAGTTAATTTAAATACCTGCATTATCTGTCTTGGAAAGACCCCTTCCAAAAGGTGACAGGGTGAGATAAGAGTGTACATATTAGGTTCTACAGTGCAGAGCCCTCATCCATATTATACAATGAAAGTGCCCCAGCATGGCCACACCTGGATGGTGCTGGGACATTTGGACTTCTCAGCATGGCATTTCTACCATACTGAGACCACAAGCAAGTGTATTTGTCAGCATGAAGTACAATGGTGATTTTGAGTGGAAGTCTGTGCATCTACCTTATTTGAAACTCTAGGGCTGTGAAACCGTATGACCTCGCTGCCGCACACTTTGTGAAGTTTTTTGAGAATACTGGAAAATGTTCGTGAAGTTTCAGAATATTATTGCAAATGCAAGAGAAAGGTTCAGCAAAAACGTGTTTGTTGCGAACAAACCCCAGCACTTGAACATTTTGAAAACGTATTTTTCAGCAGAATAAATGAAGCATATTTATCCGCTGAAGAAGTTTTATTTAGTGGGTCAAAATTTTTAGTGGTGTGATTTGAAAAGAGTTCAAAACTTGCAACTTCATTCAATGATGCTTGTAATAAGCCCCTCGGTTTTTACTTAATTCCAGACCTACAGATAATTGATAAATATGCTTCTACGTGAAGGGGCTGAGTTCCATATTTTAGATATCCGTAAAGAACATCTGCTGATGCAGGGTTTTCTGACTAAAGGTTTTTTGTGGCAAAGCCATTCTGAATCAAGGACATCTTTTAACGGTAGATTTAGAGTTTAGAATGAAAGAAGCGTGTTCCTGCACCACATGACAAACAAGCATTGGCATAGCCAATAGGTTACACCTTCTGGACCATATAAGTATTTAGTTCTGCAGCACAATATCCTTGGTGCAACAACATTAACTGTTACATGGGTAAACACTTATAAGGTCCCAAAGGAGAGACCCATTGGCTATGCCAATGCTTGTTGCCATTGCAGTGCATGCTGCATTTCAATGACAATTCTGCTGCGGTGCACCGGTGCTATCCAGACATGACTGGTTGTTCAGAATTCGGCCTGTTGTGTAACATTTGTCTGCCAGGTTTCCAAAAATGTATACTCCTGGAAAGAATGTAGCCATCGGTGAGTCCTTGATCCTGTACAAAGGGCGCCTGCTTTTCAGGCAGTTCTTTGCAAGCAAAAGAGCTTGCTATGGCATCAAGCTGTTCTTGCTGTGTGAGAGCTCTACTGGCTATGTGTACAGCTTGAGGGTGTATATAGGGAAGGACTCCACTGTATGGGAGCTTGTCCAGCCTCTCCTTTACAAAGGTTATAACCTTTATGTGGACGATTCCTAAACAGGACTAGAGCTGTTCAGTAAGCTGTACTAAGCTGGCACTGTGGCTTGGGGTACACTTCATTGTTCCCGCATAGGATTCCAGCAGGAACTTGTTTGTAAAAAGCTCCAGAAATCCCAGACCATAGCGTTGCGTTCCAACGAACTACTTGCCGTCAAGTTCTCAGATAGGCATGATGTGTATGCGCTCACTACAATTCATGATCAGAGCACTTCTCTGGTCATGGTTTGGGGTCCAATGGCCGAAGTTCACAAGCCCACCTGTATACTTGATTTCTAAAAGTACATGAGTGGAGTGGATAAGAACGACCATGTTCTTTAGCCATACAATGCGAGTTGTAAAACGCACACTTGGTATAAGAAACTGTTTACCCACCTGATTGACATGGCCACATACAATGCGTATGTTGTTTATCCTCAGACAACCCCAGGAAGACTCATGTCTTTTCTTGACTTTCTGTTCCTTGTCATTGAAAGTCTAATTGCAACAGAATATGCTCTGCAGGACATGGCAAGGCTGAATGAGCGACACTTTGCTAATCACATTCTGGCAACACCTAAAAAACACTCAACAATGTTGTCTTTGTAAAGTCTGTTCTAAGCATGGAAAGAAGCAGGAGAGTTGTTTTTACTGTTTTCAGTGCCCATCTCACCCAGTCCTGTGCTTTACTGATTGCTTTAAATTGTACCCTACATAAGTGAACTATTGGGAAATTGACTGAGGTGGAGCTGTCATTACGTAAACCTTTCAATGGCTGTGTACGGTTACCCACTTCCCATAGGCCACTACTTCACTAGGCAAACAGCTGTAGAATTTTTGTGCTTCTACTTGAGGAAATAATGGAGTTGCTTATGTCCTGCTTGATACCTTTATCCGCCATTAGAACGTGGTTGGTGTTCTGTTTGCTTATTTACATGTGCATTATAGTCCCCAGACTGCACATAATGGTGGACGGAACATAAGCCACGCTGTCATGGAGTACCCTGTGTGGCAAAACGTTAAAACGTTAATACTGATTACCCACGAGAACCAGAGTCAGGGGCCGATTAGGATCGCGGACGGACTTGAGTCCGTCCGCGATCCCCGAGGAGGAGGGAACTCCCGCAGAGGCTGCGGAGTTCCCTCCATTGCAATTAGGATGTGACCGCCACCCCTATATTTAACATTGCGGCGGGTGCAGCTTCAAGCTGAACCCGCCGCAATGTTAAAAATGCATGCATCGCATTTGCGTGCACAAAGCGGCAGGCACCGCGCGGTGCCTGCTGCTTTGTGCACGCAAATGCAGGGGGGTACCATAGGTACCCCCCATGTGCACCCCCCACCCCCCCTTCACCCAGGGGGCCCGCAACGGGCCCCCGAAGTGATTGTCCGTATGCTTTTCCACGGCGGAAAAGCTGCCGCGGAAAAGCATTACATTTACACCATCCTAATATGGCTGGCGGTGTCTGATAGACACCGCCAGCCATGTTAGTGCTTTTCCGCCGCGGTCGGAAGGCGACCGCGGCGGAAAAGCTGCGGACGGAATCCAAGACCCACCAGCCATCCTAATTTGGCGGTGGGTCTTTTGAGGCTCCGCAGAGGATTCTCCGCATCCTCCGGGCCAGCGGTGGCTTCCGCCGGCCCGGAGGATGCGGAGAATCCTCCATGCTAATCGGCCCCTAAGTGTGATATTTCAAGGAAATGTCCTGTGGGACTTATTTACCAACACATTTACTTGCTTTGATAGTGTGCAAACTCAAATCGTAACTTGTATCATAACCAATGTTATTGAAAAAGGGTACAGGACACATTATAATATATGACTGTTTTTCACATTTTTAGTATTGCTTATGACACAAGTTAGTGATTGAGTTTTCACACTTTCAAAGCAAAAGTAGAGATGTTGGTGAATGAGTCCCACGGGACATTTGTTTGGCTCATTATTTTAGGGACCTTAAACAGTATTCCCCAGCATGTTTTCCTTAGTTTCAATGGTAGATATGCTTGCTCAGTTCGAGGAATGAGCTCTCGGAGGAAGGCATACTCGGACACCCCTTACTTGTATCCACAACCTGGAAGGAGTTGGATTTAGCACAGTAAGTGTGCTGATGGCACATGAAAGACAGGTATTGTTGAGATTTAAGTACCTAGGGACCGAAGGTATTAGTATAGGTTAACTTGACAATTATTAAGAAAAGCTTACGGTAGGTGTGCTTTCTCATGGATATTGCATCGGTAGAATGCAGTTAGTAAAGTAAGTATAGATACACATGCCATGACCTCCTCTTCACCTATGGATTCAAACCCATTGGTGCTGCACTTGCCCTGACAGTGACTTACTATGGCACGTATGGGTAATTGCTTGACCTGCTTGCCATGTTCATCCTCCCGTCAGAACTTATTAGATGTTCAGTTTGCTGTATGATAAGTGCATTAAAGTCACAGCACTGCACATATGATGGGACATATGCTACCTTTTCACAAACTACCCAATGTTTCAAAAACTACTGTTCTTCATAGTTTATGACGTTCTCTTTAGGGAACTTCGGAAAGTACCTCAGTATGTTTGCCTTTGTTTCAAAGGTAAATATACTTGCTCAGTTCGAGGAATAGGACTCTGGGGCATACTCAGACACCCCCAACCTACATCCACAAATTGGAAGGAGTTGGATTTAGCACTGTGAGTGAGCTAAAGGTGCATGAAAGACATGTCTTCCTGAGCCTCATGTGGCTGTCATGGGAGGCTTTAGTAAAGCTTCACTAGGCAGGTGTTTCGTAATGTTCAAAAAGAAGGAGGCGGTTACTTGACAAGTTGTAAAATGTAGTCAAACTGAGTCCGTCCTGTGGCATAAGAATGTGATGGGCCCTTGCTTGGCAGCGGTATGTTGATGTGAGTGCACTGATCTGTTGGATTGGGTCTGTGGCCGGCGGTATGAAAGTATTGTGTGGTACGTGAATGGCGTGTAAATGGACCATCAAGCGGTTGGTGAGTAGAAGTTGTTTTTTAGCTCACCTTCAGAAGACTTGGTTTCAATATTTAGATACTTTGATGAGAATTTAAGCTTTGAAGCCAGCATTTCTGGAGGTGCTAAACCAAACCAGTGTAAATGGTGGATTAACTTTAACAAATCAGTACTAGATCTGGATCTGTGGCGGTAAGATGGCCCTTAGTAAGAACTCCTTGTTTTTTGCATTTTTTTGTCATCATGGTTAGCTGTGGATTTTGTGCCCAAGCTCAGCATTCAAATAGGCAAACTTGCACACTTTTGAAAACTAGACAACTTGGGGAGTACAGGGGGGCATGACTTGCATGGCTCTCATCAGGTTTTTTTTACCCAGAATCCTCATGCAAAGGTCAATATTTGCCCCCCCCCCCCAAAATATTTCCTTGCATTTCTGTGAGGAAATGTCCTGGAATCTGCAGGCAACCACACATTTCCTACCACCCAGCACTCCCCAAAAACGGTACCTCACTTGTGTGGGTGGGCCAAGTGCCCATTATAGGGAAGGGCCCCAAAACGTATTGTAGAGACATCAAAATTATGTATCACAAACCACCTGTTGTTGCAAGGGGGCACCTGCATTTTTGGTCCCGGGCTCGGCGGCCATTTAGGGAAAGCTACCAAATCCAGATATTTCTGAAAACTAGACACCCGGGGGAGTCCACGGAGGTGTAGCTTGTGTGGATCCCCTAGCGTTTTATTACCCAGAATCCACTGCAAACCTCAAATTTAGCTAAAAAGTCGCATTTTCCTCACATTTCTGTGTGGGAAAGTTGTTGGATTATTGGGCAGCACAAGTTTCCTACCAACCAGCATACCCCCCGATAAAAACCCTACCTCACTTGTGTGGGTGGGCCAAGTGCCCGCGTTTGGGCCATTTACTATCACAGGCACTAGGCCTACCCACACAAGTGGGGTACCATTTTTATCAACATACTTGGGGGAATGCCGGATGGATGGAAGTTTGTGGCTCCCTGCAGATTTCAGAACTTTCCATTACAGAAATGTGAGGAAATGTGTTTTTTCAGTCAAAGTTTGAGGTTTGCAGGGGATTCTGGGTAAAAAGTGTGACGAGAACCACAAAAGTCAGCCCACCCTGGACCCCTATGTGTATAGTTTTAAAAAATGTACAGGTTGGCTAAGTTTCTCTAGGTGCCGGCTGAGCTAAGGTCCAAAATCTAGAGCTACCCGCATTGTAAAAAAATGCTCAGTTGTCGGTGGAAAAATGCAATGCATCCATGTTGCGATTTGGGACGTTTCCTGTCGTGGGTACTAGACTTACCCACACAAGTGAGATACTATTTTTATCAGGAGACTCTGGGGAATGCCGGATGGATGGAAGTTTGTGGCTTCCCACAGATTCCAGTATTTGCATCAGAAAAGTGTGAAGAAATGTGTTTTTTTAGTCAAAGTTTGAGGTTTGCAAGGGATTCTGGGTAAAAGAAGTGATGAGACACATAAGTCAGCCCACCCTGGAAACCCCTTGGTGTGCAGTTTTCCAAAATGTGCAGGTTGGCTAGGCTTCCCAAGGTTTCAGCTGACCTAGGGTCCAAAATCTAGAGCAACCCATATTGGAAAAAAGTCTCAGTTTTTAGTGGAAAAATGTGATGCGTCCATGTTGAGTTTGGGCCGTTTCCTGTCGCAGGCACCATTTTTTGTGGTAGGCTTGTGGGAATGCCGGTTGGGTGGAATTTTGCCGCTCCCCCAGATCCCAGAACTTTCCATCTTAGAAATATGAGGACATTTTCTTTTAATTAATCAAGGTTTGATGTTTGCAAGGAATTCTGGGTAAAAAAATGTGGCGAGAGCCACGCAAGTCGATGCACCCTTGATATCCCTAAGTGTGCAGTTTTCAAAAATGTGCAGATTGTCTGGGTTTCCCTAGGAGCCAGCTAAGATAGGGTCCAAAATCTAGAGCTACACACATTTGAAAAATAGTCTAAGTTTTCGGTGTTTTCCTTAAACATGAAATACCTTCAAAAAAAAAGAGGCATTTGGCAAAACAGGAATAGTTTGTTTAATTAAACAATGTGGCTGGAAGAACAGTAATAGGCATAGGGTGTAAGGACTTTCTCAATTTAAAATCTGTCTAACAACCAGAGGTGGATTCTCGACTTTTTAGAAACAACAGGGCTTGCCGATGGTTGAAAAACCCAAGTGGGATACATTACACACACGCATCTGCTGCACACGACACCCTATCCAGAATAGACTACGTACTGGTACCTGCGGCTCAGGCGGTGTCGGTCCGAGAGGTGCGGCACTTGGGTAGGGGAATCTCTGATCACTCACCGATTTGGTTCCAGGTAGAGGTTGGCCAACTCGACGTAGGTAGAATAGCCCCCATAAATGCATGGCACTTAAGAGATCCCACCAGCAAGAAGGAGGTCGTAACAAAAGGTATTTTCATGAAAACTCAGGCTCTTTCGACTCAGCATTGACCCTATGGTAGGCCTATAAGATGGTTATTCGAGGGGAGGTTTTATCATTAGTCGCAGGGAAAAAGAGGAGAAGTCGGGCTGAAGTAGATCAGGCGGAAGCGAAAGTGACTAAGATGGAGATTGAGGTTTCCAAGGATGCAACCCTGAGGGTGTACACCGGTTGAAACTCCTCCAAGATGAATACAGGGGCTTAGCTAGGGATAGGGCCACAGCACAGCACCCTGACACCCAGAGCAGGATATATGAACAAGGTGATAAAGCAGGTAAACTGATAGCGTGGCTTGAGAGAGGGGAGTCGGCGTCGAGGCTAGTGCCAGAGTTGCAGAAAAGCGACTCGGATAGGATAACTGACCCGCAAATTATAGCAAATGAGTTCTCGGAATATTACTGTTCAATATATACGTCCGCAGGGGTCTATACGGAGGCAGACAGTGCGGCCATGATACACGACATTCTTATGCCCACACTATCGGAAGATGATCTGAACTACTTAGACTCTCCTCTCACAAATGATGATGTGGCACAGGCCGTTAGAAGTGTACACTCCGGGAAGGCCACGGGCCCAAACAGGATCCCTATAGAGCTGTATAAATTAAGTGAGAACAGGCTTGCTCCAGTTCTTCGTGCCATTTTTGTAGAGAGTAAAGATAGGAGGCAGCTTCCCTAGGACCAGCGGGTAGCGAATATTGTTGTTATTCACAAAGCGGGAAAGCCCAGGGCGCTCTGCTCCTCCTACAGGTCCATTTCGCTATTAAATGGTGAGCCTAAGGTACTGGAGAAGCTCCTGGCAACGGGACTAGCTAAAGTTATCACCACTCTGGTACACCCGGACCAATCTGGCTTTATGCCGCGTCGAAATACGGCCCTTAACCTACGAAGGCTGCACGGGATACTAGGCGGTGCTCCGAAGATACATGAGCCGGCGGTGTTGGTGTCATTGTATGCCACCATGGCCTTTGACAGGGTTGAGTAGCCCTACTTATTCGCAGTTTTGGGGAAGATGGGCATCGGCCCTGAGTTTGTCAGCTGGGTCCGTCTCCTGTATGCGGATCCACTTGCCAGGGTTGTAGTGAATAATCGAAAATCCGCTGACTTTTCCCTGGGCAGAGTCACGAGGCAGGGATGTCCCCTGTCCCCACTTCTTTAGGTCTCGCGACCTATCGATGTGCGCAAGCGCATCGAGCGGAGCGAGAATTCAAGTGGCGAAAATCTTCTTCAAACCACGGGCTTTCAGCCCCGCGGTTTTCATGCAGTTCACGTGAACCACGTGATTAAACATGCACGCGCATCGGCAGCATTTCTCCTGCAGGCTCGCAAAAGGCTCTCCTCCCTCCCCACATCAAAGTCATCAATCACCCTCCCACAGGCTTCCCCAGCGCTGCCCCGCCCCCTGCTTCACGCCCAGGCCATCTGTTCCCTGCCAGACCTCGTTTAACTTGTTCCCTGCTTGCCTCCCTCCCGCCCCTCCCCTCCCCCACCACAGCAATGCCGAGGGCTGGTTTCACTTTCAGCACGGAAGACTTGCCTGCTTTGCCAACGCTTGTTTTTATTAATTTTTTTTATTCAATGCTTGTTGCCTCTCTCCAGCTCCACGCCTGTTTCCCCTCTCCAGTTCTTTCCCCCTCCACGTCTCGCCTTTGACCCCAATCTCTTCACCTCTGCGTCTCTGCTTTCTCTCGCATCTCCCTGTCTCGACTTTTATCTGTGTATCTCATTTCTCTCTTCTCATCACTTCCCTCTCTACTCACCACTTCACTCTCTTCTCACCACTTCATTCTTTTCTTCACTCCCATGCATCGTTTTCCTTCTCTTTGTCTCTACTCCCATGCATCTTTTTCCTTCTATTTGTCTCTAATTTCCCCTCCTTCGACTTCTTGCCAGTTCCTTTTATCCTCGTGACTGTTTATTTCCCACTCCTTTTTGTTTTCCTCCCCTGTGATTCCACTCACTTTGTCTGCATCTGCTGTTCCATCACTTTACTTATTTTTCCTTCCAACGTAGTCTAGATTGCCTCTTGTTCTCTCCTCTTCACATCTTTGTTTCGTTGTCTGTCTTCTCCGTACTCTTTTCTCTGTTTCTGTACTAAGCTCTACACCAATTTCCATGTTCTCCCCTCTCGCTCTGTTTTTCCCTTCTCTCCCCCTCACCGCAGACCACTAATTACATATCTTTTCCGCCTGCCTACCTGAAAGATGGATTAGGCAGGGTCAGTTACTCGTACAAAGACCCGAAGGCGCTGAATCGGAGCGGAAAAACGTAACCAAAATGATGGGAAGGCTCCGAGGGAGATCCAGCCGCCTGCACCGTCGACAGGAGGCTGCCACTGCCGCGGCTTTTGAGCAGGAGCGGAATTTCTTAAACTCCTAAATGCACATGCATTTTCATTTGCCAGCTGTTCTTTTTAAACGGCATCTGGATTTCGATAGTCATAAGAAAGCCGTCTGCAAGTGTAATCGTGGCAAGGTATTTGAATCGAAATTAGGGGCGCATTCGAAGTGATCAGTGCACGCGCACTTTCGGCTGCTCACTTCAGGTGCTCTTAAAGTCTCACCTGATTGTAAAGATGTAACGCTCCTTCACGTGCGAGGCTCAGTGCGCTCCAAAAGGCCAGACTTCTGTTTCCTTGAGACAGAAGTACTACTGCGATGCTGCCAGTCTCTGGCACTCAAGAGGTTCCATAATCATAGCACGTTATTGAGGTGTTACAGAAAAATCGGGCAATGATTAAAGGCACAATATTTAGGTTTACACAATAGTCTTATAGTCTCGGCTCTTTTCCGGTCTAACTGGGAACCCACACAGCACCACTTTCAGACACACAACGCCACTCACACCCACGCAAGCCCACTCTCACACACGCAATGCCACTCTCACCCGCAACGCCACTCTCACCCGCAACGCAACTCTCACCCGCAACGCCACTCTCAGCCGCAACGCCACTCTCACCCGCAACGCCACTCACACACGCAACGCCACTCACACACGCAACGCCACTCACACACGCAAATCCACTCACACCCACGCAGTGCCACTTTCAGACACACAATGCCACTCACACCCACGCAAGCCCACTCTCACACATGCAACGCCACTCTCACCCACGCAACCAACTCAAACACGCAACGCCACTCACCCACGCAACAACACTCACACATGCAACGCCACTCACCCACGCAACGCAACTCACTCAAAGCCACTCACACACACGCAGTGCCACTTTCACCCACACTGTGCAGTGCACAATAGGTCTCGCAGTAGGAAAGTTGGAGCTATTGATTTTGTAAATGACAAAGCCCTTTATGTTTTTAAAATGAAAACAAAAATAAAAGGCATTGTTATTTGCAATTGTAATAGCTCCAACTTTCCTACTGCGAGACCTATTGGCAACGCCAGTGCTTGGTTTGCCTTGGCTCTCAAACCACTAGCGGCGTGGCTCCGATGGGACAAGTCGATTAGAGGGCTGCGTTGGACACTGGATTGGGAGGACAAGATCTCTCTATATGCGGATGATATCCTGCTTTATCTCACCACTCTCAGGGAATCCCTGATCTGTTTTCTAGATGTGCTTACTATATTTGGAAGGTATTCCGGATTTGCAATTAATTGGTCGAAATCTGTGCTTTTTGTCCATAGTGGGGACCCTCCGGTAGTCCCAAATTCCTGCCCATTATAAATTGAACCGGTAGGATTCCGATACCTCGGCATTTATATGACGTTAGACCCGAAGTTGAGACACGCCAATAACTTGGGCCCCCCGCTGACCCGGCTTAGGAAAGAAGTGGTGAGGTGGAAGGCGTAACTGCTCTCCCTTTTGGGTAGGACGGTGGTCTTTAAGATGATGGCCCTTCCCCGATTCTTGTATGATCTCCATAATGCAATGGACCGATGCCATCATCCTACTTCAAAGAAATTGAGATCCTTCAACTGCAGCTTCTTTGGGAAGGCAAGCCTCGCATTGCCTTCACTAACCTTTCTCTCCCCTGGTATGATGGGGGAATCGGCTTGTGGAATCTGCGGAAATACTACTGGGCCTCCCAGCTAGCGGTGGTGAACCACGCAATTTACGGGTCTCCCGGAGAACGTGGGTATGCGATGGATCGTGGACAGGTGCCTGGGGGCGACTTTACGAAGGCATTATATGCCAGGGCCAGCCGATTTCCCCTCGCCGGCCCGTCGGCTCATGCAGTGACTCGACATCTTAAGCGGGACGGAAGGCTCACCCTTGCAACCACATTATGGAACTCAGAGAGACTGGGCAGCCTGTGGAAAACAAAGGGATTCGACAAGTGGGATCTCATTGGGATCTCCCAGATCAAAGATATCTGGGGAAAGGACACAGTTCTTACATACGGTGCCCTCCTAGAAAAGTACCATCTACAGGAGAGTGAGCATGCCCTGCTTGCACATATTCCCAGAGGCACCACACTCCCGGACACCTCCACCCTGGAAAATCGAGTGTTAGATGGGCACCTCCCGGAAAAGACCATTTCGTTAATATATAAAAAACATATTAACAACATGGGAGACCCACTGGCAGCTATTAGGACACAATGGGGTGCTGATGGTTTGGAACCAGATGATGAGGACTGGAGGGAGGCAGTCTCTTCCCCAAAGGTAGTGTCCATTCAAATGAGACTCAGGCTTGCGTAACTAAAGATTCTCCATAGGTCGTATGTCATGGGGCCCCGGCTAGTACACATGGGTTGGGCGGAGAGTGGGGAGTGCCGGAGGGGGTGTGGAGAGCTTGGAACCTTCATGCATATTTTGTGGCATTGTGACAAAATACGGGAATATTGGGTCAAAATCCATGACAAGATGCGAGAGGTGCTGGGGGTGGAGATAGCACTGGAGGCTCGAAGGTGTGTCTTAAATGTCTGGGAGCCTACGGATTTGAGTGCATAAGGGAGGCAGTGGGTGACTCTGGCGTGTATGATTGCTAAGCGTAACATAGCTCAGTTGTGGGGCGCCAGCCAAACGCCCCAGGTCGGGAGGTGGATGGAGGACCTGGACTGGTGCAGGTACAGGGAGAGATCGTTCTACGTCGCTAGGGGCTGCCCGGCGAAGTGGGGGAAGATTTGGGGAACCTGGAATAGTTATCAGGGGGATATCTGTGTTCCTCCAGTTGTTCGGGGCGAAGAAGTAAACACTAGTCCCTGTGATCCCTAAATGTGATTCTGTATGTATTATCTTGTAATATGGTGATGTTTGTATGACAAATGTAGAAGCGATATATGTCACCTGATGCCCCTTTTTTCTTGGTTTTGTTAATAAAAAGATTTTTTTTTAAATCTGTCTAACATAGACTTTTATACAGTTTATTGGGTGTAATAAAATGGTACTGCCAGTCCTCTTTTTGAAATAAATGCAGATCAAGATCTTTGGGGCCAAAAATTAATGTTTGGATGAAGAATCCAGGTGGGCCTCAACAATGCAGTCAGCTGATAATGTGTCCAGATGTCTGGCATGGGGAGGGCATGATCACTGCATGTACTGTGTGTGCTGTGTCCTGATTGGCTGAGTGTTCCTTACTTTATGTGGCATCTGACTTGATGGTGCTTTATTGAGGCCAATCTCCCTGGACCTTTGTAGTGTTGCTGTGCGTATCTGTGGGTTCGATCTGGGATTTTCTGTTCGCACTTGTATTTGCTAGCTATGTGCTACCCCACCTGTGACCTGTCAATCAGTGACCTCAGGCCTGGGTCTCAGGCCCTGCCTAACTATGCATGTCAGGATTGACGCAGAGTTTATAACAAGTGAATTTGTCAATAAAGATGCAATTTTGTTTCTGTACGTAAATGTATCATGATTCACATTGACATCCAATTGTATTTTTGTTCTTTTGATTTTTATTTATTTATAAAAATTAGTGTCTATTTGTCTAAACCTGTCAGGAGTCTTTCTGTGGTGTTTTAATTGTGTTACTATGTGTGTGTTGCACAAATACTTTCCTGATTGCATCTTTGGATAAGCAAACACAAGGAGATGATGGACGGAGCGCTGAAACTTTTCAGACACTCACCCCCAGTCGCAGATCTGGGTTGAATCCATCATCATTCTTTAGCTCACTTTGCCACCTCAGTTCAGACATAGTATATGCAAATCAGTCTTGACCCTGTGCCTCATAGGAACAGTCCAGCACAAACTGCCAAGCCATGTCTTCCCTGGACCGGAAACAAGCATCCTGGTACCGGATTCTGGGTAACACCCGTCATCAGCCAGGCTAGCTTGAATCCAGTGGCAAAGTGAGCAAGGGACCCACATCTGGGCATACCCTGCCAACTTAGGGCAGAGAAAGGAACACAAGGAGTCAAGCTATCCTGGCTGATGAGGGCTGAAAGCCCGAAATCGGCCCGAGGATGCTTGTTTCCAGTCCAGGGAGGACATGGCCTGGCAGTTCGGGCTGGACTGTTCCCATTGGGTGCAGGGTCAAGACTGATTTGCATATGGCTGGGTCCAAGCTGGGATGGCATGGGGAGCAAAAAAACGATGGATTCAAGCCCAGATCTCTGTACTGGGGTGAATGTATGAAAGTGTTCTGCATTCTCTCCATCAATTGTTCTTTTTGCATTTTTCACCCGAGTGGGACGGGTATACCCAGACATGGGTCCCGTGCTCTCCATGCCACTGGAGTCAAGCTATCCTGGCTGATGAGGGCTGAAAGCCAGAAACCGATCCTAGGATGCTTGTTTCCAGTCCAAGGAGCACCTGGTCTGGCAGTTCAGGCTGGACTGTTCCCATTGGGTGCAGGGTCAAGACTGATTGGCATATGGCTGGATCCAAACTGGAATGGCATGGTGAGCAAAAAAACGATGGATACAGGCCCAGATCGCTGTACTGGGGTGAATGTATGACAATGTTCTGCATTCTGTCCATCTATTGTTCTTTTTGCATTTGTCACCCCAAGTGGGACGGGTATACCCAGAAGTGGGTCCCGTGCTCTCCATGCCACTGGAGAAAAGCTTTCCTGGCTGATGAGGGCTGAAAGCCCGAAACCGGTCCTAGGATGCTTGTTTCCAGTCCAGGGAGGACCTGGCCTGGCAGTTCGGGCTGGACTGTTCCTATTGGATGCAGGGTCAAGTCTGATTTGCATATGGCTGGGTCCAGACTGGAATGGCATGGTGAGCAAAAAAATGATGGATTCAGGCCCAGATCTCTGTACTGGGGTGATTGTATGACAATGTTCTGCATTCTGTCCCTCGATTGTTCTTTTTGCATTTGCATCTTTAGATAAGCCTGACTGATCTGTGAAAAGTTACCAGAGGGTGAGATCAGGTTATCTTTTAGTGTGTATATAGCTTACCCTCACTAGAGTGGTGGTACCTGCCTGGAAAAGGTGTATACCTCTGCCAACCAGAAACCTAATTTCTAGCACAGAGTTTTCCTGGTGGTGACTGGCAATAGAACCTGACTCAAATAAGAAATTGGTACCTTGGTTATACGGTATGTGTTGTGATTTGAAATAATAAGGAATAAAAATAAAGTACTCCCTATATTAGTGTTTATATCACTGTGACCACACTAAGTTTATTTATCTCTTTTATAGTCTCCTGTCTCGTCATGACCCACAGACACGTCAAAGGTTATTACTGAATGATTTTTCTTTTTTCTTTTTTCAAATAAGAAAGTTTATATATCTCTCATTTCTGATTTCCAAACACGTTTGTATATACAAATAATTTTTACATATAGAACCTGACCTCTAATTTCACATATCTAGGTTAGATGGGCCAAATTAAAGATCTGCCTCCAATGGCCCTTACTTCGCTTTGCCGTTGGAGGAGTTTGACAATGGTGGAGACAGAGTAGTCTCTACCGTGATACAACCTACGGTCCGCCCGCATCTAAATTTGGAGAGCAGACCACCAAATATTGGTGGTGTAGATATTCCATCACCTTTTCAAAGAAGTATCTATACTACCAAAATATAAATTGGGCCTTTAGTTGTTCCATGAAACCAAGCCAAAAGTGAGATGTAAACTGTGGATCACGGACTTCCTCGCGGTGATGGAAAGTGAAAACTGACCACTCATTCTGCCTATGTAAATTAGGTGGAATTACAGGTTTGACTCCGACGGCCATTACACCACAGGACTCTCGAAGGGGTTGTAACACAGTGCAGATGGTGTTGTCTCCGCCGTGAATACCTAAGGTCCATCCACATTTAAATCTGGTGGGCGGACAACAGCCTTGGGAGTGTGGATACCGCCAAGATATAAATCGGGCCCTTCTTCTTTTTTATGGTGGTTAGAGGGGCAGGGTCCAAAACTGTGGCCAGAGAGGATCCCCCGAAGTAGGATGCATTGTTGCTCCTGTTAAAGCCGTTGGTTTTGGTGCCAAAATCTTCGAGCCAGCCTAACTGGATTTCATAGCCAGCGTGGTCGCTTCATGGGTTGAATAGATTTACTGCCTTGCCCCAGTAAAAAGTTTTAGCTTTGGACTCAGTCACTTTTTTGGAAGTTGAAATCCTACAGTGGAGCAAGACTTAAAGTTGTAGCCAAGCAGGGCTCCAGGAGGCCAGATATCCGCAAAGTCCTGCTGAAGCAGTTTTGAGCACGTCAAAAAGCTTTAAGTGGGATGAACCTGAATTTGTTGCATGCCTAGGTTGCACTCTGTGAGCACACTTCAGCAACTTGTACCAGTCCTCCGGAGGTCAAAAACATTACTAAGTCCCAGCTTTTTAAAAGTCCTCAGAAAGTGTTTCCTGGTCAGATCTGCAGCCCCTCGCTTCTCAGGGAAAACATCAAGGCACAATATCCAGTCAGATCTTTTGCAGGATCCAGTCCTTAGTCATCAGCTGGATCTCTTGGGATTTTTGTGCCCCTGAAGTATGTAACGGGAGGGCAACCACTTGACTTGTGGGGAGCAGTTCCAGTCTTTGGGTGCCCTTCAGTACTTGCATGCCTGGCTGAGGCTTCTTCATCCTGCATGATCAAGAGACAGGAGTATTCTTTCAGCAGGGCCCTCCTCCAGGTGGTGGTGCTATATTTATCCTGTGCACTAGCCTCTAACTGGAAACATACTACCACCACTATCACTATCACTATCACTATTTTCTCATGGTTCCTCTACCTCTTTGTGCAGCACTTCCTTTATGCCTCACTCTATAATTAGCCAGGAGCCCCAGGCTTCGTCAGGTCCTAAGCCACTCCCCCTATTAAGGTGAGTTTTTCATCCACCTGAAAGGGACAAACTGATTTTCCATCCAACTGCGACTAGAGGCTGACTGCTTGGGGGGTGTCCTTGGAATGAATAGGAGCAGCTCTTCTAGGCATCTCCAATTCAAAAGAAGTAGTGCTAAACCTGCCCCTTGTTCTGTCAACTGTTCCTGTCAACTCCCTGATAGCTAACCCCTGCTAAGTCATCAGCAGTAACCATCAACATCTTCCTGGGCTCAGAGGCATGTCATTGCGCTCTGAGCCAGATGTTGTTAACTCACCCAGCCAATTATGTATATTCCAGCTCTGGGGGAGTAATGCATGGCAAAAATGATTTTAAACAACTTCTGGCCCAGGCAGCCTAAATTCATTTTTATGAAGTTTAAGAAGTTAATTTTATGCTTACGTAGTCCAAAAATCTGATTGCACCTTTAAAGTACATTTAGAAACTAAGCGAAAAATAACGTGAAGCATTTTTGTAGCTTTGGCTAAACAAAGATAGGGAATTAAGATTGAGATTCTAATCCCATCTAAGTTTATTGATGGAAAAGTCTACAAGGCCTACACAGTGAAACTGCTCCTAGTTTGTATTTCACTATGAGGGCACACTAACCCCAATATGTAGTGTTAGCATGTCAGCCTTAGGGTGATCATCCCCCAAAACTTTTGCCTTACACTTTCATATTTTTCTGATCTTGTTTTTGTTGGCCCTAGGACTCTGTGCACTTTACCACAACTAACCAGTGCTAAAGTGTGTGTACTATGTTATGTTAAATGTTATGTTAAAAATGTTATAGAGCGCAACAGCTGGCCCAGCTAAGAGGCGTCCCGGCGCTAAGCAGCGAGAGAATAGCATGCACAAAACACACAGGAGGCCTATAAGGAGGGAAAAAGAAATGTTGTAAGGGCCTTCCTAAAGTGAGGATAATTAGTGAGTCCTCGAATGAGGGCCGGCGAAGAGTTCCACAAAATGTCAGCTCTATTACGAAAGGAGTGCCAGCCCGCATGGACCCTTATCACCTGGGGGATCACTACCAGACATTGTCCCATGGATCGAAGTGATCGCGTGGGAACATAAGGTAAAAGGAGATCTGTCAGAATTTGACGGGATGCCAATTTCAGAATTTTATAGGCTATACACAGTGCCTTAAACTCAATTCGCCTGGCCGCAGGCAACCAGTGGAGACGACGGATGGCACTGGTCACTGCAGATGTTCTGCGCAGGCCCAAACGAGATCTAGCGGCTGCGTTCTGGACTCTCTGTAGATTTATTTGCTCCCAAATACAGAGAGCAAGCATAATCCAACCTAGACAAGATCAAGGCCTGAATAATGATTTGCCTAGTCGTTGCATTGAAGAAGGCCAAGATAGGTTTGAGCCCGCGTAACAAACCGAAACAGGTTCCCGCCACCTTTTTAGTCTGAGTCTGAAAATTGAGTGAGGTGTCCATCCAGACCCCCAGGTTCTTTACTTCAGGCTTAGGGATAGGGGCCTTACCCAAACTCTTGGGCCACCACAGCTCGTTCCAGCAATCATGGTTCCCTCCCACCAACAGCACTTCAGACTTGTTGGTATTCAGTTGAAGACAGTTGGTGGTCATCCACTCGGCAACCGCCGAGCGGTCGCCTCGATATCTCCTGGCGTCCTGCTTGGGGGTCACTCGAAAGAGCCACCACCAACTGAGTGTTGTCAGCGTAAGAGACCATGGTCAACCCTCTGCTCCTGGCTACAACCGCATGGGGTTGGACATAAAGATTAAAGAGCAGAGGGCTCAGGGATGAGCCTTGTGGGACCCCATGGCTTATAGGAAAGGTGCCAGAGGCAAAGGGGGGGGCAACCACCTTAAATGTTCTGTCTGCGAGGAAGGAGGACAGCCACTTAAGTGCTGAGCCAGTAACACCAGCCTCCGACAGCCGATTCATCAAGATGGTATAAGACACCGTGTCAAACGCGGCACTGAGATCCAAAAGGATCAGTACCGACATCTGCCCCGCATCTAAGGCCTTCCACAGATGTTCAGTTACGGCCAAAAGTGCTGACTCAGTGCTGTGGCCAAGTCGAAAACCATTTTGAGAGGAATCAAGTCTGTGGTTTACAGTAAAATGTTCCGTGAGAAAGGAATTAATGTAGGCCTCTGTGATCTTCGCAGGTAACAGGGAAATAGGCCAAAAACATTCGGGTTTTTCAGGGTCTAAAGAAGGTTCCTTGAGCAACGGTATTACCCTGGCCTGCTTCCAAGCCCTGGGCACCACCCCTGCACTCAAGGACCCATTGATCACCAATTCCAGAGGGTGTATGATGGTGGGTAAGATCATTTGAAATTGGTCAGACTTCAGAGGATCAGCAGGGGAGCCTGACTTCACCTTGGAACAAAGTGTCAGTAAGACCTCTTGAGTGATGGGGGAAAAACCTTCAGGATGCCATCAATGAGGTCTCAGGATATCTCAGGGGGGCCTATAGGAACCACAGGAAAGCTTTTATAGATGTCCTCAACTTTCCTGACAAAAAACGTTGCCAGCTCGTTGCATTGCAGATCAGAGGTGATCACGGAACCTGCGGCGGCCTTCTGTGTTTTAAGCTCCGTGACTGTGGAGAAAATGCTCTTAGCTGGATTGGAACTCCTGCTAATTTGCTCGCCATAAAATGCGGCGCGCTCAACATGGAGAGCCCTATGGTATCGCTTAACAGCAGCGCGGTAGAGATCCTTGGACACAGGGTCATAATCCTTTCACCAAGTTCTCTCCAGCTTCTTACAGATCTTGCGTAAAACAGCTAGTTTAGCGTTATACCAAGGATTAGATTTAGTATGCCGATTCATAGACAGCTAGGTGGGAATAAGGCCGTAACGCCCTAAAACATGGTAACATTGGCTTAGCCCTAATTGTTATTACTTTTAAGCACCTAGTAAAGTGGTATTGCATGTACCCAGGACCTGTAAATTAAATTCTACTAGTGGGTCTGCAGAACTTGTTGTGCCACCCACTTAGGTAGTCTAGCAAAACTCCCTCAGGCGTTCCATTGCAGCCTTTGTGGGCAGCTTTTAACTGCCATTTCAACCTAGCAAAATAAACCTTTCTCCAGGCCTAAACTTTCCTAGTACATACATGTCACCCCTAGGGTAGCCCCTAAACAGTGTTAAGGACAGTGTGCAATGTGTTTAAAAATAAGACAAGTACATTTAAGCTTTAAATATTCTGATAAGGAAAAACTCCTTAATTCGTCTTCCACTATTGCAAGGCCACTTCTCTATAGGATGACAATGGAGCTACCTTATTAAATTTAATAAGGATATCTTACAAATGGATATACAGTTTGTATTTGGTGACTTTGGAATTGTAATGAAAAATCCCATTTTATGGTCAAGTCGGATTTTACATTACAGTTTGAAAATGCCACTTTTAGAAAGCTGGTATTTATCAGCCCTAGCCATTTATTGCCTGCAGCCTGGCTCTGGGTCACATGAATAGGCATAGTTGGCAGTTGGCCTTTGTGTATTCCTTCTACACAGCCACACACAATAGTAGGCTTAAGTTTGCCTGGATGGGCAAATCATTGGCAGGATGGAAAGGACAAAGCTAGGTACAGCTCTACTTACACCGGAATAGGCTGTGTCCTGCCTTCACACAAGGGATTGCATACTCCCTGTACATAATTTGGAGCCATGGCAGGGGAGTCAGGAAACCTGAGCGCTTCAAATGGAGTCCTCTAGAAGTTTCTCCCACTTCAAAGAAGGCACCAAATATAAATAATGAACCTCAGACACCAACTCTTCTGAATACGCCTGGACCTGTGGAAGACTCTGCTAGAAAGAAGGACTGTTGTGCTGCTGAAAGCAGTACTACTCTGCGGGACTGCTGCCCTGCTGTAATGCCCTGCTGCCAATTACCTGGATGAGCCAGACTGGAACCTGAACCCAGGACCACCGGAGTGACTCCAAGGGCTAATCTCTTATAACCAGCACTTGCGCTCTGCAACGGTGAGTCCTACCCTGCCAAGTGGTGTCAACTCACTCCTAGACCCTTGGTAATGGGTCTGATGGTTCTCTGCCAGCCCATCTGTGGACCAAACAGAACCAAACAGTTCTGCTGCGCAGCGCAGCCCTGAGCCGAACTGACATATCACCTCTGCCGCATGGACCTTCCCAGTGCAAGGACTTCACTGCGCTTTCACAGCCTCATTGGAACAGCCGTTGTGCAACGCATCCTCAACACAGGCCCTCGCCTCGCAAGCCCCAAGTCGATAGTAGGCAAAAACAAAGACTCAGGACACTTCAATAAAAGACTTGCAGCTTCTTTGGAATCAGCGGGTGCGTGATGCATCCTCGATGCAAGACTTAGCATTGAAAGCCACCTCGTCATCGGTCTTCCTCGACGACGATGCAGGATCTTGCATCGAAGCCTTGCAGCGCGCCAAAAACAACAGTGCAAAACACATCTCCGACTCAGACTTCCCCTCGCCTCGGCTGCGCAATGCATCCTCAACACTGGACCCCCCAACGCTCCGCTGAATTTATAATGCTCTTCTTCAGCTGGCCTAACTGGGTCCCTGTACCCAACCCACGCTCCATCGCGATCGGCCTGAACTTGTGACTTTGTTCTGGTCCTGGTGAACTGATAATCACATTTGGCACTTTGTGCTTTTTGGCTGAAAACTTTAAACTTTCCTATCTGTTTCTACTGATTGGATTTTCGTCATTTTGGTCATATTTGATTTATTAGAAATTACTCTACTATTTAAATCAGATTGTTCTTATGTTGTGTAATCACTTTATTACTGTTTGAAGTGCTGCATAAACACTCTACACATTGCCTATAAGTTAAGCCTGACGGCTCTGTGCCAGGCTACCAGAGGGTTGAGCACAGGTTAATTTGGAGTTTGCTTGTGGACAAGGATTGTAGTTTCTGCTTGAATAGGATTTCACCCCCCTAAACCAGCAACCCAATTTCTTACAAGTGGCTTCCTCAAGTTTGTATATTAGTACCCTGCCCTGTGGGCTTACAAGGCACATTTTAGTAGTGACTTCAGAATATATAAAATGGGCTTCCCCTACATGGCAAACACACTTTTCCTTGCCATATGTCACTGCACTGCATACGTCAAATGCAACCTATCCAGTGGCGATCTTGGTAAATATATATTTTTGTCATGTAAGTAAGTGATGTAAATATACACCCCAGCCCACATAATATTTACCTTTTAATGTATGCACTTTAGGTAACACTTACAATGGATTTACATGGAATTTAAATATGCTACAAAGGGAGTTCCAACATTCAGCACATGTTAGAAGGGAAGCACAGTCAATTTACAACTGTTTAGCAGTGATAAAGTACACAGAGTTCTAAATCCTGGAAATACAGACATTTATGAATTGGGGGACCTCAACCAACAAAAATGAGGTAATTTCTTAAAATAACATTTCATCGGTGACGAACCAAAGAATTCAAACAATCACCAATAATGAATGAAGGGTGGGGGGCGTGGCTAGACAGGCCATCATGGCGGACGTGTGCTAGATAGCTCCGTCCAGCTCAACGTTGATCCGTTGATTATCCTAGCTCCCTCGGACGCCACAGTGGTCCTTGAGGGGATATCCTGTTTCTGGTGGCCTGCAGGGTCGGTCCGGCGCCCTTGTGTGTGGCTGCGGGGCAGGTGGACGGAGGTGACCGACCCGGCGTGCTGAGGCCCAGCAGTGATGCCGGGGTTTCGATTTTGGAGAGCCCGGGTCGGCGCGGCTACCTGCGACTGATACCTACACGGCGGGGGAGCGCCGACCGGAATCGGGGCCGTGGGCAGGGCGGGCAGGCCCGGAATGGTCACTGGCGGTGGTCCCCGGACGAGGAGACGGCGGGGGGAGTGCTCCGGCCAGGTTCCCAGGCAGCTTCCGACTCGACTGCAGCGCGGGTGATTACTCCCGCATCCCGCTGCCTGGAGCCTCGGCGTGGTGGCAGTGGCACCCGGAGGGGTGAGCGGGGCATTACTTTGCCCGAAGGGGGCCCCCCCTGGCCGATAAGAAGCCGACAACAACCCCCCCCCCCCCTGGCTGCCGGAGATCGGCGGTCGGGCCGGGCCGCGTTGGGGGAGTAGCGGCGCAGTTGTTACACATTGGGCAGCGAGGACGCCCTGAGGCCCGAGCGGTGGCCCTGCGGGGACCTACTGGGGGTGGCCCACCCCCCTGGTGGCAGTAGCCAGACGTCGGTATTGAGGTGACCCTGTGTGGCGGGGACCGTTGCCCCCCTCCGGTGACCTGTGGGCCCCCTCTTCTTAGAAGGCGACTGGACGGTGCAGGAAACGGTTGGGAGGCCCCCCTTCCTCCAGAGAGATCGGCGGTCGGGCAGGACCGCGCAGAGGGAGAGACGGCATGGCGTTCCCAGGCCGGACATTGGGGGAGCCTGTGTGGCGGCTGGGGCGGGCCTGGACCTGTGCCTTGGCCTGAGTGGGGACGGCCCGCGTCTTTGGATGTGGCGGTTGGGCCCTCGGCGGTGAGGGGCGAGGGAACACGGGCCCGTGCCCGTCGACTGTGCCCCCTGTTGGTGCATGCCCACCGGGATTCAACTTGCTCCGAAGCCTGGGAGCCCACTGCTGAAGACAACCACCCTCCGGCGCTGGTGACAGTATAACCGGTGGTGATCCCATGCACAGGTACGGCTTGTGGAGTCCCCCCTTTCCCGGGGGGTACAGTGAGGAACGCGCCGGCGCTAGCAATGACAAGAGGCAGGGGGGGGGGGGCGGACACTCGCAGTAGGGCCCACTAGATAATGCGGCGATGTTGGCTGCCATCACCCAATCGAGGGACATGCTCGATGCCAAGATTGTTGCGGTTGGATCCGACGTAATGTTACTGCAGCAGGACCTACGAAATGCGGTCTCTCGCATAACAGAGGCGGAAACGCGCGTATCAGGGGTGGAGGATGATGTTGTGACCCTCAAACAAGAGGTGGCGAAGTTGGAAAGTACTCAGAAAGGCCTGGCACTGCGTGTGGAGGATGCCGAAGGGCGGGCCCGACGCAACAATCTGCGCTTCGTGGGCTTCCCGGAGGGATGCGAGTCGGGTGGCATGGAGCGTTTCCTCACGAGGTGGCTCGAGGGTTGGATGCCTCCGGACGCCCTCTCCCACTGCTTCATCATTGAACGGGCACACAGGGCGTTAGTGCAGGCCTCGCCCAGTGATCGCGAGGCTGCTGAACTATTTCGATCGCTACGCCATCCTGAAGCAGGCCATGTTTGAGAATCATCGGATCATGGTGTTTCCAGACCACACACGCATGGTACAACAGCAGCGCCAGTCGTTCCAGGCAGCCAAGGCCCGACTGAGAGAACTTAAACTCCAGTATGCCCTGCTGTTCCCGGCGCGCGTTCGCATGGTGTTTCAGTCACAAACTTTCTTCTTTGACTCTCCGTAAGACGTCTTCAAATGGACGGATGAAACTGTGCGGGTGAGGGCCCATACCTCCCCAGGTCGGCATTTTGATTCCTCGTTGGGTGAGGGGGCGCAGCAGGCCTCGCAGAAACAACACCGGCGGAACCCTCGGAGGTTCTGATCATTGAGGCGGTCACAAACATGCAGCTCAGGGGTCGGGGGAGACACAGCGCCCCGGTCATATAAGACTGGATCCTCAGTTCCGGCTCGCGGGGATAGTCCTCGAGAACCCTCGTAATTGGACCAGATGCAATGATGTTTGTTGTATTACCGTGGGAGCCCTGTGTGGGCTCGGACCCTGCAGCTCTCATACCTGTAGGTAGCGAGAGGGACTGTTATGGGTGGTAAGTTAGGGATCCATTGGTGGGAGAGGCCCAGGTCCCCCGGTTGGGGGCCCGGGTTCAATCCGACCGCGACAGGTACTTCAAGGTTCCATGAGGTACGGGGTGGGGGGTTTGTTAGGGGTTGGGGTTGTTTGGTTCAGGGACTGGGTTGCGCTTTCACACCGACTGTCACATGCAGTTCATACACTTTGCTACAGCTATTGCTCTGGGCCCACACACACTACACACCTACATGGCTAGTGAGTTGACAACTGTCCAGGGACCATTGGGCACCCTACTGGTTGTAAGCTGGAATGTTCGTGGGCTTTTAGATAAAATTAAGCTGGGGCGGTCCAGCGACAGGCCAAGCGGATAGGGGCTGATGTTCTCCTTTTGCAGGAAACCCATCTGATGGGCTCCAAGGTACTCTGCCTACAGCGCTATGGGTATCAGCAGGTGTTCCATGCTGGCTTCACACAGGGATCTCGGGGTGTGGCTATCCTTGTTCACCGTAGAGTTCCTTATGTAATGTAATGTAATGTAATGTATGTATACTTGTAAAGCGCAATGTTACCTCGTTACGTGGTGTCCTGGCGCTGTATACCGCTGGGGAACCCGTCCTGGCTTTCCCTGTGAGAGGGCACACCCAAGGTGAAGCCAGACATCCCCGGCACTGCTGGGGCCATTGTGGAGATTAAGCAAGCTATTGCCCAGAGTTGCAGAGTGGGACCCATGGTTAGCGTAGGCACCTAGGCGAGAATTATCGAGTCCGCGGACATTGACCCAAGACCCGGCCGCGTCGGGAATTGAACCCTGGTCCCGGGCCGACTTCTGCTTCAGGGTCTGCCCCTTCTAACCAGTGAGCCACACTTCTCCACACCAAGTTGCACGCACTGGTGTCGGGTCTGAATTGGGTGGACACGTGGCGACTTCACCATGGCACCAGGAGGGAGTACAACTTCTTGTCGGCAGAGCATGCGTCCTTCTCCAGGATTGACTATGTGTTTGTCCCTCAGGGGGTGGCCTCGAAGGTGGTGTCAGCTGGTATCCACCCCAGAGGGTTATCAGATCATTCCTCAGTGAACATTGACTTGCAGCTGGGTGGGGCGCGGCCTCAGTTCCGATGGTGCCTCTCGGTGTGGCATCTGCAGAATACGGAATATGAAAAGCATATGAGGGAGGCGATTGGAGACCATTGAACTACGAACCTAGGCTCGGTCTCGGGCGCGGCGACCCTGTGGGAGGCGATGAAGCCTACCCTTCGTGGGGCAGACATCGAGGCAGCGCAGGGAGGCCTTGGTTGAGGCGAAGCAGTGGTGGAGAGACTGGAGCGCCAATGTCGAGAGGATGGTGGGGGGGTGAGGGTGCGACGCCTGTTGCAGGCTCAGCAGTCATGTGCCTCTCTTCTGCTAGATGAGGCGAGACAGGCATGGTTGGCAACGCGTAGCAGGGTCTGTCAATGGGGTGACAAATCTAGCAAACTGCTACACAGGCTCTGTCAGGGGGCCCTTCGCCCCCAGGCCCTTACTGGAATACTAGATGAGCGCGGTTCACCGTTGGTGGACCCCCAGCCGGTAGCAGATAGTTTCTCAGCATACTATGCGGACCTCTATGCCCCGCGGGAATGCCTAGCGGAGGAGTGGGTGGAGAGATTAATTTGTGATCTTCCGCCAAAGACTGTGTCAGATGAGATGCAACAGCAACTAGACCTCCCACAGTCGGATGAAGAACTGGCAAGGGCCCTGGGAGGGCTCAATTCTAGGAAGGCCCCGGGCCCCAATGGGTTTCCGAGCGAATTTTTCAAGCGATATCCTCAGCTGACTTTGCATTATCGTGCGGTAGTGGAGGAATCCAGGGAGGCTGGAAAGCTCCCCCCCGACTGGCGCCATGCGGAGGTGGTAGTGTTTCTGAAGCCGGGTCGGCCCCCGGAGCAGCACGCCTCCTACCTTCCGATCTCGCTCTTAAATGTGGAGGTCAAGGTGTTGGCCAAGGTGTTGGCCAACCGCCTCTTGCCACATATATCGGCCCTCGTACACCCTGACCAAGCGGGCTTTATGTCCCAAAGGGCGACACCCCATAACATTAGGCGGGCACATGTGGCACTGGCAGAGATTCGGCGGTCCGAGACTACAGCTGCCCTTCTACTGGCAGACATTGCTAGAGCATTCAACTCCCTCAGCTGGGTTAACCTCTTTGCCCTTTTACGCAGACTCAATCTTGGTCCACGTTTCTTGTCATATATTCATCTCCTGTACACCGTGTTGACGGCATCAGTGAGAGTGTCCGGGGCAGTGTCCTCCAGTTTCTCTGTGCGGCATGGCACGAGGCAAGGCTGCCCCTTGTCCCGTACCTATTCGCCCTGGCAATGGAGCCACTAGCGGCCTGGGTTCGCATAGATGCACAGCTGAAGGGATGCAAGTGGGTCCCCGGGGCCTCGGACAGAATTGCGATGTACGCTGATGACGTCCTCTTCTTTCTAACGGACCTCAACAGGTCGGGCCGAGGATACTGGAAGATATGAGGATCTTTGGCGAGTCCTCCGGACTATACATGAACCCTCGGAAATCTACCCTGTGGATACTGGGGAACCCCGGAGCGGTGGTGCCCTGGGCCGATGTGCTACAGAAGGCGGATAGTGGGCTCAAATACCTGGGAGTGTTTCTCAAGGACGCACCCATGGTGTCAAGGGAGAGGAACTTGGCACCGGTTTGGGAGCGCGGCGAGATCGGACATGAAACTCTGGTCCTGTATGCCTCTCACGATATATAGCCGATCGCGATTTTCAAGATGGTTGCACTCCCGCGGCTGCTCTACCAGCTACAGAACCACCCGTATCCGATAGCGCCCAGATGTTTTTCACAGGTGAACTCTGCGCTGGGGCAGTTTCTGTGGGGGGGAAGGGCAGTCTGAGTGGCGATTAGTACGTGCTTTCTGTCCACGTACTGTGGGGGTCTGGCGACCTACGATATCCTTTCCTATTATCAGGCCTCACATTTCCTGATCTTGAATGAGTGGTGGTACGGTGCCAGGGGAGACCCGGCGTACGCGCTGGAGCAGCTCCAGATGGAATCCCACACCCTACATACGATACTGTATTCAGCACCGCTGCGACGGGATTTACCGCCGGCTACGAAGATGGTCTTTAGTGTCTGGCGCCACTCCTCGAAACGCATGGGGTGGTGGAATAGGTTGACGGAGGAAACCCCATTGTGGCATAACGGGCGATTGCCGGAGCTCGTGACCCTACGGGGCTTTTCCGGGATTGGGATGCCATAGGGATCTCGACCCTGGGGGATGTAGTGCGGAATGGGACACTTAAGTACTTCAAGGACCAGCAGAAGGTATTCCTTATGCCTCGTTCTCAGTTCTTCCGTTACTTGCAGCTCCGCCATGCCCTTTCCCCAAGCTTGGTGGGCGTTGAGGCGCTCCCGGAGTTTAGTTCTCTGGGGGCCAAGGTCTTTATGGGAGACCATGAGACCGAGAAAATTTCGAGGATCTACCAATCCCTGGTCACTCATACTGCCCGGACGACTGACAAATTGCGAGGAGTGTGGGAGGAGGACGTCAGTCCTCTTGAGGAAGAGGATTGGAGCGAGGCCCTAGAGGCCCCGCGGGGGGCCACCATAGCCATGCGTCTCCGGCTCATTAAATTTAAATTCCTCCATCGTGTCTATATCACCAGGACCCGGTTGTGGCGAGTGGGCCTGATCGCCTCCCCGGAGTGTCTTCGATGTGGCCGGAAGGAAGGCACCTTTTTCTATACGGTATGGTCATGCACCGCCCTACACCGCTTTTGGCGAGGGGTTTATACATGCTAGTCAGAGGTGTTGGGGTGGACGCTCCTGCGCAATCCGCGGCTGGCCCTGCTCCATGTGATGGAGGGGATCGGTGGTAACGTCTATAAATGCCATCTGTTGCTCCAGGGCCTCAGCCTGGCAAAGCGAGACATCGCCAGGGGGCTCGAGCGGCTCATCTTTGTGGCCCGTGGCTGTCCACGCAAGCACTATAAAATATGGAAAAGGTGGGGGGACTACAGAGGATTGTGGCTGGACCCCCCCGGGTGATTTCGAGGCTCCCTCTAGTGATTGATGTGAGAGGGGCTGTCTGGGGAGCTAGGTCCTGTTTGACGCGGGTGCTCCTGAGTGGTGCGGGACCCTGGGAGGGGGACTCTGTTGTGGATGCTCCTTTGCGTATGTGTGGCTTTCAACGGGCGATTCATTGGTAAACCATGTTTTGGACTTGATGGTCGATAGCGCAATCTGGGGTGGGGTGACGGGGGGTAGGTTAATTGGCTTGTCTGACTGAGGTTTCTGGCAGCGGACTCTGCTTCTCTGTCCCACCCAATGCCTGCTGGCGCTTCGTAGGTTGCTGTTGCAGCGGTCTCTGGAGTACAGAGCCCTGCGCCTTTAGTTGGGCACTGTGGACAGGACACTCTATTGGCTAGGAATGTATTCCATTTATTTTGGTTTCTACAGCAGATGTATGCAGAGCAATAAGGTTGAATCTATTATATTTTATGCCGGGCCTTGATATGATGGAAGAGCTGGGTGGGTGGGGGGGGAATGGTTTTGTTCCCTTTTAGGTTTCTTAAAATTCAAGTGAAGAATTGATATGTAGTCGCAGTCCTATTAGACTGGGTATTTGTTTTATCCTTGAGGTGATGCCCCCGATAGCGAGATGTGCAGACACACTTCTTAACTAGGACTATTTACAGAGCTATGTCATATCTGGTCATAATTTCGGCGGGGTGATTCATTGTTTAATTGTGTACTGCAATGCTTTTCTTTAATAAAATATGTTTGTTTTTTTAATTATGAATGAAGGGTGAAAAAATGGTGCATTAACATAAGCATCTGCTTTAAAAAAAAATCTTTTTGATGATCAGAAATGACAAAACACCTTAAACACAAATAGTTTCATATGTTTTATAAGTATCTGATAATTCGTTAACCACATTCTCCAGTATACATTATTTGTGTAACACTGAATCAGCAATAAAGAAAAACATTCTTGAGAGCTGCATTTTGCTAGGACAAAAATAATTTGACCACCTCTTCCTGTGGACAGTTACTTACTGCTCACCATTTGACCCCTGTAGAATGATTGTGGATATTGGTATTTCTATGCTAGTTACTTATCTTCATTTTAGGGTGAACACCATAGAGACTGTTTACTCAAATCTTTTGAGTATACATTGGTTGAACTCAAAGAGAAACACAAATTGAATAGCCATGCCTTAATTGAAAGTAGAAAATGTTAATGTTGAGACCTACGCTGAAGACAATGGCTTTGGGCTTATAATGGCTGGTGTAAGCCTTCTGCTTTAACATTCCAATGTTTGTCATTCTGTCTCTCCCTTTTTAATTTAGAACATTCAACCATCAGTGGGTGGAATGTTCTAATAGTTGTATAGCCCTTTTGCCTTGGCCATACCCGTTGTTAAAGGCCCTCTCCTTCATATAGAGCTATAATTCTGTTTTAGGGCCTTTAACAACTGGTATAGCAATCAGCAACGGGCTATAAGGCTATAGTAAAATTTCAACATCTATCCAAAACAATATCACTTGGAAGTTCATAAGGCTGAATATTATGGGGACATATTACCAAGCCTGGCGATATTTGATTATCGCCGCTTTAGCGGCCATTTTCGGCCGCTAAGCGGTGATAATTATATTGCCCTATTAGCAAGCTGTTGCTAACTGATGTTAGCGACAGTTTTTAGACGATAGCGAGCGGTTTGGGGCCCGCTTTGCATGTCAGCGATATTTTTCGCTAATGACATGCAAAGTGGACGTACCCAACCAGTTAGCGACTGAAAGCAGTCGCTAACGTCGCTATAGCCTATTACCAAGGCAGGCGTATCGATGGAAATATTCGCGCTAAGCGTGAATATCTCCAAAAACTAACACCTGCTCAGACCAGTTCTTAGCCATTATATCCAATGGGAGTTGGATATTGTGGCTAAGTCCCTGTTAGCGATAATGCGTGAATATCGCTGGATTCTCAGCGATATTCTCTGGCATTTCGCCGCTAATGGCTGGAATTTTAGCGCATTTGAGATAAACGTTGCTAATAGCACGTTATCTCTGCGATAAAATCAGGCGGAGCACGGCGATAGAAAAAATGTCGCTAAGCTTAGTTAGCGATAATTTTCGCTAGTTGTTGATAATAGGCCCCTGAGTTTTTATCTGTAGCACAGATGGAATAAGTATACTTGTGTTCCTTCCAATCCTGCTCTACCATCTGTCACCAAATGTCTACCATAAGAAATCTGAATATTAAAATAAAAACATAAAATATTGGTTAAAGGGAATGTGATGGCCAAGTAATGGCAATGGCATGGTAATAAATCCACCAGACAGATTGAGAGACTGTCATGTCTTCTATACAGGGCCTATTGTAGTTCTCCCTATGTTAGCCTAACTGTGCACGGCACAGGCCACATTTGCTTTGCACACATTACTTCATAATCACGTTTGTTTCTGTGCCACATTGTATTTTCACACAGAACCTGCAGTTGTTTTGTAGTTCTGTTCTTTCCTGGGATTTAGTCTGAACAGCAGACAAGATCAAACAATAATGTCCCTTGTTATTTGGTCTGGTCAGGCACTCACACCTAGACACAACACAGAAAAGCAGCTGTTGTTTATGAACAGTGAACTTTGTCATATATTTATTTATTTGTTGGATTTGTAGAGCGCATGGCTGCCCGGGTGCTTCTCATCACTGAAGAGAATTCTGACAGTGAAGAGCTGGACCAGCAGCTGATTATTGTGGGAAGAGCCAGGTTTGCACATCATGGTAACACAGAGAGAGAGACAGATATTTTCCTGACAGAAGATCACAGCTGTATCTGAGATGTAGAACGTACATCTGTGTATGCTAAGGTACGCGGTCCACTGCTAAACCCTGAGATTTTAGCTGTATAATCAGTTCTGATTCTGTAGAAGGGGAGGGGAAAAGGCAATACTGTCTTATAATATGACAGGGCTTTTCATAATATACAGTTTATTGACAATGCTGATGGTATTCTTGGTAGGCAGTTGTATTCTAATTGTGGCACGTATACTGCATTCACAGCACAATAGTATAAAAAAACATTGTGTCGCTTTCATATTTTATTGTGGGCAAGTGTATGAGTGAAAGGGGGTGTCCTATCACCACAATCCCTGAGAGGATCGAGAGTCTTGTGTTCTGGGGTGTCAAATCACTTGTTCCTCTGGGTATGAGTAGGAGGGCGAGTAAGACACTATAGCTAGTCGGACTTAGACTCATGGTACTGCGGTGGTATGGTGACTCAGTCCCTAACTACTGATGTTCTATGGTCCCAAGCATAGTTTTGTTCCTGAGCAGAATCCCTGTAACAAGATGAGTAACCAAAAGTTTTTATACAGGCTGTGGGAAATCTACGCAGCTACTAGCCGGTCGGACTTCACAAAGTCAAACCAAAGAACTTCTAAAAGTATTATTTTGTAGCAGGTCTCAAGGCTGTATTGTAGTGCTCCTCAACTTTTATGCAGGCAGCGGAACCTGCTTTTCAGAATAGCAAATGTACGCTCAATTACACAGCGCGTTCACTTGTGTGCGCGGTTGTATCTTCGCTCTCTTGGATTAGCAAGATTGAGGTACGGTGTAAGGATTCATTTTGTGGACTACATATGCACTGTCGCCTGCAGGATGAAATACATATGGTTATTCACTGTACTCTCACTTCAGCCCTTAACTTTATGTAGGCGTGCTTGACATGCATTTACCTAGCAGGTAGCCCTCGCCAAATCCGCCCCCAGTGAGACGTCTGAATATCCCACTGTGCCTGAAAATTAAGGAACCGTGGGCCAGATGTAGGAGCCCTAATACCGGCCGTTTCCCACCGGTATTAGGGTTTTCGGGTTTTAGGGTTTTCAGATGTAGGGGCATGTTATTTTAAGAATCAGTAATTTTACCGATTCGGTAAATATACCGATTCTGTAAAATACCGAATCGGTATATTTACCGAATCGGTAAATCCAAATGTAGGTGACACTCTTAAGAGTGCCACAGGCCCTTAAGAGTCGGTATTTTACCACACACCTATTGTGTGGTAAAATACCGAATTCAGGTGTGCATGCACACCTGTGCAATGTGACAAGGGCATGTCTGTGTGCCACATGGTACACATGCCTGTATTTGGGGTGCTAGAGGGTGTCAAAGTGACACCCCCTGCACCCTTGCTGGAATCGGTATTTACCAAATCGGTAAATACCGATTCGGTAATGCCCATTGATTCCAATGGGCGTCAATGCCCATAGGAATCAATGGGCATTACCGAATCGGTATTTACAGAATCGGTAAATACCGAATCTTAATGATTCGGTATTTACCGATTCTGTAATACCTACATCCCCCCCTCTATTTTACCACTTCTTAAATACCGAATCGGTAAAATTCGGTATTTAAGAAGTGGTAAAATAAAATTACCTACATCTAGGCCCGTGTGTGCTGCCAGGGTATTTTGCCACTATATCAGTTATGATATATTTGGTGTTGCAGATGACCTGTATGTTGAGGGAATGGTATGATTTGCAGTTTCTAGATATGTACTCATTGTTGGAGGGGGGTGAGAAGGCTACATGGGTACCATCTATGCAACCAATGACATGGGGGAATTGGGCAATCTGGTAGTAGTCCAGTTTGGTTTGCTGCAATCCCTGTTGTGTGGAGGGGAATGTGATGTGATGATGTAGCCTCTGTACCATTGCATCCAGGAATGAATGGAAGAAGCACGACAGGCAACTCTGGGAGACCACTCCTGCTGCCGCTATCACCCCCTGGAAGCTCCCTGTTGCCAGTAAGTGCAGTGAACCGAGGACCTGCGCAATTGGTGGTATGATTCGGGTCCTGCGGGTTGGGTGTTCAATCATAGGTTTTAGCTCTGCAATCAAGTCCAGTATGGTAACTGATTCCGGCCTATACTGAAGACCCGTTCCTGGTGCCTCCTTCTTTGTGCAGCTTCTTGAATCCGCATCCTCCTGGCTATCACATACAGAGCTGCCATTGTGGAAAGCCCTGTAGCATTGTGGGCCTGTTTAAATAGGTTGCACCTGGTTACCACCTGCTCAGAGTTGGTTTAATAATCATGTGCAAATTTGTGAATTTCATGAATTGGCAATTTGTGAATTTTTGATACATAGATTTGCGATTTCGCAATTTGCAACAATTTTTGCGATTATCGCAAATAGCGTGTCAGTATTTGCTAAGTCGCAAAAGAAATTCGCTGATTGTCTGACTAGCAAAATAGGTATTCGCAATTTTTGCGAATTCTTATTTAGCACTGCGAAACTCTGTCATACATAGGGGGAGCTATTTGGCGATCGCAAACACTGTTTTTTAGCGATTCGCAGTGTATGAGAACTCCAAAAAGTTTGATACATATGGCATATTAACTCTGTCCTGTATTCAGCACACACACCATCGCAGTCAGCCTGAATTTGTGACTTGGACCCAGTCTACCGCAACCAGATAACTACGGTTGACGCTTTTTGCTTCTTAGCGATTGATTTATACAAAACCTTTGAAATTCTCTATCTCCAGTTCTACTAAATGGATTTTTGATGTCAAATATTTTATCAAAATTCACTCATTTTCAAAATTGGTTTGGGTTTTTTCTTTTGTTGTGGTTTCACTGTATTACTGTTTGTGTGGTGCAGAAATACACATTCCCTCTAGGCTAAGCCTGACTGTTTTTGTGCCAAGCTATCAGGGCTTTAAGCAATTTAGTGACTGTTGTGGTTCACCCTGACAGGGAGTGTGGCTGTTTCTTGAGAAAAATTCACACACTCATCAACCAACAACCCAAATTCTCACATATATCATAATAGGAATTAAGAGGAATGTGCTGAACACTAATCTTAACAGGGAGTAGGCAGAAATGTTTAGTTCAGAGTAACTCTTGTAAATGCTGTCGCTAGTGGAGGTGGTATCAAGTATGACTGATTGATGGGGTTGATGTGGAAGAGCATTTATAGTGAATTTAACACTGCGAAATAGTAGTTTTGGACTTAACTTGTTTCAGAAAACTATTTGGCACTCATGATTCACTCATGGACTGACAGGTTTTTAGAACCCAGTGTAAGTTTTTGCTAGATACGGGGGTGTGGGTAGAATTGTTTTTTATCAGGCTAGGCACAATAAGGTAGTTTGTGGTCATCAGTGGTACCAAGGAGTGACCAGTGGAGATATTGAAAGGTGCGGTGATAGACGAGGTTTTAAGAGACTGAACAAGAGCTCGATGGAAGTCAGAAAGGAGAAATAGTTTGAACTGCTAAGATAAGAAGTAGAGCAAATAGTGGTTGAATGGTTCTGTGTCTTGTTATCCCAAAAAGCTTTTTAAGTAGGATGCTCTAGTCTGCAGGTTTAAAAGCAAAACCCCACTGAATATTTTAACTATTAAGACTCATGCCTCACCCTCAACTGTATTACACTTAATCTAGTCATTGTTCTAGTCAAGGTAGGATTGTAGTCAGGAAAACGAAATTAGGGATCTTGGAAGTGGGTGGATCGTTCTGAGCCTGTAGTTGCCCTTGGGGGCAAAAGGAGTCAAAGGGTGCTATTCACAAGAAAGGAATTGATGATGATATGTTTGAGAGTCCTTCTTTAAAGGACTGAATAATGCGTATAGTACGGAGTAACTAGTCACAAAGGCACTTATTGGAAAATAGGTGTCGGTAGTGTTTTCTGATGATATTGGAATGGTTTTAAAGGTTTGAGTGAGTGAGATGGGTAATGGTGACTGAGTAGTTTTTATCAAACTTTGTTGGTGTTTTCAGCAGTTGGTTTGTGGTTCAGTTGACCAGCGTTTAACATATTTCTCTATAGGTTCTCTGTAGTTTCGAGTCTAGGCAGGAAAAGATACAGACCCCAAGATTATGTCGAATCGTTCACAAGAGAGATTTATTGTGCTTTTGAACATCCAGGAGACGTGGTCTTTCAGTGTCATGAGGATGGATTTGTGGTTTTCGCAGATTTTTTGTGGATGATTTTCTTAAGGGTGATTCAGCTTTCTGGCATTTTGTTTGAGAGATGTGTGTGCATTGTTTTTGTTTGCGGGGGTGGGGGCTGAGGTCTGTACGATGACAGTGAAGGGAATGATGCATCTTCAAGGTAGTGCAGTGATTATTTTGCAGGCGTTTGTGTAAAATAAGAGATGAGTGTATTTCCAGGGATCCGAGCAAGTATGTGGTTGTTGTGGATGTTAATTTTCACTGTGAATTGAAGACAGTGTTTGCAAAGGGGTTGATGTCACTGACCTGCAAAGTGTATAAGGAAAGCCTACGCGATGTAGCCTGTTGGTTTGCAGGTATTATTAGATCTGTTCGAATGTGTCTGCCTAGTGGCAGAGTGAGGTCAGAATGGCAATTGGCCCAGTGATATAGTTATAAGTAGTTATAAGAGGTTCGGATGTTTTATACAGAATGCCACTTTGTTGTATCAAATCTGCTAGCCGAACATCTATTAATTATTCCCACCAATCCATTACTTTACATTGGAGGGCACTCATCTCCAACAAAGAAGGCCTCACAGCCTGATGCTGATGTTAAGAATGAGGTGATTACTGGCTAGTTGTGGTGTAATAGGCATTAACAAGCGGGTGTCCCTACCTCCGCTCAGTAAGATGGTGGAGCAAGGATTTGAAACCCTAGACATAGATCGCTATTGCTTGGTAATATGCCCCAGAATCCAATGCAAAACAGATGGCTACTTGGAGGTGAATGAGGGAGGGTCAGTTAATAAACTTACTAAGTGGAACAATGGGATTAGATACACTGGAGGTCACTAGTTTAGGAAGAAAGGAGCACTCTTGCATAGCGCAAACTCTTGAACGGAATGCCTTCTAGGTACCTTCTGCATATTTTCTGAGTATACATTAGAAAACATAGCAGGAGTACCCTTATTTTAACTCCTGGCTTAATCTTGGTGCTCTGATTGTTAGAATGCGCCCCAGTTGTGACATATAAACCGCCAGGCCAGTACAAGATATTGTGAGGAGCCCAGGATCTCGTTGTTGGTCTGTTGGCTCAACAATAAGCAGTTAAGTCCCTAGGCCACACGTGTTATTCACCTCTGCAAGACTTACCTGCCCCTTCCCACTGCAGCTGGCCTTGGGGGCAGAATGTACAGGGTTACGCGCCCCTGGATGGGATCTGCGCAGCCTGTTGATTCACTAAGCAATCAGGGAAGTAAACAAACGCGTGGCTTCCGCCTGTTTTGCACGCCACGGCCTCAGAGCCCGGGCCTGGCGCAGACAGAGACAGCAGGGCCGAGGAGCGCAGGCTGGGACGTAACAAGTCGTCGGGAACAGGGCGAGGCACACGCTGAACAGAATCCCTCGCAGACCTGCAGGCACCTTCCCGAAACCACAAAACGGCAACCAAATAAACAACACTGCTCGGGCGTCTCCAGCTCCACCTCCCACTCATTGCCTCTCTTCCCCAAGCCCAAACGCCGCCTCTCTTCCTTGCATGTCCTCTTCCCTTCCCCAGAGGCGGCGTGCCGCCCTACTCCCTGCCAAGCCTGTGCTTGGCCTGGCAAGTCAGAAGCTGCCATGTGGTCGGTGCCAGTCTGTGCAGCGAAGGGGAAGACCAACCAACTCCCCTTTAGGGGAATGAACTGTCAAAATGGCTGCAATGTGAGGAGCTGAACCAAGATATTTGCTCTCTGGGCCCAACACTATAGTGCTTCAATTAGTCACCCCTAGTGTAGTCTCATCACGTCCATGACCACCTTTTTAATTATTTGGTTTTTAATATGACGCTAACCAGGCCCACAAAACGGTGTCAGAGCGATTTACAAAAAAGATGACAATTTTTATACAGTAATTAGAAAGAGCAAGTGTCGTATATGTTTACCCACATAACAATAAAGGAATAGAGTGTTTCACAACGTCAGGAGGGCTGCCTAAAAACGAAATAAAGCGCAAACAAGGGGTAAGTGAGTTACTTTAGGTTATAACTATGACTAAAATATGTAACTGTCACAAAATGACACATTATCCACCCATTGGCTTACCCATGGGTTGTTGTGCTCGCCTACAAATCAGTACTTTAGCATATATACTAACATTTCAGTACAAGAAAGTGGCAGATATTGAAAAACAAATCGGGGAAATAATTTACCCCTTTGACTTATATGGAACACGAGGCAATTTCAAGTGGGTGAAGGCTAAAACAATGCAATTTTTCCCTCAAAAAAATTGAGTCTCCAGCCTGAATCAGGACTATTGGCGAATCTGGTCAAGTGTGTACCTCTAGCACAAATTTCAGCACAATTCTCAGGCAAGTTACTGTTAGGATCCCTTTGCGACACTGCTTTATTAGCGCAAGACTGGTTGATGACATCATTGGCTCATGCCACCTGCCAAACATGAACCTGCTACAATGCCTACTTTGAAACAGTGGTTTCAGCTGGGACCACAGCACTTATTTTTAGGGACCAGCACTTATTTTTTCGCATCAGATAATTATCGAGAGCAAGGGAGGGAAAACACACAAATCGTAAAGACGGAGGTAGAGAAAGAATGAAAAAAAGTCATGCAGTAAGAAAGCAGGTAAAAGCAAGAGTGACATAAAGGAGCAGGGAATGTGTGGTGGTGGATTTAACACTACCAGCTTTGGTATTTGGTGCACTTACTTTTCATTGCACCAGCTGCAGGCTTCTGAGCAGAGCTTTAGGCACTGGCACTCTTCAATTCACCAACTAAGCACTGGACCTGTAGCGCAGCACTGGTGCTTATCACACAGTGCTGCATGAATGTTAATCGGGGTGGCAGCTTGTGTTGGTGCCACCAAGTTATGCCTCCTTTATATATGTTGTGGGGTGGTGAAGACTAGCTCTCCATGGTTTAAGGTGATTTTAAAACAGTACTCCAGTCAACTGAGTAGCTTCTGTGCTCCAAAACGCTGCCATTTGTCACACGTTTTATGTAACTTTTATGCCATGAAACACTGAAAAGCGTCGTACGAGCACACACTCACACATAACACATTTGGGCTTGTGAGAGCAAACAGAAAAATGAAAACTACACATATGTTGAGGCAAATGAGTGCAGATATAAACATTTAAGCACAGAGGATCATATTTATACAAAAGCAAAGAGTAGAACTAGAAACCATATTAAGAGTTCCTTGCAAATGTGATGAGCTGCAACTCAACCAAGCTGTAAATGAACTCAGTGGATAGCACCACCATGCACAATATCTTGTGCGAAGGATCTGTCAGAATCCCTTTCAGAAGGCTACGGGGTACGCAGGGGCTACTGGACCCAACCGCAGTGGATGAGTGGGTCGCACTGGAGATAACTTGGAGCGCCGGAAAGGGCTCACGCTGAACTTTTAAAACTAAAGCACAAGGGTAAAATCGCCGTTGTTTTTAAAAAGGCACTCACTGTATTATCACTGTCAGCCCATTCTCCTTGGTCCACTGCCAATTGTTTGGTTTGTGTTGAGGGAGGCGGGACAAAGACCCGAGCTACAGGAAGTGATTCACAACTTCCTGGCCGGGTGACCAATCAGCTGCCTGCAGCTATTAGCCCACCCACTATATCATCCCCTGCACTCCCAGACGCGAGTGGACGCGCTAGAGATAACTTGGAGCGCGGGAAAGGGCTCACGCTGAACTTTTAAAACTAAAGCACAAGGGTAAAATCGCCTTTCTTTTGAAAAAGGCACTGACTGTATTATCACTGTCAGCCCATTCTCCCCGGTCCACCGCCAATTGTTTGGTTTGTGTGGAGGGAGGCGGCACAAAGACCCGAGCTACAGGAAGTGATTCACAACTTCCTGGCCGGGCGACCAATCGGCTGCCTGCAGCTGTTAGCCCACCCACTATATCATCTCATACACTCCCAGACGCGCAGCGGGCGCACCGAACGATTCAGAAAAGGGGGTGGTGATGAACAGAGTGTCTGAATTAAGCAGACCACTCTTACCCAGTCCAAAGATCAGGGCTTGATCCATCACCGTTATTTATCTCACTGCACCATCCCAGCTCAGAACCTGGCTATATGCAAATCAGTCTGTCCCTGGCCCAGTGCATCATGGGAACAGGGCAGACTAAACTACCAAGCCAATTCTTCACCAGAAAGGAGACAAGCTACCGGGGACCGGTTTCTGGCATTTCAGCCGTCTTCGGCCCGGCTTGCTTGAATCCTGATGGTGCAGTGAGAAAGGGACTCATGTCTGAGTATACCCTGCTACACCTATAGTGGCCAAAAACGATTCAGAAAAGGGGGTGGTGATGTACAGAGTGTCTGAATTAAGCGGACCACTCTTACCCAGTCCAAAGATCAGGGCTTGATCCATCACCGTTATTTATCTCACTGCACCATCCCAGCTCAGAACCTGGCTATATGCAAATCAGTCTGTCCCTGGCCCAGTGCATCATGGGAACAGGGCAGACTAAACTACCAAGCCAATTCTTCACCAGAAAGGAGACAAGCTACCGGGGACCGGTTTCTGGCATTTCAGCCGTCTTCGGCCCGGCTTGCTTGAATCCTGATGGTGCAGTGAGAAAGGGACTCATGTCTGAGTACACCCTGCCACACCTATAGTGGCCAAAAACGATTCAGAAAAGGGGGTGGTGATGAACAGAGTGTCTGAATTAAGCAGACCACTCTTACCCAGTCCAAAGATCAGGGCTTGATCCATCACCGTTATTTATCTCACTGCACCATCCCAGCTCAGAACCTGGCTATATGCAAATCAGTCTGTCCCTGGCCCAGTGCATCATGGGAACAGGGCAGACTATCACACAGTGCTGCATGAATGTTAATCGGGGTGGCAGCTTGTGTTGGTGCCACCAAGTTATGCCTCCTTTATATATGTTGTGGGGTGGTGAAGACTAGCTCTCCATGGTTTAAGGTGATTTTAAAACAGTACTCCAGTCAACTGAGTAGCTTCTGTGCTCCAAAACGCTGCCATTTGTCACACGTTTTATGTAACTTTTATGCCATGAAACACTGAAAAGCGTCGTACGAGCACACACTCACACATAACACATTTGGGCTTGTGAGAGCAAACAGAAAAATGAAAACTACACATATGTTGAGGCAAATTAGTGCAGATATAAACATTTAAGCACAGAGGATCATATTTATACAAAAGCAAAGAGTAGAACTAGAAACCATATTAAGCGTTCCTTGCAAATGTGATGAGCTGCAACTCAACTAAGCTGTAAATGAACTCAGTGGATAGCACCACCATGCACAATATCTTGTGCGAAGGATCTGTCAGAATCCCTTTCAGAAGGCTACGGGGTACGCAGGGGCTACTGGACCCAACCGCAGTGGATGAGTGGGTCGCGCTGGAGATAACTTGGAGCGCCGGAAAGGGCTCACGCTGAACTTTTAAAACTAAAGCACAAGGGTAAAATCGCCGTTGTTTTTAAAAAGGCACTCACTGTATTATCACTGTCAGCCCAATCTCCTTGGTCCACCGCCAATTGTTTGGTTTGTGTTCAGGGAGGCGGGACAAAGACCCGAGCTACAGGAAGTGATTCACAACTTCCTGGCCGGGTGACCAATCAGCTGCCTGCAGCTATTAGCCCACCCACTATATCATCCCCTGCACTCCCAGACGCGAGTGGGCGCGCTGGAGATAACTTGGAGCGCGGGAAAGGGCTCACGCTGAACTTTTAAAACTAAAGCACAAGGGTAAAATCGCCTTTGTTTTGAAAAAGGCACTCACTGTATTATCACTGTCAGCCCATTCTCCCCGGTCCACCGCCAATTGTTTGGTTTGTGTGGAGGGAGGCGGGAAAAAGACCCGAGCTACAGGAAGTGATTCACAACTTCCTGGCCGGGCGACCAATCGGCTGCCTGCAGCTGTTAGCCCACCCACTATATCATCTCATACACTCCCAGACGCGCAGCGGGCGCACCGAAGGCGCGCCTAAGACAAGCCCGTCTGCGCCCGTCCGTGCCTGTCCGTCGCCAGGACCCCTGCTCATTTTAAACCTGACAATCCTGATAGCTCCTCTCGAGCCTCACCTATGCTCATCTATACTAGAAAATTCCTGTTGAAGCTTAGACCAGCCCCCCCAATTATGTCCCCTTGGAGGATGGCCGAAGGACCTTTTTCTTGCTATAAGTGTAAGTACCAGCCCAGCCCTCTGCAGAATATAAATACAATAGCTAATTTTATCACTACTAGACAACCTTCTATCGCCGAGACACGGCCCTACACGAACCCCCCGCCGAATCACCTCACCATACTACATGGATAGGCCTCCTAGTAAAGGTTAGATCGCTCCCCTGACATGCCACCGCCATCTGGGATCTCTTAGAGGATACTAACCCAGATCTGGGATTTCTCACGGGAACCTGGATTAAACCATCTGCAGTTCCTGCGATAGCTCTAGCTCTACCACCCAGCTTTCGCATTCAAAGACTTGATAGGCTAGAACGAGCGGGCGGAGGTATAGCCATAATTCATAAAGAACATATACCAGTTACCATATTTGACCAGTTCTGTTCGAAATTATTCGAATGTCTAATTTTTAAAATTGAACTACATCCCCAACAGAGTTGGAAAGGAGCACTGGTTTATAGGCCCCTTGGACCAATAAACGACTTCAATGGTCGCCTTTTAGAATTTATCGCCCCCCCATATTGCTGCTACCCGAAATTTCCTACTTCTAGGAGATTTTAATATTCATAGTGAGGACTTAAACAACTAAGACGCCAAAACTTGTCTAGACGACTGGGCCTCCCAGGGGCTTCTCAAGCTCAACAGTGATCCCACTCATCTAGTAGGACACACCCTTGATTGAATTCTTTCCAACTCTCAATTCATTGAATATAGAGATACTCTACAGCTTACTTGGTCGGATCACTCTGTAGTTAATTTCCATCTGACAAGCCCACCTATCTCACTTTCTTCCCTACACCTTACAGGTAGGTGGTACAGACCCTGGCATAAAATCAAAGCTCATCACCTTGCCTCTTCTTTTTCGACACTGGACATTGACACCCGCAATTTCAATGTCGAACAACAACTAAACCATTTTAACAACACTATCTCCAGCGTACTGGATGAAGCAGCACCTTTAAAGCCGGCCACTCACCCCCCCAAAAGCTCTACTGCTACTACAGAATGGTACTCCCTGGCCCTACGTATTGAAAAGAGTGAATGTAACAAACTTGAGCACACCTGGCGACTCACACACCGAGAACAAGATAGAACTAAATACAAATGCGCATTAGCAGTTTATCATAATAACATTAAAGCAGCACGCAAAATGCACATTACTCATCTATTGGAGAAGGCTGGATCCAATTCTAGGGAACTATTTAAAATAGTAAAAGCCTACTCTAGCCCATCAGCATGTGACACTGTGGAATCCCTCTCACAGTCCATATGCAATGATGTCGAGGAGCATTTTATCCTTAAAATTGATGACATTCACCAGAAAATCATTGCTGCTAACACTTCTTCCCTTCCCTCTACGGTCTGCCCTCCTGACACTTACACCACATCTGCCCAACTCCACACCTTTCCCCAGCTTCATATGAAGGAAGTGATATCCCTTATAGAAGCAATGAAATCTGGCTCACCCTTGGATACCATCCCAGCCAGGATTTATGCTAAATTTGCGGAACGACTAGCTCTCCCGATCTGCTCTATTCTGAATTGCTCCCTTAGGGAGGGCCGCCTTCGATTGGCCTGGAAAGATGTGCAAATTAAACCCATACGTAAAGACCCCAAGGCCCCAACCACAGAAATCACTAATTATCGACCCATATCTCTTTTACCTTTTCAGTCCCAACTCATTGAAAAGTACATCAATAGACACCTGTCTAATTATCTAGAAACTCACCAACTACTGGATATTTCTCAGTCTGGGTTTCGGGCTAAACATAGTACCGAGTCCGCCCTTATTGAGGTTACCGATAATATACGCATGGCTACTGACAACGGTCAAGCAGCACTTTTGGTGCTGCTTGACCTGTCAGCAGCATTTGACACCATTTCACATCACATCCTTCTGGAAAGGATCCAAGACATAGGCATTCAGGGGCTAGCACTTGGGTGGATCACCAACTTTCTTACAGATAGAACTCAAACAGTTACCATGGGATCTTTTACATCTGCCACTACCAAAGGGAGCCCCACAGGGATCCTGCCTAAGCTCTACCCTTTTCAATATATATGTCACCCCCCTGGCCAGACTCATGAGATCCTTGGGGTTCACTCCAATCTCATACGCAGATGACACCCAGCTCCATCTAACATTTGATAAAAATACACCTAACACTGACCTATTGTTTTCCGAAGGCATGAAATCTATCGCTGCCTGGATGCGTGACAACTTTTTACAACTCAACGGGGGCATATCAGATATCATGTTGTTTGGAGGAGCTACCACTCTCTGGTCACCTACTTGGTGGCCAGAAGAGCTGGGAACTGCCCCCTCTCCCAGAGAAGTGGTTAAGAACCTAGGTGTCAAGATTGATCACAAACTCACACATATCGTACATGCCAATACCACTGCTACTATGTTCTTGGCCTTCTGCGTAGGATTTTTCCACTTTTACCCTCAGGACCCCTACTCAATCAACTTCACTGCCTCCCCATAAAGGAAAGGGTAAAGTTCAAAATAGGTTGTATTATTCACAAAGCCCGTAATGGCAAGGGCCCCATGTATCTCACCAACAAGCTCTCCTCCTATATCCTGTCACAAACTCTCAGGTCTAGCACCGAACATTTGTCCAACATTCCCACAATCAAAAAGGCTTGCAGTGGTGGCAAGGCATTTTCTTATTTTGCCCCCCGATTAGCCTGCCTCCTCAATTACGCTCAGGAAACAATCTGATTCAATTTAGAAAGATGTTAAAAACCCACCTCTTCTAAATTTCTTCCCTCCTGTTCTGATGTTCCGCCGTCCCCAGCGCCAAGATACCCTCATGGGTGATTCAGCGCTATACAAACCAATAAATATCAAATATCAAATGAGATCCTTTGCTTCTGGTGTCCCCAGGTCAGGCCCGACCTACTATTAGTCCTGAGCAACTGGGACAGGTGCCTCTTCTGCACTTGACTCCCAGTGGTAGCTGTGGTTGAGCTGTCAAGGCTTCAATCAGTGGGGTGATGTAAATACTGGTCAGTGAACACGGCTCATAACTCAAAGTGCAAACAGAACGAGCAATAAACCAATGTTCAGTCCAATACTCGCTTTTATAGAAAAAATAAGTATTTTATTTCTAGCTTAACATATACAAAGGTATACAACATTCAAAAGCAATAACATAATGCCCCTCGAGGTCTTGGCTTCAATAGTTGTCAGGCAAATCCCTGTCTCACCCTCCTTTGTGTAATTGTTTTAGGGTTATTCCCCATTCACTGACAGCCACATCCAGTGAATGCAAATTATTAGGCCGTACTCAGGAGTTCTCCCTTTGACTCTTTTGGAATTACTCAAAAATGTTGGTGATGCCGCAGCACCATCAGCTGCAAGTCTATAAGGCCTCAAATGCCCACTTTCAATCTTACCCGCTCTCGTAGTATGGCAGTATTCAGAGGTGCAGCGAGTGCCCTCTCCTCGGGCGCTCGCGAGTCAGAATACTCTACAGGGAAGTCATGTTGCTAGCGGTGTACGCAGCAGCACCAGCCAGTGCAATCTCTCTGTTTAGCAACACTGCCGCTCCATTGTTTGGAGCTGCTCTCGCTCAGCAGTCATAAAGGTAAGCTGCTTCACCTCCTAGCCAAGTGGGGGCGGGTCCTTTTGTGATTCTCCAGCTCCCGACCGGACATCCAATGAAGGTTTGGCGTCCTCAACAGTGTGTTGGTGATTCTCGGGGAACCCATCAGGTGCAGATCACAGCGTGTGGGCTAGACCCGCTGGTCACAGCAGTATATCTTTGGTCCAGACGACGACCCGCACATGTGGCTAAAGTGGTACTGGCAGCCCCTCCTGGTATACAGCGTTGCCGCAGTACTCACAATCTGAGCGCAAACTCTCCTTTTGCGAGAACCCTCATTACAGCGGCCAATCTGGGCATAGGCGGTTGCTGATTTCGGCAGTCACAAGTCCTGTACTCCTGGCCCACAATCAGTTCACCGGTGATCCCCTCTGACATATGGGGTCAGCGCAGTGCGACGGTGCAGCCTGGTGCTTCCCCCACAGCATTTCCGATGTGTCTCAGAACAAGGCTGCCCTCTTCTGGCATAAGGGGGTTGCAGAAAATTGTACTAAAAAATCTTAGGCAACTGTATATTTCAACACTTGTGGAATTCCATCTTCATACTACTGGGGAATCAATGACAATGACCAAGGAAACATAATTTTTCAAATTTAATACATTTATTTATCAAAATTCAAATATCAAATTTCTGTCATATAAGATTGTCCATATATAATATAACAATAGTTTAAATATTATCTAAAGAATGTCATCCACATTACATTTCATAATTATTACAGTCATACAAACGTTCATATCTTTTCATCCTTCCATACAGTACAGAATATCATAGGCGTATATTCATAATAGAATCCATGTATTAATATAAGATGCCTTTCTTGAGGTGTGTTAAAAAACTTGAACTTATATTATTCATAAAAACTCCTTTTGATCATAGACCTTTTTTTAGGGGGGGGTTAAACATTCTCCATGGATTATATTCCTCCTTCTTAATCAGACGATTTTGTCAATTAATGACTGTGGACTACATTCCTCTAAGCGCGTTTCCGCTTGAAATCTTTGCCAGGAAGCCACGTATTTGCCAAACTAGTCCTGTATCTGTTGAAGGTCTGTAATTATATTCAATTGCGGGGGTTGCACACCTGATACTGCACATGGGTCACAGCCCAATCAGTGCATAGGCTCACACCTCGCTCATTTAATCCTCGTGCAGGGCTCCCCAGTCGACCTCGCTTCTCTAATGCTCTCCTCTCCCTCACAGAGCACACTGGTCTTGGCGAGCAGGCAGGTGATTTTGGTGTCCCCTCACACAGCAGGGAGACTAGCAGGCCATGGTCCCCTGTCCAGGGCACAGGCAGAAGTCTTGCAGAGCTTCCCCTTCTCACACAGCCCGACTGGCTGCTTAGCAGAGGACAAATGTTTGGGAACTCACCCTCCCCTTCCTATAGTCCTTTTCCTGACTCCAAATGTGATTTAGGGTCTGAGTCTTTGAATATTTATGTTATGGTTCTGCTTCTTTTGAAAAGGACACTTCTCTCTTTCTTCCTTCCTTATGAAAGGTGTCTGTCACAGCAGACAAGACCCCGAAGCAGATTGTCCCACAACACTACTTATGGGAGTGACCAGACTTTCCACCTAGAAGTCTGCCAGAGTGACAGGAGCAGTGAAAGGTTAATCCCAGACCCCCAGCCCTTATTTTCATGATTCGATTATCAACCCCATATCTCCTTCTGAGACGTGTCCAGGCCCCTTCCTTGCGATCTATCACTGAATCAAAAAGCAGTATTTTGAAATGTATATAGGAGTCTCTTCCTTTTCCTTTCAGTGTGTGTCGCATCCAACTCACAGGAATTAAGCAATACTCAAATCTGTCAGGGGGAATTAATTTCCTTCTCCGGCTTGGGTCTCCCAAAATGAAACACAGCGTCCTCCATACAATGTACTATTGCAGGCACACTTACTTAGTGTATATTCACATCACACTTACTGTCCAGCACTAGTACCGTCATGCATTTTACCATTAAATATACACATGCATTCAGTGCACAAACTAAATCTGTGTGCACTGAAGCTCTTCTATCTTTAAACAGGGTGTGTTATTTGCAAATACAAGCTGCCAGCACACATACTCACCATGCGGGCTCTGTACAATCCTTCATCCTTCATGTATTGTACTTCACATAAGTACACATACACCCAGCACATGCTCTCATTGTGCACACGCTACACATCACTACATCTTTCATGTCATATATTCGTCACAGGCATACATGCACTCAGCACATGCACCAATCATACATTTACTTTACGTCACATGTACTATACAGTACTACTCTATCCATGTACTGTGCCCATCCCAGGCACACACACATTTAGCGCAGTCACTACTCCTGCGCTACGCAGCACTTCACATGTACTTGATGTTGGCCATGGGAGAAAGAAGCACACAGCAGCTGAACCTTTAAAAAGGTTAGTGAGCTGTAGGCCTTACTGCAGTGACACCTAGTTAAAAGGTCCTGATCACTACTACTGATCACTCCAGGGAATGCTGCCACCACCTGGCTTGTGCTGCTTAACTCCTCGTGAAGGCGGAGGCCTTCCACCACTATAAGGGTATCGTTTGTGCTTCTCTCCCGGTCCAACAAGACTGCAATCCGTGAGAAGGTCTAGGCCATAGCACACACACATAATCCGTGTTTGCCTATGACAAAAAAATCGATGAATGTGGGTGGAGGTCGCACTCGGTTGAACGATTAGACAGGTTATTTAGGTAGGTGTGCGCGCTGAATTACTGTCTGCTAAAACAGTGAGCAATGCATGAATAAAGCCTGACCCCAAATGAATGGCTGAAAGGACTTCAGCACGCAACAACAAAAGTGTGTATACTCAGTATTGAATATTTATTACATATTCATCATGATGAATATGTAATAAATATTCAATACTGAGTATACACACTTTTGTTGTTGCGTGCTGAAGTCCTTTCAGCCATTCATTTGGGGTCAGGCTTTATTCATGTATGACAAAAAAATCGGCATTAGGGATCATTACAACATTACAGTTGGGCATTCAGGGCAGGGGTTCACATCTTTACTATGCAGAAGATTTTTCAGTACCAACAGTATCCTTGTTTTGGGATCATTTACCATGCCCCAAGGTTGGGCATATGGATAGGAATTATTTGGCAGGTTTGGATAGTGATGCTTTGAAATGTTACATTAAAAACACACAAACACACACTGGGAAAAGAACAGATTGGCAAACTATGCAATACACCAACAGACACCAACCTTCTAAAACAAAAACAAAACAAGCATTTACAATGCAATGGTTTCGCCTTTGCAAAAGTTAGAGCTATTGGCATTGCTCATGACATTATTTTTATTTATGTTTTTTTTAAAAACATAAATAAATGGCATTGTCATTTACAATGCCAATAGCAGGGCAGGAGAGCAAGCACAAGTGGACAGCTGACTCTTAACACCAACACATATATACTGACAGCAACAGGGGGCCCTCGCTGACTACAGACACACAGATCCGGCTCCCAATGGCTAGCCTCCATTTATGGAGCTAGCCAATGGGAGCCGGGGGACGTTCCTGAAGCCAATATATGTAAACAATAGATTTTGCCTGCGCGAACTGCTTGCGCAGATTGCCAGGTCGAAACCTAACCATGAAGTGCACAAGTTTCTCAACCTAATATAAACTTATGTTCACTTGTACTTAAGTGGTTGTCTATTTACTTACTTATGTACTATTGCTCAACCTCCTCTGATGTGTCTTTAATACGTACCTTTTGTCCTGAATTTCGACCTCCTGTCCTGAATTTCTGTTCTGAATTTTGACCCTTTGTCCTGAATTTTTACACTCACAGTCCTGAATTTGTACCCATGCCAGTTGGTCACCCTAACCGGAGCTCCGCTGCACAGGCTTTAACATCCGTATGTAGTCGCCCAAGGGGGTTCCTGCTGGGCGAGACTTTGCCAGGGTCGCCCTACCCCCGGACCTCCGCTGCTGATTTTCTGCTGGCTGAGCCCTGGTCTGTGGACATCGTCTAGATGGGCCACCCTGCCTACGGTCCCTGCGGCCGGCACGACCTAGGCGAGCCCGGGGCTTACCTCCGCCCACAGGGCCGCAAAACACGGCGCTGAAACACTAGCCCGGCGGAGACGGGCTATGGCCGCACCCTCTGTTGCTGCCTACCTGGACGCTGGCTGGTGACTGGCGAGGCGCGGATGGGACTCCGTGACGTCGCCTGCCAGCCTCCAGCACATGTGTCCCCAGATCGACTGCTGCGGTGGGAGGTGGTGGATCGCAGGCTAGGCCGCTGCCCAGACTGCCCATGGTGCAGTTGACTTAACGACGCGATTGCGGTAGACAGGCTCCTGCAAGTGAAAGACACCTGTGCATGTAAGACCTGCCGCTGAGTGCTTGATAATCGGCGGGCGGCTGGGTGAGACCTCGCTGCATGGAACCCCCCGGACTGGCTGGGATTCGGAGCGGTTGTGGGCGGATGGCAGATGCGGCCGCCGCATAGACTGACTACGCTGCTGTTGTTGCTGCGGCGGGATTGGGGTGAGGGAGTCCCCTGCAAATAGAGGGTAACCCTAGCTGCACGCCCTGTTGCCGCCGCGACGACAGTCCACCGCTGAGTGACGGGGCACGGCTGGGACAACACCCGCACACACACACTGCCTGAATATACCATTCGGTCCCACTGCTCGCCCTCACTACACTGAACTGCTCAGGGATGCTGTTTTTTTAAGATGATGAAACGATTCCTGCACTGCCACGAAAGTACCATCTGTAATGTGTGGGCATCAAATTCAAAATAACACATGTGTGGGGTTGCTCGTCGCGGCGCGTGGAGCACAGTGTTGAAGAAGCGACACCCTTGAAACGTGTTACCGGTTCCCCTTGAAATAACTCTTAGTATGTGTATAGAAGCAATGCAGCCAGGGCTCCTGTGAGGCTAGAAATATTGCACACAGCACTCCTGTGAGAGGGAAGGCAACGGGAGCAGCACTAGTTGAAATGATACAGGTAATGCTGCTGTGAATGTAGCGATTAAATCAACATCTTTGGCCCCCACTTAAGTTTAATCTTTGTGGCACTGGTTCACGTTGACAGCCACTGGGCAATTTCGCTACCCAAATTGCAGATGTCACCACTGCCCTTACAACAGGATTCACTGAGCTGGGCCCCAACGGTGTAGCAGCCTGCAGCAGGACATAGGTCCCATCCTGATGAGCCGCTGGCCCCTCTGATGCCACTTGTAATACTGCCAGTTGCGGTGCGGACATGTTGAGGTGTGCCTATGGATGGATACTGTGAAGTGCACTGATGTCATCCCTTGAGTGAGCTGAGTGGCGCCACACGGGAGAAGATCGAACCTGCCCCGCTCAACAGCTGACAGCACTGGCACTTGCGATCCCCTTGGGCCGGCATCCGCCATCTTGTCGCACGGCACCCCCCAGCTTCTAATGGAGAAGAGGTGCATAGTGGCACCCTGGCAAGCACTAGACTATTGGCGCAGGCGAGGTTCTGTTTCGGCATGCCGCACTTGAATATCCCCGTGAGGATTGTTTGAATGGTCACTGAAGGCAGGTCCTGCTGACACCCGCCGGGGGGTGGGGGGGGGGGGGGGGTCGTGCCGCTGGGGCAGACCGTGCCTGGCCCTCCACTGAGGAATGGACATGAACCAGTACCACATGGCTGTGAGATGCGGATAGCGTGAAGCGTATGCAACTTCGGCCCACCAACTCTGACTCGGGAGGCTTCCTCCGTTGGTGGGGGGGGGGGTGGGAACGGACAGCGGGGGGGGCGGGAACGGACAGCGGGAGGGGGGGTCGGGAAGGCTTCCTCCGTTGGCGGGGGGGCACAAAAAGCTGGCATACTTCGAAGTTCAGACTTACCTCTAGAACTCACGGGTGTCCCGTGTTTGCAGAACAAAATGCACCGGAAGCAGCAGCGCCCTCTATCGGCCTCGGGAAGGAGGGCACCAAGGAACAGTGAGATGAGGAGAGGGCTCTGGGCGATGGTCTCTGCTAGGCCTATTAAAGGTGCCTCTTACCGCGGTGACACTTCTTTCTCACAGCATAGATGTACCCCCTCCTCTCAGGTTTTCTACTTAATGGCCAATCAGCAGCACTCAATGCCGTATCAGGCGCTGTCTCGAAGTTTTATTACAATCTCCCTGTCTCTCCAGCAGTTCTAGGGGGTCCTCTGTGTGGACAAATAAAGCCGACGGTGTCTCGCGTGCTCCCTGCCGCCGGGACCCCAGCACAGAGCCCGGCAGCGCCAGCTTCCTTCCCGCTCTCCCAGCTTCCCCCGTCTCCAGCCCCCTCTGGCTGCCCGCGCCAGCCCCAACATCAGGATGCGGGCCTCTAGGCCATGGAAGCTCTTCAGAGCCTCGTGGATTGTGCTGAGAAAGATCCCCATGATGCCTGCCAGACACCAGATCTCAAAGAGTCTTCTGTATCTGGTGGTCTCTGGAGAACTAGACCCAGTCTTTTTGTGCAACCCTCCTATTTACCTCTTTCTTCTTCTGGTGGTCAACTTGCCTCGAGGCACAAGAATTGAGGTTGTGCACTCTAAATCATAAATTAAATGCAGTCTCTTCCTCTTGTGATCTGGGCTGTAGCGAGAGCTCTCTGTAAACACCCGCTCCATTGTCTCGGTATTTATAACGAGCAGAGCGACACTAAATGAAGTTAGGCTCAGGACAACACGGGGGAGCCTCGCAGGGCTTCGGATATCGAGGGAGCCTTGCAGGCTCAGAGGAGTGACACCCTGCCACACGGAGCCTTCCCTAGCCCATTTGACTTACCGGGCACTCTGGCGGGGGCTCCTTGCGGGGGTCGCATTGCTCCTTCTCTCCGGACTTGCTTTGAGGGACGGCCGGACTCCAGATACCTCCGGGCGCGCGCGGGGACGCCTCTCAGGTCGGGCCAATCTCTGCGCGGCCCAGGAATGACGCGGGGGAGTCCCGGCGGCCGAGGACCAATCGCCGGGCTGAGAAGGTTTCTCCGGGGCCGCCAATGGCAGCGCGGCCCCGGACAGGGAGGCGGGTGCAGCGCCTCTACCGCGATCAGCAGAGTCGTAATATATCTAGATGATGGTAACAGTTCAGAACTCTCGTTGGAAAGCAAAGAGCATGTAAATGAACATTTAAACGATAAATCTTAACAAGCACCTACGAGGACACGGACAGCGGGAGGGGGGGCGGGAAAGCACACGGACAGCGGGAGGGGGGCGGGGGCGGGGAGGCACACGGAGGGGGGCGGGAATAGCTCCAGAAACAAATCACTTTCAGGAACGGGAAAAAAAAACTCCGCCCATGGAAAAAATCTCGGGAATGCCCCCGAATCTGCCCCGGCCTTGACGGACAGACCTCTGTTCCAATGGCTAGCCTCCATTTATGGAGCTAGCCAATGGAACAGAGGGCGTATTCAAGGCACCCATACTGAAAACTAAAGATTTCTCTGGGGGCGGAGCTAAAGCTCCGTGCCCCAGGCGAAACCTAAAAAAGGATGCATCATCTGATTTAACAGTCAGATGTCACCAGATTGATGTAGCTATACTGATCATTAAATATAGACTACATAGTGCCATACCTTAGCACTCTCCATGTACACCATACTATCCAGTTCAGAACTCTCGTTGGAAAGCAAAGAGCATGTAAATGAACATTTAAACGATAAATCTTAACAAGCACCTACGAGGACACGGACAGCGGGAGGGGGGGCGGGAAAGCACACGGACAGCGGGAGGGGGGCGGGGGCGGGGAGGCACACGGAGGGGGGCGGGAATAGCTCCAGAAACAAATCACTTTCAGTGAAAGGGGAGGGAACGGGAAAAAAAAACTCCGCCCATGGAAAAAATCTCGGGAATGCCCCCGAATCTGCCCCGGCCTTGACGGACAGACCTCTGTTCCAATGGCTAGCCTCCATTTATGGAGCTAGCCAATGGAACAGAGGGCGTATTCAAGGCACCCATACTGAAAACTAAAGATTTCTCTGGGGGCGGAGCTAAAGCTCCGTGCCCCAGGCGAAACCTAAAAAAGGATGCATCATCTGATTTAACAGTCAGATGTCACCAGATTGATGTAGCTATACTGATCATTAAATATAGACTATATAGTGCCATACCTTAGCACTCTCCATGTACACCATACTATCCAATAACCATATGCCACCAGATTGATGTAGCTACTTTAAACCACCTAGCTGTTCTGCTTCTACCCTGTATTTGACAGATGTCAGCCCCATGGTACTCAAAGTCACTATATGCATATTCCTAGGTGCTCAGCCCATACACCCCATCTTCTAATTCTACACGTGTCCATGTGGCGAAAAACACAGTCTTTAACGAGGAAACTCTGCATAAGGCAACCGCCTGGATGAGGAATAAGTATCATCATTTCAAGTATACAACCCTTTAGAAAATTGGGTCACTGGTTCAGGGCTGTGAAACCCTACTCAAGCAGCAACCACAGTTCCTATCGGGGTGAACTCATAAGCAACCCAAAATTAGCCTGTGCTTAACCCTCTGATAGCTTGGCATAAAAGCAGTCATGCATAACTTAGAAGCATTGTGTAAAATATTTATGCAGCACTTCAAACAGTAACAAAGTGAAAACACAGCACAAGAAAAATTCCACACCAATTAAAAAAATAGAGTAAAATGTAATACATTCTTTGAGATCAAAAGAACAAAAATCCAATCAGTAGAACTGGAGATATGCAATTGCAAAGATTTATGATAAGTATAGCACCTAAAAGCGATGGAGCAGGGATGCAGGGACCAGGTCAGTCCAGCTGAAAAAGTTACCTTCTAAAGTCCATGTACAGAGTTCTGTTTGCATTGGAGGAAGCCACGAGGATCAGTGAAAGCATTGCGGATGGCCATCGCTATTGCGATATGAGCAGGCCGAGCTCTGCGGATGGTCTTCACTGTAGCGCAAAAATTCTGTCAGGCGTCGCGGAAAGCTGTTGCTGGAAATTTGGTTTGGCAGTCACCGTGGGCTGTCAATGCAGTAGTGTGGGGAAGCAACTGTTATACCGCATGCGTTACAACTCATGCTTTTACCCCGCATGCCATTGCAATGAAATGGATTGCTGTAGGGGGTAGATGGTGTTGGATTTAACTCCAACAACTTCCCTACTGTTGCACAGACTTGAGTTGGAATAGTAAATTATACTATTCCAACATCCAATGCACGTACAACAGCAAGTCGGGATAAAATATTACGTTGCAATGGCATGCGTGGTTAAAGCATGCGCTGTACCTTCATACAACAGTAGTGTTAAGTGCAGATCTTGCGTTGGTGCCAGTGTAGCATGAAGAGTCGAATTCCCAGGAGCTTTTTGCTGGTGATCAGTGCCAGCATCAAGAGCTTGCTGTGAACCAGCCTGTTTACGGTTGTGTAGAGTTCAAAACTTCAGGATATCTTCTTTCTTTAAGAAGGAGCTCAACTGATGCCACACCAAGGGTCCAGGAGCTGAGGGGCTACTCTTGGGGGGGAAATCATTCCAGCAGAGGCTTTCAGGGAGCAGGCAGTTGCAGTTGAAGGTCAGCTGGGCAGATGCAGGGAGACAGCTGGAGCTTATGTCCCTGTACCTCAGAACAGGAGGTCAGTCATCTGACCCTTGGAGTCACTTCAGCTTGGGATGAAGGGTGCAGGTCCCATCTTCCTTCTCAGCAAGCAGGGCAGGCCTCAAGCAGCAGGGTAGCAGGGCGTCCTTCCTCTGTAATATCTACAGATACAAGAGTGCAAGGAAGAGTTGGGTCTAAGTGTACGCTATTTATATGTGGTGCCAGCTTTGAATAAGTAGAAGGCTCTAGAGGTTTCCACCCCTGAGGTGTTTGGAATTTCCGGCCCCAGCTTGTCTGGGGGCACAAAAGACTAGTGTGAAACCCTTTGTGAGTGTGCTGAGCCAGACCTTTGTCATGTGCAAGTGTGGTAGGTGACAGCTCCGCCCCTATCAAGTCAGAGATGGCCCATCCAGCCAATACTTATCCCCCTTTGTCTCACCGTCTGGGAATAATACACAAAGACCAATTGCCAGTTTCATCTACTCATGTGACCCATGATATAGGCAGAAGTCATCAAATGGATGGGACAAGAAAATGTCAACTTTCTAAAAGTAGCATTTTCAGAACTATGACTTAAAATCCGTCTTGACCATTAAAGAGGGGTTTACATTACAATTCTTTAGACACCAAATTTGTCATTTCAACCTGCTGCCAACTGAAAGCTATTACTTACGGTGGGTCAATGTAAGAGAGACTTTCATAAAATTCAGTCAGTGGCCTTTATGAGTGCGTTGGAGGACAGAATGCCTTCTCTCTCCGTGATGTGGTTACAGATGCCGGCCTTTTTGATAGTTGGATTGGTTCCACTACCCATAAGCTAGTGCCTGAACTGCCGTGGTTCTCGCGCCAAGCTAGACCTTCATGTCCCTGGTACACTGACTCCTTCAAAGAGATCAAAAGGGGATGTAAACATCTTGAAAAACAGTGGAGGCAATCTTATAATCCGACAGCTAAAGACAGGTATAAGGATGCCTTAAAAAAATTTACCAAGAGATCAAAACTGTAAAAAAACCTACTTGCAAGGAAGCATTGCAAGGGCTGGTAACAAGTCTAGGGAAACTTTTAAAGTTGTGAAAAAGCTTATATCCCTGGAGGCTTGTGTTGGGCACCAGGAACCCTCTGGGGTTTGGTGTAAACAACTGGCTCACTACTTTCAGACTAAGATTGCGAATATCCAAGCCAGTCTACTCTCTACTATGCAGATGGAGGAGTCTATGGGGGGCAATATGCAACCTTATCCAATGCAGAATCCTGCTATGACTCTTAATTAATTTGATCCCATGTCCTTGGAAGGCTCTTTCATAGAGACCCACAGCATTAAGTCCGGATTTCCGTCTGACTCTTGCTCCCCAGGCCTGCTGGTTTAGGGGCAGACATCATTAATCCGTTGGCCAATAAACCTTTCAATGCTTCTCTGTCATCAGCAATAGTGCCTCCCACCTGGAAACAGGCAAACATCCTGCAGCTGCTAAAGGAACCACAGACTGTCCCTGGCGAACCAGCCAAATACAGACAAATTTCTTTGCTTCCAGCCCTCTCAAAATTCTGAGAGAAGCACATTAACCATCAGCTCTCACAGTTCCTGGGAATGAACAATTTATTACATCCAAGCCAATCTAGCTTTCACCCCAGTTTCAGGATGGAAACTTCACTAGTGGAAGCGGAAGGTTATATTAGGATTGCCTTAGATGCCAGAGGTAGGGCAGTGTTGATTATGTTAGATCTCTCCGCAGCCTTCCCCACGGTACCCCATGCCACACTCCTGGCCCGTCTTCATGCTATTGGAATTAGGGTGTCTGCATGGGATTGGTTGGCCTTGTTCCTTGAGAAAAAGAGTCAAGAGGTCTGGTATCCTCCTTATTTATTTGGGTTGTGTGATTTGCAAGTGGGAGTGCCTCAGGGCCGGCTCTGAGTTCTTCACTATTTCATATTTATCTCACTCCACTTGCTCTTTTGGCAAAAGCCCTGGTAGCAAACTGAATGTGTTATGCTGATGACACCTAGCTATCCTCCGGCAGGGATGAAGTACTCCCAGGCAAACAAATTAGAACCTGTCTGACAGCAGTTTTCCATTGGAAGACACTTCACCAGCTCAAATGTAATGGTGAAAATAAAGAGCTACTTTTTTTGGTGTAAAGGTACATGAGCCTTGGTAGTCTTTTTGGCCTGTGGACGGTCCACTTTCACTACGCCAGACTAGCTCGGCTAAGAATCTAGGCATTAAGTCTGATAGCAGGCTTTTTGCCACAGGGTTAATTCAGTAGTGGGGACGTGTTTTGGCCTGTTGCGTATGCTAACAACGTATGCATTTTCTCTCTTTCTCATCTCAAAATCAGGTAGTACAGGCCTTAATTACATTGAGGCTTGACTATGGTAATGCTCTATATCTGGGTCTGCCTGACTATATGACTAGCAAACAGCTGGAAGTTCAAAACGCAGAGGGTCATACTATTCTAGGCCTACCACTGAGTACACCTGTATCCCCACATCTAACGGTGTTGGACTGGCTCCCTATTTGGAAAAGGATCCTTTTTAACACTTTGTTATTGGTACATACAGTTGGGTTCTATTAGAATCAGAATGTTACCACATTGTAGAATGCAATACTTGATTGAGGGCATTTGAAGGTCCCTCTCTGAAGCTGCGGGTCGTATTTCTAGATGCTTGAATAAACATTACTCTTACCATGCAGTACCGTGCCCTGGCATCTTTTCATTGGAGACGAATAGACCGGCCGCAATTCTGGACCTGTGTATGCTGAATTTCGGCCCGTCCTGATGCAGCCCTGATGACCTGTGCAGTGAATTGATCATGGTAAGCGGGGCTACCTGGTAGCAAAAGGCCTCTCCGCTAACCCCTTCACAATATTATTGGCCTTTGAGAACATACGTTTGACAATTGATCCTAAGCTTGAGCTTTTTTCTTATTGAGCATCAGCGCAAGTGCATAGCTCTCACTTCGTAACTGTAAGGATCCAAGTGTTGTTTCTGCAGGAGTGCCCGAAACTGAAGACAGACCCAACCCCTTCCCCCCTACACCTATTGTGTCTATCAAACTCTAGAACACAATGGTGATATGGAGGGAAAGGAAGGAACAAAACAAGGAAAGGATTAGGGAAGAGATTTTTTTGGACTGGATGAGTCTTCAATCTGGCGGTTATGACACAGGTACTAACAAGCATTGGAAATGCAATAGGTCTCGCATTAGAAAAGTTGGAGCTATTGGTTTTGTAAATGACAATTTTTTTTTAATGTGTTGGTCTTGAAAATAGCCAAATTAATAGCTTTGTCATTTACAATGCCAATACTTTAAACTTTTTCAAATGTGACACCTATAGCATTTGTAAAGCAACATGTTTTGTATGTACGTGACTTAGATGTATTCATCTAATAAAAGAACGAGTCTGTTCAAATTCAGCTATGTACTTGCTATAACGAGTAAAATAATGGGTGTAAAGAAATAGGGGCATTGCCGCTCAAATTACAGTTGGTGCAGAGACCCTGGTAAATGCATGAACAAAATGCAATAGTTCTCACATTTTAACAAGCGAATCCGTCGAATTTCTGTTTTAGTGCAAGAGAAGTGCTGGAAAAAAGATCAGAGGAACACACAACATGAAGATCAAAAGTAAAACGATACAGTCCGATGCCTGGAATTCTACAAACCACAACCACAGAGATGTGAACAAAGACCGTTCTGACCCTGTTCATTGCGAGTAAACAATAACCCAAGTACAAAAATAACCCTGGACGTCATAAAACACAACAGAACAAGTGCAGACATGAGCCTTGGTCACAGCATTGCCACAAAATGCACATCAGAGCGTCATCATAAAAAACAATTACCGCACCAAGTTACAATCTGCTTAAAATCTGCTCATATCCCATAACAAGTTACATATAGATGAGACGGACAACATTGCGTCCAAATTTAAAGAAACCAAGAACATGGCTGCGTAATGCTTCGAAAACAAATGCTAAATCAAAACCATAGTCTTGCAAGCTCGATGCGCATGCGCATCGACAGGTTGTCATTTCCACACCAAGAACAAAAAAATTAGCATTTCTTGGTCATCTTTCTTTTGATAACAAAAACTCACAACGGATGGTACGCTTTTAGAAGTTTCACTTGTTAAAGACATTTGAGACATTTAAGAAGCAGTGCTTTCTATGCGAGCTGCCAATTCAACTGCTTTGTGTAATGTGAGGTTAGGCGTGGTAAGCAGAACCTTTTTATTTTTCTATTTTTATTGTTGGTCTGTTCAACTATTTGATCACAAATCAGTTTTCCTTCGAGTTCTTTATAGTCAGAAGACCCTTCATAAGTTTCAATTGGTTCGCTAGGCAGTTGATGACGCTTGTGAAACTTATCGTCCTAAGATAACATTCTTGTGAGGTTTGAACCTTAAGTCCAACATCCTTAAAGCAGACAAAGACTCATCCACTGCATCACCTTCCTCTAATATGGATTGCTGTAGTAACTGCTTGAATATTTTTCTGCCTTCCGAGCCTAGACAATGGCGGCATAATGCATATTTCTTTTTTATAAGTGAACTCTTAACCATCAATAGCTGCCATGTATGCTTCAAAGCTTTCTTTCAAAAGTTCCCAGTCTACACTGGCATTCGTTTTAGGACAAAATGAAGGTGGTGGTATAATGCTTTGCAACATTGTTATATATATTTCTTACTTGTGCAGTTAGTGAATTGTTGTGAGCAATTATTAATGACAATGTCCTAAAGAAGTGAACACCGCAGGATGATACATGGTTGAAGTAATGTGTTATTTTTTTTTACTTATTCCTTAGTTTTATTTGTTTTTTTTAAATCTTGTGGGAGTGCGTATCTCCGAAAAGCAGCACACACTTTAAACCGTGGACTGCTATTAAGTTGTAGATGTGCGTGTCACTGAAAAGCAAGAACACTCAGGATAAACATATACATTAATGGTGTGCGTGTCACCAAAAAGCGACATGCTGCAAAAATTATTTGTTTTGCCTTATGAAAGGTGTGCGTGTCATTGAAATGTAACACGCAGCTTGAGGCTTATTGAATAATTGCTTATTCAATAATTGGTGTGCGTGTCACCGAAATGCCGAGATGACCGTGCGTGAAAGATACGCTAAGGTCCAGCAATGAATGCACAACGGGAACGCTGCGGGAGCTCCAGCAGCTGACTGTGATGTCGCACTGGGCAAGATGCGAACGCAGAAGTCAGGATAACGCTGGGGCAGACTCAGGAGTCGGGCAGCGTAGAAGCACAGACAAGGGTAGAAGCAGACGCAAGGAGTCAGGCGAATATAGGATTAAGGCAGAGTCAGAATGACGTTTCAGCCTAACTACGTAAGGAAGGGCACGGAATACAAGCAGTGCCGTAAAATATATTTTTTAAAACAGTACCTTGTTCATAGAGGTGAAGACATGGTGAAGAGTCCTCTGGTCAGTGACTCCGGGGAAAAGGGAGGGGGCGGAGCGGGTAAAAAAAAAAAACAAGATGGCAAAGAAGGGGAGGGGGAGGAGAAATGCGACACGGCGGGCAGGGGAGGGGGCGGAGCGGGGAGAGGGTGTGAAAGCAGCAGGGGCCTGGAGCGCGGCTGAGGGAACAGACGGCGATTCAAAATGCGACACGGCAGGCAGGGGAGGGGGCGGAGCGGGGGTGTGGGAGGAGTGCGCCTGAGGAAAAAGTCATGCAAGGCAGGCGGCTGGGGGCATGTGCTCGCGCTTTTAAGCTCAATGCGCATGCGCATTGAGCTTGAATTTCACGGGCACTGCAAGGAATCGCCACGATTCCTTGCAAGTTGGTTAAAGTCTGTATAAGCCCCCATAGTCTCGCAAGCTCGATGCGCATGCGCATCGACAGGCGAGACCTAAAAAGGAAGAATATATGTCAATACACCACAAGAGAGAGAGACAGAACAAAACAAGCTAATTATTCATAGGTTTACCTAAGGTTTCCTTGAAGATTCCCAGAACACGGGTTACTATAATCTTCTCATAGGACTCTCCCAGGGACGGGGCCAAGAATTCTGAATATTCTAAGCAGTCTAATTAGGTAAAGAAAAGGTATATAAGCACATGTAACCTGCTCAGGGCTTTATAGTGTGGTACTAGCATCAAGGTCTCACCCTATCTGGCTGAGATGCCATAGGAGCAGGTATTGGGATCATAGAATCTCTTAATTAGCTTGCGTGTTTCTGAAACATATAAAACATGGTAAACTCACATATGTTTGTATTATTGAAGAAGTAAGATTCAAGTAGCGCAGGGCGCCTTTACCCGTTCTTCAAGTGTTTCCAACTGTGACACGAGCCAGGAGCCGAGACCTCATCGATGTCCAAAGGAGGGATAAAATATATAAGGGACAGGAGCCAAAAATATGGAGCGGACCTCAACTACCACAATGCCTCAAGGCAGGATCACGGAACTGCCCTACCCAAGTCCGGCCGGCCGACGGAACAGAAAGTCCGGCCGGCGGGCGGAACCTGGAGAAAACAGTCCGGACAGGCCACAGGAACTGCGGAGAAGAAAGTCGGCACTTAGCAAGGCAGCAAGGAGCGATACTCCGAGTCCGTCCAGGGGGGCCAATGCCGGGGACGATAAAAAGGGGAATGTACGAGCTGCCAAAACGCTGCGTCAAGGGAAAGAAAAAGCCAACAGGGGAACCTTCCAGGCAGAGAAGGTAACGAGGATAGACGCTGGGTAATCCGGATCGCTGGAAGAACGGCGATAAAAGAACAGAGGGTGATGTGGCGAGGCGGAAGTGACGCGACGTAGAGTTGAGCACTAGAACGAGAAGCGCCTCACCAAGGGGAAGTCAGGCTTTTAAGGTTGCCTGACCTCCTTGCACATGCACTGTGCATGGCGGCCATCTTTAATGGGGAATCGGAACTGGCAATTGTGACAGTACACCCCTCCCCCCACCCCCCTACACTCCCCCCCACCGGCTTGGGCTTATTGGGATGCCGCCTATGGAACAGTCACACCAATGGCGCGTGTACCTGACTAGCCGGTTCCCAAGTGCGTTCCTCAACATCATACCCCTTCCAATGAATGAGGTATTGTAGTCGACGCCTGACTCTTCTAGAATCTATAATAGTCTCAACTTCGTATTCCGGCTCATCATTGAGTAGAATAGGAGGAGGGGATACAGGCAATCTCGTACCTGGCTCTACTGGTTTTAGAAGGGACACATGGAATATAGGATGAATCTTGAAAGAGGCAGGGAGTTCAAGTTTCATAGATACTGGATCTTATAGGGACCTATGTATCTAGGTTTGAATTTACAGGCTCCCTAAAAACTCATGTTTTCGGATGATAACCAAACTTCATGTAAATCAGCTCCCTTCTTATATCTTGTTTTGGCCTGCTCTAAGTTATCTTGTGTGGTCTTGTGTATTCGTTGTAATTTTTGTTTCAACTCAGCAGCAGCAGGCGTAGAACAAGAGGAAAAAGAGGGACTAGGTAGAGTTCTGGGATTGTATCCAGAGGAACAAAAAAAAGGTGTGAAATCAGTGGAAGAGTGATGACTGTTATTATATGAGATCTCTGCTAACCAAACCAAATTGTCCCACTAAGTAAGAGATTGTAAATCCTGACCTAGGATGTACTGTTCAAAACATTGGTTAACCCTTTCTGTCTGTCCATCTGTCTGCGGGTGATGACTGGATGATAGTCTCACATCTGTGGATAATAGAGCACATAGGTCCTTCCAGAACTTAGACACAAATTGGGCGCCTCTATCTGAGATCAAGACTGAAGGAAGACCATGGAGTCGGACCACCTGTTGTAAAAATACAGACGCCAAGGATTTAGCAGTGGGAAGTCCGGTTAAAGGAATAAAATGGGCCATGTTGGTGAATGTATCTACCACTACTAATAAGGTATTGGGTCCCCTGACTGTGCAAGGCAATTCCACAATAAAATCTAGGGAAACAGTATGCCACGGACGCGGAGGTGTGGGTAGTGGTTGCAAGAGCCCTACAGGGTTCTGATGTGAAATCTTGCTTTGGGCACATATGTGACATGTCTGTAAGAACTGTTTGGTATCTTTCCCTAAACTGGGCCACCAGAAATGTCTCCTTAATGTTTCTATTGTCTTTTTGTAACCTGGATGCCCAGCTATTGGATGGGAATGGCACCATCTGTAATTCTGTGGTTGGAAGAACTAGACCACCCTGAACATAGATACAATCGTCCTTAATTGTTACTTCCTGTGAAAGGGTGATCTGTTTCATCTCGGCCTTGTCTTGCTTGGTCTTTACTTTGGCCAAGAACTCTTCTTCAGAGTGAACCCCTCAGATGAATCTGTCTTGGGCAATTATGTATGGTGGATCAGACTTCTCTTCAATGGGATCATAGCCTAAGCGAGATAAGGCGTCCGCCTTGCCATTTTTTCTGCTTGCCCTGTACACAATGGTGAAGTCGTATTCACTAAAAAACTGAGTCCACCGTAACTGCCTCATAGAAAGGGCTCTGGCTCATTTCAAGAACTGGAGGTTGCGGTGATCTGTTAAAACTGTCACAGTATGGTTAGCTCTCAGTAAATATTGTCTCCACTCCTCAAATACTCTCTTTATTGCTAAGAGTTCCTTGTCTCCTATGCAATAGTTTATTTCGGCAGGAGTGAGTTTGCGTGCAAAGAATGCTACTGGATGGAAAACACCTGTCTCTGGATCTGCTTCAGAGAGAATTCCCCCAACTGCCACTTGGGAAGCATCTGCCTCAACCAAAAAAGGATATTCGGGATTGGGATGGCGTAGTATAGGAGCTTGAGTGAAGGCTGATTTTAATGCATCAAATGCTGTATTAGCTTCTGCTGTCCATTGGAAGGGCACCCCTTTCTTTAGTAATGTAGTGATCGGTGCCACTAAGCTAGAAAAGCTGTCAATGAATCGACAGTAAAAATTAGAGAAACCTAGAAAGCTCTGGATTTCTTTGCCGCTCCGTGGAGCAGGCCATTTGTGGATAGGTTCCACCTTTTGAGGATCCATGCATAACCCGTGAGGTGATACAATGAAGCCTAAAAAGGCTACTTCTTGTACGTGAAATAAACATTTCTCTAGTTTACAATACAGATTGTTGTCCTTCAACCGCCCTAGAACCTTCTTTACATGACACTCATGTTCTTGCAATGAGGAGGAAAATATGAGCAGATCATCAAATGTATGCTATGAAGCATTCATCTAGCAATTCCTTCAATACCTCATTAATAAAGAATTGAAAGGCCGCTGGGGCATTGCAAAGCCCAAAGGGCATCACAAGGTACTCATATAATCCGTATTTAGTGCAGAAGGCCGTCTTCCATTCGTCCCCCTCCTTGACATGCACAAGATGGTATGCCCCATGTAGATCCAGTTTAGTAAATATGGTGGCGTTCTTTACTCTGTCAAGGAGGTAGGAAATCAAGGGAAGAGGATACCGATTCTTTATCGTAATGCCATTTAAAACTCTATAATCGATACAACACCTCAGGCCTCCTTCTCTCTTTGGGATGAAAAAAAGAGACGAAGAGGCTGGGGACCGAGAGGGACGGATAAAACCTATCTTGAGCATGTTATCCAAATAGTCTCTTAGATACAAGTTTTCTTTTTCGGTAAGTGAATATACTCTACTGCAAGGTATCTTTGCGCCAGCTTGGAGATCAATACGACAATCCTATGGTCTATGTGGTGGAAGACTTGTGGCCTGTTCCTCATCAAAGATAACCTTGTAATCATAATATTCTGAGGGTAACGAATGGTCTTCAGAAGGAATTAGAGTTTCAGCTGACTCAAGAGTGTGCACGGCACATACAAAGTGCTTACTGCAAAATTCCAGGGTCGAATGCACCCAATCTATAAGGATGAATGAATGAATACGCTCTTGTATAGCGCATGGCTACCCTGAGGCATCGCAGCGATGCAAGACCATAGACAGAAGAAGACACTCAGTGAAGCAAAAATGTCTTCAATCGCTTCCTGAATACAAGATGGTTGATTTCCAGCCTGATGTTATCTGGGAGTTTATTCCAGCTCTTGGCTACATGGAGGGAAAGCTGGCGGCCACCCATACGAGCTCGCTTCACCCTGGGTACCACCAGCAGATTTTGCTGGTTAGATCTTAAGGATCTAGAGGCACGATGCCAGCAAAACAAGGGCTGGAGAATGATAGGACCAACATTACTTATAGACTTGTGCGCCATACAGAATGTTTTAAACAAAATTCTTTCCTGGATCGGAAGCCAATGAAGTGACCGAAGTGCCGCCTTCGCCGAGCAGCGTCTGGGGAGTTTGATTTGTATAGAAAGAAGAAAGAAGTTAGAGTAGTTTCAACGTGGTTCGTTTATTCGAAATTGAAGGTATAACTAGAACTTTAGAATGTCTAATGTTTGTGTTGTTTACATTTGGTGTGCATGGAAATAATAAATAAGGTTAGGTTGTGCAACTGGGCAACCACAATAGAATCTTTCCTGTATTGAGGCAAGATGGCCGCTAGCGGGTAGAAGAGCACAGTCACACTCTGCTCCCTATCCCGAATAGGAGAATGAAGAAGCAGCCCTGAGACAACTATGAAGCGGATATGCGGGTGATCGTGTGGATTACAAGGAGGCATCAAAAGACCATCAGCACCGCAGGATTCCGCGTTCAACATCAAGTTATGTCAGCTGTTAACATTGTGAGAGAGCGCTGGTGGACCCTATACAGCAGCCTGCGCACAATGTCCCAAAGAGTGAGAGGTGATAAGGAAAAAGATAAAGAAAAGGAGGTACCGGCGGCAACCAGCGCGATCAAGGCGCTAGGAACCGGGACTATCCCCAAGATCCCGCCGCAAGTGCCAGAAGGCACAGCAAAGGAGAGTTGAGAAGGAAAGGAAATTGGAAACTAGGGTGGCCCAAAATGAAACGCCGATCGCAACACAAGGGCTAAATAAAGACCCTGCCACCTCCGGGCACAACAACAGACTGATGGCTGCCAAAGACGAGAAGGATTCCAACCTGAGACAGCCCACCTTGACGGAGTCATTCAACACAAAATCAGCGGCAGGAGCAGCAACCAGGATTCCGGCGATGCTTGCCCCTGCGGAGAACACTGTTGTAGACGCCGGTATAGACGCGGGGGGAGAGAGAGCGGTCCTCGAGGACGTCGGCGTCTCGGTTACCGAGCAACCAGAAATGACAGACACAGTTTGCACGCTTCCCGCAGACACATTGGAAGCGGGGGAGACGGAGACGGAGGACATGAGCAGAAAGCAGCTGGTGAGCAGGGGACCTCTGTTAGTCATAAGCAGCGCCACTGGGGGGGGCGGAAAATACAAATAATGCCCAGATGTTGATGCTCTGTTACAAGTGGAGGCTGAATTAAGCAATGATAAAAGACAAAATCAGAGTGCAAACTGGGGGAGCCTGACAAGTTTGGACTAACAAAAAGAGCGCAAAGAGGATAACTTATTTTCGGTAAATGAGGGCTCGGACTCCACCTCGAGCGAGAGGGAAGGTAAAGATTCCACAGAGATCAGTTCGGATTCAGAGGGGAGCAGCAGATCTAAAGATAAAAATACACAGACAAGGAGGAAATTGACAACAAGACGACAAGGAGGTGGTGAAGGTTCCCCAGTAAATACAAACAAAAAACTCCTATGGGATTATTCTGCAACCCCCCAGTGTGCATCAGGACAGCACGAAAGGAGCAGGAGCATCAGGAGGGGGGAAGGTGGAGTTCCACAACATGCTACACTGGATTTGATGTTTAACACACTAAGACAAATGCAGGCTGAAGCCAGGGCAGAGAGTCGGAGAGCCAGGCTTGACACTAAGAAAATACAGGCATCAATCAGGAAAATGAATAAAAAGTACAAGGAGGTTGAGGAGCGAGTGGAACAGGTAGAGTAACGGACGGGCAGACTCGAGGATGAGATAACGGACTGGCAGGCCTTTAAGATGGTGCAGGCTAAGACAGTGGAGGACCTTCAATGGAAAATTGAGGATTTTGAAAATCGCCAGAGGCGAAATAATGTGAGACTTCTTGGACTAGAAGAAGGGATTGAGGGGCAGGATGCAAGAGGCTATGTTGTTAAGTTGCTGAAAGGTGCCTTCCCGGAAGCTCAGTGGCAATGGGAACTAGAGGTCCAAAGGGCACACAGGTTTCCTTTGTCAAATATAAAGAAGCAGGATGGGGGGCAGGATAAACTGCTGAGAGCTATGTTAGTGTTTTTCGGAAATTTCTTGCAGGGGTGGGGAATTCCTATCTCCCGACGCCCGAGACATCTAGATTTCTTAGGAGGGCAAGAGGTTTTAATTTGCATTTTGTCCAAAGGACAAGTAGACAGTTTAATGGTGGTGGGGCCTGCACTTTAATTTCCCCAGAGCAGAACAACAACGGAGATATAGCAGAGCTCAGTTGCAGCCAGCTCCATAAGCTTGTGTGACCCCCAGGCCCGCCCCTGTTCCTTTTATTTTCTTTGAGCATGAGACAAACATCTGCTTCTGCAGCTCCAGAACACTCACAGCACTGGCATGAAAGAGGCTGCCTTATCTGCCTCTTGGCCCCTTGCTCTGCCTTGAACTCTATGACCCCTGCGTTTTAATCTCTGCTCCACTCTTGGGCCTCATACGGCCCCAAGAGCAGTGCTTTCCCTTCTCATGCACCTCGTGCATCCCCTTCTCATGCACCTCGTGCATCCCCTTCTTTGCACTTTGCCTTTCCTGTACACTTTGTTTCACCCGGTGCCTAAACCTGCTAACACCGCCCTCTCTGACAGCCCGGACCTGCTCCCCTTGGCCTCTCGTTTTCTTAGTCATTCAGGGCTTACATTAAAGCTCATAAGTTTCTCCATGAGGCTTTCATGCAGGCCTAAGGCCACCCCCATTTCTGTCCTTGCACTAGGCCTCTCATCTCACTTTGTGCATACGCCAGGGGCATTTTGAACACACTTCCATAGCAACGACAGCAGCTGTGAAGTTCTTAATGGGCCTCTTCAGTCTACAGGTCTGCACACAAAGGCCCATAATGGTTTTGAAAGGGGTGGGTGGAGAGTGATAGGGTTGTTTAATAGATGCATTGATGAATGAGTGAAAAGGTGGATGGATAGATGCATGTATGAATGAGTGAAAGGTTGGAGGGATAGGTGCATGGATGAATGGGTGGAGTGAAAGGGTGGATGGATAGATGCATGAATGAGTGAAATGATGGATGTAAGGAAGGATGCATGAAAGAATGGACGGGCAAGGGTGAAAGGATAGATGGCTGAGTGGATGGATGGGGAAGTGGATGGATGGGGTGAAAGTGGATGGATGGGGTGAAAGTGGATGGATGAGTGAAAGGATGGATGGCTGAATGAAAGGGGGATTAATGGGTGAGAGATAGAGTAGATGAATGGATGGACGGGTGGGTGGATGGGTGGATAGTTGAGTGTAAAGGTGGATGGAGGGATTAGTGAAAGGGTGGATGGAGGGATTAGTGAAAGGGTGGATGGATATATGAGCGAAATGGAAGATGGATGGGGTAAAAGGGTGGATGGATGAGCTAAAGCATAAATGGAGGAAGTCAAAGGGTGGAAGGATATACGAGTGAAAAGGAGGATGAATGTATGAGCAAAAGGATGGATGGAGGGATGAGTGAAAGGGTGGATGAATATGAGCGAAAAGGAGGATGTGTGGGATGAAAGGATGGATGGATGAGCAAAAGGATGGATGAGCGAAAGGAAGGCTGGATTGATGAGTTTGCTAGATAGGTTTGGAGATGGAAGGATAGGTATGAACAGGGGCTTCGTGAACACCCCACGTTAGCAGCTACTGTAGAGGTGGAGCTCTTGATGGGCCTCTTCTGTCTGCAGCTCGACAGACAAAGGCTCATAATTAATGTGAAAGGGTGGGTGTGAGTGAAAGGATGGATGAATGTGTGGGTGAAAGGATGAGTGAGTGTAAGTGTTGCTGGCTAAATGCATGGATGAATGAGTGACAGGGATGGTTGAGTGACGTGGATAGAAAAAGGATGTTATAATGAAGGAAAAGGTGAATGGATGGATGGGTTACAGGGTGTATGGATTAGGGAGCGAAAGGATGGATGAGTGGAAAGGATAAATGGATGAGTGGAAAGATGGATTGATTGGATTGATGGATTGGTAGATGGGTGGGTGGGTGGATGAGTGAAAGGGTGGATGGATGAGTGAAAGGATGGATGGATAAGTGAAAGGATGGATGGATAGATGGATGGAGGGAATGGGTGGCTGTATGGATGAGCGAAAGGATGGACGGATGGCTGAAATGGTTAGGTTTGGAGATGGATGGGTAGGTTTGGATATTGATGAGCGGATGGACTGACAAATCAACAGATGGACAAACATATTGGTGAAAGGCTAATGGATGAAAGAATGAATGGATGACCATGTAAAGATGAAATGCTAGATATCAGTGGGTGAAAGGATGAATGGATGGATGCTTAGATGGAAGAGACAGAGCAATGCTGGAGAGGACTCCAGTGACTTTTTTCGCTTGCTTGGTGGCATAAGAGCGTTGGATCAAAGTGGGGGGTATTTCAATTTTCTGGTTACTGGTTACTCAATTCATAAGCTTTTATTCGATTTGAGAATACAAATCATACAAGCGACATTAAATACATCACCATATATACACAATTAGTACACAATATTCACATTAATGGTGTAAAAAAAGCTAATATGAATAGAAACATATATGTCAATCATGGGCAGCAGTTAAGTTTAAAAAGAGATAAAAGCGAAATAGGGATATATACAAATAAGTACAGACAGGAAATCAATTAATTTAACACACAAATGGAGTTTCCTGGCAACTGTACGTTAAAACAAACCAAATCCAAACCGCTCTAAAGGCATAGGAAAGTGAGTGTTTAGTGTATAAAAAGGACCTTACAATACATACTATAGACATAAAACACAAGTGACCGTTCCAAAATTCTAACTATTTAAAAACTGTTATGTACAGACAGGGATGTATAAAATAAAAACAACATTATGCATTTCCTGGCAGCTGTACATCTCAAAAATTTACAGACAGGTAAGTATCAAAAGGTTACAGTACTATACTTTTCCTGGCAGCTGTACATTTCAAAATATAGGTAGCCATAAAAAAACAAATATCCACATTCTCCATTGAGGATAGGAGTGTTAATGCGGTCTTAGTGGTACGAGTATTGTATTTTATAAAAATAGGCTTGAGGTATTTTAACCTAAGGAAATAATAAAATTTACAAAAGAGTAAAAAATGGCAGCAACTCTGGCGGGAAATGTTGTCACATGGGCAGGGAGTCTCTGATCTGACTTTCTGAGTTGGAAACGCAACAAGGTGGTGAACAATACCCAATCTGACACGGGTTAATACAAATTGGTGTGATGGGCGAGTCACGTTCACAAGGTAGGGTTGTAGCCCCGGAGTTAGATTCAGGTCTTTATAAACCTTCACGGTGGCTAATTTACCGTACACCTTGTCCCGCTCCCCTTTTTTAAAGTTTAAAAATGTTAACTTAATTTCTTTTTTGGGGATGACAGCAGCCTGCTCTGGATCAAGGAAAACATCAATGTCAAATAGAAGGTTATACCAGAATTGAATATATCGCATCCACTTTATGCGCGATGAGTGGTCAAGAGCTATACAATCAAGAATAATCTCTTGAGTGAATCGAGTCTCTGACTTAGCCCAAATAGAGCGCCACAATAAGAGTGGCCGAACGGCTGCTAAGTCAGATATAAACTCGATACCTACCTCGTCATGAATCAGTTGTACTGAGGCAGAAGGAGGAACACACAACAATCTCTTTAAGAATTTGTTTTCATCGGCTTGGAGCGAAGGACCTTCACTGTGGCCCCATACGCCTGCCCCATACAGTGCAGAAGAGACACAGCGAACGTTATAGATATTAATCATATCTGGGATACTTCTAGAGCCAAGTTTAGAAGCAAATCGGAATATGCTGCTGGTGGACCGCAACATTTTCAATCTGATGTTGTCAAATTCAGAGATCCAGGACCCATTATTATTATACGTAATACCCAGATAACAGAAGGTTTTAACGTATGTCATTTTATCTTTGTCCAGAAAAAAGCTATGCTTAGTCTTATTTACAGCCTGCCCGCAAGCCATGACATACGTCTTGGACTTGTTCACACAGAGCCTCCTATTTTGAATGAACAACATAAAACTATCAATTAGGCGCTGGAGACCAATCTGTGTGCGGGATAAAAGAACGGCGTCGTCCGCATAAAGTAACAGTGGGATAGGTTTTCCTCCAATCAATGGGGCATCTGCAGGAATATCAACCAGGTTACGGTCGACGCCATTAATAAAAAGTGAAAATAATAGAGGTGCCAAAACGCATCCCTGGCGAATTCCCCGTGAAACTTTGAAAAATGGTGTGCATTCGCCTAGGGTGCCGTAGCGGACCTTGCATGAAAGTTTTTCATAAAGCCTGGCTAAGAAATGGACTATTTCCTTCGGTGCCCCAGATTCAATTAAAACCTCCCAGAGAATAGCGTGATTAACTAAATCAAACGCGCTGCTCAAATCAGCAAAACATAAAAAAAGGTTGCTTTTTTTGACCACAGTATATTTATTAATAATAAGGTCCAAGTTAACACATTGTTCCAGGGTGCCCATACCTTTACGGAACCCATATTGTACTTTAGTTAAAATATTCGAATCGGTTGCCCAGGTTTCTAGCCTTTTAAGCAAAATACGACTCATAACCTTAACCGAAGCATCCAACAAAGAGATCGGACGGTAGTTGGAGGCCTCAGATTTACTGCCTTTTTTAAATAGGGGAATTATAACTGATTGGCCCCAGGAAGGGGGAAAATTATCTACTGCCGCACAATTAAAGATCCGCACCAGGATGGGGGCCCACAGGTGTGGTTCGGCTTTTAGCAGGTCGATTGGGACCCCATCCGGGCCCGGGGCTTTTCCTCCTTTGCTGTTAGAAAGCCCATCATAGACTTCCTCCAGTGTTACTCCCAAAGGTAAGGGTAGCCAAGATGTAACCTCGGTGGTTAGCTCGAGGGGTATCCCATCAGGATTAAAGATCTTGGTAAAGTGGGTAATCCAATCATTGCATGCGATATAGGAAGTTAGTTCCGGGATGTCATCATTGTTGAGAAAAGGGCTATTATTCGTTTCCCAGTACATTTTGCAGTTTTTGGTTTCTGCTGCTTCCTTTAACTTATCCCATGCCTCACACTGCAGGAACTTTTTCCTGTTGATGATGGCCGACTTATAGTTGACCCTAAGGAGTTTTATTTCATCCCTGTCTCGTGGTTTGGTACCCAGTGCCCGCTTTAATGTGTGCACTGGGTTTGCAAGGTTTGCAAAGGTTTGTCAAACCAACCCTGCTTTACCCCTCGAGTTGATGATGGTGCCCTAGTGAAAATACTTTCGATGGTGGTATTAATATTAATAAAGTTTAACAATAGGGACTTGGGAATAACTACATCGCTTAAACAATAATTTATTTGGATTTTACAGCTAGTTATTATCTCCTTCTGTTTGGCTTTTGAATTTGTTCCAGACCATCTGATCCTTGGACCATTTGGTCTGATGGGTACTAGGTCAGTAGAACACTTTTCTCCTGACTCTGATGGTGATGTACCATGCCCCAGGAGTGTAATACAAATACTATTGTGGTCACTGAGACTTTCTGCTTTAACATATAAGTTAGTAAAGTCTCCAGTGCTGGACAGCAGGATGTGATCTATAAATGTCCCAGCATCCCTTCCTGTGAAGGTAGGACATATGACTGCCTGTGCATTTCTATTACAATTTAATAGATAAAGGTCTAGCTTAGTTGACATTTTGTTAAGCAATGTGCCATAATGACAATGTGGGAAATGGGGGAATTCCTCCCTCTCACCCAATCCCCCCCATTGATCAGACATTACTACTCCTACACCACAGGAATTCCCGTTGGACAAATGGCATGGCTGCAGGTTAAAATCACCTGCCCATAGGATCTCTGCCTTTCTGTTCGAAATACCCATGACCCTTACAATCTCCTTTTCAAGGGGGTATAGAATATTCCCTCTAGTGACATCGAAATTATTGTTATAGAAATTAACAATAATCAAATCGATCCCTTTACTGCACTTAACCCTCACTACCTGGCTGTGGGTTCCCACAGTCGTACTACTTCTTACTACCCAGTTGTCCAACCTATTAGACAGGAGCAGCAAAAGGCCCCCCTTTGCCCTGCCTGAGCTAGATTTGGTCGCCTTAAGGCAATGGGATGAATACCCTTCGATATTAATTTGATCCTGGCTCCAGGTTTCCTGGAGGAGGATTATATCATATCCTTCCCCAATAAACCTGGTCCAAAAGGGTGAATCTAGTTTACCTGCAATACCAGCGATGTTCCAAGAGATAAGGGTAACACCAGCTGGCTTGGTGGGAACCTGATTAGCAGCTCCAAGCTGCATAACACAGGATATAGTTGAGCTAATATCCGGGAAGCTGGCAACTGAGCCTATTGTGGGAGCGTCAATAGGTGTGTTTGCATCCGGACTAGAACAATAGGTACCATTGAAGAGGGGAGTGTTTAGATTGTTACTAGAATCAGTGTATAGAGAAGGCTGTTCATTGGGACATCCCTCATTTGCCGTGTCATATCGTCTGCCCACCCGTACAACAGCGGGTACACAGTCCGACCTACGAGATGTCATAACTTTAGCATGGAGTGATGCCTTGGTGGCATGTTCGCTAGGAGATATTGGGGCACTGCGTCAATCGACCATCTCCAGACAATCGAATCTATTACTAGTATGGATACCTTGCCATCCATTCCCCAAATGTTGGCCTTTATTGGGGTACCAGGGACGTGAAAGCCAATCCTTATTCCTACTTTTTTGTGTTGCCCAGGGGCCTCCAAAATTCCATGGTTGTTCTTGAGGAATTACCCAATTGGGGGCTGATATTGGAGCATGAAAATTAAATACTGATGGATAGAAAAAGGAGAGCCGCTGAGTATCGATTCCCCCTTTCTTCTCCAACTCAGGCCAAGAACAAATGTGGTTCACAGAGGATGCGTCTTCGCAGGTAACAATGACGCAATCCCCCTGAATACTCTTTGGAGTCGCCCCCACCCATGGAACCCTACGGACAGAAGAAATTCTACAAGTATTAGTGGGCTGTAGTGGCCTGTTGATGCTAAGCCATTGGAGAATTTTGTTCAGAAGGGACCAGGAAGGTTCATCAGTACCAACTGGAAGTTCCGGAACTCCTGTTAGGATAACCGTGAATGGTGTGACCTCTGGTGGAAGATGAACTGGACGTTTAGACCTGGGCCCCCTCTTGGCATCCGTATGATATGATTTTTGAGTGACCGGGGCCTTTTCTTGGGATGGCTGCAGTGACCCCTGTGCAACGGTGGTATTAGTAACAGGGGGTAGAACTGCAGGGGACATTTGGGTAGGGTTTTGTTGACTGATAGGATGTGACTGCGATACTGGTTTTAATACAGGTTTAGCTTTAGGATTGGCAGATACACTCTTGTTTGGGGCAGGGACAGAGGTAGTTGGAAGCTCTTTGGTTTTTGCCTGTACCTTGGGCGTACCAGGCGGCCTGGCAGGGTTAGTCGATATAGTCCCTGGGTTGGTGGTAACGAGTCCCCCTCCAGTTTTAGTAATACCCGCCCTGGTCTGGTTTGGTAATTTGGTGAGGAGCTGTTTTTCTATTGCCATGATACTCTTCTCCAAGGGTTGGAGGTGGGTTTTTAATATGTCCCTGAAAGCAGCAAGAAGTTGTGATGTGTCGCTGTCAGGCGAACTATGGCCGCCTTTTTGGACATTGCCCAATTCAGGACATTGTAGGCTAGAAGGATCTGAGGTAACAAGAGTTTTGCTAGGAGAAATATTCTTAGATGAGGCGGTAGTTGGCCCTTTCTTTTTGCTGATGGTATGGGGGTTTGATTTAGTATTCCCCTTTTTGTGTTGTACGGGCTGCTTTGGAACTGCGCCTTCCCTAGCACCCCTGAGGTTATTAGTTTGTACCGGGTCCTGGACCAGGTCTACAGAATGAATATGCTCAAGGTCAGGGGTTATCTCGAGGTTCTCAGCTGAATCCAAATCCAAATCCAGTGACAAGTTAGTAGCTGACAGGTCCACCGCACTGGGGATGGAGTGGACTTGTGCTAAAGTGCCAGATTGTATTAGGATAGGAATTGGGGTAGCTGAGGGCAATGGGGTTAGGGCAGTTGCTAAGGGGCCCAATGAGGATCTCCGGGCAATTGCAAGGTCCTGTGAGACCCTGCGTTCAAGAACAGCGATGTTCTGGTTAATAGCCTTGGTTGTTTTAGAAATAAATAGGTCGATGGGACCTGTAAATGAGGCAGCTTTGAGGGCTGTTTTACTTCTTAAACCCCTAGTCATGGTTATAATACTATATGATTTCACAGTAAATTAGACCAATGTCCACTCTCAAAGTTTGGGAAAGCAGTACCTTAAGTCTGTGTCCATATGAGGGTGTCAGGGTCAAGGGGGGTAGCCCAGCCCAGCCTGGTTCGGTCTGGAACGGGCTGAAACGGGCCCGCCCTTGGCCCGGGCTTTGCCCGGCGTCCCGCTCGCGTCCCGCGGGGCGGGGCAGACTCCGGATTTAAGCGCCTCCTGGCGCGGCTTCCTACGTTGCAGCCCGCTTGGGCTGATGGAACTTGAAGTCTCCTGCCCCGCGCTCCACTCGGCGGCTCAGTTTCACAGCGAGCGGCGGGAGGCGGGCAGGATGTGCAGAGGCAGGATCGTTATTCTTTGCCCCTACGGCGTTTATCTGTCGGGCAGCAGGCTCGCTAAGGCAGTGGCGATTCCGTGTTTGTTGGGGCAGACGCCGGATTTAAGCGCCTCCTGGCGCGGCTTCCTACGTTGCAGCCCGCTTGGGCTGATGGAACTTGAAGTCTCCTGCCCCGCGCTCCACTCGGCGGCTCAGTTTCACAGCGAGCGGCGGAAGGCGGGCAGGATGTGCAGAGGCAGGATCGTTATTCTTTGCCCCTACGGCGTTTATCTGTCGGGCAGCAGGCTCGCTAAGGCAGTGGCGATTCCGTGTTTGTTGGGGCAGACGCCGGATTTAAGCGCCTCCTGGCGCGGCTTCCTACGTTGCAGCCCGCTTGGGCTGATGGAACTTGAAGTCTCCTGCCCCGCGCTCCACTCGGCGGCTCAGTTTCACAGCGAGCGGCGGGAGGCGGGCAGGATGTGCAGAGGCAGGATCGTTATTCTTTGCCCCTACGGCGTTTATCTGTCGGGCAGCAGGCTCGCTAAGGCAGTGGCGATTCCGTGTTTGTTGGGGCAGACGCCGGATTTAAGCGCCTCCTGGCGCGGCTTCCTACGTTGCAGCCCGCTTGGGCTGATGGAACTTGAAGTCTCCTGCCCCGCGCTCCACTCGGCGGCTCAGTTTCACAGCGAGCGGCGGGAGGCGGGCAGGATGTGCAGAGGCAGGATCGTTATTCTTTGCCCCTACGGCGTTTATCTGTCGGGCAGCAGGCTCGCTAAGGCAGTGGCGATTCCGTGTTTGTTGGGGCAGACGCCGGATTTAAGCGCCTCCTGGCGCGGCTTCCTACGTTGCAGCCCGCTTGGGCTGATGGAACTTGAAGTCTCCTGCCCCGCGCTCCACTCGGCGGCATAGTTTCACAGCGAGCGGCGGGAGGCGGGCAGGATGTGCAGAGGCAGGTTCGTTATTCTTTGCCCCTACGGCGTTTATCTGTCGGGCAGCAGGCTCGCTAAGGCAGTGGCGATTCCGTGTTTGTTGGGGCAGACGCCGGATTTAAGCGCCTCCTGGCGCGGCTTCCTACGTTGCAGCCCGCTTGGGCTGATGGAACTTAAAGTCTCCTGCCCCGCGCTCCACTCGGCGGCTCAGTTTCACAGCGAGCGGCGGGAGGCGGGCAGGATGTGCAGAGGCAGGATCGTTATTCTTTGCCCCTACGGCGTTTATCTGTCGGGCAGCAGGCTCGCTAAGGCAGTGGCGATTCCGTGTTTGTTGGGGCAGACGCCGGATTTAAGCGCCTCCTGGCGCGGCTTCCTACGTTGCAGCCCGCTTGGGCTGATGGAACTTGAAGTCTCCTGCCCCGCGCTCCACTCGGCGGCTCAGTTTCACAGCGAGCGGCGGGAGGCGGGCAGGATGTGCAGAGGCAGGATCGTTATTCTTTGCCCCTACGGCGTTTATCTGTCGGGCAGCAGGCTCGCTAAGGCAGTGGCGATTCCGTGTTTGTTGGGGCAGACGCTGGATTTAAGCGCCTCCTGGCGCGGCTTCCTACGTTGCAGCCCGCTTGGGCTGATGGAACTTGAAGTCTCCTGCCCCGCGCTCCACTCGGCGTCTCAGTTTCACAGCGAGCGGCGGGAGGCGGGCAGGATGTGCAGAGGCAGGATCGTTATTCTTTGCCCCTACGGCGTTTATCTGTCGGGCAGCAGGCTCGCTAAGGCAGTGGCGATTCCGTGTTTGTTGGGGCAGACGCCGGATTTAAGCGCCTCCTGGCGCGGCTTCCTACGTTGCAGCCCGCTTGGGCTGATGGAACTTGAAGTCTCCTGCCCCGCGCTCCACTCGGCGGCTCAGTTTCACAGCGAGCGGCGGGAGGCGGGCAGGATGTGCAGAGGCAGGATCGTTATTCTTTGCCCCTACGGCGTTTATCTGTCGGGCAGCAGGCTCGCTAAGGCAGTGGCGATTCCGTGTTTGTTGGGGCAGACGCCGGATTTAAGCGCCTCCTGGCGCGGCTTCCTACGTTGCAGCCCGCTTGGGCTGATGGAACTTGAAGTCTCCTGCCCCGCGCTCCACTCGGCGGCTCAGTTTCACAGCGAGCGGCGGGAGGCGGGCAGGATGTGCAGAGGCAGGATCGTTATTCTTTGCCCCTACGGCGTTTATCTGTCGGGCAGCAGGCTCGCTAAGGCAGTGGCGATTCTCTACTGGTTACTCACTTGGCCTGCCCTATGCTCCTTTCTCTACCTGGGGATTATCCGGTAGGTGTGGTGCTATTCGCCAGCACGTTCTTACTAGACAGCCAGTATTTGGTCTCATAAAGGCCTCATTGCCATAGAAATTCCTGGTACTGAACAAAACTACTTTGTAAAAGAGCAGAATGTTGTCACACACAATGAAGCCAGCCTATAGATAGGATGAGAAAGCATTTAAATAAAAACAAAAAGTCTTGGTTAACTCAGATTGAATTAGGGGCTCAAATGTTAAAGTAAGTCACAAAAGTACACCCAGGATATATGTCCTTATATTATTGCAGATTTACGTTTTTCATGAATTCACATGAATTTCCTTAAGTAGGCCAGGAAACCGTAATTCTAGAAAATATTTGTGAATTGCATGAGCAAAGATGAATGTTCCCCAGTGGAAATCTGAGTGTTTACAAGTTCACTTTTCCTCGAACCATATTTTCCCCAGCCCTGGAAGAAACTACTTCTGCCGTTGTCAGGGGTAGTAAATTTCCAACCTTTCTCAGTATGGGAAAAGATTAGAGAAAAGCTAGTGAAACCCCCCAAAAGTCAAATCCTTTTATAGTATTAGCCGGACATTAACCAGAGAGGCTACTATCAGAGCTCTTCTATTTTGAGATGGCTGCCATTATTTTACGGCGAACTATGTGGCACCAAAGGGACAAGTGGATTTTGTTACAGGACAAGTAGATTTATGAAGCTACTTGTCCCTTGGACAAGTAAATATTTCATTAAATTCCACACCCCTGTCTTGGCAAGACAGGAAATCATTGAGAAAGCCAGACCAGACTCTAAAAAAACTTTTCAGGGGGTAACGTTCTTTGCAAGGCCTGATTTTTGCCACGTAACTGTGGAGAGGCGGTGGCGACTCAGGCAACTAATTGCTCCTTTTCAGCGACAAGATGCAGAGGCCTACCTAATGTTCCCGGCAAAATTAAAAGTTATCGTAGGAGGACGCACTAGGATGTTTTTTTCAGAAGTGAAGGCAGAGGAATTTGTAACTGAACTTACTGAGTCGCACAGGGGGGGAGGAAAGAAATGATAAGGTAAAGGGGAAAAGTCAAGATACTGACAGAGGATTGGGGGTACAACACAGATTCAGGGCAGCGGGGACAAAAAAGGGGGTTGAGTAATAAAGGGGAGAGGGAGGCGACACTACAACACATAGCAGCCACACATAGGTCATGCCTGACCTATTTGCCTGTGGAAGGGGGGGGCAGGAGTCCAGGGGGTGGGGGGAGGCGTGGGGGGAGAGGGCGGGGGATGGTGGGGGGGGAAAGGTGGTGTTGGGAGTTGGAAAAAATAGCACAAAATGACAAAAAACGCAGAGAAGAGAATGATTGGTTAACTATATTTAAAGGTGGTAGCACCAAGATGGTGATTGGGAAGGAAAGTCTCAGCAAGTATAAATGGCATTAAGGGTTGTCTCCCTGAACATTTGTGGTCTTAATAACGGAGTGAAAAGACAGAAGGTGGCTGCCATGCTAAGAATGCTTAGGCTGGAAATAATATGCCTTCAGGAGACACATATAACAGGGAGGGAAAAATACATGTTGGAGCAGATAGGGTTTGATGTCCTTGCTCACACAATGCAAGAAACTAGGACAAAAGGGGTCTCCATACTGTCTAAGAAAGGGGCTGTTAAACTTAAAAGGAAAAAGGAGGATCAAGGGGGGAGATGGGTTATCGTGGAAGTGGAAACACATGCTGGATGTTTTATAATTGTCTCTGTATATGGCTCCAATGATGATGAACCAGAGGTTTTTAATATTTAGATTTAGAACTCGCATTAAGGACAGAACCTGTATTATGTTGCGGAAATTTTAATGTTAACGGCCTGGATGGGTTGGGTTCGAGGGGTGGGGAGGCTTTGCTGGTCGGAAGAGGAAAACATGCAAGGCTACACACAATTTGGCGCAACACAATGCTCTGGTGGACGTGTGGGCGAAGAACAATCCAATAGGGACAGGGAGCACCTATTAATCAGCACCTCATAGAATGATTGCCAGGCTAGACTACTTTTTTATCTCAAACTCAATAATAAGTGGAGCCCAATTAGAACGGCTGCCAAGGATAGTTTCGGATCACAATCCGCTGGTGTTGACCCTGCCACTGGATAACAGGGGTGGGAGAAAAAGCAAGACTTGGACTTTTGAGAGAGGATTGCTGAGGGAACCAGGATATATTAGCCACATACAGGAATGGATTCCACAGTTTTGGGAGATTAATAGGAATTCAGTTTCAGCTGACATAATTTGGGATGCGTTCAAGGCTGGAGTTAGGGGGGAAACGCTGAGTTATACATTACAGAGGACCAAGAAGGAGAAGAACAGGATGGACAGGAGGCTGATAGAATTGGGGAGGCTAGAAGAACGTCTAATTATGGCCATAACCAAGCAAGAAGCAATAGAGGGGATATTGCTGGAAATAGAACTGAATAAAGCAGAGGCAGGGGAAAGTCTGGCGCAGAAGGCGGCGGGAAACTTTTTGGCTAAAAAAGAAAAGTGTTATGAATATAACGAAAGAGTAGGCCACCTATTAGCAATCCGGACTAGGCAAAACTTAGCAGCAGGCGAAATAAAGGAAATTAGAGATGTTACAGGGAAGGTGGAAGAGGTGCAGGAGGTTTTTAGGAAATTTTATGAAAATCTGTATGATCAAAGCCTAAGTAACACAGATCTGGAGATCACGAAGTATCTGGCAGAGATACCACATCCAATGTTAAGTACAGAGGGGAAACTGAAGTTAGACCTCCTTCTAACCTTACAGGAAGTAGGTGAGGCTGTGACTTATTTACCATAGGGGAAAGCCACAGCAATTCAGGCCTTATATGAACAGCCAACGGCAAGGATAAGAATTAATAGAAGTTACACAAAGGCAGTTCAGATAAAACGTGGGACTAGGCAGGGCTGCCCAGCATCGCCGCTGCTGTTCGCCTTATATTTGGACCCTATGTTAAGGAGACTAGAAAGCAACAATAACATCTTTCCGGTTAGGCTGCAAGTAAATGAGTATAAACATTTCGCATATGCGGATGATGTGGCTATTGTAACACCGAAACCAGGGAGAGCGTTAATTGAAATAGAGCAAGAGGCAATGAACTTTGGAGCGATAGCTGGATATCTGATTAACAAAGGGAAGCCTCAGATAGTGCAGAAGAGCTTTACAACATACCAGGATGTTAGAGTGGTACCTGAAGCAACATACCTTGGGATAAAAGTGACTACCGATTTAGATAGCCTTGTGAGAATAAACATGGAACCGCTATTAGAAAAAGTAAAAGGAAATACAGAAAGGATCAATAATTTACACCTGACTCTAATGGGCCGCATAAACGTGATCAAAATGATCACGTTTTTGAAATTCTTGTATTTTTTTTAGAGCGATACCACTATTTTTTGATCATGTATGGTTTAGTAAGCTGGAAGTAATACTCAATAGGCATATCTGGGCACAAGGGAAGACCAGAAGAGCTTATCGGTTCATGGTACTCCGAGGGAAAAGGGGGCCTGGGGGGCCCCAGATTTCAGACTTTACTATTGGGCAGCGGCCCTGCAACATTTTCAAGGGCTCCTAGGAGGAGGGGGAACTGAGCAACGGGTTGGGAGACCAGGATTCACAAATGTATATAGAGCACTGATGGGGGGGAATGCTGAGAACGGCTTACTAAACACGGTTGATTATGGTTACTTTAAACATGCCAGGTTTAAGACTCTACGAGCGGCTTATAAAGTGTGGAAGGTGGTGGCAAAAAAGCTTGGAATAGGCAGATATAATAGATACACCCGACTGTACACAAATCATTCACTTCCAGGAGATATTTTTAGAGACACAATCATGAAGGAATGGGATAACAAGGGGATTAAGAAGATAGGGGACTTATTGGATATTGAAGGGGGGGGTTTGCAATTCCAGGAAATACAAAGGAAATATGAGATAACGGGTAACAATGTTTTTAAGTATCTGCAGGTAAGAAGCTATCTGGCAAACAAAGCAGGAGGCCAGTTAGGGTTTAACCACTGTAGAATGATGGACTATATTGAACGGAGTAACCAGTGTACAATCCGGCAGTTATATGCGGAGCTATATGTGTTAAAAAATGATGATAGAGAAAAATAGGCCAGCAAATGGACGGAGAAAGTGGGAGCTGGCCCTAAGGGATTACAGACATCTTTAGACTTAGGGAGGACAGTTATATGCTCAGCGACGCTACAAGCGCAGCATTACAAAACACTGTATTCTTTATATCATACTCCGGCCAGAATTGCTTAGTGGGGGGGGGGATACAGGAATAACTTGCCCGCGGTGTGATTCAGGAGATGCGGATATTGTCCATATGTTCGCGCAATGTCCACAACTGCATACAGTAAAGGGGGCAATTGAGGAATTCTTGGAGAGCTCACTGGGGATTAAGACCAAAATGGCAGATGAATTAATAATGTTAGGGGTGGCGGTAGCTGCAGAGGACCTCCCTATAGAATTTTTGTTTATGGTAGCGGCGGTACATCGGATTGGTATTGCAAGGGCGTGGCCAGATAGGGTACCACCGACATTTCAAACATGGATAGCAAGGTTACTTTCCACATATAACCTGGAAAAAGCTATATATGTAAAGAAGGGCAGAAGGGCGAGAACAATGGGAGGAAGGATATGGCAGCCATTAGATCAGTGGAAAAAGATGGCAGAGTAGTGGAGGGATCTCCATTACCGGGCTGGGAGAGGAAAGGAAATGTATTTTATGTACTGTATCAAAGTATGTCTTCATTTTTCTTTTTTTTTTTAAATAATACTTGCGTTATGTCTTCTTTGTATTCTTTTCTGTATGTGCATTCATGCTGTAACATGTATTGGAAAACATCGTAAAAAGGGGTAAAACTTTAATAAATATAAAAAAAGGAAATAATAAATACAGTTTTTTAACTATAACTAAGTTTTAACCTTTTTTCATTGAATTATTTAATATTTAATAAGCATGTGTTTCAAATTGTAGAGTCTAGGGTCGTTGAGTGGAGTGCTGTTTTATAGAGTGTCATACAGGACAGTGGAAGACAGTGTCATACATTGTAGTGTCATAGAGTTTAGTGAAGTAGAGTTGAGAGCCATAGTGTATAGTGGAGTGTCATACAGTGGAGTGGCACCTCCTTGAGTATAGTAACATGGAGTGCAGTGGAATGAAGTGGCATAGTGTAGAGTTGAGTAAAGTGTCATATACTGGAGTGGGGTCTCGTACAGTACATTGGAGTGCTGTGCTGTAATGTGTTGGAAAGTCTTGTAGAATGTTGTGCAGTGGACTGTCCCGGGATAGAGTGGAGTAGAGAGTTGTACAGTAGAGTGTATGGGCATAGAGTGGAGTAGAGTCTCGTTCAGTGGAGTACAGTTTTATAGAGAGGAGTTGCATAGAGTGGAGAAGAGTGCCGTAGAGTGGAGTGTCGAACAGCAGCATAGAGTTGGGTAAAGTATCGTATAGTGAAGGAGAGTGAAGCGGAGTTGAGTGGAGTCCCGTAGGACAGTGTGCAGTTATTTGTGGAGTGTTACGTTGCAGATTAGAGTGGTGTGGAGTGGAGTTCAGTGGCCTGGCACAGTATACAAAGGACGAAAGTGTAATAGAGTAAAGTATTGTGTCGTACAGTGGAGTGGTCTGGCATGTTATACAGTCTTGGAAAGTGTTGTAGAATGGAGTGCCACAGAATGGATTACAATATTATAGAGTGGAGTAGCGTGAAGTAGAGTAGAGTGCAGTACAGTGTGGTAGAGTGTAGTGGGATAGAGTGGAATATAGTTAATTGGCATAGAGTAGCATAGAGTGGAGCTGTGTACAGTACAGTAGTGTAGTATAGTAGAGTATAGTAGTATGTCAGAGTCGAGTGCATCAAAGTGGCATGGAGTGGCATATAGAGGGAGTTGTGATGAGTGTGGTACAGTAGTGGAGTAGAGGGCTGTACAGTGCCATACACTAAACTAGAGTGCTGTAGATTGGCACTGACAGGAGTACATTGTTGTGCAATAGAACGCTAAATGGTGGAGTATAGTGGGGTAAAATGGAAAGGTGTAGTCTGTCATTTAGTAAAGTACAGCATTGTTGAGTGGAGTACAGTGGACTGATGTGCAGTGGAGCTGGGTAGAGCAGAGTGATTTACACTATAATAGCATAGAGTGGAGTGACGTACAGTAGAGTGTTGTACAGTGGAATAGCGTACAGTGGAGTGGCGTACAGTGCAGTGGCGTGGAGTGGGATGGAGTATAGTGCCATCGTTTGGAGTGGCATAGAGTGGAGTGGCTTAGACTGGAGTAGCATAGAGTAGAATATCCTACACTGAGGTGGTGTAGAGTGGAGTGGCGTAGAGTTGAGTTGCATAGATTATGTCCATTTCATCACCTATGGAAACCATATCTTCCTTTCAAACCTGAAATGTTGGCTTATTTAAAATATCTAAGTCTATTTTATTTTCCAGAAAAACAAAGGCTCTTGCAAGAGCTACCCTATGTTATGCATAATATAACTTAATATTGTGAAATATATATTTTTTAATTTTACTGGCCGAAGGTGCAAACAACTGCCACATTTGTCAATTGGTTCTAACTGTTGAGTAGCACTCACACCTTTCCGTATCTTTTCTTCTCGAGGGTCATGGGCACCTAACATTGTGCAGCGCAGAACCAAATGGCCCAAGGCTATTGTTCTTTATGCAGCCCCTGCACCCAGCAGGGTGTGGTTCTCTTGGCCTCCTGGTACAAATATATAAGTCACAATGTATTCCTATTTCTATGTCTGGGGCTGAGGTCTGGGGTATTTCCCAATGCAAAGCTATTCAGCTTGAAGAGAACAGATTCTGTAGGAAACTCCTATCAAAAAATATTTATGTTTCCCACTGGCTTTCAATAAAACCTTGACGTGAGGCCTTGCACCTGTGACGAAGTGTCAGGCCAATCAATGTTACACTTTACATTTTTCTGTAAATTTTATGTAAGGTTCACCAGACTTTTCTTTTATTCCATTTTTAAAAACATTGTCATAATATTAGAGAATGTAGGCTAACTTTTAGATTATGGATCGTGATCTTAGGCGGCAGTGGACCCAAAAACAATCAAAATGGTGGTGCCATCCATGGCCGGGCTAGAACACAAGAATTATCAACAGAGTTATCCCATGGGTGGAGAAACAACCCAGGGTTGCTTGCATATTCACTCACATCCTCTGAGCAATCTGTAGCCTCTGACGCATTTCGGGCCATTTGCCCTTCTTCCTGGGCAGACTTGATTCAAATGGAGGCAACTAACCACCAGCGTATTCCTCTTTTATTACATTTCATACCAAGTGGTCAAATGAAATTAATTATGGGACTGGTAGTTGCATACAATCAAATTCCAAATGGACTGCTGCCAAACAGTCCATTTCAAAATTGAAAACAGTTCAGTAGATGATTCATCGTGAGTAAATACAATTCTGAGCATCGCCGTTCCACAAGCCGCTCGTGATCTTAGGCGGCAGCGGACCCAAAAACAATCAAAATGGTGGTGCCATCCGTGGCCAGGGTCGACCACAAGAATTATCAACAGAGTTACCCCATGGGTGGAGGCACAACCCAGGGTTGCTTGCATATTAACTCACGTCCTCTGAACAATCTGTAGCCGCAGACGCGTTTTGGGTTATTTGCCCTTCTTCCTGGGCGGACTTGATTCAAATAGAGGCAACCAACCACCAGCGTATTTCTCTTTTATTACATTTCCTACCAAGTGGTCAAATGAAATGAATTATGGGACTGGTAGTTGCATACAATCAAGCTCCAAATGGAGTGCTGCCAAACAGTCCATTTCAAAATTAAAAACAGTTCAGTAGATGATTCATCGTGAGTAAATGCAAATGTGAGCGTCCCAATTCCGCACGCCGCTCGTGATCCTAGGCGGCAGCGGACCGAAAAACAATCAACATGGTGGTGTCATCCGTGGCCGGGGTCGACTACTCATAATTCATTTCATTTGACCACTTGGTAGGAAACGCAATAAAAGAGGAACACGCTGGTGGTTGGTTGCCTACATTTGAATCAAGTCCGCCCAGGAAGAAGGGCAAATGGCCCGAAACGCGCAGGTCTATTTCTCAGCCTATACTTCGCTCAATATATCTTCTAGCCCAACCTTCTGACTCATCTCAAACTTTTTCCTACTACTCTTTCAAATGCACTACCCTATCTCTCATCCTGTACATCTATCAATATATCCTCTACATCCACTCTCATTTATCCCAAACCCCATATCACTACTATGATCCCCAAAATAACCCTTTCTAGACTCTCTCCTACTCTACCCCTCCTTGCATCATCTGAAACCTCTTTTACTATACCGATCCCCTAAAACAAACCTTTCTAAACTCTTCCCTCTGACTCACCCAAAAGCTTCCTCCTACTGCTAAAAACAAAACAAAAAACCCATCTTTCACTTTTTTATCCTTCCACTATCCTTTTCAATCACAATTAACAGACTAACATGTTCACTTCTCAAATTCCATATTCAACTATACTAATTCACCACTAATCCTTTATGGGTTTCGGAGTGGTGTGCTACTCGCCAAAAAAGCGCTTCAACACCCATCAGGGGTAACAAGTGCTATATGAATGAAAACCTTTCTTCCTCTTTATCCCTCCGCTATCCTTCTCACTCCAAATAACTGACTAATATCCACCACTGAAATTACTTCATATTTCACCATATTAATTCACCACTAATCCTTTATGGGCTCCCTGAATAGCATGCGTCAACACCCCTTCAGGGATAACAAGCGCTATATAAATACAAACCTTTTTCCTCCTCTATCCTTCTGCTATCATTCCAAATCTAAAGAACTAACTAACCTATCCACCACTTAAAATGTACTTGCATGTTTCACTAATTCAACACTAATCCTCCATGGGTCCCGGAGTAGCGTGCTGCTCGCCAAAAAAGCGCGTTGACGCCTCGCCAGAGGTAGTAAGCTCTATATAAATGCAATTACAATACAATACAATAGGCGTTATGCACGAGTAAAAGGCCTAAGTAGTTTATTCCTAGCTTCACTGACAGCCAGAAGCGTTGTCCGCAAGCTGCTGCGACATGAGCAATTCTATTTCACTGGGTATTATGAACCCACTTCAGTTACTTAAGTCTGGAAGATCCAAGTACAGATAGATGGTTGCAGTAGTCTAACCAGAGAACACACTCAGCCACCACTTTGGAGTGAAGGCCCGATGGCAAAAAAGGGGGCCACAGCTTAGCAGTCCAAGTATGGCGATAGAAGAGATGCAAAACTGATTATTTGTACTTCAACACTAATATAGTTGCTGAGGTAAAATCAAACTAAGATACATTCATTTGAAAAAAATGAAAGCGTAAACAATTAAGCCAAACCACAAAATTCCTTGTACTTAATTAAAGTTAAGAAAGTAGGCTGATTAGACGGATGTGATTGATAGTGCTGTTTACTACAGAGTAGAGCCAATAATGTTATTTATTTAATTTTATTTAATGCGATTTCTTACAGCGCAAACTTTACCCAAAGGTGTCAGAGCACTTTACAAAAGAACCAGTTACATTACATAAGGACTTCGGAGTACATGAGTTACATAAAAGTTACACACAGAAAAACTCTAAATTCACATAAGAATGGTAGTAAGTACATACGTCTACTACAGATACTAGAGTTTAGAATTACACATACACAAGTTGTAAATTCACTCGAGATTACATTATAAAAAGCAATTAGGGTGGATCAATTATATATTACATATTTACAGAGCATGAAATTCTTGCCATCATTCAGCCAGGCGTTCAGGTGGTGTTGCACTTAAGGGCCGGGGGTCTTGGATCTGTAGGGATCCCCAAGGTGGAGGTGGAGATGGCCGTAGGGGTAGAAGGCCTGGGTAGTGGTGGGCGGAAGCAGCGAGCTGGATCCCCGGGCTGATCTTGAGGTCATGCTGGGCTCCATCTTGTGTAAGGAGGAGGATGCGCAGGGCTGGCGGATCTGTGCCACAAAGTCAGGTTTCACGCCTGGCTCAAGCACCCACAGTTGGGCTCTGGCAGGCCTAATGCGCCAACACTGCATTCAGGACTCAGGGCTGCCGGTAGGCCGCCAGGTTTGCTCTGCCAAATCAAGGCCCCGATAGGCCCACTAAACTCCCCTCCCTCTCAGGCACAAGGGTGATGGGCAATAGTTGTAGTTAGAATGCCCACGATTTGACTATTTTTAATTATTTAAATGTTTATGGGTCTTAAGGAACAGGGGAAAGTGGTAAAGCTGTGCAGGGTACCTTGGGGCTCATTATGATGGACACGTAAAATGCTGTGTATATTTCACAAAAACCTGTGAAATATTTACCATATTTAATGGGTTGCTATGAAATATGGGTATTTCTACCACCGCATTTTGTGCATAAAAGCACCCCAAAGGTCAGCAAAGCATTGTCCTTATTGCTAATAACTTTAGTCCTGTTGGAGGAATGTAATGAATGTTTCCAAAGAATGTAATTTTCCATTCAAGTGCCCAGAGAAAATCTTGCTCAATAACTAGAAGATAGCTTTGATTCAGTTTAGTTTTCAGGATTGGTTTGCTGTTAATTCCTTAAGCTTTTTAGTGAAATGTAGAAAACGCAAAATTCAATGAGTATCTTATCAGATAAGTTTGAAGTTGAATATTAATCTGAAATGTGCGCTTCTGAGACATGTTTATGGCATCAGGTTTTATGCTGTTTGCAAACTCATCTGACGGTTCATGAATCGCAATGAGAAATAGTTTTTGCTGGGATCACATAAGGGAGAGCAACTTCAACCCTGCACAGTGCCAAGGTACAATCCAGAAGGTGGAAATGCATTTTTTCACTAAATAGAAACTATAATTTAAGACACAAGGAGGTCGATTCCGATTCGGGAAAAACCGCTCTGAATAGCCGTTCAGAGCGTTTTTCCCGTACGAATCGTACCCTGTGACATCCCCTCGTATGTACATTGTAGTACGATTCCCTCCAAATGCAGCCCCCTTACAAATTGTACCAGTAACCGAACAACTCGTATTCCCGTACAAATCGCCACCGGAACGCGCAGCAAGCGACGTTTGTACGTTTTGACGCAGGTTTTCCCGACCCAGCAAGTACGATCCGTGTCAGGTACGCAGCGTACGATCCTTTTTCTACGGGAGCTGAAAACTGCAGTAAAAGCAGAGTTCGCCTCAAAACAGGTACGGAACGTCCCTCCCGGGTACGGTGCATACTCCCCATGATCGCAGGGGTACGGTGCGTACCCCTGCGATCATGGGGGGTATGCACCGTACCCCGCGATCATGGGGTGTACGCACCGTACCCCATGTTCGCTGGGTGTACGGCGCGTACTCCCTGCGATCGCAGGGGTACGGTGCATACACCCCATGATAGCAGGGGTACGCACCATACCCCTGCGATCATGGGGTGTACGCACCGTACGGTGTGTATGTGATTGTGTGCTTTTCCGTACAAATTGTCCTTAACTGACGTGGACCGTACGAATCGCGTCCTCATCCCCCGGTCCGGATCGTACTCGTCGGGTCGTACGGCATGTTTAGGGATCGTACGGTTCACTGTGCGGATCCGTGTCGTACGGTTTCAGCATTGCAATTCGTACGGTTTGCGACGATTTGGACGGATTGACGGGGACCGTATTGTACTAAGCAATTCAGACAGACGTGTACGATTTGTACGGCGGGCGCTCCGGATACGATTCGGACGGACGCTTTTTTCCCGAATCGGAATCGACCCCTAGGTTTACTGTTTCGTGCGCATGTGGTTCCTGAACCGGCGTCCCATTTCACAATATCCATTCTGAAAAATGTTTTGCTTGGGTCAATCAGTAGGGGCGGCACCTCTGCTATGGCGGAGGAGCGTTGCCCCACTGCTTTCTCGCAGTGCGAGAAGCCAAAACATAAAATGGCAATAACTTTCAGTTGTGTTCAGTTCAGTTTGCGTTGCGGGCTGGCAGGGCTGCTCTCAGTAGTCAGCAGCAACTTATTATGGCCGATGGTCCTGATTCTCGCTGAAACATGCTCTTTGGGCTCTTCTTTATTTGATGTGGCTTCACTTTTAAGAAACTGCCAGGCATGACCTAATGTTTGCAATTTAAACTTTCCTACAGTATCTATTGGACTTTGTTGCACCTTATCTCAGGAATCCAGCTTTATCGATGGCACTGTTTTGAAAATACAGTTGCCTCCTCTCTCTTTCCCTGTTGTTCAACTCTATCGGGTCCCAGTGGGGAGTTTGTATCTTCCTGTTTGTTGTGCTCTCCTTGATCTTGTGTTATCCTCCTGGTCCTCTGTCCCAGGTGTATCTTATCGTGAGTTTCACACACCAGCAGCTCGCCCCTGAAGAAGGTGTGACCCACAGTGGGGTCTGACACCGAAACGCGCGTCGGTGCTGGAGCTTCATGTGTCTCCCCTGTTTCTATTTTCTATTTTCCTCTTCAAGAAGAAACTGGATTATGGACTACATTATTGACTGAGGAACCTTTTCCTGATGTCTATTGTAATGTATCATCTAAATGTCATGTCTTTCTGTTCTGTTGAGGGAAAGACCTTTGTTAGTATTTAATACAGGCATTGTTATCTAATGAATCTTGATCTTATGGAATGTATAAGTATATTTGGGTATGTGTATGTTTGTGTGTTCTGATGGATTGTGTGTGTGTGACTCATGATGTGCGTGGAGATTTTTTGATATTGATTATCCTATTCTATGTCTTTTTATTATGTTTATAAAATAATTAAAATAAAAACATCTTCAACCTAATAGCTCTTCTGCATTATAATTGGGTAGGTCAGTGTTTCTGGGATTGTTCTAACTTATCAGTGACTTTCAGCACTCTATAAAAGGAGTTATAGGCAGTGTGGTGGTTTCTTGATTGGAATTTGTCTCTCTCCCCTGTTCTCTCTGCCTACTATCAATCTCAGTCGCCCCATCTGTGTTCGTGGGGGCTGCTCTGCTCTTCAAACATGGCAGGGGAGGAGTGGTTTGCCCACTCCTGAGTTCGTAAAGACTGTTTGTCGGTCCTCTCGGCCCACCCAAAATAGTCATGAGCACTTTGTCCTTCTCCATGCAGCCTGCATTGCAGCCTGCATGTAGAACAGGCACACCCCACTAGGCAGAACACCATGTAACGGCGCTCCAGACCAACAACAATGCTGCATGCACATGCCCCCCCGCGTGACCACCCATCACAGCGCGACTACCCCGTGCCCGTCTCCCCCACCCCCGAGCCAGGCCGGCCGCTACTGGATAAGGTAGGAAAGCCACCACCTCACAAAGATAGGGTAAGTCAAAAGCTAACTTAGTGGCATTGTGAATGGGTGCGTGAGCAACTGTATGGGTGAGTGAGTGGGTGTCTGAATGACTGAATAAGTGAGTGACTGCTGTGTAAGTGGCTGTTTGGTTAAGTGAGTTGGCATGTGAGTGGCTGCAGTGGAAACTGCCCTATACTTAAAAAGTCAATGTTGAAACCCCAGACCTCATTGTAAATGTCACTGTTAATATCAGCTTGGGGCTAAGCAGGAGTCTCCGCCCAAATCAGCCAGCAGTACAAGAAATGTAGTCACTTTTCATTTGGTGTTATTGCACCTAGTTTCCCAAGTGCTCATTACACTGGGTCTAACCTGGTGGGAGTTGTGCCAAGAAGCTGGCTTGGAATTCTAGAAATGCTTTTGGAAATTAATGAGGTGATGTCGATTACCATGGTAATTAACCACTCCTTGAGGGAATAGCTGTATTACAGCAATAATTTTGCACCAGAAATTACATATCTCTGTGTTATCTGTAATTTTGTGTGTGGAATTTCCACGACAAGAAGAATGAGTGAAACACTTCAACCAGTTTTCTAACCAATGTCTATAATGTTTTTACATCCTTCGTCACTGATAGTACCAAAACAAGTCTTAAGGAGGTACAAGAAAAGTTGGGAAGTAGGCTGATGTCATGACCAAAATGAACGTCATGTGCCCACCGTTCCTGGGTCATGGCTAGATGTCAGATCCATTGATTCTTCTGGTTGGGAAAGGTTCATACAGCATACTTGGCATGGGCATGCTCACCAGACTGCAGTTTGGGGTGGAAATGGATTTGGGACTTTGTTGGAAGCCACACTTTGCCCAATACCGGTTGTGGACAACTAAAGGACATATCCCATTGGACTCTAGAGTAAAGGAGCGGACACTTGATGTGCTTCTACACCCTGTGCCCAGAGTCTGCTTAGCATGTCTGAAGGTCGTTGGTAATGCACCTAGCTCCTGGTCCAGTCCTTCTTCCATGCCGTGTGCCAAATGAGGAAGAAGAAAGTGGCGCAAGGGCCAGAGCTGCTGACTTTGGAACTGTGAAACCACGTTTAAGTCTCGCCGCTGGCACAACAGCCTGTGATTCTGGCCAAATCACTTAATCTCCCCGTGCCTACAAAAAATGAACGTGTCCTTGTGTAATGTAACTGGTGCTCATGTACACCGCACCAATACCTTTGGGTCAAGGTTATGTTATATAAAACTACAAAGAATAAAATTCTGCTCAGCATGTATTTTGTAACCATTGTTGCATCACAAAGTCCTTTTTAAGAGGACTTGATAAAGTCGGTGCAAATTGTTTTGCACTAGTTTAGTTTATGGCATTGGACTAATAAAGACAGGCTCACTTTTTGACCTTGCTCCCCTTTTGAGCTAGAAGTCATATGGCTGAGATACCCGCCACCCCCTCTCAACACAATCCCCAAGGATGGGAAACCGGAAACGGTTCTGAACTTTTGGAAGGCGGGAGGGAGTGACCCTCCCGGCCGTATTTATTAAAATATGAAACAAAATCAAAACATTAAAATAACAGTTTCATATTATGTACAATTTCATTTCCACATTACGATGTTTGGCTAACCTTAACAGATCTCTAATACAAAGGTTCTCCTAGCCGAACTAACATCCTACAAAAACATTAGACTTGAAATTGTACATCCTAACGTTAAGGGCCAACGGCAAGGTCGTAACCGGTGTCAGATCCCTAAACCAGAAATACCACCCTCACTTGTGAGGGGACCAACCGCACAGAGGCGTACCTCAAGTGCATCTACCAATTTCCCTTGGACTTGACGGGGGCCCCAATGAACTCGACGCCATTTAACGGTCGTCCGAGGACTCGTGTGAGGTGTCTAAAAGGTAGCGTAAACCCCCTCCCGAACCCCACACAACTTACCCATCTGCCGTCGCAGATGTCCTGGCCCCGGGAAATTCCCCAGGAGGGCCCGTAGCCCCTCCTATCCAGGAAGGGGCCTTGACCACCTTTCCTTTCCTTCCGGCGGCCTATCCTTAGACGGGACCGCCTCCCCGTTGAGGGGCCAATGGCCACCTCCCCCGAGCGCTCCCATCCGTAATGGGTGACGCCCCCTCATAGGGATCTTCCAATTACTGCTCACCGATCATGACCTTACCGCCCGACAATGAATACGACAAATCTACCTAAATTACTAAATTACAAAACAATTATAACTTATTATAAGCATGATTACTGATCAAACACTAGTGCAAAATACTTTATTTGCAGAACATACTGAAAGTGACCATCTTTATTGCATATTCAAAAATATCACGACAATCATCACAACCTGCAAGAAATAGAGTTACCACATCAAAACTTTATTCAAAACAACTAGCTGTCCTCAGGGGCTGGTGGGTGGGTCAAAATTGGCTCTTCGTTCCGTCTCGAGCTCACGTGCAGCGGGGAGGTTCAGCTTCAGAGCACAGGAACAAGAGGATGCTTTCTTGGCTTGTTGCTCCTTTTATCCGTCTTCAGGGCGGGCGTAAACCCGCCCCCGCCTGCCTCCGAGGGCGTGGCCGGTCGCGTCAGTGTCTAGGACAACCCACTCCAGGGCGGGAAAAGGCGCGCCCCGGCTACGCCGCTTCGGGCATACCAGCCGAGACTCGCCTCCCGCCCAAGATGGCTTCCCGGGGGGATCGAGGTACTCCACCATACGTTCGGGGGGACCGAATGGTCGCCCCTTTCCATATGGCTGAGATACCCGCCACCCCCTCTCAACACAATCCCCAAGGATGGGAAACCGGAAACGGTTCTGAACTTTTGGAAGGCGGGAGGGAGTGACCCTCCCGGCCGTATTTATTAAAATATGAAACAAAATCAAAACATTAAAATAACAGTTTCATATTATGTACAATTTCATTTCCACATTACGATGTTTGGCTAACCTTAACAGATCTCTAATACAAAGGTTCTCCTAGCCGAACTAACATCCTACAAAAACATTAGACTTGAAATTGTACATCCTAACGTTAAGGGCCAACGGCAAGGTCGTAACCGGTGTCAGATCCCTAAACCAGAAATACAACCCTCACTTGTGAGGGGACCAACCGCACAGAGGCGTACCTCAAGTGCATCTACCAATTTCCCTTGGACTTGACGGGGGCCCCAATGAACTCGACGCCATTTAACGGTCGTCCGAGGACTCGTGTGAGGTGTCTAAAAGGTAGCGTAAACCCCCTCCCGAACCCCACACAACTTACCCATCTGCCGTCGCAGATGTCCTGGCCCCGGGAAATTCCCCAGGAGGGCCCGTAGCCCCTCCTATCCAGGAAGGGGCCTTGACCACCTTTCCTTTCCTTCCGGCGGCCTATCCTTAGACGGGACCGCCTCCCCGTTGAGGGGCCAATGGCCACCTCCCCCGAGCGCTCCCATCCGTAATGGGTGACGCCCCCTCATAGGGATCTTCCAATTACTGCTCACCGATCATGACCTTACCGCCACAGGCCGGATAGTTGACCGGCTATCCGGACCCCCCACAACCACTCCTGCCTAAAGGTCATGTTATAAACTCTTTAACCAAGCTATTAGGTCTCCTATGAGTAACTCATTCCCCACCCGGGACAAATGAACACCATCCCCCAAATACATACTGTCCCCTTTGATACAACCATGCGAAACAGAATGCAGTGTACTTGAACGAAACAATCTACTCACTTTGTTATTTATTTTCCTTACTGAATGATTCAGAGCAGAAACCGAAATAGCCCCCCGCCACACTTTTCGTGGGATCATATGGGACCATGCAATTGTGCACCCTGGAACTCTTCTTGCCAACCAACTTACTGTGGAAAGCATTGCCTCAAGAAGAAGTCGTCTACCAGTGGCCACCAAATCGTTGCCCCCAAGATGGACTATGATTATAGACGGCGGTGACCTTGTCCGCCCTAACAAACCCTCGAAAAAGGATTGAAACTGGTCAATACAGAGCCCGCCCTTTCCGTAGAAGGACACACTGTACCCGTATTCCCCAGCCACGTGAATCATGTCACCTGCTTTGAATACGTCCGCGGCACGCCTCACGTATGAGTGGCCCACGACCCACACCTCCTTTTTCACAGCCGGCGATGTCTGACCGCTGGTCCCCAGGTGTCGGGTCGACTGCACAGTCCGCCCCGCCTCGTAGGCTTGCGCAACTGAAAACCAAACAAAAACAAGAAGCGTGAGTACATCATTACAGCTTCACAACATGTGCAACCGCACATACCTTTTATAACAGTTCGAGGACCAACGCCCCACACGTTTTACTTCTTCTACACTCAGACCCCTGGCTGTAGCCTCTGTAGCAGCCCCTATCGAAAGGAATGGGTCCCAAACTCGCCGGGGTTCAAGCCCGCGGCCGAAATCGACATCGCAAGCACCCGCTGGAACTGAAACCTCGTCAGTGGGGTGGCGTCAGCGTGTCTCAACAAGGTCCCCCCCCCATGATGCCACCCTCTGCGCTAAATATTTCTCTACGCAAACAACAGGGCACATGGAAGACCCGGGAATCCTCTGTATGATTATGCAGTCCCCAATCGCACCCTGATCGGTTTTGGACCTGACAAACGAGACAGTCATCGTCTCCCCCTTGACCTGAATGTGCTCTCGGCACAGTCCCCCCATCGTATCCTGCTTGTTCTTCGCCACTAATTCGCTTACCCGCATAGCCCCATGGAATGCTAGCGCAAAAGCGGCTTGGAATAACACTGTTTCATACTGGGATGAACACGTTGCAGGGAGTACGGATAATAACAGGGCCAACCTATCCAGACCTATCGGGTGCCTCTCATCTGCTCTGCGACCCTCAAGGCGTTGCCACCCACGTAGCGCTTTCTGTACCACGAAAGACGCTGTCGGGTCCTGGATCCCATGAGCCTTTGCCATAAAGGAAATGGCGGCCCGATGCCTCTGGGCCGTAGCTACTGATTTGCCTGCCTGATGTAAAGACAGCAAAAATTTTACAACAAGCTCTTCCTGGCCCCACAACTCCCCCCTAGCAGAACCCAAAAAGGACCAATAGGAACGGAACGCCCCTTCATATGCCTTCCTTGTCCTGGGTGCTAAACTCTCTCCCACGAGGTTTTGTAGTTCGGGGCACCGAGAGACCAGAGAGCTTCGGGAAAGGGTGCCGCCACCGGGTCCGCTGCGGGCAGAAAACCCCAGAAGGCCTGCATACGGAAACGAGAAAGCGCATCAGCCGCTTGGTTCAGTACCCCCGGGACATGTCTTGCCCTAAAGAGCACATTCAACTGCATGCACAATAACACAATTTCTTTAAGCAGTCTCAGCATCCATTTGCAACGTGCTGCCTGACTATTGATACCCTCAACCACGGTCATGTTGTCAGACCAAAACACCACAGAGTGATCCCGGAACCCCTCGGGCCAAGTTTTCAGGGCCACCAAAATAGGGAACAGTTCGAGAAAAGCAATGTTACTCGTCAGTCCGCACTCATGCCACCATGACGGCCATTTTTGAGCCGACCATTGTGTGCCGAATATGGCACCAAAACCTATACTTCCCGCCGAATCTGCCCACAGCCCCAGCTCCTCAGAGGACACCGTTGGTTTGTTCCAGACAATTCGACCATTGAAATCCGCCAGAAATGCCAACCAAATGCGCATGTCCTGGCGAACCTCTGCCGAGAGCCTCGTGCGGTGATGACCCTCCTTCAGGCCGACCATGGCTTGTGCAATCGAGCGGGAAAAGGGGCGGGCCATCGGCATTACTCTCAGGGCAAAATTCAACTGGCCCACCACCTGTTGCAATTGATGCAGTTGTACCTTAGTCACACTAATACATGTTTCAAGGGATGCCCTGAATTTTAACACTTTTTCTCTTTGTAATCGAAAACAACCTTCTACCGAGTCGAGCTCGATCCCCAGAAACTCGAGGGAAGTCGAGGGACCCACGGTCTTACCTGGCGCCAATGGCACACCAAAATGGTTCATTAACACACAAAATTCATTTAAAGCCTGTCCACATTCTGGATCCCCGGCTGCCCCTAGGAGCAGAAAGTCATCGAGATAATGCATAACATGTTGAAAACCTGTTTTCTTTGTGAAGACCCATTGCAGAAAACAACTGAACTTTTCAAAATAGGCACAAGATATAGAGCATCCCATTGGCATACATCTATCCATGTAATAGCGACCCTGAAACATGAAACCAAGGAGACGCTGATCGTCTGGGTGTACCGGGAGCAACCGGAACGCTGACTCGATGTCTGATTTTGCCATCAGCGCCCCGGGCCCCAGGCGATTCAACATGGCGACGGCCTCATCGAAAGATGCGTACCGCACCGAACACACTTCCGGGTCTATCGCATCATTCACGGAAAGACCACGTGGGGCTGACAAGTTATGTATCAGCCGAAACTCACCCGGGTCCTTCTTGGGGACCACCCCTAGAGGGGAACAAACAAAGTTAGCAACCGGTGGCCGATCAAATGGACCGGCGACACGACCTCGAGTCACCTCCTTCCCAATCTTTACCTGTACTACGGCCGTATGCTGCAAGACCGATAGTTGATTCTTACAGTGTGCTACACCCTGGAAATCCCCCACTGGGATGCGGAAACCATATGAAAACCCGTTTCGCAACACCCCAGCGGAAGCATGATCCGGGTATTCGTTGAGCCAAGGAATCATAGCCATGGTATCAATCGGAGTAGGTAAAGGCGCCCCTCGGACTATTTCAGACCTGTTTGGCGCTTCCCCTACCACCGTTATCACCCGTTTTGGCTCTGCACATGGACTCAGGATGGGATGGCTGCCCACACCCCCCACATTCATGTCTGAACTTGCATGACCCCTGGGGCCTCGTACATTTCCCTCTGTTAAAATTCCAACAAATCCCCCTTTTTCCTGCGTTGCCACTCGGCTTCGAGTGATACTCGTTACCTGCACCCGTCCGAAAGGGTGTCCCAGAGTACTGGCGGGAAGATTCACCCCCGTTACTCCCTGACAATGGTACTTTCAACATTCCTGAACTCTCCATTTTTTGCCATGAAACGGAGTCGTAACAATCCCAAGTCAGAAGTGGGTCGTGTTCTTTAGCTTTTCTAAAAATATTGTCATAACAGAACCACTGATTGCCCCCGTATGCTACGGAATATTCCATGATCCGTGACTGATAAATAGGCAACTCGGTCAGCAACTCGGGCCTGCGCTCCCCCATGATGGAGGTAAAAATGCCCCATGCTCTGCCCCAAGTACCAATGTTTTCGTCGACCTTAAAGGCGGCCATTTTTGCGCGCCAAACACTCGGATGCATGAGCTCCTTTTGGCTCTTAACATGCTCCATCTCGTAATGATCGGTAAGCAAAGAAAAAATGTTCACATACTTATTTGCCCAAATCTTTTCCTTAATTTCCAGTGGAACATGCTGAGCCACCTTCTCCCTTCGTGAAGGTACAGACCCCTCCCCCGCAATCGGCAATGGCCGCTTACCTGAACCAGATACTGCATTTGCCGCCGAACTTGGGCCTGTTGCATTTTCCGCCGCCGGAACTGGCGGGTTAACAGAAGACGGTGCCTTCGCAGCCTCTCTAGATTCCCGCAGTTGTCTCATTACTGCCCGGGCGTCGTCAGCCGTATCGCCCTCGCTATCTTTTCCCAACCACGCTGCCAATTGCGCCGCTAACTCGGGAGGCATATCTTCCCCGGTCACGGGGGTGACCACTACGGGGATCGGCTGCCCCTCCTTTGGAACCGGGGTTTGCTCCTCTAGTGGGGTATCGGGAACCGGGGTTTCCCCCCCAAGTGCCCCCCTTCTGGACCTCTTGCCTCTCCCACCAGGAACTACTCCTGGCAAAGGTCGCTTCGGTCCTCCCTCCCCGTCCTTAGCCGCCATCTGCTTCTTCAAATCGGCTATCTCCTTCATGAGCATGCGGAGCATCTGATCGGTACCGACCCGCTTTCCGACTTTCTTGCCTGGCATTCTCACACGAGATATCTGTAAGACAAAAGAGAAAGATTGCCACGCTCAAAATTGGCTCTTCGTTCCGTCTCGAGCTCACGTGCAGCGGGGAGGTGCAGCTTCAGAGCACAGGAACAAGAGGATGCTTTCTTGGCTTGTTGCTCCTTTTATCCGTCTTCAGGGCGGGCGTAAACCCGCCCCCGCCTGCCTCCGAGGGCGTGGCCGGTCGCGTCAGTGTCTAGGACAACCCACTCCAGGGCGGGAAAAGGCGCGCCCCGGCTACGCCGCTTCGGGCATACCAGCCGAGACTCGCCTCCCGCCCAAGATGGCTTCCCGGGGGGATCGAGGTACTCCACCATACGTTCGGGGGGACCGAATGGTCGCCCCTTTCGAAGATTAGCTGAAAATCACTACGTAGTAAAAATGCAAAAAACAAACATTGAAAAGTTGGAAGTGGGAGCCCCACGGTAAATAAAATAGCAATGAATCCCAATAAAATATGTATATAAAAATATATCACACAAATTCAAAAAACAGAAATACTTATAAGTACCAGGTTAGCATTAACACATAGGAATACATTGGAGAAAAGAAAAAACGCCTATGCAACATATCCATGTCACTATGTTAGTCCAAACTTCAGCCAATCAGGCACAAGCACCCCTCTAGAACTTTCTCCTCAGAGGCTCAAGCCCTTCGATTTTCGTAGCACCAAGTGACAAAAGAGTCTAGGCGGAGAAGGGAGCCTCTGAGGGGAGGTGGGTGGGTCGCATGTGAATCTATGAAAGACACCAATACTGGAGAACCACCTTGAATAGAATAGTAAGCAGTAAAAACTGGCCGCAGGACTAAAACAGCAGTGCATTGGCATGAAAACACACGCAATGACATAATGTAGCCAGGCAGGTAATAACAAATCATATACCACCAAGAGGCGGAGGGAAGAATAGAGGCTCACCTTATTTAAAAAGATTGCGAAGCACCGCTTGGCCCACTGCCGTATCAGCCTCGTTGATCATCTCAAGGCAGTAGTGCTTTGTGAAAGTGTGCCTGCTGGACCACATAGATGCTCAACATATCTGATGAATTGGCACCCCAGCAAACAGGGCAGTAGAAGATGACATCGCCCTGGTGGAATGAGCTCTCACTGAAGATTGAAGAGGCTTTCCAGCTTTCTGGTGGCAGAAGGAAATTGCTGAAGAAATCCAACGTGCAATAGTTGGCTTGGTAACAGAACGCCCTTTGCGCTTGCGTCCGTAAGCAACAATCAGTTGGTCAGATCTAAGAAAGGGCGCCTTTAAGGCATCTTTTAACGTCCAGTGAATGTAGACGTTGCTCTGCTGGAGTTTGAGGATTTGCAATGAAAGTTTTTAGCAACACTGGCTCGTTTAGGTGAAAATCAGTTGGTACTTTAGGCATGAAAATCGGATTGGTGAGAAGCAGAACACAGTCCGATTTGAATTGAAGGAAAGTAGGTTTAACGGTGAAGGTGTGAATTTCATTCACGCGACGTGAGGAGGTCAAAGCAATTAGAAGAGCCACCTTCCAAGTTAAAAATGTTAAATCCGCTTTGTGGATAGGCTCGAAAGGCGTCTTCATCAATTGTGCCAAAACAACATTGAGATCCCAGGAAGGAAGAGGACGCCGAATGGGCGGGGACTTCCTGAACAGTCCTTTGAAAAACTGCCAAATGATTCTAGAAGAGCAGAGAGAGGTAGTCCCATCCTGCCGAAAACGAGATATTGCCGCCAGGAAAACTTTCAAAGTGGAGAGGGAAAGTCCTGATTGAGACAGCTGTAGAAAGAACGGCAGAAGCTGTGCAGGAGTGGAATGGACGGGATGGATATTGGCAGCTGCACACCAGTGACAGAACCTTTTCCACTTTAGCTTGTAGGTTTTCATCGCAGATGGAGCCCTGGAATTGGCGAAAACGTCCCTACACGCTGGCGAAATATTCAAATGAGCAAATTCAAGGTGCTCAGGTTCCAGGCTGATAATTTGAGAGAGGAGGGGTCCGGATGACAGATCTGACCCTCGGCGATCGTGAGGAGATCCGCTCGAGGATGAAGGTGGCTGGGTTCGCACTGTGAGAGAAGCAGCAGCTCCAAGAACCATGCTTGTCGATGCCAGCTGGGAGCAATCAGGATAATGTGGCACGGCTGTCTCCGCATTTTCCACAACACTCAAGGAACCAGCGGAATCGGCAGAAAAGTGTAGGCGAATAGATGGCACCAATCCATCAAAAGGGCATTCCCGGATGACCCTTGATGGTGAAGCCAGCTTGCATTGGAAGGGCATTTTCGGTTCATAGGACTAGCAAAGAGGTCCATGGTCGGGCGACCCCACAGCCGAAAGATGAAATCCAGAGTCGGCTGATGCAATTCCCACTCGTGGGTCGAGGACGCGGATCTGCTGAGGGAATCCGCCAGGATGTTGGAGATGCCTGGTAGGTGAACCGCTGTCAGGGTGATCTGGTGATGAAGTATGCAGTCCCAGATACTCTGTGCCAGTTGAGAGAGGAGCGGTGACTTGGTGCCGCCCTGCTTGTTGACATAGTGCATACTGGTGGTGTTGTCGGTCTGAATGAGCACTGCTTCTCCCTGGAGTAGGAGATGGAAGGATTTGAGCGCCAGGAAAATGGCCATTAGCTCCAGCATATTGATGTGCCAGGAGCGTTGGGATGGGGTCCACTTGACCTTTATGGATAGTCCCTGAAGATGCGCGCCCCAGCCTTCCAGGGAGGATCCGTGGTAAGGACGAGTTCCGGAGGGAGGTTGAGGAAGGAAGTACCGGCAGCGATGTTTGACGGCTGAGCCCACCATTGGAGAGTGGACCGCATCTGACTGGTCACTTGAACCATATCGTATAAAGAGCCTGTGACCTGATGCCAGTGCTTGTCCAATTCTTCATGAATGGGACAACTCTCGAGTCTGTAATTTGAGATCAGGGAGATGCAGGAGGACGCCATCCCCAGAAAGGACTTCAATACACGAACAGAAACGGACCCTTTTGAGCGGAGGAGAGCCACCATGCGCAGTATCCGTAACTGACGCTAGTCGGACACGAACGCTTTCACCAGTGAAGTATTCAGAGTGGCGCCCAGAAAAGACCTGCAAATAACCGGCTCGACCTGAGACTTCTCAGTGTTGATGGATAGACCGAGAGAGTGGAACAGACCCTGACAAACCCGGGTGTCCAAGGACGCCTGATGCCGGGAGTGCGACTTGATGAGACAGTCGTCCAGGTAGGGAAAGATTTGAATTCCCTTTATCCGTAATTATGCCACCACCGGAGCCAGGACCTTCGTGAAGACGCAAGGGGCAGAGCGAAGGCCGAAAGGCAGGACCTTGAACTGAAAGTCTCTGTGCCCCACTCGAAAGCGCAAGTACTTCCGGTGTCGTGGAAGTATTGGCACATGGAAGTACGCGTCCTGAAGATCGATGGTGGTCATGAAGTCCTCTTTCCGGAGAAAGCGGAGAACTTCCGCGAGCGTGAGCATGCGGAAGGATTGACTCTTCAGACACTTGTTCAGGGCTCGCAGATCGAGGATTGGATGCCAGTCGCTGGACTTTTTTAAATTAATAACAACATTTCTCACAGTTAAAATACAAACTGCATAATTCAATGGGAAAGTCATCCCAGCACTTGTCAACAAGCCATAGCACAAGCCGAAGAACCGGGAATAAAATCCCATCCCTTTTTGAGACTTGGGAACCACTTCAATGGCACCCTTCTGAACCATGAGCCGAATCTGCTAAAAGAGCTCTTTGAGGTGAGCCGGGGGAGGACCAGTTGGAGGAGTGTTTGGAGAGAACTTGACAAACTCCAAGGCATGGCCTTTTGATACAATGTCCAGCACCCAATGGTCCGAGGTGATTGAAGACCATTTGGAGTAGAAAAGAGAGATTTGACCTCCAACCTTGAGCGGGGACGGCAAGTCATTGTTTTTTAGAAGCGGAACCCCTGTAGGATGATTTTCCTCTGTAAAATTTTGAAGACTGTTGCCGATAGGACTACTGGGACTGGGAGGAGTATCGTTGATTTCCTTGGCCGTAGGATCAGTATTGGGTGGATCCGCTGCAAAAGGAAGAAGAGGAGGTGCCGCGCCCGCGCGCACCACGAAAAGGCGGCTTGCGAAATTGTAGCGTGCCGAGTGCCCGAGCCGTCTCGGTGTCCTTCCTTATAGTTTGCAGTGCATCATCCACATGCTCGCCAAAAAGTGATTCGCCATCATAGGACATGTCGAGGATTTTTGACTGAACTTCCTGGCGGAAGGAGGTGGAACGAAGCCAGCCCTGCCGACGCAATACGGCTACTCCCGCAAGCTGGCAAAAACCAGTACAGGCAATGTCAACCGAGCAATCGATAATTTCAGAGGACGCCCTCTCTCCCTCCTGAAGAATTTTAAGGGCCCCAGCTATAGAGGGCTCGGGAATGAGGTTGATGAAAGAAGACATATCAGACCACATCTGGCGGTCGTAATGCCCCAGAATGGCCAACGAATTTGCAGCCCTCACGGTGGTAGAAGCCATGGTGGAAAACTTGCGGCCAATGGCGTCAAGCCGACGTCCTTCACGGTCCGGAGGAGCGGTGATAGGGGTAGACGGATTCCTAAATCGCCACTGCGAGACCTGGGTGATTACAGAATCAGGCTTAGGCTGCAATATTAAGCAAGCAGGTGACCCCTGGGGTGCTCTATATTTCTTTTCCAAACGAAGAAGAAGATCTGGAATGGTATTGGGTGTTTGCATCAACTTGACACCTTCATTCTAAATAAAGTCAATAATGGGCAAAGCCCGGACCTGTTTGAAGGGCTGACTCTTGAAGTCGTAAAGAAAACAGTCCTCGTCTTTAGTGACCATAGGAAGCTTAAAGCGCTGTGCCGCCCGCTCCATAAGCTGGTGAAAACTAGCAATGTCCACAGGAGGGGAATCACCTGGCTCTGAAGGAGGCGGAGACGGTATCTGGACCTGACAGTTGTCCCAATCCGACATGTCCCCATCATCATCCGCAACCTCGCCGTCCTCTTTGTCAGCGCGAACGACATCATCCTCATAGACCGTAGCATGGACTTGTATGGAGGTCAATGGGGTGGAAGATACTGGAGGCTCCGGCAGTGAAGGAGCAGGAGGAGCCACTGAAGTTACAGGCATAGTAGGTTGAGGAGACCCTTGATGAAACGGTGGAAAACATCTATTGTAATTCTCCAGCATATATTGGAGATTTGAAATAAGGAAAAGTGGAATCTGCGCTGTTGGAACCTGAACAGAAGGTTCCCCTTCTTGGAAATAAGAATGGTCCTGATCATCCTCGTAATCTTGACATTTAATGACTAGCTCTGAAGGACTTTGAGCTTGTCGTAATCTGTCATCTTCCTCCTCCTCGGAATTTGAATCATGCTCCGAACCGGTGGCAAAAAGAGGGGATGGAGGTTGAGGGTGACTTGGAAGCGAGAGCTGTTCCAGAGGCACTTGTCGTCGCTGGTGCAATGGGTCAGACATAGGAGGCCCAGAAACTGTTGAAGAAAATGGCACCAAAGGCAAAGATGCAAAGGTAGATGTCGATGATGATGAGAACGTCGATGGAACATTTAATGTTGACGGAGCCGTTAACGACAAGACAGCCGTCGACGGAGCCGCCGTCAACGGAGCTGTCATCGACGGAGCTGTCGTCAATGAGAGGATCGTCGGCGGGATCGACACCGATGGAGCCGTCGCCGACGGAACACTCGTCGACGAAGAGGATCTTTTAACAGCAAGCGTCGACGAGGATTTCGACGTCGATGGGACCTTTTTCTCGATGAGATGGAAATCGTCGACGAGACTGACTTAAAACTGACACAGACCATCGTCGATGTAGAAGATGTTGACGCAGCCGCCCTCAACGATCCGCTGGCACAAGTCGTCATCACTGTCGTTGTCAGTGACCTGGAGACAGCAGATTTCGTCGTCGGAACGACGGTCGACAAGCCCGTCGAAGATTTAGCATGCTTTTTAGAGGAAACATGCGCAGAAGGAGCTGAGGGCATCGGAGAGTCAGATCTCGAGGGCGCAGGCGTAGTAGGAGGAGGTGGAGACACAACAGGCACCTTCATGAGAGGAAGTTTTTTCTTCAGAAAAGGAAATGGCAACTCCTGAACACTACTACGCTTTGAAGCAGCTCTGGACACACCTGACGCAAGGCTTTCCGCATCAGATAGAAGTGAATCCTTATCCTTCAACCTCTGCAACCATAGGAGAAGACGTCCATCCCTGTCCTTGAGGGTCTTGGTTGAAAATGTCGTGCAGATTTTACATTTTCCTACCACATGATCTGGATAGAGGCAGTAAATACACTTCTTGTGAGGGTCCTCTGAGTAGAGTCTCAACTTCCCACAAGAAGAACATGGACTAAACAAAGACTTCTTACTTGAAGACATCTTAGAAAAACTGAAGAAATCCAGAAAAAAATTAAAAACTGAGCAGAGCTCAGGGAGACTCCCTTCACACGACGTGCAGTAGAAAATCTGAGGGCTTGAGCCTCTGAGGAGAAGGTTCTAGAGGGGTGCTTGCGCCTGATTGGCTGTAGTTTGGACTAACATAATGACATGGATATGTTACAAAGGCGTTTTTTCTTTTCTCCTATATATTCATATGTGTTAATGCTAACCTGGTACTTATAAGTATTTCTGGTTTTTGAATTTGTGTGATATGTTTTTATATACATATTTTATTGGGATTTATTACTATTTTATTTACCGTGGGGCTCCCACTTCGACGACGGTGAATATTCAAGCATGTGAATCTATGAAATACACCCTAATACTGGAAAAGTGGAGCTTATTTACGAAACTTACATCTGTTTTTTTTATTGTAGGTGTAATAATGCATTTACTTCCATCTGGGATGTTCCTGGATTTTTTATAGTACCGCAGTTAGACTAGTATTCAGCGGGCCTCAAACTCATTTTTTGAACCAGAAGGGACAATTTATGAACTGGCCATGAAATGGTCAACAGAACTAAAAAGGCACTTCCAATCAACTCTATGTTAATATAAAAATTGTGGCACATAAACCAGTTCACAAGCTCAACTGCCAAGGTGTTCCTACATATTTATTTTTAAAAATGTTCCCAAAGAACCACTAAACAGTTTTACACAAAATCAAACCCGGAAATTTCGTTGAAATACATGTAATTTTTAGTGTTAATCCGTCCAGTGTTTTTTTGCTGTGTTTTTGAAAAAATCCAGTGTGAGCTGAATGAAAATGCAACTTTTGGGAAAAGTCCTACATAGTGTTTACTTTCTTGAACAATCTAGGCAAAATTTTAGAGCATCAAACTATTCGGAATTTTTACTTTTTGCGCAGATTTTCCAAATAAGCCTGAGTAGATAGATGTTGCTGGCTTATTATACACATTGGTGCATGAGGATGTCAGAGAAAGAGACAGCTCCAGATTGTGATAATAACACACCAACGACATATACACAATCCACAACTGAAGACAAGACACATCGGGGCATATTTACAAGCCCCTATCGCCACCACAACGTCATTTTTCAGGACGTTGTAGTGGCAAAATGGTTTTGCTTGTTTACAAGGTGGCGTTAAGCCACTTAGCGTGGCTTAACGAGGCCTTGTAAATAAGGACCCCTTTCACGCTGTACATAGTATGAAAGGAGAGGGCAATGGGTGTTGTGGTGGGTGTTCCACCACAATACCCATTGATTTTGATGCTGCCCCATATTTACAAAGGTTGTGTATATAGGAGGCAGCGCCAAAATTAAGACCAGGGAAAACCAGGTCTTAAGTTGGCGAAACCAGCAGAAACGTTTAATTTCTCCTCGTTTTTGCTGTTTCCATATGTGCTGTGTTGTGCAGCACACATAGAAACAGCAAAACGCCATTGATTGTTTATGTGCAGGAAGGTGTCCCTTCCTGAACATAAACAATCATTCAAAAAAAGTGTTTTGCAATTTCTATGGTGCTGCATTAAGCAACACACATAGAAGTTACAAAACGCCATTTAAAGATTGTTTATATGCGGGAAGGGACACCTTCCTGTATATAAACAATTTTCCTCTCAACACAGACATCTTTGCACTATAGTGCAAGGGTGTCTGCGTTGGCGCTAGGCTGCTAAATTTAGCGCCAGCGCAAGGGGAAAACTCCAGACTGCACCATACTGTTGTACATATGGTGCAGCCCTGCGTTTCAGAAGTGGTGGAGTGCGGCGTTAAGCCAGGAAGGCTAACACCCTGCTCCGCTACTTCTATTGGAAATATGCCCCATAATGGTTACCAATTGCTTTTTTCAAGAACAATAGTGTCTTATCATCCCAGCAGTTGTTTGATAAATGAACAGTTGTGTAGTGCTCAGTTCTCACTAGAGTAAGAAAGAGGCGCATGTAGGTGTCATACAAAGGCTGAGACCTTAGCCTGGAGGGAATATGTTCTTGAACATCAAAGTGGCAGGTAGGATCTCCCGCGCTCCACTAGACTAGTCACCACTAGTCGCCAACCCTCCCTCTCTCGCGCGGATGACTGTCTACCAGACAATTACATGTTTGGGATCCACTGCCTGGAGACTCAATGATTAGGGAGAGGAAAACAGCCGCCACAGACGGCATGCAAAGCTCTTGGCTCCAGCAGGGTTTCCCAGGGCACTTTAAATCGCAGCCCACACAAAATGGTGCGTTTGTCTATCTAGTGAGACCTAGGCAGAGATAGGAAATAAAAAGGGAGGCGTGGGACCTTCCAGAACTCAATGCCTTGAGGAGCAAAGAGTGAGATACATATGTGATCACCAACTACACGTGAAGCATCTATACTGCTTGGCTGTCCTAATGATGAGGGAAAGAGACAAGGGCCCAGCGCTGCATAAAAAATTAACTACATCGTGCAAACCACAAAAAAAATTATGCAGTGCCATATTTGCAAAAAGTTGCACAGTGATAATGTCACCAGCTCCACTGGCGTGAATAATGCCATTTTAGCACAACGATAAATGTCGCGCTGGCATAGAAGCAGGATTTTGCATGACATTTTCAGGGATAACTGATCTTTGCCTTTATCTTAGCTGCTACGCCCCACCCTCATGTTCTGACTTGGGTTGTGCAAGGATATTCCTTTAGGGATGAGTTTGGGGTCTTACAAATCAAATTAACATAGCATTTATATTCCAAGGACACAACCCAGTTCAATTTTCTATGGCACATCCCCCAAAGCGTGAGCTGTGTAAAGTGTGTCATTTTCGGAAATTATGCATGTTATGCATGGGACTATCACATGATATTCCACTTAAATGTGGGGCAGGGATTTCATGCAAAAGCCAGGTCCTGCTACTTCAGTGGATATGGCTTTGCCTGAAATCCTAGGTATGTATGTTTCGTTCCCACTTCATTACTCCACCTCAGCATTCATTATTGGTGGTATGGAGCTACGTGACACAAAGCCATTTATGTTGCACAGCAGCAAGACAAAAACAATTTAATAAATAAAACGGATTTCGTACCGCGCCTTGCATCTCAAAATGCGATGCAGGGCGCGCTACGACATTCGTTTTATTCATTAAATTGTTTACTTACCTCACATTTTCCATATTCAGGTTTTTTAGCACCCCCCACCCTGCCCCTCCCCCACCCCGCCTTTCTGCCTCATGAAACTCCCTCCATGGGCGGCGGCTGTGCGCCACGCAACTTTGAATTTCCTTCACAGTTGGAGAGAAGTTGCACAACGACAGCCGGGAAGCCTTGCTGCCTGGAGAGTAACGCCCCATATGTGCAGGTCTGTACCACCCTAATGGGCTAAGCTTTATGGGGCATATTACCAAGGGGGGCGATAGGCAATTATCGCTGGTTAAGCGGCCGTTTCCGGCCGCTAAGCGGCGATAATTCTATCGCTATATTAGCAAGCTGTCGCTAACTGATGCTAGCGATAGCTTTTAGGCGATAGCGAGCGGTTTGGGGCCCGCTTTGCATGTCAGTGATATTTATCGCTAATGACATGCAAAGGGGGCGTACCCAACCTGTTAGCGACTGAAAGCAGTCGCTAATGTCGCTATCGCCTATTAGCAAGGCGACCGTAGCAATGGAAATATTCCCGCTATCGCCAACAACGAACGCCTGCTCAGACCAGTTCTTAGCCATGTTATCCAATGGGAGGTGGATAACATGGCTAAGAGCATTTCGTCGCTAATGCGTGAATATCGCTGTATTCTCAGCGATAGTCACGCTATCGCCGGAAAAATTATCGCTTTGGAGATAAACGTTGCTAATAGCACGTTATCTCAGAGATAATTTCCGGCGATGCTTAGCGATAAAAAAAATCGTTGCTAAGCCTAGTTAGCGATAAATATCGCTACTCGTTGGTAATATGCCCCTGTATTCTTAATATCCTGCTGCAGCGGTGTCAGAAAGAAGTGCGTTTTCCTCATGACAACCCAAAGGGGTCTGTAATTTTAATTTGGGCAGGCAGAGCTGGCTCTTTGGGTACTCGCTCCCAGGCAGGACCCCCCATAAAAACATTGCACCAGGGGTGTAGGGTCCCCGGGATTAAACACACCAGCAGTGAGGCTTTGCCCAAAACTATTACCTGGCAGTAACCCAAGCCCCATACATGCAGTGCTCTGCATGCAAAATACTTTGGGCCTAACTCGTTTCAAATAGCGCTGGGTTCATACCCTATAATTACTGCCCTTTCCAGCCCCCATCAGATCCTGCTCCGAACTGTGTGCCCTGCTGTGTATGTGCCAGATTGGTACGTGCTGTGTTTTTGGGGCTTTCCCTGTGCCTTCTGGGCTTGCTAAAATAAGCTGGCTGATGACAATCAGTGGGAGAAGGACCCTTAATCGGCCCCCCCATGGGACGATGACTTTTACGATGCAGTGGATGCATCAATCTACAGGGCTGTGTCAGTGGCCAAGGGCCCTTTAGAGGATCACCTCTCCCATTAGATTGCATGCAAATGTGCTAAGGTCACATGGTTATCAACTGAGTGCCACAGCTCTCTGTTAATAAAAGTGGATCAGATTCTGAGATGGGTGTAGTACAAGGCGGCCTATTCAGGGAACCTTTCATTAAATAATTGTGAAAATTTGTGAACATGTTCAATTCTTTAGGCAATGCCCAATCCTCCACTAAAAGAGTGTTTTCAAATCCTGGGCTTTCCATTAAGCGTGGGCGGAAAATCCGTTCCGCTCGCGGATTTTGCGGATTTTCGGGAAATCCGCAATCCGCGAGATTTGCGGATTTCCCGCAAAATCCGCAAATTCGCACGCAGCGGATTTTTTTGGCGGCGCGCGGCGTTGGTTATACAATTTTTGCGGCGCGCGGCGTTTATCATCGTTTGCCGAGTTGTTTTTTTCGATAGTTTGCGAGTGCTGCGCCATTTTGGATCTTGCTGTGTGATCCCGCGGGAATTGGCGAGCGCGATTACGTCATCGCGGCTTGCCAGCGATAGTTTGTCAACGCGAGTACGACGAGATCACGTCTCGCGGTACTTCGCAATTGCGAGATTTGAGATGCGGCGCGCGAAAATATAAATTTGCAATTCTGCACAAGAAATCCACCAGCAAGCAGCATAAACCTTCTAGAAATGATGATTTTTATGTGAATAACTCCTTAGTTTGACATTTGCCTGCACTTTTTTAGCGAGGAGTCCATTTTGGGGAGGGGGGCAGGGGGGTGGGAGGAAGGAAGTGCCCCATAGTCTTCAACTTCCTGTTCCTGTTCAGCAGGCTCCTCCCAGTGCTTTGTCCATCTCCTGGTCACTTTTCATTCGGATGTGGACCTGGAAGGATTACCTTTTGTGGATGCTGCTGGATCTTTGGATTTGAGGCCTTTTTGACTTTCTTTGGATCACTGTTGGATTAGAAATTTTACAAGTAAGTTTGTTTGGGGCATTACAGTTGCTGCAACTAAAATTTTGGGATTTTCGATTTTTGGGCTGTTTTGGGGCCTTTTCCCAGGGGTACTCAGTGGTGGGTGGACTGATTCTTTCTGTGGGTTGTCTTGAACTTAAACATCATGGAGGCCATAGATGAATTGGGATTGTGCTGATTTTTCTGTGTTTTTCGATTTTTTTTTTTTTTGTAAAATTTTGTGTTTTTCGATTTTTGACCTGTTGTTGGGGCCTTGACCAGGGGTAGTGAGTGGTGCATGGGCCTAGTCTTTCTGTGGGCTGTCTTGAATTTAAACATCATGGAGGCCATGGATGGAATGGGATTGTGCTGATTTTGCAGTGTTTTTCGATTTTTGGGGGTGTTCATGGGGAGGGACATGCCATGTGGCTGGTGGCCATTTTGAGTGCAGCTACAGGCACTGGCCATGTGCTGGCAGGCAAGTGGCCATTTTGAATGCAGGCTTTGTTGTTAGGCCTCCAACCATTTTGCCTACTTTTCAACCTTTATTTATGCCAGGGGTAGTGAGTCTTGCATGGGCCTAGTATTTCTGTGGGTTGTCTTGAATTTAAACATCATGGAGGCCATGGATTGAATGGGATTGTGATGATTTTGCAGTGTTTTTCGATTTTTGGGCCTGTACTTGTGGCCTTTTCACCAGGGGTATTTGAGTCTAGCATGGGCCTAGTCTTTCTGTGGGCTGTCTTGAATTTAAACATCATGGAGAGGCCATGGATGGAATGGGATTGTGATGATTTTGCAGTGTTTTTCGATTTTTGGGCCTGTACTTGTGGCCTTTTCACCAGGGGTATTTGAGTCTAGCATGGGCCTAGTCTTTCTGTGGGCTGTCTTGAATTTAAACATCATGGAGAGGCCATGGATGGAATGGGATTGTGCTGATTTTGCAGTGTTTTTCGATTTTTGGGCCTGTACTTGTGGCCTTTTCACCAGGGGTATTTGAGTCTAGCATGGGCCTAGTCTTTCTGTGGGCTGTCTTGAATTTAAACATCATGGAGAGGCCATGGATGGAATGGGATTGTGCTGATTTTGCAGTGTTTTTCGATTTTTGGGCCTGTACTTGTGGCCTTTTCACCAGGGGTATTTGAGTCTAGCATGGGCCTAGTCTTTCTGTGGGCTGTCTTGAATTTAAACATCATGGAGGCCATGGATGGAATGGGATTGTGCTGATTTTGCAGTGTTTTTCGATTTTTGGGCCTGTACTTGTGGCCTTTTCACCAGGGGTATTTGAGTCTAGCATGGGCCTAGTCTTTCTGTGGGCTGTCTTGAATTTAAACATCATGGAGGCCATGGATGGAATGGGATTGTGCTGATTTTGCAGTGTTTTTCGATTTTTGGGGGTGTTCATGGGGAGGGACATGCCATGTGGCTGGTGGCCATTTTGAGTGCAGCTACAGGCACTGGCCATGTGCTGGCAGGCAAGTGGCCATTTTGAATGCAGGCTTTGTTGTTAGGCCTCCAACCATTTTGCCTACTTTTCAACCTTTATTTATGCCAGGGGTAGTGAGTCTTGCATGGGCCTAGTATTTCTGTGGGTTGTCTTGAATTTAAACATCATGGAGGCCATGGATTGAATGGGATTGTGATGATTTTGCAGTGTTTTTCGATTTTTGGGCCTGTACTTGTGGCCTTTTCACCAGGGGTATTTGAGTCTAGCATGGGCCTAGTCTTTCTGTGGGCTGTCTTGAATTTAAACATCATGGAGAGGCCATGGATGGAATGGGATTGTGATGATTTTGCAGTGTTTTTCGATTTTTGGGCCTGTACTTGTGGCCTTTTCACCAGGGGTATTTGAGTCTAGCATGGGCCTAGTCTTTCTGTGGGCTGTCTTGAATTTAAACATCATGGAGAGGCCATGGATGGAATGGGATTGTGCTGATTTTGCAGTGTTTTTCGATTTTTGGGCCTGTACTTGTGGCCTTTTCACCAGGGGTATTTGAGTCTAGCATGGGCCTAGTCTTTCTGTGGGCTGTCTTGAATTTAAACATCATGGAGGCCATGGATGGAATGGGATTGTGCTGATTTTGCAGTGTTTTTCGATTTTTGGGCCTGTACTTGTGGCCTTTTCACCAGGGGTATTTGAGTCTAGCATGGGCCTAGTCTTTCTGTGGGCTGTCTTGAATTTAAACATCATGGAGGCCATGGATGGAATGGGATTGTGCTGATTTTGCAGTGTTTTTCGATTTTTGGGCCTGTACTTGTGGCCTTTTCACCAGGGGTATTTGAGTCTAGCATGGGCCTAGTCTTTCTGTGGGCTGTCTTGAATTTAAACATCATGGAGGCCATGGATGGAATGGGATTGTGCTGATTTTGCAGTGTTTTTCGATTTTTGGGGGTGTTCATGGGGAGGGACATGCCATGTGGCTGGTGGCCATTTTGAGTGCAGCTACAGGCACTGGCCATGTGCTGGCAGGCAAGTGGCCATTTTGAATGCAGGCTTTGTTGTTAGGCCTCCAACCATTTTGCCTACTTTTCAACCTTTATTTATGCCAGGGGTAGTGAGTCTTGCATGGGCCTAGTATTTCTGTGGGTTGTCTTGAATTTAAACATCATGGAGGCCATGGATTGAATGGGATTGTGCTGATTTTGCAGTGTTTTTCGATTTTTGGGCCTGTACTTGTGGCCTTTTCACCAGGGGTATTTGAGTCTAGCATGGGCCTAGTCTTTCTGTGGGCTGTCTTGAATTTAAACATCATGGAGAGGCCATGGATGGAATGGGATTGTGCTGATTTTGCAGTGTTTTTCGATTTTTGGGGGTGTTCATGGGGAGGGACATGCCATGTGGCTGGTGGCCATTTTGAGTGCAGCTACAGGCACTGGCCATGTGCTGGCAGGCAAGTGGCCATTTTGAATGCAGGCTTTGTTAGGCCTCCAACCATTTTGCCTACTTTTCAACCTTTATTTATGCCAGGGGTAGTGAGTCTTGCATGGGCCTAGTCTTTCTGTGGGTTGTCTTGAATTTAAACATTATGGAGGGCATGGATGGATTGGTATTGTGATGATTTTGCAGTGTTTTTCGATTTTTTTGTGCTCTATAACTGAACTGATGTTCCTCTGTCTTCCATTTTTTTTAGGTGCACAAGACTCAAGAGAACCACCAGTGCCAGGAAGAAGTCCTGCAGCGGTGTGTGTGTGCAGCATAACGTCACGCGACGTCACGTCTGGCCTCAGACAACTCTACAATTCGTGCAACTGCGGCCTGCTGTGTGACCTGCTCTGAAGAAGATGGCCCCAAAGAAAGTTCTCCGTAGCTCCTCTAGCAAGAAAGTTGCTAGTAAGGAGCAGAAGAAGCAAGTTACCAAGGAGGCTGGTGTGCCACCCGCCACTTTTTTTGGGAGCAAAAAAAAAAGTACGCCTGCAGCAGCAGGATCTGCTGGGGACCAACCTGAGAGCAGCACCCCTGCTCCATTGGGTTCAGTGCCTCCACCACCACGCCAACTTAAGTCAAAGCCCTTGAGTGCTTCAGAGGCAGTCAGTGTACTTCTCCAATCACCATCGACCAGTGATGTTGGCTCATCGCAAGAAAGTAGCAGCAATGTCCCTGAATCAACACAGGTTGTTGTAACTCATCTGACAAGTGTTGAACAACCACAGCCGCAACAACAACACCATGTGCAAGTACACGCCCAAGTACATGTGGAAGGAGAGGCAGCAAAAGGAGATGCGCAAGCAAAGGTGCATGGACGTTCACAAGTGCCCACAATAGTTGTTCCTCCCGAAGTAGGGGCACATTTGGAAATCGACAATGAAGCTGAGGTATCATTGGAAGCCACTCCTCCTGATGATCATTCATTGTCTTCCACATCCCTAGCAAGGAAAAGATCAAGGGGGGTGTCTACATCTTCTTCAAGCCCACCTCGTTCTGGTGCAAGTGATCTGTCTTGGGAACCACAACTCCGGTCTGACAGTGAGGCAGAGGCACACCATGATCTGACACCGTTACCTAAGCGTAAAAGGAAGGTCGTCCAAAAACTCAAACCTATGGAGTGTGATGAGGCTCAACAAGAAGTGACAGATACTGCTGGTGATGAAGCCTCTCACGATGACGACGAGGCAGTCATCACAAAGGTCACTGCAGCCCCACCGGGCATGCAGCAAAGAGACATTTTGACCCTATCCCGAGAAGCTGCTGAGCGTGATGATGATGTCGACGAGGAGGCAATGGAAATGGAAACACAACAATCATTAGATTTGGAGTTAACTAGTACACCAACACCTACCGCTTCCATATTTCTTCCTCGCAAGAAGGGACCTCCATCCACCTCGACCTCAATTCGTGGTGGTGAAAGTGCAAAACGTACTGAAGTTCGGCAATCCACATCCTCCACTTCATCTGTCATTAGCAGCAGGACCACCACCACCAGTATCGCCGCCTCCTCCGGCCCCCGAAGACATTCCAAGTCTCCAGTTTGGGACTTCTTTAGTGTTTGCCCAAAAAAGGAAAACGTAGCCATTTGTAGCCTTTGTAAGCTTCGATTTAGTCGTGGTAAGCTTGGTTCTAACTATGGTACCGGAGGCCAGAGAGGTCATCTTGAGAGAAGGCACCCTGTCGAATGGTTTCCGCACCTAGAGGCGGTCAAGAAAGCCGGAATTGCACGTAATGAAAACGTTGATTTGTCATCTGCTGATGACGAGGTAGAAGACGATTCAAACACTTCACTTACACCCAGTTCCCATGTCAGCAGCACACCCCATGGGAGCCACACTAAGAGTGTGGGAGAGAGTGAGACATCAATGCGGAAAAGTTCATCAGCGAGCGTAACTGGGTCGAAGAGATCATCATCATCCCGTAAATCATTGGTCCAGGGCAACATTAAAAAGATGTTGTTTACAGAAGCGCAATATGAACGCAACCACCCAATGACCCGTCTGTATAACACTAAGCTGGCTAAAATGCTAGCTCTGGACCTTCTCCCTTTTTCTTTTGTAGAAGGGGTTGGTTTTCTAGAATTAGTGACAGCGCTCTGCCCTAAATGGAAGGTTCCTAGCCGGTTCTATTTTGCCCGAGTTGCGGTTCCAGCACTACATGAAGATGTTCTGAAGGTGATTGGGGCAGCTTTGCAGAAGAGTGCTGTTCACACTATACATCTGACAACAGACATGTGGACCAGTGGCGCAGGCGCTGATTACATGTGCATCACTGCACACTGGGTCTCTTTTTCAGGGGCTAAAGCAAAGCTAAACTCAGGTGTTGACACTAACATTGTTTTTAAAGGTGCTCGGAAACATGCAACACTAGCCATGTTTGGTTTGGAGAAACGTCACACAGCAGAAAACATTTTGGATGTCTTTAACACAAAGGTCCTTAACTGTCTGTCCCCACTAAAACGCAAGGTTGGTTATGTTTCCACAGACAATGGCTCCAATATAGTTAAGGCCATGAGGGACGGTTACTATTTCAGAGTGCCGTGTTTGGCGCACTGTATAAACCTGGTTGTCCAAAAATTCTTGGGTAATAAACGCAGTGCAGCGTACAGTGTATTGGAGAACTGCCGAAAAATATGCAAGCATTTCAGGCATTCTTTTAAGGCCCGCAAGCAGCTGAGGAGCATGCTATATCAAAGTCAAATGCCAGTGAAAGCACTCATCCAGGAGGTGGTAACACGTTGGAACTCAACCTTCTACATGCTTGAGCGTCTGTATGAGCAGTATACGCAACTCGATCAATATTTCTTGAAAGAGCGTATAGAGGAGCTGAGGATGGGTGGGCCGCAATGGAACATAGTTGAAAGCCTAACACGCATGCTTCGTCCTTTTGAGGTCTTCACACGTGCAGTCAGCAAGGAGGACTCTAATTTGGGAAAAGCTATCCCATTGTTGTACATGCTGGAGGACCAACTGAAGGAGGTGTGTTCTGTGTTTCGAAAAGATGACAAAAAGAAAGACTCTTTGCTTCTGGCTGAGAAATTATTAGAGCTCCTACAAGGTGATGAACGTCTTCAAAAGATCCACTCAGAACAGCATTACATTTGTGCTACTATTCTGGATCCACGCTACAAAAAGGCGCTGGCAGGCAGAGCATTCTTTCCTTTTGCTGATGAAGATGTTACAAAGTACAAACGTTGGCTAGCCTTGTCAGCCAAGAAGTTTGAAACAGAACGGCTGGAAATTGAAGGAAATGGCAGTACATCAGCAGGCCATCCCCAGTCAAAACAATCCACTTCTGCACCTGTGGCTGTGGCACAAGTGACCTCTCAGCCGTTAAAGACACCGGCAACCGCATCATCTGCACGAAAGACAGCAGAAACATTGGAGGCTGAAGAGGATTGGCTAGCTCTGCGTGGGTTTGGTTCTCAAAAGGTCAGAGGCACAGCAAGAGCTACGCAAAGTGGAGGAACCTTGGAGGAGGACCTTGAGTCGATGGTGAAGGACTATCTGAATGACTCCACAGAGGTCTATGTTAATTCTGACCCATTGGCGTATTGGCATGGGAAAAAAGAATTGTGGCCACAGCTCACCAACCTGGCTTTAAACTACTTGTCTTGCCCACTCGCAAGTGTGTCTTCTGAACGGGTTTTCAGTGCGGCTGGTGGGATTGTAACTCCCAAACGGAGCCGCCTCTCGCCCAAAAATGTGGAGAGGTTAACAATGATCAAGATGAATCAGCACCTCATACCACCAGATATAAGAGTACGAGAGAGCGTGCCGGATGAAGAGGAGGTGGCCAGCACCATAGATGAGGGAATTTCTACTCTGTCAGGTGGCACTGACCTCACCCGGGCTGAATTTGCAGAGTATGATGACGAAGCCTTATTCTTATTCCTGGACCGTGATTCCGACTTCGAGCCCTGAAAATGAGACAACGAATCAATAACTTTCTTTTTCATCCTTATTCACTTTTATTCCTGTGTGTCTGTCTTTCTTTGTTGTGCACAGTTAATATAATTCAAACTTTAATCAGATAATCACAAAGACAAGCCCATCAGCAGAACTGTCTTCACTTGTTTGCTAATTTATTTGAAGGTGCCGCAGTCTGCATTCCTCAGGTTCACAAGTTCAGAAGAACATGCTCCTCTATCCTCCTCCTCCAGACTCCTATTTCCATCAAAGCAGAGGGCTGGTTTACGCCCAATGAAGAAAGACTCAGCACTTGTGGGGGTGTTGTTCTACCTCTTTGCAGGTGAGTTGACGGGTCTGGGGCCATTGCTGGGAAGCACTAAAAGTGGTTTGTGCCAAATCCGAGGCGGAAAATTTTTTGTGTTTTTGATGACTTGCTTGCCTTTGAGGTGCTCTTAGGGGGGGTTCCGTCTGTTTGTGGGTGAGTTTCGTGGTCTGGGAGCATTGCTGGGACACTCTAATCTTGATTGCATTTGCTTTTCAGGAAATCCGTCGTGCCAACCCCGACTTATGGCCCAGCTACGCAGCGCGTTTGGACCGAAGGCCCAGAAATATTGCAAGTATGAGAGTTTGCTTTTGGCCTGTTTGGGGGTGTTATACTTCTTGGCGGGTGGGTTGCCGGGTCTTGGGGCATTCCTGGGAAGGTCTAATACCGGGTAGAAGTGGTTGGGACTAAATCCAGGCCGATTTTTTTTTGGGCTATTTCTGACATTTTGCTCTATGTAGCGTTTTCGGGGGCCTGTTTGGGGGGCTTCCTGGTGTTTCTGGGTGAGTTTCGTGGTCTGGGAGCACTGCTGGGACACTCTAATCTTGATTGCATTTGCTTTTCAGGAAATCCGTCGTGCCAACCCCGACTTATGGCCCAGCTACGCAGCGCGTTTGGACCGAAGGCCCAGAAATATTGCAAGTATGAGAGTTTGCTTTTGGCCTGTTTGGGGGTTTTATGCTTCTTGGCGGGTGGGTTGCCGGGTCTTGGGGCATTCCTGGGAAGGTCTAATACCGGGTAGAAGTGGTTGGGACAAAATCCAGGCCGATTTTTTTTTGGGCTATTTCAGACATTTTGCTCTATGTAGCGTTTTCGGGGGCCTGTTTGGGGGGCTTCCTGGTGTTTCTGGGTGAGTTTCGTGGTCTGGGAGCACTGCTGGCTATATCTACTTTACTTTGCAAGAGGTTTGAAGCAAATCCATGGTGGCAGAGGGGACTTAGGGCCTAGCTGCAGAGTGCGCGCGGAGTGATTTGGGAAATTTGTGAAAAATTGACTAAGTCCCCATTTTTGTACTTTTGCTCTTTGGCTGTTTGGGGGTCTTCTACTCGTTTTCTCCTGGGTTGACGGCTCTGGGGCCATTGCTGGGAAGCTCTAATACCGGATAAAAGTGTTTTGGACCAAATCCCAGGCGGAAATTTTTTTGTGTTTTTGATGACTTGCTTGCCTTTGAGGTGCTCTTAGGGGGGGTTCCGTCTGTTTGTGGGTGAGTTTCGTGGTCTGGGAGCATTGCTGGGACACTCTAATCTTGATTGCATTTGCTTTTCAGGAAATCCGTCGTGCCAACCCCGACTTATGGCCCAGCTACGCAGCGCGTTTGGACCGAAGGCCCAGAAATATTGCAAGTATGAGAGTTTGCTTTTGGCCTGTTTGGGGGTGTTATACTTCTTGGCGGGTGGGTTGCCGGGTCTTGGGGCATTCCTGGGAAGGTCTAATACCGGGTAGAAGTGGTTGGGACTAAATCCAGGCCGATTTTTTTTGGGGCTATTTCTGACATTTTGCTCTATGTAGCGTTTTCGGGGGCCTGTTTGGGGGGCTTCCTGGTGTTTCTGGGTGAGTTTCGTGGTCTGGGAGCACTGCTGGGACACTCTAATCTTGATTGCATTTGCTTTTCAGGAAATCCGTCGTGCCAACCCCGACTTATGGCCCAGCTACGCAGCGCGTTTGGACCGAAGGCCCAGAAATATTGCAAGTATGAGAGTTTGCTTTTGGCCTGTTTGGGGGTTTTATGCTTCTTGGCGGGTGGGTTGCCGGGTCTTGGGGCATTCCTGGGAAGGTCTAATACCGGGTAGAAGTGGTTGGGACAAAATCCAGGCCGATTTTTTTTTGGGCTATTTCAGACATTTTGCTCTATGTAGCGTTTTCGGGGGCCTGTTTGGGGGGCTTCCTGGTGTTTCTGGGTGAGTTTCGTGGTCTGGGAGCACTGCTGGCTATATCTACTTTACTTTGCAAGAGGTTTGAAGCAAATCCATGGTGGCAGAGGGGACTTAGGGCCTAGCTGCAGAGCGCGCGCGGAGTGATTTGGGAAATTTGTGAAAAATTGACTAAGTCCCCATTTTTGTACTTTTGCTCTTTGGCTGTTTGGGGGTCTTCTACTCGTTTTCTCCTGGGTTGACGGCTCTGGGGCCATTGCTGGGAAGCTCTAATACCGGATAAAAGTGTTTTGGACCAAATCCCAGGCGGAAAATTTTTTGTGTTTTTGATGACTTGCTTGCCTTTGAGGTGCTCTTAGGGGGGGTTCCGTCTGTTTGTGGGTGAGTTTCGTGGTCTGGGAGCATTGCTGGGACACTCTAATCTTGATTGCATTTGCTTTTCAGGAAATCCGTCGTGCCAACCCCGACTTATGGCCCAGCTACGCAGCGCGTTTGGACCGAAGGCCCAGAAATATTGCAAGTATGAGAGTTTGCTTTTGGCCTGTTTGGGGGTGTTATACTTCTTGGCGGGTGGGTTGCCGGGTCTTGGGGCATTCCTGGGAAGGTCTAATACCGGGTAGAAGTGGTTGGGACAAAATCCGCGCGGAAAAGCCTTTAGTTTTGGCACTTTTTGTAACTTAGGGTTCGTTAGGGTTAGCCCTAGCAGCAGGATTGCATGTGTATCGGGGTGTTCTAGATTTTTCAAACTGAGTTCTGGGGTCTTAGAGCACTCGTGAGAATGTGTAATTTTGGTTGCAAGTCATTTGAAGAAAATCCATGGTGGGAAAGGGGGGATTTGGCATAGTTAAAGAAAGCCTTTGCCACTATTCTTAACTTAGGGTTCGTTAGGGTTAGCAGTATTTCTATTGCATGTGTTTGAGTGGGGGGGATTTCGAGTCTTGGAGCGATGCTGGCTATGGCTACTTTTGCTTGGTTGCTTGCAAGTGGTTTGAATGCAATCCACGGGGGGTAATGGGTAATTAGGGTACTTCGGCCTACTTTTACTTTCAAAGTAAGTTTTGTCTCCAGTTTTCTGCTAGGCCTCGTTTTTTGGGTGGGAGCACTGCTAGGAAGATCTATTTTTGTTCTAAAACACAGTTTACAGTACACCTAGCTTGAGGGGCAAGATCCGCTACATTAATTTGCCCATACTTATTTATCCTTCAAAAGGTGACTCAGAGTACGCACTTTCAAAAACATTGTACTGTCTGTCTACTAGGAAAAACAAATTGTGACTTTTTGCACTCCACAGCCTACATACCTTATATTTATTTATCAGTGGTGTTGTAATATTATATCACTTCCTGTTTTTCGTTGCATAATTACAGGCCGGGTTTCAGTCTCTGCAATGGGGAAAAAAGGATGGAGTCAGGCTTCACAGTAGCGAGCCACAATTCAGCATCAGGCAGGCAGTGGACAGGGTGTCTTCTGGTGACCAACATCGGTGGACGAAGCGTCGGCTGCAATGGAGGAGTGCCGCTAATAGGAGGATTTTTTTTCTGCGGGCAACTTACTTACCACTTCCAACAGGACCACTACAACCACATAGATACAGTATCCCTTGCCTTTTTCTCTGACTGTGACTGCATTTCTTTGCTCTCTCTCGGCTTCTACATTGATCCCTTAACACATCACTTAGTCCACTCCACTATCTGCACCACACATAGTCATTTGTAAGTGCTCCTACGTAATTCGCAAGTCGCAGCACGCCCCAGGCCGTAGAGGACTGGGATGGCCCCAATGATGAAGCATGTCACCAAGGGGCAACCCTGGTGAGTGAGGGGACACCTAGAAAAAAAGCAATTTCTCCTTTTCTATCTACTATACCTTCTGTCAGGTTACGCAGCCCCTAAGCGCCTACCGTACTATGAAACTACATTTCCCATGAGTAGGCGGGAGACTTGCAGACTATTTAGTGAGACTATATGAGAGTACCCTTGTATGTTAGGACATCACTTCACTGATGCCTGTCTTGTCTTCTCTTACAGGTATCCTTTCCCTGCTGACCCTACCTTTACCCATCCCACATTTTTTATTTTAGTTTGTTATTTTTCTCCCTCGCCTAATGCCTCGAACACCCTGTGTTTACACTTCTGGGTGTTGGTGACATTTGGAGGTGGAACCATATTTGCATCGACTGGATCACGGGGAGTAAACGTGACACCTTCCAGACCAACCCCATTGAGTGTTGTTGTGAATGGATTTATAGTGACCAGCAAGGCTCTCGGGTATCTGGCTACAGAGACCTTATGTTGAATATAGTTATCAATAATTCCACACAGGCCCTGTACTGTCGCATTCTTTCTTTCCACAGTTGTCGATGATATATTCTTACTCTGCTTGACAAAGAACCATTGGTAATGTGAAAGAACTTCAACCGAATTAGTAGTTATACTTTACCATTTGTTAGGCTACAATGTGGCACTGCTCTACTGTACTTCTGTCACCTGCTATATTCTCAGTTGTACCGTTGAATTGCTCAGGAGGACAAACCAGATTTCATTTTCTTTTTTTTCATAGGCATGCAACTGCCACTGTGTCACACCACTAGTACCACCGCTATGAGGAAATTTTATCCGACCAAGATTGCCAACGTTATTCGGTGTTTCCCGTGGAGCCAGCCCTGGGCCTAGCCCTACTTTCAAACACAAATTACAGGTAAGATAAGCGTTTGGTGGTTTGGGGGTATAATGGAGTATTAGTACGAGAGACGAGAGACTGAAGGTAGTACTACTAAAGTCCTAGGACTCTTGGATTCACTTCACTTAGTCTGTGAGAGGCACTTAGTGTTGAAAACATTTGGGCATTTACACTTAAAGGAAGAAAATGGAACTAAACTTTCAGGAAAACAGTCAACGTTAAACCCCCACCCACCAGGCAAGCAGTAAAAAACAGGTATGCTCAGATAAAGTTTGAAAAAGTATATTTATATCCCTAACAAAATAATCTCCCGCAAGACCCTCCCTAACCCCAACGATTGTCCTTCAAAAGTCCCCAAAAACCCAACTCCCAATTCCCACCCCCCAAAAGTCTCTAAAAAAGGGGCAAGGGACACTATGGGTGGATGCTGTTAACTTTTTGGGCCAGGGCATCATGCTCCTCGCGGAGCAAGGCGAGCTCCTGCTGAAGGCGGGACACCATCAGGGTAGTGCGGCGCAGGCGTGCCTTCACTGCCTTGCAGGTGCAAGGCCTGTGAGAAGCAGCTGTTGGCCTTGCTGCTCGGCGGTGGCGTTTGCCTTTGGCAGCCCGGCTCAGTCTCGGTGGACCACTGTGCTGGGTGGCAGCCGGTGGGGCCACGGAGGCCGATGCGGACGACGTTGTCGTTGTTGTCGACCGCACACTTTCCTCGTCCTCCAGGGCCACCAGCCGCCGATATTCCGCAACAGTGGCCTCGATTCTCCGTTGCCGGGCCGCTCTAGCCAGCTCCTTCCTCCTTGTTCGTTTGGAAGGAGAACCTATATGAAGAAAGAAAGACATAGTCTGTAACCAATGCTCTTTAAGATTAACTCAATCATTCAGCAGAAATGTGTGCTGCAGTACAACTAGCAACTTGCAAGCGCATTACATAACTATTGAGGCCAGTATCTATCTAACCTCACACTTCTTCATCCTTGCTCTAACATTAGTGGGAGTTTAAGGAACAAATTCTATGAGCACTGTGGACTTCCATTGGAGTCGACTATGAAAGTACACCAGTCTTATTCTTCTTCTTATCTCTTGTTTTGGAAAATTGGTACGTTATTTTCTGCAAGCCGGCATAATGCCAGCGCGGTAAACTTGCACCCGAGAAAAAGAGACGCACGCCATGAGGAGTGACCTAGACTTGCGTTGCCGTTGCGTTACTGTACCCGTCCAGTACATGCAGGTGGTGAATCTCTTACTTTTCTATTACGGGTGGCACTGAGAATACTCTGTTACAACTCAAGGGCTACTGCTTAATTAATTTAACTTTCACCCTACAGTGGAAATGAGTACTAGAAATGGAAAATTGAAGAAGATAAATAATCTGATTATCTATCACTTCACATGGGATGTTTTTGCTTATATATGGGATGACTTTAGGTGCTTTGCTTTTTATTGAGTGACAGGCAGTGATACATCCACACATGAATGACTGAGTACTACTAAACTTATTAAGAGAGGTAGGGAGTGGCCACCATAATAACCGGATCTATGCAGTGCTTGCAATACAAACTACTGCTACTATTTATGGTAGTATTTGGACAAAATTAAAAGTTCTTTTCCTTGCCTTTCCTACACTGGAACGGACGTGCGGGTGCAGTGTTACATGCTCTTCAAAGTTACACTTAGTTCATCCACTGACCATCTACTCTCTCTAGATCATGGGTACTCACAAACTTTCTCTCAGGGGCTACATTTACAGTGTAGTTTGGGGCCGAGGGCCGCACTGGTGGGGGCGGAGTCAGAGGGGGCGGGGCTAAAGCAAAACGATAACTTGTGACCATGAGGTTGCACACAGGTCCCTGCAGCAGATGCCCTCATCCACTGAGCCACCAGACCCAGCATTTACATACATCTCTCTCCCTCCTGCTGTCCCTCCTGCCCTCCCTCCATCTCTCTCTCCCTCCTGCCCTCCCTCTCCCTCCCCCTCTGTCATCTCACTGTGTGTGTGTCTATCTGTGTCAGCCTTCAGCCCGGGTTGAGACCGCTTCCTCAACGCGCACACACAGACAACAACACCAAAGTACTTAACAGGTCTTTAAAAGACCATTAACATATTATTGAGGCTTTGTTTGTTTTAGCGCCCCTGCTTCTCCACCCTGACAATCACTGCTTGCCCGGCCCCACAGAGCAGAGGCTTTGTTCTATTTCACCTCTTTGTGGCCTTGCATCTCCACTCTGCTCTGTGGGGGCCGGGGGAGCAGTGATTGTCAGAGTGGAGATGCAGGGGCGCTAACAGGTGAAATACAAAAAAGCCTCTGCTCTGTGGGGGCCGGGGGAGCAGTGATTGTCTGCAAGGTCTGCGCACCGCTAAGGAAGGCTTGCCGGGCCACCACCGGCCCGCGGGCCGTACTATGAGTACCCCTGCTCTAGATACACATATGCTATCTAAGAGTCAGATAGTAGCATGATCCAGGTATATGGACACATACAGTTTCTGTGTCACCCACCCAGGCTGTTGTCCTTCCACCCATCATTGCTTCATCATTCACCCAGCCATGCATCTCATATTCTTGCCTTCCCAGCTAGTCTTCAATCTCAATAAGTAAGGAATATATAAGAGCTTACCTCTGGCCGCCACCACCGTCTCAACTCTCACAGCCGCCGCCGCCGCCTCCTCCCCTGATAAACTGCCCTCCGCCTCCGTGTCGAGCACCACCACCACACTGGCCCCGCCACCAGATGTTCCACCTACAAAGTACATTTAAGAATCTTAGAATAAAGCACTCACTAGTCACTAGTATTTGGTCTAGGAATGAAGACATGTGAAAACAATGTAATTTGTGACTGTCTACGTTAAAGTTAAAAAAAATGTCCCTTTTTCCAGGGAAGGTTGTCTTGCTGCACTTTTTGGCACAACTGATGAAGGCTGATTTTTTAACACGCACCATTTTTCTCCACACAGACAGAAGATGGACTTCTAACAACAAGATCAAGTTGAAACCAGGTGAGAGCTCGGCTCGACCACAAGAAATGTCTTCAATTAATCGTCAGCACTAACCACTTTTCCATTATCAGTTAAACGTTTAGTTTTATTATGACTTCATTTTAATAAATGTGTTTACTTTTAATAAAGCTTTTAAACTTAAATACAATCTGTGTTTTTGGGTCCTCCAGACTAGAGTGACTGAGCGAAAGGTTTTGCAATTTTTGCAAGCATGAGTCCAGATAGAACACTTCAAAAGACATTATGGACAATCCCAGAGAACTGCACTAAGTTGATAGAGCTATTGCTGACTAGAATCATGGGAGTTTCGCCAACCGTGCAATCTTAGTTAGCTACACAGACAGACTAATAAGAATAATCTAGTAATACCACAGGGAGTCATAGTAGAGGCAGGATAAGAATTTAGATACAGTCTACAAGAAGAGCAACGACAATTTTGAAAAAATTCAAATGAGGAACGCTAGGAAAAATAGGTACTAGTCTAAAATGAAAACTTACTGGGGCCAGCAGAGGAGCCCTCGCCTGCCCGATCCTGGCCCTGTTGAACAGCATCCACCGCCTGCTGCTCCTGTGTCCTCCTCTCGCCCCTGGGGGGAGCTGACGTACAACATGAAAGAAAGAACAGAAAACATGGATGATTGTTGCTTGTCAATGTCAACCAAATCAAACATTTCAAAAGAACAATAACAAAATATTTCCGCGAAATTATATTGATTATGGTTACTTTTTATTTATTTGCGGACCTGTGACTTCGAAAGTCACGTAACTCACTAAACAAAGTACTGAAACGTTCACCTAGGACTGGCAGGCAGCAGTCCGCAGGCAAGACGCAAAGTGACAGACAAACTCCATTGTGATTTTCAGTCAGATCAGTGACAACACTAACAGTTGCCTGCTACATTACCAGTCATTTAAATAGTCAAACTATCAATCCACCGCCACTATTTTTCTTATTGTCAGGGTTACAAAGGAAGGGGCAGATTTAAGCCCTTGCGGCTCTTTTGCGCCGTTCTTGCGTGACTTTTGTGACGCAGCAGCTAAACAAAAAAGGGCGCCATGGTGCGGCGTATAATATTATAACAACGTGACGCATTTGGGAGATGCATCCCGTTATAAAGCCCTGCGCCATCAGGGGGCGTTCCGGCGCAAGGGAGGGCATTCCTGCGCTGGAACACATCCTAATAGTGGCTGAGGGAAATCTACAAAATATCAATCAGTCACCTTTAGGACAATGATGCGTCACACAAACCCTGCACCTGCTTGAAGCAGACGTACGGCTTGACCCAGCATTGGGGAGATAGGGTACCCCAGAGCATTGATGGAGCTGCGCCATCGTTGCGACGCAACTCCAGCAGTAAAGCTTCGGTGACGTTTTGGGCCCATGGGGCGCCGCATTGCAAATACGGCGCACCATGTTTGGTGGTGGTAGCGGGCCGCACAATTAATGGCGCATCCCTGCTACTTTGCAGGGATGCGACGGTAATTGCAATTCTGCCCCTTAGGGGCATACTTACTTACGCGTTCTGGCGCATCTCCAGAGATGCGCCAGATCAAATGCGTCACGCAAAACTACCCTTGCGACACGGCAGATGTGCCTCATTTACAATGCGGCGCGCCCTGGCGCAAGGGTAGGCACTTGCGTGACGCATCTCGTCACGTAAGAGCGGCGCATCGCTGGAGTCACGTCGCCAACGCAATGCAACTCCAGTAATGCTCAGGGCCACCCAATACTTTACATGCTGTGTCAGTCCTTTCGCCTGCTTCGAGCAGACATAAGGAATTGAATTGACGTAGCAGCGTCGCAGAAGTGCCTGCGTTAAATCTTGTAGATTTCACGCAGGCAATTTTGCGAGGCGCACAGCCGCTGGACCGCCCACCCTGCGTACTAGGAACGCACCCATTGTGGTGCAGGCCCATGGCTTTATAACGTGACGCATCTCCCTAGATGCGTCATGCTGTAAATGACTTGCAGGGATGCGGCACGTTTACGCCGCTGTTGCGTCACGCAAGGCAGCGTAAACGTGGCGCAAGGGGCTTGTAAATGTAATCTGCCCCCTAGTGTCTAGCATTACGCAGTTCTGTTAAGTACACTCATACATAATAGTTACTCAGGCCAATGAGACCACGAAATAGAAAACAAATAAGCATAGTAGCAACCCCACTGAGAAGGAGAGCAGTGCACCTGAAATGCACAGAAGATTTTGAAATATAATTTAACTACAATGTAATCGTCATCAGCGGCATTATTGGCTTGCTCCATGTAAAAAACAAATATTTGCAATACAACAACACAGAGCAGGAGAAAACATCATAGTAGTGAGTGATTAAATGCCAATGGCTACTACTACTCACCAAGCCCGGGGATCTCCAAGCCGAGCTGGTCCAGCAGGTCGCGCTCGCGGTCCAGGAGGTCCGTCCAGCGATGGGTGACCTGGCTGTAGGTGCGCTGGACCCCGTAGAGGTGGGATATGGCCCAGCACACCTTCTCCCACCGCTTCCGGCGCTCCCGCATGTTGTACCCGCCGGCCGCGATCCTGCCGCCTCCCGCGATGGTCCTGGGCAGGCGGCGCTGGACGAAGTAGACCAGCGCGCCCACTTCCTCCGGGCTGAATATCTCCCGGCGCGTCACCTGCTCCCCCCTCGATCTCACGCCTGCTGTCCTGCCACTGGGTCCAGCACTACTCCCCGCCGCCGCTGCGGCCCTCAAGTGCCTGGGCAGCTTCACGGCGCCTGGCTTGACCATGGTCTGGGCAGGTAAGGTAGGAAGAAGTAGAAAATTAAGAAGGAATAGGATAGGGAAGAAGAAAAGAAAAGAGTTTACAAAAGTAGTTTAAAAGTAAAGAAAAATAGCAGAAAAGACAAAAATATACAGCTAGGAAAAGAGAGGGATAGATAAGAAGCAAAATCGTAAAAAAAAAACTGAAAACAAGCAAAGGATGGGAAAGATATCAAGAGGATTAAACACCATGCCCAGACACAGGAAATGAATGAAAAACAAGATGGCCGGCGCCCGTTTCCGAGCGCGAAAGTCAGTTCGCGCGAGATTTTCCTCGCGATCTCGTGCGAACCTCTAGATTTCCCGCGCGATCTCGTGCGAACCTCTACTCGCAATGCGCTTACTGCGCGAGATTATACATAGCGGGCGGAAACGGAAATACGTCACGCAAACAAAATGGCCGCGCCCGTACTCGACCTTGGGGTAAATTCGCGTGTTGCGCTGCAAGCGGCTCGCGAATACTGCAAAAAAACTCGCGAAACAACAAGCCGCAAAAAAATAAAATGCTCATTCGCACGAATTGGCGGCTTCCGCGGTCGGTTTCGCACGACGCCGCGCCCCGCGAATAGCGCGAAAAAAACCGCAAAACGATTTCAGCAAAAGCAAAAGCAATGAGCAGGTGCAAAAGGTCAACCTCATGATTTGTAACGATTCTTTGTACTGCTTCCTGAGGGGGCCCTCCAGAATTCGGTTGCCTGCTTGCAACTATTGTGTGACCCTGCTCTGACCTTAACTGTATGCCACAAAGGTCCTGATTTACAGCTAAAGGAGCAGACAAGCAGGTGCCAGGCTGGAACTTTAAATTCTTTCAGTGACACATTAATTAGCCCCTAATTCATTATTGTCATTTGGGGCAGGGCAGGTGTTGTTAATAAACTAACCCCAAATTAATTCATGTCAGTTCAAGCAGGGCAGGTGGGCTTGCTTTTCCCCCCCATCTTCTACAGTGATGATGAACCAGAGGGTGGCATTGATTTAACAGAGGGTGGCATGGGTGGGCCAGAGGGTGGCATGAGTAGTCAGAGAGTGGCAGTGATGAAAGAAGAGTGTCCCAAACAGGCTGGACAAGTAGAAACAACAAGTTCGCGAAACTTGCGACCCGACAGGTAAGTTCGCAATTTGCGACATTGTACAAAACCCTCGCGAACTCGCAGAAACCCGCGCAAACACAAAAAAAAAAAAAAATCCGCAAATTCGCGGGAATTCGCGGATTTTGCGGATTGCGAATCCGCAAATCCGCAAAATTCGCGAACGCGAGATCCGCAAAATTCGCTCATGCTTACTTTCCATGGGCCGGTCTAGGCAGGGGCCTTCTGGCCTGCGATGCACACACATATGGTACCTTTCTAGAGGGCAATGCTCCTGCAAGGCCAATACCAGGTTGAAAGCCGCTTTGCCAACTTCGATCCAACAAGAGGCCAGCACTTCAGAGGTCATGGTGGCAGAGGAGCAAGCGCTTCTGCAAATTCCGTTGATTGCTCTCCCTTCTTCCCTTCTAAAGGTAGGGGGCTGGCTGGTGAATTTTGCACAGGCCTGGGAATCCATCACAAGGGATGCGTGGGTCCTTCAAATGATCCAGGGCTTTCGAACAGAGTTTTATGGCTACCCAGACAGGACTACCGTCCACGTCCCATTCAGTTTTCTACCCTTGAATCCGAGCTCTTAGACTCGGAGGTCACAGCGTTACTTTCCAAAGTTGCTATTTCTCACACGGTTCCCAATCCCGCGGCTTCCTCAGAAACCTTTTCTTAGTCGACAGAGCCGACCGGGGCCGATGACCAGTCATCAACCTATGCAAGTTCAACTAATGGCAGGTATATCATCATTTCAAAATGGGGGGGATCCACTTCCTGTGTGATGTCTTGCGCCCGCTCGATTGGCTGGCATGTCTTGACCTTAAAGATGCTTACCTGTCTATTCTGATGTTTCCTCCCTATAGGCGGTTTCTCCAATTCATCTGGCGCCAGCAGACTTTTGAATTTTCCACTCTGCCCTTCAGGCTCTCCTTGGTGCTTCATGAAGGTCTTCAAACAAGTTGTGGAATACATCAGGGGGCAAGGGGTACGCATGATTGTATATCTCAATGACATGCTCCACCTGGGCCAGTATCCTCAGAAGCTGTCCCTCCAACTACAAATGGTGGTTGATCTTCTGCAACACCTCAGGTTTGTCATAAATGAGAGCAAGTCCTTTTTGATCCTGACTCAGAAGGCGATCTCTCTCGGATTCATAACAGACTCTACCAAACCCACTCCGAGTCTTCTGACTCAGAAGGTGTTAAAGATCTGCTACAAGTTGCGACATACTCTTGCCAACAGTGGGTCTCGCTTTGGCAGGTCGCTCAACAGGTGGGTCTTCTATCATCCTTCATCTGGGTCATCTTTCCCAGGCCCCTCCACTATCGGGACTTACATCGCTAGAAGGCCGCCCATTTGTTCAGGAGCCTCACAATATTCAAATGTTCACCCTTTCATAAGATAATTCCCATATGGAGGCATGGAATGGGAGAGCAATCTTTGGCTCCGCCCCTGACCTTGTGTATGAATCCGATGCCAGCAGGTCAGGATGGGGCGGTCGGGTGGAGATTTTTCCACCGGAGGTTGGTAGTCTCCCAACAAACAGAAGTTACACCCAAACTGTATAGAACTTTTAGTCAGTTCCTTCGTGGTATACTGTTGGACCAAAGACTTGATTCAGTTGTGTATACTCCTGAAAATGGACAGCGTCTGCATGGTCTGCTATATCAATCATTTGGGAAGCACTCTGTCCAAGACTCTCTTCCACTATGTGACTAGTTTCTGGCAGTGTTGCCTGGACCGTCAGATCTCGGTCACAGCGGAGTACCTACCTGGTCAGGCGAATCGAAGGGCGGGTTATCACGCGCAACATTTCCGGGACACCAGCCTGTGGAAGCTACACCAGGAGATTTTCTCGGCTCTCCAGGATTGCTGGGGTCCACTCTCAGTAAACATGTCTGCATCCAGATTGGCCCACCAGCTACCCAGGTTTTTCAGCTGGAGACTAGTCCCATTGGCTGCAGCCACGGGCGCGTTTCTCCAAGACTGGAGTCAGGAATCTGGTTATGCTTTTACCCCCTTCACGATGATCACCCAGGCACCTACCTGCTCAGGTCAGGCGCCAACAGGCCGAACTGGTAATGGTCATTGCAAGTCTCAAGTTTGGTTTCCGGTTCTTCTGGAACTTTTTTTGGATTCTCCAATGCGACTTCCCCTGTTTCCATTGCTTCTCCTCAATTCCGATCAGATTCCTCACCAGGTGGTTCTGGATGGATCACTTTCGCTGATATCGCGGCAGATTACAGGGGATGATGGTCATGGGCCTTTCATGGCAAGCTGAGAACTTCTTGTCCAAAGCATGGGTCGACAGTACAACTAAGCACTATAGATCTGCCTCGACCCATTGGAACCGTTGTTGTTTGCGATGGAGTCTCGGTACCATAGATGTTGATGTAGGTCATGTCTTTAGCTTCCTGGCTAGCCTGGAGATAGATGGACTGGCATATCGCTTTATCAATACCTTCAGCTTCCTCTGGGGGAACACCCATATTTACCAGTGAGAGGTCTCGCATGTGTTGTCACATATAATGTACTGAGAAGGCACCTTGTACACCATGTAACCACGTCACTGTGCCCCTTGCTGACTGTACATGGATGAGCTCAATCTTACCCTAGCTGTTATGGCAAATGTCCATCCAGCATGTTCAGCGTCCAATTCCAAGTGTGTGACACTCTAATCAACAGTCAGGTAGAAACTCATTGAGGATCACAAAATTTAACAAAATAAGATCTCCTATTACAGATCCATGCACTAGGAGACGCAGAGTGGTTCCATATTCTGCAGCTCCCTCTACGTGTCTACATTCATCCTATGTCCCTCCACCCTCCTCTGTGTCCCAGTCTCAAGCCTCAGTTCCCTTTTCTATGTCTTCATTATCCTTGTCTCCCTGTCTGTTTTTCCATACGCTGCGCCCTGTCCTCTTTGTCCCCAGATACAGAAAGCTGCAATAATCAATCCTAGAAAGAACAGAAGCGGAGACTACTTGGGCTTGCTAATGAGGAGGCAGATAAGGGACATTTTTCTCTAGAGACCAGTGGTGCTGGAACAATTTTCAGAGTGGGGGTGCTGTCGTCAATGTTCCCCAAGTCACCTAAGTATGAGAGTGGTAAATTTGTGGTATGTAGCCAACCTGAGTGAATTTTGGGGTACACTGTCACAAATATATTACTAAAGCATGGTGTGTAGTACACTGTTGTTAACAGAAAACACATGTTTCATTAAAACGGCCACTAAATTTGCTAGTAAAAATATATATAGCACACAAAGAAAACGTGTAGGAATCGTGTTTGGCGAATCATTAATCATTTCACTAAGTAAAGGTCTTGATTTGTTTTGATTCTATTGAAAATGTTTGTTTCTATCACACTTTAGAATGAAAAATGCTTCATTTTTGCTTTTTTACTGCTGATATATTTTGGAATATATTTAATACAGTCCATTTGAAGGTATATATACAGCCTTTCTTTTCATGCTCACTCTACTACAGTGAGATTGCCACATGGGTCGCTTTAGAGAAAAAAAACCTCTCAGTTGGTATTCAGAGAATGAAATGTAAATGCCAATTTCCATGTTAAAAGGAATAAGCAGCAATTTGTCTAAAGACATTTGACCTCTGTCTTTGAATGCACAGGAAACGTGGCAAGATAAAGACAACATTTAAAGGCATCTTTATTGCTCTTTCAACTTCTGAACTCCAGCATAGTTATTTCTGGGGATGCTGCCGAACCCCCAGCACCTTCTACTTCCAGCGTCCATGCTAAAGACTGAGAATGTGGAAGTATGTTGAGGGGGTGTGAAGGAGTGAGAGTCAGCCAACATGACTCCTAAAGTTTTCATCATACCCAGCCTCTCTGTTCTCAGAACCCTTGAGCAAACACTAGTATATTTGGTTGAAATGGTTGAGGCGCTGGTGTCCATCGCTAGGACTGATCAACAAGGCTGTGAGCCTTACACTGGGTGTATTAGCATGTTCATCACTTCTAGCAATGGATCTGCTACACCACATTCGTCTGAGGGATGGAAGGCTCAAGTTCCTTTCCATTTTTATGTCGAGATGGCGCACGACTAAGCATATCAATCTTTTTGCGCTGCGGAAGATCAGTTAAATCAAATGCTGTCACGTATGGTCGGCTCACCCAATATCTCTTTATATAGAGGCATGTTGTCCGTTAGCATTCCATATGCCTCAATTCTCTTCTGTCTTCCTGATTAATTAATTTTCTTGTCAGGTCATTTTGTTGTCTTTTGTTGTGATGGTTAATTTGTGTTGATTCTTCCTTATCGACTTGGGACTTGTCCTCCCTTCATATATGTATAGGGGCCAAAGATAGGTTTGGGATAATTAATCTGTTTCTGGTACCGATTTAGGTACCTTCTCTTAGGACCATGACATTCTGTGTTTTCTCCCTTTTCTTTCTTATCTGTGGCATTCTTTGCCATCTTCCACCCCCCATCTGGTCTTTTACGTATGTCTTGAAAAGTTTCAGTATCCAATCAAATCTAGGAATTCTGTATGGCCTAATGTACGGCTTGCTGTAATCTAAATTTGTATCTTAAAGAGTTATTCACATTTGTCTCTAGTTTTCAGATAATTTAAGTTAAAAAGATCACATAGCCTCTGAAGACCAAACCCATTCTGTCTAGAAAATGGGGAATACATAACATTTGTGGTAAATTTTGTTTTTAGCTCAGATAGGATTAAATGGGGACAGGAAAGTAGTTACCTTTTTGCTCTGGACCTAGTCATTCCAATGTTATCAAAAAGGATTTTTAAAGCAATTAGGGAGATTTCTAGTTTGGGCCTCTGGCATAGAGGAACCTTATAAGGTGTTTTAAGGGAATGTAGTAATATGTTTATTTACAACTATACACGGTTTTGCCCTGTCCACTACACGCCTTGACGGATTTTCTCTTCTGCTATGTACCTGGGGATATCTAGGGCCACAAGCCTCCTCTTAAAGCATTTTGTAAAGCTTTGCTCTTGAAACCCTAGGTGCCTTCCCTTCTATAGAAAATTCAAAAGGCAGTCCTGAATGTCCCTCATCATAGGTTTAGCAAATTTGAGTGGGAGAGTATAGGCAACCTACAGGAAGTGTGGAAGAAAATTATTTTTTTCATTATCACTCTGCTTGCCTCCAGCCTCTCCTGGCTATTCTCTGTTGTTTGTGTGGTATTACTGCCCTCCTATTCACTATTCACTATCTGTTTTCTGTGTAATATCCCCCAGTTCCTTCCCAACCCCTCCCTACCACCCTCTGTTGTCTGTGTACTTCCCCCAGCCCCTCCTGACCATCCTCCATTGTTTATGTGCCATCAGTTCCTCCAGCCAACATTCCCTGTGGTTGCTCCGTCCCTCCCGCCCATTCTCTGTTGTCTGTGTGGTGCCCTCAGCTGATCCCGTCCACCCTCCGTTGTCTGTGTGTTTGCCCCAGCCCCCCACCTGATCCCCCTTCATTGTCCGTCTGCTTGCCCCAGCCACTCTTCTTACTGGTGTAGCAGCAGAGGTTATTAGAATAATTTTCTTGAAGGTCTGTGGTGGACAGGGGTCAGAAGGGCTGCCGGCAGGCATGCTTGCTTTAACTAGGTCCATAAATTCATTGTGTGTGAAATTTGTCGGAAGGAATGGCGAGGCTGGGTTAGAGTATTCTTGGATTGTTGTTTTGGAAAAGGGTCGGAGCTGGTGCCATGTCTTTGTTTTAAATATGAGTCTGTGTCGATTTGCCAGTGTGTCTGTGAAATCTTGAGTAATGGGATGAGTTCCTTCTAGGCAATTTGGTTTACCAAATTCTGTGGGAATTTTACAGAATTCTTTATTTGCAATTAAGAATTTTGAATTCTGTGTGAATAGTACCTTTTCTTAGCTTTTTTGATAGCTGACTGTCTGACTTTCTGTAGGCAAAGTTTGTCTTGATTTGTGTTTGTGTTGAGCCAGGCACGTTGCAGCTTTCTAATTTGCTATTTTATCTTTTTTATCTCTGTATTTCTCCAAGGTACCTGTTTTCTTTTGTTCTATTGTGTTGTTTTTAGTGGTTTTAGGAAATCAAAAGCATTCTGTAGCCACTTACATCGTTTTTTAACAGAATGTATTGTGTCTAGATCTGTACTGGATGTTGTGTGTCTAAGTGTTCCAACCAAATTGAGTTTGTTTCACAGTCGATAGGTGGATGCACATTAGGTGCGTTGCTTTGTGTTGTATTTTGTTGGAAAGCAAGCAAATGGTAGTCTGACCATGTGACTGGAGTCATCGTTTGAAAGGTAACTAGTTCTGTATTGGAAAAAATGACATCTAGTATGTGTCCAGAGATATGTGTGGGTTTGCGGCTGATCTGATGCAGGTTCAGTGCCTCTAGGTCAGCGATTATTGTTTTTGGATGGGGCACATTGGGTTTGTCAAACCAAACATTGAGGTCACCAAGAACACATAGGTTGGAGTGTAGTGTTATCAGGTTTGAAACAGTGTCTAGAAGTGTGTCTGGGAAGGTTGCATTGCTAGGTGGAGGTCTGTAAAGGTTCAGGGAGTTACAGGAGGAAGATGGTGTAGAATTGCATCTGGTGAAAAGGGACTCACAACCCTGCATGGAGACGTCGCAGCTTTAGTGATATGTAATGTCTGCCTGAACACAACAGCTAGGCCACCTCCTCTTTGCCTACACATTTGCGTGATAGTTTGATAGCCTAGAGGGATGGCTTCATGTAGGACTGGAGCCATATCATCTCCTAACCATGATTCAGTGATGAAGAGTAAATCAGGTTTTGTGTCTCTGAGAAGGTGTTTGCTTTTAGAGAGCGATCAAGCATTTATTAGTAGACAGTTTCGAGAATGTGCTTTGGTGATAGTGTGAATTTGTTTTGTAGAAGAATGAACAGTATTTTATGGGCTTGTAGCAGGTGTGTCCTTTGCGTTGGTATTAGCTGTCTGAGGATAGCAATTGTGTAGATGTTCGGTACTGTGTACCCCGTCCACAAGCTAAGAAGGCATTTTGATGGGTCTGTATGTGTAGGTGGTGGAAACAGTGTTTGAGAGTGAGTTGGTGAGCTGTGTTATTTTTTGTAGTGCAACCGTGTTGTGTAGTAGACATGGAGAAGCGAAGTTGTGAGGAGTGACATGTTTTTTATTTTGTTTGTGTCTGTTTAGGGCGGAAGGTGTATAAATTAGTGGTGGTGGTGTAGCATGTGGGTCATGTAGTAAGGTCCTAAATTGTCCAATGGATGAGAGGCGGTTAAAGGACAATTGTTGCGTTGCTGTATTTGTGTTAGGTGTTGGGGAAGAGAGAAAGCTTGGCAGTATAGTGTGTCATTTGTGTAGTCTGGAAGATGGATGTATGTTTATAGTTTATGATGGAAAGTGTTACGAGGTGTGTGTGAGAGATTTTTTGTGCTGATGTGTTGGTTTTATGTTTTATTTTTGAGGAGTAGTGAAAGGAGATGCGATGTATTTGTTTTCTGAGAAGGATTTGTTCATAGAGTATAGTTTATGAGTGGAAATTGTAAGGTAAAGGGGGTGGTGATGTGTTTGTGAGTAGAGTGTCTGTTGTGTGTATGAGGGGATGAACTAGAGTTGAGTGTTTGTATTAGATTTGGTTGCTGCAAGAGGTAGAATGTGTGGTGCAGCGGAGTGTAAGTTTTGTGCAGTTGTGTTATTGTGGTAAAAAGAAGAGGAGGGTGTTGGTTGGAGAAAAGATGGAAGGCTGAGTATAGGTTAGTATAGGTTAGTTAGTGAAAAACAGGGGTCTTTTAGGAGTATTTAGAGTAGAGAGTGTGCGTCTGGATGGGATATAATTAAGCATGGTGTTGCTTTGGGTTGTGTTAGTGATGAGTGGATTGGTTAGAAGTATAGGATAGAGTTGTGTATTGTTTGTAAGTGATGGTGCAAATGTGTGGTAGCTGGGATAGAAGGGTGTATGGGTTTGATTTTTGGGTTTTGTAGTGGGGCTGATATACTAAACCTAGTCTTGAATTAGTTAGCTGAGTGAGAGTAAATGATCAGGGCTGGACTGGCTGTAGCGGGCACCAGGCTTTTCCCTGGTAGGCCACCAGAGTCGGGACTGGATTAAGACCACGGGACGATTCTGTTACTGGGTTACCGGGGCCACTTTTGCAACATAGCTGCAATATCGGCCCCCTGCAACAAAAGCGGAAAGTGACACAAATCTTTCCACTCCTTTCCCTCCCCGTGGCCAGCAGAGCTCTTTGCCAGGGCTGGTTTGGGTGCCCAGTCGAGCCTGTAAATGAGTAGCGTACATGGGCTGTGAATGTGATGATCTGGTTTTGGATGGGGTAGGGTGGGTGCAGGTGTAAGCCAAATTGGCCAGCATTTCTGGCCCTAGTCCTGACCACTCTCTAGCAGGCTCGAACAGGCAGCTGCCCTTGTCCTCTCTGCCCTTAACCTCGACACTCCCTGAGCCCTGGCCTTAAATAGCCCTAGTAAACAGGTGACCCCTTCGAAAAATGGGAACGCTAGCCAAAACTTTAACCAGTCACAACACTAGCCCTAAGCCTCTTATAACCAATCACAGTCCTAGTCCCATGAGCCAATTGGGCATGAAACCCTAAGCCCTACATCCAATAGAAGCCCTAGCAGAAGTCCCAACCAAGGTTCCAGGAACCAATCATGCAGGAAACTCTAAACCCTATATCCAATAGAAACCCTAACCCCAGGAAACACTCAGAAACCCTACACCTATCCATCAATCAGATCACTAACCTTCAGCCCTACATCCAATAGAACCACTGACACAGGAACCAATCAGCACCCTCAAATACTCAACCAATGAGAACACTAACCTTAATCCAATAGAAGTGCCAGATACAGCCACCAATTAGTGCACACATGTGGCAGCCAATAGCAGCCTATAATAGGTGCCTGTGACCTCAGGCAATGTTTGCTAGGCAGGGGGCTGGAAGCTGATCCTCAATTCAGAATCTCCTATGAGACAGACAGGCTCAATCCACACTCTGGAGTTCTGCAAGTAATGGCCTAGAAACGTTTCCCTCTAACAATACAGCTTTTCCTACACTTTATTCACTCTCATAGCCAAAACACGAGTGTTACAATTGCCTAAAACACAGCTTAAACAACTAACAGCAGATTACGGAAGTCTCAGAGCACCCTCTGGTCAATCTCTGATATATAATATCTCAGTTGCTAAGGGGAGAGGGAGGGTTTAATCTGTTTTACTTCACTTGCTAAGGCAAAATGAGAGCTGGCAGTGGATTGCTTAACACACAGGTCTGAGACAAAATATATGTAACAGCCAAGTAGTAGTATTCTTGTAGAAAAAATATACAATGCTTTTATTTACATTAAAACAGTATGTTTAGTAACCTAAAGAAGTTTTAGAGCATTACTATACTTCTGCTTCTGTATTAAGGTGCTCTGTAACTATCCTGTGGTCTGCAAGGCAGAATGTGTGTAGGAAAAAAAGAAAAACAACCACAATCTGCTTTGGAACCATTGCCAATTACAGGCATCTGATGGTGTGCAGCTGACTTATTGACAATTTTCTTCTCTTTGAGAGTGACTGTGGGTGTTGTTCATATTCTGACACTGTTCATCATTGTGTCACTAGTTGGCTAACCTGATTGGCAGGGATTGCAGGAAGTGGCATGCACTTCTGGATCAATAGGCATGTTTTTGATCCAGGTGCTCAGAAAGTAAGTAGTAATTCGAAACTCTGTTGGCTTCGCAACATAATGTAACCTCACAAAATTATACTTATGGCAAGAGTGAGCACATTACGCCTTATCACTGGCGCCTCAGGACCACTTTGAAGTAACCATTTTATGGACCAGTAACAATACAGACTGACATTTGTGCTCTTCAAAATAGACTTTAACCCCTTCGCTGCGGTGGCATTTCCGCCGCAGTGCTAAGGGGGTGGGGGGGCCGCGCGGCGCTCCCATGCTTGTGACGGAACTGCTCCGTCACGAGCCTCGGGTGCGCTGTCCTGATGACGGAGCGGTTCCGTCACGGCTCCGCCCGCTCAACAGAACGTCCAGCGCAGGCGCGGAATCCGCGCCGCGCTTGCGCGCCGAGCGGGCCGTGACGGAACCGCTCCATCATCAGCACAGCGCGTCCGTCACTGGTGACAGAGAGGTTCCGTCACCAGCATGGGGGGGGTTAAAAAGCAAATGTGATTAAACACGTGTCAGCTGTACCTGGTGCTTGTTTATATCAACAAAGAATCCTGTGGAGAAGTGTGGCTCACTGGTTAGAGCAGGCAGACCCTGAAGCAGAGGTCAGACCCGGGACCAGGGTTCAATTCCCGACGCGGCAGGGTCTTGAGCTCAAATGTCCATGGACTCGATAATTCTCGCTTCGGTGCCTGACCTAATCATGGGTTCACACTCTGCAACTCTGGGCATTAAGCTTGCTTAATCTCCACAATGGGCCCCCCGCGGCGGGATGCCTAGCTTTCACCTTGGGGATGCCCTGTAGGGGCTATCTCACAGGGAAAAGCCAGGACGGGTTCCCAAGACAAGCGCGGAGATACCCCTTCGGGGGTCGATTCTGGCGCTATATAAGAAACATAATAATAATAATATAATAATAATAACAGCTCATTACATTATATAACATCTGCAGCACTTTCTGTCTGAAACTGTATAATACCTTATTGTCACCTGGTCCGTTGTGTTGTTAAATTATGTATTTTTAAAATATTGAACACCCTTATAGGATTCAACAAGAGTCGATATTGGTGCTACACAAAGTAAAGAATATTGGCCTGGACGTACAAACATGAGTGTTTGCAATTACCAAATAGTGAATTTTTACAATTCTCTATTTGGTAATCGCAAACACTAACGTACTAAAGTGTGTTTAACACTATTTGTAATTCCCAGTGGGTCGCAGTTAGATCTACCTCATGAATGTTATTGAGGTAGGTCTCAGTTTGGGACCCACTGGGAGTTACAAAGTTCACAGCGATAGTGGCCTGCTGCGGTCACCAGACCACCATGTCTGTGATTGCTTTTAAATAAAGCACTTTGTTTTTACAAGTAGCCCGTTTTTCTTAAAGGAAAACGGGATGCGTTTAAAAAAAAGATGACAAGTTTTCTTTTTCATTTTTAGGAGAGGTAGTGGTCTGTGGAACTACCGCCTGCTCTTAAAAATATTTTACAACCATTCTCAAAGGGGAAGGGTTCCGTCCCTAGGGGCCCCCTTCCCATGTGAGAATAAGTTACCACCAACTTTGAGTTGGTGGTAAAATGTGATTCTTTTGCGACCGCATTTAGGTCGCAAAACATTTGTACATACCAATGCGAATCAGTATACAGAAGCGACGCCCTAAACACGACCCGTCCAAATACCGATTCGCAGTCCCAACTTGTGATCTCGTAACAGGTTACCAAATCGGAATTTGGGCTTGGTACATACAAAAATGCCTTTTTGCGTGTGCAAAAGGCCAGATTCTGCAAATCGGGCAGTTAGCAACCACAAAAAGGCTTTGTACATGTGACCATTTATCTTTACAACCGAACAAAACTCAGCTCTTATTATTTTAGTAATATTAATATGTTGGCTATGCTTCAGACAAACATTGTTATTTCTTGTTAGTGATGTATTTGCCATCAATCTTATTTTGCTTTCAGATAGCAAATATGTAGTCTGTTGTAGCATCAGCTTCACCTGCTTTTTTGGTCTCATTGTGTACTTTGAGCAAACTACTATAGCCACTCTTAACACTGGGATGTGCTACTGATTGGTGCCACTGCTACCACTGTAATAGTTCATGCAGTTGTGCATCCTTCACTGATGATGCAACTGCTTTTTTTCCTCAGGCAGCTCTGGACTCTTACCTTTTCTAAGGCTCTTGAGAGGAACCTCTGCTCTTCGTCTGCAAGTTCTGGTATGCCGCATGGTTTCACAGCAGATGATAGTTCGGGTCACGGCCATCAAGGGCCATTAGGCCTTTTGTGTGCAGTTCGGTATCAATATGGAGACTCTAGTAAAGGCCTGACTTACCAAATCAAAATATCTCATTGCAGTATATGTCATGGCTGGATCTCAGACTCCGGGTTTACAAAGGGAGGTTCTCAGTGCTCCAGGGAGTGTACCTTTGTTTAGCAGGGCTCTGCAGCATAGACCTTACCACTCAAGGGAACCCAGCCAATGATTCAGCCTCTGGTCCTCACACTCCTCTACACCGGTGTTCAGAGCCCCTTAAGTAAATGATGAACACTGATTATGCCACGGGGGGGATATTCGGTCTTTGGGCAGCCGGATCAAATTGCATTTTGTTTTCAGGTGTGCCACAGTTCTATGACAGCCAGCGACAAGAAGCTGTCACTCTTTGTATCGGCTACCAGACAACTCTTTGGACAATCAGGTGCTGATACTGAAGTCTTCTCTCTAACAGAACAGAATATAAAATGCAGAGAATGAGCAGGTAGCCCATCTCTTGTAAATAGTGCAGCTGCGGCCATGGTCTTGGCAACCTCGCTATTTAGGTATTTATCTTGCCACGGGGTGACTTGCAGTCCAGACCCACTGCAACAAAAGATCATTCCATAGTCATTCACTGAATCTGTAATAGAAACCAGACTCAGGCACTTGGCTTCATAGTGAATTCCATAAGGGATGAGGGGATAGGAGCAGCCATATAGATGGATAAGCACGGAGAAGTGGAGGCACCATCACTGTTTACAAACCAGCACTGTGTTGGTGAACAACATACCAAAATCATGGTAAAGCACTTGAAATGAAACTCGTAACATCTGTCTTTTACACAAGAAAACATACTGTGCATACCAAAAAATATACAATGGAGAACAGGTTGACACATGAACATGATGCCAGGGCCTTTCTACTCTACTAAGAAGATGTTGTGGCCAGACAAGACCCTCAGGCAGAGCCGGGCATCATTTACATGCCCCTGTATCTTGATTTTCTTGTCAGCCTGTAGGAGTCCCAAGAGCTTCAAGTATATGTTGAAAATCACCGGTGAAAGGATGCACCCTGGTAGAATGCTGCAGGTTATATGTGTGCACCTTGACCTGGAAAAACCCAACTAAATCAGTTGAGCTCTGTTGGTCCAATTCTTCTCAATCTACTCCAGGATGTCTCTGATAAAGCTCTGTCGAAGGTCATGGGTGTCCAATTAGGGCTTGATAGTCAATTGTGATGAAGATGTCAAGCAGGATGAGAAGGCAATGACCACCTCTGTCTGTTATACGTAAAGCATTGCTACCCACGTGAATGGTCACTGTCTCAGTGATTCAATGTAGCCTGAAGCCAGACAGGTAGTCTTTCAGGAGGGTGTTGCACTTGATCTTATCATGGATTTGGTTTTCAACTACCTTCTCAATTATATTTTTTGCCAGTCTGGCAAGCATGCATTTGAGCAGTAGCATCAGGATAAATGTTCAACTTCTTTAAGAGGGGCTATATTAGTTTGATCTTGAGTGAACACAGGAAAGAGTCTAGCAAGAGAGATGTATTTTTGAGATGCGTTCGGTAATGGTGCTAGTGCACACTGTATATCTCCTTCACAATTTATGATGGTATGACATCACCTGTAGATGATGTGTCTTGATAGGTCTTCCACAAAAAGATGAAAGGCAGAACATATTAATGTATTGCATGGCAGAATAGTCATGCTTCATTTGCATGTTGGGAGTGGATGTGCTATCAATGTTTTATTGAATCTTGCCAATCTTGTCCTTAAAGAAGTTGTTGATGGTCAATCACTCCTCCTAAGGAGTGAGTGTGTCTTACTTTTAGGGATCACTGCAGTGTATGTAGTGAATAATGGCCTGTGTCTGCTGAAGTCCTTGTTGATGGCATTACTTATTAAGAATTCTTAATCTCTGTCACATGCTACGTGTGGGGGCTGTTGAGTTGTTTCAGGGAAGATGAAGGTAGCAATTGTGTATAGCCCCACTTGTTCTCCTGCCATATAATGGCTAGCTGACCTTAGGAAAGCAGCAGAAGAGGAGATTGGAAGGAACTGAATGTTTGTTGCTTTTGGTGTGCACGACCACGATGTTCAATGGATGACTGCTACAACCCCTTCAGGTCAATTTGGCAAGCTGGCATTTTGTATTCTGTAGTGATGCAGACCTGCACTTCTATACTGTGGTTGGTAGTCAGAATGAGCTACTAATGTTGATGGCTGTGAGGTAAACTATGTCATCTGTGTTCAAGACATTTGGAGTGGGGTTTAATAAGCCTGAGATGGTAGGAGGTGTCAGTTTGTTTTGCTGTGGGTGGCAATGAGAGGAATATTGAGAAGGTTGTTCATGTTACAGATACATGCTGCACTGGTACAGGGCTATGGTCAACATCTGGGGGAGAGGGATGTGATGCAGTACTGAAGGGTTTCAGAATGAACACTTGAAATGGCTGCAATGCTACGACTGCACCCTTCATTGAATCCATTGTCTTACTTGCTCACCAATAGGTAGATGTAACACCCAATCATGCCAATGATTAGTCAGGTAAATGGCATCTCACTTATACTATGAATGGCCTTCACTACAGAGGCTCACAGTGTTTTTCCAACTCCCGTCCAAATTACGTAGTGGTGTCACACATGTAAACTGGAATTGCTTTTTCCATAATCAACATATGTTTGCATTTGGCCTAGGTGGAGCACGCAGAGTTCCCAAAAACGTTTTCCTCGCTCGGCAACTTTACGCTGGCGAGCCCGATCTGGGAAAATGAAACGCTAGATCACCTCCCAGAGAGTTTCATCAACGCTGGCAGTCACAGATGGTCGAGACTCCTTGCATTGAGAAACCATCTGTTCGCGTTGAGGAAGCTGCCGCTCAAGTAGAAAATCTACTTGAGCGCCCTCTTGCACTGCGTATAGTGCTGCTTTTCCAGTGCGGGACAAACACCCGGTGCTAAAAATCAGCATGAACAGTGTGACCTAATGCACTCCACTGCTTACGGAACTCCGCATAGTGCAGCGGAGTTTTCTGGTCACTTTGTGGAGTTCTGCATAATCTCCGCCCAGGCTTTTTTTGCAGTTAAAAACACTTCATCAGATCACAATCGGTACTGCTGCAAAGCAGAATTACATAAGACTCCACCTTCATTCCTCTTATTCTAAAGCATACTTGCACCAAGCACTTGGATACTGTCCCCGGTGATTAGTGCACTATACAAAGCAATATAACATAAAAGAACACACCATGTACTTAATTTTAATAAATAATTTGGCTTGTCACCTTGCAACTTTGCAGACGGTCACCAGCTTCATATTAATCTATCCTACTCAGCCATGGAAATCAGGAAGTTATCCTACTGTATGAAAGCAAGCCTGCGTACCTCCATTCCGAGAATTCTGCATATTTTCAATCTTTTTGGGATCTATGCAGGATACCAAATCAATTCGGATAAATCCCTGATTTTCCTGCTCGTCCAGGGCCTCCAGTCCTTACCAAATAAGTGCCCAGCCCCGGTAGCCATGGATGGGTTCAAATACCAGGGAATTGAAATAACTAGAGATGAAAACCTAGTCTTGGCACACAATATTGTCTCCCAAATACATCGCTTCCAGACGGAGGCGGGCCATTGGCGTACACTCCCCCTCTCGCTGATGAGAAAAGCGCTCCTCTTCAAAATGATGAGCCTCCTGCAATTCCTGTATATTTTCCAAAATACGCCATTCAAAATCCCTGAATCCCATATGAGATGAATTAATGGCATCTTGAGGTCCCTAATATGGGATAGTGGGGTGTCAAGAATTTCACTGGCAAAACTACAGTGGGGAGTCTACAATGGGGGCCTGGCGGTCCCAGACTCCAGAGCCTACTACTGGGCCGCCCAACTAGTAGTAGTGAACGAATGGGTGTTTGGGGATAGAAAGGAACCGGAATACAGAGTGGATTGCTTGGGCATAGGAAGTAGAGATTACCCGGCGCTTGGAAGGCAGCAAACAGATGGGAAGGGAAACTTAAAGCAGAAACACCATTATGGGGAAGCCCTGCAAGTCTGCTGTTTGCTGCCACTGCTGGGGTCAGGAGGAGCGGGACAGGACCACAAGTCCCAGGCTCCATAGCGGCCGCCAAAGCTGCTGACGCCTGCACCACGCACACAGAGGCGATTTAAAAGCATCACAGGGCTCCCGCAGCACAGGATGCACGCGGGCGTGTGAGGTTCCGGGACGATTTGAACCCGTGTTTTCAATATTGTCGGAAATACATAATTTTGGTATCAGCGAACCGCAAATGATCCATTTAGCATATCCTGGTGTTTTCGCTATGCTACGAGCAAGAGTACTCCTGTTACAAATACATTTCCGATTTACCCATGGCATCCATCTTAGATCGTGGCAGCCATTTTGTGTTTCTTGCCCTCACATACGCAATGACTTCTGATCACTTCATTTCGAAGGACACGTAGGCTCAGCTGGCGATTCACCTCTCTAATGACACGTGCACCTTAGAACAGAACACGCTGTAGCTGCATGACTCGACAAAGGCTGCCTCATCTGCCCGAGGCCAGCCTTGCTATACTGGTTCTTGTGTTCGTTGGCCTGATCATGATTAGGCGGCCGAAGCCGGTAGCCTTGCCCATTTACAACCCACAAACATCCCTTATCCTGCTTTTCTATCTTCTGCACCTGGCTCTGCTCCTTTCCTTCTGGGCCTTTATTAGGGGGAGGTAACGAAATTTACGATGAGGCGGTCCGGGTCTTGAATGAAAAGTTGACATGAGATTATGATGGAAAAGTGGGAACCCCTCGTTCGTAAGGTTTTGGCATCAGATATTGCCAACGATTCCTGTGCAACGCCAAATATTTATTGTTTAGGGCACAAAGGTTTGGGAATGTATTTCATGTAAAGAATTTGCCTCAAGCTCAAATTTTAGTATATAAGGAGCAACCCTTTTTGTACAAACCGAACAGGCTCCTAGATTCTGCCCGTGTGTAGTTTCTGTGACTTCTGTGTCCCTGCAGTAATAAACCTTTGGTCTTTGACGCCACCATCGAGAAGCCCGTGTTTCTGTTTATTTGTGCACCAAGACAGGTGGAACTCCGGGGTCTTCGGGTGTTATCCCTGACACCTCTGGACGGAACCAAAAAGTCCAGAACTCCACGTGCCCGGGCCAAGGGTGTCTGCGCCGGTCCGAGACTGGTTGAGGCTGGGCTGGGCCATATCTCTTTGAAGTAGGACCGAACCGAGCGAGTGAGTGCCTCACTAAATATATACAATTTCTTTGGACATATTACAACCAGCATTGTTAACATTGTCTCAGGCGAAATTGCACTCACAGAAAGACGCCTGTCCCTGGATGCCAAAGGGTAGGCGGCTGCTACTTATCATAGAGGTGCCCCACCAGATAATGTATTAAAGCAACCTCTGCCATTATCTAACTGCCTTGAGGCTGAAAACCATCTATTACGAATGAGAGTGCTAGCAGCTTGGACACAATTGAGACAACCGAGGTGCCCCCAACTAACAACTCTACCCCATCTGCTGGAACCTCTGCAGTCAAACGGAAGAGAAAGCTGGGAAACCCACTTGCACTAAAAGGAAACAACCCATCCGTATCACACCTGCTCGAAATCGTATCGCCACCTAAATGCAACCACTCACTACTAATCCTACTGACAACACTAGGACTCTTGATGCTCCTTCTGTATCAGATGTAACGTATCATCTCACCTGAACAGTAACGTCCCGTCAGTTAACCAAGATACCCTTAGCCTGCCGCCGGATGCTTGCCCCTATGTGCTGGTCCTAGCAGGGGTTCCTCCACTAAAACAAGACCAGCGGGAGACATGGGAACAATTGCGTAATAAATATGTTGATTGGCTATCAAGATTCAGGAGGCTTCAAGCCGCCGATTGGAGGGACATTATTATGGCACATAGAGTTGGGTGAGTTGGTGCCTCCATAAAAAATATTGAAGTTGACTGTATTGTAATTAATTTTTGTAGGCCAGCCTTGGTGAGATATTTACTGAGACCCTGTGAGCTTGAAACCCCTATGAATACTAACATCTGCCCCTTACCTCTTGGCTATTTTTATAAACCATACAATGGGATAGGCCTTAATGTCCCCCCCCCCCTGTCTATTCTGTGAATAGGTTTGAAGCCCTTTCAGGTTTGGATATGCAAGATTGACTTCCATCTCCCGCAGCAGTACTTGCTCATATTGACAGTTCCCAGCATTTAACGGAAGCGGAAACACCTGATTCTGATACTGGCCCCTACATATTCTACCCATTTTGTCCTCCAATACAGCCAATGTGGGCCAACAAAGCAAAAAATGGTCCCATTGACTTTACAACTGATCAAGCTAGGTTGAAAGTTCTTTCATGGAACATAGCTGGGCTAAGATCAAAAACAGGTGATACTGCCTGGCTACGATTTGTGACTACCCACCACATTATAGCATAACACGAAACATGGGACCTCACTGAAAACTTCTTTCTGGATGGCTATATATCCTTTTGGAAACCGGCTATAAAGTCAAGCATGGGCAGTGCAAGCGAGAGTCTCCTTTTGCTGTTTAGTCTTAAACTCTCCTACAATACAAAAATTGATTGGCGTGTGCTTACCTCATGTGTTAGCTGTAGAACTAACAGGAAAGAATTTATCCACACTCCTTGAGGTTAATTTTTACAATTCTTTCACTAGGCCTAATGAGATTGAGCCCCAAACGGCTCTGGAGGGCTTCCTAGTGGCCTATGGGGAAAGCTCTGATGATTATCATAACATACTAATCCTGGGAGATTTTAATATTTGTGCCTGTCCTCTTAACTGTTTGGCATTGCTAGAGGAGGAGGTCGGCCTGCAGGGGCAAAACCATTTTAAACATTCCCCATCTGGCATTCTTTTAGAAGGTATTTTATCAGCCCATAATCTGAACTGCCTACAACAATCAGATAAACCTGTACCTGTAGCTACCTATACTGGACATGGCAGTCATAGTGTAATTGATCACATACTGGTATCCTCCCCGCTAATATCTGCTGTAGGAAACCTAAGTGTTACAGAGAATCCGTTTAGTGATCATAACCCTTTGACACTGGATCTCTATCTACAAGCTGTTTTTAAGGGTATGATTCGTAGTCAACTCACTAATTTAAATGTCAAACCTAAAGATCAAGCTCGTAGAGTGAGATGGGACAGGATCACCCCAGAAAGCTTTTTGAATAATCTGTATATTACTTGCGCCCCAGAGCTTAAGGTATGCCTAGACCAGGAATCTCATGCCAGTTCTATCCTGGATGCCTTTGAGTCAATTACTAAACGTGTTGCCTCTAATCTGTTTACCACAACCAGAGCAGTGCACCCGAAGTTGAAAAGATGGTTTGATGATACCTGTATGACCACCCATAAGGAGCTCATGCAGGCACTCAAGCAAAAACCGAGGGTTGCTTCTCTAATTAAAAACAACAGAAAGGCATACAAAAATGCAGTACAGACTAGGAAAAACAACTGAGGGAGGTGGCCTGGGAGAAGCTTAGCCAAGTCAGTGTGCTGGCAAATAGTTCTAAATTTTGGTCCGTCATCAACAGTCCTCTCTTCGACGACGACTCACCCAACTCCTGCACAGATTGTCTAGTTTCTGAAGAGATATGGGTCCAGCACTTTGGTAAAATCTACAGTGGTGATAACCTTGAGAATTCCGTGGGACAAACCGTTCCCGAAGCAGTAGGTTGCCCGCTCGTTTTTTAATACGGATGAGGTACATAAAGCTATGATCTCGACTTCAGGAGGAAAAGCACCTGGCCCTGATGGCGTAACGGCCGACTTTTATAAGGCAGATCCAGAAGTTTGGACTATGATTTTAACACATGTTTTTAATGCAGCCTGCAGGTTTGGTTTGTTTACCCTTGTCATGGGCAAAGGCGGTGATCATCCCCATCTTCAAAACAAGCATTTGCAATGCAATAGGTCTCGCATTAGGAAAGTTTGAGCTATTGGTCTTGTAAATGACACATTTTATATTTATGTGTTGGTTTTGAAAATAGCGAAATAATAGCATTGTCATTTATAATGCCAATACTTTTAACTTTTGCAAATGTGACACTTATAGCATTTGTAATGCAACATGTTTTGTATTTACGTGACTTAGATGTATTGATATTACAAATAACAATGGCTTTTAATTTTTTTAAATAATTAATACTTAAATAAAGGTTGGTGTGGAAGAGAGCAGCAGGTCAGCAGAGGGCTAAAAGAAGAGAACAGGGAGTTAAAGAAGGAGGTGGGTGGAAGAGAGCAGCAGATCAGAACAGCAGAAGAGAACATGGAGTTAGAGAAGGAGGCAAAATGGAAGAGATCATCAGTTCTGCACGGGAGAAGAGAAGAGAACAGGGAGTTAGAGAAGGAGCTTGTTGGAAGAGAGGAACAGATGAGCGCAGAAGAGAACAGGGAGTTTAAGAAGGAGGTGTGGTGGAAGAGAGCAGCAGATCAGAACAGGAGAAGAGAATAGAACAGGGAGTTAGAGAAGGAGGTGTGGTGAAAGTGAGCATCAGATCAGCAGAAGTTAACAGGGAGTTAAAATGCAATGCAATATATTTCTCATTTGGAAAGTTTGAGCTATTGCTATTGTAAATGACCAACTTTATTTTAATGTTTTGTTGTGGAAAATAGTGAAAATAATTTATTTGTCATTTACAACGCTAATAGTTATAACTTTTGCAAATGTGAAACCTATAGCATTTGTAATGCAATATGTGTTGTATTTCTGTGACTTACATGTATTGATATTACAAACACTGGTTTTGTTTTGGACGGTGGAGTTGGATTTGGAGGGTGGAGTTGGAGGGTGGAGTTGGAGGGTGGATTTGGAGGGCGGATTTAGAGGGTGGATTTTGACAGTGGATTTGAGGGTGGAGTTAGAGGGTGGTTTTGGAGGGTGGAGTTAGAGGGTGGATTTGGAGGGTGGATTAGGAGGGTGGATTTGGTGGGTGGATTATGAGGGTGGAGTTAGAGGGAGGATTTTGAGGGTGGATTATGAGGGTGGATTTTGAGGGTGGATTTGGAGGGTGGAGTTAGAGGGTGGATTTGGAGGGTGGATTTGGAGGGTGGTTTTGAGGGTGGATTTTGACGGTGGATTTTGACGGTGGATTTTGAGGGTGGATTTGGAGGGTGGAGTTAGAGGGTTGATTTGGAGGGTGGAGTTGAAGGGTGGAGTTAGAGGGTGGATTTGGAGGGTGGATTAGGAGGGTAGATTTAGAGAGTGGATTTGGAGGGAGGACTTGGAGGGTGTATTTGGAGGGTGGTTTTGGAGGGTGGTTTTAGAGGGTGGATTTTGACGGTGGATTTTGACGGTGGATTTGGAGGGTGTATTTGGAGGGTGGTTTTAGAGGGTGGATTTTGAGAGTGGATTTTGAGGGTGGATTTGGAGGGTGGAGTTAGAGGGTGGATTTGGAGGGTGGATTTAGAGGGTGTATTTGGAGAGTGTATTTGGAGGGTGGTTTTAGAGGGTGGATTTTGAGGGTGGATTTAGAGGGTGGATTTGAAGGGTGGAGTTAGAGGGTTGATTTGGAGGGTGGAGTTGTAGGGTGGAGTTGGAAGGTGGATTTGGATTTGGAGTTTGGAGTTGGAGGGTGGAGTTGGAGGGTGTATTTGGATTTGGAGGGTGGAGTTGCAGTCTGAGGGTGGAGTTGCAGTTGGAGGGTGGAGTTGGATTTGGAGGGTGGATTTGGAGGGTGGAGTTGGATGGTGGAGTTGGAGAGTGGGTGAAGGGCCAGAAATATTGAGGCAGATTCTTTGACTTGGTAAACAGTGTGCTTCTGAAAGACCGATAGGGCTGGGACAGAGTTGGTCATTCGTGAGACAGCTTGATGCTTCAAAATGAGCCGGTAATATTGGGGCAGAGTCAGTGACTTGGGCGACAGGGTGTTTCTAAAGGGCTGGTAGGGCTGGGACAGAGTCGTTAACTCGTGAGACAATTTGGTGCTCCTGAAGGGCTGGTAATATTCGGGCAGAGTGAGTGACATGGGCAGAATAAGGCTGGGACAAAGTCAATCACTTGTGAGACAGTCTGATACTTCTGGGGAACCCAACGGGGTGAAGCAGCCAGACTCAGAGGCCGTATGCTGACATCTTTGCTAGCACAGTCAAGTGTCTGCCCGATGTCACTGGTAGACAGACTAGTGCCATATAGGCTCGGTTTGGGGGAGACACCCACACCCCAGCACAATAACAGCACCATTTAATTAAATACTCATAGGGAAGGCAGTAGGCGCAAAGACAGGAGAAGTACACTAGGGACAAAGGAGTGGAAGGATGAACGAAAACATTACATTTCTATTTAGTAACAATATATGAGTCCGTGGTGGAAAAGAGAGAGTCTGTTTGTGAAATCCCTCGCCATTCCAAACACACAAGCACTATCTGTAGGTCTTTTATTGCTGTCTGTCTGCTGAGGGAAGAAGGGCCAATGCGGGCAAGCTTAGTGTGATCTTTTGGAGTGAAAAGCTCAGGCATTGCGCGCAGGGGGGCGGGGGCACCATTTAATTAAATACTCATAGGGAAGGCAGTAGGCGCAAAGACAGGAGAAGTACACTAGGGACAAAGGAGTGGAAGGAAGAACGAAAACATTACATTTCTATTTAGTAACAACATATGAGTCCGTGGTGGAAGAGAGAGAGTCTGTTTGTGAAATCCCTCGCCAACCCAAACACACGAGCACTATCTGTAGGTCTTTTATTGCTGTCTGTCTGCTGAGGGCGGATGGGCCAATGCAGGCAAGCTTAGTGTGATCTTTTGGAGTGAAAAGCTTTGGAATTGCGCCGAGGGGGGCGGGGGAAGCTCTGGCATTATGGAGGAGAAAAGCTGTAGTGAAAACACAATGAAAAATACGTGCCAATCAAAGCAGTTGTTATTGCGTTGATGGACATCGAGCGGAAGCCACGGTGGGGAGGCAGTAGTAAACAAGTCGTATTGGGTGGGGGGGGGCAGGGGAGTGAGCAAGTGGGAGGGAAGCGCTGGCGAAGCGTCGCACTTCAAGAGCCTGGAAGGGGGGGCAGGGCAGCGAGCGAGTGGTGCGCATTCCAATGAAGTCTGGTGCCAGGCGTGGGGGGCGGGGGAGGGGGAGCAGATATGGGGTGGGTTTGAGTGAGGCCAAGCGCGCGCCTGGGGAAGCTTCCTTCACGCTCCAGTACACAACATGCATTGTGAGAAATCCGCTTGGTCAAGAGAGTTTGTTCTAACACAATAGTTTCGAGTAATAAATTACTCGACCTAAAAAGTGCCAGGGATGATCCAGCATGCTATAGGCCCATTTCGCTTCTTGATTCATCAGCCAAAATCATGGGGAAAGTAGTCCTGGAGCGCATAACAGTCTGGCTTGATAGCGCCAACATCGTCTCGGATCTCCAGTATGGGTTTAGGCCAGGGAGGGGGATTTTGGACCAGTACCTCCACCTGGTGATAGGGAAGTATACTGTCGCCAGGGGGGGGGGGGATTTGCATTTGGCCTTTATGGACCTCTCCTCGTCTTTTGATCTAGTCAAAAGGTCCAAGCTATGGCTGATCCTCCAGGAAATGGGGCTAGATGCCGATCTGATCACCTTCCTGGCTGGCCACTGCCCATGACAATACTACCACTGCAGTACGCTTCAACAAAGACTGCAGTTTGACCGACTCTTGGGCGGTAAAAAGAGGGGTGCGTCAGGGATGTATACTGGCCCCTCTGCTGTTCTCCCTTTATATTAATAAATTAGGGGACTCCTTGGCAACTTGCTGCAAAGACATACCAAGAGCAGGCACAAAAATGATTCTGTCACTTCTATATGCTGATGATGCGGTTCAAGTATCTAGAACTACAGGGGCTGCAACTGCTATTAAATAGTTTTATATATTTTATGGACTCTCTGGATCTAATTACAAATTTTTAAAAAATACACGCAATGACAATAGGTTCTAGGAGGGCAGCAAAGGCAACATTTACTGCAAGGGGACTGAGCTAACTAAGGTGTCTACCTTCCCATATCTTGGGGTGCTCTTTGATGATCAACGTTCATGGTGTGCAAAACGCACACTCAAAAAGAACGTTTTAGCCAGAGCAGCAGGGGCAACACTAGATTTCACAAAAAGAATAGGCTCTAAGCCATTCCCTGTGATTTTAAAGATGTATCATGCTAAGTGCATCGCCATGACCACTTGTGGTAGTGATATTTGGGGTTATAGGGATGCGAAAGAAATACAAGGGGCAGAAAATAATTTTATGTGTAAACTACTTTCTGTCCCAGCATCCACCCCAATTTTAACCTACATGAGGAGATGGGAGTGGGATATATTTTAGACCTGACGCAGTTGCTCCACTTCTCCGCTGGATGAGAATTTGGGCTCAACGAGCCCCAAACTTAAATTAACTAATAATTCAGGACTGTTTAGCCTTGGAGAAGGCATTAAAAATTCCATGGCTAAAATATATTAAAGACCAGGAGGAAAAAGAACTAATTAAGCCCCCGGTGAGAAAGTATGTCACACTGAGCCTGGGCCAGCAGATGCAACCATATCTAACATACATAAATAAAGCTTACCATCTTTTTGTTCTTACAAGATTTTGTTTTAACATAGTACCCTGGTTACTAGCCTTTCCTAAAGGCTATTTTAAACCAGATTCAGCAAATAGGTGTACATATGACAACTTCTCAGAGCAAAACACTCTACACATTATGTTCTTCTGCAACCATTATGACCCCCTAGGCAGAAAGTACATTCTCCCCCTGTTAAGGGGTCAACATTTTGTCCACGTAAGGCCAGCTCTGGTTTATCTACAAATGCAAAGCTCTCCTATAATTTGTGTGGGTGTAGCTAGCTTTTTAATTGGGGCGATTAGACATAGGAATAGGATGACGCAGAGCTAATCCTTCTGAAGAAGTTGGTGGTATATTTACGCTTAATGCAATATAAGAGTCATAAATGTGGTTTTTATCTTTCCTTGCACAATGTTTTTAACGGATTTTAAGCATACCAAGTTATGAATTGTTAATGGATTTATATGACGTTTTATGCTGATTGTTGTTTTATGTTGTAATTTTATGGCTTCAATCAGCTGAATAAAGTTGACCTTGATGATGATGATGATGACAGTGACGAGCAAGCGAAATCCAGAAATTGAGAGCATACACAAAGTGGCACATAATAGGAATTGAAAAGTCGGGGGCTGTGTGGAGGGCAGGCACCCTAGTTACTTTCGAGACACTAATGACTGAATTTGACCTGGCACAGACAGAAATGTTCTGATATCGACAGCTACAAGACGCCCTAAAAAAGCCATCTTCCTGAGGGAGAAAGGATTCCAGAATACTCTCCCCTAGAGGCAGACTACTGTTGGATCCGATGCCCTTTAACCTCTTGCATGCTGATGACGGCCCCCAGCCATCATGCCCAATGGTGCTCGTGTGCTGATGACGGCTGGGGGCCGTCATAAACCCGCCCACTTGCGATTTTGCCGCACAGGCGCAGAATCGCCGCCGCATGTAAGGGGTTAAGGCAGTATGCCGGACATATAAAAATATTATGAACAATATGCCTGACAATCGTGGCCCTCAACTAGAGGCATGGTCGGCCGATCTGGGAGATGTGGACGATGAAGAGTGGAGTAAAGCGCTTCAGTGCCCAAGAGAGATAGCCATAAGGGCTAGGTTTCAACTAGTGCAGTTAAGGATACTACATAGATCCTACCTATCCAGAAGAAGAGTGGTTAAAATTGGTCAGATAGACTCTGCCAACTGCCCTAGGGGATGCAGTGAGCTGGGCACAATTTTTACACACTTTGGTCCTGCCCTGTCATACAAAATTACTGGTCCAGAATAATTGCAGAAATGAGAGAGGTGACAAGAGTACAAGTACCGCTAGATGCTAAATGGCTAATGCTGGGAATGTCAGTAGAAGAAAAATGGCATAGACACATTAATATCTGGCTGGAGGTGGCGGCAGTGGTGGCAAAGCGTAACCTAGCTAGGCTATGGGGAGAAGGTAGGCCTCCAGCGATAAAAGATTGGAAGGAGGACCTGGACTGGTGCCAGCAGGGGCTGCCTATGGAAATTAAAAAAAATATGGGGTCAATGAACGCAATATAGGGGGGTGCTCAGCCAAACTGGGGAGGGGGCAGGTAATGTATTTGATGCTATGTGAGGGAGGTAAGGGGAATGGGAGTAGCAAGTCATCAACCTGGGTTCCGCAGAGGTTTAAAACAAGTCGAAACTGCTATTGTAAAAAAGATTTGGTCCCCTGCGAGGGTGCCACGTATGGAAATGTGATCCGTTGTAATTGTTGTATGTCATGTATCAACTACTAAATAAAAAAGCCGTTTTAAGAGATCAGGAAGCATCTGGGTCAGAAAGTGCGGGATGCCATACAAACTTATGGGATCACTGACAGAATATTGAGGAGGAGAATATCGAGCTGCAAAAATATCGATGAGAAAATATTGAGTGACTGAATATCGAATTCTTATCTACAAACAGGTAAGTACAAAATTATTGAATCTTAAATATCGTTGTCAATAATATAGTTTGCTAAAATATCGACTTTTTTAAATGTCTTAAAAGTAATATAAAATTAAATAAATAATACATATAATTAAGTAAAACATACTTAAAAATAATTTAAAAAGGTTAACATTCATAAATAATAAATGTAATGTAAACAAAAATGCATTTTTATTTTATATTATATTTATAATATTAAAACATTATATATATATATATATATATATATATATATATATATATATATATATATATATATATATATATATATATTCACAGAAAAAACCATAGGTTTCACACCAGTTATAGTTAGCTGGAAATTTTACTGACATAAAACCATTGAAATTCCACGTTATAGTTAGTTGGACTCACTATAACTTGCGCGTGTAATGCACTGCTGATGACGTCACATATTACATCATTCATGACATGGTCAGTGACATCACTCATGACATCACTGATGACACCATCCAGTGAATGTGTGGCTTTATGAAAAATAAATATGTTTTATATATGTATATGTAAAGGTCAATCGAAGAATAAATGTTTAAATAAGTGTCTTAATGGATGTTTTTAAAAAAAAAATGATTGGTTAACTGGCTTATTAAGTGTATTTTAGTGAATACATATATTAGCGAATATTGTTTAAATATTTAAATGTTTGTATCAGTGTTTCACTTTGTGTATAAGTGGCTGCATGGGTTGGTGAGTAGCTACATGTGTGTGTATATGGGTTATTAGATTTTTTTTTAGTATCAGTATGAGGGTCTGTATGGTTTGGTGGGGGTATTACTTAGCACATAGATGCATCAATGACTGACTCACTGTTTGTATGTGTTTGGAAGACGGCATATGTGCAGGACTGTATGGATGGATGAGTGTGTATATGTGTGTGTTAGTGAGTGAATGACTGTCTCACTAGTGTCTTTATCAGTAACTACATATGTTTTAATCTAGTATATGTGAGTATTGATGTATATAAGTGAGTATATGTGAGAGTGAGAGATTGTAAGAGTTCCTGTTTAAATAAGTATGTGTTTCGATAAGTGATTTTTAAGAGAGTAAGTATGTGTAAATTTCCTTAGAAGTAAGGTGGTAGTGTGTGTATAGCTGTATATGCAAAGAAATGGATGTTCAATAGTTTATTTGCATGTGTGAGTATGTGTGTGAGCAACTTTTGGAAGACTGTCGATGTGTTACAGGATGTTTAGGTGTATCACTACATATGATGAGTGAGTATATGTATGAGTGACTACATAGAACTGTTGGTGAATTAGTGGAAGTGTATATAAATGGTGGAATTACTGAATTGGTTGTAGTAACTGTTATGGGTATCTCCTTTTTTTTGAAAATGTTAGTTTCTATTTTTGAATATGTGTTTCAAGGGTTACAGTGAAAGGAGGTCTGTCACTCTGTCACAAGGATGGTGTCATGAGTGATGTCACTGACCATGCCTAATATCAACAAAAGAGCGCCAGTAAGACACGAGTGAAACCCTATATCACAGTGAACAAAAGGTGAAACCTACCTAAATGTGAATGGTCATTAAGTAATGTGGGAGGGAATGAAAAAATTATTTATTTTCCATAGAGGTAATTGCCCACACACTTGAGGTTTGGTTTGTTTACCCTTGTCATGGGCAAAGGCGGTGATCATCCCCATCTTCAAAACAAGCATTTGCAATGCAATAGGTCTCGCATTAGGAAAGTTTGAGCTATTGGTCTTGTAAATGACACATTTTATATTTATGTGTTGGTTTTGAAAATAGCGAAATAATAGCATTGTCATTTATATTGCCAATACTTTTAACTTTTGCAAATGTGACACTTATAGCATTTGTAATGCAACATGTTTTGTATTTACGTGACTTAGATGTATTGATATTACAAATAACAATGGCTTTTAATTTTTTTAAATAATTAATACTTAAATAAAGGTTGGTGTGGAAGAGAGCAGCAGGTCAGCAGAGGGCTAAAAGAAGAGAACAGGGAGTTAAAGAAGGAGGTGGGTGGAAGAGAGCAGCAGATCAGAACAGCAGAAGAGAACATGGAGTTAGAGAAGGAGGCAAAATGGAAGAGATCATCAGTTCTGCACGGGAGAAGAGAAGAGAACAGGGAGTTAGAGAAGGAGCTTGTTGGAAGAGAGGAACAGATGAGCGCAGAAGAGAACAGGGAGTTTAAGAAGGAGGTGTGGTGGAAGAGAGCAGCAGATCAGAACAGGAGAAGAGAATAGAACAGGGAGTTAGAGAAGGAGGTGTGGTGAAAGTGAGCATCAGATCAGCAGAAGTTAACAGGGAGTTAAAATGCAATGCAATATATTTCTCATTTGGAAAGTTTGAGCTATTGCTATTGTAAATGACCAACTTTATTTTAATGTTTTGTTGTGGAAAATAGTGAAAATAATTTATTTGTCATTTACAACGCTAATAGTTATAACTTTTGCAAATGTGAAACCTATAGCATTTGTAATGCAATATGTGTTGTATTTCTGTGACTTACATGTATTGATATTACAAACACTGGTTTTGTTTTGGACGGTGGAGTTGGATTTGGAGGGTGGAGTTGGAGGGTGGAGTTGGAGGGTGGATTTGGAGGGCGGATTTAGAGGGTGGATTTTGACAGTGGATTTGAGGGTGGAGTTAGAGGGTGGTTTTGGAGGGTGGAGTTAGAGGGTGGATTTGGAGGGTGGATTAGGAGGGTGGATTTGGAGGGTGGATTATGAGGGTGGAGTTAGAGGGAGGATTTTGAGGGTGGATTATGAGGGTGGATTTTGAGGGTGGATTTGGAGGGTGGAGTTAGAGGGTGGATTTGGAGGGTGGATTTGGAGGGTGGTTTTGAGGGTGGATTTTGACGGTGGATTTTGACGGTGGATTTTGAGGGTGGATTTGGAGGGTGGAGTTAGAGGGTTGATTTGGAGGGTGGAGTTGAAGGGTGGAGTTAGAGGGTGGATTTGGAGGGTGGATTAGGAGGGTAGATTTAGAGAGTGGATTTGGAGGGAGGACTTGGAGGGTGTATTTGGAGGGTGGTTTTGGAGGGTGGTTTTAGAGGGTGGATTTTGACGGTGGATTTTGACGGTGGATTTGGAGGGTGTATTTGGAGGGTGGTTTTAGAGGGTGGATTTTGAGAGTGGATTTTGAGGGTGGATTTGGAGGGTGGAGTTAGAGGGTGGATTTGGAGGGTGGATTTAGAGGGTGTATTTGGAGAGTGTATTTGGAGGGTGGTTTTAGAGGGTGGATTTTGAGGGTGGATTTAGAGGGTGGATTTGAAGGGTGGAGTTAGAGGGTTGATTTGGAGGGTGGAGTTGTAGGGTGGAGTTGGAAGGTGGATTTGGATTTGGAGTTTGGAGTTGGAGGGTGGAGTTGGAGGGTGTATTTGGATTTGGAGGGTGGAGTTGCAGTCTGAGGGTGGAGTTGCAGTTGGAGGGTGGAGTTGGATTTGGAGGGTGGATTTGGAGGGTGGAGTTGGATGGTGGAGTTGGAGAGTGGGTGAAGGGCCAGAAATATTGAGGCAGATTCTTTGACTTGGTAAACAGTGTGCTTCTGAAAGACCGATAGGGCTGGGACAGAGTTGGTCATTCGTGAGACAGCTTGATGCTTCAAAATGAGCCGGTAATATTGGGGCAGAGTCAGTGACTTGGGCGACAGGGTGTTTCTAAAGGGCTGGTAGGGCTGGGACAGAGTCGTTAACTCGTGAGACAATTTGGTGCTCCTGAAGGGCTGGTAATATTCGGGCAGAGTGAGTGACATGGGCAGAATAAGGCTGGGACAAAGTCAATCACTTGTGAGACAGTCTGATACTTCTGGGGAACCCAACGGGGTGAAGCAGCCAGACTCAGAGGCCGTATGCTGACATCTTTGCTAGCACAGTCAAGTGTCTGCCCGATGTCACTGGTAGACAGACTAGTGCCATATAGGCTCGGTTTGGGGGAGACACCCACACCCCAGCACAATAACAGCACCATTTAATTAAATACTCATAGGGAAGGCAGTAGGCGCAAAGACAGGAGAAGTACACTAGGGACAAAGGAGTGGAAGGATGAACGAAAACATTACATTTCTATTTAGTAACAACATATGAGTCCGTGGTGGAAAAGAGAGAGTCTGTTTGTGAAATCCCTCGCCATTCCAAACACACAAGCACTATCTGTAGGTCTTTTATTGCTGTCTGTCTGCTGAGGGCAGAAGGGCCAATGCGGGCAAGCTTAGTGTGATCTTTTGGAGTGAAAAGCTCAGGCATTGCGCGCAGGGGGGCGGGGGCACCATTTAATTAAATACTCATAGGGAAGGCAGTAGGCGCAAAGACAGGAGAAGTACACTAGGGACAAAGGAGTGGAAGGAAGAACGAAAACATTACATTTCTATTTAGTAACAACATATGAGTCCGTGGTGGAAGAGAGAGAGTCTGTTTGTGAAATCCCTCGCCAACCCAAACACACGAGCACTATCTGTAGGTCTTTTATTGCTGTCTGTCTGCTGAGGGCGGATGGGCCAATGCAGGCAAGCTTAGTGTGATCTTTTGGAGTGAAAAGCTTTGGAATTGCGCCGAGGGGGGCGGGGGAAGCTCTGGCATTATGGAGGAGAAAAGCTGTAGTGAAAACACAATGAAAAATACGTGCCAATCAAAGCAGTTGTTATTGCGTTGATGGACATCGAGCGGAAGCCACGGTGGGGAGGCAGTAGTAAACAAGTCGTATTGGGTGGGGGGGGCAGGGGAGTGAGCGAGTGGGAGGGAAGCGCTGGCGAAGCGTCGCACTTCAAGAGCCTGGAAGGGGGGGCAGGGCAGCGAGCGAGTGGTGCGCATTCCAATGAAGTCTGGTGCCAGGCGTGGGGGGCGGGGGAGGGGGAGCAGATATGGGGTGGGTTTGAGTGAGGCCAAGCGCGCGCCTGGGGAAGCTTCCTTCACGCTCCAGTACACAACATGCATTGTGAGAAATCCGCTTGGTCAAGAGAGTTTGTTCTAACACAATAGTTTCGAGTAATAAATTACTCGACCTAAAAAGTGCCAGGGATGATCCAGCATGCTATAGGCCCATTTCGCTTCTTGATTCATCAGCCAAAATCATGGGGAAAGTAGTCCTGGAGCGCATAACAGTCTGGCTTGATAGCGCCAACATCGTCTCGGATCTCCAGTATGGGTTTAGGCCAGGGAGGGGGATTTTGGACCAGTACCTCCACCTGGTGATAGGGAAGTATACTGTCGCCAGGGGGGGGGGGGGGGGGGGGGGGATTTGCATTTGGCCTTTATGGACCTCTCCTCGGCTTTTGATCTAGTCAAAAGGTCCAAGCTATGGCTGATCCTCCAGGAAATGGGGCTAGATGCCGATCTGATCACCTTCCTGGCTGGCCACTGCCCATGACAATACTACCACTGCAGTACGCTTCAACAAAGACTGCAGTTTGACCGACTCTTGGGCGGTAAAAAGAGGGGTGCGTCAGGGATGTATACTGGCCCCTCTGCTGTTCTCCCTTTATATTAATAAATTAGGGGACTCCTTGGCAACTTGCTGCAAAGACATACCAAGAGCAGGCACAAAAATGATTCTGTCACTTCTATATGCTGATGATGCGGTTCAAGTATCTAGAACTACAGGGGCTGCAACTGCTATTAAATAGTTTTATATATTTTATGGACTCTCTGGATCTAATTACAAATTTTTTAAAAATACACGCAATGACAATAGGTTCTAGGAGGGCAGCAAAGGCAACATTTACTGCAAGGGGACTGAGCTAACTAAGGTGTCTACCTTCCCATATCTTGGGGTGCTCTTTGATGATCAACGTTCATGGTGTGCAAAACGCACACTCAAAAAGAACGTTTTAGCCAGAGCAGCAGGGGCAACACTAGATTTCACAAAAAGAATAGGCTCTAAGCCATTCCCTGTGATTTTAAAGATGTATCATGCTAAGTGCATCGCCATGACCACTTGTGGTAGTGATATTTGGGGTTATAGGGATGCGAAAGAAATACAAGGGGCAGAAAATAATTTTATGTGTAAACTACTTTCTGTCCCAGCATCCACCCCAATTTTAACCTACATGAGGAGATGGGAGTGGGATATATTTTAGACCTGACGCAGTTGCTCCACTTCTCCGCTGGATGAGAATTTGGGCTCAACGAGCCCCAAACTTAAATTAACTAATAATTCAGGACTGTTTAGCCTTGGAGAAGGCATTAAAAATTCCATGGCTAAAATATATTAAAGACCAGGAGGAAAAAGAACTAATTAAGCCCCCGGTGAGAAAGTATGTCACACTGAGCCTGGGCCAGCAGATGCAACCATATCTAACATACATAAATAAAGCTTACCATCTTTTTGTTCTTACAAGATTTTGTTTTAACATAGTACCCTGGTTACTAGCCTTTCCTAAAGGCTATTTTAAACCAGATTCAGCAAATAGGTGTACATATGACAACTTCTCAGAGCAAAACACTCTACACATTATGTTCTTCTGCAACCATTATGACCCCCTAGGCAGAAAGTACATTCTCCCCCTGTTAAGGGGTCAACATTTTGTCCACGTAAGGCCAGCTCTGGTTTATCTACAAATGCAAAGCTCTCCTATAATTTGTGTGGGTGTAGCTAGCTTTTTAATTGGGGCGATTAGACATAGGAATAGGATGACGCAGAGCTAATCCTTCTGAAGAAGTTGGTGGTATATTTACGCTTAATGCAATATAAGAGTCATAAATGTGGTTTTTATCTTTCCTTGCACAATGTTTTTAACGGATTTTAAGCATACCAAGTTATGAATTGTTAATGGATTTATATGACGTTTTATGCTGATTGTTGTTTTATGTTGTAATTTTATGGCTTCAATCAGCTGAATAAAGTTGACCTTGATGATGATGATGATGACAGTGACGAGCAAGCGAAATCCAGAAATTGAGAGCATACACGAAGTGGCACATAATAGGAATTGAAAAGTCGGGGGCTGTGTGGAGGGCAGGCACCCTAGATACTTTCGAGACACTAATGACTGAATTTGACCTGGCACAGACAGAAATGTTCTGATATCGACAGCTACAAGACGCCCTAAAAAAGCCATCTTCCTGAGGGAGAAAGGATTCCAGAATACTCTCCCCTAGAGGCAGACTACTGTTGGATCCGATGCCCTTTAACCTCTTGCATGCTGATGACGGCCCCCAGCCATCATGCCCAATGGTGCTCGTGTGCTGATGACGGCTGGGGGCCGTCATAAACCCGCCCACTTGCGATTTTGCCGCACAGGCGCAGAATCGCCGCCGCATGTAAGGGGTTAAGGCAGTATGCCGGACATATAAAAATATTATGAACAATATGCCTGACAATCGTGGCCCTCAACTAGAGGCATGGTCGGCCGATCTGGGAGATGTGGACGATGAAGAGTGGAGTAAAGCGCTTCAGTGCCCAAGAGAGATAGCCATAAGGGCTAGGTTTCAACTAGTGCAGTTAAGGATACTACATAGATCCTACCTATCCAGAAGAAGAGTGGTTAAAATTGGTCAGATAGACTCTGCCAACTGCCCTAGGGGATGCAGTGAGCTGGGCACAATTTTTACACACTTTGGTCCTGCCCTGTCATACAAAATTACTGGTCCAGAATAATTGCAGAAATGAGAGAGGTGACAAGAGTACAAGTACCGCTAGATGCTAAATGGCTAATGCTGGGAATGTCAGTAGAAGAAAAATGGCATAGACACATTAATATCTGGCTGGAGGTGGCGGCAGTGGTGGCAAAGCGTAACCTAGCTAGGCTATGGGGAGAAGGTAGGCCTCCAGCAATAAAAGATTGGAAGGAGGACCTGGACTGGTGCCAGCAGGGGCTGCCTATGGAAATTAAAAAAAATATGGGGTCAATGAACGCAATATAGGGGGGTGCTCAGCCAAACTGGGGAGGGGGCAGGTAATGTATTTGATGCTATGTGAGGGAGGTAAGGGGAATGGGAGTAGCAAGTCATCAACCTGGGTTCCGCAGACGTTTAAAACAAGTCGAAACTGCTATTGTAAAAAAGATTTGGTCCCCTGCGAGGGTGCCACGTATGGAAATGTGATCCGTTGTAATTGTTGTATGTCATGTATCAACTACTAAATAAAAAAGCCGTTTTAAGAGATCAGGAAGCATCTGGGTCAGAAAGTGCGGGATGCCATACAAACTTATGGGATCACTGACAGAATATTGAGGAGGAGAATATCGAGCTGCCAAAATATCGATGAGAAAATATTGAGTGACTGAATATCGAATTCTTATCTACAAACAGGTAAGTACAAAATTATTGAATCTTAAATATCGTTGTCAATAATATAGTTTGCTAAAATATCGACTTTTTTAAATGTCTTAAAAGTAATATAAAATTAAATAAATAATACATATAATTAAGTAAAACATACTTAAAAATAATTTAAAAAGGTTAACATTCATAAATAATAAATGTAATGTAAACAAAAATGCATTTTTATTTTATATTATATTTATAATATTAAAACATTATATATATATATATATATATATATATATATATATATATATATATATATATATATATATATATATATATATATATATATATATATATTCACAGAAAAAACCATAGGTTTCACACCAGTTATAGTTAGCTGGAAATTTTACTGACATAAAACCATTGAAATTCCACGTTATAGTTAGTTGGACTCACTATAATTTGCGCGTGTAATGCACTGCTGATGACGTCACATATTACATCATTCATGACATGGTCAGTGACATCACTCATGACATCACTGATGACACCATCCAGTGAATGTGTGGCTTTATGAAAAATAAATATGTTTTATATATGTATATGTAAAGGTCCATCGAAGAATAAATGTTTAAATAAGTGTCTTAATGGATGTTTAAAAAAAAAAATGATTGGTTAACTGGCTTATTAAGTGTATTTTAGTGAATACATATATTAGCGAATATTGTTTAAATATTTAAATGTTTGTATCAGTGTTTCACTTTGTGTATAAGTGGCTGCATGGGTTGGTGAGTAGCTACATGTGTGTGTATATGGGTTATTAGATTTTTTTTTAGTATCAGTATGAGGGTCTGTATGGTTTGGTGGGGGTATTACTTAGCACATAGATGCATCAATGACTGACTCACTGTTTGTATGTGTTTGGAAGACGGCATATGTGCAGGACTGTATGGATGGATGAGTGTGTATATGTGTGTGTTAGTGAGTGAATGACTGTCTCACTAGTGTCTTTATCAGTAACTACATATGTTTTAATCTAGTATATGTGAGTATTGATGTATATAAGTGAGTATATGTGAGAGTGAGAGATTGTAAGAGTTCCTGTTTAAATAAGTATGTGTTTCGATAAGTGATTTTTAAGAGAGTAAGTATGTGTAAATTTCCTTAGAAGTAAGGTGGTAGTGTGTGTATAGCTGTATATGCAAAGAAATGGATGTTCAATAGTTTATTTGCATGTGTGAGTATGTGTGTGAGCAACTTTTGGAAGACTGTCGATGTGTTACAGGATGTTTAGGTGTATCACTACATATGATGAGTGAGTATATGTATGAGTGACTACATAGAACTGTTGGTGAATTAGTGGATGTGTATATAAATGGTGGAATTACTGAATTGGTTGTTGTAACTGTTATGGGTATCTCCTTTTTTTTGAAAATGTTAGTTTCTATTTTTGAATATGTGTTTCAAGGGTTACAGTGAAAGGAGGTCTGTCACTCTGTCACAAGGATGGTGTCATGAGTGATGTCACTGACCATGCCTAATATCAACAAAAGAGCGCCAGTAAGACACGAGTGAAACCCTATATCACAGTGAACAAAAGGTGAAACCTACCTAAATGTGAATGGTCATTAAGTAATGTGGGAGGGAATGAAAAAATTATTTATTTTCCATAGAGGTAATTGCCCACACACTTGATAACAGCATATGGGATTATAATACATCCAAATCCTTTGTAGTGGAATGTGCCTCCCTGGCCCTCAAAAGGAATTTCTTCCAGTATGAAGACCGGTTATATTTACAAGCTACCGGAACTTCCATGGGGAGCACTTTTGCCCCTAGTGTAGCGGGTTTGTATGTTTTCAATTTTGAAAAAATACATATTATATCATCAGATAACCCCTTTCGTGAGAACATCATTCTATGGCAAAGGTACATAGATGATGTGCTGTTAATTTGGAGAGGGGATGAAGAACGATTGATTACCTTTTTCAGATGGGTCAACGATTGTGACGCAAATTTGAAATTTACCCATGAGCACAGTGAATCGACTGTAGTATTCCTGGATGTGACCATCGAGAGGGTAGGAAATGAATTAAGAACTAAAACTCATTACAAACCTACCAGTAAGAACAATTTGTTACATTATACCAGTTTCCACCCGCGCCCACTAAGGGAGAATCTGCCTTTTGGGCAGTTTCTCCGCATTCGGAGGAACTGCTCAGATATACATGATTACAAAACACAGGCTCAAGATCTCACAGAAAAGATGCAAGTTAGGGGATATCCTAAACATCTCCTAACAACCAGCTGCAAAAGGGCTCGGAATCAAAATCGAGATGCCCTCTTGGAGGAGAAACCCCAAGCTGAGAATAATGAGGTACCGCGTACCTGTGTAACAACATTCAACACAGCCTAAAATATGGTGGCACGCAGCATTTCCAAACACTGGAGTATTCTTACATCTAACTCCTGCAATTGGGAGAAACCCCTATTCTCTTACAAAAGGGCTAAAAGCCTTAAGGATGCATTAGTACACACCCGCCCCAGAAAGAGACAAGACCCACTCAAAATGTCCTGAATATGTGGGGATTACCACCAGTGGTAGGCCACTATCCATGTGGTAATTGTCGTGTTTGCCCACTCACGAGCACTTCCAAAACATTGACTCTGGAACCCGATAAAATTTGGGAACAAAGAAACCACACAAATTGCAACACAACCAATGTGGTATATTTAATAACTTGCCCATGTGGTCTAAAGTATGTGGGAATGACGAGAAGAATGGTTAAACTCCGTATGTGTGAACATAGAAGCAGCATACGCTGTGGCAAGAACAATACAAAAATGACTTCTCACTTTTTAGAGCAAAAACATTCCCAAGACAGTTTCCACTGGACCATAATAGAACATCTACAAGGTGCCAGTGAACAAAGGTTGTTCGAGCTGGAACAAAGATGGATACACCGATTGTCATCCCACCAAGTGGGACTGAATGATGACATCCCTTGGGGTAGTGTTTTGAAATGATACTGTTTTGCACTGTTTTTTACTTTAGAGAGCAACCCCACTATCTGTTCGAAATCGATAAAAATCGACATTAACACTGAGGATTTTGTACACTGTCAATGTCTAACAATCTGAAGCTGATTTTATGCCCCACTCTAGCCAATTTTTGTCTCACTGTTGTTGAGTCTCAGTAAAATGGGACTTTGAACATATCCCCAAGTAGATTCTTAGAGACACTTTCTTTCAATCCTAAGAACCAAGAAAGATTAGTTATCATGGTTCAAAGTCTACAACATTAACACACTATATGGTTCTAACCACTGAATAAGCGCCCTATATGTTTCTGTACCGCCCAATATATACTTTTTTACCAACACAAATAGTGACAACCCTGTGATTGGCCGAAGGTTATCGGTCTAGTCGTGAATAGGAACAAACCGGAAGCGCATATCAGATAGTAACCAGAAGTGTATTCACGCCAGTAATTTACCGAATTAAGCCACATGCCCCCCCTTTTTTTGAACATAATTAGGCATTATAATGTTGGCTTTCAAAATAACATGAGAACTAAGAAGAACCCGTTCGAGTACGAGTTAATGCACTCGAACGCTAATCCTCGATTGTCACGTGTCTACATGACGTTCCGTGACGCATTACGTCATGCGTCCACAACACGGAAGCGATAATAACGGGCCGGGAACGCCGAGATAGCACGATCCGGGCCTCAGGGCAGAACCGAGTAGGTGGAAAAACGGCGAGCCTCCCAGCAGCAAGTGAGTAATGCGGCATGTAGCAGAGTCGGCCCCTCAAGAGGGTTTCACTCTCTAATTTCTAATTTTAAAACACTAAACTCAGATGGCTGGTTTAAATCTACATTTCAACTAAATAGCTCATATTTTGGGTCCAAACAGGTTTGACTGAGAGTGAAAATGTGCCCAACCCTTTGAGCCCATGAAGCGTGTTGCACCTTGAAGCAACGTAAGTGCAATGTATTCCCTATAAACGGCTAAGTCTTATACTTCTAATGGCCATCTGGCCCCTATTAATGGATCCTGAGACCTATGCTCAAAAATGTTATGCTGACAATATGAACTTTTTACTAAATTATTCTATGAATCCGGCTGGAATTAAATAATCCAAAAACCAGTAGATGTATGGAAAATTACATTCCGATTACCTTTAATTATTAAAACAGTAAAGGTCACAAATTTGAATTGTCTGGCTATTAACTAAGGGGACAATTTAAATACAAGATAAAATGAATATGTTTTATAATGGTCATGTATTTCATAAGGGATGTACGTTAAAAGAATTGAAATGTCTGTTTATCTACAGAAACTCCACCTGACGACTAGCAGGAGTCCTAAGGACGGGTAAAATCGTGAGTTATTATGAGGAGAGTAAAAATGATTTGATCTTCTCTTTTTCTATTTCCTAACGGTGTGGGCAGGCCTTAGCGCGCCTGGACCCCCGTAGGATTTGGTTCCTTTTTTATAATCTGGTCCTGAAGAAAGCTGAGCTGACTATAGCACCACCAGCAGAAACATGTTGACCATGCACATTTTTAAGTCCCTGGATAAAAATTAAAAAGTCCAGTGACCTCACAGTTTTTAATGTGAACAACTGGCCCCTAATAAAGTTTGTTGAGGTACATTTGTGATCTTTTACATACACACCTTTGCACTGATCACATCCTTCACACACACCAGCTCTGCTGCACTTGCAGGCGTGGTAGCACACAGGTGGGGATAGTCGGCCCCCTCTGTGACCGAACGCCATGATGAAGCATGTCACCTCTAGGGTGAGTGAGGGTTCTTTTAGAAAATAAATAATTTTTTCATTCCCTCCCACATTACTTAATGACCATTCACATTTAGGTAGGTTTCACCTTTTGTTCACTGTGATATAGGGTTTCACTCGTGTCTTACTGGCGCTCTTTTGTTGATAATAGGCATTAAAATAAGGGGTGGGAGAGTAGCAGTTATTCCCTTCCTCTCTTGTTGTATATACATTCTAGGCAGCGCACAGCTGCTAGAGTATCTAAACAAAAGTTTCACAGCATAACAAAAAGATGGAGGACTTGGGTCTCTCCTTTAGTAGAGAAGAAGTTGACGCATTACTAGGGGATGCAAATTTATTTGCAGATGCCTCGATATCACAAACGATCTCCCAAACACCGGAGTGGGACAAACTGGGTGAGTTGAAAAGAAGCCGTATAAGAGCAATCTTGCATGGCACAATGTTAAAACAATACCTTTTAAAAAACACAGCACCCAAAGGGTTGTTGGTAACCAACGCACCGAGAATTTTTCTGGAGGATGCAGTGTTCAGAAAGGAGTGGGCCCAAATAGCCTGGCACTGCACCCGTGACAGGGCGGTTTTAATAATTAAGACTGCTTTACGATTATCAGAAACCATCCAACTGGAAATACAAACTACAGAGGCACATTTTAAAGCAACTCTGACAGGTTGGAAGAAAAGATTGGATGACTTGAATAAAGAGATGAATGATTACAAAGAAAATCTCGCCCAATCTAAAGGTCAGAAATTGCAAAAAGATCTTAAGAAGTGGTCATATGATAAAGTATATCCCTACTCCGTAGCAGAATATACGCCTCCTACCAAGACAGATTATAATTCAGAAACCTCTGATGATTCTCAGTCAAGTGGTTCTAGTACAGGGAGTGGTAACAGGAGAAACAAAGGAAGAGGCAGAGGGAGAGGAATATTTAATCCATGCTGGCAAACTTATCAGCAGAATGGCCCACGCTTCCATAATGCCTTCCCCCTCAAACTCCTTTTCCCCCAATGATGGGTTGGAATCAACCCTTTGGCCAAATGCAACCGCCATTTTTTCAACCACCTATGTTCCAGCCGCCTTTTTTAGGGAGAGGCCGGGGCTCCAGGGGCAAACGGAAGGGGCAGAATCAGGTCCACTGGGAGCAGACGGACTCAGTGGGCGACAACACGAGATGCAAAACCGCAGACCAGAGAGCGGGCCCAGGCAAGCAGAGAGTTTAATAACTAACTTAACTGACATAGTCCTCACTGAAGATGAAAAAAGTATCTTAGAGAAAGGTCTTGGCTTTGTTCCGACTCCCAACCTGGCTATTTTTAAACTACGGTGTGAGTTCACTGATTTTTTTCGAAAATTGAGACTCAAGAGTTTCTTCGAGAAACAAACGACAGATGCCAATCAGAGGACACAGAGTGATACTAATTTTAGATTAAAATCTACTTTCCAACCACCACAACACAGTGTTCCACCAGAAATATTGGCTTTTGAACAAGCCGTGGTCAAAGAAATTGAATCCTTAGCACCACCAAATCCCTATAAAAATCTGACTTCGGGAGAATTCAAGGCTATACGATCATTACAGAACAACACTGAAATAGTAATAAAGAGTGCAGATAAGGCCGGAGGTGTGGTCATCCAACATAAAAGAGCCTATGACCAAGAGTGCAGACGCCTACTGAATAACGAAACAAATTACATCTTACTGAGGGAGGATCCAACTGAAAGTCTGAGGTCTGAGATTATCGAATTGGTCACATCAGCAGAGTCTGAAGGCCTAATCACAAAGCAGGAAGCAGACTTTTTGACAACATCAGAGGGTAAAATTCCCTATTTTTACACCTTCCCAAAAACACACAAAGGGATTCTTCCACCCCCAGGAAGACCAATTGTCTCTGGGTTGGGTTCCCTGTTGGAACCCTTGTCCAAATACTGCAATTTCTTTTTGAGACCAATAGTGGAAACTACCAGTACATACATCAAGGACACCAAAAGCTTATTGATGATGTTAAAATCAATAACTTTACCAGAAGGACAATGCTTTCTAGCTACACTGGATATAGAAAGCCTTTACACTTGCATTCCGCAAGATGCGACCATAGAGGTAATTGCCCACACACTTGATAACAGCATATGGGATTATAATACATCCAAATCCTTTGTAGTGGAATGTGCCTCCCTGGCCCTCAAAAGGAATTTCTTCCAGTATGAAGACCGGTTATATTTACAAGCTACCGGAACTTCCATGGGGAGCACTTTTGCCCCTAGTGTAGCGGGTTTGTATGTTTTCAATTTTGAAAAAATACATATTATATCATCAGATAACCCCTTTCGTGAGAACATCATTCTATGGCAAAGGTACATAGATGATGTGCTGTTAATTTGGAGAGGGGATGAAGAACGATTGATCACCTTTTTCAGATGGATCAACGATTGTGACGCAAATTTGAAATTTACCCATGAGCACAGTGAATCGACTGTAGTATTCCTGGATGTGACCATCGAGAGGGTAGGAAATGAATTAAGAACTAAAACTCATTACAAACCTACCAGTAAGAACAATTTGTTACATTATACCAGTTTCCACCCGCGCCCACTAAGGGAGAATCTGCCTTTTGGGCAGTTTCTCCGCATTCGGAGGAACTGCTCAGATATACATGATTACAAAACACAGGCTCAATATCTCACAGAAAAGATGCAAGTTAGGGGATATCCTAAACATCTCCTAACAACTAGCTGCAAAAGGGCTCGGAATCAAAATCGAGATGCCCCCTTGGAGGAGAAACCCCAAGCTGAGAATAATGAGGTACCGCTTACCTGTGTAACAACATTCAACACAGCCTCAAATATGGTGGCACGCAGCATTTCCAAACACTGGAGGATTCTTACATCTAACTCCTGCAATTGGGAGAAACCCCTATTCTCTTACAAAAGGGCTAAAAGCCTTAAGGATGCATTAGTACACACCCGCCCCAGAAAGAGACAAGAACCCACTCAAAATGTCCTGAATATGTGGGGATTACCACCAGTGGTAGGCCACTATCCATGTGGTAATTGTCGTGTTTGCCCACTCACGAGCACTTCCAAAACATTGACTCTGGAACCCGATAAAATTTGGGAACAAAGAAACCACACGAATTGCAACACAACCAATGTGGTATATTTAATAACTTGCCCATGTGGTCTAAAGTATGTGGGAATGACGAGAAGAATGGTTAAACTCCGTATGTGTGAACATAGAAGCAGCATACGCTGTGGCAAGAACAATACAAAAATGACTTCTCACTTTTTAGAGCAAAAACATTCCCAAGACAGTTTCCACTGGACCATAATAGAACATCTACAAGGTGCCAGTGAACAAAGGTTGTTCGAGCTGGAACAAAGATGGATACACCGACTGTCATCCCACCAAGTGGGACTGAATGATGACATCCCTTGGGGTAGTGTTTTGAAATGATACTGTTTTGCACTGTTTTTTACTTTAGAGAGCAACCCCACTATCTGTTCGAAATCGATAAAAATCGACATTAACACTGAGGATTTTGTACACTGTCAATGTCTAACAATCTGAAGCTGATTTTATGCCCCACTCTAGCCAATTTTTGTCCCACTGTTGTTGAGTCTCAGTAAAATGGGACTTTGAACATATCCCCAAGTAGATTCTTAGAGACACTTTCTTTCATTCCTAAGAACCAAGAAAGATTAGTTATCATGGTTCAAAGTCTACAACATTAACACACTATAAGGTTCTAACCACTGAATAAGCGCCCTATATGTTTCTGTACCGCCCAATATATACTTTTTTACCAACACAAATAGTGACAACCCTGTGATTGGCCGAAGGTTATCGGTCTAGTCGTGAATAGGAACAAACCGGAAGCGTATATCAGATAGTAACCGGAAGTGTATTCACGCCAGTAATTTACCGAATTAAGCCACATGCCCCCCCTTTTTTTGAACATAATTAGGCATTATAATGTTGGCTTTCAAAATAACATGAGAACTAAGAAGAACCCGTTCGAGTACGAGTTAATGCACTTGAACGCTAATCCTCGATTGTCACATGTCTACATGACGTTCCGTGACGCATTACGTCATGCGTCCACAACACGGAAGAGATAATAACTGGCCGGGAACGCCGAGATAGCACGATCCGGGCCTCAGGGCAGAACCGAGTAGGTGGAAAAACGGCGAGCCTCCCAGCAGCAAGTGAGTAATGCGGCGTGTAGCAGAGTCGGCCCCTCAAGAGGGTTTCACTCTCTAATTTCTAATTTAAAAACGCTAAACTCAGATGGCTGGTTTAAATCTACATTTCAACTAAATAGCTCATATTTTGGGTCCAGACAGGTTTGACTGAGAGTGAAAATGTGCCCAACCCTTTGAGCCCATGAAGCGTGTTGCACCTTGAAGCAACGTAAGTGCAATGTATTCCCCATAAACGGCTAAGTCTTATACTTCTAATGGCCATCTGGCCCCTATTAATGGATCCTGAGACCTAGGCTCTAAAAATGTTATGCTGACAATATGAACTTTTTGCTAAATGATTCTATGAATCCTGCTGGAATTAGATAATCCAAAAACCAGTAGATGTATGGAAAATTACATTCCGATTACCTTTAATTATTAAAACAGTAAAGGTCACAAATTTGAATTGTCTGGCTATTAACTAAGGGGACAATTTAAATACAAGATAAAATGAATATGTTTTATAATGGTCATGTATTTCATAAGGGATGTACGTTAAAAGAATTGAAATGTCTGTTTATCTACAGAAACTCCACCTGACGACTAGCAGGAGTCCTAAGGACGGGTAAAACCGTGAGTTATTCTGAGGAGAGTAAAAATTATTTGATCTTCTCTTTTTCTATTTCCTAACGGTGTGGGTAGGCCTTAGCGCGCCTGGACCCCCGTAGGATTTGGTTCCTTTTTTATAATCTGGTCCTGAAGAAAGCTGAGCTGACTATAGCACCACCAGCAGAAACATGTTGACCATGCACCTTTTTAAGTCCCTGGATAAAAATTAAAAAGTCCAGTGACCTCACAGTTTTTAATGTGAACAACTGGCCCCTAATAAAGTTTGTTGAGGTACAGTTGTGATCTTTTACATACACACCTTTGCACTGATCACTTCCTTCACACACACCAGCTCCGCTGCACTTGCAGGCGTGGTAGCACACAGGTGGGGATAGTCGGCCCCCCCTGTGACCGAACCCCATGATGAAGCATGTCACGTCTAGGGTGAGTGAGGGTTCTTTTAGAAAATAAATAATGTTTTCATTCCCTCCCACATTACTTAATGACCATTCACATTTAGGTAGGTTTCACCTTTTGTTCACTGTGATATAGGGTTTCACTCGTGTCTTACTGGCGCTCTTTTGTTGATAATAGGCATTAAAATAAGGGGTGGGAGAGTAGCCGTTATTCCCTTCCTCTCTTGTTGTATATACATGTCACTGACCATGTCATGAGTGATATAATATGTGACGTCATCAGCAGTGCATTACACGCGCAAGTTATAGTGAGTCCAACTAACTATAACGTGGAATTACAATGGTTTTATGTCAGTAAAATTTCCAGCTAACTATAACTGGTGTGAAACCTATGGTTTTTTCAGTGAATTTAATAGGTTTTTTAAATGCTAATTCCTAACTATAACTGGTGTGAAACCTATGGTTTTTTCAGTGAATTTCATAGGTTTTTTAAATGCTAATTCCTAACTATAACGGATGTGAAACCTATGGTTTTTTCAGTGAATTTCATAGGTTTTTTAAATGCTATTTCCTAACTATATATAAGGCCCCAAACCTTTATTTTTTTCTTTGAATTTCAAAATTTTGTTAATAGCAAATGTCTATAGCTATAAAATGTAATATCTTTGAAAAAGAATGAATCCTATATTTTATTTGTATTTAAAACAATTTTTTTAATGTATATTTTTTATTTATTTTTTTTGTTTGTTTTTACCCTGGAGCGCTCCCGGGGTGTGCCCCGGTGAGCACCCCGGAAAGCGTAGTCCTTTGAAGCGCCCCAGGGCGCGCTCCGGAGGGCGTCCCGTTAGCGCTATTGCCGCGAACAAAAACATCATCGTGACGTATCGCGTAGCCGCGTCCACGTGATACGCACGGCGTAAGCGCACCCGGAAGCACTCGAGCGAATACGATCGCGCAACGTAAACATGTGACGCGCTGACGCGACGTGCCCGGGGGTGCACAGCGTAAGCGCGTCGGTCATGTGACCTGAAAATAACACTTTTTATTGGTGCAGAACAGTTTTGGTTTCATAATGATGAAATCCCTGGTCTTGTGACCTGAAAATAACACTTCTCATTGGTTCAGGCCTTTTTTTTTCCAAATGATGAAAGACCCCACCTTTTTTCCTTATTCTGACTTTGTCCTTTGACTTAGGAAGACCTGTTTTGCAATCTTTCAGGTATATTTTGTACTTTGAAATGGCTTCAATAGCAGCAGCAGCTGGAGCATCTGCACCACCACCACAACCACCAAGAGGACCACCACAAGATTACATTGGTGGTCAACAAGAGGAGGAGGAGGAGGAGGAGGAGGAGGAGGGCAGGAGAAGATGGCTGCAAGAACACAACACCCCATACCAGCCAAAACCACACATTGTATGGGAGTTTTTTTCGATCCCAGAGGGCAAGAAAAAAGTAAATGCGGCCAAGGTGACTTGCCGAATCTGTGGCGTGGAACTTTCCAGGGGAAACCCTAATAAGAAATACTTTTTCGGAAACAACACCATGATTCGCCACATGCAGCGCAGGCATCCAATCAACTATTCTGCTGCAGAGATGAGGGAACTGGCCAGTAACCTTCCCCAATCTTCAAGCTCCACCTCCCAAATTAATCAACCCACTCCAACGGGACCAGAGGCAAGGGAGATGATCCCTTGCATTCAGCCACGGTTTGGGGATTTCCGTATAACATGTATCATTGTGGTAAGACCATCTCCTATGGTGAACTGAGCATAAAACTCATCGTCCTTGCTGGGGACAACCACAAATGCCCCAAAAAACCCTAATTTTTTCTTATTTTTTTTTCTGCTCCAGTTGAGCCATTTTCAATTCCCGGTTTTTTCGTTTATCCCCATAAATATACCAAAAAAAAAATAAAATAGTTCATAAAAGCCAAAAAAAAGTACAAAATTATCCAAAAACACAAAAAAAATAAAACAACAAAAAGAAGAAAAAAAACTGTTCTTTTTAGAACTACCTCCAATTTATTAAAAAAGGCTAAATTTTTTAATAACTCTTTCATTCTTCTTTCCCCATGGGCCGCTGCCCCGGGGCGCTACCCGGTGCGCGTACCGGGCGCTCCGCCCGCGCAAATCAAAAAAATATATATATATATTTTGCACCGCGGGGCCCTTTTATAGCCCCCACATCAAACCTACGGGGTCAGGGGGGGTCTATCCTGCCCCCTTATGGTCATTTCCCCCTTTTTTTTTTCCACCTCTTGTGTCTCTATCCTACCGAGACACAAGAGGGCTGCCGGTCCGGACTGTTTCGAATGTTTACAGACACCCGAGAGCCAATCAGCTTTCCGTGCGCACCTCGCGTGTCGCGCCCGCTGCGCTCCCCGGTGCGCGCACCGGGGCGCGGCTGTAATAGATATATATATTTTTTTGAACCTAAATTACTCAAAATCCACTGGAGCACATATCTTGAGACATAGCAAAGGTACATCGGGCTACCAGTCCCTACAATTTTGCCAAGTTTGGTGGAAATCCATTCAGCCGTTCGGGCTAAAAGCGAGTTCGACCACCCAATGGAAATTAACATGGGGAAAACACGTTTTGGGACACCCCTTTTATCTCGGCCCCCGCTTGACGAATCCCCCCCAAACTTTCAAGGAGGGACCGGACCTCCGCGAGGCAAATTTGAGGAAATTTTCAGGCAGATTCGTCAACCGGCGCCACAGTTATTCCAAAGAGAATTTTGAGATTTTGCATTGAAAAAAATCCTAACTATAACTACCTACTGGCGACCGCCAGTAGGTGATATATATATATATATATATATATATATATATATATATATATATATATATATATATATATATATATATATGTATATATATATATATATATATATAAATAAACATATAATATTAATATAAAAATTAAATCTAATAAGGTTAAAACATTAAAATATATATTTTTTTAAATAACGTTTTACACTATATTAAATATAACAATACTAAATATGTTGCATAGCATAAAGGATAAAATTACTATTTCCACTCCAACGAGTGGTTCAGTACGGAAAGTGTTGGATAGCGGGTGGATCAACATTACTATTCCCACTACAGCGAGTGGAACAGTAGAGAAAGTGTTGAATAGTGGGTGGGTAAAAATTACTATTCCCACTCCAGTGAGTTCAACAGTAGGATAAGTGTTGGATAGTGGGAGGGTAACAATTACTATTCCCACTCCAGTGAGTGCAACAGTAGGGAAAGTGTTGGATAGCCGGTGGGTAGAAATTACTATTCCCACTCGAGCGAGTGCAACAGTAGGGAAAGTGTTGGATAGCAGGTGGTGGGTACAAATTACTATTCCCAATGCCATTATCTGCCCTCCTCACCATGGACCTTTCCAACCTTCCTCACTCACAATATGTTCTCCTTAATACCAAGAGAGCCCTCCTACGAGTAGACCACCTCTATAAACTAAAAGTAAATAAGTCTAACATGACCTCTTTATGGCAAAGTCCTTCTCTAAGTATGCTCTACTGGGAACACTGGTCTCAAAAAGGAATAAACCTAGTAAAAGACCTCTTTGCAGGGCCCCTTCCGCTACCTTTCTCAACCCTTCAGAACCAACACAATTTAACCTCCATGGATTTTTTATGATTTCCTAAAACTGAAAGCTCTCCTCTCAAAGCGCTCTATTTAAACCCTATGAGCCATCATTAGTTCCTCAAATATCACTAATACTGAAAGCAGGACACACCGTCTAAAGACTATACAAACTTCTATTACCTAACCCACGGAAGATGCATATACAAAGCGAGGCCAAATGGGAATCTGAACTCAACTCCACTAATATCACATTTGAATGGGATAAAATATATAGCACAGCCTTCTCGAACAAAATATCCCCTATTTTATCACAGACTAAGTATATGTTACTCAATAGGTCATACTGGACCCCGGAAAAACGTTTTAAACTCCGCCTAAACGAAAGCCCGACATGCTGGAACTGGAACTCTGCAGTTGGAAACCTCACCCACAATCTCTTCACCTGCCCCGCCTTACAGCTATAGTGGGATCAAGTTTACAAATGTATAGGTCACATTTTCAAATAGTAGAGAAGGAGGGGTGCACAACGAAAAGGTAGGTCGGTAGGTCAATGGACGTTTAGAATTCTGGGTGCACTCGTAGGGTAGTGTCATCCGTCTAGGACACTTTAAGTAATGACTATAGTTGTGCATGCGGAGCCCCGCAGATGCATCCCCTGGTGAGGCACACCAATTTGGATCACACACAAGTGCTTCGTTTTCAATTGTTTTCTTCGTTTATTTCATTTCAGTAATTTGTACTCATTTAGAGCATAGTTGACTCGAATATTGAACAGCATATCCAACAGTCGTTATCCGTAACATTTAAACATTAACCTCCAATGCATTTCGGGCTTGAATGCCCTTGGTCACGGAGAGTTTAAAGTTACGCGTAGCGTCTGAAGACGGTCTCCATCGGTCATCCGTTCGCGAACTGAAATAAACGAAGAAAACAATTGAAAACGAAGCACTTGTGTGTGATCCAAATTGGTGTGCCTCACCAGGGGATGCATCTGCGGGGCTCCGCATGCACAACTATAGTAGGTCACATTTTCAACATCAATCCTCCCAGGGAATTTTCATATATTTTATTGGGCGTCCTGGATCCGGCATTGGTCAATGTTAACGATCGACACTTGATGGATCTCATGCTCACCTTAGCCTGTAAAGTTATATAATGCAAATGGAAAAATGCCAAAGATGTATCCTTTAGAACATTACCAGGAATGGCTGTCCTTCCTAAGAGGCGCGGACAACCCGGCACTTCACACTTCTCCAAGGCGTAAGACTCACCGGAAACTCTGGAAATCCCTAGACACCTCATCATTTTCATTTGACCCTCCGTGAATTCAATCTATTGTGGTAATATTTGTAACTACACTATATCGCCATTGCTATGAAGGTGTGGGCTGTAAGATTATCTAATCTTTTGTATGATACCATACTGCTTATTTATGTGGTCCCCATGGTAGATATACGTTCACTGCTGTACTCACATCCTGTGGTCTTCATGCAGTCGTTGGCTGCAACTGACTGGCACTTGAGCAATTCAGCATCTATGCAATGATTAACATGTATGTATTGTTTGATTTGGATCTATTATGATTGTTATTTTCATCTCTTTTCTTTTCTTTCCTTATTTTCCTTTATTTTATGTATGTATTTTTCATTTGTATTTGTGTTCTCAATAAAAATTATTTGAATACAAAAGTGTACTGAAAAATTGGCGCGTGAGGTCCAGTATGTATACCCAGTTATGCCTTTGAAGTAGGGAGAAGCTTTTAGAGGCATGCCTTTGACGTGCACAGGTGACCTGCCCGCATGGCCCTGGCTCAATACTAACTACAGGGGATATGCAGTACTTTGTGTATAGGCAGGACACAGCCTCTTCAAGTGAATTGTAAGTGGGGGGGTGCCCAACTCCTCCTTCCCATCCTGCCAGTGATGGCCCATCCAGGCACACATAAGCCCCCTATCGTAGGTGGCTGTCTGTGAGCAATACACAAAGCCCAACAGTCAACTACACCCAGTCATGTGACAGAGAGACAGGCACCAAATCGTTAAGGCAGGAAAATGTAAACATTTTGAATGAATGAATGAATGAATGAATTACGGACTTGTACCGCGCACAGCTACCCGAAGGCATCCCGGCGCCTTTTCGCTCACTCATTCAATAGATTAGGCAAACAGGTGAGTTTTTACCAGCCTCCTGAATTTTTGGTGGTTGGATTCCAACCTGATGGAGTCAGGAAGGTTGTTCCAGAGGTTGGTCGCTTGAAGGGAGAAGCGTCTCCCGCCCGTACGTACTCTCCTTGTTTTTTGGACCACTAACAGATTTTTGTTGCTAGATCTGAGGGTCCGTGAAGGGAGGTAGGTGGAGAACATGGCTTGAATTAGTCCAGGGCCAGTCTTATAGAATGCTTTGTGTGCAGTGATCAAAGCCTTGAACTCTACCCTCCTTTGCACGGGTAGCCAATGGAAATGGCGCAACCCAGGTCTGGCGGATGTTCTCCGTGGGATGTCCAGCAATAGACGTGCGGCACAATTTTGCACAGTCTGAAGGGTTTTCAAGGTACTTTGCGGGGCTCCCAAGTAGAGAGCGTTAGCGTAATCAAGCCGTGATAATATCAAGGCTTGTACCAGAATCCGCCTGGAATCGAATGGGAGGAGTTTGATGACTTTTCTGAGTTGTCTCAGCAAGGCAAAGCAGGTCCCAGCTACCTTGCGAACCTGTACTCTGAGGTTAAGAGCGGGGTCCAGCCAAACCCCAAGGCTCTTAATTTGGTTTCTTGGCGGGGGAGGCTGACCAAGGCATAATGGCCACCAATCATCGATATTAGACGGGGGCTTGTGTCCCAGAAGCATCACCTCCGTTTTGGCACCATTCAATTTTAAGAAGGAACTGTCCATCCAAGCATGAATGTTTTCCAGACAAGAGGAGAGGTTATTATAGGGGGCGTTCTTAGATGATAGCGAGATGATCAATTGTGTGTCATCTGCGTATGTCACCAGTTGTACTCCCCAGGGCAGAACCACCTCAGCCAAAGGCCTCATATAGATATTAAAAAGGGTGGGGCTGAGGGAAGAGCCCTGAGGAACACCACACTGGAGACACATTTGAGGGGAGGACACATTGTCCTCAAAGACTGCAAAGGTCCTTTCCGTTAGGAAGGAGCGAAGCCAGTTAAGTACCTGGCACCCAACCCCTACTTCTCTTAGCCTCTGGAGCAAGATGTTATAATTCACGGTATCAAAAGCCGCGCTGAGGTCTAAGAGAAGTATTGCGGCGTTACCTCCGTTGTCGAGGATTTTCCTAGTTTCCTCTACTACCGTGATGAGGGCGGTTTTTGTACCCTGGAGGCTACGAAAGCCAGTTTGCGTGGAATGAAGAGCATTCCTTTCCTCCAGGAATGTTGAGAGCTGGGATTTCACATATTTTTCAGCTAGTTTGCTGACACATGGTAGTAGAGATATCGGCCGGTAGTTTGCCCAATCCTCAGGATTGAGATTCGGTTTTTTTAAGAGTGCCTTTACTCTGGCTTGTTTCCACACAGGGGGCACCATACCAGATTTCAATGAGGAATTTATCACCTCCTGAACCAGTGGGGTAACGGTCTCTGAAACCAGATGAAGGAACACAGGGGGTGCAGGGTCAAGAGGAGAACGCGATTTTAAATTTTTAAGCAGTGCCTGAGTGGTCGGGCTATCTATAGGAGGGAAATCCTTAAGCTCTGCCATGTCTTCTGTCGGACCAACACAAAATTCCGGAGGGGAATGAGGGAAAGAGGAGTAGATATTTATAACTTTTTGGGAGAAAAAGGTGGCAAGCTCATTGCAGCGTAATTGTGCTTTACTGGGATCGACTAGAGAGGCAGGTGGTGTAATCAGTGATTTAAAGATTTTAAAAATTTCGCGGGGAGCATTGGCTGAGGTGTTAATTTTTTCCTGGAAATAGTTGGCTTGGGTAGTTTTAATTTCATGTTTATATCTCTTCAATGCTGACTTATAGCTCTCCTTACTAGCAACAGTGAAGCTTTTCCTCCATTTCCTTTCCTCTTGTTTACAGCATCGCTTAAGTGCTCTAAGTTCTTTGGTGTACCATGGTTTTTTTTCTCTCCTAGTTTGTGAGAGAGTTGAGACTTGGGGAGGGTCAAGTCTAGAGAATTTTCGACCCACTGATTGAGTTGGGCGTTAGCTTCTGTGGGGTCTTTCTTTAGACTAGGTAGGGATTCCCTAAGGTTGGAATTCCAGCTGTCCACCGGGAGCTTGGACCAAACTCGAGTTATCCTCTTAGAGGCAACTGCAGGTCTGTTCTTTCCCATCAAGGACAGGCTGAAACGTAGCAGTTTATGGTCTGACCAAGGGATACTGATTGAGTCGGTGAACTTCAAATTTCCTAGATTAGTGTAGCAATGATCCAGGGTATGTCCAGCTTTATGCATGGGCCCTACGACTAGTTGAGTTAGCTGGAGTGCTTCCAATTTGGAAGTTAGTTTGAGACAGGCGGGGGAATCGGGCTCATCAAGATGTATATTGAAATCACCTAGGATTGTGAAATTGGAGGAAGTGCATGCAAGGGTGATTGCGTTAGTAAACAGTTCCTCACAAAATTGCCCATATGTGCCTGGGAATCTATATACTAGCAGTCCTGATAGGGTGCAGGTGGAAGAGAGTGCAATGGTGAACATAAAACTTTCAGCTCCAGAGATGTTCACTTTCTCAATTCTGCCTGTCATTTCTTCTCTTAGAATAATGCCGATGCCTCCACCTCTCGTATCAATCCGGTTTTGCCTTAGGATAGTATAGCCAGGGGGGAGTGCACGGACAATATCAGGGTCGGAACTCTCGGTGGTCCAGGTTTCCGTAAGAAATAGGACATCGAGCTCTTGTTCCTCTAAGAGTAAATGAAGCTGGATAGCGTGACCAGGAAGGGATCTACAATTGAGTAGTCCTAAGGAAATTGGGCAGGGAGAGGCTTCATTGTGCCTGGTAATATCCTGGGTGAAGCTGAACTCGCACCCTGTACATGAAGGTAAAGTTCTGGTGTGTGTTGTTAGTATTCCACATTGAATGTTTACATTATTCCTTAGTGACAGTAGGGTATTGCGACTGTACGTTATGTGAGGGTGGATGAGATCTGAAGAGGCAGAGTGGCTGGGCCCTGGGTCCGTCCTGGCCCGGACGGGCCCAGACGGGCTTACCTCAGGCGCACCTCCAGCGCTATTACGGCGCGTCCGCTGCGCTGAGGCATGGGGGCGTGTTTAAGTATCTGCACCGAGTGCCTGGGTTAATCAGGACTAGAGCGCCAACCGACCATGGGGAACCTCCCCAAGATGGCCGCTGCGTACAGTGCCCTTCGCCTCCTAGTTCGAGGCTGTTCTAAGCCCTATGTGGGTCTAAAATGAAATGTCAGCGTGTCCCTGATTAAAATTGCCACAAAGCGAAAATAAAATGAGAACACAATGACAAAATGCAATTTTTAAAATCGGCCTGGAAGCAGGCTATGTAGCGAGTGTAATGCGTGTCAATGCTGGTGTAAGCTCTCCCGGCAGCCGCCTACGAAGAGCGAGTGAATCTCGCGAGGCCTGAATCTGGTTCCTTAAGTATCTGCACCGAGTGCCTGGGTTAATCAGGACTAGAGCGCCAACCGACCATGGGGAACCTCCCCAAGATGGCCACCGCGTACAGTGCCCTTCGCCTCCTAGTTCGAGGCTGTACTAAGCCCTATGTGGGTCTAAAATGAAATGTCGGCGTGTCCCTGATTAAAATTGCCACAAAGCGAAAATAAAATGAGAACACAATGACAAAATGCAATTTTTAAAATCGGCCTGGAAGCAGGCTATGTAGCGAGTGTAATGCGTGTCAAAGCTGGTGTAAGCTCTCCCGGCAGCACCCTACGAAGAGCGCCACTTGCAAAATTGTAATTAAAAATCGTACTTCACCATAGTTAGGATTTTTTTATTACAATTACAAAGACACCAAACATGAACTGGTTACCTGCTCTCAAGTGGAAGGTACAGTTTATTAAATGAAATAAGGTAACTCTAATGGTATCCTATGGGAGAGGTAGTCCTTGTAGTAGTGAAAAATTTAATTGAGAGTTTTGCACTAGCTGGACATGTAAAACTTAAAACTACATGTCCTCTGGGCTGTCCGGGGCCTACCCGAAGGGTGACTTATATGTATTAAAAAGGAAGGTTTGGGCCAGGCAAAAGGTTTTTTTTGGCAGGCCTACACTGGAGTTTAAAACTGCAAACACAGGATACAATGGCAGGCCTAAAACATGTTTAAGTACTACTTCGGTGGGTGGCACAATCAGTGCTGTAGGCAAACTAGTTTTTTAAAGGACAAGGGGACCCAACGGATAGCTAAGTACCATGGGTATAACTACGTTATAAGGAACAAAAGGACACTTAGCGTATTTAAAATTCGAACTGATGCAGTATAGGTACACAATGGAAGCTATACGAGTATCAAATTTCCAGACCCAGCCGGGAAAGGAGTTTATTTTCTGGAAGCAATATCCAATCTTACAGTATAAACAGTATAACTTGACACAAGCCTGTGCCGTACAAACCAGAGGAAAAAAACAAGGATAGCGTAAAGGTGAAAGGGGTGTCTTTCAGGCAAAGGAAAAGGAGCAAGGACAGGGTACTGTAAAGAGTTAGAAATTAATCTCAGTATCGCCTGGAGTTGGGTGTACACAATCACAATTGAAAATAATACAAGTGTCACCCCACTCATGGGTGTCGACGTTTCGATCCCTTAGCTCAAATAAATACACGGGATCATCATCAGGACTTTGTAATAGACAAAAACATGCCTGAATGTGGTCAATACCGCCTGTTAGGAGAAAAGGAAAAGAGCAGAAGTTTTTCAGAGACTTAAGAGAGTTTTTTGCATAGATGCCAACTTAAGTAACACTTTCTCAGTAAGTGACCACGTGCACAGTGTTAGTGCCCTACTTAAAATCAACAATATTTACATATTCCTCGGATTCGCAGTGTCATGCGTGAGAAAATACGTCAAGGCGCTGTGTCGTGAGGGTGCTTGAACACGGGGAGGGAGGAATAGTATCGTGGGGTGAAAAATAACAGTCAGAAGTGACTAGGGGTTGTGCCAATGGGAGATACCCTACTGGTTCAATGATAAGAACAGGGAAGGTCATACCTCAATGAGGCGGAGAAAATAATCTCTAGTAGTTAACGGTCCTTCTCTTCAAAATATGGCAATGGTGCTAGAATAGGAGCAGAGCATAAAAGTGAATTAAGGTCAGAGGATCAGGAGGGTCATGGACATGGTGAGGAGTAGGCTGGAAATGAACCTACCACGTAGATAGGCGTGATGAAGAGCATTAAGGGGGGTCCAGGGGAAGTTTCTGCGTTAAAAGGTATCTCGAGGTCCGTTTTCGACTGCAGAGGGTAGCAGCTCTGAAAACAAAGTTACACTTAGCACGATCGTGTGGAAATGGGGGACGCTTCGCACCCAAGGGTTAGGAAATAAGTCAACATACCTTAGTTCACTCTGTTTGTGAACGCGGAGTAGTTTTAACAATGCAGGCAACAATGGCCATGCATGTCGGGAGCCAACAATGTGGCGTTAGGGACGCTGTAAGAAGACAAACGGAAATAAATCAGCGCCTCAGTATGGTGTCAAGCAGGTAAACCAGTCGACAGCGCTGGCAGCGATAAACACTCACCGCGTCTGGATGTGGGTGGGCGCGTCTCTCGAGTGCTGCTCGGTCGGTGCCTGATGCGTAGCAACAGAACCAGTGCACCGGCAGACTGGATAAAGCCTCGCCGGTCACGTGACTAGGGTTGCGAGCGTCATGAATGCAGGAAAAGGCGGGGGACATCTTGGAGTGGATGGTGGTGCTTGCGCCGTGGGGGAGTGCTCGGAATTAACTAAAGTGCCAGGAGTGAAACAATGAAAGTTTGTGACAAAAAGTGAATTCAAGATTTTTAAATATCAGAACGGTATAGTTGCAATACTTCTTATTTTTCATACTAGATTTTTCAGAACAGGAACCAGGTGTCAATATAGTTACCATACTCCTTATTTTTCAAAATTCATGTATGAATCCAACGAGGTATTTTTAGTGGTAACAATTTTTCCATGAGTCCCAGAATGCTTACTGTATACAGTTGTATCAGTTTGTCAGCAATGTAATTTAGTTCCATCAAAGCAAAGTAGTCCAATCCTCGCTACGGTTGAGTCCTTTTTGGATGGTGTTGAACTGGATGATTGATTTCAGTTCCTCTCGATTCAGGATCTGTTGTAGGTTGCCACCTCTCTGGGGTAATTTGATGGCCTTCAGGACTGTCCAACGGAGATCGTCTGCCGTGTGGTTCAAGTGGCCAAAATGTTCAACCAGGGGTGCGTTGGGGGTTCCACACCTTATGCGGCTACGATGCTGACTTATTCTTGTTTTTACTTTTTGTGTAGTCTGGCCTACATACATCATGGGACAAGAACATAAAATCGCATAGATGACATTGTGACTGTTACAGTTTGTGAAGTCCCTCAAGTCAACCGTGGTGTTGTTGTGACTAAATGTGCGCCCCTCTAGTGCCAGATTGCATACAATACATTGTCCACATTTTACGTGACCCCTAAGTGGGGGTAGGCCCCAGTTTGACTCAATTGTATTCATAGAGGGTGGTGCCGGTAGGGCTGCTCGAACAAAAGACCACCTTGTTCGAGCAGCCCTACCGGCACCACCCTCTATGAATACAATTGAGTCAAACTGGGGCCTACCCCCACTTAGGGGTCACGTAAAATGTGGACAATGTATTGTATGCAATCTGGCACTAGAGGGGCGCACATTTAGTCACAACAACACCACGGTTGACTTGAGGGACTTCACAAACTGTAACAGTCACAATGTCATCTATGCGATTTTATGTTCTTGTCCCATGATGTATGTAGGCCAGACTACACAAAAAGTAAAAACAAGAATAAGTCAGCATCGTAGCCGCATAAGGTGTGGAACCCCCAACGCACCCCTGGTTGAACATTTTGGCCACTTGAACCACACGGCAGACGATCTCCGTTGGACAGTCCTGAAGGCCATCAAATTACCCCAGAGAGGTGGCAACCTACAACAGATCCTGAATCGAGAGGAACTGAAATCAATCATCCAGTTCAACACCATCCAAAAAGGACTCAACCGTAGCGAGGATTGGACTACTTTGCTTTGATGGAACTAAATTACATTGCTGACAAACTGATACAACTGTATACAGTAAGCATTCTGGGACTCATGGAAAAATTGTTACCACTAAAAATACCTCGTTGGATTCATACATGAATTTTGAAAAATAAGGAGTATGGTAACTATATTGACACCTGGTTCCTGTTCTGAAAAATCTAGTATGAAAAATAAGAAGTATTGCAACTATACCGTTCTGATATTTAAAAATCTTGAATTCACTTTTTGTCACAAACTTTCATTGTTTCACTCCTGGCACTTTAGTTAATTCCGAGCACTCCCCCACGGCGCAAGCACCACCATCCACTCCAAGATGTCCCCCGCCTTTTCCTGCATTCATGACGCTCGCAACCCTAGTCACGTGACCGGCGAGGCTTTATCCAGTCTGCCGGTGCACTGGTTCTGTTGCTACGCATCAGGCACCGACCGAGCAGCACTCGAGAGACGCGCCCACCCACATCCAGACGCGGTGAGTGTTTATCGCTGCCAGCGCTGTCGACTGGTTTACCTGCTTGACACCATACTGAGGCGCTGATTTATTTCCGTTTGTCTTCTTACAGCGTCCCTAACGCCACATTGTTGGCTCCCGACATGCATGGCCATTGTTGCCTGCATTGTTAAAACTACTCCGCGTTCACAAACAGAGTGAACTAAGGTATGTTGACTTATTTCCTAACCCTTGGGTGCGAAGCGTCCCCCATTTCCACACGATCGTGCTAAGTGTAACTTTGTTTTCAGAGCTGCTACCCTCTGCAGTCGAAAACGGACCTCGAGATACCTTTTAACGCAGAAACTTCCCCTGGACCCCCCTTAATGCTCTTCATCACGCCTATCTACGTGGTAGGTTCATTTCCAGCCTACTCCTCACCATGTCCATGACCCTCCTGATCCTCTGACCTTAATTCACTTTTATGCTCTGCTCCTATTCTAGCACCATTGCCATATTTTGAAGAGAAGGACCGTTAACTACTAGAGATTATTTTCTCCGCCTCATTGAGGTATGACCTTCCCTGTTCTTATCATTGAACCAGTAGGGTATCTCCCATTGGCACAACCCCTAGTCACTTCTGACTGTTATTTTTCACCCCACGATACTATTCCTCCCTCCCCGTGTTCAAGCACCCTCACGACACAGCGCCTTGACGTATTTTCTCACGCATGACACTGCGAATCCGAGGAATATGTAAATATTGTTGATTTTAAGTAGGGCACTAACACTGTGCACGTGGTCACTTACTGAGAAAGTGTTACTTAAGTTGGCATCTATGCAAAAAACTCTCTTAAGTCTCTGAAAAACTTCTGCTCTTTTCCTTTTCTCCTAACAGGCGGTATTGACCACATTCAGGCATGTTTTTGTCTATTACAAAGTCCTGATGATGATCCCGTGTATTTATTTGAGCTAAGGGATCGAAACGTCGACACCCATGAGTGGGGTGACACGTGTATTATTTTCAATTGTGATTGTGTACACCCAACTCCAGGCGATACTTAGATTAATTTCTAACTCTTTACAGTACCCTGTCCTTGCTCCTTTTCCTTTGCCTGAAAGACACCCCTTTCACCTTTACGCTATCCTTGTTTTTTTCCTCTGGTTTGTACGGCACAGGCTTGTGTCAAGTTATACTGTTTATACTGTAAGATTGGATATTGCTTCCAGAAAATAAACTCCTTTCCCGGCTGGGTCTGGAAATTTGATACTCGTATAGCTTCCATTGTGTACCTATACTGCATCAGTTCGAATTTTAAATACGCTAAGTGTCCTTTTGTTCCTTATAACGTAGGCAAACTAGTAGCATTTAATTTACAGGCACTGGGCACAGGTAATTCCCCTCACTACGGACTTATGGGTAAATTAAATATGCCAAATGGGGATAAGCCAATTGTACCATGTTTAAAAGAGAGAGCACAAGCACCATTTAGCAGTAGTAAAGTGTGCAGAGTACTAAAGCCAGAAAAAAAAGTCAGCAAACAGGAGGTCTGAAGGCAAAATGTGAAGGAGAAAACCACGCCAAGGATACCAGGTCTAACAGTTACCAATAATTATGCCTATGTAACTGAAGTGTGGTCAATAACTAATCGAATAACAAAAAAGGAGGCTTCTAGTTTTCTAATACAAAATAGAAAGCACATGAACTAGCAATGTGGAGTTTAGTAACAAAACCACATTCGACCGTGTAATTGCCCTGGTCCCCCGTTAGCTTGCTAAGCTGAATGTGAGTAATACTTTATTGACCTGGCACCATCAAGTGTAACCACATCACATTCATCTGCCATCCACATGGTGTTTAGAAACGGTGATGTCAGAAAAATAAAAACTTAAGTAGGGAGTAAATGAATGCAAGGATGCTTTGGGGGCAGTGACTTGGTGGATGGATGGATACAGGCCTGCGAACTCACAGGGTGCCACGGTGTGTCACACGATTTCGGCTCCCTTCACACGATTGCCCGGTGATTTGCTGAAAACACACTGTGGAAGGAAAGTCGAGCTGGAAGCCACTTCACAAAGTGGCTTTCTAGCTCGTCTTTGCAGGCTGTAAGCAACCGATGTCCGTTAAAGAGTGTGAAAACACTCCAGGACATCAGCCGCAGCCTTAGCCACCCTTTCTTTTTTTCTTTTTTGGAGTGGGTGTGAGGGGATTTGTGGATGGCAGAGTGCCTCTTAGGTAGCTCTCGGCATGAGGCCCTGTCCCTCTAAGCCCATGCCCCCTCCTCACATGGGGAAATGTAGTTGTAGTGTGGCAGGTGTGCCAACTCCAACGACATCACTCCCTCTCAAACCCTTTGCGACTCCCTAGCTTCATTCTTCCACGACAAAATCGCAGACATCCACAACAGCTTCAACAACCAACCCGGAGACCAACCCACCCAACCTCCTGCAGTACCTTCACCCCCCTTGAACATCCTTAATAACTGGAACCCAATCTCCACTGAGGACACCATCCACCTGATGAACTCCATCCACTCAGGATCCCCCACAGACCCATGCCCTCACCACATCTTCAACAAAGCAGACTCCATCATAGCACCACACCTCCGAGACGTCATCAACTGCTCCCTCAACTCCGCCACCTTCCCGGAAATCTGGAAACACGCCGAACTCAGCGCCCTTCTGAAAAAACCCACAGCAGACCCCACCGAACTCAAAAACTACCCGCCCCATCTCACTCCTTCCATTCCCGGCCAAAGTCATCGAGAAAGCTGTCAACAACCAGCTCGCCGCCTTCCTCAAAACCAACAAATCCCTCGACTCCTCACAGTCCGGCTTCAGAGCCAAACACATCACCGAGACCGCCCTCATCGCAGCAACAGACGACATTCGAACACTACTGGACAATGGAGACACAGTCGCCCTCATCCTCCTTGACCTCTCCGCAGCCTTCGACACAGTCTTTCATAACACCCTGCTCCATCGCCTCAGAAACATCGGAATCCAAGGAAAAGCACTGGAATGGATCACCTCGTTCCTTACCGGAAGAACTCAGAGAGTCCGCCTTCCACCATTCAAGTCAGAAGCCACTGAAGTCATTTGCCGCGTGCCACAAGGATCTTCACTAAGCCCCACCCTCTTCAACGTATACATGAGCCCCCTCGCAACCATCGCACGCCAACACAACCTCAACATCATCTCCTACGCTGATGACACTCAACTGATCCTCTCACTCACCAACGACCCGGACACCGCCAAAACCAACCTACATGAAGGAATGAAAGAAGTAGCCGAATGGATGAAGCACAGCCGTCTGAAACTGAACTCAGACAAAACAGAAGTCCTTATCTTAGGTACCTCCCCCTCCGCCTGGGATGACTCTTGGTGGCCAGAGGCCCTTGGAAAAGCACCCATCCCGACGGACCACGCACGGAACCTGGGCGTCATCCTGGACTCCTCACTCTCAATGAACAGACAAGTCAACGCCGTTTCATCATCTTGCTTCAACATTCTTCGCATGCTTAAAAAAACATTTCGCTGGATCCCCACCGAAACTAGAAAAATGGTCACCCACGCACTGATCACGAGCCGCCTGGACTACGGAAACACCCTATACGCAGGTACCACCGCAAAACTTCAGAAAAAACTCCAACGCATCCAGAACGCATCAGCCAGACTCATACTAGACATCCAGCGTAAAGACCACATTTCTAGTCACCTGAAAAACCTCCACTGGTTCCCCGTTAATAAGAGGATTACATTCCGCCTCCTAACCCACGCTCAAAAAGCATTTTACGAACTTGGACCCGAATGCCTCAACACACGACTTTCCTTCTACACCCCCTCCCACCAGCTACGATCCTCCAACCAAGCCCTTGCTGCGGTACCTCGCATCAACAAAACCACCATGATATCCTTCTCCTACCTGGCAGCTAAAACCTGGAACTCACTTCCCACTCACCTTCGCCTCACTCAGAACCACCTAGCATTCAGAAAGCAAATTAAAACTTGGATATTCGACAAGTAATTCCCCACCCTTCTTCAAGCGCCTTGAGACCCTCTGGGTATGTAGCGCGCTATATAAATTATTTGACTTGACTTGACTTGGATGGAAGAACAGACACCCACACCCATGGAGGAATGAACAGACCGAGTGATATAAATGTGTGGAGGTGGTTTCATGTCCAGTGGACCAGCACTAATTTTTGGGGACAATGGGGCATATTAGCAAGCAGCTGCAAAAAATATTGCAGAGCGCCCTTAGCGCAAATATTTCCATCGCCAGCTATCGCTGGAATATATCACCACGCTAACGCTGTATTAGCAACAATTAGCGCCACGGTGATATATATTCCAGCGATAGCGGGAGGGAAGGGCCAACATTGCGAGAAAACCAGCGATGTTGCATGGGGAAGGTGGAAAACCTTGCTGATACGACCCTGTGGTCGTATCAGCATAATCCACCACCCCCATGTTAGGTATTGCTAACTCCTGATATTAGCAGGTGTCTAAAAAACGGTGATTACCCCAGTTAGCGCGACTTTTTACGTTGCTAACCGGGGCCAGGGCCTCCTTGCTGATAGGCGATAGGCCTGTTAGCGGCTGTTTTTCAGGTCTGTTGGTCGGAATGCCTACTTTGCATGTCATTAGCGATAAACATCGCTGACATGCAAAGCGGCACCCAAACCGGACGCTTTCGTCAAAAAGCTGTCGCTAACTGCTGTTAGCTACTTGCTGATAGGACGATAAAAATATTGCTGCTTTAGCGGCAAAAAGTGCCACTAAAGCGGCAATAAGGCCCTTGGTAATATGCCCCAGGGTTTTATATTCATCATCAGTCTTAGACCTGGAGCAAGATAAAGGCAGCAAAGCAATTAAAGAGATAATAGGAAAAAGTTCCCTAATAATCAGGGATGAAAAGGAATGTGTACGAATGAGAAAAAGAGGCATGAGGTGTATGATGATGAGGTAGAGAAAGAGGCATGGGGAGGAATGAAGACAGCTCAGCTTGGTACTCAGTACACCTCTTAGCAACATCAGGATGTGTTCAGGCTGCCTCTGCACCCTGCATACACACCAACACACCTGATTCAGGAGGGAACCATCCGATTTTTTAAGCCCAAATCAAGAGCTTAATTTGAGGCGGTGGTTTCTGATGCTCATGTCTGCACTTAATTGCCAACACCGGCGCTTATGACAGTGCACTGTATGGTGGAGCTATTTGTCAAGTTTAGAGATATAATACAGAACAACAGTTTATTAATCCAGTGCACATTAAAATGACTAATACCTGCTGCCCAAGCAAATCTCATCGCTTTGGGAGCCTAAAATAGTCTTAATTGTCACATTTGAGAGTAGTAGTTGGTACTGTCAGTGACAGTGCTGGCATGGGCAATGGATGGTGCAAGTTGCAGCAGCCTCCTGCCAAGGGCCCTGGCACTTTTTATTTCACAAATTAAGTACTGCCCAAATCGACTTTGTTTCAGCTGTTTACCGTCTAAAATTGCCTATTTTTTCGTGTGTCACTGAGCAAAACAATGTCCCCCGTTTAAATAAAAAAAAAATCCTTCTTTGCAGCTTGAAAATCTTGGGATGTATGTGAACGAATGACTGAACTGATGGCTCGCTTAAGGAGGACAGACAGAGATCTAATGGAACCGATGGGCTTTAAATACTTTACGAAAGGAAACGAGGTGTGAGAAGACTTAGGGCCTCGAATATTTTTTCACAAAGCAATAATTATTTATACAGATATGTCAAATCTACGGCTTGCACGGCTCCAATACAAAGCGATACGTTTAGAACCATAGTCTTGTACTTACTACGTACAGCTACGTTGCGAAACAGCACCACACATTGCCCCAGTACAGGCGTTTAGATCCCTTACAGTATCATAATCGTCATGGCTTTTCCACTTCCTCTTTCCCATACGCCCCCGGGGCAGAGCTGTCTCGGGGGAGCCTGAACTCTATGGTATGCGTGTGGCTCGTGGCGGTGGCGCTGGGTGGCAGGAAGACTTCAAAGGGCCCCGGTGCCAGGAACCTTGAAACGCTGTAATTATAGTTCTCTTGATCAACCGTCCAGACTGTTTGAAGTCGTTGGAGCAAAGAGGATTCAAAGCCGAGCAGTCTGTCAGCAAGGGGGAGAAGACGCGGAAAGTATATATGTAGGTATGAAAGGTAGGGTCCGGAAGAATGGGAGAGTCTCGGGCTACACACCTGAGTGGTCAGCAAATATCCAGGCTTGAATCATAGGCCTATTGTGCCAGATCAAAAGACCAGGTCGCAGAGGCTGTTTCAGGAGGTGAGGGGAGGGGTTTGATTTTAGGGGTGAGATAGGGTATGGGCGGGGTGTGTGCTGCCTGAAGGTCACAGGTCTGACTTGGCATTTCATCCTTCAAATGTAATTAAATGAGTGCCATTGAGTTTGGAACCTGTTACTGACAACGTCACAAAACATAAAAAAAGTATGTTAATTAAACAACACGCAGTGTTAATGTTGTACTTTTCCTCTGCAGTGTACACGTTGTCTCAAGGGAAGAGTCACTTAAACACTTAACTTTTACAGTAGGATGTCGATGGGGGGAAACAGCGGCACCCCAAGCAAACACTCCTTATTCCCCAGCTGCGCAGGCAGGCCTCAGCAATGTGGACAAGTGCTCCACAAAAAAACATTAGGCAGGTTGATGAGGAAGGTCTGACCTCGAGCCTCGGTCTCGGGTCCCTCGTTTCCTCCAACATGAACTGGGCCATACCATGTAAGTACAGTCCCGAGGGAAAACGCACAAACATAGCCGCTCACAAAAGTGGAGTCTACCACTCCCAACATCACATTCCTCATCAACTTTAAACGAAAACAAACAAAAACCCCGAAAGAGAATGAGAGAACATCCCCCAAAAGTACGGTAAGGTAAAACATCTCAAGATATCACAACTGTGGTCATCGTTGCACTGTATGGCCTCTGGCCAGCGAACACTCATAGACAGGTCCATCTTCTGGTGTCTCAGTAACAGGAACAAACAAACAGACGGAGTCTGCAGTCAGACACATACAATATCCTGAAATTGCCTCAACAGGGTAGGTCTGGCCCTCAGATTATACCTTCCCATTCATTGCCGGGGTGCTGTCAGGTCAGCTCTCTTCTGACAAGCCCTCGACAATTTACACAGTTCAGGCCTACTCCCTTGACGGGTACACTGGCTGTTAGGTGCTCGAGATCCTCGGTCCTCTGAACCAGCAGTGACACATGCTTTTTCTACAGCGATCCTCTATCTTCTTCCACATCCTCTTCACTGTTCTCTGCTCTGGGGGCCGGTGGATCACCTAACATCTCTTTTGCTCCGGCACAAGACGGGGCAAGAATCTGCTGAAGAATGAGACATTTCTTGTAAGTATTATTGAGCTCTTCTGAGGGGTGATCATGGTCTCTTTTAAGCAGATGATTGACCAGGAATGTATGTCAAATAGAAGACGAATTTTGCATTCTGGATGATGATTTTTCAACACCACTTCATCACCCACTTGCAAAGTTCTTAGTCTCGCCCATTTCCTTCAGGACACCTTTGCATTCCGAACCTTGCGATTCTTCACTGCTTGACACGCTTTCGCAAGGGCACCCTCTTTACCACAGTGGTGGGGAATTGTATCTGCAATGATGCGTCCAAAACAGACTTGGCATGAGGCGTCAGCCGATACTCTCTCCAAAAGGTATACACAGCCCTTTTGACTTGTTGCTTTCCAGCCGGAGCGATCCTTATAAATCTGTCCAGGGAGTGCATAAAATAACTAGCTTCTCCAATAGCGGGTTGCCACCGTGGAGTGATGCGTTGTTGAATACACCCCTTGACTTCAGATATTCGGCAACCTCCTGACTCGAGGAAGGTGGACCATTATCTAGGGGTTTGGGGCCAGCTACACTTCGCATCATCTTCACCAGATCAGCGGTCTAGTTGCTGAACCTGGTGCAGCGTGAATCAATTAAATGCGCACTCAGGCACGACCGCAATAACTGACATGGGCTGGAAACACTTGGAACTGTTACGGAGCTGAAACTGTAGGAGAATGAACAAGCAATAAAATAGACGGCTGTCAGCAATCTTTCCGCCCGGACGGGACGGCTCACGAACGATACCGGGCACTCCGGCCCCACCAATTGACTAAAGAATACTGTGAATACTGTGGTCTTTCTACACAACCCCCTCCTTGGGATTCACATCTTGCTAGGATTAAGAACTATTTGGTCCTGACGAGAACTCCATAACCAGGGAGTTCGAAACGCGTCGACAGTAGTTGGCCTAATGTCATTATTAAAGGATTAGAAGGACGAAATTCTGTTTAAAAAAAATATAGGATATGGTTCCAATTGAACTCTGTTTGTAACACTTTTGCATTGAAACAGCCTTTAGGGCACATTAAGTGTATTAACAAAACGTTTGTTTTTGACATAGGGCCACATCTTTTTGATTCTCTGTGTGAAAGGGCTGGTATGACTGCAGAATGAATGACTGGGGCAGAAAGGTTGGAGCGGATGAGTTGTAAATATGTACAGTTATTTTCTGTTATTTTTATAGATTGCATTTATTTGTTCTGTTCTGTATATGCACATAAAAAATCTTTTTTGAAAAAAACCTAAAAAATAACTTTGGACTAGTGGAAAAAATAAATTAATAAACTAGTGACGTTATACTAAACAGACCAGTATGTTTTGTTCATATGGGTTCTAATAGACAATAGAGAGTAAAATACAGTATTGGCATCTGTGTTGTTTAATTCATGGGCTGGAAGCAGAGCACTCTGGTTCGAATGTGGCTGCAGGTCAGTGCTGTTTTGTGCAAGAATCTTGCCAAAAACTTCATTTTATTCATCTTGCAGTGTGAATCATTTAAATACGCACCGGAGGAAGAAGACCATTGGGCAGTTCCTCCGTTGGCGGGCCCCTCAGTGAAGTCTTGGGCACCACTAGCCACACAAATTATGTCCCTGACCCTTATTAATGCTTTAAGGGCCTGTAACGGGCGGGTTAATGGAGATATCCCTCCAAAACCCACCTTTAACAAACTAGGGCACAAATCCAGGTTGGATTACATCTTAGTGGAAATGCGTGATTGGGCTAGAGTCATGGGTTTTAATGTAATCCCTCCAGATGAAAGCGTCCATAATGCGCTGATCCTAAAATTTTCAGTGCCGGGTGTCACTATTGATTCCCAGTGGATTGATGACCTCCCGGACTCTAGAGCGATTCTATCTAGTGATAGACGTATAGTTAGGTGGGCAAAAATTATAGGAAATCCCAAAGATATTCAGCGGCTTTATGCCAAAATAGTCCCAGCCTTACAAAAAGTTGAAATTCTTATCATGCAATCTCCGAGCGAGGAGTACTATAATAAAGTTGGGGATATTTATTTGGAACTATCTGGCGCCCTAGCGAGGTACTGAAACCCGAAGTGCAGAAAAAGAAAGGCAAAGGGATGAGAGCCTCTTGGTACAACGCTGCCTGTAGGAAGGCCAAAGCTGGACTCCTGGAAGCCATGAAGCAACAGGACAACATTGCACTGGTTAAGGCTAAGAGGAAGGAATATAAAGTTCTAATCCAAAATGCCAAGATCGAATGGGACAATGACAACTGGACCGGCATGATGGGTGCTCTAAAATTTAAAGACGCCCGTAAATTCTGGCAGATTGTCATAACCGGTTCTGCTGACCCGACCCCAGCAGTCGAAGCTAACATCGCACCAAGTGTGTGGGAGGCCCATTTCCGATCCCTGTATGTCCAAGCAGCTATAGATCAGTCAGGGGACTCAGGTAGTTCAGTAGTAGACCCTCCCTCTATCCCCTAAATGGAGTGGGATGAATTTACTGTGGCGGAGGTTGAGGCAGCTATTTCCAGACTCTCAGTAGAAAAAACCCCAGGACTGGATAAACTACCAGGGGATTTGTTCAAGCACAAACCCACGGTCTGGGCCCCATACTTTCAGGTGGTATTTAATGCAATCCTGGGAGGGATGGCGGTGCCTAGTACTTGGCTGGGGGCAGAGATTGTTCCCATCTTCAAGAAGGGCTCTTCTCTGCTCCCAGCCAACTACAGGCCTATTAGCCTAATCGATGTCCCACAAAAGATCTCTGCGAGGCTGATTCTGGATCGCCTATTAGTATGGATGCTTGATCATTCTGTCCTGAGCCCATATCAAGCTGGGTTCAGGAACAGAGTTTCAACTATAGATCAAGTTTTCCGCCTAGCTCTCATATTTTGGAAAACGGTAAAGTTGGAGGGTGGCAGCCTCTACACCGTTTTCGTGGATCTACGGGCGGCCTTCGACCTTGTACCCCGTAGAAAACTCTGGTCTGTCCATTCAAATTTGGGGGTTCTAAACATAGTTATTCATCTACATACAGATAACTTTCCACAAGTCAGATGTGGCAGGGGGGGAAATTATCAAACAGATTCCCCGTTGACAGGGGGGTAAGACAGGGCTGTGTGCTAGCACCGACCCTGTTTTGCCTCTATGTCAACGGGGTCATTGCCCATCTGAATGGGGTGGAAAACAGTGATGCCCCTAAGCTGGCAGGCAGCAGGGTGCCGGCGATCATGTTCGCGGATGACACCCTGCTGCTGTCTAAATCGTATAAGGGAATCCAAAGAGTGCTTGACGGTTTTGAGGCGTTCTGTGGAGAACATGGTCTCGAGATCAATACACTAAAAACCAAATTTATGGTTTTCAATCCACCATTAAAATCTCGCCCCAACCCGCATATTGGTGCAAACAGGCTAGAAAGGGTCCGAACCTTTGAGTATCTGGGGGTTACCCTAAATGAGAAAATGACCTGGGGGCACCATCAAACAAAATCACAATTAAAATTGGCCCAATTGGCGGGAGGAATTATTAGGCTTACAAACAGAAATAAATCTTCCACTAAGCCGATTGGGCCGCCGATAGAGATCTATAGAGTTCAGGCCAGGGGTGCGGTTATGTATGGAGGCGAGCTCTGGGGCCACATGAGTAAACGTGAACTAGTGGCAACAGAGAACAAATTTATCAGGCAGCTATTACTACTACCCCCTAGCACTCCCCTGTTGCCAATGAGGCTTGATCTGGGTCTTAGACCCCTTGATGAAGATCTGCGTGTTGGGCCCCTAACCTTTTGGCGCAGGATATGGACTACACCAGAGCTAGTTAAATATAGGTCAGAGCTGCAGGAAATCCTGACCCTCCCAAATGTGGGGAAAATCTGCTGGTTCAATTACATAAAGAATGAACTAGGTCGACTGGGACTAGCTTCCTTATGGTCAGACCCTCTGTCATCTTGCACCAGGGTATCACGGAAGCATTTGGTCACTTTGTATTACGAAAGTAAACTTGAGGCACATATACATAATACAGATTTGGGCACCCTGACTGAATCATTTTTAAAGGCTAAGGACATGTACAAGTTTGAACCAGTTTTAGATATTATATTCCCAACCACCACCAGGAAATTGTACCTACAGTGGAGGTATGGCAGTTTGCCTATTCGAGCATATATACCAGCAAATGGTCTGAGTCCTCCACGAGCCACTGTCCCGGGTGCAAATTAGAGCCAGAAACTGAGCTGCACATATTGTTCTTCTTCCGTTCTTATGCGCGGGCAAGGAGGCATTGGATTGTCCCGGCCTGCAAAAATGTAGAGTTTTCTCACTGTTTGCAGGCGTATAGGGTTTTTAAAACTGACTTATCCGGTATGATTGTTTTTGCCGTAGCCAAATTCTTAGAAAGTATATGGCATAAGAGAAGACATCTACTAATTAGGGATGCTGGATAATTGTCAAAATTGGAATATGCATTGGTTTTATAATGCCTTCCAGATGTTTGTTTTTAATGGATAACTGTCAAACTGGAATATGTGTTGGTTTTATAAATCCTTGCAGATGTTTGTTTTTAATGTACTATTCATTATTTTACCAAGTTGTTTTGTAACTTTTATGACAATATTTTGTCGAAATAAAGATTGCTGATGATGATGATAAATACGCACTCTGACGCGACCGCGCAGTAGGCGCGCCAAAGGCGCTCCTTAGGCAAACCCGTCTGCGCCCATCCGCGCCCGTCTGGACCCAGTGGCCACAACCCCTGCATCGTTCACCCCAGCCTGTAACACTTATTCCAGCCTTCACCTCAGAAAACTAAATGGCGCCCCAGGAACTATGTGCGGGCATGTTTTTTCCCCTGACGGAATCCCTGAAACACTGCCTAAAATGTAATCATGATCTTAATCCACACAGGCTAGATCAGACCCTCGATAAGGTTGAATTTAAAATCCTCCTCCTCAATTGTAGGTCCCTCCCCAAACATACGGCAGAGAACATGGATGCTTCAGAGAGATCACGACCCCAATGCACTTTTCCTTACAGAAACGTGGCTCACATCTAGTTCAGAGCCAGATATTGCGCAAGCACTCCCCTCCGGCTTCGTGTTACAAAGAACTGACCGACCTACGGGCTCAGGGGGTGGGATTGCCATTGCCCACAAGGAACAGTTTACCTGTCGCCTTTTAGGTGACCCGCTCGAAGACTGCGAGAAAGTAAATGTTTCTAATTAATTCTCCCATCTTCTTGCATTCACAGGCATCCTGGTCTATTGTCATCCGGGGTCAACTGGAGCGTTTAATAAATCATTGCTCGAGGCCACGATTAATCTGGCTTGCACGGCGGGCTATTTTACGATCCTCGGAGATTTTAACCTCCATTTTGATGACCCGCATGCTCTTAATGTATGCGAGCTGGCCAGAGATCTCTCATCTCTTCAACTCTATCAAAAATTTAGCGAGACCACACACGCTAGAGGACACCTCCTTGACCAAGTGTTCTCTAGCCTAGCCGACCTTAAGGGAACTGACCCTATTCCACTACAGTGGACGGATCATTTCCTGATAAATCTTCTTTGGTCACCTCAGACAGCCAGACTCCTGATACAATCTTCCTGGATATTTGGTCGCCCATGGAACAAGCTCCTCCTAGTGAAATGGTCCCAGGAGTTGGAAAGGACATAACCCAGCTTAAACCCTAGCCCGGTCCAAGCCAATGAGGATTTTTTCAGCTGGATCGAAGAGTCACTCAATGCTGTCCTCCCAAGATTAAGATTAAAAAAACGGCAGGGCCTCATAATGCCCAATGGTTCACGCCGACATTGCGCACCTTAAAGCAGCAATGTAAAGGGAAGGAAAGACATTGGAGGAAAGACTTTCTTCCTTCAAAGAAACAGGACTATAGGCTAGCTATTCTTGCCTACAAAGCTGAATTAAGGAAAGCTTAAGCCTCTTACTACGAGAATAGAATCCTAGCAGCGGCCAATTCGCGCAAATAAACCTTTAACATTATAAAAAATTTACTTAAAGCCCCCACCCCAAGATCAGTCCCCGATACCACTGGCAAACGGTGTAACAAACTTGCCGAGTATTTCAATAACAAAGTCCAGCTTATCCTTGAATTCCTCCCTTCGAAGGATGAGGATGACCTACCCCCTCACCCTCAGACGGATCTCCAATCAGCCCCCCTGAATATATTCTTGAGACCTTCCCACTCGTGTCTCAGGAAACCTTCGCCTCCCTGTTGGCCACGGTAAAGATGGCTCTCCTACTGACCCAGCGCCACTGAACATTCTGAAACAGGTCACTCCAATAATGGTATACAGACATAATATCAAGTAAAAAATATAGAATTGCACAAATATCGAAGTAAAAATATAGAATGAACAAAATATCGAATGGACAGAATATAGTGGTGAAAATATTGTTTTGAAGGTAAGTAATGTAATATTGATTTTTAAAATATAGAAAGATAAAATATCGAAGTATATATTATAGCTATTAAGAAATATCGAATTTTTAATAATATCGAATTTTTTAAAGTGTTTTTTATGTTATGTTATTCAATTTTTGCGTAATTTAATTCTGTAGCGGGTTGTGGGTTTATAGGGGAATAGGGTGGGAAGTAATTTAATTGGAAAAAATTAAATAGGGCAATTTATTAGTTGGTATTCATTTTGAATTAATTGCTCATTACTTCTTAATTGGTAATTAAATAATTTTTAATTGGTAATTAATTCTTATTAATTGATTAATTGATAATTATGTTAATTTAATTATTTGATTTTCCGTAGCGGGTTGTGGGTTCATAGGAGAATAGGGTGGGAAGTAATTCAATTGTGATTAATTAAATAGGTTAATTTTTAATTGGTATTTATTTTGAATTAATTGTTAATTAATTATTTCATTGTAATTAATTAATTTTTAATTGGTAATTCATTTCTAATTGGTAATTTTTTTATTTTATTGATTAATTGGTAATTATGTTAATTTTATTAATGTATTTTTGGTAGTGGATTGTGTGTTTATTTGGGAATAGGGTGGGGGGTAATTTAATTGTAATTAAATAAATCATTTTTATTTATTTATTGGTATTGATTTATTGTTAATTAATTGTTAATTGGTAATTAATTTGTATTAATATGACATATATTTTAATAACTAATATTTATTTGTATTTTTAATTGATTAAATATTACTTCATTTTAAATTTGTAATTTATTTTAATACATTTTTTATTGGTATTGATATTTAATTTATTTGTATTAATATATTAAATCTTTACTTTCCTTACTGTTAAACTCACTAGAGTGGGATTAGTAATTTTTACCCCTACACTATCCAACGCTTTCCCTACTGTTGCAACCTCTGGAGTGGGAATAGTAATTTTTACCCCTACGCTATCCAGCGCTTTCCCTACTGTTGCACTCTCTGGAGTGGGAATAGTAATTTTTACCCCTACGCTATCCATCTTTTTCCCTACTGTTGCTCTCTCTGGAGTGGGAATAGTAATTTCCACCCTCCTGTTATCCAACGCTTTCCCTACTGTTGCACTCTCTGGAGTGAGAAAAGTAATTTTTACCCTTACGCTATCCAACGCTTTCCCTACTGTCCTCAGGAGACCCCCGCGCCGCACGGCCCTCCAGCTGTGTCTGTGCCCCCTCGCTGCTGCTCGTTGTGCCGTTTTGCCCTCCTGTGCCCTGATCATTGCTTTGTTGCTTTTTCAGTTTCCTCTGTTGTATTTTGTTGTGTTTTGTTGATCTGTGCTTCTTGTTCTGTGCCTTTCTTGGGTTCGTTGCCTCCCCTCGTGTGACCCCCTCCCCTCCCCGCTTCCTGCCGCTGTGACATCGCGGCCCGCCCCCTTTTCTTCGGTGTCCTCCCCGCTCCCGCCTCCCAGCTGCTCCTCCCTCCCACTTGGCCTTAAATGGAGACCGCGCGTACGCGCAGCAGTCACGCCGATTGTGCGCCAAAGGCGCGCCAAAGGCAAACCCGTCTGCGCCCGTCCGCGCCTGGACTGTGCCCAGCGCCAGGAACCCTGCCCCCCGCCGCCGCCACCCTCAACGCACTCAACGCCAGCCGGAACCCCGCCTGCTACCAAGCCACCCTGAAACGCACCCACGGACCCTTCGCCTGCCAAGCCTGCCGATTCACCTGCCTCCGGACCTGCACCGCACCCGCCAAGCCGATCACCAGCAGCAACCACCTCAAGTGCATCCTGCTCAACACTCGCTCCGTCCACAGACACGCTGTGGAACTCTGGAACCTGCTCGACACAACATCACCAGACGTCGCCTTCCTCACGGAAACCTGGATGAATGCTTCCTCAGCGCCCGACATCGCCATCGCCATCCTGGACGGATACAAGATCACCCGGAGGGACCGCATCAACCAGACTGGAAGAGGCATCGCCATCGTACACAAGAACACCATCCGCATCACGACCAACTCCGACGACACCCTCACCGCCGCCGAACACCTCCACTTCCAGATACACACCGACCCCAAGACGACCCTCAGAGACACCCTAATCTACAGACCCCCGGGACCACGCACACAATTCAGCGAAGACATCACAGACTTCATCAGCCCGCACGCCCTCCCCTCCGCTGACTACATCCTCCTAGGGGACCTCAACTTCCACCTGGAGAACAACAAAGACAGCAACGCCACCACCCTGCTAGACAACTTTGCCAACCTTGGACTCAATCAAATGGTGAACACCCCCACCCACTACGCCGGCCACACGCTTGACCCAGTCTTCTCCTCCAGCAAATACATCTCCTTCAGCCACTCCAGCGGACTTCATTGGACTCACCACAGCTGCGTCCACTTCAGCTTCAGAAGGACACTACCCACCACCACCCGCAACAGGTTCCTCGCAGAAGCTGGAACAAGATCACCGCCGACCAGCTCACCACCTCCCTCAGCCAGAACCAGCCCGCCAACATAATGGACCCCAACGAAGCAGCCAGCAACCTCACACAGTGGATCACCAACTGCGCAGACGACCTCACACCACTGAAGACCCCTCCCAGCAGACCCGGCAGCAAGAAAGCCTCTTGGTTCACCGACGAACTTAAGAACTCCAAGAAGAACTGCCGCAACCTCGAGAAAGCCTGGCGCATCGACCAGACCACAGACAACATGACTATCCTCAAGCACGCCACCCGCAAACACCACCAGCTGATCCACACCACCAAGAAGACAGCATTCAAAGAACGACTGAACAACAACGCCCACAACAGCAAGGAACTCTTCAGCATCGTCAAAGAGCTCTCCAACCCCAGCGCCGGAAACAACAACATCACTCCCTCGCAAGACCTCTGCGACTCACTCGCCTCGTTCTTACACAGCAAGATCGCCGACATATACAACAGCTTCGGCGCAACAACCACGCACCCAACCACCGAACCTACGCCCCCCACCACCACCCTCTGCGCCTGTACCCCGGTCAGCACCGAAGACACCACCCGCACGATGAACACCATCCACTCCGGATCACCAACCGACCCCTGCCCCCACCACGTCTTCAACAAGGCCGATTCCATCATCGCACCCCAACTCTGGGACATCATCAACACTTCCTTCAACACCGCCACCTTCCCGGAGAGCTGGAAGCACGCCGAGCTCAGCGCCCTCCTGAAGAAACCAACAGCGGACCCCACCGACCTCAAAAAGTTCTGCCCCATCTCGCTCCTCCCTTTTCCCGCCAAAGTCATCGAGAAGACTGTCAACAGACAGCTTGCCGCCTTCCTCGAGACGAACGGATCCCTCAACCACTCGCAGTCCCGTTTCCGAGCCAACCACAGCACCGAGACCGCCCTCATCGCAGCCACTGACGACATCAGATCCCTGCCCGACAACGGGGAAACAGCGGCCCTCATCCTCCTGGACCTCTCTGCAGCGTTCGACACTGTCTGTCACCGCACCCTAGTGCAGCGCCTCAGCAACATCGGAGTCCAAGACAAGGCACTGGAGTGGATCATCTCGTTCCTCACCGGAAGAACCCAGAGAGTCCGCCTCCCCCCATTCAGATCCGAGGCCACCGAAGTCATCTGCGGCGTACCACAAGGATCATCACTCAGCCCCACCCTCTTCACGTCTACATGAGCCCCCTCGCAGCCATCGCACGCCAACAAAACCGCAACATCATCTCCTACACCAACGACACCCAGCTGATCCTCTCCCTCACCAACGACCCCGCCACCGCCAGAACCAGCCTACACGAAGGGATGAAAGACGTTGCTGAGTGGACGAAGAACAGCCGCCTGAAACTGAACTCAGACAAGACAGAAGTCCTCATCCTGGGATCATGGCCCTCTGCCTGGAACGACTCCTGGTGGCCCCCTGCCCTAGGCACCACTCCCAAGCCAACGGACCACGCACGTAACCTGGGCTTCTTCCTGGACTCCTCCCTCTCGATGACCAGACAAGTCAACGTCGTCTCATCATCGTGCTTCAACATCCTGCGCATGCTCCGAAAGATCTTCCGGTGGATCCCCACCAAAATCAGGAAGACGGTCACCCAGGCATTCGTCATCAGCCGACTGGACTACGGAAACACCCTCTACGCCGGAACCACAGCCAAACTTCAGAAAAGACTCCAACGCATCCAGAACGCCTCCGCACGACTCGTCCTGGACATCCCCCGACACAGCCACATCTCCGGCCACCTAAGAGACCTGCACTGGCTCCCCGTCAGCAAGAGGATCACGTTCAGACTCCTCACCCACGCACACAAGGCTCTCCACGACCTGGGCCCCAAGTACCTCAACAACCGCATGACCTTCTACATCCCACCCGCCAGCTACGATCAACCAGCCTCGCCCTCGCCGCCGTTCCACGCATCCGCAGAGCCACCACCGGAGGAAGATCCTTCTCCTACCTGGCAGCCAAGACATGGAGCTCCCTCCCCATCCACCTACGGCTAAACCAGGACCATCTCTCCTTCAGGAAGCAACTCAAGACCTGGCTTTTCGAACAGTAACGTTCCCCTCTCCCCCAGCGCCTTGAGACCCCTCTGGGTGAGTAGCGCGCTATACAAATGTTATGATTGATTGATTGACTTTCTGGAGTGGGAATAGTAATTTTTACCCCAATGCTATCCAACGCTTTCCCTACTGTTGCACCCTCTGAAGTGCGAATAGTTATTTTTACCCCTACGCTATCCAACGCTTTCCCTACTGTTGCACTCTCTGGATTGGGAATAGTAATTTCTACCCCTACGCTATCCAACGCTTTCCCTACTGTTGCACTCTCTGGAGTGGCAATAGTAATTTTTACCCCTACGCTATCCAACACTTTCCCTACTGTTGTACTCACTGGAGTGGGAATAGTAATTTTTACCCCTACGCTATCCAACGCTTTCCCTACTGTTGCACTCACTGGAGTGGGAATAGTAATTTTTACCCCTACGCTATCCAACAGTAAGAATATTGTGTATTATTAATTAATATTATGTAAATATATATATATATGTGTTAAAAAATTAAATTGTATGTTTTTTTACTTAAATTAATTATTTAATAATTATAAAATTATTTAAGTACTTTTAAGTATGTTTTAGTTAATTATAGTTATTATTTCATTAATTTTAAATTACTTTTAAGACATTTTAAAAAATTCGAAATTTTGACTAACTATATTTTTTTAAACTATATATTTGATTCCATATTTTTGTACTTACCTGTTTGTAGATAGGAATTCGATATTTTTGTATTCGATATTTGTGTGTCTATATTAGTGTAATCAATATTATGTCAGTGATCCCCAATAATAGCCCCTAATTTGATAAATCTAATCAATGCCTCCCTGACCACCTGAATAGCTTCTACCAGGTGGAAAGAGGCAAGGGTTAAAGCTCTACTTAAAAAGCCCAATCTGGACCCGGTAGAATTGGGCAACTATTGCCCCATATCCCTTCTACCAGCCATAAGGAAGGTAACAGAAACACGTTAACCTAAGTCTCTTTGGGTTCCTCGAAAGCCATAGCCTGCTCCATTCTTCTCAAACTGGGTTCCGAACACGCCAAAGCACTGAAACTTGTTTATTGGCTGTGGTAAAGGAAAGTAGGAAAGTCCTGGACTCAGGAGATTCGACTGCCATTCTACTCCTGGACCTGAGCGCCGCATTAAAAAACATTTTTTATTTGTTATGATAAACGTCAACCAAACATGAACAATGGCAGTTCTGACAGAATATACATCATTATTTTGCAAGTATACATTCGTTCGTATTCCTTGACACACCGACCATACCAGAGGCAGCACAACATTTCGCTATCAGTTACTAATGTTAATTCCTGTCACTACTATTTATGTTTTCTCAGTTAACCTATCTCATTCCTCCTCATCCTCTTCGTCAGAACCTGCAATGTCCTCTTCTGGTAGTGGATCACACAAGTCCCCTCCATACACATTCCAAGGAGTCCAGATTTTATTCCACTTACGTGGACTAGCCCTGATCGTGTATACCGCGCGCTCTGTCATCATCAGCATATCCATATTCCTACACCATTGCGCCAATGTAGGCGAATCTGCTGCACCCCATTTCTGTGCTATGTCTCTTAGCAACCATAATACCCCCAGATTTGACCCAGATTTGACCGTGGCGGGAAAGATCATTCGGGTCCCATATGTTCAGGAGACATTTACGAGGTTCAGGTGGGAGAGGGATCTCAAGTGTCTGTGATATAGTGCGCATTACCTGTCTCCAGTATTCTACTGTACTTGGGCAGTCCCAAATGGTATGTAGAAATGTTCCTTCCTCCCCACACCCGCGGAGACAGTAAGGGTGTTGCGCCCGTTGTAGCTTGTGTAACGTGGTTCTGGTGTAATATATCCGATGCAGGATTTTAAGCTATACTAGACGGAACTTGGCCGAGATTCCCACCTCTTTCGGCGACGCAAGTGCTTCGTTCCACTCTGAATCGTCTATGTCGCCCACGTCTTCTACCCACTTCTCTCGCAGTTTTGATGTAGGGTCTGGGAGGTTGTTTATCAGTTTGCGATATGTGAGTGATGTGGCGCTGTGCTGTATGTAATCTGTGAGTAGCCGATCCTCCAGCGGGATGGCTTCAGGGACTTCGGTGTCTGCCGGTATGGCTGCCAACAATGCATGCCTAATTTGTACATATCTGTAAGTTTCGTTGGGGCCTAGTTCATATTGTTGCTGGAGTTGAGTGAACGGAATCACCGTCCCCCAGTCCCACAAGTCTCCCACCATCGATATTCCGATGTTGTCCCATTGTGTGAAACCCTTGCTACGTCTCAAATGACCCAGTGCCTTGGTGTCCCACAATGGGGTAAGCTTAGTGATTACTCCTTTCCATTTCAGTTGTGTCAGTGCTGCGTACCATATTGTCGCTGAGTGTTTTGTGGGTCCTATTAGTTTCGCTGCCAAGCCCCTGTGGTAGAGTACTGCTAACAGGCTGTGTGTGCCCATTTGTGCTCTGTCAGCCCTATAGGTTGGATCATCCTGGGGCACATGTATCCATTGGTTGATGGTCTTAAGCTGTGTTGCCCAGTAGTACATTTGCAAGTTCGGCAGTGCAATCCCTCCCTCGTACCAGCTTCTATTCAACTTGATATGTGCTATACCTGCAGGGCGGTCTCCCCACAGTAGGTTGGAGACCAGAGCTGTCATCTGTTGAAAGTAGCGCGGTGACACCGGGTACAGTGTGTTGTCAAGTGCATAGAGGAATCTCGGCAATGCCATCATTTTGTACAGTGCTGCCCTGCCCAGCAGCGTCAGGGGCAGAGTTGCCCAATGTTTCACATCGCTCCGCAGACGTTCTAGTGGTGGCTTCAAATTATTGTCAAAGAACTCTGCCGAGTTCCTAGTGATGTGTATGCCAAGATACTTAAAGGAAGTTGCTGCGAACTCCAGTGGGCAATCAGTGGCAAGGACTGGTTCTGGTCCCTTCAGGACGTAAATCACTGATTTCGCCCAGTTTATTGTGTAGCCCGACGCTGTCCCATGGGTATTGCATAGTGTAAGAAGCTCCGGTATGCCACTCTCCGGGTCTGTCAGATACACTAACATGTCGTCAGCGTAGAGTGAGAGACGATCTTCCCACCCCTCCCCCCAGTTGATTCCCTTTAGCAAGGGGGTAGCTCTGATCAATGTTGCTAGTGGTTCCAATACCAGTGCAAACAATAAAGTTGACAGGGGACACCCTTGACGGGTCCCCCTTGCCAGTTGAATCGCGTGAGAGATGTGGCCGTTAGCCTTGACATGTGCAATCGGGTTAGTGTATAAGAGATGTATCCATGCTATAAATTTAGGACCAAACCCCATATGTGACAGTACCGCGAAGAGATATTGCCATTCTACCATGTTGAATGCCATTTTAGTGTCTGAAGACAGTATCACCGCCGATGTTGATAGCTGTGACGCCCGCGCCAACACACCATGAACTCGTCTGAGGTTCAGAGCAGTATTTCTATTAGGCATAAAGCCTGATTGATCCGGGTGGATCAATTGCGGAAGGTGGGGCATCAACCTAGTAGCCAAGAGCTTTGCTAGGATTTTTGCTTCTGCATTTAGGAGAGATATTGGGCGATAAGAAGTGCAGTCCGTCGGTGGTTTTCCGGGTTTCGGAATTGCCATGATTGTCGCTGTTCGGCATTCTCCAAACTTTCCGTATACATTACTAGTAGTGGTGCGCTAAGTGTATCAGACATTACTTTGTACCACTCAATGGGGATCCCCTTGGGGCCCGCGCTTTCCCGGATTGCACATCATTGATGGCTAGTTGTATTTCGTCAGTTGTGAGGTCTGCCTCCAGCTCTTTTGCCGCTTCCGGCATAAGTGTTAGGGTGGTTATATGGCTGAGGGAGTCATTTGCTGCCTCCTTCGTCACTTCTCTTTCTGAGATATATACTCTGTTAAAGTATTCTGCTAGTGTGTGGACTATGTCTTCAGGGCGCGATCGAAGTATCCTATTCGGCGCGCGTAGCTGTAATATGCCTTTAGTGCCTCCCCCTTTCTTGTCTAGCCATGCTAGCATTTTTCCCGCCATGCCTCCCACATCATATTTTCTGTGTGTGGTTGCTGTAATATTATCGATAGTCCATCGCTTCAGATAGTCTCTATATCGCTGTTGACACAATTGCAGGGGGTGCATCGAATCTGGTGTGGGGTCCGCCATATGCGCTGCATTCGGAGTGTGGAGTGCTAGTTCCAACTCTGTCAAGTCTCGCTGACACGATCGTTTGTGTCCCGTAATGGATGTTATGGCTTGCCCTCGCAAGACTGTTTTGTATGCTTCCCAAAGGACCGAGGGAGATGTCACTGATGTTGTGTTTTCTTCAAAATAATATTGTGTCGTTTTCTTCAGTTCTTTACGAATTTTAGAGATCTTTAGATAACCAGGGTATATTGGGTATATTCTCTTGTGAGACTTTTCGTGACATGAGAGAGTTAATATAGTATGGGGGAGTGATCTGATATTCCCCTGGGTTGAATATCTACATTGTCGATGGTTAGTGACCCAGTTCGTAGCGTCAAGAAGTAGTCTATCCGTGAAAGGCTATTGTGTGTCGTGGAGTAGAAAGTGTACTGCTTTATGGTGGGGTGCATGCGTCTCCATATGTCTGACAGTCCCAGCGCCTCTAAGAAGCCATGGAATCGGGAGGGTCCGGGCGTTTGGGGTCGGACAGGGAATCTGTCTACTGTTTCATCTGCGGCTATGTTAAAATCACCCCCTATAACAAGTTCCCCTGCTGGTAGATCTAAGAGAAACTTCCCCAGTGCAGGTATGGCGACTGACTGGAGCGCTGGAGGTATGTAAACCGACACTATATTTAGCAGCCTGCTTTCCCACTGTCCATGAATTGCTGCAAAACGACCCTGGTCATCTACTTTGGTGGTAGGATGTGGCCTGTGCTCTGGTCGGATCATAGGCCGATAGGGTTCTCTGTGTTGGAGAATGGGCGGTCTGACACCTGCGCCCCCACGGTGCCCAGATCGGCCTCGAGAGCGTTACACAGAGTGACGCCTGCTATGCTAGAGCAGGCGCTCACGGAACATCCTTGTTCTCTCTCGGGGGATCCGGAAAGAGACACGGAGGCCCTGCAGCGATGGCTGACTGAGAGGTTAGATGACCTTGCCCCCAGGGCAACCCCCCGGTCCACGGCGAAACGGCAATCTGCGCCTTGGTTTACAGAGGCGCTACGTATGGCTCGCAGCCAATGTAAGGTCGCTGAGCGGGCCTGGCGCCATCAATACGATGGGGAGGCCAAACTCGTCTATAGGTCGGCAGTGAAGGCCTATCACCGTGATGTTCTTGGTGCCAAGCGGGAATACCTTGCCATGGGGGATTGAGGCGTCGGCGAACTCTTGTAAGGAGATCTTCACGATTGTGAAGGAGTTCACGTCTCCCACCTCTTATTCACCTCCGCCTGTATCACCTGATGCGTGGGCGCGTGATCTTGCCACCTTTTTCACCGACAAGATTAAGGCTATTCAGGCCTCCTTCTCGGAGAGCACGGTGGAGGGTTGCTGTGATCTTGGGGCAGGACTTGGAACATCGGCCATGCCTATGGCCATCCTGGAGGACTTTCCACCTGTCTCCAGTGACATGTCCCGGACTCTGTTAGCCAGTCTTAAATCTGGCTCCCCACTTGACCCCTGCCCCGCCAAATTTTTGGCCGGGATGGCGGCAGTGGTTAATCCCCTGGTCAACCCGATCCTCAATGCCTCCTTGAGCGAGGGGAGTGTCCCACGCACCTGGAAAAGGGCGATGGTGATCCCCCTCCTGAAAAAGCCTGGTCTTGATGCCGAGGTCTTGGCCAATTATAGGCCAATTTCACTTCTCCCGGCTCTGGCCAAGATCACTGAGAAACATGTTCATGGCGTCTTGTCGAACTTCCTAGAGTCTAACAATCTGCTCCATCCATCCCAATCCGGTTTCCGTCCGAATTTCAGTACGGAAACAGCGTTGGTGGAGGTCTCTGAGATCATCAGGGAGACCTTGGATGGGGGTGGCAAGGCCATGCTAGTCATGTTGGACCTGTCGGCGGCTTTCGACACCGTCCCCCATAAGGCGTTGCTCGCCAGGCTTTACGACATCGGCCTAAGGGGGACGGTGCTCAGATGGTTTACATCTTTCCTGGAGGGCCGCCGCCAGACGGTCTGGGTTTCCCAGAGCTCCGCCGAGATGCCGCCATTGGGTGTTGGGGTTCCACAGGGCTCTGTGTTGAGCCCGACATTATTTAACATCTTTATGTCCACCCTGGCGGCTGCGGTTGAGGCTTACGGAGCCCAGATCGTGTCCTACGCCGATGACACACAACTCCTCTTCACATGTGAAAAAGATCAGACATTTGACGGGGAGAGAATCCGGGACTGCTTGGACAGGGTCTTCAGCTGGTTCCAGCGAAATAGTCTGAAGGCCAACTCCAGCAAGTCGGAGGTTCTATTCTTCGGCTGTGCCTTCGATCCCGAGTGGCGGCAGTGGTGGCCGGCCGCCATGTGTCCTCCGGCACAATCGTCCTTGGTTGCCAAGAACCTGGGTGTTAAGCTTGATAACAAACTTTCTCTGAGAGCGCACATCCTTGGCCTGTCCGGCACCTGTTTCGGCATCCTCAGAATGCTCCGCAAGTTTCTTCCCTTACTGTCTGCGGAGCACAGACGGATTACGGTGCAGGCGCTCATCGGATCTAGGCTAGACTATGCTAATGCCCTTTTTTTGGGCCTTCCGGATTATTTGGTTCAGCGTCTGCAGGTGGCACAGAACTCGGCAGCCCGGGCAATTTTTGGTCTGCATAGACGAGCACGGGCTTCTGTGTTGCTGCAGACGCTCCATTGGCTTCCAATCCGGAAGCGGATTGTTTTCAAATCTATGACGCTGGTGCACAAGGCTTTGTTTGGCTCAGGCGCAGGATATCTGAAGAAAAGATTAGCTTTCTATCGCCCTGCTCGCTCACTGCGTTCGGAATCCCTTTTCACTGCTGTGGTTCCACGCGTGAGGAAGGCCCGCATTGGGGGGCGCTCTTTCAGCCTTAAGGCCTCCCAGCTGTGGAACTCGCTTCCATTGGCACTCCGTAGCACTCCCAACTTGCTTCAATTCAGGAAGAATTTGAAGACTTGGCTTTTTAATCACTCTGTTTAGGTGGGTTTCTTTCTCCTTCTCTTTTGGGTTCTGTTTTACTTGTTATGTTGATTATACACTGTAAGTTGCCTGTGGAAAGCGCCGGGACACTCTTTTAGAGTAGCCGAGCGCTATAAAAATGCACTTTAACATAACATAACATAACATAACATAATGAAGGGAGAGGCCTTCTTTACTAGGATGCCGGTCCCCTTGAGCCCGAAGTGAATTCAGAGTGCACTACCATTTTGTAACCCCGTCTATCCAACGCCTGATACGCCCTCCCTGTTAGATGTGTCTCCTGCAAGAGGACCAGTGCAGGGCCTTGTCGTTTTATAGCCTGTAGTACCAGTCCTCTCTTGATTTTGTCCCCTAGTCCTCTCACATTCCATGTAAGGATCTGCAGGGGTGCAACTTGAGTCTCCCGCATCCCACCCCCAAGAGTATCAGGTTGTGAGTTGTGTGCCATGAGGAAATCGGTTATGTTTGTAATGTTTTATCCAGGATAGTAGTGTACTGTCCCCACCTCCCGATTGTGTTGTCAGTGTGCCTGCTTCCTCGCATCCTGCCTCAATGCGTAGATCCAAATTAACTAGAACTGTTCCCCCTCTCCGCTCCCCCCTCCCTGTCTCCCTGCTTAACGGACATAGCCCCTCCAACTTAGCAGAGTGCTCATCCCCGTTCAAACCCATTTTACTTGCTTGCTGGGGTTAAAGGTCCCAAGGAGAAAGCGGCCCCTCTTGCCCTCCTCGGCTTGCCCCAGTCCAGTGTCCAATAACAGCTCGGCCATCATTGTCCGTTTCAATTGGTGTTCCTGCGGTCATTGAGTGTTAAGGAGCCTGATCTGTGTTCACTGTCTACCGAGCCGGCCTCCGGCGAACGGTTCGGAGTTTCATGTCTCGCTGCTTGGGATCCGGTGTGGTCCCCCTGTTGCTGGTTCCGGTGGTTCTTGTTTCCGGAACTCCCAGAATCCTTACGTTATTTCTTCTTGAGCGCCCTTCCAGGTCGTCCAGCTTGTCCTTAAGTAGCTTATTTTCAGTATCGATGCGTGCTATTGCTGTTTGTAGTTCTGAGGTGTCCTCCACCAGAGATTTCGTGACTATCTCGACCTCTTTAATTCGCTCCGTCATTTTATGAAAGTCCACCCGTAGCAGGGTGACATCAGTGGAAATCGTTCCCACTGTGGTCTGTACATGTGACAGTGCTTTCATTATGTCTTCAAGTGTTACTTTCTTGGCCCCGTCCCAGTCCGGTGCTTTCCCTGTAGGAGTACGTCCTTCCGTTGTTGGCGGGTTGCTCTTCTCATAAGCGTATTTATCCAACTTCATCTGTGCTGATTGATTCTTCGGCCCTCTGCCTGCCATGGTGCTGTCTCTTAGAGCCCTTTATAGCTGTGTCCGCCCACCAGTAATGAGGAGTTGCTCCAAATGTTCCGCTGGATGTGGCGATAGACTCGGAACACAACTCAGATCTGTGTATTAAAGCCTGACAGAATGACGTCGTCCGATGCAATGGCGGGATGTGACACACCACGCTCGGCAGCACCAAGTTCTATATGAAAGGTCGGCCTATGGGTAGTGTTAATCAATATTTTAATTGGGTTATGGTCTCCAAAGTTAGAAGGAACAACTTCGGCTGATGCTAGCTGTTTTTCTATCAGGGGGCATACAAAGATAAAGTCTATTATAGATCTACAGTCCCTACCCCTATAAGTTGGATGGCTGATCATGGTTGACCCTACAACAAAGTCCATAACATTTGACAGATTATAGGATCTTATGAACCAGCCAAGTTTTCTACCTCTGCTATTAGATTGACCATAACATGCCATCCCTTTTCAGATTGTATATCTGGAATTTTAGCATTAAAATCACCCCCCAGTAAAATACCTAAGGGGTCACCGTTATTGGACTGGATATCCAAATCTGATATAAAACTAAAAAGCTTAATAAAACTCTTGTTAGGAACTGAATGGAAATCGTTATTATAAAAATGTATCAGATAGAAGTGAATCCCTCTTTTATAGAGCACTACCTGATAGTCTAAGCTACGAGATGAGATTGCCTTAAACTTCCCCCAGCAGCTACATTAATCCCTATAAGCAAACCTCCCGATGGTCTCCACATCCTAGGTGTTTGAGAAGTCACACTAAAACAATGGAATGTTAATGTTAATGTTAATGTTAGGCTGCATTTGTAAAGCGCACTGACACCGGAGGTTTCCTGGCGCTGAGATTGAAATTGGGGCAGGAAAAAGGGCTAGTGAGAGTTTGAGAAGAGCCAGGTCTTTAAGCCTTTTCTGAAGCTCAGCAAGGTGTCAGAGGTTTTAATGTGTGGGGGGATGGAGTTCCATAGCTTAGGTGCCAGGAAGCTGAATCTCCGGCCGCCCAATTTTTTCAACTTGAACACTGGGGAGGTAAGAAGATGAAGGTGGGCAGAGCGGAGGTTGCGGGTCGGACGATGAGGGTTGATGAGGGATTTCAGGAAGGTCGGGCAGTTGGTGTGCTGTGCTTTGTAGGTTATGCATCCGATTTTGAAGGCGGCCCTTTGCTCAATGGGAAGCCAGTGCAGCTTGGCCAGGAGAGGTCTAGCAGATTGCCATTTGGGGACTTTGCATATGAGCCTTGCTGCCTGGTTCTGCACCACCTGGAGACGGTGGAGCAGGGACCTGGAAAGGCCCCAGTAAAGGGCGTTGGAAAAGTCAAGACGGGAGAGAACGAGGGAGATGACAATTTGCACCAAGGCCTCGTGAGAAAGCAGATGAGTAATTTTCTGGATTTTGCGAAGCTGGAACATACTAGCAGAGATAATGGCTCCAACATGAGTTTTCAAGGAGAGATCTTTATCAATGGTGACACCCAGGCTTTTTACTGAACTCGATGGAGTAGGGGCAATGCCCAGTTCAGCTGGCCAGAATTGGGGTCCCCAGTGGGCAGAGCTAGTGCAAGGCAAGAGGAGTTCTGTTTTTTCCGGATTTAGTTTAAGCTGATTAGACATCATCCATTGTTGGATGTGCAGCATTACAGCCTGGAAATTGGATGTCGCATCCGGGGTGTCTAAGGGAAAGATGATCTGCATATCATCTGCATAGTTGAGGACAGTGCAGTTCCAGTTGCTTAGTGACTGAATTAGCGGGCGAAGATACAGATTAAAGAGCAGAGGTGAAAGGGAGGATCCCTGAGGGACTCCGCAGGTGGTGGGTACCTGGGTTGCAGTGAAGGGGCCTAGGTGGACTGTTTGCACTCTGCCAGAAAGGAAGGACTTAATCCAGTCCTGTGCAGGGCCCTGGATGCCTGCTTGTCCGACACGGTGGAGTAAGATGTTATGATCCACCGTGTCGAACGCGGCCGAAAGGTCCAGAAGGATTAGTGCCTGGGGGGACCCTCTATCGGCATTCTCCCGAAGGGTATCGAAGACTTTTACAATGACTGCCTCGGTAGAGTGAGCTGGTCTGAAACCTGCCTGGTTAGGTTCCAGGAAGCCGGAGCTCTCAATGAACGCTGACAGACAGGTTGTGACATAGGCCTCCAGTAGTTTAGAAGAATAGGGTAGAAGGGAGATAGGCCTATAATTGGCTGGGTTGGCAGGGTCAGCTCCAGCTTTCTTTAGAAGAGGAACCAATATGGCCTTTTTGAACGCAGAGGGGACCGTGCCAGTGCTAAGGGAAGTGTTTAAGAGAGGGAGAATACTGTCTGGTAGAGCTGAGAAGACTGCCCTGAGTACCGAGGGGGGACAACAGTCCTCGGGAGAGCCAGATTTGATGCGGGTTGTGAGCTCAGTGAGAGTGCTGGGAGTGATAGCTGGGAACTGGGTGAAGATGGAAGGGTTAAGGGGGGAGGGGTCGGGGCAACTAGGGGGGATGGACGAGGAGATGGCGCTCTTAATGTCAGCGATTTTCTGAACGAAATAGGTGTTAAGCGCATTACAAGTATCTAGGGTGGGAGCCTGAGAGGGAAGAATTCTTTGGTCAGAGGAGAAGTCATTCATGATTTTAAAGATTTCTTTAGATTTGTTAGAGGCTGAGTTGATTCTTTCGGAGATATGTGAGGCCTTAGCTTTTATGATAGCACTTTTGTATTCGTTACGGGCTATCACATACTCTGCGCGGTTCTCTGTGGAGTAACCCCGTCTCCATTTGCGTTCGAGGAGGCGCAGCTTTGATTTAAGGGTTTTTAGTTCCTCAGAAAACCAGCGGTGGGAGTTGCCACACCTCGTGTGAGCGAAGCTGGTGAGAGGAGCGAATTTATCGCTGGCCGCTCGCAACCAGGTGGAGATTGCGCCCTCCATAGAGTCGGTGCCGGATGTTGGGTCGATGGTAGGGCGGGTGTTGGATGCAAAGTCGAGGAAGCCCTGGGCATCATAGGCATTCCATTTACGGCATTGTCCTCCAGGGAGGGTAGGGGCCTTAATGCTCCCTTTGATTGTGATGGTCACCTCTATCAGATAGTGATCTGACCAGAGACAGGGGGAGATGTTGGGGCAGGACAAGGCAAGGTTGTGAGTCCATACATGGTCTAGGATATGGCCTTTGGAGTGCGTCGGTGAGGTGATGTGCTGGGTAAGGTTCAAGCTGGTCAGGGTTTCAAACAGCTCCATAGCATGAGGCCCCGCAAGATCACTGTCATACCAATAGTTAAAATCCCCAAATATGGCGATTCTGGAATTATGTGTGAGCAGGTCAGCTACCTGTTCACTCAAAGATAGAGGAAAAGATGGCATCGACAGAGGGGGACGATAGAGTAGTACTAGTGCAAGTGCCCCACCAGTGGTTTCGAGTGTAATGACTAGGTTGTCAGTCCCAGGTAGAGTGAGTGATGCAGAAGTGAGAAATCTGAACTCTTTGCGGATAATAGCCGCTACTCCGCCTCCAGGGCGATTCAAAGGGCGGTTGACGTTAAGAATATAGTAGTCTGGAGGGAGGGCAGCTAAGATGTCAGGATGGGAGTCTGCGGTAAGCCAAGTTTCGGTGAGTAGTAATACATCAGGTCTATCCGTGGTAAGCAGAAGGAATAAGTCGAGCTGATGTTTCACCATGGAGCGAGTGTTTAGATAGAGTACTCGGAGGTGGGTGTCAGAGCTGAGCACCCGTGGGGGCAATGTGGGATGGGGGTGACCGGTACTATGGTCAGGTCGGGTGTGGGGACAGGAGGGATGTTTAGAGATCCCGAGGAACGCTGCGCGTTCAACCGCATCTGGTGGGACCGGAGGGGTGGGGTATTGCAGTTCCCTGAGTGCAGGTGCGGAGTAGGTGATAAGTTGGCCAGGGGTTCTGGCCCCTGGGCCCGGACGGGCGAAGACGGGCTCACCTTCGGCGCGCCGCCGGCACGCCCGCTGCGCCCGTCCGCTGCGCCTCCGGGGAATCGACTCCATTTTTGTAGAGGCCGGGGGCGGGAGGGTGGGAGGGGCCTAGCGCTCAACTGGTGTCCCTGTCCCAGCTCCTCACGCAAGATGGCGACCCTCCAGGCAGCGTCCAATCGGCTGCTGGAGGTAGAGTCAGGCAACAGCTACTGGTTCTAGCCGTCCTGGGATATCAAACAGGTTCCGTTTTTGGGGGGGCTAATGAACTGCTAAAGCGGCGAAAATGTAAGCGCTGACCAGGGCACAATAGTCAGTGACTCAGACAGAAAGTGCAGGCAATTTAAAAAATTCGGCGAAAATAAAAGCAGCACAATGATTAATACTACAGTCCCGGCTTTCCGCCTCAGGACGATTTTTACACGCTCCTACACAGCTAATTTCAATCAATTGGGGTGAAGGGAGCAGAGCTTTTTGTAGTGGCCGGGGGCGGGAGGGTGGGAGGGGCCTAGCGCTCAACTGGTGTCCCTGTCCCAGCTCCTCACGCAAGATGGCGACCCTCCAGGCAGCGTCCAATCGGCTGCTGGAGGTAGAGTCAGGCAACAGCTACTGGTTCTAGCCGTCCTGGGATATCAAACAGGTTCCGTTTTTGGGGGGGCTAATGAACTGCTAAAGCGGCGAAAATGTAAGCGCTGACCAGGGCACAATAGTCAGTGACTCAGACAGAAAGTGCAGGCAATTTAAAAAATTCGGCGAAAATAAAAGCAGCACAATGATTAATACTACAGTCCCGGCTTTCCGCCTCAGGACGATTTTTACACGCTCCTACACAGCTAATTTCAATTCAATCAATAAGCTACGAGATGAGATTGCCTTAAACTTCCCCCAGCAGCTACATTAATCCCTATAAGCAAACCTCCCGATGGTCTCCACATCCTAGGTGTTTGAGAAGTCACACTAAAACAATGGAACCCCTCGATATATAGCTCTTCTGTAGCCCAGGTTTCTTGGAACATGACAATGTCATATTCCCTAATCATATATAGCCAATCTGGGTTGTCAAGTCTGGAACGTAGACCTGCCACGTTCCAGCTTATAATACTCAAGGTTGCTCCATTGCCACTTCGAAATGTAGTTATCCTCTCTGGGGAGCAAATAGATTTCGACGGTGAGTTTGGAATTGACCTATCAGTGGTGTCTATGATGGGTACCATATCTAATAGTCAATCTTGTGTGTCCAAACTGGAGAGGGCATGGTATCTGTTCGATTGAGGCATAGGCTTGACCATCTACCACCCAGCTTCACTCGCGCTGCACCAGCGCTGCGTTTTTAACTTTGCTTTATTCTCATTTTGGGCTTGTGCTGTATTTGGGACTTACTTTTGTTTTTAAATCCGGTCCTGTGTAGTTTTCGCGCTCGCGTCCTGCCCCCTCACTTGCATTTAAAAAGCGCACTTAGGTGCCTCCATTCACCACCACTTTGGTGGGTCCGGGCTCATGGGATGTTTGTAGGCGCCATTTTGGGCTGGGATACTTCATCCTGCGGCGGCCGCCATCTTAGAGCGGACTTCGCGCGCGCAGGGTGACGTGAGAGGCTATTTAAAGTCGCTCTCATACGCGCAGCGTGACGCGCAGGTTGACGCCCTCGCTGTGCCTGAGTCGTGCCGCAGTCCTGCCCGTCTGCGCCCGTCAGCGTTCCGGCGGCGTCGGGGCGACGGGGGACTCTGGCCGGCACTACTCTGGCTGCGATGATTTGCTACTCTTCTGCGTCCCTGCGGGACCTGCGGGGCCATTCTAGTTCCTGCCGCTCTGTCTTTCCAGGGCGGTTTAGGGGCAAACGTTGTTGCCCGTCCTGCGGCTGGAGGCCTGCCTTGCCGTGTGCTACTGTGTCACGTCTGGTAACTGCTGATGCGAGGCATCTTTGCATGCTGTTGAACACAAGGTCGGTAGGTCGTCATGCCCTGCATATTCATGACCTTTTGGTCAGGGAAAATCCTCTGTGCCTGCTTCTGACGGAAACCTGGCTCGGAGAGGCTTCCCACCCGGATGTCTTCTCCTCCATCCCACCGGAATATAACATCTTCCGGCAGGACAGAGCGAAGGGGAGGGGAGGGGGAGTTGCCGTGGTGGTGAAAAAGTGCGTCTCCTGCTCAGTGCTTCCCTCGAACCCTATTGGGAATGCCGAGTCGCTTGCCTTCATGATCAGACTGTCCCCGGGTCAGGCCCTGAAGGGGCTGTTGATCTATAGACCTCCAGGTCCTGTGGGTTCTTTCGTTGAGGATCTACAGACAGCTGTTTCTGAGTTGGCGTTATCCACTCAGCACTGCATTGTGGCTGGTGACTTCAATTTCCATCTGGATGTGGCCGATGACCCTGATGCGGCCAAATTGATGGATGTCACTTCTCCGCTTGGTCTCATTCCCTACGTATCAGGGCCAACACATGAGAAGGGGCATACCCTGGATCAGGTGTTTTCATCTGTTCCTCTCGTGGAGGTTGCTACCCTGCAGATGCTCTGGACAGACCACTGGTTGATCAGCTTTGTGGTGCTGGAATGCGCGCGTCCGGATCACAGAGCGCCTACCTTGCTTAAACCGGCCTCGAGAGCGCTTCATAGAGTAACTCCTGACTTGCTCGAGCAGGCACTGCTGAAACACCCCTGTCCTCTCTCGGGTGACCTGGATAGTGACATAGAGACCTTGCAGTGTTGGCTGACCGATCGGTTGGAAGATCTCGCTCCCAAGGTTGTCCCTCGGTCCACGGTGGCCCGGCATTCTGCCCCGTGGTTTACGGAGGCGCTCCGTGTGGCTCGTAGGCAGTGCAAGGTGGCTGAGAGGGCCTGGCGCCTTGCGTACGATGGGGAGGCTAAACTTGCCTACAAGGCGGTGTTGAAGGCTTACCATCGGGACATTCTCGGTGCCAAGAGGGTTTATCTGGCTAGGAGGATAGAGGCATCTGCGAACTCCTGCAAGGAGATCTTTACTATTGTGAAGGAGTTTACGATCCCCAGCTCCCATCCGCCCCCTCCAGCTTCGGCGGACGCTTGGGCCTGCGATCTCGCTGGTTTCTTCACAAATAAGATCAAGGCCATTCAGGCCACCTTCGTGGAGGAACCGGATGGAGGGAGTGGTGTGAAGCTGGACTCTGGACTGCCGCAGACTTCGGTGGCAGTGCTGTCCGACTTCCCCACTGTTACCAGCGAGGCCTCTCTTATGTTGTTGGCCAACCTCAAATCTGGCTCGCCACTTGATCCCTGCCCCGCCAAATTTTTGGCCGGGATGGCGGCAGTGGTGAACCCTTTAGTCAACCCTATCCTCAATGCCTCCCTGAGGGAGGGGCGGGTCCCTAGCTCTTGGAAAAGAGCGATGGTGATCCCCCTCCTAAAAAAACCGGGCCTTGACACCGAAGTCCTGGCGAACTACAGGCCTATCTCGTTGTTACCTGCACTAGCGAAGCTTACGGAAAAACATGCTCACGGCGCTCTTTCTAGTTTTTTGGAAGCCAATAATCTGCTCCATCCATCTCAATCGGGCTTCCGACCTAATTTTAGTACGGAAACAGCTCTGATTGAGGTGACCGAGATCATCAGGGAGACTCTCGATGCCGGCGGCAGGGCCATGCTGGTCATGTTAGATCTCTCGGCGGCTTTCGACACCGTCCCCCACAAGACGCTTCTAACCAGGCTTTATGACATCGGCCTGAGGGGGACGGTGCTGAGGTGGTTTACTTCTTTCCTGGAAGGCCGCCGCCAGACGGTCTGGGTCTCCCAGAGCTCCGCCGAGATGCCGCCATTGGGAGTTGGGGTTCCACAGGGTTCTGTGTTGAGCCCCACATTATTTAACATCTTTATGTCCCCTCTGGCGGCCTTGGTAGAGGCGTATGGGGCCCAGATCGTCTCTTATGCCGACGACACGCAACTCCTCTTCACATGCGGGAAAGACCAAGAGTTTGTGGGAGAGAGAATCCGGGACTGCCTTGCGCTGGTCTTCGACTGGTTCCAGCGGAACGGTCTGAGGGCCAACTCGGGAAAGTCTGAGATTCTTTTTTTTGGTTGCGTTGCCGATCCTGAGTGGCAGCATTGGTGGCCGTCCGACATGAGTCCTCCTGTACAGTACTCAGTGGTGGCCAAAAACCTGGGCGTCAAGCTCGACAATCAGCTGTCGCTCCGCACTCACATCCTTGGCCTGGCCGGCACCTGCTACGGACTATTGAAAATGCTCCGCAAATTTTTGCCTTTGTTATCTGAGGAGCATAGGAGGATTACAGTGCAGGCTCTAGTCGGTTCGAGGCTAGATTATGCCAATGCTCTTTTTCTTGGCCTTCCCGATTATCTGGTCCAGCGCCTTCAGGTGGTGCAGAACTCTGCTGCCCGGGCGATCTTTGGTCTAGGGAGACGAGCTCGAGCGTCTGGGTTGCTCCAGTCGCTCCATTGGCTCCCCATTAGGAAGAGGATCCAGTTCAAATCCCTGACCCTGATGCACAAGGCTCTGCACGGTTCAGGAGCGGGATACCTGCAGAGGAGACTGACTTTTTATCGTCCGGCTCGTTCCCTCCGTTCGGAAGCTCTTTGCAGAGCAGTGGTTCCACGGGTGAGGAAGGCTCGTGCGGGAGGGCGGTCTTTTGGCTGCAGAGCCCCCCAGCTTTGGAATCAGCTTCCATTGTCTCTGCGGAGTACTGTTAATTTACTCCAGTTTAGGAGGGGCCTGAAGACCTGGCTTTTTAACTCTTAGTTTGTTTTTACTGCTCATCGTCTCTTCTGTTTCGTTCTGTTGCTTGTTTTTAGCTGTGTTGTGTTATTTCAATATGAGTTGAGGGTGGAAAGCGTCGGGACACTCCCTGTGAGTAGCTGCACGCTATATAAAAGCTCCATAACATAACATAACATAACATAACATAGCCCTTTCGATACTCCTATTTGAGGTTGTAGTTGGCTTAAAAAAATAACCCAGGGGGAGAGCACTAATATTAGGCAAAGGGGTAAATAATGATTGTTTTCTAATGGATATAAGTCGACGGACCTGTTCGGGTCTTCTAAAATGTAAAACAATGCAGTCCCCATCAATACATTTGTTTGTTGGTCCGATGCACCCTACTCTCCTAGCCATGACTATTTCCTCCATCCTGCTTGGATCAAAATTCTTATGTTTATGTAGGCAGTCTACCGATTTGTTTTGGAGATCAAACCAAGACTCCCTCTGGCCCTCACCAAGCGCGGGAACGCCAGTTAGGACAAGCACATAAGGGGCGGAGGCTGGTGGAAGATGTAAAACGTCAGAGTTGAAATTTGTACCCAGATTACTGAGATCTCTCTTTACAGCATTAGTGTCATTGGCTGACATGGGGCCCTGCTTAGATGGCCTATTCTGAATAATGCCCTCCTTCTGATTTCCTGCACCATCCTCACCCAGTGTCGTCCTACTACTTCCATTAATAGGGTTGTCACTTAATGGAGGGGATACCCCCTTGTTCCTACATGATTCACAAAATACAGCTTGAGGGGGCACCACAAGGGCAACTGCACTAGGTGGTTGTGGTGCAGCATTACAATTCATTTGGCTATTAATTTGGCCGTTCAATACGCGGCTCAGATCAGTTCCCCCTCCCCCATTTACACTCGCTACCACAGTACTTGTTTTGAGCATTTTCTCCCATAATACATCAAGTTTTTTAACCAAAATCTCCATTAGATCATCAAGTCTAGACTCAAATCCTTCCATCAAAGCATCCAAAATTTCAATGCCCATATTGGCTGTATTATGACCATTTTCCAGAGTATCATCAGTCTGAATTGCAATTGAATTGGTCATTAAAACTTCTGCTGTCGCGCCACCACCACCGCTACCACATGAGGCATCTGTGTTGGTATTTCTTACTTTCTGCCTGGTTTTAGACTGGTTTAATTTCGCCGCATCCTTTTTTCCCCTTAGTGCTGAGGTGGCCAATGTCCGCCCTCTGACAGTCTTGCTCAAAATCCTCGTGTATTACTGGCAGGAGCACTCAAATCCTGGTTAACAGAAGGGGAAAAAGATGGTGTCTGTGTATTTACTATACCAGAGCTTAATAGCGCAGGAGATGATATTAAAATGTCAGAGGAAATCGAGTCCACAGTAACCCCAGGCGACAAACGCGGTTGGTAAGGGACAAGATCTAAGGACAGTCTTCTCTCGGTTGCCTAAATCTCATGTATGAGCACTGATTCGGCCCTTATAATGAAGTCATCCAAGGTTCCAACAACCCCCCACCGTTTGCTCATTTTTGTAACAGGGACAATTAGGGCGTTTGTACAGTCCTAACTTTACTACTCCTAAACTGAGAAAAATCCTAACTTTAAGACTCTCGGTATTCACAGAAGGCATTTAGGAGTCTGTGAATACCAAAATGAGTAAGTGCCTTCAGTGAATACCAAAATGAGTAAGTGCCTTCTGTGAATACCAAAATGGTAGTAAGTTTATGATTTTGTCTTAAGTTAGTTCTGTGAATCTGGCCCCATGTGCCTAGTATTCACTCAGTGGTTCCAATTAATTATGATTGTCAACATGCTCCAGGAAAGAACACTACTTTTAAACTGGTACTATAATATCTTTGATCCCAAAGATACTCACGTTATGGAAACCTTACGATCTGAAATTGCCATAGCTGCCGGGAAGTGGCAACCTTTATGTATCTTGTGAGTAGGGGATTTTAATTGTACCATGTGTAAATATAGTAATGAAAGAGTAAGTGGTTTTTGGGATACTGATGATCAACCTTTAGCACATTGTATTCATACCCCCATCACTGATGACATCATCCAGTGAATGTGGTTTGTTTCGTTATTTAAATATGCATTATATATATAGCAATTTGCATTGAAGAATGAGTGGATATATATAAATAAATATTTGGATGGAGGATTTAGTAGCAGTATAATTGACTGTTTACTTGACCAATTTGTAGTGTCTCACTAAATATAGTGGATAGTGACTAAACTGTGTGAATATCTGTATCACTTTGTCAGTTGTTGTGTAAACTGATTCTACAGTTGGTTACTAGCTATGTGAAAGTCTATGTTAGTTATTGATTAGTTAACTGAGTATTTGTATGGGAGTGTGAAAGTGTGTATGGTTCGGTGGGGGGGTGTGACTGTCCAAAGATGTGTGATTAGTTGATTCAGTAGATATATGAAGATAAAAGTACATGCTCTAACAGTTTGGGTGAGTGAATCTCTTTTTGGGTGTGGTGATGAGCAAATATATTTCTCAATGGTACATGTCCAACAAACTAGAAAAATAAAAGGCAGTGTATGTGTCAGTTGTTGTATATAAATAAGTATACATAAGACTCAATGATTGTGTGAGTGATTGTATGGATAACTGTATACTTGTAATAATGATTTTAAAATTCACTAAGTATGACTTACTATCTGAATAGATGAAGTGGTGTTTGTATAAGTGTTTTGCTAAGTAAATATGTAAGTATGATCCATTGTTTGCATAAGTGAGTAGGATGACTTCATATGTGAATAGGATGTGTGCTGTTGTTTAATGTCGATATAGGTGTATAAGTATTTTTGATAGTGTTCTGTTGTTCATTGACAGCATGTATGAGTGAATCTACAGGTAAGTGATTAGATGTGTGTATACATCTATGAATCACTGAGTGGATTTTTAAATACTTGTATTGCTGTGACAATGGATTCAAATATGATACTCTGTATTTTACAAAGAGTGATGAAAGATTTTAATAGTGTATGAAAAGGTGTAAGATTGTCACGTGGATGATGTAATCGGTGATGTCATCAGTGATGTCATTTGAGATGTCATCAGTGATGTCACTGACCATGTCATGAATGAACTAATATGTGACATCATCAGCAGTGGATTGCGTGTGAGCGAAATATAGTTAGTACAACTAACTATATAGGAGGAATTTCATTGGCCTGAAACCTATGGGTTTTTTCAGTGAATTTGCAAAGTTTTTTTAATGCTAATTCCTAACTATATAAGGCCTGAAACCTATGGTTTTTTCAGTGAATTCGCAAGGTTTTTTAAATGCTAATTCTATTAGCGGATAACGTTTAGTTTAAATATGTTAATATCCTTGTGGGACCACCTGAGCAGCCCTAGGGGGTCAGGTTGTTTCTACCCTGCCCCCTTTTTGCATTCTACACGTTAGTTTTTCTGCTTCTTTTGTGCCTCGGTCTACCTAGCACAAGATGAATGCCAACACTTCCTGGTTAGAAGTGTTGACAGCCAATGAGCATGCTGCTTTCCTGCGAAAGGCATCCTGATTGGCTGCCACTGTCTGTCAACACTCCAAACCAGGAAGTGTTGGCAGCCATCTTTTGCCTCGGTAGAACCAAGGCACAAGAAAGCAGTGAAACAAAGGTGCAAAACACGCAAAGGGGGCAGGATAGAAGCACCCTGACCCCCTAGGCCTGCTCAGGGGGTCCCACAAGGACCCCCCAGGCCCAAAAATATATATATATTTTTTGGTTTTCCCCGTGGTACGCTCAGGGTACGCGTACATGGCATCGCACCCAGCGCGTACTCCGTGAAATTAAAAAAAAATATATTAGTTTTTTTGACCTTCGGGGTCCTCCTAGGCCCCCATGATAAAACCTAGGGGGTCAGGGGGTCACTACCCTGCCCCCTTTTATAGTTTTCCCCTTTTGTTTTTCACCTCTTGTGTCTCGGTTCTACCGAGACACAAGATGGCGGATTCTCGGGACCGTTTGGAATGTTCACAGACACCGGAGAGCCAATCAGCTTTCGCTTGCGCACTTCCGTGTCGCGCCGGGTGCGCTCCCCGGTACGCGTACCTGTAAGCGCTCGAAGCACGCATATAGATATATATGTGTTGTTGAAATTAATTTTCGTAAAAACCACTGGAGCAATTTTTAACAAATATAGAAAAAGCACTTCTGTGTACCAGTCCCTACAATTTTGCCAAGTTTGGTGTAATTCTATTCAGCCGTTTGGGCTGTAGCCGTGTCTAATCGTCCTATGGAAATTAACATGGGGAAAACACGTTTTGGGACCCCCCTTTTTTCTCGGCCCCCGCATGATGAATCCCCCCAAAACATCCAGGGAAGGAGCGGAGCGGAGCTGAGCTGGCCTAAATTTTGGAAAATTACACGCAAATTCCTCAACCGGCGCCAAAGTTATTCCCAATAGAATGTTGCGGATTTCTTATGGTAGCTAGGTCCTAACTATATATACCTACTGGCTATCGTCAGTAGGTAATATATATATATATATATATATATATATATATATATATATATATATATATATATGTGTGTGTGTACGGTTCACTTCCTTCGAAAAACCGGGACACTCAGACTGCGGTGCAAGCTCAGGGTCAAAGGCTCCCTGTCTGTATCACGTTTCACCACACGCTCAAACCATAGCATGAATGCACTCGAAAATCCAGCAGAAATCACCATGAAATTAAGCCATCCAACAAAGTTCGTGGGTATTCAGTTTATTCCAGCATGGAAAGACAGTTCATGGAACTAAACCATGAACTGTCTTTCCATGCTGGAATAAACTGAATACCCACAAACTTTGTTGGATGGCTTAATTTCATGGTGATTTCTGCTGGATTTTCGAGTGCATTCACGCTATGGTTTGAGCGTGTGGTGAAACGTGATATATATATATATATGTATATATAATTGGTTGATGTTAAGGAAATACTAATGAGAAGTATTGTTTCTATGTCTATCAAATTGGAGTTGCACTGGCACTTTAAAAGGTAGAGAAATATTCACTAAGTTGTCATGTGATCAAGGGAGGGATCTCCCGAAACGTGTCATGGCGGCATTGGCAAAATAAACTGACTGCACTGAACTTGGGTCTGCGCTGGTCTTTTTTTCGAAAAGGCATTGAAAATTTTCAAGACGAGGTTGGATGATAGATACCGGATTGACTCTTGCCGGTTTAAAAGACCCCTCACAGGGAAGAAGGCTACATCCAGGAAGAGTCCTTGCTCTGGAGTCGTCTTCGCTACGAGTGGCCGCGGCATCGTGGTGTTCGTTGGCGGGGACCCCCGGGGCACTTTCGAAAGTGTCTGTGCAAACGGAGAAGCAGTGAAGCCCCCTGCGAGCTCAACGAAAAACAGGAAGCACGTACGAGGGATTCGGCGATCACCCTGCAAGTTGAAGTATCCATCGGTGTGTCTAGAGCGGACGCATGGAGGGAGAAGAACGAGCGGTGTGGAAAGGCGAATCTTCTGAGGTACGGCGGTTACAGAGCTGAAGCAGGTCAGTGAGAGTGCAGCGCGGCTCTTTGCTACTCTCTCGACATAAGAACGGAGCAGCAAGTTCCAGCGCGAGTGTTCATATTTAAAAAGCCAAACATGTCCGCGAGCACACTTAGGAATCGGGAATTAGCAGCCAAAGGGCTGTTTGAAGACACCCCAGACGAGACACAAGGGGCAAACAATGTGACCACTAAGGGTCCAGAGGACAAAAGCAAGGGACTAAAGGACAATTTTAAGGCTTTGGAAAAATTAAAACGGCAGGAGCAGGCAAAATGGTGGGAGGCTATGTCCCTCCAGCGATATTTAGACGTGGGCAGGATACCCAGGGGCCTACGTATTATGATTGCTCCTAGCTATGAGTCCCCCAACCCAGCAATGATGGCAGAATGGGGGGAGTGCAATCTCTAATCATCTCGCAAATTGGTGGAAATATTAGTACGCTATGCGGAGATTGACAGAAAAGTCTTACAGGACAAAATTGAGCTCTTAGAAAAGGAGATTGAGCCACAAGGTGATCCCCAGTACAAAACCAAAATGGTGGACGAAATGGAAAAACGTCTCAACAAAGGAAAAAATCAAAAACAGAAAAAGTTACAATTCAGACGTGATAGGGATGACTATTTAAATGGACAAATTTTCACCTTCGCGAGAAGGTATGACTCCATGCAGGTGGCCACGGCTAACAAGCAGATAGGGCAGGCATCAAGTCAAGCTTCTACTTCAGCACATACAAATCAAATGACAACTGAATCACCCTCAGGCTCAGAACTCAGTTCAGCAATAGACAGCGGCTCAGAGTCGGAAAATGTGGGAGCAAGACAGGCCCTACCCAACATCAAGCTCACGTTGGGGGAAGAGTTGGAAATTTTAAAAAGCAGCCGCAGGGAAACTCTAAGGTCGCAAACCTAGGGACAAAACATAAGAGGGCAACAAGGAGGAGGAGGGCCCGCAGGATAGCCAGGAGAAGGAGTAGTCAAGCGGGGAAGGGGCAGAGCACGCAGATAAAAGATGCTATCATGGATGTCCCTCTACTAAAAACGACAGAGGGGGCAGTGAAAACACTATCATTAACTTAACGGACATTGTCCTCTCCGCAGCGGAACAGCAACTTCTATCCCTAGGCCTGTCCTGTTGTCCGGAATCCAATTTCAGTTACACCCAAACCAGAGCAGATATATACAGATTCATCAGAAAATTAAAATTAAAAAAGTTTCACCAAACGCGAGGAACCCAGGAAGAAACACGGGATGCGGTTACTGCGCAAAATCCAGCCTTCAGGGGGTTGGTTGGAACAGACTATGATCTCCTGTATGAAATGAAAGGCTTGGAAGGACTAAAGGAAAATGACTCACAAGTGGAATCTGAAACGTTGCCATCTCAAATCACCGGTACCAATGTCAAACCTACCACGTCTTTCAAACAAAAATCAAAATTTGTTCCCATTATGGCTCGTGACTCTATTGATGTTTTTAGTGAACAACTAGTGGCGCAAGTCAAGAAACTCAGTACCATAACTGTAAATACAAGGAAGAAATTTACTGATCAGGAAAGGCAATATGAGCAGCTAATTAAGAAATTGAAAGACAATGAACAAATCATCATTAGGAACTCTGACAAAGGCGGAAATTTGGTTTTATGGCCTCGTAATGACTACTTGGAGGAGGCCTATAGACAGTTAAACGATACGGATTGTTATTGGAAGGTTGCATATACAAGATTCTAGGGCACACAGGAGGCTCTGTTTGCACAGCTATTAGCTTGGAAAAGTTTGGGGCTACTCAACATGAATGAATTCAAATATCTAAAGAAGGAACATCCCATGGTCCCGGTTATGTATTTTATACCTAAAATACATAAAAACTCAACCAAACCTCCGGGACGTCCCATCATTGCTGCTTGCGATGGCCTCTTGGAGAATTTATCGAGATATATTGACTCATTTCTACAAGAATATGTTAAGGGCCTCAAAAGTTATGTGCAAGATACTAGTGACTTCCTTACCAAAATTCAATTTATGACTTAGCAACCATCCTTCCTAATGCTTGCATTAGATGTTACAAGTTTATACACGTGTATCAGAAACCAAGATGGCCTGAGAGCTATCGAATATTTCTTAGCCAGTAGACCCATATCCTTTGCTCAACATTCCAAAATGATTTTTAAGATGCTGCAATTCTGTCTTGAAAATAATCTTTTTCTTTTTGATGGTAAAATGTATCAGCAGAAGGGGGGGAGGAGCTTGCCAGCGCCGATGTAAGACGCGTGTGTGCAGAGCTCCGCGCCAACACCCGCATTATCCTGCTCAATATCCGAAAACAACGGCCACCGTCGGACTTCCGAGGTGGGGACCTGCTTTGGGGTCACTGCTGCAGCGTCCGGCGAAGCCGCCGGCGAAATCGAGGGAAGACCCACGGAGCTCTGGCAGCGTGACGACGCTCGCGAACCAGGCCTGAGGCGGCGGACTTGCCTACATACCCAGCCGACGTGCGTGCCTGTGCGTGCGGCCACGGGGGAGCGGAGACCCGGTGACCCCCGCGGGGACCCGACGGAGAGTGGCGCCTGGCTGGTACTGCGGTTGGGCTCCCTGCGGCATCCCGCGCCTCCCCCCCCTGCTTTGAGGGGGGGAGCGCTCTGAGCGGCCCCGTTTTGGAGACCCTACAGGCCCACAAGCAACAGCCTAGGTGGCAGTTTCGCGCGCATTGCGCTTGGGCCCACAACTTTGCTGGGAGGCGCTTGACGGCCTGCTGGGCCCCCCGAGGGTGAGCTGCGCCACGTCTGCTCCAGAAGTGCTCGGCGCCTGGACCCCCCTTGGGACACCCTCTGAGGCGTAATCTCCTTCCTTGCTCAGCAGCTGAACGAACTGCCTGCGGTGCTGCTGCCTCCGGGGTGCTAGGGACGCCGGGGCCGAGGTAGCGGCCGGACACTGGTGCAGGCCTCCCCGCAGTGCAACATACCACTGGCTGTGATCGGGTGGCCTAGGAGTCTGCGTCTCTTTGCCACCGGCCAGGTGACTCGCAACAGGGAACCGGGGAGGACTGCCTGGGTGATTGGACTGCGGCGCCGGGTACTGTGAGACAAGTTGAGGCCCCCGATGTACGCGGGACAGCACCTCCCTGCATTTTGGTGACGCGGATTGCAGCGCTGCTGACGCCATACCTTGTTGGGACTGTGGATCTGCGTTGAGGTTCTTGGCCCTGGACTGTGTTGTCGACACCGACTGTGGGCCTGCGCCATCGCCTGGAGGTACGTGGCTGCGCTGCTCACTGGTTGGGAATCCCACGCTGCAGCGATCCCTGGGGTTGGCGCCTGCGAGCTCCGGAGGACATAGCGTTGCAAGACCTGTGAGTGAACGCAGGACTGGGCCACAGAGGCTACTATCACTACTGCCTGCGCATCGGAGGCTATACACAGCAGCGGGTTGCTCCCGGACTTCCCTGCGCACTATGGGCAAGAACGATAGAACACAGACCAAACTGGCGTTTGACCAGCGCAAAGCGAAGGCCCCGGAGGAGCCGGCACCGGACGTTTCCCCTAAGAACAGAGGCGCGGACAACACAATGTACAATGACATTAAAGAAATGCTTGTGTCCATGGAGAAAGGATTGCAGGAAAGCATGTCGTCCATTGGCACGAAAATTGACGCTCTCACTTATCGAATGGACCGCATGTCAGAAAGGGTGGATAAACATGCGGAACGCCTCGACATGTCAGAGAGGCGCCTCACGGAGGTGGAGGAGGCCCAGACTGAGTGGGACAAGGACCGCAAGCAATTTTCCAGACTCCTTCAGGTCATCCAGGACAAGTCGGAGGACTTAGAAGCCAGATCGAGGCGGTCCAACATCCGTATTACGGGGGTTGCGGAGACGACCCAGACAGGCAAGATGGAGCTCTTTGTGGAGAAACTTCTGGTATCCCTCCTGGGCGATGACGTTTTCTCCCTGATGTTTATAGTGGAAAGGGCCCACCGCACTCTTGGGCCGCGGCCGCGGCCTGGAGCTACCCCTAGGCCGATAATTGCCAAACTCCTCAATTACAGGGACCGCGACACTGCTCTACGTGTGGCTAGAGACAAGGGGAGACTCCAGTACGAGGGTATGCAAGTTTCCCTGTATCCAGATTTCACGGCTAAGGTGCAGGAGGAAAGGCGGCACTTTGCTCCGTATAAAAAGCAGCTGCGAGAGCTAGGCCTAGACTACGCGATGTTATACCCGGCGAGGCTGCGGGTCAACAGACATGGGCACTCGCACTTTTTTACGGACCCCAAGGAGCTGCAAAAGTCGCTGAAGGAGTGGTCCAAAGAGCAGAGGAACAGCCCCAACCGACAGACTGAAGAGCACGAGGACAGCAGCCGTCTGGAGGAACAAGAATAGCACACCACGTGCTCCTGGCCTTGGGGAGTGCATGATCGTTCCAGACTCTATGTGGTGTCGAGATGGTGGCAACACTGCTTCGAGGCAGCGCCTTGGTGACAAGCTGATTGGCTGCCTTGCGATTGCTCTGACCGGCGATTGGACAACGCCAGGCGCTGGGTGAGATCAATCCAATTCATATGTGTTTGACCACAGCTGAGTGGAGTTCGGGACTAAGCTTGTGATTATGTACTGTCGATTGCACCGCTGTGCACCGTTACAGTTCTTTGTTGTATTGGGGTACGCTGTGGAGGAGGCTGAAGGGGGGGGGTTTGGTCCTACTGGTCACTATATCCTTTTGATCCTTGAACAGTCCTTCCGTTGTTACACTCTGACTTGGGTGTTGGTGGCGGGAGCCATGTTTGCACTAGTTATTCCTGATGCACTGTTTGGTTCCACTAATGGTGGCCTCTGCCCTAGTGCTTCTGGCTCTAATTGTTATTATGGGCAGAATGTTGGGGACTGGGCGTAACAACACCATAAGTTGGATGTCGTTGGGTGAGATTGGGTACTGCCAGGCCAGGTTGGGGGAGGTCGGCTGTGGGCGGGGGAGGGACAATGTTGGGGATTGCAATTGCTATTTTGATTGTGGGGTTTCGAAATCAATGCCATGCAATGTGTTGTCTGATGTTAAGCTTAAGGAGAATGTAGCGCTTGGTGATACAGCTGTCTGCACCCTATTGTTATCACTGCTAGGATGACTAATGCTAATGATGGGCTTGCTCTGCGCAATTTGCAGGAACTGAAAATGCTAACGTGGAATGTGAGAGGGCTCAATGATCACCGTAAGTTATGTAAGGTACTCAGTTACTTACACAGACACCGTGTCGACCTCGCCCTTCTGCAGGAAACCCACCTACCACTCACTAGCAGGATGCTACAGGCCAGGGGGTTGGGGGGACACAGTGTTGCTGCGGGGTTCACGACACACTCCAGGGGGGTACTCACTTGGGTCAACCCTGCCTCTCAGTTAAAACTAGTACCACTGGTGTCGGACCCGGAGGGTCGATTCGTCATTACTAGGTGTGTGGGCAGGGGACACGATTTGGTAGTGGTCAATGTTTATGGGCCGAACTATGATAGTCCTGTCTTCTACACATCACAAGCGGCGCTCTGCAGAACACATGTTTCCTCTAGAATGCTGTGGGGTGGGGACTTCAATTTTGTATTTGACCCAGACCTGGACAGGTCGGCGGGGCCAGTGGCCTCGGCCTTGCACATGGTGGCGGAGATGCTTAAACTGGACTTGGTGGACGTATGGAGGACTAAGCACCCCACGAAAGGTGGTTTCACTCACTACTCTGCCTTCCACAATATTCATACAAGAATAGATTACTGGCTAGTGTCTCAGGCCCTACTAGATAGTATCAGTAGCTGTGTGGTGCTGCCCCGCACCCTCTCTGATCACTCCCCTGTATTGCTCCACCTAGTGCTCCCAAAGAAAACAATTCCCCCCTTTACCTGGAGGTTTCCCCCCTACTCCCTCCTGGATGATGCGTTTCGGGGTGAACTGGCGGAAGATATAGATACGTTTTTTGAAACTAACCTGGGGTCCGTTGACAGTTTCCAGACGGTGTAGGAGGCCTTCAAGGTCTACATTAGGGGTATGGCAATGTCCAAACACTCGAGTGTGCTTAAATCTATAAGGCGGGACTTGAAACAACTTGAAACTCGGCTGTCCGTCTTGGAGAGGCGCCTGCAGAATGGCTCTGATACCTCTGCTGAGACTCAAATCAAACTCCTACTGACTGAATACCATGAACTGGCCGACAGGGAAGTACAACACATGGGCAAATACACTACGGCGCGCACCTACGGGGAGGGGAAGCGACCGGGTGCACTGCTGGCTAGAATGATGCGTAGTACCAGGAGGCCCCTGGTGGTGGACGAACTACTCATGCCGGAGGGTGGGGTAATTACCGACGAAGAGGAGATCCTCCAAACGTTTCGGCAGTACTATGCAGAACTGTATAAATCCAGATCACTGCGGGTGGAGGAAGAGATTGACAACTACCTAGAGCACATAGCCATGCCGTTTTTGCCGGATTCAGACAGGGAATTCTTGATGTCTCCAATACAGGAGGATGAGATTCTTGAGGCGATGGCGAGCATGCGATCTGGTAGTGCCCCGGGAGCGGACGGTTTGACGGTAGGCTTTTATAAGTCGTTCAAGGATAAATTGGTCCCGCACCTGATCACCCTATTTTATGATATATGCGAGGAAGGTAGTATGCCCCAGTCCATGAGGGAAGCCCTACTAATCACCATTTTAAAACCTGGGAAACCTCCGGAGTCATGCAGCTCCTACAGGCCGCTATCCCTGATAAATGTTGACACTAAAATATTTGCTAAAGTTCTGGCCACGCGATTGGCTCTCCTGGTACCGGACTTGGTAGCGCCCGAACAGGCCGACTTAGTCCCCAACAGGAACCTGACATATAATATCCGAACGGTACTGGGGACGATGCAGCACGTGCGTCAGGAAAACACAGCTCTAACGGTTTTCCTGGACATGGAAAAGGCCTTCGACTCAGTGGAATGGCCTTTCATGCTCAGAGTCCTTAGGAGGCTAGGGTTAGGGGAGCCGTTCTTGCAGATGCTGGGAGCCTTGTACTACCGGCCCACAGCGAGGCTGAAGATGGGGGATAGGGTTACGGACCCGTTTGACATAAGCAGAGGTACTAGACAGGGATGTCCTCTTTCGCCCCTTCTGTATGCGCTAGTGGCGGAACCGCTGGCATGCGCAATCAGGGAATACCACAGCTTAGAAGGTATCAGTTTCCCAACGTATAAAATTGGCATATCAACGTATGCCGATGATACCCTCCTCTATGTTCGCGACCCGGAAACGAACCTTACTGCCGTTCTGCGGGAGGTTGTGCGATTTGGCGCCCTCTCGGGGCTCAGAGTGAATTGGGACAAATCAATTGCTTTCCCTCTGACCCCTGCGACTCAGCCCTTTGAAATGGAATACCCCCTGAAATGGACCACCGACTCAGTTAGATATCTAGGCATACACCTTCACACTGATCCGGATATTCTAATCAGGGAAAACTATGGAGTAGCGTACGCAAAACTGGTATAGGATGTGGACGCATGGTGTAAGCTCCCGCTGTCCCTAATGGGCAGAATAACCATCATGAAAATGGTGGTACTGCCTAGGTTCCTATTCCTCTTCAACAACATACCGGTGGTACTGTCAAAGGCGTTCTTTAAACAGCTGACGCAGGTGCTCATCAGGCTGGCATGGGGGGGTAAACAGCCTAGAGTTAAGTGGGCGACACTATTGCTTCCTTATGAAATGGGGGGTCTGGGAGCGCCTGACATGGAAAGATACTACCACATTGCGCAGGCAGCCCATTTACACTCTTGGATTCATGGGGAACCGCGCATACCGCATGTGACATTGGAACGCTTGTTTGCGGAGCCTCTTACCCTTCCAGCCACCGTCTGTCTCCCCGTAGATCGAGCTATTGGTCAGCTAGACTCACTTAAATCTACCAACCATGCGTGGCACGCGTTGACTCGGGCGCAAGACTGTAGTTTACTGTACTCGCCTCAGATGCAGATAGGCTGGGCCCTCTGGCTGAGCCCACTAAGGGAAAAAGGGGTAACGGAGGCACTGCGTGCACTGGGACTCACTAAAATGGGAGACCTGTTTGTCGAGGGGGTTACCGGGACCTGGGAGCAGCTCTCTGCCACGCAACCGGAGGCTACGCTTCTACAGCGCTTCCAGTTCCACAGGGTACGGAGCGCGTTAAAGGACTTGTTGGGCCTGAGATGGCGGAGCCACCGGAGGTCCCTGAACTCACACATGTGATTGACTCCACGTCATCCCGCAAACTAGTCTCCACCCTAAACAAACTGGGGGTTGCGCATCAGCAGCCCCAGCACTCAAAAGCTAGGGAGGAATGGCAAAGAGATCTGCAGCTTCAAATTGATGATGACATGTGGCGCTACTGCTGCTCCAGCACAAGAAGACTCTCCCTTAATGGACGGCATAGGCTAGTGCACTTTAAGTTTTTACAACGGGTATACTATACCCCGGAGAGGCTGCACCGCTACGGGCTTAGGCAGACAGCGGAGTGTGAGAGGTGCCCGCGCAGGTTGCAGATTTTATCCACATGGAATGGTACTGTCCGGGAATTCAGAAATTCTGGGGTGAGGTTTTTTTCAGAACTCAGTACGATTTTGGCTCAGAGCTGACTGTTAGACAGGACCTGGCGCTTCTAGGCTTTTCAAAGCCACTTCCGTTATCCCATCGGCGACTCGTGTATATGGCCCTACTGATAGCTAGAAGAGTGGTAGCCATATGCTGGATGCGGGGCCCGCTTCCCACCAAGAAGAGATGGGCTGGCGACTTACTTTACTGTTGCACGCAGTCCGAACTCTACAGCGAGCTACTCCCGCCCAGGAGCAGGCCCAAAAATTTCTGGGGTTTTTATCAGGCATACATACAACAAAGCGAGGTGGAAAACCTGGATAGCGTCGGGGCACTGGACCCCCCGGAATCCCCAGAGGGACAGGAGGAACAGTAGACGTGGGGTCTTGGGTGGGGGCGAGGGTAACCCGGTGATAGTTCAGGCAGCGCTGCTCCCAGTTAGCATAGGACCTGGATTAGGGTCACCACAGTAGTGTTCCGTAGGAAGCTAGGTATGTACTAACAGGTAGCACATCTTGGGCACATCACTAGACACATGGTTGCTGGCACTTGGGGGAGGGCGAGGGTTGGTTGGGGTAGTTAGTTTATTGCTATTTTGTACTCACAAGATTTCAGACACACACAAAGATAAGACCACTGATGTGCGACTCGCAGGCACTGCCAATTCAAGTGTATGTTGGAAGCGACATGAGAACTTAACCACATACCGAACTAACTATACTCCTGCAATGTTACGACTAGCCGCTATTGACTTTGTATATCTGTTGTACTGTACGCCGCCGGGCTCCCGGGATGCCGGCTAAACGGCTGTGTCCAACATATTTATTCTATGTCGCTCAACAATGCTGTTTTGACCGGTTGTGCGAGAAACTGGGAGTTATGTAATGCGTACTATGCTATATGAAGAATAAAGGTCTTTAAATAAAATTTTAAAAAAATGTATCAGCAGATTCAGGGTGTTGCTATGGGGTCAGCTTCTCTCCCAGTTACGCCTGTTTGTTCATGGGCTGGTGGGAGGAGCTGGGCCTCAGGCAACAACATGAACTTATATATAACACCAATGTAGTCACATGGCTGCGATACATTGATGATTTGTTTATAGTTTGGGATGGGGACCAGACGCGCGCTCAGGAGTTCATTGAGAAATTGAACAATAATTCAGTTAACCTCCATTTTTTCGGCTGACATTAGCAAGTTTACTGTATCCTTTTTGGATGTACAGATTAAGGTAGAAGGAGAAAGACTAACCACAAGTCTGTACCGGAAACCTACGGCCGGCAATACTTTATTGGATGCCTCTAGTGCTCATCCGTCTCATTTAATCAAGAGCATACCGTATGGAGAAATGCTCCGTATCCGACGGATATGCAGTGAAGAAGAAGACTGCAACAATAAATTGCTAGAATGTAAAGACAGGTTTCTAAATAGAGGATACAGTTCTGCGATAATTGAGTCAGCCATTAACAAATCTAAATCACTTAGTAGAAGGGATCTGCTAAAATATAAGAACAGACACAAGGAAAAAACTGGAGTTGAGGAACCAGTCAGGCTAATTCTCAACTTTTCTAGACAGGAAAAACAACTCAGGAAAATTGTGAGAAAAAATTGTCCCATCATTAAAAGTGACCCCATCATAGGAGGCACCCTTCCCACAAATCCTGCGGTGTCCTTCAGAAAAACCAACAGTATAGGGTCCTCGTTAGTGAAAAGCAGTATAGAGGCCAGGCCTAAAAATAGCTGGCTGAGGGCTAGAAAAGGCTTTTACAAATGCTCAGTGTGCAAGGCTTGCCAATATGGGACTAATATCATTAGCTATAAAACAGCCTTTGATCCAGGCATTGATAGAATCTATCTACACTTGACGTGCAAAACAGAATATGCCGTCTATGTGCTAACATGTATGCTAACAGAAAGTCCGTGGCCACCTTGAATGTTTTCATCTTCTGTAGAGTAATGGCCGAAAAGTCCTGATATAAAGCTATGGGATGACCTTGGTATTGAAGAGGTTGGTGCTTGCGGGCCTCCCGGAGGATCCTTTCTTTAAGTGGGAAATCAGGGACGAAGGCCAGGATGTCGGGGGGTGGGGCAGGTGAGCGCCTAGGTAGCCCCACTCTATGCGCCCTGTCTATCCTGATGTCAAAGTCGGAGGGCTCCCCTAAGATGTTACGGAAAAGGTCCTGCAGGTAGACAGTGACGTCCGACCCTTCTTTCTGAGGGACCCCCCGGACCCGTATGTCGTTTCGCCGGGACCGGTTTTCCAGGTCCTCTGTGTGGGCCTGTAGGTCAAGTTGCTGATCCTGGAGCCGCAGCACCTCTTGCTGGAGTTGTGTAATCTCTTCGCTCCGGATTGATCGGCGTTCTGGATGGCAACCACGCGTTCTCCGAGGCCCTCCACATCTCTTCTGAGTTCTCTAACCTCCCCAGCCACTTCCTGCTGTAATGATTTGAAATTGTCTCGGAGGGAGTTAAACAAGGATTCTAAAACGGACTTGGTGATGGGCCTCTGGTCAGCAAAAGATACCGGTGGTGTTTTCGTGGCTTCGGGGGAGGGTGGTCCCTTATCAGCTCTGGACTGGGTTTTTGCAAGCATCTCCGGAAGTGTGAGGTCCCCCTTCTTCCTAAGGTTTGCCATGGCTTCTTCGACGCTATCTCCGGATCTATGTGTGCGGCACTCAGAAACCTTGGGTCATAGGCGTGCGTCGGTATGGTCCCGGGGCCGACCTTCCCCTGCGGCGTGGTGAGCGTTGGCCCTACGGTAGTTGCTATGTAGCCAGCCTCAGAGAACTTCGAAAGGGGGCCCTGCCTCTCGTCCACCTCCGCCCCAGGCAGGTGGCTGTTACCGGGCCTCGCTGTATACCAGGCCGGTTGGAGCTCGCCCCGGGAAGGTCTTCTATGGGCCTCTAGGCCACAACTGGATCTCGCATGAAGGTGTCTGAGGTCCCCTTGTGTCTCGTCTCGGCCAGCCTCCAGTGGCTCATCCGTTAGGGTTCCGTTGTCAGTGGTCCCCTTAGTGTGTGGTCCCGACTCCCTCCCGGGGCCCACTGGTGTATGTAACTGTTCTGCACCACCCTCGCACGCAGATGAAGGCCTGTGGTCAGCAGGGCTCACTAGGCCCGACGCCAGGGGCTCGAGTTTGCCCCCCGAGTCTCCAGCCCGCTCTGTTCTTGCGCGGCGCCTCTCACCTCTGTAGGGGTTCTCGGGTGCTACCGCCTGGTCATCTGCTCTCCTGGGCGCCGCAGTCCGGACCTTGTGGGCGTTCGTGCACTGGGATGCCGGGGGGCTCACACCTCGGCCCCGTGTATGCCCAAAGCCGGGGCCTCGATTTCGGCGCCTCCTCGCCGGGCCCCCTCCTGCCGCCAAATGTGCTGTGCGAGTAGCCGCTCTTGCCGCTCGCTGCCCGTACTGTCCAGTTTCCCCCGGTCAGCAAGCAGGGACCCCGGGTGTCTTGTCGGAAGGGGCCAGGTTCTCTCTCATCGGCCCCGTGCAGGACCAAAGCCGGGGCCTCGATTTCGGCGCCCTCCCGCCGGACTGGTCTCTCGCCACCAGGTGTGCCGCGCGGGCAGTCTCTCTCACCGCTCGCTGTCCACTCTGCCCAGTGACCCCCGGTTAGCAAGCAGGGTCCCCGGGCGGCTTGTCGGGAGGGGCAGGCTCGCTGCAGTCACTCTGCGGGGCCAGCCGCCATTTTCTGTCCTCACGGCCCGGGGAGATTCTCGAGGCCAGGAAGGGCTCCAAAGGTTCGCTGGTTCGATCTCCGACTCGGATATGTGTGCGCTAGGCACCCGGTCAGTATAGGCGGGCCCCTAGTTGCTCGGAGGGTCGATTTTAGCTTATAACAGGGCGTTAAGGGGGATCAGAGCGGGGAGCCACCAGAACACACGTCCGCTTAGGCCGCCATCTTGGCCACGCCCCCTTGATAACATTTTAACTCTTGTCTTACCTCAGCCTGCTCTAGAATGTATTTGCTCTGCCTTATCATTCCAACTCTTATGTACAAGATTGCTACATGTTCTATCTTTAAATTTGAAGGTAAGTAGCTGGCCCAACCATACATAGTTTTTGAAGTATGAAATTTGCTTAGCCCAAATCTTCTGGTTAGCCGTATCCCAGAATGTTTTCTTTAGTGTTTCTTGAAGGACCACCTACGACTGCCAAGCGCTCAGCCCCATTCCTGGTCAGAGATGCTCTGTGATAATCTTACCTCAATCTGGTTTAGAAAAAGCCAAAGGCATAACTCAACACCTTCTGTTGAAACATTAAAAAACACAGCATTTGCCCCAGGCAAAAAGCCTCAAGTGCATACCATACAAAAGTTGAAGGCGCTAAGCCCAGATTTGCATCTTGAAATTTACTATTCTTATTCAGAATTATACAAATATACTCATCATCCAACAGCAGCTTTCGCTCAAAGTTCCAATGCCGTGGAGTGAAGGGCTGACCAGACCACTTTGAGTGAATCAACGAATATTAACCAACAAGCTAAGTAAATAACTAACAAAGAACATGTCAATCCCAGAAAGAGAATTATGAGTGGCCAAGTAGAAACTATAGACATAATCCCGTGGTTTACAACTATCCCAAACATACACCAATGCATAGGAGGGCACAATTTGAATCAGAGCATCCCTAAAATTTCTTTCGCCTACCGTATTCTGCGGTCTACCTGATCTATCTACCCTGGATATAGTACAACATTAAAGTCCCCATATAGTATTAGGGGCTCTGGCCATTGATGAAGTTCGGCCAGCAGATAGTTAAACATGGATGGGTCATCCTGCTTAGGCTCATAGACAGTACAAATAGTAATTTGAATATCCCCTTTTGAATCAGGCCTATGAGCCACTGTGCCCCTTTATCCAATTTAATTTACAATACCACCCAGTTTAAGTCCGAGGCTGATAGTACAACCCCACCTGGGGTATAATTAGAGCCGGAGGTACTCAGAACCCTTTAGCTTAGCACTCGAAGCTGGGGTATTTCCTCTTGAGACAGATGTGTTTGCCGAAAACGTATAGGAAGCCGCTTAACCGTACACAGCTCCTCTTGAATTAGCTTACGCTTATTTGATGCATTCAGCTCACTAATATTTCAAGAGAGAATGTGAAGATAATGGCCACGACTCATGATGCTCACATCTGTCATCCTCGCTTTGTCCCACATTTTCCTGCTTTTGGGGAGTGCCCCGTTCTCCCATTCATCCAACTTATACCTTCCTACTTTTCCCCCCATTTTTCCTCAATATACTTTCATATCCTTGTGAGTCAAACAACTACGGGGCATATTAGCAACAGCCAGCGATAAATATCGCTAAGCGTGCTTAGTGCGAGGATAATTATCACCGACCATCGCTGGATTATATTGCAGAGATAGCTGCTATCAGCAACGCTTATCTCCAATGCGATATATAATCCAGCGATAGTTGCAAAATGTGCGATTATCGCTGGATATCCAGCGATAATCGCACATCGATAGGCGATCCGTTGATGATAGGGCTGGGTGGATTCATCCACACAATCCACCTCACGTAGGCTATCATGGCAAAGTCAAAAAGAAAGCAGACGTAAGGAAAGGAGCGATAAGCGCGGTTAGCGCTACTTTTCTTATTACTACGCAGGTTAGCGAGCAGCTTACTGATAGGAGAAATGTATGTTTCCGACATTTCTCATGTTATTTTGGTGAGGAACGCCTACTATGCATCTCATTAGCGTTGAGATGCTGGGCGTTAAGGAAACAGGTGCTGAGGCATGGATTCACGTGATAGCTTGACCTTGCTGATAATGCGATAAAATTACCGCCGCTTTTCGCCGAAAATGGACGATAAAGCAACGATAATTTTATCGCGGTGCCTTGATGATATGCCCCTACATATCTCCCATCCTCATACCTTGCCCTTCTAGCTCAGCTTCATGTTTTTGAACAACAGTTTAATTCATTATAACAGTCTCCTGGAGGACAACCTGGCGTGTCTCCAGATACCCCAGACTGGTATGGATAATGTCCATGTACCTAGATAGCTTTCTCAACACCACCTGTGCTTTCCAGTGTGCCATTTTCAAAGCGAGTGAATCCTTCCTATACTCCTACCTAACAAGCTGTAGAAGGTCAAATATAGTTGTCATTTAGGGGTAGGAGTAGAGGCGGCGACGTTACTAGCACAAACATTTTTAAGGGAGTCTATTCTGGTTATCTCCAATGAGCAGTTCTGCCTCCTTCGCTAAGGTGAAGGAGAGTTGCCCCACTGCTATTTGAGCAGTGCAAAAAATAAAATGATAATAGCAAGATGTTATTATCATTTTATTCTCCTGTGCAGAACTAGAGCCGGGGTGGGGCTGAGCAAAGCGAGGAGTGGTTTGCACTCCATAAGTGCTCATAAATGTTTGGCCGGCCCTCCTGAGCCAGTAAAACATTCATGACCACTTAGCATGTTCTCCACCCGCCTGTGTTGCACAGCCAAATGGGGAATATGCCCAGGCTCTGCTTGAACGACCAAACAGGCACCTCAGACCAATCACGGCGCTGCAGCGTCATGATTGGCTGGGAGGTCCAGGAGCCTCTGTGCTTCTGGCACTGCCAGCAGAGTGAGGATGGGGCAGAGGCATGCTAAGGCAGCGGAGGAATTTTGTTTTTGTTTTAATACATTACTTCACCTCACCCTTTCCGAAGCAGCCGCCACTGCCAGTGAGCTACACCCAGCGTTCCCCTGAGGGCGACTGAAGCACTAGTCCCGGTTTCGGGGGGATAACGTGTTGGGGGGTGGGAGTGTTGCCTGCGAACTGGGGAGGGAGGAGGAAGAGAGTTTGTTGGTGTTCCAAACTCTCCGGATCCCATAAAATGTCTTCCTGCTCCTTGGCTAGAGCAGTGTCCAGGTCTCCCTGGATAAAAACTTTAGATACCAAATCCTCCAATTGCGTTATTGTTAGGGGGCCATTCACCACTGCTTTCAGATCGGAACCAGCAATAACTCTCCCAGCCATGCTGTCTGTACTGTGCAGCAGTGATTCCCTACACTTTAGTGCAACATTGTCATTTGATCCGGGCACTGAATCCTCACCATAAGACAGACTGCCCGCCTCAAAAAGAAAGTAGAAGTCCTTTGCAGTTTCCAGAGACTTAGGGCCGGACTGCTGCTGACTAATTCTGATGACCATGTCCTGCCCCCATCTTCTTTGTGGAGATCTTCGCCCTGCTGTATAGTTTGCCCCTTCCAACCCTCCAAGTCCTCCTAGGTGGGGTGCAAGGCTTAACCGGGCTGCGAGATGGCCACTCTCTAGCTAAGCCCAAAATCCTGCCATCGTACACCGCACAACGAGCTGAAGATAGTCTCCGTAGTGACCGCAACCGTTGCAACCCCTGGTGGAGCATTTAAGCACTGTTTGCTGAGACCTGTGACCCTCTGTGTCGAGTGAACGCTCAGCTATTGCACCCCACCTAGGATGCCTGAGCGCACTGCATGACCACCAAGGGTGATGGCAGCTGACAGCTCGTGCAATAGCTGAGCACCATGCGACTGAGCTTGGATGGCTGTCCCGTTCTGTGCCTGCGGCTCCCATCTGGTCAGTGCCACCACATCCTCCCTTATTACATTTCCCTCCAACTGCTTCAGCACCACCAAAGGGGCCCTCTTACCTACCTCCCCTTTCTCACAGATTTTCACAGTTGGCATGCCCCCTCTCTGATCAGCAGTGGGGTGCGCTCTTCAACGGGGCTACATGACAGCTCATACTCATGAGGAGACCAGGCCCGGTGTGGCCTCCGCAGAGGTCACCCACCAAATCTGGACATGCTCATGCCACCTTGTAATGCGTTCCATCCAGGGCGTGGTTGGACTCTGAGCATACAGCAGAGCCTGCTATCTTCTACAGTTTCCACGACCCTTGCTCCCTACCTCACGGACCGTCCTGTTCATTATGCGCAAGGGCCACTCCCTTCACTTGACCTGCTTTACCGGGTGCACATCAGCCACATCTGACACATACCCCAGCCATGAGAAAGCATGATGCCAAACTATTGTTCGAAGGCAGGGGCCTCACCTGCCAAGTAGACCAGAGACCGCGATCAGAGGTCTCCGTGGAGCGTTCTGGGAAGGACAACCAGCAAGACATTGACCTCAAGGAACTTCTAATAGACTTGAAGACAAGTCTGAAGGTCATAGATGCAAAACTAGACATCCTCACTAGCTGCTTGGATCATGTTAAACAATGCAGCAACAAATATGAAGATAGACTACATCATTTGGAAAACCACATCCCGGAAGGAGACGACGCAAAGACGGATTCTAAAGAACATCTTTTATTTTAATAGTTTTTTATAGAGCAAACATGACCCTTGCGGGTATCAGAGCGCTTTATAAATTTACAGAGAGCAGATTAGTAGATACAGTAATATCAAATTCACTATACATTCAGTAACAACCGAAAATCGTTGTTCCATCGCTAATAACAACATAGAGCCTAGTTACGATGTCAGGCGGATTCATGTCAGCCCAACACTGTATCGGTCTGGAACCACCTGACATTGGGCAGGCGGCTCTGACCGCCTGATTTGGATGCCAACATCCATAGGGCGGTCATAAACATCCATTCCACAATAGGAGCTTGTGTGACGGGCAGAATAGGCCCGCAGCACAAGCTTCCATTGTAGAATGGGGGTTACAAACATCCCTGCACTGTGTGGCAGGTAACCTGCGGTGCCTGCCACACGGTGCAAGGATGTTGAAGGGGTTACCATAGGGTGCCCTCCAGGCCTCATTGCGTAGGGACAGCTGGGGAGGGGGCCCTGCTAGAGGCCCCCAAAGACACTTTCCGACAGCCTTTTCATGTTGCAAAGGCCAACATGATATGGCTGCCATCACAATCCTGAGAGGCCGAGCTGAGCCTGGCTCCACCATCATTAGAGGATTATGGTGTGTTTCGACGTGTCGAAGCGCCGTGGATGGTCTCTCCACCCAATGCCTCTGCCCCAGTATCATAATGAAGCGGACGGACCGCAGGGTCAGATATCGGAAGGACCGCAACCGACTGTCGGACATATGTCAAAGTCCTCAAACTAATCAAGACCAAAAACAAGGACCTCGAGGCTCAACAATCGACGAATCACGGACATCCTGTTGTCCACAGCAATCAACAAAATGGAGGACTTTGTGGAGACCATGCTTCGTGAACTATTTAGGGAGGGTCTGTCCATAGTCTTCATCATCAAGCGTGCTCACAGCTCGCTGGGCCCGCGGCCCGCTCTGTGCGCACCGCCCAACCCTATAGTCACATGCCTTTTAAATTATTGGGATCGCAGTGTGGTCCTGTGGCTTGCACACAAGTGTGTTTCTATCCACTATCACGGAAACAGCATTTCCTCTATCCAGATTTCACTCTGTCGATGCAGGCTGCCGTGGCAAATTCCTGCCCGCCAAACGGATACTCCAAAAAGCAGAAATTTCCTATGCACTATTATACTTGGCCAAGTCGTGAATCACCGTTGAGGGCAAATCACAAATTCGTGAAGCTGCCACCAAGGGAGAATGCTCATCCAGGGACTCGCCACATACATCCGAAGCAAACCAACTAAGTGATAATGACACAAAACTCTAACTCTGGTTTTCTTTGTGTCATCCTTTCATTGCTGGCCACTTTTGTCTCTGTTATTGTTCTAAATATACTTATGGTCTGACATGCCACACCCTCATTACAGTTTTTGTTATGATGATTGTGTGGTACATATTTCAAGATTCATTTATACTGGGTCACCTCTTGTGTTTCTTTTGGTTCGGCCACCCAGCCGTTATTGGCAGGGTTGTATTCCTCGTTACTCTCCGTCCCCAGGGTGGTGTCCCACTCACACCACCAAGCGGAATGGGGAATGTTGGGATGGGGAGGCGGTATTGTTCTTCTCAAGCAGGTTCATGGGTTGGAGTGGGTAGGGGCAGGTGTCTGGTTGTTCATTTTGATTGTTTGCCCCTGTCATTTTTTTCTTTCCCACCCATGATCCTGCCACAGCACATTGATCTACCCTCTTCTAATTGCACCTTCCTTGATATGTTACAGGGGCTAGCTCAACCTCTTGTTTATCACCGTGTGGTACCATGACCACCCCTACATGCATAACATGGAATATTTGCGGTCTTAAAGACCACAGAAAGGCACACTTAGTCCACGCATATCTCACTAGACACAAAGTAGACATCTGCTTTCTGCAGGAGAACCATCTAACAAGTTTGTAATTCTCAAGGCTGCATGCCCAAAGGTATGGGGAATCACATAACTCATTCTACTCCAAATGCGCTAGAGTCGTACCATTATGCTGCTTAGGGGGCTCTGTGGCGTTTGACACTGCCATATTGACAGAGAAGGGTGATATGTCATATTGGCTGGCTTACTACATAGGAAACCAGTGGTCCTGGCTGATATATATGGGGCCAAGTACAGATGACCCCAAGTTTTTCTCTGGGATCTAGAGGCTGCTTTAAGCCTCGGTCCCCGAGCTATCATATTGGGTGGAGACTTTAATGTAGCTTCTGACAATCGGTTAGACCGATCTGGTACCTCCAGGCGCCCACATCCCAGTGCTGCATTGACACTCAACACACTCATCTAAGAGAACTGCATACAGGACGTTTGAAGACACACACACATGAGCACTCAGGAGGGCACTACCTCTCAGAGCACACCCCGGTCCTGCTGGATATGCAAATCTCCCAAGTACTGCCCCGACCATTCGCCTGGCGGCTGCTACCAGATACTCTGCTTGATACGATTTTTTTATAAAGAGATCCGTGGGGACAGAATAGACTATTTTGTCAACAATGTGGTCTCTGTGCAGTCACCTTTTAAACTTTGCAAGGCCTTCAAGGTTTTTATACACAGCGCATGCATTGCAAAAAAAGTCGGGAGTGCTGAAGGCCACCCGAGGCCACCTCACCCAACTCAAGAAGGATATCCAGGCCCAGGAGATGGAATATTTCTGATCCCAGGGTGTTACCGTACTGGCCCATGTTTGTAAAATACTGTCTGAGTACCAAGAGGAAGCTGTTCAGGAAACTCATTACTTACACTGAGACCTTCAGGCTTGACAAATAGGAGAGAGTGATCGCCCTGGTAGGACACTTGCGAGAATGCTACGCATCAACCTTTGTGATGGAACTACTGGACGAAGAGTCTAAACCCATCTCCTCCCCACCGGAATTATTACATGTATTGTCCTGCTTCTATTCCCATCTCTACACAGCAAACCCCGTCATAAGTCCAGCTAAATTAACTGCATACTTTGATACTATACAGCTCGATCTGGCTCACCGCGCTTATTTAGATTCGCCTATTACTACGAGGAAGTAGAAAAGGTCCTTATGAGCCTACCTGGGGACAAGGAACCCAGACTTGATGGCTTGATGACTATCTTTTAGAAGGCGTTTGCCTCCCTACTAGCTCTGCATCTGCTTGCTATATTCAAAGACTCCTCAGAAGCAGGGTCACTTGCTGCCCTCGCTAAACGAAAGGCGGTCATAATAACACTCCTTAAACTGGACAAACCGGCCGACCACTGTGATTGCTACAGACCTCTCTCATTAATTAATGTTGACAAAAAGAGCTATGCTAAGGTCCTTGCTAACCGCTTGCTAACACTCCTGCCAATTATAGGTCGGCCCAACCAATCAGGTTTTATTTCCGGTCGCTCCACATCGCAGAACCTCTGCACCATCTTTTCGCTTATGCATCATCTCGATCCCCAGACCTCTGCAATTGCTGCTCTTCTAGATGCCATGAAGGCATTCGAATCCCTGAAATGGGCAAACCTCTTTCCACTGCTCGCACACGTTGGCTCCAGCCCTCAATTCATCAGGCAGATATATCTCCTTTACACCTTTCCTACTGCTTGGGTTAGATTGAATGGGCTCTCTGACAATTTATCCATTGTATGCAACAGGACTACCAGCTGTCGCCGATCCATTTTGCGACAGCAATGGGGCCATTGGCGGCAAGGCTCAGGCAGTGTCATGTGAACAGGGGCATCGGCTTCACCACCACGGTACTGGTGGTCTTGATGGATGCTGATGATAGTACCCTTTACACAAGTGACACACAAGATAACCTGGCCCGATGCACAAGTTGGTGCATTATGGTGGATATTCAGGCATTCAGATGAATTGGTCCAAATCTATTCTATTTCCCCTCACGGGTGCAACACTACTGTTAGACCTGGCACCATTGGCGAGGGTCTCCCGTCCATTTTTTGCTGTTGCCTCATGTGTTTGTGCTGGTTTTAGATGCTTTGGGCACTGTGCCACTTCTGTCCAGTGCCACAGTGCCAGTGCTCCCTACTGTAAATTGATGTAGTCAATTTACAGTAGGGAGCACTGGCACTCTGCTCCCTACTGTAAATTGTAAATAATCAGTGGTTCCATGATTGGATGTTTGGTTTACTTGTCAGACCCTAGTACAGTGCACTGAGTGTGCCCAGGGCGTGTAAATCCAAATGCTGCTAGTGGGCCTGCAGCACTGATTGTGCCACCCACGGAAGCGGCCTTGTAAAATGTGTCTAAGATCTGCCATTGCGGAGCCTGCGTGCAGTCTGGTACTGTCATGCTGACTGGGCAGTTGCACCCACTTGCCAGTCCCTAAACCTTCCCTATTCTTCATATTAGTCACCCCTATGGTAGGCCCAAGGGCAGGGTGCATTGTAAGTATAAGGTAGGACAAGCCCTGATGTGTGTGGCATGTCCTAATAGTGAATTACAGCCATTTTCGTTTTTCACTATTGCAAGGCTACCTGTTATCCATAGGCCAGAATGGGCTACTGGATTGTTACATGTTTATAATCCTAGCAGACTCAGAGAACATGGTAGAAATTCGAGTTTAGTATGCCTGGACTCAGAATAATAAAATACATCTTTTAGTAAAGTTTATTTTAATATTCTGTGTTTGCAAATACCACTTTTAGAAAGTAGGTATTTGCTTGCCTAACTATTTGAGCCGGCTCTGCGAGGTTGTGTATTCCTTGTCTGGGTTTGTGTGTGACAGGACTGGGGAATTCCAGGAGACAGGCTGGGGCTGCCCGGTGGTGAATAGGGAGATCTGCATCTAGATGGGAGGGAGGAGTTGCACCTGGGACCTGAATAGGGCTGGGCCTTCCCTCTACAATGCTGGCTCCACCCCCTGCGGTGTGTCTGATGTCTCTGCCCTGCACACTGAAAGAAGAAAAGGAAGACTGTCAACAAAGTGCGCCTGGACTGTACTTGCCTTCCACAAGGCTGACTTCACCGTGAAAGGAAAGGAGAAGGAACCTGAAGAAACTGAGGAGGGACTGTTCCCAAGCTGAAGTGCTGCTTGGGGGATTGGCCTGCAGTGGTTGCCTGACTGCCAAAGAGAGGAGAAAGAACTTTGGACTTTTCTTTCAACTTGTGCAAAGATCTCCAAGGGCTTGGAAGAGAGCTTGCCCCCTGACCGAAGTCCCAGGACCAGTGGACTTTCCCTGCCTTTGCGAATTGCTGCTGGAAACAAGTGGCTACAGAGGCAGGGAGTTGTGACCGACTCTCACAACCGGCCCAGAGTCCTGTAGGCACCGCATCAAGCGACGTCCGCCTCGAACAACGCAAGCTCTGCGCTCACTGACTCCGTCCTGACGCCGTCACCGAGCCGTAGCCTGCACCGCGACTGGAAGGACACCGCGATGTGTAACGCCTCTCTACACCAAATCGAACTGGTCTGACCAACGCCGGCACTGCTGCTGATTTCGAGTCCTGCGACCGCACCAGATTTGGGCACTGCCTCGCAAGCTTTGCAACGCACTGCCCGACTCGCACCGCTATCCGGACTGATCGACACCAGCTCCCAAACTCTTCTTGTTCGCCGCACCGTAAAGCTGGAAGCACCACAACGAGCAACGTCCGCCTCGAACAACGCAAGCTCTGAGCTCACCGATTCCGTCTCCATGCCGGCAACGAGCCGTAGCCTGCACCTCGACTGGAAGGACACTGTGACCTGCAACTCTTTATTTTTCTACACCGCGACGAACCCCGGAACCGGCTCGCACATCCGTGCCGGCTGCCTCAAGGAAAAGGTACTGTGACTGAGTCTGTCGACATTTGAGTGGGCCCGAACCTCCACGGTCCGCTGGATTTGTTAGACTCTGTGTTCTTTTCAGCAACGCTATAACCGGACATGGCTACCGGCTCGCACGGAACCTTGAATTAAGCCTTTCTAACCTGAACTCTTGAAACTTAATAGTACTGTGGATTCTTTCTGTCGTTTATTGGTCTTGTGATAACTCTAGATAAAGTATACTTATTTTTTATATAAAACCTGTGTGGTGTCACTGGGTTACTGTATGTGGTCACAACTGCTTAACTTACATCGCCTCTGAAATGAGCCTTGACTGCTCGCGCCACGCCGCCTAGAGGGTGAGCAGGGTTAATTTTGAGAGAGTAATTCCCTTGCCCTGACTAGAGGAGAGGGTCCCTGCTTGTCACAAGTACTTACCTGTGCCAACCAGAGACCCCCAATTCTAACAACTACCATTCCACGTGGATAGACTGTGCATTACCCTGGCCCTTGACAAAGGCACTATATGTAATCTACAAAGCACTGAGAGCGTAGATCGACACACTCGCATGTGTAAGCTGGCAATGGGAGGGTTTGCAAAGACGGGCACAGCTGACATGCCGGGTATGTCTCAGACGTACCTGGCTCTATTTCCCTATTTACTTCCCTGTTATTACTTTTAGCCAAATGTAAGGTGACCATGTCTTGTGGTCGGAAACCTGCCTCTACCACATGGGCATGGCTGACTGACGTAACTTATTGTCAGGATCTTCTTTCCAACTACCACGAGCTGATACCAATAAGCTCCTGTCCCAGAGACATATTGGAGCCCTTTGTATTTCCTTTCTTTGTCACAGAGACTCAGATTTGCCAGTAGTAGGTGAAATTGAACAGGGGGAACATTCTGACCAGGACTGCAATCCGCTATCTACTGCAACGCTCCAAGGGTAACATTGTATAGCAGGCATGTTCAGATGTCAGTGAGACTGTGGGTGTAACACGGCCTACGGGTTGCTTGCACACCATGCTTGGTAACAAGTCGTAATATGTTGTGCTTACATGTCATGGAGTCTATATTCTATCCCCTGCACCTTATTCTCTCTGACTTTACTGCAGATTGTATCTTTGTGTCTCCCCTCCCTGTACGGGATGCGGCGTGCTGCGACCGACGACTACGTGGTAGCACTATTATTGGACTATGTGTGGATATGTGTGGGGTAGTGAATGTACGTGAGTGGTGGGCTAAGTAAAGGTTAAAAAATACCTGGCTCGTGGGGTGAAAAATAGACTTTTATTAAGCCCCCGGCTGGTATCATTAAAAGGGGTGCAGTGAGAGGTTGTTAGTGTATAATTATGTACATCAACCTCATTTGTGCGTCAATCAATAAGCAACAACACAGGGGGAATCAACAAAGCCTTTACACTCAACTGGAGCAACAACACAGGTGGAATCAACGAAGCCTTTACACTCAACTTGAGCAACAACACAGGTCAAATGGCCACATGACTGATGGGCCGCTCTGATGAATTAAATTTTTTGATATTATGATGTACTCCAGCTTTGGATGAAGACTTATTTATTTATTTATTTATTTAAGGACTTGTAGAGCGCGACTTAACCCGTAGGCATCAAGGCGCTAGAGGATGGTAAAAAGAAAGCTCAAAACTCAAGAGTCGTCAGAGGAAAAGTTACAGATATGCTTTCTGAAATAGCCAGGTCTTAAGGGCTTTGCGAAACAGGGTATGGGAAGAGATCTCCTTAAGCTCACTAGGGAGTTTATTCCAGAGTCTGGGTGCTAGAAAACGAAACGCCCTTCCCCTCCATCTAGCTTTGAAGATACGGGGAACAGCCAGCAGATTTTTACTGGAGGAGGGAAGTGCTCTACCGGGGGTGTAATAGGCCACAAGAGCACGAATGGCTTCAGGCCCAGACTCATTAAGGGCACGAAGAGTAAGGCAAAGAGCCTTAAAATTAATCCTCGCTTGCACGTGGAGCCAATGCAGGTTCATTCTGATAGCCGTGCCAGAGGAGCGTTTAGGAGCCCCCACAACAAACCGGGCAGCCACATTTTGTACCGTCTGAAGGCGCTGGACCAGACCATTGCTAATGCCCAAGTACAGCGCATTGCAATAGTCTAGCCTAGATGCAATAAGGGCAACTGCAACTTGTTTGCGTGCATCGGGGGAAAGATAATGAATAATTTTCCTGAGGATTCTCAGAGCATTGCAGCAGGTGGACACAGTCCTACTGACCTGCTTGTCGAGCGAAAGAGTGGTATCCAGGAAGACCCCAAGATTGCGAGCAAAAAGGGACGGCAGGGGGCAGGTACCAAGAACAGCAGGCCACCAGTCCATTGACCAAATGTCACTCTTGCCCCCAAAGATGAGGACCTCCGTCTTCTCCCCATTCAACTTGAGGAAGTTCTTAATCATCCATCCGTCGACCGCCTCCATACAGTTTTTAAAGTTATGGGCAGTTATGGTCACAGATTGAGAAATAGAGACCATAATCTGCGTGTCGTCGGTGTAGCGAAGAGCTTCCAACCCAAAAGATCTTATGAGTCTGGCGAGTGGGGCCACATAGACGTTAAAAAGCGTTGGGCTCAAAGAAGAGCCCTGAGGCACCCCACACTTCACAGGCTTGATGGGTGACAAAAACCTGCCCAGCTTAACCCTCTGTTTCCGTTGGTCAAGGAAAGATGATAAGAGGCTAAGTGCAGGGCCCTTGACTCCCAGCCCACTGAGTCGGTTGGCCAGAATGGTAGGGGAGAGAGTGTCGAAGGCCGCCGTAAGGTCTAATAACACCAGCAGAGTAGTCTGGCCCGTGTCGACCTTGGACCGAATACTATCGACAACCACTGAAAGCGCCGACTCAGTGCTATGAATCCTACGGAAGCCATGTTGTGAGGGATCCAAAGCATTGGTGCTGTCAAGGAAAGCACTCAGATGAGAGTTAAGATAGGTCTCCAGGAGTTTAGCAGGGGCTGGAAGAAGGGAGATCGGATGAAAATTCTTTAGGATCTAAAGTAGGTTTTTTTAATAAGGGCTTGACAACGGCCAATTTCCAAGACAGGGGGTACTCCCCCTCTGCAATTGCCAGATTCATTATATCCATCAAAGGGGGCAGGATGGTCTGTCTACAGTCTTTAAGATCTCTTAAAGGACAGGGGTCAAGCGGCGACCCAGACTTAAGCTTGTCAAGCAGCGTGCCAAGATGTTCAAGAGTGATAGGGGGAAACTGAAGAAGAGAATGAGAAGGGGCCGGAGGTGGAATTTCCGATATAGGGATAAAGGGAATGGGAGGAGGGGAACTAGATTTGAGGGCTTCCAGGTCTGTGTAAATATCCAAGATCTTCACGTGGAAGAAAGTGGAGATCTGATCACAAAGATCCTGGGAGGCTGTAATAGGATCAGGTGTCTGAATAAGGGAAAGATTATCAACTATCTTAAACAGATCCCTGGGTGACTTAAGAGCGGACGTTAGTTTGGAGTAGTACGCCTGTTTTTCAGTCAGGACCGAGGCTTTATAGCCTTTGAGAAGGATTTTATGTTTATTCTTCTCTATGGGGTCCAAGTGTGCCCTCCAGAGGCTTTCCTGCCTCCTGCATCCTTGTCTGAGAATCCTAAGGGATTCCGAGAACCAGGGGGCCGAAGGCCGTTTCCTGGCAGAATAGCGTTGCTGGGCTGGCGCAAGCGAATTGACAGCCTCCGCTATGGTGTTAGAAAGATGAAGAGCCACAGTGTGAGCATCCTCAGAAGGCCGAAATTTAAAAGTGGATAGAAAGGGGGTAAGGGAATCGTTGTTAATTTCCCTAAAGTTCCTCCTCCATACCCAATTGGTGTAACCAGGCTGAGTGACAGCAGGAGGGGAGAAAGAGAAGTCAAGGGGAACGGCAAAATGATCTGACCATGATAAGGGAAGGGGCTCTATACCATTGGACTTTTATGATTATTGTTTCCTTGAGGGTTTATCATTACCCTCGGAGGACGGTTGGGCCCACGGGTCGAACTATACATTTTAGGCCCTTTCTTTACTCATCCCTTTTGAATTTGATTGCAACAGTCCACAGGCGATGATAGGAGGTACATGTGCCAGGACTTGGGGCACCTCTGAGATTTATTGATGTTACATATGCAACTTTCCTTGTCGCTTTATATAATACGGTGTGACGGCTCGTGTGCCAGATCGTGGGCACCGCTGGTTCTCTTGGATGAAATAGATGCAACCTTCATCTTTTATCTATATAAAGATTGTGTGAAGATGGAACATATGAATATGTCCGACCTTTTATGACCAGGGACTCCATGTACTAAATCTCACTAAATTATCGAGCCCTGACGAAGTTCCATTGGAAGAAACGTGTTGGCTGAGGCCTTTTAAAAAAAAGATTGGAATAATAAAGAACTCTATAGTTAAAGATATTGGAAGTTCTCTGACTATTGCTTCTTTGTGCACCGTCCTTTTTCGAACAAGTCCAAATATAAAACCCTTAACAGTAGATTGAGGGTCTTTTAAAACTAGAAGCGTAAATTTGTTGACAAATATCACATTGTCGAATATTGTTTCTGATTTGTTTAAGTAAAGATGGCCACCAGTAGCATTGCTCCAGTTGCATCTATCCCAGCATGAGCAGACGCCATTCCCTCATGGGCTGCGCTGATTCGGTCTAATCTAGACAGTTTATTAGGAGTTATCCTATCTCCCACTCCGGACATGGAAACCACAGGAATGTTACCTGAATTGAATGTGCAGGAGTATTAAACAAGAAATCCAGTTGGAAGTGTTTCACTCTTTACTGTTGATTTTTTCAGTGGTCTTGTTAGGATCGCTAATTTAACTCTTTCCATGCTCATGATGAGCTCAGCTCGTCATGATGCACGGTTGAGCTGTGCTGGTGACGAGCTCAGCTCGTCATGAAACAATGGAAATAATCAAAAGTCAGCACGGGAGGGGAAAACACCTAGCAGCCAAGGTGTTAACAGTCTGCACTGCAGCCTTTGCAGCTAAGTCAGGAGCATGGCTCCCTGAATCCTGTCACCTTGATGGCTAAAAGTGTGTGTCATATGGGTCAGTGGAAGCTTGTCTTGTAAGACAGGCACCTTTCCCCAGCTCTGTTTATTCATGATTGGGTTCCCTTCTGAAGCTTTGAATCCATTCAGGTGCCAATGTTTTAAATCTATATTGTTACCTTACACACAGAAGTATGAATCAGAAATTATTAGTGTGGGAACTGAACGGTCAGCCTTCTGCAATGCAAGTGCGAGGCGTGAATTTCTGTATGTTGTGCGCGCTGTCTGGTGTAGGTGTTTTGTGGGTGGAATTCACAGTCTTTAACAACACCCTGTACTGCAGTGCAGGCTGAGGAGTACTTTTGTTTAGTTCTAACCATGGGGTTGTGCCGCGTTGCATATGCGGGGCCCCTAGTGGTACAAAAGAGCCTCCGAGTGAGAAGCGTGCGGATGGCCAGGAGACTGGTAAGATGGCTCTTACCTTGTGTCTGACTGAGCTGAGGAAATTGACTAGTACCATATATGAGCTGGGATTGAGACCCTTGCACCTAATGGGGTAGTATTTACCAGCTACTTTAGAGTTCAAGTGATTGATCGGGCTTGACTTTAGTGATCGCGGTGGAGAGCGTCCACAAGCTGGGGATTGGCCAGAACTGTAGTGATCCTATTGGCCTTAATGAGCAACACCTTAGGTGATCTGCAGAGACACAACACCCAGAGAGTCCGCGTAAGAGATGATGTTAAGGTTGTGTTGACGCACGATGGAGGCAAGTGGGCTCATGTAAACGTTGAAGAGGGTGGGACTGAGTGATGATCCTTGTGGTACGCCGCAGATGACTTCGGTGGCCTCTGATTTGAATGGGGGGAGGCGGACTCTTTGGGTTCTCCCGGCGAGGAATGAGATGATCCAGTCCAAAGCTTTTCCTTGTATACCGACGTTGCTGAGGCGTTGTATGAGGGTGCTATGACAGACTGTGTCGAAGGCGGCGGAGAGGTCAAGTAGGATGAGGGCAACTGTTTCTCCGTTGTCCAGTAGCGTTCGGATGTCGTCTGTAGCAGCGATGAGGGCGGTTTCGGTGCTGTGTTTGGCTCGGAAGCCGGACTGTGTGGGGTAGAGGGAATTGTTGGATTCAAGGAAGGCGGCGAGCTGACTATTGACGGCTTTCTCAATGACTTTGGCAGGGAATGGGAGGAGTGAGATGGGGCGGTAGTTCTTAAGTTCAGAGGGGTCTGCTGTGGGTTTCTTCAGAAGGGCGCTGAGTTCGGCATGTTTCCAGCTTTCTGAGAAGGTAGCGGAGTTGAAGGAGCAATTGATGATGTCGCGGAAATGGGGTGCGATGATGGTGTCTGCTTTGTTGAAAATGTGGTGGGGACATGGGTCGGTTGGCGATCCTGAGTGGATGGAGTTCATCAGGCGGATGGTGTCTTCAGTAGTGATTGGGTTCCAGGCGCAGAGGTTGTGAGGGTGCTGTTTTGGTTCGGAGGTGGGTCGAGAGGATTGTTCTTCGGACTGGTTTTCAAAGCTGTTATGAACGTCGGCGATTTTGTTGTGGAATTAAGAGGATAAAGAGTCGCAGAGGTCTTGGGAGGGAGTGATGTCGTTTGTGCCGGCGGTGGTCATGATCATGGGATTCAGGGATCTCTGGAGACCAAAATTGACACAGTATCCATGGAAGTCACACTAGTTCGGACAGATGTCCACAAATGAGTGCCCGAAAGAAGGAAGCAGAGGACTCACGACCCTCAAGGCTAAGACTGCAACCTGCAGAAACAAGTCAATGAAATACGCACTACCACAAAGGTCTTGGGGCCAAAACTAGAATATTTTGAGGGGCGCTTGAAGAGGAGAAACATCTATCAGATTGTGATCCCTGAGAGGGCGGAGGGCGCGGCAGTCAATCTGTGTGCAGCCTTGAGGACTATCTAACTCTGTTGAAAGGACTCACAGGATCTCGGGTACCATGCCCAAGCTGGGTGCGCCACCCACATGATATTCGCCCTCCTGAACAATTTTAGAGATCGCAACGTAATTCTTCATGCGACCTGAAGTGTCCCTCCTGTCAAATTCAAAAATGCAACTATCAGCTTTTTCCTGGACTTCACACTCTGAGTCCAGTGACTCCGCTGTAGTTTTGTAGAAGTGAAACGAGTCCTAAGGGAGAAAGACCTGAAATATTCTATGATGTTCCCGGCACAATTACAAGTGGTGGGTGAAGGGAAGGTACTTTGCGACCCCTGATGGGGTATCAGACTGGCTTGATGGATGGCAGGGGTGTGGAATTTAATAAAATATCTGTTATCAGTGGGACAGGTTGCTAGTCCTGTAAAAAAATCCACTTGTCCCTTTGATGTTACATAGTGCAGCGACCAATAATGGGACCAATCTCATTATATAAAAGCTCTGATATTAACCTTTCTGATTATGCTAGGGCTCATACTATAGTACGGCTTGAATTCTAGCAGCTTCCTTATTTTGCCACCTTTCTGCAGATCTACATACTAGGTCTGTAGGTAGTGTTAAACAATGGTACAAGGGTTGGAAATCCCTTTTGAGTCTGTGTAAACCTGTTTGAGGGTTTTTCACCAGCTTTTCTCTAATCTTTTCACATACTGAGGAAGGTTGGAAATTTACTCATGACAATGGCAGAAGTAAAACTTTTTCCAGGGTTGGGAAAAAAGTAGTTGGAGAGAAAGTGAACTTGTAAACCCTCAACAGATTTCTGCATGAGGAAATCTGCACCTGCATATTTACTTGTGGTAAATATGAGTACACAAATATTTTCTAAGAGTGCAATTTCCTGGCCTAGTTTTGCAAATTCCTATGAATTCATGAAAGCTGTATATCTGCACTAATGCAAGAACATATGCCCTGGGTGCAATTTTGTGACTTTCCATAAGAATTGGACCCCTAAATCGGTCTGAAGTTAACCAAGACATTTTTTTAAAATTACAATTCTATCTCTCTATCTATCCAGACTGGCTTCCGCTCTTTCACAAGGAACATATTGGCACACAAAGTAGTTTTGTTCAGTGCCAGGGACTACTGGGGCAATGCGAGCTTTTTGAGACAAAAAATAGTATTGCTTTTTGTTAATGTTTGTTATAATGTGAGGGCCCACAACATTTTACAAAACCATATCCATACAAGAAATGCATTGACATAACCGAAAGGCTGTCTGCAAATATCAGACCTATTGGTTGTGCCAATGCTTGTTTATTTTAATGTTTCCAATTATCTTGTTGAAACTGGTTGCACTGATTTTCCATTATCAATATTTTTAGGAAATACTAGTATGCATCAACATATTTGACTAAATAGTGCTTCAAAAAAAGGTTACCTACAGTTTCAGGTAGTTCAGCAAAAGTTTTTTTCCTAGTTGCATTTTATTTGAAAGCTTTTACGCTTCTGCAGTCATTTGAATCTAATTAGAGAGCATTCTGGGAGCACTGTATGCAGCCTCATATTATTAAACTTTGAAAAATGCATGTCCTTTTTTTGCTGGAAACACTGTTGGTAGTGCAGGCCGAGCTTACAACATTTCCTTAGTGCACTCACACTAATAAGAAAGGCGTTGTGTTAATGAACAATAGATGCAAGTTTGAACAGCATTAACATATGGACACAGATATTATCTTAACTGCTGATAATGCCCTTCCCTGATCCATAAAGTGGTATTGTAAACTGCTAGCAAAAGGCTTGTTCTACAGGTAGTTGGGCTTACTTGTCCTAAGGACAAAATAAACATAAAAACTTGTTGTCCTTGACACCAAACAATATGTCCTGGGTGTCTGGTTATTCCACACCCCTGGGATGGAAACCAGGAGCAGGAGCAAGACCAAGAAACCAGTCTCACTGACAGCGACACAAGGCGGGTGAAACTGATAGACATTGCAAGCCTCACTGTAGAGAACGGCTTTTTATTCTTTTCTTTTACAGGATGCTGGGCTGAATGCGAATGCGCTAAGAATGACTCAGTTGCTAATGAAAAATTTAATTTTATTAAGGGGTGACGAAGTGCACACCAGTTTCTTCCAACTCTTCCTTTTTAGTTAAGTTCATCTTTTCATTCGCGTGCTGACCCAAAAGCGTGGTCTGCCCTAAACCATGCGTTTGTATTCAAAAACCTGGAGAGGAACGATACCCCAAATCCAGATGCACAGCTAGATCTTCCTTGCATAACAAAGATGCCACAAAATTCACCATGTTTCACAAAGTTTTATTTTTCTCATTTATATCCACCATGTTTCACAAAGTTTTATTTTTCTCATTTATATCCAAAGTTTGTCATTCATCCTTGCTTATCCTCAGTTATTAATGAAGACACATGACTCTTGGTAACAAGTGAGCAATGTAAGCAGGGTGGGTTGGGAGGGAAAAGCCGTTGTTGGTGTTCAGCAGTGTCATCTATGGGTTTAATACTATCTTGGGGTGACAGGTCCTCTGCAATGTAAGGAGGTGGACAGTTTCAAGTCTGCTGTGCAGGGAGACAGGAAGGGGGCTATTCAGGGGTTTTGTTTACACTAATTGTTGTTTGGGAGGGTGGAGTTATTTTGCAAGACACTGGCACTGACAATGCACATACACATCCATTCCTGTGTTTTTACTTGTACCATAGGGCAGAGGTGTGGAACTGTTAGGCTGGCGACGCCTCTGGCTCTTGGATACACCTGGATGACTCCACTGCCAGGTCAAATGTAAAAGCGTTGTTCTGGAATGTCAATGGCCTAGGAGATAAAAAAAGAGGGGTGGTGATACCAATCAAACGCCAGGCTCCTGATACTGTCTTCATCCAGGAGACCCATATGTTGGGCAACACATATCAAATACTGATTAGTTGGGGTTACAACATGGTCTCCAAAGCAGGTTACTCTACAGGATCCAGAGGAGTGGGGATTCTCATAAGAGAGTCACTCTCACTTACTATCCAACCAATTTGGTTGGATGCACATGGGAGATATGCGACCTTCACAGGTAGTTGGGAGGGTGTAACGCTCAATGTTTGCTCAGTTTATGGTCCCCTATGGTCCACAACATAGCACTTCCTGACCTAAGCGCACTATTGCTACAAAAGCTAGAAGGAAAACTGCTGATTGGGGGGAATTTAACTTGGTGTTGTGTGGGAAGCAAGATTGTTGGACTCCTAGGCTCGTGGAATTCTCCTGCTGCCCATTACATGACTTTCTTACAGTTTTTGGCCAAACTGATCTATGGCGCTCTCACAATTCCAGGCTAGAATACTGTACTTTCCATTCTGGGGCACATGGCAGCCTCTCCTAAATTGATCACCTTTTTACCCTAACGCATCTACTTCATCATTATTCGGTCGTCCAAAACCTGGCCAGAGGTATTACCGATTGCTCCCCGATTTGAGCGGCCTTTAGTCTCCAGAAGGGCGCTGAGCACAGTGAGATTTTGCTTAATCCCTGGTATTTCAGGGTGCTGTGGATTAGAGAGGGCATCATAGAAGAAACAAAGCATTACTTTTCTGAGACTGAGGTCTTGGTTGCCTCACCACACATCCTATGGGAGACATGTACAACAGTAATTAAAGGGCAGGGCCTCTCCCTGATTCTTGACCACAAAATAGACACAAGCAGCAAACTTGAGGCCCTTTAACAAGAGCTTCAGGAGTTGGAGAAAGGTCTCATCACACAAGACTCTACTGACACCCATTCTGCCCTACTGTTAAAGCAGAAAGAATAAAAAGACAAGGCTACTGACGCTGCCAAGTAGAGTCATAAAGCTACTCAATACCGCCTCTACGAAGTGGGCAACAAGGCAAGCAAACTCTTACCTTGGTAGGAGATAACAGGCAGGTCATTGGGTACTAGAGGTACACACAGACCATCAAACACTGGTGACAGATAAACAAAGGGAAGTTGATGCCTTTGCTGCTTACTACACCCAGCTATACTCCCTGGCAGTTACTGCCACGGCAGAGGAATCCAGGGAGCTCCTGGCCGACATTTGCCTCCCAACGCTTACGCATTCTGAAAGAGCTCTACTTGAGGCAGAGATGAAGGAAGCTAAAATTGTGCAGGCAATACACAGACTTAACTCTGGCAAGGCTGGCGGTTCAAACAGAGTACTGATTGATCTGTATAAACTGTTGGGAAGAGGATGCAAGGACAATTTTTTGTTGAGGCCATTTTTAGCAATAACAAAAATACACTTGGTGCAGCACTTTTCCCCAGTTTACCTAACCTCTTAAGCGCTGCTGACGGCCAACGGTCGTCACGAGCGCTACCTCCCCAGTGCTGTGCACGACCATTGGACGTCCATTCAGCACTAGTTCCAATGGACAGCGCAGCACTGGGGAGGGATATTTGCGAAGCAGCTAAGGTGTTAAAATACCCATGTTTTGCTACTTTTTGCTATTTTATAGTTTCTCCCAACATGTGGGGAAAAACAATGCAAATTTGGCATGAATAACTTTTGTGGAAAACTTTCCCAAATATTAACAGGAGGGCTCAGGACATAAGGGGTTAAGGGTTTAAAACAGTTATAATGGCTCAGCACTCTTTTTAAATATGCAATATTGTTTCTTATTCATAAATATTCAGGACCAGACTCATAATATTTCATGCACAGTTTCAATAATTTATCTCCTCCGCTAAATGTATTTGCACCAAATTCTTTATTTTTGTTCATTATCTTCTTCTTTAAAATTAATAGTTACAGTAGCCAACGCTTTTCGTCCAGATGGTCTTCTTCAGGGTTACAAATTACATGCGAATACAAAATAACTTATTTACAATATATACAAAAGGATCTTTATTATACAGTGAATTTAAACATACAAAAGTTAAAAACCAATTGCATATTAGCATGACAGTTTCAAATGTCATGTCATAAATGTGTACAGCCTAGGTTCAGCACTACGGAATACATGCAACTACAAAAGCACGTATTTACAATGTGCACAAAGCGATCTTTAACATATAATAATTATAAACATACTAAAGTTAAGAACCTGTTGCATATAAAGCATGAGAGATTCAAATTTCATTTCATTTGGGTGCTAAAATCCGATTCCTTTGGTTTAAACAATAATCCTCCATGTTTATTCTGATTGTAGTATTGATTGCGCCCAATCATCATCATGTTAAAAGAAAGAGAATTTTGAGGTGCCAAATTCTGTATGCCTTTTAATTTTTGGTGTTCAAACTGCTTTATTATATAGCACATACAATACACTGCTTCATGCGCCTACAACCCGGAGGCCGGCAGCGTCGCGAGCAATCAGTAGGAAAGCAATAGTCGGATGTACACAGCCTTAGAACCGGCATCCCGGGGGCCCGGTGGCGCAAAACAATGGTGTTAAAGGAGCGCCTGCCAGCTCGTGTGGTGAAACAGGAAATGTAAGGTAGGATGCAGTGCAGTAGAACAGGGTTTTTTGTTTTAACAGCCCCCAACATCTAACAAACCCCCCGTGTCAGGTAAAGAAATAAAATTGGTCAGTGAGTTACACCAGTCTTGAATCTGTTTCAGCACCGGTAATGCATCTATAATTTACATTTCATGCGGTTAACGCTTACAGGGAAAAACAGATTAGTCTATGTCTTCTGAGCCAACCTGTGAGACCAGGGGAGGCTCGCATATTTAACCCCTAAATTCGTTCCAGCTTGACCAGATTTCTCCCCAGTTGCGGGGGCATCCTCTTGCCGTGTATACCGCCTTTTCTTGCAGCATGTACCAATCCATGTCGCTTTACCAGTCCCTCAGTTTCGGTGGATTGGGGGCTCCCCACAGTCTCGCAACATTCCTCTTTGCCACCATCTGCCCAAGAGTCACCCAAATTTTCCCTCTGGAAGACAGGTCTGTGGGCTCCCAAATGTTCAGGAGACATCTCTTAGCCTCAAGACGGATTTCTAAGTCCTAAACCTCCTGCATACATTGCACCACCCGTCTCCAGTATCCTTGCACTTTTGGACACTCCCAAAGTATGTGGAAGAAGGTGCCTATCCCTCCACAGCCCCTTCTACAAAGCCCTTCTCCACCTCTCCCCAACGCTGCCAGCCTGGTACATGAGATATAAACCCTGTGAAGGATTTTCAGCTGGATTAACCTTAATCGGGCTGAGATCGCTACCTCCCTCGGTGAGGCGAGAACATATGACCATCCTTCATCGTCTATCTCTAGCCCGTCTGCGACCCACTTTTCTTTCAAGGGAAGGAGAGTGTCAGGGGGATTGTTGATTAATGTTTTGTATATGAGGGAGATGGCGTGTTCTGGGATGTGCCCGTCTAGCAATCTGTCCTCCAGTGGGGAGGCCTGAGATATGACGGTATCTGGTGGTATGTTTGCCAGTAGGGAATGTCGCACTTGTAGGTACCGGAAGTGTTCGGTGTGTGCCAGGTCATATGTTTCTTGCAAGTGTGCGAACGTGTGGACTCCTGTCGGTCCCCAGAGGTCTCTGATTTGTGAGATCCCTATCAGGTCCCAGTTGCGGAACCCCTTGGAGCGCCCTAGGGTGCCTAGTTTTTCGGAGGCCCATAGAGGTGTGGACATAGTGAGGACATCTGACCACCCTAGCTTCTTCTGGGCAATGTGCCATACGTGTACTGAGTGTTGGGTCGGTCCGGTGAGTTGGTGTCTACCCGGTTTAGAGTAGAATGCGATCTCGTAGTTCCCCCCCAGGAAGTAGCCATCTATCCATTCCGTACCCGGGGTCATCCCCGTCACTGTATGTCCCTTGGTTTATTGCCGATAGATGGGCCGCCCAGTAGTATTTGCGGATGTCGGGAAGAGCGATCCCACCGTCGTACCACCCCAATGTGAGTTTGTGTAATGCAATTCTAGGCGCACCGGCCCACAGAAGGTCCCGCTGCGCCGCTTCTACTGCTGCAAAGTATGAGTTGGGTACTAAGTCAGGGTAGTTCTGCAACGCGTAGAGAAACCTCGGCTGCGCCACCATCTTAAAAAGGCCCAGCTATTTTAAAGGATTTTAACGGGCCATGGCCTTTAGATAGCAAAGATGGAGCCAATTCTATTTTCATAGTTTTAATATTCACATATCTCTGTTACAAAGCTGTTGTTATAAAAGACAGTAAACTCATTCATATTCGATTGATTTTCATGAAAGAACTTGTTTCCTTAGATCCTATAAAGAGTTAAAGATGTAATTATTAAAAGAACACCCAATTGGGCTCAGTTGATGTGAATTGGTTACTTGGGAGAGGATACAATAGAAGAGAGCGCGCAAATAAGGAACACACATATTCTTTGTCCTTGTACCTCTCTCTAATAAACATGAGTCCTTACCGAGGTTCAACTTGTTTTTGGTGTGAAAGATATTCTTATGGTTCGCTGGTATATTTTCGTGACCTATTAAGAGAAAGATTTGTTATTGTAATGAAGTAAACTGAGCTCCAATTACCCCCCTTTAGCATTGTACCCTTAGAGTACTGAGGCAGAGCAGTCCAAGAATCGAAATTTGCCTAGCTTACGTAACGGTAAGTTTCAATTCTATTAAGGACACGGAGGCGAGGATTATGCTATATCTTCCTTCGCTTTATTAACATAAAGTCTCCACAGCAGCTTAGGAAAAGATATATAATAATAACAAAAAATGCTTTAAACATAAAGCATTGACGGAATATTCAACAAATCAAACAACAACTCCCAAGAGTCTCTTTGTATAATGATAGTCCATAGTCCTTCCACTCTGTCCATCACCACTATAAATCCGGACTTCTCATCTTCTTCCTCCTCTTTCTTCGCGCAGATCACGCTTAAGCCTCATTGGTCCTGTTTAGCACCCTCGTTGCCTGTCGAAAAAGAAACAGCATCAGCGAGGTGGTCCAGGAATGCGACAATAAGGCGAGGAGCATTCAGTAACTAATACAGTACCGACAATGTAAAGGAAAACGCTTTACTTACTGCCATACGGGTGGGTAGAGACACCACTGTAGCCTGGGTGGGATAATCCTCGCCTCCGTGTCCTTAATAGAATTGAAACTTACCGTTACGTAAGCTAGGCAAATTTCGATTCTATGTCAGGACCGGAGGCTTCAGATTATGCTAGTTCAAAGCTTACTTACCACCAACTGGGCTAAATCCACCACCGGCTTAAAATAAAACCTCTTAAAGGTGGAATCCGAGGACCAATCTGCCGCTCGCATTAGGTCCTCCAAACGAGCACCCACCGAGAATGCCTTAGAGGCCATGGCCCCCCTGGCGGAGTGTGCTCCAAAGAGAGAAGTATTGATGCCCGCTTCTTGCATGACACACCGCACTCACCGAGCAATAGTGGGCGAGGAGACAGCTTTGTGTGGCTTCCGCAGGGCAATCAACAACTGACGTTCGCCCGGAGGGCGTAACTCCAAGGTCAGGTCCTCATATGCTTTGAGGCATTGCACAACACACAACTTAGGAGTGTCAAGAAAAGCTGGATATGAAATGGACCGCGACGACGTTTTAGTGCGTCGGCCCACGGTAAAAGTAACCCCATCCGGGGAAAAAATGCGTGCAGATACATCCAGCGCGCGCACATCAGAGACGCGTCTACAAGAAATCAAACATAACAACATGGCTAACTTCGCCGACAGCTCCTTAAGAGACAGACAGGAATTGGCCGGCCAAGACAAGAACAAATTCAGAACCAAATTGACGTCCCACAGGACGGAGTACCTGGGTTCAGGAGGCAACGCGAGGCGGATAGCCCGCAGAAGCCGGCAAACAAAAGGATGTTCCCCTACCGGGTGGCCATCGATGTTGTCATGGCCCGCCGAAATCGCTGATCGAATAGCATTGATCGTTCTATAGGCCAAGCCCTTGTCGGCTAAATGCGCCAGGAAATTCAGCACGGGAACGAGGCCTGCGACCAAGGGATCCAAATCCCTTCGTAAACACCAACGCATCCACTTAAGCCAAGCGGATCTGTAACGCTTCGTCGTACTATCGGCCCATGCCTTGGAGAGCAAGTGCTCAGCCGACCCCGAAAGGCCTGGGAGCGACCAGCGTCTCCTGAGAGCCTCCATGCCACGAGGCGGAGAGAGTTCTGCGTGACGAGGGGATGAGGTTCCCGATCCGGATTTGTCAGGAGCAGAGGAAACAGGGGGAGTAGGATTGGAAAATCCCAAGAAAGTTCCAGAAGAACCGGAAACCACACTTGAGACCTCCAGAGTGGCGAAACCAACACCAACTCCGCTCCCTGGCGGCGTATTTGGGCCGCCGCTCGCATGATCATGGAGAACGGGGGAAACGCAAACGGTTGTTCCCGACTCCAATCCTGCAGAAAGGCGTCCGTGGCCTCCGCTAGCGGGTCCGGCCTCCAGCTGAAAAAGCGCGGCAGCTGGTGGTCGAGACGGGACGCAAAGAGGTCCACCGAAAAGGGACCCCAGAGAGTTTGCAGCCACCGGAAAACCCCCGGATCCAATTTCCACTGGCTGGCGTCCCTGAGATGTCTGGAGTGCCAATCCGCTACCTGGTTGGACTGGCCCGGCAGATACTCCGCCGTCACCGCAAAGTGACGAGACAGGCAATAGTCCCAGAACTCCTTCGCCAGGTCCGCCAAGGCGCGGGAACGAGGGCCTCCTAGATGGTTCACATAACGAACCGCCGAAACATTGTCCATCCGCAACAGGACACAGGCCTTGACCGAATCTTTGGTCCAACAACGAACTGCGAAGGAGCCCGCCAGGAGCTCCAAACAATTGATATGCAATCGTTGTTCTTCTGAGGACCAGGCGCCGCCGGTGGAAAAATCCCCGCACCGGGCGCCCCAGCCCGACCTGCTGGCGTCGGACTCTATGATCAGGTCCGGAGCCGAACCGAAGATCGCCCGACCATTCCATGCCTCCATGTGAGACAGCCACCAGGACATTTCCTCCTTCACTTCGTCCGTGAGGAGAACCCACTGATCGTAACTCATCCCACGGCGCAGATGCTGCGCCTTCAGACGTTGGAGAGCCCTGTAGTGCAGTGGTCCCGGAAAAATCGCCTGGATGGAGGACGAGAGAAGACCCACCACCTTGGCGATATGCCGCAGGGACGTACGCTCCCTCGCGACCGTCTGCCGAAGCAGGTGTCGTATTTTTGCGACCTTCCGACCCGGCAGGCTCAAGACCGCCTGCACCGAGTCCACCACGAAACCTAAGAAGGTGATCGTTTGTGTGGGAACCAACACTGACTTGGAGCCGTTGATCACAAACCCCAGTCTCTGGAGCAGACCGACAGCCTGTCGCAGCTGGCCAGCCAACACCTCCGGGCACTGCCCCATGAGGAGGATGTCGTCTAAGTACACCAACATACGGACCCCCTGACTTCTGAGAAACTCCACTACCGGGTGGAGAACCTTCGTGAAGCACCATGGGGCCGATGATAGACCGAACGGCAGTGCGGTGAACTCGAACACCTTGCCGTCCCATAGGAACTGTAGGAAACGACGATGAGGGGGATGGATGGGGACGACCAAGTAGGCATCCTTGAGATCCAGTCTCACCATCCAATCCCGAGGGAGGAGTACGTCTCGAAGGAGGTGGATACCCTCCATTTTGAAATGTCGATAGACCAACCACCCATTGAATTCCTTGAGATTGATCACAGGTCGCTTGCCCCCATCCGTCTTGTCCACTAAAAAGACGTTGCTGAGGAACCCGTGTGGGTGGCGCGTTTATAGGCGGATGGCCCCCTTGCGCAGCAAATCCGAGACCTCCCCGTCTATCAACTGCGCATCGGGCTCTGAAAAGACCATTGGGCGCGGGGGCATCGCTTGCGTGGGCTGGTCGTAAAATTCTATGTGGAACCCTCGTACAGTCTGTAAGACCCAAGCGTCTGCAGTGAGCAATTCCCACTCCTCGTAAAAGTTTGCCAGCCGCCCCCCAATAGGAACTTGATCCAAACAAAGGACACTTACCGGGGGCATTTCCTTGACCTGAGTTCTTCCTGAATCCTCTGCCGCCGAAGCGTTGCCCTCTGGTGGGGTAGAAGTTGTTAAAGTTGGCAGAGGTCTGATATTGACCTCTTCCGGAGCCTTGTCCTTTATTGTTGGTCTGCTGGCCACGGCCGATCGCGCGGCCCCTACCGCGACCGGCCCCTCCGGAGAAACGTTGGTGAAACACCCTCTTGATGCTGGACTGGGCCTTATCCAGCGACGTGAACGTGTTCACGAACTTGCCCAGCTCCCTGATGAAGGGTTCGCCGAAGAGGCCCCCCTGGGCCACAGCACCCGCCTCCGACGAGGCCAGGTCCCCCAACTTCGGGTCCAATTTGTTCAGGAGGGAACGCCGCCTCTCCGTAGACAGGGCGCAGTTGGCATTGCCCAAGAATACTATCACTCTCTGGGCCCAATTCGAAAGCACCTCCGGAGAAATGACGGTGCCATTCGCCCTAGCCTCCTCCGCCATATCGAGGATCTTCGTGGCGGGCCCAACCGCATCCAACAACTTGTCCTGGCAGGCCCGCCAGGACCGATCGATTCCTTTCCTGGGGTCCTTCATAAATTTCGCCAGGAAGGTGGCCATCTTGGGATCCAACTCCGGGGTCATGGCCACCTTGCCTTCCAAAGTCGGCCTAGGGCACTCCCCACGCAGGCAACCTCTCGCCTCTTTTTCCAGGGGCATGCGCAGCCTGCCCGCTACAAATTTCGCCACAGTCTCTCCCGGTGTCCAAGCCGCGGAGCGGGGATGGACGATCTCGTCCGGGTCCAGCATGCCCGACTTATCTCGTGGCATCTCCTTGGCAGAGGACGCCGGAAGCCAAGATCGGGTCGACTCCCCGTCGTCGTCGGTGTCCGGAGAGTCGTACACCGGGGAGGCGGGAGCCGTAGACACGTCCCCCGAAGCACTAGGGTCCACCAAGGGCGCAGGGGGCACCGCCGTTGCCTTCGCCAGGAAGGCGTCTCGAAGACGCTCAAACGCGCCCCTGTCCACACCTTGGGCCTCCGATGACGGCCCCTCCTTACAAGGCCTCTTCGGGGCGGGTGGTAACCCGCCGGACGTCCCCGGGAGATCGGGGGTCGGAGGCACATGCGCCGATGCCAGCTTCGCACATTCTTCCACGATGCGGGCGGAAAGGCGGTCTTCCATGGGGCCTACCACCTCCGTCACGCAGCGGTAAATCGAATTGTCCACCGCCTGGTAAAATTCGTCGTCCTGCAGATAGGAGTAGGGTTCCTCCTCGTATTCCCCTTCCATCCCGGAACCAAGGGCAAATCTGGGGCACCCTAAGGGCGGCAGTCGAGATAGAACTCGGATATGGGCAGGCCAACCGGCTGCGATCACGTTTTTGGCCAACTGACGTGGCAGGTGGGCTGCACCAACCCCCAAGCGCGCAGACCCTCCTCGCCGGGACCGGGTCTTCGCACCCCTCAAGCGCGCTAAGCCACACTATGAATAAAGAGGTGCACAAAGGTCACCCGAAGGTGGTTCACGCGGTCAGAGCCGCAATACAGACCCCAACGGGGCGTCAGAAGCAGGAAAGTACAGACCCGGGGCACCAGGTGTCAGAGGGGTACGCGAGGGCTGGCTCCTGCGCAAGCAGACACCACGGCGCGGCTCCTGGCACTGCGGAGGCGCCCCGAAGGGTCGGCGAGACGACAGGCCGCCCCCTGGCGGTCTACTTACGCACCGCACACAAGTGGGAAAGAAAGATCGCGTAGGAACGAAAAACGTTCCCGCGACCGGGGACTCTGTAAGGGAATAAACCATGCAGTGAGTCCCCCAACGATCGTACACAATACAATCAGCAATATCGAAAAGGGAAAAAACATGAAAAGCACTTATCTGGCTGCGGGAGCAGCGAAGAAAGAGGAGGAAGAAGATGAGAAGTCCGGATTTATAGTGGTGATGGACAGAGTGGAAGGACTATGGACTATCATCATACAAAGAGACTCTTGGGAGTTGTTGTTTGATTTGTTGAATATTCCGTCAATGCTTTATGTTTAAAGCATTTTTTGTTATTATTATATATATTTTCCTAAGCTGCTGTGGAGACTTTATGTTAATAAAGCGAAGGAAGATATAGCATAATCTGAAGCCTCCGGTCCTGACATAGAATTACTCAGGAATGTAGTGTGGGTTTGAAAATCAGAAGTGGAAATGCACAAGTTGACACGCAATAAGTCAATGTCCGTCCAATGGTTTTATTTGTAAAAGTACTTAAATTAGCACATACTTAAATACTAAACATAACATTTCAAATGTACACAATAAAACCATACATCTCTAGCACTTCCTGTTCTATAGATCTGTGTAAGAAGGCATCATAGCTAAACAATATAATTCCCTTTTCTGTACTGGTCCTGTATTTGACAGAGTGTCCGTTAATAATTAGTTTCTATCAGTTATGAGTTATCAAATAGCTTCCCAGTTGGGCTAGCACAAGAGCTTTGGCAGACAGCTAAAGCAGTTTCGAGTCAGACCTAAAGAACAGCCACAGATCAGGATGTCTAAAGATGTAGATCAGGTCTATTATATTTACATTATTGGAAGCTACAGCAGAAATACCAGAATGTATATTCAGATAGGGGAATAAGCATGCCATGAAGGTATTTTACCAAAGAGATAGAATGCAATCTAGAACTTATAAAGATCCTGCAATACTTTGAATCTCATTTTTAAATGATGTAGAATTCTAGAATTTGGCTAGAAACATATGATGAGAATTCACTAAAACCTCAGTTAAGATAAATATCTATAAAAGACATAAATATTATTCAGTTGTGTCAATTCTCATAAACTTTCTGAATCTCTGGCAATAAAATGACAACATAAGAAAAAAATACTTTCAAGATATCCAGACATCATGTCATCATCTATTCATAGTTTGCTGGTATGATATATACAATTAAGCTCTCTCATACAAGTTTTGTAATTTTCCTTTCTTTTTTATTGCACATATGATACATTTTGCTACTGCAAAGCAAACTTCCATGGTATTTATATTACATACAAAGTTAAAAGCATCTTTGAAATGAACCAATCTATTGGAAATACAAATGTTTTTCTAAGATCCTGATAATATTTTCAGAAAAGGATAAAATGTTAGGTAGTGTGCGCAAATTTGCTTTTACGTGGGCAATTTGAGAGATTCTTAGCACATTTCCCCATTTGTGGAAATGCAGCTATAAAATGCAGAGTGCATAGCCAAAGCCCTAGTACGATAAAACCTGCCCTGGGTACATGTTACAGTCGTTAACTGCCTCCGACTAATGGGGCCGATTAGGATGGCGGACAGATTGTCCCTCCCGGTTTGGCGGTAGGCATCGCTGGCCCGGTGGGGGCAATCCGTCCGCCATCCTCACTGAAATGACCCCCCGCCAAATTAGGATGGCTGGGGGGTCCGCGGCGGACGGGAAGACCGTCCGCCGCTTTTCCGCCGTTCGCCTTTGCGACCGGCGGAAAAAGTGCGTACATAGGGTGGCGGTGTCTGCGAGACACCGCCAACCATATTACGATGCCCGCGGTCCTATGCCTTTACTACGGCGGCATTGCCACCGTGGAAAGGCATACGGTCTTTGCTTTGAAGGCCCGTTGCGGGCCCCCAGGGTGAAGGGGGGGTGCCTATGGTACCCCCTGCGTTTCAAAGTACAACATGGCAGGCACCGCGCGGCGGTGCCTGTTATGTTGTGCTTTAAAACGCACAACATGCATTTTTAGCATTGCGGCCGGCGGTGCTTTCAGCACCGCCCGCCGCAATGTTAAAAATGCCTGATGCGCCCGCCAGTGTGGCGGGCGCATCATAATTGCCATGGCGGTAACGCCGCATATGTGGCGGACGGTCCCGTTTCCACAGGGGTGGCGGACGGGCAAAGTCCGTTGCCATCCTAATCGGCCCCAATGTTAGGAATGTGGCAGTTAAGATAGCTCTTTTTGGATAGTTTGATATGCTCTCTAGTTTCATTCAAAATTTCGCTCAGGCCCAAAACAATCATTTTTACTTCATTTTTTATTATAATTTAATATACGGTATGTGTCATTAATAATTAAATTAGTGTCTATCATTTTTATGAGACCTTTCACATGAGCAAACCAAGGGCTGTTATCCCTAACAACTAGGGCCAAACAGTCCTTAATGATATTTTTAGTAAATGTTGTTCTTGTTTTAGCCCACATACCATGGAAGGTCAAAAGAGCACTAGTGTATGTACTATCTTCTATATATGAGGTTGCAAGTTCTTTATGAACAATATATGCTGAAGTAGAACGGGGTACAGCTAGGAGCTGCATAAAAAGATATTCTCCAGTATTTGTAGTTTTTTTGTTGTTGACGAACCCCACAATACAAACGGATTTTGGAGTCTCCCAGAATCTCTATTGGACCTAATATGTCTGAACTGCCATGGTTTAGGACCGCCAGCGGTTCAATGAAAAAAACAAAATGGAGCTCACAAGTCTGACAGATCTGTCTTGTGAGAATTATTGCACTGGTCCTCTTGCTGTTATTGTTGAGTTGGAGCATGGCATTCCTGCATAGATTTCTAAGAAAAGTGTGAATTAGAAATTGTGTTTATTCTAGTCCCTGCTAAATATAGTCCCATTTCTCGAGATCAAAATATTTTTCCATATCCAGCATTATAGTTTCTGCTATAATGCATAGTGTTGTCATAGTTGGTGTTGGAGTCTAGAATTACAGCTTGCTCGGATGTAATTAGGTCCCCATTTATGTTTGAAAGCTTGTTTGCAAATATTTCAAAACATAGTTTTTAATTATTTTTAGCTAATGTTCTAGTTTGATAAGATGCACACACAGAAGATCCTTAATAGTTTTGGTGAAAAATCCTGATATGCCGTGCTTAAACGTTGCCTGGATAATGGAAATAATGTGGTTGAGAATGTGTTGATTTCAAAAATATAAACTTTATACCATTGAGTGGTTATTCCGTCTTCCACTAGTGATTTCCCTGCCTGGCAGGGAGATATTGAACACTTACCTATGGGTCTCTTTGAACTTAAGAGTTTCCATTTAGGTACATGATGTACAAATATTGTGTAGCCCTTATGTTTTCTTCACAGTGCATCTGTTCTACGTGTGTACAAAGCACAGCACCAGCTGAAATATTTTCGCTAATTGTCTTTGTGCATATTATTTGAATACCAGTACAGTGTGAGTTCATTACAGCAGACGAATGGTAGGGGTCTATGGAACGTTATGGTTACCCACTACCAGGTGAGGATCAGGACAACTGGTACAAGGAACTTGTGTAGGCCAGTGGGTTAGACACCTCACTTGCCACTGGTCTCTCCTCCTACTGTGGCTACGGAGCAGGGAGCCTCTTTTGCAATGGTGGTGCGTAGGGCGGGTGAGGTCTTGGATCTTCAGCTACCTGCATTGGCGGTGGCGACGAACGTCTTGACTGAGATGCTTCAGCCGGGAGTCTCCCCTTCAATAAACCTCTTACAGACATCCTTCTCTGGGCCTGGTTCAAACCCTGTACACGGGCTCCTGTGCATAGGACAATTGCCCGCCACCACTGCCCTGCTCCTGGAGACCCCAGTTTCCATACCCAGTCCCCACCCCGGAGAGCTTGGTGGTCCAAGCCTCCACATCCAGAATTAATCCTGGTGCGTTCCCTACCATTCCACTGAATAGGGAATCCAAGAGGCTAGATATCTTTCGCAATAGAAAGTTCTCTTCCGCCAGCCTAGCACTGTGGTCGGTGAACAGCGCGTGCCTATTTGGCCATTATTCCCATACGATATGGAACTCGGTTGGGCAACTGCTGCCTTTAGTCTCGGAGGAGGACTGAGCCATACTCACCAAGTACTCACCCAGGCTACTGCAGATAGACAGGATGCAGCTAAGTTCAGCATTAGGTGTGGGCTTGAAATGATCGACTCGCTGGGAGGAGTGATTTCACCGTCGGTGATTTGCGGCGCAACGCCTGTCTGAGAACAATTGACTTTTCAGGGGGGTCCAGGCTTCCCTCATGGACATGCCCTTTGATGGCTCTCACCTTTTTGGAGAGAAGGCAGACTTAGCACTAGAGCGCTTTAATGACAGCAGAGCTACGGCCACATCCTTGGGCTTGTTGATGGACCCTTGTCACCTCTAGTTCATCTTATGCCCTTTTCATGGCCATTCAAGGACCTCCAACTGCATCCATACCCGTCCAGCCACCACGGCGAACAGGCTTCTCAGCCTTTTTGTGCCGTAGATGCAGGTCCCACAAACCACATGGGACAGGTAGCCAGCGGTTGAGTTAGTCAACCACCCCCCTCCTGGCTGCTGCTGTCCACAAGCCTCTTTAGTTTGCCCTACGACCATTATGGGCACCTAGTGGTGGAAGGATAGGCCATCACCTTCCCCACTGGCGGTGGTGACTTCAGACCGCTTGCTCCTACAGTTCGTCCATAAGGGTTACTTCTTCCTCTTTATGACTACTGTGCTATCCATGCCACCTGTTTATGATCGGCTGATGGAAGACCATCTCTTCTTGCTCCGTCAAGAAGTGCAGGCTCTTGTGGCCAAAGGAGCCAAAGAGAAGGTGCCTGCATCAGAAGTAGGTTGTGGTTATTATGCCTGATACTTTCTGGTGCCAAAGAAGGATGGAGGACTTTGTCCTATCCTAGAACTGAGCCTTCTCAACCTCTTTTTGAAAAAGGACAAAGTCTAAATGCTCATACTCACCCATGTTCTGTCTGCCCTAAACCCGTGAGACTAGATGGTAGCATTGGACTTGCAGGACTCATAGTTCCACTTTCCCTACAGATGTTACCTGCTGTTCACAGTGAGCCAAGAGCACTTCTAGTTTGCCGTGCTCCGTTTCGGTCTTACCAGCATTCCTCGGTTGTTCAAGAAAGTGATGGCGGTGGTTGAGGCTCTTCTACGGAGGTCAGGTGTTCAAGTCTTCCCCTACCTCGATAGTTGACTTTTGAAGTCAGGCCCGCTGCAGGCCGTTATCTCCCACCGTCTAACTACGGTGAGCCTCCTTCATTTGCTGGGGGTTACTATCAGCATGCCGAAGTCACACCTTAGACACTCCCTGTCATTGGAACTATTTTAAACACAGTGTAGTTTCAGGGTATCCTCCCGAACAGGGAATCCAGTATATTCAGGCTGTGATTCTGATGTTTCAGCCTCTGTCTCCGATTTCAGGCAGACGGACTCTGAATATGTTGGGCCTCATGGCCTCCTGCATCCTGCTGGCTAATGATGCCCGTTAGCATATGCAGGCTCTGCAGTGAGACCTGAAATCCCAGTGAGCGCAGCATCTGGAAAATCTCTCAGACATATTCTACATCTCAGAGGGAACTGCGAAAGATCTGCATTGATGGAGCGGTGATTGGGTCATTGGCAGACCCCTCTCCCTTACTCAACCTCGGCTAACTGTAGTTACAAATGGGTCACTCCTGCGCCGGAGCGGCCAACTGGGAGAGGTGGAGATCAGAGGACTCTGGTCTCCGGTGGAGTCAGAGCTCCACATCAACCTATTGGAGCTCCAGACAATTTGCTTGGCATTGAAAGCCTTTCTTTCTTTGATCAAGGGAGGGCTAGTGCAGCTGTTCACAGCACCACCACCACCATGTGGTACTGCAACAAGACGTCCTGCGTCTCTGGATATGTCTGGAATGTCAGAGCATTTAGCTGGTGGTTCAACAACTGGCATGCTCTTAACACCAGAGTTGAACGAACTCTGCCGAAGATGCCTAACTGATCATGAATGACGTCCCCATCCAGGGGTGGTGCAAGGTCTCTTTTAGCATGGGGAGAGCCTTGGTTAGATCTGTTCGCCTCCACTGCGATCCTGCAAAGTCAGCAGTTTTGCACGTGGGAGTTTCCAAGGCGACTCTCACTCAAAGATACTTTTCGTCTTGAATAGAGCTCCAGCCTCATGTACACCTTGTTACCAATACCACTCGTGCACAGAGTTCTCAAGCAGATCATGAACGACCAGGCCCATGTCATTCTTGTGGCTCTGAATTGGGCACGGAGAGTCTAGTATCCTGAGCTGCTGAGCATGACCATTGGTTCTCCAGTCAGGCTGCCTCTTCGAGAAGATCTTCGGGCACAGCAACAGGGGAGGGTATTGAAACCACGCCTGCGTACACTGCATCTTCATGTGTGGAGATTGCGCAGCGACAGTTGACAGTTTTTGACTTTCCCTCCTCAAATTTTATTCTGGCAGCCAAGCGTCCCTTCACCATTTCTGTATACGCCTGCCGTTGGGATAAACTTGTGTCATGGGGTGCTTCCCACAATGTTAATGCCATTTGTGCACCTTTATCTGAGATCTATTTAATGCTTTGTCTTTGGCGCAGCAGGGCTCTGCTCTGGGCACATTTAAAAGTTATCGCTCTACCATCTCAGCATGTTTGCGGTTGTCGGACCAACCCTCTCTCTTTAAGACACCTGTTGTGACTATGTTTCCTAAAGGCCTACAGCATATTTTTCTCCCCACGTCATGCATTATGCCTCAGTGCGACCTCAACCCGGTCCTCACCTTTCTCATGTGTGCGCCATTTGAGCCTCTATACAATTGTCTCTTAGGCTCTTGACAATAAAACTGCCTTTTTAGTGGCCTTGACATCGGCCATGAGGGTCAGCTAATTGTAGGCACTCTCTGTGCACCCTCTTTACACCATCTGGACAAGCTGGTTCCTTCTGAAAGTTGTGACTCCCTTCCATGTAGGCCATATAATTGCCCTGCTTACCTTCTTTGCTCCACCTCATCGCTCTAAAGATGAGCAGATACTTCACCGTCTGGACCCAAAAAGAGCATTGTTGTTCTACCTTGACCGCTCAAAACATTTCCAGGGGTACAATCAACTCTGTGTGGGTTGGAGTATGAATCGGCGAGCCTTGTGTCTTAAATTATTATTTCTATTTGGGGAAAAAATGCATTTCCTACCTTCTGGATTGTACCCTGGAACTGTGCAGGGTTGAAGTATGTCTCCCTTATCTCTGCGTGATCCCTGCAAAAAAAAACTCAATGAGATTCATGAACTGGGAGATAGTTAGCAAACAGCATAAAGCCGTATGCGATTAACATGTCTCAGAAGCGCACATTTCAGATTAATATTCAAATTCAAACTTATCTAACAATATACTCATTCAAATATACTGCAAACCAATCCAGAACACTATCCTGAATCAAAGCATTTTTTTTCTCTGGGCACTTGAATAGAAACTTAAATTTGTGGGAAAGTCCTACACATTTTATTAGACCCATGTGACGTGCATGTATATTTATCTTTGGAAACATTCATTACATTCTTCCAACAGGACTAAAGTTATTAGCAATAAAGGAGGACTATGTAGGAGCCAAAAAGGAATGCCGTGCAGGAAAGGACCATCTTGCAATGTCAGGGGTCTCCAGCCTTTTCATTAATAAGAGCCACTTATGTTTAATGAAAATCATGCAGAGCTACTGATATTATTTGTGTTGTACACATAAGGCACATTTGCACAAGTGGTTACTATATGCAAGATTACCAGCCCTGATCACTTAATTACAGTACAGCCATCAGTAATGCAAAAAAAGGTCTTGTGAATTTGGAATTCCTCTACAAGTGTAATACATAAGAGCCACAGTTGCAATACCACTAGCGTCCAGGTAATAATATTAGTAATAAGTCTCCCAGTGGTGCATGATTTATCATTCAAATATCAGTTTCAAAAATCTTTTGAAAATCATAGGTTCTGAAAATACATAAAGTTTCATATGTGATACACACTTTAATTTTGGTATACATATATTATTTTAACTTAGAAAAAGCTTATAATTTAGTTGGCTGGGCTACACACAGGAGAGCTACTCACTGGTAGCTGGAGAGCTAGCAGTAGCTCACAAGCTGCACTTTGGAGAAGCTGTTCTATGCATTAAAATCTGCTACACATTGGCCTAAAAGCAACCCCTTGAGTGCTTGCAAGCTCACTCCAACAGAACCACTTCTCCGACTACTACATTAGCATGTTACGTCCCAGTCCTTGATATCTGTCAGGCAGCAATGTGGGCATCCCAAGCACTACCGTCTGGACAGTCAGATCCATCCTGATGGGCACTTCGTCTGTTCGGTCCTGCTGGACTCTCTAATTAAATTGCCTTTGCAGTCCCATCTCCAGGGAGGTGTTGCTTGGGTATCTATTCTAAGTTAAGGAATCTGTTGCTAGAAGTCTCTTTTCAGATGAACAAGGTACTTACCTTTGCTAATACCCTATCTGGTAGAGACTCTTATCTATCTGCAGATTCCTTACAGACCCTCCCATCCTCCTCACTCTGCTAACCGATTACACTGAAAGAGACACCCTTCTTAGGCCCTTAGCGTGTCACACCAGTGGTCAGTACTCCTTGTGGCTCTGTGGTCCTGGTGTGAAAAGTCCCAAAATTAACTGATGTCAGCGCACCAACGTGGTGGCGCCTATAGGTGCCGTGCATGTCACTTCCGTGGACGACGCCAACACAGAGCCGAACGAGTGTTCAGAGGTGCTGCTTGAAAAATCTTCCAGATCAGTCTAACGCCTGGAGATATACCACATAAGATGTTACCAATGGTAAGTTACTTGTTCTTCATGATCAGAGAATGGTTTGTAGAATGTTGTGCCCAAGTCATTGTCTGTAAAGCATCATACATGTCCATACCACTCTCGGTGGCCAACTGTAAACAATCCTTTTGGACACAGTTGAGCCTTTCTGCCCGACCATTAACCTAAGGATGATAGAGAGAAATTTTCTGTTGTTGGACACCAGTAACTCTAGGAAAAGATGTCATGCCGCAAGAAGTCAATTGTACTAAGTGTCTGTTATCAAGACAGCCCGAAAACGCTCTCTCGTGAACACATCTTTTAAAAATTCTCCTACCATGTCTGTGCTGGCTCGTCCATGAAACACCATTCAAACCATTTAGAAAAATTGCCTGTAACAGCCATTATGTAATCAATTTTTTGACAGGTTCAGTGAACAGTCCCATAAAGTCTAAATCCAATGTATGCCATGCCATACCAAGGTTATGCAATGGCTCCTGGGCCCTTCATGCCTGTACAGCGATTCATCAGCCAAGCCACAAACACAACATAACTGTACCCATTAATCAACATTGTTGTATATAGCCAGCCACCAGAACATTTGCCTGAGCTTCTGTCATTGTGCGTCTCATGTTCCCGGAGTGAGTACGAGTGACCAGTCCATGCTTTAACGTAGTAGTGGGAATACGCTTGAAATCCCTGGATAACAGTCCATTCTCCACTGATATTTAATTTCTTTTTAAGTTCAAGAAAAGGTTTATTGAAAAGATTAATATGATCATAAGAACAATGCTTTGTATATGCGGTTATTTGTTAATGCATAGATACGGAAAGGTACATTAAATAATAATAATAATAACACATAATATTCACTAAAATGGTAAAAGGATAATATATAAGATGGTATGAAAACAAAGGTTCACAGAAATTTTAAATAACAATATACATCAAAAATACACAATAAATTTTTTTTATAGAAAATGAAAAATCAAGCATAATTATAGACAAACAATAGGAGGTCAGGGAGGCTTGATAACTCCTTGTTTTGAGGGAGCGGGTAAAGAAGTTTTTTTCACAGTATCATCGAGAATTGTATGAAAGAGCCCCAAAGGTTAGAACGTTTAGTAGCAACAGACATAGGATGAACGAGTGCTGTATCAAGGCGATGATTGTAACATACAGCATACCACCAAGCTAGATAAGACAATTTAGAGGAATCCTTCTAGGTTTTTTATATTTGCTGGAAAGCTACAGCTATTAGCAAATCAAAAAGTGGTAGCTGGGATTGACTTGTTTTCCAATCTTGTGTTAAACTACCTCGGAAAATGTTTGTGGGGGAGAGGGGAATTGTGGTATGAAATATAGGGGCCGATTCCGATTCGGGAAAAAGCGCTCCGAATAGCCGTTCGGAGCGTTTTTCCCATACAAATCGTACCCTGCAACGTCCCCCGTACGTACGATGAAGTACGAATCGTACCAGGAGCCGTACTCCGTACGAGTCGTACGGAGACCGTACGACTCTAATCTCCGTGCGATTCTCCCTCGGAACCCGCTGTACGCGACATCTGTACGGTTCGTGGCTGGTTTTTTACGACCCAGCAAGTACGATATGTGTCGGGTACGCACCGTACAACCCTTTTTCTACGGGAGCTGAAAACAGCCGTAAAAGCAGAGTTCGCGCCGAAACAGGTACGGAACGCCCCACCCCCGGGTACGGTGCGTACCCCCATGATCGCAGGGGTACGCACCGTACCCCTGCGATCATGGGGTGTACGAGCCGTACCCCATGTACGATGGGTGTACGAGCCGTACCCCTTGTACGATGGGTGTACGAGCCGTACCCCAGCCATCATGGGGTGTACGAGCCGTACCCCATGTACGATGGGTGTACGAGCCGTACCCCATGTACGATGGCTGTACCCATCGTACATGGGGTACGGCTCGTACACCCATCGTACATGGGGTATGGCTCGTACACCCTTCGTACATGGGGTACAGCTCGTACACCCATCGTACATGGGGTACGGCTCGTACACCCATCGTACATGGGGTACGGCTCGTACACCCATCGTACATGGGGTACGGCTCGTACACCCCATGATCGCAGGGGTACGCATGATCATGGGGTGTACGGACCGTACGGTGTGTATGTGTTTCCGTTCGACTCGCCCTTACCTGACGTGGAGCGTACGAATCGCATCCTTATACCCCGGTCCGGATCGTACTTGGCGGGTCGTACGGCATGTGTACGAGTCGTACGGTTCACGGTTTCAGCCTTGCAATACGTTAGGATCGCGACGATTCGGACGGATTCACGGAATATAGATCGTACTAAGCGACTCGGACGGACGGGTACGATTCGTACGGAGAGGGCTCCGGATACAAATCGTACGGTGTTTTTTTTCCCGAATCGGAATCGACCCCATAGTGTTGATTTGGTGCCAGACCTGTTTCCAAAATGTAAGAACATGTGGACATGTGAAAAGCATATGATGGAGATCGGCGTCAACCTGGGAGCGCGTTCACCAAGTGTTGAGATTTGTGTTGTGTATTTTATAAAAGTACGTGAGGGTAAGAAACAAGCTATTATAAATAAAGAAAAGTGTTTGTGCTGGCAGCTCTGGATGCTTTCCTAAGTTTCATCCACATTCTATTCCCAATAGAGATAGGCCAATTCATGCCCAGATCGACTTCCCATGAGAGTTCCACTTTTGTTTTGTCTCGGATCATAGGGGATATCATTATACAGGAATAAATGTTGGATGCTTTGGGGTTTAAGTGTAAGAGGTTATGCCATGGGAAAAGTGGATGGGAGGGTGAGGAAGGTGCAGATTTGAGTTTAGCATAACTATCAAGTATTGCTTTCTGCAAGTTAAAAAATGTAGGTTTAAAGGAGAAGGCAAATGATAAAGAGTTTGTAATTGCGTAAATTGAATGGGTATGCCCTGATCAAAAAATTTTTGAACCCAGAGTAGGCCTTTGTTTCTCCAAATCTTCCAATATATAGGTTTCCTGTTGAGAAGGATTAGTTTATTGTGCCAAATTGTGGAGTTGAGAAAAGTGTCTAAATTATGTACCACTAAGTGGGGTGCAGTGGACAGTATTCTACAGGAATGCTTGATTATGGGGGTAGAGTACTTTTGTGGTTTGCGAGTAAAGGAGAGATATTTCTGAAATGAAAAGGGAGGTAAAAATGATCCACCCAAAGAGGTTTATCCTCAGATTGATTAGTGGTCCAATTTGATAGTTGTCGTAACTGAAAGGCTTTGTGATAATTAGAAAATGAGGGAAATTGACAAACAGATTTTGGTCTTGTTAATTTCTGTAGAGCCATTCTTGATTTTTGAGTGTTCCATAGAAAAGAAGTCAGAATAGAATAAATTTTTTGAAAGAATTTAGATGGAATGGAAAGTGGAATGTTAGAAAGGGTATACAAAACTATCGGAGTCAACATCATTTTGATTGTGTCTAGAAAGCCCCACCAGGAAAGATGAAGGGGATGCCATCTTGTGACCAATGTTTTAAGTTTGGTAGAACATTCCTCAAAAGTTCTAGAGATAGATGTCTTTACAAAGGGAGAAAACCAAATGCCAAGATATTTTATATGTTTAGGGTTCCAAGTAAAGTTGGAGATCTTAAAATCGTTTTTAAAAGTGTATTTGGTTAAAGGTAATATCTCACACTTTCCTCTGTTTAGTTTATAGCCAGATACCAATCCATAGGCCTCCACCTCTCCCATGAAAGCAGTAAGTGAAGATTGTGGTTGGGAAAGAAAAACTAAAATGTTGTCCGCATATGCTGCCAACTTAATTTGTTGGGGGTCTGAGACAAAGCCTGTGATTGAGTTATTCTGGCGTATTCTTGAGAGAAAGGGTTCTAAGGCCAGATTGAAAAGAAAAGGGGATAAGGCAAATCCTTGGCGTACTCCTTGTTTAAGATTAAAATAATTGGAGATGAGGCCATTAGTAGATATGGCGGCCTTGGGCTCGGAGTAAAGTAGGGATATTAAAGAAATGATTTTCGGTCCAAATCCAAACCACTTGAGAGCGTGGAAGATAAAAGGCCAATAAAACCTATCAAAGGCCTTTTCTGCATCCAACGCAATTGCCGCCAAGGAGTCTGGATAATGTGACGATTTCTATAAAATGTCAAAAAATAAGCGTGTATTGTCTGTGATGTTGCGGCCTTTGACAAAACCTGATCGCTCTTTTCCAAGCAGCATAGGAAAATGTGGTTCTAATCTTAGTGCTAGGTCTTTCGAGAAAATTTTATAATCCACGTTAACTAAGGATATAGGGGACAGATGTAGGTGGCCCAATACCGGTCGGCAACGGCCGAAATTACCGAATTTTGGCCGTTACCGACCGGTATTGGGCATTTGGGATGTAGAGGAGGATTCAGTAAATAACAAATCGGTATTTACCGATTCGGTATTTACCAAATCGGTAAATGACATATAGGAAGCACTTTGAAGAGTGCTTCTGTGCTTTAAGGATTCGTTATTTACCACCAACTATTAGTTGGTGGTAAATAACGAATAACTCTGTAAATGCAAATCTGTGCATTTAGACCTGTGCCATGTGACAGACATACATGCCCTTAGGGCATGTAGGTGTGCCACATGTGCACACAGGCACTATTCAGGGGTGCAACAGGGTGTCAAAGTGACCCTTGACTCTTTCCCTATTTTACCGAATCTTTAATTACCGATTCCGTAATTGACATTCATTCCTATGGGCCTCCAGGCCCATAGGAATGAATGGCAATTACCGAATTGGTAACGATTCGGTAATTTTTACCGAATTATTACCTAAATAGCATTTACTGATTCTAAAATACCAAATCGGTAAAATTCGGTATTTTAAAATCGGTAAATCCTATTTACCCACATCTAGCCCTAGTTCTATAATTCTTACAGTAACGTGAATCCTTATCTGCCTTTGGTATTAGGCAGATCAAGGCTTCGGAAAAAGAGCCAGTGGAATTGCGAGAAGCAATAAAGGAAGAAAGAAGAGTGTGCAAGTGTGGTAATAATAGATGAACGAAATGTAAATACAATTCTACTGTGAAGCCGTCTGGGCCAGGGGCCTTGTCTTTTTAAAGAGTTTTTAAAGCATATAATAATTCTGTCTGTGTAAATTCATCTTCCAAAGAGGCTAAATCTAATTGGGGATTAATATGTTTTTCGAATGTTAGAGAAATATTGGGATATGTCTGTATCTGAGGGTGTGTTTTCTGGTGTGTAAAGACATTGGTAGAAATGTACAAATTCTTGGAGTATTTCAGTATCTTTAAATTTTGATATTTGGCTGTCATCTATAATGGAATCACTATGAAGTTTCCGTTGTTTGATCTTTAGATAATTGTCCAGAAGTTTGCCTGATTTGTTTTGGCCTCCATAATATTTTGCGGAGGATTTCAGTAAATATAGGGAGGCCTGTTCGGTAGTGGATTCCTTAAAAGCGATTTTTGCATTGATGAGGTCTTTAACCCCTTGAACGCTCATCGTCATGAGCTGAGCTCGTCATGAGCCACGGTGCTTGTGTGTTCATGACCAGCACACTGGGCTAATTCCCCTGCTGTGAGAACGTTCTACACAAACGGGTGTGGTCATGACAAGCTCAGCTCGTCATGAGCACACAAGCACCATGGCCCATGACGAGCTGAGCTCGTCATGAGCACCGGGGTGCTGTGCGCGCCCCCCGCACAGCGGGGGAATGATCCCCGCATGCAAGGGGTTAAGGGAATCCTTTGACTTGGAGGTGTGAAAGAAATGCTCAAGTTTTTTAATCTTAATAAGAAGTGTATTATGTAATATGCAAGATACTTTACGTTTATTTGTCACAAATCTAATGATGAAATCCCGAGCGGTGGCCTTAAAGGCATCCCAAACTGTATGAAAGGAAACATAATTCTTTAAATTAATGTGAAAAACTTCTTGAGCAAAAGAGGTAAAAGATTAATTGAAATTAGGGTCAAGTAGTAAGGAGTTATTGAAACACCATTTTTTGGGTAACGTGGATTGTTTAAAAAAGTCTAATTGAGTTGAAACAGGTGCGTGATCCGAGATGAGTATAGGGCCTATGTCAGCAGAACGTAAGGATTGGGAGATGTTGCGTGAAATAAAAATATGGTCAATTCGAGATAGTGTTTGATGTGAACTTGGTTACAGTCTTCTGCAAGAATAAAGTTTTCTGATGGGTATTTGAGCAATAATTGAGATATACGAGACCAAAACGTGGCATCACGGCTAGTAGGGGCATGAATGTTAAGTAAAGACACAGGGGTCGTCCCCAGAAGGAGGTTAGTGAGGATCCACATACCCTATGTGTCGGCTTCTTGAGATACAGGCTTGGCATTCAGTGTTTTGTGACAAAGAGTTATAAACCCATTCCTCTTGCCATCTCCTGGTGAGAAAAAGATTTCACCAACCCAATTTCTTTTGAGTTTTATTGATTCGACTTCAGTGAGGTGTGATTCTTGCAGTAACGCAATATTGACATCTAATTTGGAGAGGTGAGATAAGACCGTCTGTCTCTTAATGGGGGAGTTCAAGCCTTTGACATTCCATGTAACAATTTTCAAAAACATGTGTGAGATGAAAATAATAAAAGCATAAGTGAACCAATAAAATATTGTATATTGTGAACAATATTGCTTGTGAGAAATTCAACAATAAGATCTGTAAAAAACAGTGAAATAAGCCTTATAATATGTACGAAGATATTAAAAGTTAAAACCAATTGATATTTAATTTCCGATTGTCCAATAGGACTGTAAAGTAAGACTCCATCTGTTTTTCTCGGGATGTCGGTGACACATATCTTACAACTTTACTGAACACTATCGTTGGCAAGTTCCTTAGTCAACTCAGTCTCATTAATGACACTGCTAGTGCTCTCATTAACATCAACTTCACTCACAATACAGTAATGCCAATCATCCTCCTTGATAGTTCCCTTTTCTTGCCCAGGTAGTCTCGAATGGCAAGCAGCACACATATTATTTTTTATTGTTCTGCAGCGCCTAAAATTGGAATTTATTTATGTGATAAGCTAAATTGGTCAATCTCGCAGAGCACTTAATTTACTTTTATTCAGGAAAAGTGTAGGCTATGGCCTTGTGGTCAGTTTGTAGTATAAAACAGGTATCCCAAAGAAACTGCCAGAATTTTTGCAATCGGCCATGAGGATGCTAGTCTTTTCTTCTCTATTATAGGGTAATTGTGCGCTAAGGGTTCCAGGGTCATTGACGCAAAAGATGTATTTTTCTCAGCTAAACCAGTGTAAAAATTGAACTTTTTCCATATTGGCTCCGCTTACCGTTATGACACCCTGAAACATTGGAGCCCCTAGCAATTGCTATATTATGTTTTATTATTTCAAAACGCCTCTGGTGCTTCTCATCCCTTTGGGGCCTACATTCGTTTTCTGAAACTGTTTTAGAAGACCTGTTTTAGCTGCAAAAATACATATGAAATTTGTGGAATATTTGCACATCTCTGTTGTACCTTTTTAACTTTCTTTAAGGGTGGCTGGATAAATGCTACTATTAGAAACCACATGTCCCAGATACTCTACTTGTTCTTGCTTGAACACAAATTTCCCCCTACGCAGCATAAACCATCTCTTCTTCAAAATAGCCAACATTCTCACTAGAAACTAGTTCTGTTCAGTGTCATTACGTCCAAACATCAGACTGTCATCTTGGAAAGCCGTAATACCAGACTTACAGCCAAATAATACGTTTGAGACTCTGGAAGAGGGTCAGGGTCGGACTGGCTGTGGCGTTTTCCCGGTGGGCCGGAAGGGTGGGGACTGGTTTTTGACCCGTGGGGGCAAATATCATCTCTCAAATTCTCTGTGCCTGCACTAATTGTTATTTGACGCTCTTTAAGTCCAGCGCGCAAAACCCTTGCACATCATGCAGCTTGGAGACTAGTTTTTTGATTTTGGGCACAGGGTATCAGCTAACCAAATTGTTAGATTTAGGGGCCTCTAGTTGGCGCAGGTAGGTACTTGTGACAAATTGGAACCCTTGCCTCTAATCAGGGTAAGGGGGTACACTCCTAAAATAACCCCTGCTCACCCCCTTGGTAGCTTGGCACGAGCAGGCAGGCTTATCTCAGAGGCAGTGTGTGAAGCATGTGTGAACACATACAGTAATCAAGTGACAACACTACAGATGGACAACACACAAGCTGTATATTAAAAATAAGTATTCTTTATATAGATTTAACACAAGACCACAAACGACAACAATCCACAATACTGTACTTAAAATGGTAGGTTTAGCTTAGCTCTCTTTAGATCTTAACATGCAACACTTTGAGTCAATGTACCTTAAGATGCGACATGCAGGGCAACAAAAGTGTTGCAAGATGGAAATGCGGCAAAGATCCGGTGCAAAGAAATAAAGACGTCAAGTTCTTCCTGATGCAGCACGCTTCTCCGATGTTGCGAGAAGTCTCGACTCGATGCGTCAGCTGCAGCGGCGACACCCTTATTCCGTGATGCGATGACAGCTGCTTCGGCGGCGACACTCTTCCCTGAAGATGCGAGACGCTTCCGCTCGATGCAACAACTACTGGGACAACACCATTGTTCCGTGATGCGACGACAGCAGCTCCGACAGCGACACACTTCTTCCTTGTCGCCAGACGCTTCTCTTGATACGGTGCAATGCGACAGCTACAGCGGCGATATCAACGATGCAACGGCTGTGACGGGGACACGCTTCTTTGGGTTGCGGGACGTTTCTTGAGATGCGGTGCAATGCGACAGCTACAGCGGTGACATCCACGATGCGACAGCAGCGGCTGCGATGGTGACACGCTTCTCCCTCTTGAGTCGTGCTTCCAGCTCCTTGCGACACGCAGTCTGTCTGAAGGCCCAAAACAGCAGCAGGCACTTCCAAAAACTCTTGGGGAGCTGGGGGTTGAAGTCTGTTGTCCCTGAGACTTCAGCAGGAGGGAAGCTCTTCTCTTAAGCCCTTGGAGAGCCTTACAAGTTGAATAAAGCACACAAAGTCCTTTCTCCTTTCTTTGGCAGTCAGGCAACCACTGCAGGCCAATCGCCCAAGCAGCACTTCAGTTTAGGGATAGTTTCTCCTCAGTTTCTTCAGGTTCCTCTCCTCAGCAAAGGTTGCTTCTTGTCCAAAAGTGATCTAAATTCTTGGGATCAGGGTCCCAATACGTATACCCCAAAATCCCTTGTCCTCTGAGGGCAGAGGGGCCTTTGCCTAGTCCAAACCAGTTCTGGATCACTCTGTTTACATGACTCCTTTCCTTTTACAGTGCAGGGCAGAAACATCAGATACCCCACAGGAGGTGGAACCTGCATTGTAGAGGGAAGGCACAGCTCTTTAGCACTCTGTTGACATGACTCATTCTCTCCTTTCACAGTGCAGGGCAGAGACATCAGACACGCCACAGGAGGTGGAGCCAGCATTGTGGAGGGAAGGCACAGCCCTATTCAGGTCCCAGGTGCAGCTCCTCCCTCCCATCTAGATGCAGATCTCTCTATTCACCACTGGGATGACTCACACTGTCTCCTGGAATCTCCCAGCCCTGTCACTCAAACTCCAGACAAGGAATACACAACCTAGCAGAGGCAGGCTTGGATAGGTATACAAGAAAATACATACTTTCTAAAAAGTGGTATTTTTAAACACACTGTTAAAACCAACTTCACTAAAAGATGTATTTTATCATTCTGAGTTCAGGCATACTAAACTCGAATTTCTACCATGTTCCCTGAGTCAGTTAGGATTATAAAATGTAATAATCTAACTGTCCATTCTGGCCTATGGAGAACAGGTAGCCTTGAAATAGTGAAAAATGAAAATGGCTGTAATTCACTATTAGGACATGCCACACACACCAGGGCAATTCCTACCTTATACTTACAATCCACCCTGCCCTTGGGCCTACAATAGGGGTGTCTGATATGAAGAAAAGTGAAGGTTTAGGGACTGGCAAGTGAGTGCATTTGCCCACTTAGCATGGCAGTACCAGACTGCACACAGGCTCTGCAATGGCAGGCCTTAGACACAATTTTATAGGCTGTTTCTGTGGGTGGCACAACCAGTGCTGCAAGCCCACTAGCAGCCTTTGGATTACCAGCCCTGGCACTCCTGGTGCACGGTACTAGGGTCTGACAAGTAAACCAAATCAGCCAATCATGTAATCACTAATCCATACATCAATTTACAATAGGGAGCACTAGCACTGTGGCACTGGACAGCAGTGGCACAGTGCCCGAAGCATCTAACAACAGCAAAAACACATGAGGCATCAGCAAAAATGGAAGGGAGACCCACGCCAAAGTGCCAGGTCTAACACGTTGCTTGCCGTTACTTGTAGTGTACTTTCTAACGCAAAACAAATTTTGTGCTGGAAAGTAATTTGGTAAAAAAGCATTTTGTGCTGGTCAGCGTCACTTTTGTGATGCTAACCCAGCGCAAAATATTTGAAAATCTACCTCCAAGTTTATGGTTGCCAAGAATTGTGCTCCATCTTGCTCATGTTGTTTCAAAACCTTAGGTGACTGCATAGACTGCTGAGTTCCTTTGGCTATATAGCAATGGTTTGCAGTATTGGATTTGTACAGGCCAGGAGTCTTTCTTGTACTTTTTGAGTGCCACAATGGTGAATATACGCAATGCTGCCACATATTGCTCTACTGACTCATGTGCCTATTGTTGATATCTCATAAGGAGTGTTCTCTCCACAGCTAGGCTCTTCATATTGACACAGCGGTACAAAAGGGGGTGGTGATGGACGGAGCATCTAAACCAATCAAACACTCACACCCAGTCTACAGATATGGGTTTAATCCATCACCGTTCTTTAGCCCACTCTGCCACCCCAGTTCAGACATGGCCATATGCAAATCAGTCTGACCCTGTGCCTCATGGGAACAGTCCAACCCGATCTGCCAAGCCATGTCTTCCCTGGATCGGATTCAAGCTTCCTAGGACCGGTTCCTGGCATTACAACCGTCTTCAGCCATCCCTTCTTGACTACAGTGGCAAAGTGAGCAAGGGACTCACGTCTGGGCATACCCTGCCAACTTATTGCGAACAAAGCGGTACAAAAGGGGGTGGTGATGGACGGAGCATCTGAACCGATCACACACTCACACCCAGTCAACAGATCTGGGTTTAATCCATCACCGTTCTTTAGCCCACCCTGCCACCCCAGTTCAGACATGGCCATATGCAAATCAGTCTGACCCTGTGCCTCATGGGAACAGTCCAGCCCGAACTGCCAAGCCATGCCTTCCCTGGACCGGATTTAAGCTTCCTAGGACCGGTTTCTGGCATTACAGCCGTCTTCAGCCAGGCTTGCTTGAATCCTGTGGCAAAGTGAGCAGGGGACTCACGTCTGAGCATACCCTTGCCAACTTATGGCGAACAAAGCGGTACAAAAGGGGTTGGTGATGGACGGAGCATCTGAACCAATCAAACACTCACACCCAGTCAACAGATCTGGGTTTAATCCATCACCGTTCTTTAGCCCGCTCTGCCACCCCAGTTCAGACATGGCCATATGCAAATCAGTCTGACCCTGTGCCTCATGGGAACAGTCCAGCCCGAACTGCCAAGCCATGCCTTCCCTGGACCGGATTTAAGCTTCCTAGGACCGGTTTCTGGCATTACTGCCGTCTTCAGCCAGGCTTGCTTGAATCCTGTGGCAAAGTGAGCAGGGGACTCACGTCTGAGCATACCCTTGCCAACTTATGGCGAACAAAGCGGTACAAAAGGGGTTGGTGATGGACGGAGCATCGGAACCAATCAAACACTCACACCCAGTCAACAGATCTGGGTTTAATCCATCACCGTTCTTTAGCCCACTCTGCCACCCCAGTTCAGACATGGCCATATGCAAATGAGTCTGACCCTGTGCCTCATGCGAACAGTCCAGCCTGAACTGCCAAGCCATGCCTTCCCTGGACCGAATTCAAGCTTCCTAGGGCCGAGTTTTTTCTGGCATTACAGTCGTCTTCAGCCAGGCTTGCTTGAATCCAGTGGCAAAGTGAGCAAGGGACTCACGTCTGAGCATACCCTGCCAACTTATGGCGAACAAAGCGATACAAATGGGGGTGGTGATGGACGGAGCATCTGAACCAATCAAACACTCACACCCAGTCAACAGATCTGGGTTTAATCCATCACCGTTCTTTAGCCCACTCTGCCACCCCAGTTCAGACATGGCTGTAGGAAGGTGGATATCTGACTACATGGTTACCCCAACTTTTTGCCTAGTGTTTAGCTGGTTTTCGACTTAGGTGGCCCGGGATCCTGCTAATCAGGGCCCCAGGCTATCTGCTCTCACCGTAAAATGGATTCCATGTACTTTAGGTACATCTCCAATTGGACATTGGGTCACCTTATGAGCCCCTGTATAGTGTACCATAGGTACCCAGGGCATAGGTGCATCCAAGGCCTACCAGGGGCTGCAGCATGTATTATGCCACCCCTGGCTGGCCATCCACATTGATTGACACAACTGGCTGATCACTCAGCTGGGGCAAGGGTGTGTAATCACCCTTGCTTAGGTATAGTATTCCTATACCTACCATTACATATAGATATACCTATAAGTCACTCCTATGGCAGGCCTTAACAATCTTAGAGGCAGAGTGCTTGGTTTTATGTGAGATGGTGCTCTAGCATGAGCTGAGCCTGTCTGCAGCTTTCAGAACCATGTCCTTATAGCTGTTCTATTATCTAGCCATACCATATACTCTTAAGTGCATTATAATCCTCGCGGTTAATGCTAACTTTGGTTTGGCTTTATCGAAACATGTCGTGTAAGGTGTCATACGCTTTGGAATACTACCCCCTCGCCAGTTCTGGCGACGAGGGTAGCATTTCATCCTTCTAGAGGGAGAAGACATGCAGTTGTAACTTTACCCAGTTAAAGTTAAACAGAGCCTCAGCATCACAAAATGGATGCTGCTACCACAGACACAAGTCTGACCTCCTGCAGCTGGGAGCCCTTCCAGCGAGGGAGGCCTGGACAATAGATTTCCTGTCTTGGGAGGTGCTAGCACCTCCCCAGACAGGCTATAGTGTATTGGGGCAGGTTGGGCTGAATGAAATGAGACACTGCCTGGGGCACACAAGGTGCTCCATGCATAGCCCGGTTCAAACCAGTTGCTGGGGCACTCCAGCCCCAGCTCTTGCGCGAAACTGGACAAAGGGAAAGGGGTGTAACCACCCTTTTCATTGGTCCAACCCATAGGAGGGACCTAGCAGGTAATCCAGCACCTTTAATTCGTATAAAGCTAGGAGCTGAATCTAGGGGCGTTAGATTATCCTGAATTGAAACTCCGAAACGAAACTTTGGACCTTCGACATTCTACTGCAACTAGAAGACTGAAGAATCTCCCTTGTGCAAACAGGCACCACCTAGCGAATTGCCAGTTTGCTTTGTCGACGCTCCCGAAGGATCCAGACGACTCTGCTACACAGGAGTGGACTTCCAGACTTCTCCGACCCCGTCCCACACCTCCAGCAAAGCTGATACCCGTGGCGGACACGAGAGAAGTGGGACCGGACACCTGGCCACTTTGCTCTTTGCTAAATTGTGCAGCTTCTGATGCCTCCTTGAAGTTGTGCATTAGGACTTAAGAAGCCCCAACCCCGAGCCGTAAGTGCAATGAAGCTCAGCCCTCGTCACTCCACGAGTGCCGCGTGGGGCCTGCTCTTGCATTTCCTCTCGGCGCGTCTTCCCGGTTTCTAGCCCGCTGGCTAGTGGCCATCTTGAGGACTCTATTTTGAAAAAACACTGCTGGCCTGGTTGCTCTGGGCTTACTCCTGCTTTCCTGTAAAGTGGAAGCTCTACAGACCTTGCTGGTCTGTACCAGAAGCCAATCTTCACTTCCTGCGTGGGTTGCCTTTGCCAAGGCTTGTTGACTCCAATCCGGAAACCAACTCCGCCTACAGCGAGAGCTTTTGTGGGACAGTCCGTATGCAGCGCCTGGTCGTCATTGACGCCTCCTGGTCCACGTGGCTGCAGAGACAATCTTCACTTCTTCACCTGTTTGCTCGACATCGCCTGATTTCTTCCTGGCACTGGCTAGTGACCCAGACTCTGTCCCCTCTGCTTTCAGGTTCTTCACTTCTCCGATCCACCCTTTGATCCATCCGGACATCTTCCTCCTGGTCGCCTGCAGCATCTTCTTGAAGCTCTCCATAGGAATCGACGACGAAACCCGACACGACTTCACACCTATGCACCCGGCTTCCCTGGGTAAGGTAACTCGAGTACTCCGGTGCTCCCGTGGGTAATAACTATCCAAGTGTCCTGTTTTAACTGGGTTTACCCGCAAGTCCACCCGGACTGTCCGAAATCAACTAGTTTCTAACTTTTACGTTCCCATTAAGAGTCCATGAGAACTCGCGTGTGTGTTTAGACACGGCACACGCATCCTGTGAGACTCCTACTTCCTAACCTGTGGTTGTTCACTGTAGTCCCAGCGATTCCCTAGGCCTTAGGCCTATTCACCTGTTCTGGAGTGGTTCTTATACCACTTATTTAGTATATGGTTCGTGAGGCCCCTAGGGCAGAATTGTATTTGTGCAACCTATAGTATGCTTATTGAGTCACTTGTGTTGTATCTCGAACTCTGACCTCATAAAGAGTGCAGAGGGGTTGTGTTAGTAATAAATACATATATATTTTATATATACCTTGTGTGGTGTCCTTTCATTTGGTATTCAAAGGGTTATTATTGGTAAAACAATTGGATTCACATGCTCTCTGAAGTATTAGCCTAAGACTGCTTTGTCCATGCTGCCACTAGGATAGCTGGTCTATAAGGTTGACTTTACAACCATCACCATAAGGGTTGTTTGGACTGATACAGGGTGCCCACTAGAATAGTGGACATCACATATCAGGCCAACTTCTCACAATGGCCATATGCAAATCAGTCTGACCCTGTGCCTCATGGGAACAGCCCAGCCCGAACTGCCAAGCCATGCCTTCCCTGGACCGGATTCGAGCTTCCTAGGACCGTTTTCTGGCATTACAGCAGTCTTCAGCCAGGCTTGCTTGAATCCAGTGGCAAAGTGTGCAAGGGACTCACGTCTGAGCATACCCTGCCAACTTATGGCGAACAAAGCGGTACAAAAGGGGGTGGTGATGGATGGAGCATCTGAACCAATCAAACACTCACACCCAGTCAACAGATCTGGGTTTAATCCATCACCGTTCTTTTGCCCACTCTGCCACCCCAGTTCAGACATGGCCATATGCAAATCAGTCTGACCCTGTGCCTCATGGGAACAGTCCAGCCCGAACTGCCAAGCCATGCCTTCCCTGGACCGGATTCAAGCTTCCTAGGACTGGTTTCTGGCATTACAGCCGTCTTCAGCCAGGCTTGCTTGAATCCAGTGGCAAAGTTAGCAAAGGACTCACGTCTGAGCATACCCTGCCAACTTATGGCGAACAAAGCGGTACAAAAGTGGGTGGTGATGGACGGAGCATCTGAACCAATCAAACACTCACACCCAGTCAACAGATCTGGGTTTAATCCATCACCGTTCTTTAGCCCACTCTGCCACCCCAGTTCAGACATGGCCATATGCAAATCAGTCTGACCCTGTGCCTCATGGGAACAGTCCAGCCCGAACTGCCAAGCCATGCCTTCCCTGGACCGGATTCAAGCTTCCTAGGACCGGTTTCTGGCATTACAGCCGTCTTCTGCCAGGCTTGCTTGAATCCAGTGGCAAAATGAGCATGGGACTCACGTCTGAGCATACCCTGCCAACTTAGGGCAAACAAAGCTGTACAAAAGGGGGTGGTGATCGACGGAGCATCTGAACCAATCAAACACTCACACCCAGTCAACAGATCTGGGTTTAATCCATCACCGTTCTTTAGCCCACTCTGCCACCCCAGTTCAGACATGGCCATATGCAAATCAGTCTGACCCTGTGCCTCATGGGAACAGTCCAGCCCGAACTGCCAAGCCATGCCTTCCCTGGACCGGATTCAAGCTTCCTAGGACCGGTTTCTGGCATTACAGCCGTCTTCAGCCAGGCTTGCTTGAATCCAGTGGCAAAATGAGCAAGGGACTAACGTCTGAGCATACCCTGCCAACTTATGGCGAACAAAGAGGGTACAAAAGGGGGTGGTGATGGACGGAGCATCTGAACCAATCAAACACTCACACCCAGTCAACAGATCTGGGTTTAATCCATCACCGTTCTTTAGCCCACTCTGCCACCCCAGTTCAGACATGGCCATATGCAAATCTGTCTGACCCTGTGCCTCATGGGAACAATCCAGCCCGAACTGCCAAGCCATGCCTTCCCTGGACCAGATTCAAGTTTCCTAGGACTGGGTTCGGGCATTACAGCCGTCTTTAGCCAGGCTTGCTTGAATCCAGTAGCAAAGTGAGCAAGGGACTCACGTCTGAGCATTCCCCGGCCAACTTATGGCGAACAAAGCGGTGAAAAGGGGGTGGTGATGGACGGAGCATCTGAACCAATCAAACACTCACACTCAGTCAGCAGATCTGGTTTTAATCAATCACCGTTCTTTAGCCCACTCTGCCACCTCAGTTCAGACATGGCCATATGCAAATCAGTCTGACCCTGTGCCTCATGGGAACAGTCCAGCCCGAACTGCCAAGCCATGCCTTCCCTGGACCGGATTCAAGCTTCCTAGGACCAGTTTCTGGCATTACAGCCGTCTTCAGCCAGGCTTGCTTGAATCGAGTGGCAAAGTGAGCAAGGGACTCACGTCTGAGCATACCCTGCCAACTTAGGGCGAACAAAGCGGTACAAAAGGGTTGGTGATGGACGGAGCATCTGAACCAATCAAACACTCACACCCAGTCAACAGAACTGGGTTTTATCCATCACCGTTATTTAGCCCACTCTGCCACCCCAGTTCAGACATGGCCATATGCAAATCAGTCTGACCCTGTGCCTCATGGTAACAGTCCGGCCCGAACTGCCATGCCATGCCTTCCCTGGACCGGATTCAAGCTTCCTAGGACCGGTTTCTGGCATTACAGCCATCTTCAGCCAGGCTTGCTGAATCCAGTGGCAAAGTGAGAAAAGGGACTCAAGTCTGAGCATACCCTGCAAACTTATGGTGAACAAAGCGGTAAAAAAGGGGGTGGTGATGGACTGAGCATCTTAACCTATCAAAGACTCACACCCAGTAAACAGATCTGGGTTTAATCCATCACCGTTCTTTAGCCCACTCTGCCACCCCAGTTCAGACACGGCCATATGCAAATCAGTCTGACCCTGTGCCTCATGGGAACAGTCCAGCCCGAACTGTCAAGCCATGCCTTTCCTGGACCGGATTCATGCTTCCTAGGACCGTTTTCTGGCATTACAGCAGTCTTCAGCCAGGCTTGCTTGAATCCAGTGGCAAAGTCAGCAAGGGACTCACGTCTGAGCATACCCTGCCAACTTATGGCGAACAAAGCGGTACAAAACGGGGTGGTGATGGACGGAGCATCTGAACCAATCAAACACTCACACCCAGTCAACAGATCTAGGTTTAATCCATCACCGTTCTTTAGCCCACTCTGCCACCCCAGTTCAGACATGGTCATATGCAAATCAGTCTGACCCTGTGCCTCATGGGAACAGTCCAGCCCGAACTGCCAAACCATGCCTTCCCTGGACCGGATTCAAGCTTCCTAGGACCGGGTTCTGGCATTACAGCCGTCTTCAGCCATGCTTGCTTGAATCCAGTGGCAAAGTGAGCAAGGGACTCACGTCTGAGCATACCCTGCCAACTTATGGCGAACAAAGCCGTACAAAAGGGGGTGGTGATGGACGAAGCATCTGAACCAATTAAACACTCACACCCAGTCAACAGATCTGGGTTTAATCCATCACCGTTCTTTAGCCCACTCTGCCACCCCAGTTCAGGCATGGCCATATGCAAATCAGTCTGACCCTGTGCTTCATGGGAACAGTCCAGCCCGAACTGCCAAGCCATGCCTTCCCTGGACCGGATTCAAGCTTCCTAGGACCGGTTTCTGGCATTACAGCCGTCTTCAGCCAGGCTTGCTTGAATCCAGTGGCAAAGTGAGCAAGGGACTCACGTCTGAGCATACCCTGCCAACGTAGGGCGAACAAATCGGTACAAAAGGGGGTGGTGATGGACAGAGCATCTGAACCAATCAAACACTCACACCCAGTCAACAGATCTGGGTTTAATCCATCGCCGTTCTTTAGCCCACTCTGCCACCCCAGTTCAGACATGGCCATATGCGAATCAGTCTGACCCTGTGCCTCATGGGAACAGTCCAGCCCGAACTGCCAAGCCATGCCTTCCCTGGACCTGATTCAAGCTTCCTAGGACCGGTTTCTGGCATTACAGCCGTCTTCAGCCAGGCTTGCTTGAATCCAGTGGCAAAATGAGCAAGGGAATGACGTCTGAGCATACCCTGCCAACTTATGGCGAACAAAGCAGTACAAAAGGGGAAGGCGATGGACCGAGCATCTGAACCAATGTGTGTGTACTTTCTAACGCAAAACAAGTTATGTGCTGGAAAGTAATTTGGTAAAAAAGCATTTTGTGCTGGTTAGCGTCACTTTTGTGATGCTAACACAGCGCAAAATATTTGAAAATCTACCTCTAAGTTTATGGTTGCCAAGGATTGTGCTTCTTCTTGCTCATATTGTTTCAAAACCTAAGGTGACTGCTGAGTTCCCTTGGCTATATAGCAGTGGTTTGCTCAAGTATTGGATTTGTACAGGCCAGGAGTCTTTCTTGTTTGTTTTGAGTGCCACAATGGTGAATATACGCAATGCTGCCACATATTGCTCTATTGACTCACTACCTCAACAGTGGGAAAGAATAGCAATCTTGCATTGACCAATGTACATCTCTCCTTCTCTTGCTGATATATAATTACTGAATGCCCGAACCCCGCTCTTACACTTTTTTTGGCTCTCCAGAAAAAATGGTGGCAAGACGGTTCAATCCCTCGCCATATTTGACTACCTAAGTCATTGCTGCAATGTCACCAAGTACTGGCCAAACACCAGCTACTTAAAAGTACCAGCTCTTGGGTTGCATCTGTTGAAAGTTATATTTACCTTCCCATATATTATTAATTAACTGTGTTGTCATGCCAACACTAACCATAGCAGATTTTAATGCATATTGCTCCTCAACTATAATGGCAGATTGCATGTGTGTGTGTGTGTGTGTGCCACAGGTGTGCACACTTTTGTATACTTTAGTGTGTCGCTCTAAGTAGGACAGGTATACCCAGACCTGGATCCTGTGCACACTGGGGCACTGGAACCAAGCTATACCTGCCTTATGAGCAATAACTAGGGAAAAACCGGTCCTGGGTTCCTTCTGTTCCAGTTCAGGGAGGATTTCGCCTGGCAATTCAGGCTGTAGTGTTCCCATTGGAGCAGGGTCAAGGCTGATTTGCTTATAGCTGGATCAAACTGAGGTGGCATGGTGTGAAAAATAATGATAGACATATATGCAGCCCTGAATCATTACCAGTGGCTGAGATTAATTCAAGCAGTCCGTTAATCACTTTTTTGTATACTTTAGTGTGTCACTTCTGAAAAACTGCAGAATACAAGCCAGCCCTGGTTACAAAGTGGACCAGCTTGCCAACCGATGTAATATGCATGCATACTGCAGAGTACACTCGTGGATTGGCCTAATGCTAATGTGCATACAAGTTAACAGCAAAATCATACTTGGGAAATGCACATGGAATCTCATTCAAGGTAATTCTCTCTTCTGGAACCTGGCCTCTGGACTGCACTGTGTCTCAAACCTCACTCTGGATCACAACTCTTGCAAAGTTATACCTGCACGAGGTGGGACACACATTCCTCCTGTAGTGAAATGCATGCCCTGACCGTAAGCGACCTCTGCGTTCTACATTCATCCGTAGAGCATTACCGATGGGCGGTGCTCATTTTGTGCTTTCAGGCCTTATTTCTCCAAACCCAACACACCACTCCCTATACTAAGTAACCATTATGAGCTGTATCGAGAAGGCAGAAACGGGATAGAACCCACACATGCATAAGCTAAGATTGGTGTGGAGTGGAATTATCTTAACAATACATCGTCTCATCCCCGTCTATTGAGTGTTAGCTCGGGCCTTCTCCACTCCAACCCGCGCTCACCTCAACCAAAACCGCTGCATTGCTGTCAGGAATCAGATAAGTGTTATTTTTTCTTACCCAGAACAAGTTGAAGAGGAGTCAGAGAAGATTTTTAGTGAAGCTTCCAATGAATAATCATTGGAAGAACATGCAGAACATTGCAAGATGGCTGCTGTATTTTCCAAGTCTGTGCAGTAATTCACGTTCTCGCGAGAATTTGTGACTCAAACCGCGAGCATTCGCGCTTCCCTGCGCACTTCAATTTGAATTCTCTGATGAGTGTGTGTGTTGTTGACTGTTCCTCCTCAGGTACTACTGTGTGAGCGGCGGACTAATTTTGGACTGCAGAACAATGTTCTAAAATAAAGTTTCCCTCGTTAGAGCTCCATAGTTGATCCCGCCTTCCGGTTCGAGAGCGGTGTCTCTCTTCGAGTAGCAGTTTCAGTCAGAGCAGCCTCAGTAGTTAGAGAGCAGTGTCTCTCGAGTGTAGCGGTTTTCAGTCTGCGCATCCTCCGAAGCTAGAGAGCATTGTCTCTCTTTTGTGAGTAGCAATTTCCAGTCAGCGATGTGTCTCATCTCTCTCTTTCAAAGATAGAAGAGGAATCAAATTGGCCTAGCTTCAGCTGAGTGGGAGACATAGCTTCACCACTGTCAGTAAGTTGGCAGGAATCTTCCAGAGGTCATCAATGCCGGGAAAGTCAGTAAGATTCTAGAACTATTTCAAGGAATTGAAACACTGAACTGTACTCATCTTGCCTCCCTTTTGGCGTTCTTTCCTTTTCCTTTCCACCCTGCTTATCCTTCCCTTGATCCTTTTGCGCGCCTCCTCATTAACCTCATGCGCGCTAGCGGAATTCCGCTCCTGCGCTGAGATTTTTTAAATCGCACTTTACGTGACGAGCTGGGCTCGTCATCAGCGTGCGAGGAGGCTACGCCATGACGAGCCCAGCTCGTCATCAGCCTGGAAGGGGTTAATGTGATGATTTTCTTGGAAATATAGTATATGCTCAATCACGAACTTGGAGAAGCCTTCAGGATCTAAAGAAAGAACATTGACTTTCATTGCAAAAGATCCAATAGGATTGATGTATTTGTGATACAGCTTCTGATTAGTACTTCAGTCCTCTAGTTCGTAAACATTCAGAAGAGAAGCTAAAACTCCAGAAGACATGGGTAGGAATTCTAACATAGCAATAGATAAGGAATTGATGAATGTTTAGAGTAGTTTGGATTTATGTTTTGTCTCCTTCCTCTGTGCATTAGGTACTCTCCCCTTCCTGGGATCGAAACGGGTTTACACAAAGAAGAAGCACCCAAGTGAGGATCCAGGCAAGAGAGAGGGCTATCACCAATCCGTAGTTGTCTCTTCTCTATCCCATTGCCCTTTCCCCCTTGCTGGCCAATCTTACCAGGAACTATTGGTGGGTTGCACCGGTAGGAGGACGTTGGGAAACTAGCATCCATTCTGCTTCCGTGGAGATCCAGGTACCTTGACAATTGCCCAAAGCGTCTGCTACTGCTCGTCGTGAAGTACTCACCTACCTATGGGCACCTCTGCCTGCTACCTCTGTGTGGTGCTGGGTTCTGCCAAGCCAGCCCTCATCTCGAGAGCCAGCCACCACAACTCGGACTGACATGCCCCTGGCAAGGCTGCACCCCATGAGCACCGCCGTGCTGGCTCCAATTGTCTCTGAGATGTATGTACTTGGCCACGCCATCTTCGATGCTGCTGGATTTGTTATGCCCCACTGTCATATCCCCTGCACTGCCATCCTGGCTACAGGTGCAGTGAACTCATCCTTCACAGCAAGGCCTTGTCAAAATCCAACCAAGGCAGTGTATTAAATGGGCATGTACTCTCAGGTTCTCAGTACTTGTACTTCTTCAGTTTGGAAGGGATAGTACCATCAGCACTTCTCAGCACTGCTACAGTTCTTTTAATGGGAGAGTTCCAGCACTTCTCAGCAGCAAGAGATGCTCTGGGACAAGCTGCACTTTTATATTTCCATTTCAAGCACTGGAACAAAGAGATTAAGTATGTCTGTAAACTTCAGTCAGAGTTCTTCAGTTGTCAAAAACATGGTTGCCAATTCCTGAGAGTGTTGGGGTCATATCTCTGAAACACTATGGACCCCCATCTGACTCCCCAACTCAACTACTGGGTATTCAGAAAACTACTAAAAACCAAACTTTTTATGAAAGCCTTTAGCTAAGACTGGAAAAGTGCTGTGACTGAGGAACGATAGAAGTTGAGAGGCAGTGTTACAGTGTACAGGTTAATTCTACCTGATTTTCTGTGTACTGTTTACTAGTGATGTGAAGCTTCTGTGAGATGAAAAACGGCGATTTAACAATAAATAAATAGGGTTCTGAGAAAAGCAGTTCCTGCCACACTGGCTCATGCAGTTGTTCGTAAGCCGTTATTTTGCTTGTTGTTCCGAAGCAGACTGTCTAAAAGTATTCCAAGGCACTTCGCCATGGCGGCCTGTGCCCCAACACGCCCGAGACGAAGATCTCTGGGAGGCGGGATAGATAGCTGCGGTTAGGCTCACTGATTCTTGGATTCCCACAGGCTCCAGCGCCCACCTCAGCTAACACAATAGTTCCTTTAAGGCAGTTAATCCTCACACATTCTACAGACGCTCATTCACATAGTCAGACACACACATAAGAACAACATAACTTTGCTGTAATTCGGGTGCAAAGCGAATGATACCAAGAGAGCTCAAATGAATGGATAGTGTGGAGTGAGATGGGCTTCCTAATGTGGTGAGCACCACAGGTTGCACGAGTAAAAGTGGTGTTTGAGTTAATAGAGTCTTGCCTTTGTAGATGTAAAGGTGGGTGGAGGCAACAGTGCCTCCTTCCCTTTGTTTATCAGGAAGGTCAGTGCAGGTGTAGAAGTGTGTTGTGGGGCAACAGTATATTGCCTTTGTCTACTGGGAGGTTGGGGGCAGATCAAGAATCAGGTCTGGCGAATTGGTCTTTTCCTTTGTCTACCATAGATAGATGGTAGATCTAGTGGAAGGTAGAAGCAAATGGAAGCTCGTTCCTTTCTCTGCTGTATGGCTAAAGAAAGCAAACAAAAAAAGTGACTATGGCTCGTTTGACGCATCAATTTATAGGGACGCGCACCACACATGCATGTGTCTACAAAATTACACAATTGCTTTTTTTATTTACCGAATAGGATCAGTACATAATAAAAAAATAAGGGTAACAAAGGTGTTTTTTTCGGAAAGCATAGGTGACGGGAGCAAGACAGGAGATGGGTGTGGGAAAGAATCACAGAGGACACGGTTGGGGGAAGCATCACAAAGGATGCGGGTGGATAAATCACAAAAAACGTGGGTGGGCGAAGCATTAGAAAGGCCCCAGATGTGTGGAAACAACATGGAGGGTGGTGAAAAGCAGCATGCAGGGCGCTGGTTGAGGGAAGCAACGTTCAGGGAAATGGTGGAGGGAAGCAACTTGGAGGATTGGGCAGATGGAAGCAACACAGAGGGTAGAGGTTGGACTGCCACGCAATGGGCGAAAGAGCAAAACGGTAGAAGTACACAAGTGTACGAGAGCGAGTGTAGCATGAAGGGAGTGGGGCAAAGCACTCAGGCAACGGGGAGCAACACGGAATGTGGCCTGGGAAAGGAAGAACACGAGGGAGACAGCTGGAAAACACATGCACTCTCACGGAGTGGTTAACCCAAAAGACAGAAGCACATAGCTGCCAACATGAAGAACAATCTTACCGTGTGAGGTGGGGCGGGCCTTGTGCTGAGAAGTACCTACGAGGCACTTTTGAACCCCACCCGCTCACTCCACCCTCTCCCCCCCCCAAAAAAAAAGCTGCGCTAAGGCTGGTACCGATGTCCTGGGCTATTTTCACACCCCTTAATGGACGTTGGCAGTTCAAAGCCTCAAAAAAAAAATTGGTAAACCACTCATTACAGTAGTTTTCTGCTCGTTTTCCCAGCCAACGTGTGATACCTGCTCCTCACCGGGTGACGTGTGATGGGACCCAATATCATGTGTCACGTGGTGGCACAGTGTGGCACAGTGTGAGTTGGCAGATATGGAAGCAGTGCTTGAAAAGCAAGCAGTGAAAATATACAAGTAATTTATCTATGCTCCAGGTGATGGACAAACACAAGAAGAGAAAGTAAAGCTGCACGAACAATGAATGAAAAGGAAGAAATGAGTAATAGTAAAGCCAACCAACCAATGGGCAGGCTCTAGCCCACTGTAAGCTGACAGTAGGTATTTTCTCCGACATGTAGCTTGCACTGTCTGATTAGCAAGACCTAAAACCAGGGTTGTGGGCAAAATTGCTAAGAGCCACCAGCAGTAGATTTAGCTCGTCCGAGGGGCTTGCTTTCATTCAGGATCAGCAGGGCCTATACTCCTGCTGTGAAATAGCTATTATTACTCGTGGAGCGTTCTCTTTCCCAGTGCAGTAACAGGGAAAGAGAGTTAAGTGTGTTTTTTCGTTCTCAGCTGTCTGGAGAACTAGCTGAGGGAACCTGGGAAATGGCAGGGATGTCGCTGGCTCCTATGTTCTGACCCAGCTTGTGTTTATTTAAGGGCAGCCATGGGCCTGCAATTTGTGGGGACTGAAGCTGCTTTTAGGGTGATTGAAGCAAAAACACTAACTGGGGAGGTCCCACCGCGGCAGCGTCTGTCACCAGCGCCACGACCTATCTCTGGGAGGTCTCCCCATTGGGAAGAAACATATTGCACATCGTTTTAAAATTTGTAGAAGTTGTAAGTATATTCTTTATGGGGTGGGACGGCTTGATTGAGGGTAAGGTTATAAGGGCGCCCTGTTATCAAATTCCTTAAACCTCTCTTAAAAGTCTTGAGGTAAAGGAAAGGACAGCCTGGTAAACATTCCACAAACGATACAAATAACCTTTTAATCTGCTTTACATACAGCTTCGCATGTTGCATCCTTTCTGTGCACTGCAGGCTTAACCAGGGATGAGCCAAATTTTCCATATCAAGCTCTATAGGCTGGCTATATATACATTCGAGGACTGAGGTCACTACCATGGATGTCTGTTTGACCTCTAGTAACCCTGGCACTGTGCTTCCTGACCCTAGCTTTAGCGGTAGTGAACGATGTGGCAGGAACAAAAAGCAAAGCTCTTTTGTACTTTCTGTAGTTTGCATAACTTTCTGTTTCCAAAGCAGCTTAGCCGTGAATAGTTGGCTGCTGAGTTGGAAGGGCTTTGTAAGAGACATGTGCTCAACACTGTGATGTCATCCGTGGTCCAAGGGTGCATTATGATGCTTACATTACCGTTACCAGTTTAGTAAAACAACATCCATGCATGCACCCTGCAGGCATGCTCCCTGTTTGGAATTTTGTGCAGTGGTGGGATGTGGTTTCCACAGTGTATTCTGCTGTTATAGGGTAGCTGGGATCAACTTGGAATGCGTTCCGTGAAAAAATCTTATGTGAGCGAGTAACATGGTTGAGCCAATGTCATTTCGTTAAGTAGCTGTGCTATTTTGTTATGTAATGCTATGTTTGTGACTTTTTTTCAAACTTTGATTTCATTTTTAAATTCTTTATAAATTGGCTCAAGGGTATAGGGAAAACCATTATACTAAGGCTAGATTGGCCTGGCAGGCAGATCTGGGCAAAGATATTGACGACAAAAGTGTGGAAGTACTGTTGCAAGAGCACGAAACATATCTCCCTGAACGGGCGTCACAAGCTGGTACATTTCAAATTCCTAAACAGGGTATACTACACTCCTGAGAGGTTATACGGGTACGGGTTGCGGGGCTCTGCAGTGTGTGAGTGCTGTGGCGAGCGCTCAGCAGATTTTTTCCATCTAACTTGGTTGTGCCCGGGGATTGCCAATTTATGGGTTCTCATCTTCAAACCCCTTGGCGACATCACTACCACAACACCAGACTCTATGCTGGCCCTATTGGGGTATTCAGCACCCTTGCCAAAAGCTATTAGACAAATGGTGGATATGGAACTACTGATAGCTAGGCGCAGGGTAGCGACCTTCTGGTTCTGAGGTGCGACTCCCACTATGGCCTGCTGGTCGAGAGACGTGATGCACTGCAGTACGCAAACAGAAAATTATAGTGAACTCTTACCCCCACGAAACCGCCCTAAAAACTTTTGGGAAATATATCAAACTTATTTGGCTACCAAAGACAATGAGACTAGCTGTGTTCCCATCCCTGTAATGGAGCAAAGTGGAGGAATGGTATGCATCGTTATTGAAGCTGCTGTCCAAAGCTCAGATTGCAAAAACAACAAGTTATGGACTGAATGTGGATCAATGTCACACACTCCCCAGTCAAAAGATCTGGGCCCAAATCCATCATTTTTTTGCACTCCACACCACCCTGGGTTAGACAATGGCGGTATGCAAATCAGCTCTGACCCTGTTGCCCCATGGGAACAGTCCAGTCCGAACTACAAAAGCCATGTCCTTCCCAGAACGGAATCAAGCATCCGAGGACCGGACCGGTTTCGAGGTAACACCTCTCATCAGCCCGGCTAGCTTGACTCCAAGTGGTGTGGAGTGCCTGGGACCCACGTCTGGGCATCCCCAGCGCACTTAGGGCGGCAATTGCAAAAACAACAAGTGATGGACTGAATGTGGATCAATGTCACACACTCCCCCAGTCAAAAGATCTGGGCCCAAATCCATCATTTTTTTGCACTCCACACCACCCTGGGTTAGACAATGGCGATATGCAAATCAGCTCTGACCCTGTTGCCCCATGGGAACAGTCCAGTCCGAACTACAAAAGCCATGTCCTTCCCAGAACGGAATCAAGCATCCGAGGACCGGACCGGTTTCGAGGTAACCCCTCTCATCAGCCCGGCTAGCTTGACTCCAAGTGGTGTGGAGTGCCTGGGACCCACGTCTGGGCATCCCCAGCGCACTTAGAGCGGCAATTGCAAAAACAACAAGTGATGGACTGAATGTGGATCAATGTCACACACTCCCCCAGTCAAAAGATCTGGGCCCAAATCCATCATTTTTTTGCACTCCACACCACCCTGGGTTAGACAATGGCGATATGCAAATCAGCTCTGACCCTGTTGCCCCATGGGAACAGTCCAGTCCGAACTACAAAAGCCATGTCCTTCCCAGAACGGAATCAAGCATCCGAGGACCGGACCGGTTTCGAGGTAACACCTCTCATCAGCCCGGCTAGCTTGACTCCAAGTGGTGTGGAGTGCCTGGGACCCACGTCTGGTCATCCCCAGCGCACTTAGGGCGGCAATTGCAAAAACAACAAGTGATGGACTGAATGTGGATCAATGTCACACACTCCCCCAGTCAAAAGATCTGGGCCCAAATCCATCAGAGCTGATTTGCATATAGCCAGTGTCTAACCCAGGATGGTGTGGAGTGAAAAAAACGATGGATTTAGGCCCAGATCCTTGTACTGGGGTGAATGTATGACATTGTTCTACATTCTGTCCATCAACTGTGTTTTTTGTAATTTTCACCCCGAGTGGGCTGGGTATGCTCAGACTTGAGTCCCAGGCTCTCCACACCACTGGAGTCAAGCTATCCAGGCTGAATGAAGGCTGATAGCCAGAAACCGGTCCTTGGATGCTTGATTCCGGTCTGGGAAAGACATGGCTTGGTAGTTCGGACTGGACTTTTCCCATGAGGCAAAGGGTCAGAGCTGATTTGCATATAGCCAGTGTCTAACCCAGGTTGGTGTGGAGTGAAAAAAACAATGGATTTAGGCCCAGATCCTTGTACTGGGGTGAAGGTATGACATTGTTCTACATTCTGTCCATCAACTGTGTTTTTTGTAATTTTCACCACGAGTGGGCTGGGTATGCTCAGACGTGAGTCCCAGGCTCTCCACACCACTGGAGTCAAGCTATCCAGGCTGAATGAAGGCTGATAGCCAGAAACCGGTCCTTGGATGCTTGATTCCGGTCTGGGAAAGACATGGCTTGGTAGTTCGGACTGGACTTTTCCCATGAGGCAAAGGGTCAGAGCTGATTTGCATATAGCCAGTGTCTAACCCAGGGTGGTGTGGAGTGAAAAAACGATGGATTTAGGCCCAGATCCTTGTACTGGGGTGAATGTATGACATTGTTCTACATTCTGTCCATCAACTGTGTTTTTTGTAATTTTCACCCCGAGTGGGCTGGGTATGCTCAGACGTGAGTCCCAGGCTCTCCACACCACTGGAGTCAAGCTATCCAGGCTGAATGAAGGCTGATAGCCAGAAACCGGTCCTTGGATGCTTGATTCCGGTCTGGGAAAGACATGGCTTGGTAGTTCGGACTGGACTTTTCCCATGAGGCAAAGGGTCAGAGCTGATTTGCATATAGCCAGTGTCTAACCCAGGGTGGTGTGGAGTGAAAAAAACGATGGATTTAGGCCCAGATCCTTGTACTGGGGTGAATGTATGACATTGTTCTACATTCTGTCCATCAACTGTGTTTTTTGTAATGTCCAAAGCTCAGATGTCACCTTTGGGTATTATCTCATTAAGTCTGGACAATATTGTGGATGCAGACGAGTTAGGCAACATACAATGTTGAGGTTGCCTATTGGTATTCCAAGATGCTGTTTTATCTCATGGATGTTAATGCCGCTAGCTGCAGCGTGCTGCAATGGTATCCATTGTCCACTGGTACCAAAAATGCATGACAGATTTTTATATTGTTTGTTATGCTTATTGATTTATCAACAGAATGTCTCTTCGTTTTGTTTGTTATTAATAAAATTCAAACAAAAAAAAACTTTGATTACATTTTTTTCTGAAAAACATAACCAATCGGTACGAAGAAATTCTACATATCACCTCCGCATTACCAAAATCTTACAGTTACAAATTCAAGCAAATTGAAATACAGCATTAATGATATGCAATCACTGAGCATCTCTTAACCCCTTACTTGCTGAAGTTTTCCACCAACTCCAGTGCCAAGCCTTTTTTAGATGTATGGATGGATGACTTCACACTTAAACCTTCATAACTTTTTTCCATAAAAGACATCTAGGCCAAATTTGCGTACCTTTTTCCCACATGCTTGGGATTACACTTAACTATATCCAGGCGTCACAGGAGAGTCCATCATTGATGTTGATTGTATAATGTAACACATGGTGTATTAAAAAGAAAGAGGGAGAAAACGTAACCTGACCCGTAATCATGGAGCTGGTTGCTCCGAAACGCATCGGGCTGTTTTGCTGCATTTTGTAAAAATATACACACTGGAATTGCATGGAGCAGTGTAATGACCATTCATCAATTCATAAGGGATAATGTAATGAAGGAAAATAGGTATGAAGGGCACCTAGGCATTTTTTCAATGTGTCCTAGATACTGAGTTTAGGACTGATGGGTATTTATACCCCTCTGAATTTGGGGTTACCCTTAATATTCATTCAGATTGCATTTTACAAAACACGTTTTTTCTTGCACGCTGAATTATATTTGGGAGACAGACAAAAATGGAGAGAAAATCAATTACATTTTCATCTGCATTTATCCATATTTATTTAGTCTCAATTTTATCTGTATTTATTTTAGGTTTTATGGAAAAACGAAAGAAGCTGAAACTAGTATATTTCCACATTTAATTTGCCGATAAATGAGCACTCATACTTGAATGCCTGACAGGTTTCATTGATACAAACACTGACAGATGATAAATCAATGCACTTATATGACAAATGCTAATTTTAGTATCAACTTTGTGCATATCTACTGCTGGTTACGTTTAATTACTAAAATTCCTTTCTTTTTTTAAACCCTTTATCTTTTATTCCGCTCAGCTATTGGCCTGACAGTAATGACTGATAGCATTTAGAATCACTGATAAAAAAACTATTTTTAATTTTTATTCATATTTAAAAATAAATACAGATAGGAAAATAACTAGTTTTCCGTCTGAATTTATCTGCAAAAATCAGTAAAAACGGAAAACAGGGAGCCGTAATAATAAATAATCTTCTAAACACCCACTTGTGTAGCTGGGCCGATTACCTGAGACAAGAACAGGCCAAAGAAAGGATCACGTGAAGACCCTATTGACTTCATATGCCGACAGTGTTCATAGTTTGCTGTTAAAGCCAATAAGCCCAGCCATACAAGTGGGGTGCCATTTTTATTGGGGGGGCGTGTGGTAGCCCTGGATGGTAAGAATGTTATGGATCCCAGCAAATTCCGGAACTCTATATCACAGAAAAGTAAATCATTCAATCTTTCCCCGGAGGAGAAAGACAGTTGGGGGATATGGCCTGGTGAGGGGCTGGCCCCATCTAATTTTTTACTTTTTAAAAACATCCTTAGATGTTGTAGGCTTTTTGACCCACCAGGGGCAGAAAGACTGGGGCACTTTAGGGATGGGTGTATGGCTGAATGCCTGGGCAGGGCACTATCACCATCAAATGTTTTCTTAATAACTGGTATCTAGTGGGTTTCTGGCTCCCACCTAACACTTGCTGCACACTAGGGTGATCTACCAGTAAATGCAATCTTATGTTACATGAACTGAGATTTGGTATTGGCTCATAGCACTGTTGGGTTCAGCCTTCAAGCCCTGGTCTCAAGGATTCTGTTACAGGGTGTAATCTCTTTTCTGTCTGAGTAGCATCTTCAGTAGTATGGGTGAGATTGACATTTCGTGTTTGCCTATGGTTAAGTTTTTGCTTGCTGTGTGTAACTGGGTATCTTTTCCAGTTCAGTTATTTGTTGTCTGAAGTTTTGGTATGAACTTACCCCAGCGTGGGGCGTGGCTTAGCACGCAATGTAGACGGACGTGCCCGGGCTGAGCTCCGAGTGAAGCTCCCCTACCACGGGCCAATTCTCCGTCATTTCCCGCAGTGGCAGTCCCAGATTTGGACCGAGTGCACCCCGGAGCCTGTTTAATCACCGGTGCGACTTTGGGACGGATCGGAGTCACGGACCCTCAGACCGGCGGCGGCCTCGACAGCTACCCGGCCTGGGCCCACTTTCGGCCGGCAACCCCGATCACCCGAGGCCGGGGATCCGGCCCTACGAGGTAGGCCGCGCCGCGCGCACCCACCCCCGACCTGCAGGGAGTGGGGAACGGGACCGCGCCGCTGCGCCTGGTGCCTCCAGCGACCCCTCTGCCCAGGAGCCCCTACATCTGGTGGCGGAGGCGACACCCTCGGCCATTGAAGCCTGTAGCACCGACCCACCTGCCTAACAGCGCCAGGAACACCCCGCTGAGCCACGCGGTCCTCGGAGAGGGATCGCGTTACACCGATTGGGGCCTCCACTGACCCTGTTGCCCTTGGGCCCCTGCAACTGCCAGCAGAGACGGCGAAATCGCGTGCACTGGGCCCCTGTCCCCTTTCTACCCTGCAGTGATCACTAGCCGATGTCGGGCTTGGCCCGCCTCCGGGGACCCGGCCTGCCCTCCGCGACGACCGCAGCCACACCTGTGCAGCCCCGCTGGTAGACGACCCCACATCGGGGGTGCTGGACTCTAACCGCGCGGGAGCGGACCCCGAGCAATCCCGCGCACAACACCCCGTGATTCGCCCCACGCCGAGAGACACGACGCCCTGCACCACACTGGGGACTGTCCAGTGTCACCCGGACAGACTGAGCCTCCCGGGCCCAGGGGGACGGGGGCGGCCAGAGAGGCCACGCGGTCCGGCCTAGCCGGCCTGCACGCGGCCCCACCAAGAGACGAGTCGCCGTTGCGACATTTGGAGTGGCATCCAGTGAGGCGCAGGAGCTCTTACACCGACTGCGACACGACCTTCCCGCCCTCCCTGGGTGGTGTCACTGTGCGAGATCCCGAGGGCCCTGGCGGTATAGCGATCCCCTCGCCGGCTACACACCGCCCGGAGTGAGCGGCACAGAGTGCCTGACCTTGTGGCCGTCGTGCACGGGGCCCTGCGGTGTTGATTGCGGAGGCCTGCCAACCCGGCTGCCTTGCAGCGTTGACCAGTCCCATGTCAGGGGGGACTAGAGCGAAGACCGGAACCGGTGGGACACTAAACAAGGGAAAGATGGTGAAGAACTCCGAGGCTGACCAGACCGCCTCCAAACTGGACACCATGCTAGCGGCCATGGAGCGCTTGGAAGAATCCATGCAGTTGACCCGTACATCGCTGGAGACCAAGATTGATAAAGTGGCGGTGGACCTGACACATCTCCGGGCGGACCACAAGAAACTCTCCGAACGCACCACGGTCCTGGAACAAACTATGGCGGAGGCCTCGCCCAAGCTGGTACAGACAGATAAGCACATACGGGACCTCCTCAACCGGGTGAGTTCCTTGAGGACAGAGCGGAGGATGCGGAAGGGCGGGCCCGGAGGAACAATGTACGCATAGTAGGCCTGCCGGAACGATGGGAGCGGAGGGAGACGGCGGAACATATGGAGGACTGGCTCAGAGAACTGTTACCGGAGGGCACACTGTCGCCGCACTTTGTAATGGAAAGGGCGCACCGGGTGCCGTCCCGCCCACCCCCGGAGGGCTCCAATCCCAGACCAATGCTTATGCGAGTGCTGAACTACCGTGACCGGGACGCCATCCTACGCGAAACCCGGAAACTATCGGACATAAAGGTGGACAATGCAAAGGTGATGTTCTTCCCCGACTACACGGTGCAAGTCCAACGACAACGCCACTCGTTCATGGCGGTGAAGCAGCGACTCAGGCGTCTGTCTCTCAAGTACTCGTTACTGTTCCCGGCACGCCTCCGGGTGGTGGCACAAGACAAGACTCATTTCTTTAACACTCCTGAGGCGGCTGCCTCCTGGCTGGATTCTGGAATCGATACGGGCCATGGGTCCGCACCGCCAGAGCAGCGTAGAAACCGCGGCACCCGCAGACGAAGGCACCGGCGCTCCTCGCTGGCCAGGTCGTCCGCCGCGGACATGGAAATAGGCCCCACGCCAGAGCAAATACAAAGTGAACAGCAAGAAGCCCTCCGGATAGCGGCCGAGCTCAGTGGGTCACAGTCGCCTATCCTGATCTCCAACGCCAGCCCAAGATCACGCGGGAGCGAGGACGACGAATACTTGTACGGACTACCGGATGAGCAAGTTACAGAGGGCCTACCGGATATCACGCCCCAAACGGCGGACCTAATAGCATAGCGACCTTCCTCACCCTAGTCTTGGACGGACCGCAGCGGTTGACGCCATGTAACAGGCTGTACACCACATTGGAAGACCCGCTTGGAGATCCCCACCGGCACTTCCGAAGACTCCGGATAACACAATCGGCACTGTCCCCGGGGCCTGTGCCCTGCTTCCGCCCCCCTCCTACCCAAGTGAACCCTGAGCTGCTCCCGCTGCCGGGAGGGAGGTCGGAACTATTCTACTTGAGATACGCCAGAAACATTGTGTTGAAGGGGTGGCCGGACCCCTAGAGGTGAGTGCCCCCCGGGGGTGGAGGAGGAGGCCCCCCCGGAACAGAGCATCCTGGTTCTGTGACGGTAGACACTCTGGCCCTGAATGTGGGCACTGACATTGACTTCTGATGCCCTTTGGCCCACAGCCCGTGGAGGGGAGTCACCACGGCTCTCTTGGCCTAGTGAACTATCCTATATTGCTTGAGTTACATACTTTGTCATCCCCACATTGAACTCACGGATTGATTGAGCTCATTAGAGCGTTTGGGCGACGACATGTTTTGTTTTTGCCCTTTTGGCATTATGGTTCTGTTAATGTTCTTTTTGAGACTAGTGTCGGCACTAACATGTTGCAGTTTACATCCCTGGGTCTGTGCGGGACGGCGGGCTGGAATACTGGTAATCGATGTCTGCTACTGTACATATGTGGCCGGGGCGGGGGGGTGCGGGTAATTGGGCGAGGTGGAAAGTGTAATGACTACGATTAAATTTTGTACCTGGAATGTCAGGTGCATGCACACACCCTCACGTAGATATCAGGTGTACTCCTATCTTAAAAGACATCAGATACAGATCGCACTGTTGCAGGAGACCCACCTGGTAGCCGCAGAGGTAGCCACACTTCGCCGTAGATGGAGGGGGCAAATATTTGCCACGACCTTCTCAGCGTTTGCACGAGGGACTCTGATCTGGGTGCGACCGGGGGTTCCATTTGCACTGACACACAGCAACATAGACACAGAGGGGCGCTACGTCTTCATACAGGGCAGACTGGACGGGCAACAGATAGTTATAGCCTCCATCTACGCGCCCAATGTCGAACAGGGAAGGTTCCTAACACGATTGTCAGCGGTGATTGCACCTTGGCCTGACGTGCCCCTATTGTTAGGTGGTGATTATAACAGTGTGCTAGATGTCTCCCTCGATCGCTCGTCTCCCCCGGCGACTATCGCCCCGGCCCAGGCAGCCTCCAGGGCCCTTCTTGATTGGGCGACACAGTGGAACCTACAGGACGCCTGGCGAATCCGGAACCCCAACGCCCGGGTATATTCCTACTTCTCTGGGGCCCACTCCTTACACGTCAGACTAGACAGGTATATGATGTCCTGCGACCTGATTCCTTCCGTAACGGACACTGACTACCTGGGGCGGACGCACTCAGACCACAACCCACACACTCTAGTTTATGGGTGGAGGTGCCCGCGCCCACCTGTGCCCACATGGCGCCTACAGCCGGATCTCTTACTCGATACTCCATTCCGAGAGGAGATGTCTAGGAGGATAATACAATACTTCGAGGACAATAGCGACTCGGCCTCGTCCCCGAAAATTGAGTGGGACGCCTTTAAGACAGTGACCCGGGGGAGCTGTCTTGGCGTGCAGGCAGGCCTGCGGGGGCAGGTGGAGCGGGATCTGCTGAAAGCGGGAGTGACATTACTAGACAAGGAACGGGAAGCGGCGGCGGAGGGCGATGACTCCCAACTGGTCTCGGCCAGGGCAGATCACGCTCTTTTGATGGAGAGGCTGAAGAACATTAATTTCGCAGCACACTCCGCACGCACCCACAACACCGGTGACAAGCCAGGCAGACTCCTATCGTGGCTGATACGACAAGACACTCAGTCCGCGTCGGTACTGTCGATCCGTACGGCTCAGGGCACTGAAGTCTTCACCCAGAAGCAGATACATGAGGCGTTCACGACACATTACAGGTCCTTATACAGCTCACGACTGAGAGCCACCGAGGTGGAGATCACGGATTACCTGGCGACACTGCAACTACCGGCGGCCACTCACGCCCAACAGGCGGAGCTGGGAGCGGAGCTTACCAGTGAGGAACTACGGGAGGTGATCTTTTCCCTCTCGAATGGCAAGGCGCCGGGCCCAGACGGGCTCCCGGCCGAATTTTACAAGGCCTATTCCTTGTTACTAATACCCGAACTGTTAAGGATGTACAAGGCGGCATCTGAAGATGCTGAACTTTCGGCGTCTCTGAACGAGGCCAATGTGATCTCCCTGCTGAAACCGGGCAGAGAGGCGTGCGAGCTGGGATCGTACAGACCATTGGCGCTCCTCAACACAGATTACAAAATCTTGGCAGCGACATTAGCTCGGAGGCTTGCACCCCTAGTTCCCACACTGGCGCACTCTGACCAAAACGGCTTTGTGCCCACCCGCAGCACGTCTTACAACTTACGCCGCTTTTTCAAAGTCCAACGATATGCGACTTCCACCTGGCCACGCTCAGGGTGCATAGTCCTTGATCTCGAAAAGGCGTTTGACTCGGTGGAATGGCCCTATCTCCTCCGAGTTCTCGAAAAGTATGAACTGGGTGATGCCTATGTTCAGATGGTGGGGCTCCTCTACCAGGCGCCCGAGGTACGAGTCCGGACTGGGCGATTGTTCTCTGACAGAATAAGGATTGGGAGGGGCACCAGGCAGGGATGTCCCCTCTCTCCCCTGTTATTCGCACTCGTGATGGAGCCATTGGCAGAACTGCTCCGGACCTCCGGCGCCGCCTGGGGTATCCCACTGGCGGATGGCACCCACTCGGTGTCTCTGTATGCCGACGACTTACTGTTATATATCAGGGACCTCACCCATATACCCACGACAATCACGGACATCTTTCGGGTGTTCGGGGGCATGTCAGGGCTCCGCGTCAACTGGTCTAAATCAGGGGTCTATGCGTTCAGTGACGCTATGCCACAATGTGATGTGCGCATGATGGGAGAGACGCTCCGATGGCACCCAACGGTATTCAGGTACCTGGGGATCCTCATATATCGGGACCCCATTGATCTTCTGGAGGGCAACCTTGTGAGAGCCATCTCCTCGCTGTCGGCCCAGGTCACGTTCTGGAACTCCCTCCCACTGAATGTACCGGCCCGAGTGGCGCTGACGAAGATGATCATGCTCCCCCTGCTCCTCTACTTTTATGCTAACCTACCGGTGTATGTACCAACACGCATATTCAAGGGGTTGGAAGCCCTCACCAGGCGCCTTATCTGGAATAAAGGATGCCCCCGGGTGGCATTGAGGACCCTCTACGCGGCCACGGAATCTGGAGGCTTGGCGGTTCCCAATCAGGAACTATATTACCTAGCGGCCCAGCTGCAATGGGTTGCCTATTGGCTGAGTGGTAAGAACCTGATGGACACGGCTACGGAGGACACCACCCTGTCCCCAACTCAGGTACTGACGCTCTTCCACCCCCTGACGCGGGGCCGGCCCCCCAACCAAGTCCATGTGGCTATCGCAAGGCAGTGCTTTATGCGGAGCCTCAGACTCACCAAGAGCACGGTGCCCTATGCCCCGAACCTGCCTCTGCTGGGGACCCCCTTGGGAAATGGCGTGCTGTCTTCACTCGGGATACGCAGTTGGACTGCGGCAGACTTGGACGGTCTAGGTGACCTGTATAGCGATGGGGAGCTACTGTCCTTCGAGACTCTGACCACCGACACCGGTCTACCGGCAGGACAGTTTCTGACGCATGCAAGGCTTCTCCGTGTGCTGACAGAGGCATAGGGAGACTTGACTCACGAGCCGACCACGCATATGCTCATTCAGTACCTACATGTGATGGGCGATGGTTCCCATATAGTGCACTGGCTGGCACAGGCACTGAACTGTCATACTCAATTCTCCTCCCAACGACTGAGAGAGAAGTGGACGGCCGACCGGGGTAGTGAATGGACGGACAAACAGTGGGCCGCAGTATTGGCGGGCACCAGGAACATTCCTCGCAACGCGAGATTTAAGATCATCCAATATTACATAATACACCGTGCATATTTATCCCGGACAAACTGAACCGCTACTTTGGCCTCACCTCGTCAGCATGCCCCAGGTGCGGCCTCCTGAACTCGGACCTACTGCACGCACTCTGGAGTTGCACTCACCTCACCTTGTACTGGTCGGCGGTCACTGACACGTTAACGGCGGCCACGGGCGATACCCTCTCCAAGACGTGGGAAGCATGCCTGCTGGGACTCTACAAAAGAACCAAGCAGACCAAACTACAGGTACGTTTCTGGGACCTGGCGCTCATTACGGCTAAGCGACTCATCACGAAACGATGGAAGAATGATGCCCCCCGCGCCCTGCAGACTGGCGTCGCTCATTTGACAACTGGGCCTGCCCGGAGAGCGTGTCTTTACACAGGGAAGAGACGGCGGGCCTCCGTATGTACCCGATTGCCCAAGACTGGGACACTACCCTGACTGCATACCATCGGGCTTGCACCCAGGCTGGTATCACGTGACCGCCTCGACACGGAGCGGTGAGAGACCAGTCATCCTCTGCCCCAGCATGACGCTCCCCCCCCCCCTCCCCCGGCCGCTGGGGTAACGCCCAACAAGGTCTACTTGCTATCATTCCCTCCCCCCGCCTTGCGGCCACAGCAACCCTCCATCCACAGCCACTCCCACCCCCACACAGTCCATATATGGCGTAACATACGCCGCTAAGGTCACTGATACACAACTGTACACGCTAATACTAGTCCAACTGTTGTTGAAGTGTTTTCCCTCCTTTTTTCGTTATTTCCCTGTTGTATCCCTTGGTTGGCAGTCAGTTTGTTTCTGCTGTACTCACGATGATGTTCATTTTCCCCTCCCCACTTACCCTTTCCACAATGTTTATTGAACACTGCCACGATCAAAAGAATGTAGCCCAGTGACCCATATGGTGATATGGGATGTGACTCCTGCCTTTGACTTCATCCGTGCCAACCAGGGAACGCAGCCTAGAACAATCGTTGTTGGCTTTCATGACCACCTTGGTCCTTTTGCAGTGATAAATGCTACAGGCACTGCAACCCGAGACTTTTCCTGGCACTGATAATTGCGGACTAATGCATCTCCCCTGGCTACTGTTTATTTTCACCTATGTATGACCGACATGTCGAAAATGTTACTGGCTGGGTAATGAATGTAGTTTCTATGACATTGTATGATCTATTGGCTTATTACTTGTGAAACTAAATAAAATCTGGGACCATTGGTCTTAAAAAAAAAAAAAAATGAACTTACCCCAGCGTGAGGTATGTTTTTGATGTAACCAAGACTATGTTGACTAGTTGGAGTGCACAATATCCCTTTAGGTCAGTGTAGCTTTGGTTATTGGTTTGTTGTGTTACGTATTATCTTGGCGAGAAATATTGTTGTATGAAGAATAGAGCACTAAGTAGTCTCATTGAGGCCCTTTTACTTGGTGCCTCTGATCCGAAGTTTGTGCATTATTCGGACTAATGTGTTTTGTTGTTTTTTATTTTGGTCATACTTTTGAGAGGTACTTGATACCCCATTTGGAATATCTGAGCTGTGCTGTATGCTTGTTCAGTGTTCTGTCTAAGAGAGCTGTTGAAGGATGTCTGCTATAAGAAATTGGAAAATTATTTGGAGTGAGTGACAATCCTGCTCCAGGAATAATAACAACTCTTTTCAGTTTGGTCCTTTAAAATCACTAAATTAACTAGAGCTTATCCCCCTGTTAGGTATGGCACAGAGCACATAGGCTTAACTTAGAGCAATGTTTTGGCATTCTGTTTCCGTTGCTTTCAAGTGCACCCCGTGTTATATGTAAAGCCCAACAGACCTTTCAAGCAGTATTTGATACTTTAATGTCAAAAAGAGACCCATGGTGATTAGATCCTGCCTGGCTGGGGGACAAAGTAAATGGCCTGCCCAGGTGCCAGCTCACATTTGCCTGTGGCAGGAAAAGTCTTTTTGAACTTTCAAGGGAACAGCAGCACCTCCCTACACACAGGCTTTTGTTCTCTACTCTGGGAGCAGTTTTCACACCTCTTCAAATGCTAATTACTCGCTGACAGAAGTGGAAGAAATAATGCAAATTTAGCCCCCTTCGGTTCATGTGTTCTCTGTGACAGGGTGCTGGGACCTTGGAATTTCCAAGGCTAGGACAGTGGGGAACCACGTGGCATCAATCTGCAACTCCACTGTGCTGTCCACCGTGGCGGCCATGTATCCAGAGCTGCTGAATCTTACCAATTTCAAAAACAATAGAGCCACCCAATAATCCCCTAGGGACTGGGCATCGTCAATAACAATAGCAAAAGAGAGTCCCTAAAGGAATCATTTGTACAACAACTTGATTATTTGATCGTGTCATGTCAATGAACACTTAATTATGTAATTGTCACAGGAGCTTGTAATGATAACAAAAGTTTATCAAAAATATATAGTTCTTTAATAATGCATAGATTTTGATCAATTGATTTCTGGCAACATCAACTACCAGTTACTTCAAACAATGTTGAGTGGTAGAGGGAACACCTTTCGCATTAAACATGAGTTTTACAAATAACCATGTTCAAGAGTACATTGCACATATTCAATAGGTGTGTAGAACCAAATTAAATGATTTAGGCAGAAACGGTGTTCATACGTCGACGTTTCGGTCCCTGCCAGAACCTTGCTGTTGGGCGCCTCGGGATTAGGCTTTCCTATCCCGTTTGTCAGGTCACATTTGAGACCAACATATGTCACATTTAAATAAATCCAGCACACATGGCTGATTGGTTGGTCCATCTTGCATAGTGTGATTCAGTTGACATTACTAATTTATATTATTGTGCAACTTTTTGTCCTGAAGATGGTCCCAAGGATCTGTGCCACCAGGGACCGAAACGTCGACGTATGAACACCGTTTCTGCCTAAATTATTTAATTTGGTTCTACACACCTATTGAATATGTGCAATGTACTCTTGAACATGGTTATTTGTAAAACTCATGTTTAATGCGACAGGTGTTCCCTCTACCACTCAACATTGTTTGAAGTAACTGGTAGTTGATGTTGCCAGAAATCAATTGATCAAAATCTATGCATTATTAAAGAACTATATATTTTTGATAAACTTTTGTTATCATTACAAGCTCCTGTGACAATTACATAATTAAGTGTTCATTGACATGACACAATCAAATAATCAAGTTGTTGTACAAATGATTCCTTTAGGGACTCTCTTTTGCTATTGAATCCTACCAATAGCAATGACTTCTGGGAGATGACTCCTGCTGCTGTAAGCTGTTGGCATCCTGCTGTGTCTGGTGCCCCTGTGACCCACTGATCAATGACCTGACCAACTGCCTGGATTAGAGCAGCCATAATGACTACAATTACGCCCCACCTCAAAAGACCTCCTTACACAATGGGTGGGGCCTTGATGACCAGAAACTCCACTCTCATACCAGCAATGGGGGATCGGTGCAGTGGGAGGGATCACTCTTGCATCCTCAGTTTGATCTAGACACCTGACATGCACACCCATTAGCTCCAGTGGGAACCCATATGGGAGATCCATATAGATGGGGTGCCTTTTTTGGGGCCGTACAGGCATGGGGCACCTGGTACACGAACTAGACGCAAACACGGGGAGAATTGGAGAACCCCATCGAAACCACACTGCAGGCTTTCCCCTTGGCATAGTTGACCCTTTTTCTGGTGCTGCTGCCTACCTGAGACACTTACATTTCACAGTGGACTGAGAGTACATGTCCCCCAATTAGAGACCACTGGAAAACAACATATGGGTGGAACCCACCCACTAACGGACTGAGGAGCATTCGCTTGCAGACAAGGGTGAGTCATCAACCGGGCCTGTGTCTGCCTACGGCTGTGCCCGGCCTCCATCATTTCTGGGGGCCTCCCTGACAAGAGATGCTGGAACTATGGTGCCCTTGCAGCCCAAGCAGGAAATGACGATCAAATGCCACACCCACGAAGAAGGGTGAACTAACACCCACACTCAGATCAACACTGGATGGAAGCCCAGTACAAGACCTAGTGCTACCAGGTGATGATACGAAGGCCCCCACCAAGAGCTTTATGGTCCATTACTTTACTGATATCCAGAACAAATTTAGGGACAGATTTACAAGACCATTGCGCCAACTTTACGCCGCCGTTGCGTCGTAAACATTGTGCCACGATGCAACATATTTACAACGTAACGCACCTAGGGAGATGCGTCACATAGTAAAGCCCTGCGCTACATTATACCTGCGTTAGGTATAATGTATGCAGGGTGGGCGTTCCGCTGCAAGGAAGCCTCGTAAAAGTGACTCAGTGAAATCTACAAGATTTCACTGAGTGACTTTTCCGATGCCACTGCGTCAAAACCTTGCACCTGCTTGAAGCTAGCGTAAGGAGTGACGCAGCATGGTCGGAATAGGCATTCCTGACCATTGCTGTAGTTGCGTCATTTTTACGACACAACTCCAGCAATGCGTTCCCTTTCCTACATAAGATGCGTCGCACATCTGCCTGTCCTTGCGCCCAGGTGCGCCGCATTGCAAATGCGGCTCATCCATGGTGGCGCAAGGCTAGTTTTCCGTCACGCAAATGAAGTGGCGCATCTCTGCAAATATGCAGAGATGCACCAGTTCTTGTAAATCTGCCCTAGTGCTGTCTATCCAGACCTCAAAGAAAACCTTACCGAAATCCAGATGGACATTTGTGACGTGGGTGCCAGGGTATAATACCTTGAAACGACACAAGATGAACACACTCTTGACTAAGAAAACCACTCCTACTTGGTAACTATGACCAACCACTCCAAGAAAAACAGGAGAAATTGGAGCAACTCTTCAGTCACAATGAGGGGTGAAGACATATAAAGCTTTACCCAGGGCCTGGCAGAAGCAATCCTCAATGAACATGGCCTCGACCCCTTTCACATCGACAGGTCTCAAGGAGCAGAAACTGCAGCCCAAACTCCAAGCTGTCATCAGGCAACGGACAGGAGAAGCACCCTGAGCTCGCCAAAAGAGATTTTGTGGGAAGCGTCAGGAGGGACAGTGAAGCAGCAATACATCACCATCACATCACCATCACCATGTCCACTCGACCCGACTCCACGCAAAATGCAACATGAGGCCTAGCCTCAGCTGCGTCACACGGGCCCATACTAATGGGGGTATTGTTCCTACGTCCCCCTGAACCTCCAATACTGACCACAGGAAACAGCATGGGCCCCAAATGGAAGAGCTAGATAGAAGACTTTGAAGATTTTATGAAGAGCTCGAGAGTAGATGATCCTGACCATCAACTTATAGCACTGAGAAACCTAGTGGGCAAAGACATTGGTCAAATAATCAAAGAATTGCCCCAGGTAGACACTGCGTCGTATACAGACGTGAAGGACGCTCTGAACAGGAAATTTCTCCACAAACGTAACCTAGATTACGAACACTACTCCTTCAATCTCCTTCAATCTTGCGTCCTATGGGTGATTTCATTTCGTGATTAAAACGCCTGGCACGATACTGCGAGTTCGACAATTTCAACACTGAAGACGTGCTTCGTTTACACATCATCGAGGGATGCCAGTCTGAATTACTGCGACGTTAACTACTCAAAAAACACTACTCGCTCGATGACATTGAAGAGCTCACAGGCATAAATGATCAAGCCGAATAACACGCAAAGAAAATGGAAGCCGGAAAAACTGAAAAACGTGAACAAGCCCTCCAAGTTCAGTCCCAGACAGAAATAAGACGTCGGCCAGATCATCGGAGGTCTGACAAACTCACGGATTTGTCCCACGGAGGGACCAGAACAAGTAAAACCCAGAAACAACCGCCGCACTGCTACCGCTGCATCCTGGAATACCCATACACAGGCACCTGCTTAGCCCTGGGTCAACAATGCCACTGATGTGGAAGAGATAATCACTTCGAAGCTATGTGCCAAACCCAGCATAAAGAAACCAGGCCAGTCAGACGAAGCGCCTGGACATGCCACCACGTGAGGAAGGTGCATGGAAGAAGAGATTGGTCAACCAGCTCATTCAGGTCAAGCACCCAGTCCCAGGCCTCATATCGATCTCACCGATCGACATCAAGAGATTTGTCGGCACTTACTCCCATATCACAAGACAGTGATGAATGTGTATGCATGGTGGCCGACCCAGACTGCTTGAAGAAATACCCCCGACCAGATATACCAATGGGAAACTACTCCTCCAAGATTTTTCTGGACACGGGAGTGTCACTTAACTATATCTGCACAACGGAATATGAAAAGATGTGCCCGAAACCGAAACAGGAGCCAACCGCAGTGCGCGTCTACACATGGATGTCCAAGGAGCCACTGCCATGTCTAGGACGATTTCCCACCACGCTAACCTACAAGAACAGGTCAATTCAGGCCCAAATTAATGTCATAGAAGGCCCTGAAGCTGCGACCGTCTGCTTAGCCTACCCACAGCTGAACCGTTGAGGCTGGTAGAGATCTTATTTAAAGTGGATGACTCGCCTGACATTATCAAAGAATTCCCGAAACTGTTCTCAGGCCTAGACAAACTAGCCAACGTCAAAGTTAATGAGTAAGAAACGCCAGCGGCCCAACACCACAGGAAAGTACCATTCCACCTCCAACAAGTGGTCAATGACGAGCTTCAAGACCTGCTGAGAGCGGACATCATAGAACGGTCATCTGGACCTACCCCCTGGGTGTCACCTTTGGTAGTCTTGCCCAAACGTGGTCATGAAAACAAAGTGCGTGCCCCAAACACAGCCATAGAACGGGAAAGCCATCCCGGACCTCATATTAGCGACATGATTGCCCACCTGAACGGAGCGATGGACTTTTCAAATTAGATTCAACAAAGGATACCACAGGCTCGAACTCCATGAGAAGTCGAGATATATCACCACATTTATCACTCATCAAGCACTCTTCAGATATAAACGCCTCAACTTTGGCATCTTGTCAGTAGCGGAAATCTTGCAGGAAGCCGTTCGGCGAGTAATCCAACACATTCCCAACTCATTCAACTATACTGACGACATACTCGTATTTGGCGCAACACGCAAAGACCATGACAAAGCCCTAGACTGCGTGTGCCATGCCCTTTTCAACGCCAACCTCACACTCAACAGAGACAACTGTGAATTTCACAAGTCAACCCTCAAGTTTTACGGCCATATCTTCTCTAAACATGGCATGAGACCAGACCCCGTCAAAGTCTCAGCTCTTGCTGATACCCCACAACCTTGTGATGTCAGTAAAGTTCGGTCATTCCTGTGCATGACCAGCTACTGTGCAAGATAAATTAAAGACTATGCAACCATCAGCTATCCACTGCGAGAGCTAACGAGACAAGGCCAACCATTTCACTGGTCCAAGGCGTGGGAACATGCTTTCAATAAGATCAAGGGCGCTGTGAGCTCTGCCGCCCATTTGGCCTACTTCAATACCAAACGGAAATTGGAAGTCACCGTTGACACCAGCCCCATGGGCCTTGGCACCATTCTTGCCCAATATGATGATGAAAGAGACCAGCGTCACATTGTGAGAAGTTGGCCCGATATGCAACGTTCGCTATTCTAGCGACCGCTATGTATCGTTCCAACGACCCTTATGGTGTTTGGTTGTAAGTCAACCTATAGACCAGCTATCCTAGTAGCGTGGATACGAGCAGTCTAAGGCTAAAGACTCGAGAGGGCGCGTTAAGCCAGCTGTTTACCACACATGTACCCCTTGAACACCCAGTGAAAGGACACCACACAAGTGTTATGAAAATAAACAGTATATTTATTAAGAATCACAACAGCCCTGTACTCTTTATGAGGACAGGGTACTAAGCACAAACCAAATCTCTTTAGCAAATACTTCAAGTGCACAATTAAAACAAGTGTCCGAGGACACGGAAAGGTTAAGGTCTCGGGTGGACCCGATAAGGCAAGTCGGAAGCGAGGGACTCGGGACCCTAGAGTAAAGAGGCTATGCAGGCACCGAAATGCCGAGTTACCTAGCCACGAGGGCTGCGGCTGCACAAGTCTTACAGGCGTCGGGGTCTTCGCTGACGAGCCAGGAGCCGGAAGAAAAGGAGTTGCTGGCCGGCGACCAGTGATGAATAGTTCGTAGAGATCCAAGCCTGGATCAGAGATTGTTGATACCTGAAAGCAGAGGGGACCAAGTTCGTACTACTAGCCAGTAGTCAGAGGGTACCAGGAAGGCACCGGTTGGCCGTCACCTCGACCAGGTGAGTGGGCGACGCTAGGCTCGGCAGTCTCACGGACCAGGAGGCGTTGTCGGCGACCACGGTGGAGGTGCGAGCTGTCCCACGAAGGATGATGCTGTCGGCGTCGCTGGGCCCAGGATGGGGCAACAAGCCTTGGCAAATCTCAGGGCCACGTGGTGGGCCTAAGATGGCGTCTTGAGTGGACCAGGAGGGTCCGGGGTGCTTCTCGAAAAGATGGAAGCAAGGGCCAGTCTGGAGCAACCAGACCAGCAGTGTTGATTTCCGGATGTCGTCACAGAAGGGCACAAGCCAGCGGCTAGTGACCAGACAACGTGCTGAGCAGCGAGCAGAAGGGCCCCACGCAGATCGTGGAGATGCTGGGAGACTGCACTTCGGTGCTGGAGCGGCTCAGGGTCGGGGCTTCTCGGACCCCAGAGCACTCACCAGAGAGTTACCTCGGTGGTCGTGCTGGTTAAGAAAGCGTGCAGGTTTTGATGATGGCCGGTCCCTCGAGGTCTCGTCGCACCCACAGATCACAGCTGAGCTGATGACGTGGGTAGAGGTCAGAGGTGCCAGGGAAGCCGGTTCTCGTCGAGCTGGGCCGTCTGATTCCTTGAGGAAGGACTTACAGCAAACCGCAGAGTTCTTAGATGGTGCCCGCTGATGCAGGGTGACTACTCCTTAGTCACAAGGGAGAAATCTTGAGAAGAGTCTTGAATGTCCTTTCGTAGAAAGTAGTTCTTGAATCAAAGATGATCTAATTTGGAAGGGTCCCCGCTCCGGCCTTTATTCTAAAGAAAGGGGTGGGTACATGACTAGGTCCTGCCCTAAGGGTGGGACCAGGAAGGGGGGTAGTTACACCCCTCTCCCCTGCCGGACTTTCCCCAGGCCAGGGCTGTCGCCCCTGGAACTGGTTCTAACCGGCAGATGCGTAGTGAGCACCGGGGTGCCACTCCGCAGTCACCTTCTCGCAAAAGCCCTACCTACCCAGAATACACAAACCCTGTCTGGGACGGTGCGAACACCGCCCTCGACAGGAAACCCTTTGTCCAAGCTCTCCTCGCTGGAAGGACTCCCAGCAGCAGGAGGTCAGACTCGTGTCTGTGGTGGCAGCATCCATTTTGTGGAGCTGAGGCTTTAGTTAACTTTAACCGGGGTTCACAGTTACGTACATGTCGTGTCCCTCTAGAAGGGCGGAATGCTAACCTCGTCGCCAGAGTTGGGGAGAGGGCAGCATCCCGATTCGTATGACACCTTACTCGACATGTCTTGATAACGCGACACCGAAGTTACCGATATGGTACGCGTTATCATGGAACAGCCATTGGGTCTTGATTCCGCAAGCTGCAACCGGGCTCGGCTCGGGCCAGAGCTTAGTTCACACGAGCCCATGCACTCTGCCTTCAGGATTGTCAAGGCCTGCCATAGGAGTGACTGATAGGAACTCGAGTGTCCATTGTATGGTTAGATATAGTGCTACTATATCTAAAGCAAAGTGTGTGTACACGACTTCGCCCCAGCTGTCACGCAGCCAGTTGTGTCAAATTTAGGAGGCCAGCCAGGGGTGGCATAATACATGCTGCAGCCCCTGGCGGCCCTGGGTACACCTATGCCCTGAGTTACAGGGTCTGATAAGGTGGCCCAGTACCAATTGGTAAATGCACCTAGGGTACATGTCGTAATTTTAGAAAGAGAACAGCCAGGCTGTGGGTCTGATTAGCAGGCCCACAGCCAGAGAAAGTCGTAAACCAGTGAAACAAAAGCGAAAAATCTGGGTGATCATGGGATTGCAGACCCTACTCTCCTACACACATCATAGCCTATGCCAGCTGCAGCCTCACCGACACGGAGAAGGCGTACTCGCAACCAGAGAAGGAAAGTCTGGCCGTCGTGTGGGCATGAGAGCACTTCCATTTATTTGTCTATGGGAAGCACTTCACACTGATTACTGACCATCAGGCCTTAATTACCATCTTCGGCAACCCACGACAAAGAAGCCCCCAAGGATCGAGATGTGGGGAATCCGCTTGCAAGACTACACTTACACCATCATTCACAAACCCGGAAAGGCAGAAAACCCAGCGGACTACATCTCACTCCATCCTCAAATACTGACGCAGACACGCACTTCGCTAGCCGAAGAATACCTTCACTTAGTGATTGACCAAGCGCGCCCACCGGCCATCCCACTAGACGCCATTATAGAAGCCTCTGCCAAGGATGCCACACTCCAAGATGTCATGCAGCGCATCCGAGTGGACTAATGGAGACACCAGGAGAACTCCCAAACTACCACTGCCATCAACATGCAAGAACTTTCATCCTTTAGACAATTCAAGGACGACCTCACAATCAGTGCAGACAGGTTGTTACTGAGAGACAGGAGGATTGTCATTCCTCACCAACTACGACAAGGGACCATCAATTTAGCCCATGAAGGTCACAGGGGTGTAATAGCCACAAAGAAAGTACTGAGAGGGAGAGTTTGGTTCCCGTCCCTTGACCAGATGGTCGAAGCCACGCTTAAAGACTGTCCACAATGCCAACGAGTGGGGCCAGAAGAACCTGATGCCCCACTGCAGATGTCTGATGTCCCGGACGATGTACGGCAACAATTAGCCATCGACTTCTTCGGCCCACTAAAATCTGGGAAATTTGTCATTGTCATCATGGACGAATATTCTCGTTTTCCCATTGCAGACCAACTATCATTCACAAGAGCATCTACCGTCATACCCATCCTTGACGAAGTGTTCGCAGCATGGGGAAACCCCAAGATAGCAAAGACGGATAAAGGACCACCCTTCAATGGACATGAGCTCACAGAATTTGCAGACCATCTGAACTTTAAACACCGGAAAATTACCCTCCTATGGCCCCAACCCAATGGGATTGTTGAACGCTTCATGGCCACCCTGAAGAAAACAATACAACAAGCTGAACTGTCCCAGCGTGACAACCAACCAGCGCTCAATGAAGTACTGAGATTATACAGAATCACACCACAGAGCAGCACCAACGGGTGCCCTGCTACCCTGATGTTTGGAAGAACCCCACGCACCAGTATACCGATGTCGGATGCAGTCATACACTCCAGACTCCCGACCTCGGACAATGAGACCCTGATGAATATTGATAAAGACAAGAAAGCAAAGATGAAAGACTACGCTGACAATCAGCTCCATGTGAAGACAACAAGCATCTAAGAAGGAGATTGGGTATTAGTGAAACAGGAACAGAGAACCAAATCCCACAGCCGATATCAAGCCCACCCGCTACAAGTAGTGAAGAGGAAAGAAACCATGATCACAGTAGCCACCACAACCAAGAGAAACGTATCGCACTTCAAGAAATGCAATCCAACAGTATATGGTCGAGAAGGTGAAACGGACAGAGACACAGACACCTCAGCCCCAGGGACAGACAGCCTCGAAGAACTCCTTTGTGTAATCAACATGGATGAACCCGGAGAACAACACCCTCCTCGCCGGCCACAGAGGACCACTCGAAGGCCGGTCCGACTCATTGAAGAACTTTAAAGAATAACAATATAAGGTAAATGACAATTTACAAAAGGGGGAGATGTTGTGTCGCCATGCCATGCCAGGATTTCTGGGTCAGACATGGCAGGAAGAAGAGGAGAAAGGGCGGTGCGAGCGCGCGCACCAGTTAGCGGAGATTCAAGGTGAAATAAAGAGGCATGTAAAGCAGCTCGGGTCGCGCATTATTTCAAACGCTCGCAACGCTAAAATGGGCTGGTGGATACTGCTTTTGCCCAGTACTGACGGAAGCCTTTTCTCCTCCACTCCAGAGCTGGTACAACTCCTATATACTTGCCAGCTCTGTGGAGATGCTCTCCTTCATATACTTTTCATTTATTTCTCATGCAGGGAAGCCAACTCTATTACGTTCTCGCTCCAAATGTTTGATGTTGTTTGAGGTTCTTGTGGGAAAGGGGAGTTTTGGGTTTGGGAAATGCACAGATGCCTGTGTTTAGCCCCGACCATTTGCCATGATTATCTCGATACGACAGACATCCAACTACTGCCTCATGTGAAATTACCCTGACCACACACAATAAAATGCTAACTTATAATGTCCAGGGCCTCTATAAACCCATTAAACGTTGCTCCTTTCTACACAAGCTACCGCCCCTCTGTGCAGATATAGGGTTTCTTCAGTAAACTTAACTTTTACAGTGCAAACACTCCCGCCTGAAATCTAGAGATTACCCAGTTCAATACTTTTCCTCTGACCTGAAGAAGACTGCCGGGGTTGGTATCCGATTGGTGGTAGATAGGACCCTCAGGAATACCAATGGAAGTGGGTGGCTGTAGGCAGCTCAGTTAGGGGGACAGCCCCTTACCCTAGGCTCGCTCTGCAGTCTCAAACAGGAGCAAGAAGAATTTCTTTCAGGAACAATCTGAATGCTCACGGCCTGGTCGACCCTGCCTCTGATCCTAGGTGGGCATATCAACTTATTGGTCGACCAGACGGCTGACACTGACCATGCAGTGCAAGGACGTGCCACAACCCTGTTGATTGTTGGTAAGTCATTGTTAGAAGAGCTAGGAAAGGGAGACAGCACACCAACCTATGGGGCGGTATTACTCCTACTTCTCAAGCCCACACAAAACTTATGATAGATTTGACTACCTGCTTTTGGATAAATGTATAATCTCCTGTTTAACACACTCCATACAGCACCCGACCATGGTCAAGTGTTGTGCAGCCTGACGAGTGTGGACTCCCTGGGGCCATGAGTCACAAATACTTGGGATCTTATTTATGAGAAGTCTTGCATCGATGTGTGACATCATTGATGCGTCATATTTACTGTATGACGCATAATGTCACAAGGAATGACTGACACGTCAGTATTACTGACGCATTGCTGGAGTTGTGTTGGAAGCCTGATGCAACTCCAGCAATGAAGGGAGGAGGGCTATGATTATAGCACTGCGCCACCCTTCCGCCTGCTATGAGGCAGGCGTAAGATTTTGACGCAATGGCTTCCTAGAAGTGGCTCACTGTAATAATAATACTTTATTGTATGGTTAGTAAAAACCATTACAAAGTATAAATACGACAATATACTAAAACAAAGAAAATTTACACTGCTGTGTGAAAGATAAAAATTTATAAAATAAAAGTGTCTTTCAAGTTTGAAGATAAACGTGTTCCGGATTCAAGACTTTGCCAGTTTTCTTTGCTTTTTCTCGAAATTGTTAATGAATTTGACTGCCCTGCAAATAAGTTGCGGATCTACTGAGCATAGGATTAGTATGATCGCGGACCGGCAGGTGCGTATTCCATATTCCTTAAACTTGGTTTTTATCCAACTCCGACGTTCCTGGATCAGAGCCGGGCAAATACAAATCAGATGGATAAAGTCTTGTCTTCCTGCGCCACATAAACCGCATCTATCACATTCTTGGGGCTTCCACTTTGGTGACTCAGCATTTGTTGGGATGCTACCCAGCCTTAAATTGAGGTATTTCCGTTTGATGAATGGCGAGAAAGCAAGGTCTAGGAAGGCTGCCGGTACTAATTTTTTATAAGATTGAATTGTCATCCAGGCATGGGACCAATGACTGAAAGTTATTTTATCGTTGAACAACGAATGCCTGTTGGCAGCCTTCTTTACCAACTGTTTGAAGGAAAGTACTGGAAGCTTAGATTCCCAGAGTGCAGCCAACTCAGTTAATTCTAGTGACGATTTAAGGTACTTGGCATAGTGAGAGTTGGGACTTTTACTAATTGTTTCCCACATGGCAAGATACAGCGTAATTTCTTGGTTCATCCAGACATCGTACCAAAATTTTATGGTCTCGTACTTTGCAAACCGAATTCAAGTCTGACTTGTGCGGGTGATGCATTGCTTGGTAACGCAAATACATGCTTGTAGATTTTCATTTGCACTTTGTACCGGAGTTGTGCACTCTTGCCGTGATGAAATACGCTCCCATAGGCTATTGTTGGGAGTAACTTAGTTTTCATTATTGTTAGCAGGGGGGAGACCAGGGGGCCTTTAAGTTTGGTCGCCAAGCTTCTAAAAGCATGCAATAGGACCATGCCCTTCTTTTCCATGCTATTGAAATGCGCAGTGAAATTAAGACACTTGCCAGTAGTATCCCAAAATACTTGTAACTTTCAACCGCTTCCAGTTTAACATTGTCTATAGTGAAGGTTGGTTGCACTTTGTGGCGTCGGGTTATAACCGTAGTCTTTGTTTTTGTGCTGTTTATTACTAGCAAGTTCTGTTTGGTATAGCGGGTCAATTCCTGTAGTAGACGTTGCAAGACTATTCTTGTCTGGCTTAGTAGGACCACATCGTCGGCATAGGATAGGTGTGTTATACAGAGATTACCTAGCCGCGGTGGATGAGCATTGATCTGATCAAGGCTTACTTTCAGATCGGCCATGAATAAATTAAAGAGGCGGGGGGCCAACACACAGCCTTTACTTTAATTCATCAAAGGTATTGATCTTCCGGGTTAACCTCTGTCCGTTGTCGATCTTTACCTGCATCCAGGTGTTACTGTACAGGTCAATGATCGGCGTTAGGATTGAGTCTGGCAGGCCCTGCTGCTTCAATTTGGCCAATAGTAATTTCCTGTTGACACGGTCGAAGGCTGCCTTAAAGTCAACGAAACAAGTGTAAAGTTACTGGTGGTTTTGTACACTTTTTTCACCAATCAAGCATAACACCATTGCATTTGCCATAGTGCCTGTTCCGCGACGAAACCCTGTCTGGTTTAACAGGTTTTTGCTGCTCATATCTGACCATTGTGCTAGATCGGCTAGCACCAGGGATGCATAGTTTTTTGCTTCTGCATCGATCAGGGCTATTAAGCGGTAATTAGTTGGATTTTTGCGGTCTTTGCCTTTATAGATGGGATTGATGATGGCACCCCTCCAGCTTTCCGGGACCCGCCCTGAGTTGCTAATTGACCGAAACAGGCTATTGAATTTGCATGCCCAGAACTTGGGGTCCTCTTTGTAGATTGCCTGCGGAATGCCATTCGGCTCCGGCGCACTCTCTTGCTTGCCTTTCTTGATTATTTGTAGTATTCGGCAATCGTCATCTGTCCATATTGATTGACCCATGTCTTCCTGGCCGGTGGTCATGCCGTTAGTGCTAGAAACAGTCGTGCTTTCCTGGTTCATAGCTCTTGGTAGTTCAGATGCAGTTATTGACGTTGTAATCTGATTTGCCGTTGTCTTTATTGAGAATGTATCGACTATGTGTTGGGCCCAAATGTTTTCAGCAATGCATGTCATACTTACAGGTTGTGCTGCTCTGTTAATGGAGTTGACTTGCATCCAAAAAGCCCTGGAGTCTATTTTTTTTATGTTGTGCAACAATTTAGCCCAAAAGTCGTTGGCTTTGTTCCTTTTTTCCATCCAAACCAGCTTCTTGTATTGTCTTCTTGTCGATCGGACTTCTTGCCAGATACTTGGGTTTATCCTTAGACCTTGTGCCCGTCTCGTGAGCTTCTGAAGGTGTTTCTTCATAGAGAGTGCAGTTTTTGTGAGTTTGGTATCGGTCTTAGGATAGGTCTTCCTTTTTGCGTTACTACTGGACCTTGGTAACCTTTCCAGGAAGTCAGGCCAGGTTTCTGAGCATAGGTCCTTTTCTGCAGTGGATGTTTTAAATAATTTCTTAGCGTCTTACGCTATATGAGATAGGGTGTTGCTCGTCCACCTTAACCGCTTCAGGTTAATTGTTGAAATTATGCCTGGTATAGTTGGTGCCTTTACGTACCTGGAGGAGCTCAGTTTCAACTCGATGTGTTGCATTAAGTGATCACTGTCTAGTGAGCAGGTTAATTGGAATTTTTTTATTAGACTCAGCAGGGGTAGTGTTACTAATGTATAATCCAAGATGGAACTTGCATTGTGGCCTATATAGGTGGAGGCAGGGGGTTTGTCGTGAATGGCTCTTCCGTTTATTACCCGTAGGCCAAGGCGTTCAAAGTCCCACATCAGCTGCCTACCCAGTTTATCTGTCTTCTTGACCAATATAATCTCCTGGGGTTCAACATCCCACAGTTCGTTTGCTGCAGAGATGTTGTCCTCGTCTTCCGGTTGGTGTAAAAGGTTGGTGTTAAAATCACCCGTGACAATAATCTCCCAACTTGGTTGTTCAAGGCGGGTGTTGTTTACAACATTAACAACACGGTGGAAGAGGTCCTTTTTGGCCGATTTTTTCAGGTGGACGTATAAATTAATTAAGATGATTGTTCTCGTCCTGCTTTTTATTCCTGCTTTTTATTGTGCTCTCCAGTTTAATGATTTGCATATCTGGTGTTGATATGGCCATTTGCGAGGCGCTGATCTTCAGTGCAGTGGATATATATATTGAAAGTCCCCCCCTTGCGCACCCATAGCGCTGGGGACGCGTCACACTTTCATGGAAACATAGTCTTCCTGGTACATCAATTGGCTCCATTGCCCACGTTTCCTACAGCGCTATGATGTCATATTGGTCCCAGGTAGCTGTCTTTCTACTTTGGTTTAAGATGTTTTTCGCTCCTGCGATGTTCCAGGAGAGCAACTTTATTAGGGTTCCTTTGGTCTCGTCTGCCTCGCAGTGGGTTCAATTACCGTTAAGTGAGTGATTCGGCTTTTGCAGTCATATCTTTTCCCACATCTTTTTAGCAGGGGTGACGGATAACCCTATTTTATTTCTTCTTTCAGCAAGGTTCCCCACTCAAATTTACGTATTTCAGTGAGAATGTTTTTTACTATTTCTACGTTCCTCCAGGTGGCAAGCGTGCCTTCCTTAGCCACATTGTCCCCTAACGTAATGAATTCAATTGATAATAAATCGGCGGATGTTAGGTGGCTTAGGCTTGGGATGGAAGATGTCAGATGGAGAATATTCCCTCGATTTAATAGGTCTTGTGTGCCTTGGGGCTCGTAATTGGGAATGAAAAGTATCTTTCCTGCTGTAATTGTTTGCTTCTCTGTAGGTCGGTCACTGCTAATCTGTGCTTTTTCCTTTGATGAGGGTTTAGTTGACTTGTGATCATCATGATCCTTTGCATTAAGATGGTGATATTGCGCTATTTGATTATATGCATCGTTCTAGGTTTACGTGAAAGGCATACTCGCCATGGCCTTTAGTTCCCGGCCTGTTCGTTTGGGGCCGACCTGTTCTGGGTGGTGCCCACTAACTGTGGCGGCAGCCCCGGGGCATGGTCCTGTCCATTCCACATTTGTGATTTCTGTAGTTTGTTGCATGCCATTGTTGCCTGTAAATATCGTGAGTTGTACTTGTTTGTGCATGTTTCTGTCCGCCTTTGTTCTTACTTGTCTATTAATCTTTTGGTCACTTTTCCCTGGGATTGGATTATCGCTTGGTATAGTGACACTTTTCCCTGCAGTTGAATTATTGCTTGGTATGGTGACACGAATGGAGGGAGCTTTTTGATTTTTGTCCGTACCTTTAATTACAACCCAATGGGGTCCCTGATTACTTGGTTCATTTTTATTGTGTTGATCGATCCCATTTATAGGATGCCTTTTATCTTCATGAGTAGTGCGCCCTTTTTGACGAGAGATGGACTCGTTCGGTCGACTATCTGAAGTTTTATTTAGTTGTGTATTGTTGCTGGGCCCTTGATCCGGGCTCCAGTTGGTGCCACTTGCGGCGGGCGTTGAACTCGAAAAATCAGTGTTGCTGGAGTTCCCGGCTCCTGTGGTTTTAGCAAAAACGATCCCCTCTGTATGCGTAACTTTTTTTGTTGTCGTCGGTTGGGTCATGTCCTTGGGGCTTGTACTTAATGGTATTTGTCCCTCTTCTTTGTTTTTCCAGTTTTTATGTTCTATTTCTATCCCGATTGATGAGTGGTGTGCCCCTTCTTTAATGTTAGGTTCCTGTTTTGGTTTGATTTTTACCTGATTAAAGATAGGAAAAGTAACCAGTGTCTGCTTATTTGCAGGCGGACAATTTGACATCTGATTACTGTTTTTTCTTGCCCATTTTTTTTTGCCGCTTGGTTAGACCTTTAAGGTCATTTTGGTTACTTGCCCCATCCTGGTTTGAATGCTCTATTCCCAATAGTTTGCAACCGTTGTTTTGTATGATAAGGTGTGTTCCACCTGTTATTTTAGGTTCCTCTATTATATCATCAGGTATCATTGTCAGTTTGTTTGGTTTGTTTTTTTCCACTGCTGTTTGCCGGGCTGACTCGTCTGCTTGGTCTGTATTAGATTTAACCGGTACTCCTTTTGTGGGCTCTTGCAAATTTCAAAAGAGATAAGGTCGCATCCAATTGGTGTGCTGTTGTTGCTCTGGTTAGCGTGCTTGCATTCCAGTAATATGTCTTTAAGTATTGAAGGCAAATCCTTTAATTTTTCCAAGATTGGGTGGCAGGTACATGACTGGGATGCTGCCCACGGTTGAATCTGATCCTTAATGATGTTGGAAATGCTGGCCATGGTATCTAACTTTTTGTTTATATTAGATATGTATTCCGCCATTGTACTCATTAGATGGATCTGGATGTCAAGTTTGTCTGACTGCATATTGAGGGTTTTGATAGGGGTTTCCAATATGCATCCCAGTGCACTGTGCAATGTGATTATTGATTCCAAGTTTTCGTTGATGTCGTGACCTATTTCATCTCGGTGCAGGTCCCCTGTGTTGCAGTTGGACAAAATTCCCTATGGGACTTGCTTTTTAGGCGTTGTGTCACTCTGCCGCACTTCAATCTTTTGCTGTATTCCGGGGCGCGATTTGGGGCTTTTTGTTGTTGCTACATCTGCAACAGCTGAAACACTTGAAATCTCTATTATTGAGGGTTCCATTTGAGCACCTACGTCAATCACGTTTGCGGAACCAATTGGTGCTTTAGTGTCCTCCTCCTGGTTCAATCCACTGTATATCTCAACTATGTTGTTACTTAACGGCTCTTTGGAGAGTTTTTTGTGCACCAACCGATTGGTGTTGCTCCCTGACATTTGCTTTGTTTGGGATTTTTAATCCCTCAAAGTTGCTTTCGGTTGCTTCCTGGTCCTCCGTTTCGGTGATGGTTGATTTAATTAGGATTTTTAATCCCTCCAAGTTACTTTCGGTTGCATGGATGCCCGAGCAGGCTTTTTGTGTCGTAGTTCTTCCTTTAAGAGTAGGCACTTGAGGCGCCCAACAGGGGTTAAACTCTTTTGTCTTCTCTATGGATTTATTCATTACTGGAGCCATGCGTGAGTCCCGTCTTGGGGTTGAATGGCTGTATGGAGGCACCTTGTATGCTAGTTCATACACACTAGTGTTGTGACAGTCCTCGTTTTTGGATTGAGCCACATGGCTTCCCGTTATTGTTTGATCTTGATTTATGGTCTTGGTTGATAGTGATAGTGTTGCGGAAGTTCTTTCACTTTTACTCTCTTTTTTGTTAGGTGAGCATATTATTGTATGTCCTTCATTGTGGTGAACCGTGGACTTGATAGATCCTGTATGGGTTGTTAAAGGTTTCTCTTGTCCTTGCCTTTGAAGGGAGTCATGCTTTTTATTTTCATTGTGCACTTGGGCTTGAAATTGAAACATGTTTTTCTCCAGGGTGGCATCCATAAACTTGGGTATTTCCTCTCTTCCATTGGCCCTGTCTACATTGGTGTTTAAGGCGCTCGGAGGAGTCCTTGTGTCTATTGACCTCAAATCAACTTTTTTTGGCGAGATTGGTTTTTGCAATCCATTTGGTGTTGTCGGCATTGCATAAATAGCTGTCATTGGGTCTTTCAGGAAAGTAAATTTGCCGGTAGGATTCATGTTGCTGAAAATTGAGTATACAGCGGATATTAATGATGTGGCCGCACTTCCCTCAGCTAGGGTAATGGGCGATTTGGTCTTGGCCTTAGCTTTTTTCCTTGCATTTTTGGGAGGGTTTGTTCGTGTTCTCCCAGACCTCATTCCCTTTTTCTCTTTTACCACCTCCGTTCTACTTCCCACTCCACCTCCCAAGCCTGTCTGCCCCCTCTAAGTTGGAACAGCTGCCGTCAGGGAGATAGCGAGGTGTTGTTGCGGTATGTGGCGGAATGACTGCTCTCTCTGGCGTTGGAAAAGTGCTGGCAGACAATTTTTGCCGGGTATGTGATGGAGCGCAGTTCCCCTAGCGTGCACTGTTAACACGCCGTTAGTCTGCCCCAGCTGTTAATTAGCTTTGACAGAAAAGTGCTGGTAGACAACTTTTGACCGTTGTAACACGCTGTTAGTCTCCCCCAGCTGTTAAATAGCTTTGTCAAGTGGGCCTATCCTTAGTTAGACGTTTTTCAAACATGATCAGTTACTGGCGTATAAGTAAAAAAAAAATAGCGCTTGAAGGGGTGCGCTTAGTACATTTGGGCCGATATTGCCGATAGCGCAGCTGGTGCTGACACCTCTCACCGTGGTGCTGCTGCCTGCTAGTGTCCTGTAGGTCCGGTCTGGTCAGCTGTAGCTGTGCTCCGCGAGGCCGAAGAACCAGGTGATGCCCTGGGGACCCCAGGAGAAAACCGCTGGGCTGAGTCAGGTCAGGTCCGGTCATTGGCGCTCAGCGGCCTGGCCCCCCCCGGACTCCTGACGCTGCGGGCTGATCCACTGATCAGCTAGGTGATGCCGGGAGAACACTGAGAACACCGAGCTCCCCTGCGGCGGTCCACAGCGGCGATCCTCAGCACGCCTTGTTTCGCCTCAGACCTCACCTCCGCCTCTCCCCCTGCCGTTCGAGGGTCTAGGGGGTGGGGGGGTCCTTGAAGCCTCGGTTCACAGCTTCGGTTCGCGGATGGAAAGCTCGGTCTGCGGTGTATGTCGGCTGGCGTCTCAGTCGGCGACTCGCTCTACAACTCGCTGCTACTGCGGTGACGGCTCTCTGCTGCACTCTGCAGAGTATTTGAGCAGGCAGGTCTTTGAAGAACTAGAGTCTGATGTCCTGGTGCTGTACTGAAAAATAAAAAAAATAAAACAAACGTTATTGTCCCCCAAACGGAAAACAAAAGTGGTGGGCAGAAGCAGCTTTACTGAGTGAACATCAGACGATAACGTAACTATCCTATAGATTTCAATGCGCCACTTCTACGAGGCTTTGATGCGAGGAAAAAGCCCACCCTGCATACATTATACCTGACACAGGTATATTGTACCGCAGGGCTTTAAGAAGTGACGCATCTGCCTAGATGCGTTACTTCGTAATTGTGGAGCAATGTGGCGCATTATTTATGGCGCCACCGCGTCACAAAAAGTGAAGCAATGGCAGTGTAAATGTGACACAAGGGCTCATAAATAAGCCAGTTGGTGCCTTCAAGGTGACATGTTAAGATAACCTGTGACAGTCAACAATGTCAAGAAGGATTTCTAGGTTTACCTCACCCACAGTGATACAGGGGGGGTGAGCACGACCACTCTCTGGGATGCACTAAAGGTGGTCCTGTGTGGCTTCTTCATAGCAGAAGTTGCACATCTTTGGAAAGTCCGAGAAGCACTGTGCCTCAAACTTGGCACAGAACTGAGAGACCTTGAAATAGACCATCAGCACTCCCCCTCCCAGAAAATATGGAGGAAAATAGTTTTGGTTCATGGCCAGCTCCAGATCCTGGAGGCCGATAAGTTGGAATACCTACTGACGCCGTTAGATGCTCTTACAAGCTTGGCAATACATCAAGCAAATCATTGATGAACCTGCTGAGTGTCCATCATGCTAAAATCATTATCACAGAGATCAAATACCCCCAGGGACAGCTGTTGATGGGCAGCATGGAGAAAGTAGACTGCTTCCATGCCTTCTGCACTCAAATCTAAAGCAAAGAGCAGACAAACCCACACGAGCATCCCGATATATTGGAGATGTGGCTGCAACCATAAGTCAGTTAGATTGTGAAATGCTTAACAGGCCTTTAGAAAAGGGCAAAACTCTTACGGCTATATCCAAGCAGCAGCCAGCCAAGGACCCGGGCCCAGATGGAGTCACAGCAACACCACTCTACTCCCAATACTCCTTAAGGTGTATCGTGGGGTGATAGAGGGAGGTCGGGTGAACTTCACTATGGACGACTATACTCAAGCCTGGTAAGAACCTGACTGACAGTTGCTCCATCTCCCTTCTAAATATAGATGCAAACATTCTTACCAATATAGCAACCCTCCGACTTCAACCCCTGATGGGAGACCTGATACATCCTGACCAATCAGGCTTCATCCAAGAATACTAAGCAGGGGGCCATAAAATAAGGTACTCCACCTTCTAGACATTGGAACCACTAGAACCAAATCATTTATATTGCTTACATTAAATGCAGAAAAGGTGTTCAATAGGGTTGACAGGGACTTCATGGCTGGGGTATTCCGTGTGGTAGTAGTTGAAAACCCCTTTATAGCTCGACTCCTGGTGGGCTATCAGGCCCTATGACCCATGATCCGAGTTAATGGTAGCTTCTCCTTCTCCAAGTGGGTAAACATTGGCCAGGGCACATAAAAGGGATACCCCCCTCTCCCCTCTTGTTTGCTCTAATGTTAAAACCCCTGTTGCAAAGTATCCGGGCTAACCCCCGAATCAAATGTATCCTATTCGGCAAACAGAGCTTGAAGCTGAACATGTTTGCCGATGACCCACCTTCTGTCCCTCATGGACCTACCTGTCTCCTTGCCCATGTGCTTGGGGAATTACAGAGCTATCAAAGGGTCTCAGGGTTCAAAATCAATGTAACTAAATCCAAAATTCTAAACAGGTCTGCACCTTGGGCTATGGTGCTCCTGGCCTGTCTAGAACCCCATATGCCGAACTGCTTAAGGGAGGCTGCAAAACATTGCGAGATATGTATACACAGTGTTCAGTTAAATCCTTTGAGCAACTGAGAGTGGAGTGTTTACTCCCTGAGATGGAAAGATACCGTTACTGGAAATTACTCCATTGGCTACAGGATGCACACCTCAAACACGGGGCACACGATCCCCTACACCCTTTGAAAGATACCTCCTGCACTGACAAACATGCAACATCCATCACATGCCAAACATACTTATCAACGAGCCTGGGAGAAAAAATTAGACATCAAATTGAAACCCGACCTGTAGGAGGAAATCCTGATCCAAGCTACTACTTTTGTGAGACAGCAAAGGGGTAAAGAGACACTGCTTAACATTCTTTATTGGTGACATCAACGCCTGGCTGGCTACAGGCAGAGATAAATTGGCCCCACTTAGGAAGGGTTGCCGTAAAAGACCACACGGCGCGCAACAGTGGTTTACCAGCCATCTAAAAGAGACGAAACTGTCCCTGCGCCAATTAGAGTGCAAGTGGAGATTAAATTATTGCCCTATAAAGAAATCCTCCTTCGTAATGGCGCTACAGGAGTATGAAGCTGCCATCCTAAAAGCAAAAGCAGATTATTTTTCTCAAAAAATTCTTAGATCTGACAACAAAGCAAAGGAAATCTTTTCCATTGTGGATGAGCGCATCAAACCCAATCGGATCACCACTAAATTGGCCCCTTCCCAACAGCTCTGTGATTCCCTCAACACTTTCCTCTTTGACAAAATAGCTACTATCAAAGCCAGGATCCCCAAGACTGTTTCCCCCCGGCCACCCCTCAGGCATATCAAAACCTGCTCTCTTTTGACTTCTTCCCGCCCATCACACTAGAGACATTTTTCTCCCTCCTAAAAAAAGTTTGGCATTGTACCAAACTGTTTAAAGATAGCTGAAGTACCACCCATTTTGAAAAAACCAGGCGCAGACCCTGCCGTTCTCAGCAATTTTCGACCCATCTCACTTTTTACCGTTTCTGGGGAAAATCCTGGAAGCCTATGTCACAAGCTGCCTCAGTACATTCTTGGAGTGCTCGCACTACCTGGACCCCCACCAGGCAGGTTTCAGACCCGAGCGCTCCACCGAATCTATCATACTGGCAGTACAGGATGAGTTGAGAAGAAGCGCGGACCATAATATCTTGCAGGCTGTTGTCCTGCTGGATTTATCAGCTGTCTTCGACACAGTCGACCACAAGCTTTTGGTCGAACGTGTCGAAGGCGCCGGCATACGAGGCATCCCTTTAAAATGGATCTCCTCGTTCTTAAGCAACTGCTACCAAGCTGTCCGCCTTTCACCGTCCCCTGCCTCCCGCCTCCTGCCTCCCAGCTGCTCCTCCCTCCCAGCTCCCCTTCATATGGCACCAGCTGTGCGGCCGCGCAGCGGACGTGTGCAGCTGGCGTGCGGCTGGTGCACCAAAGGCGCGCCTAAGACAAGCCCGTCTGCGCCTGTCCGTGCCTGGACCGCGCCCAGCGCCAGAACCCCTGGACCCCGCGAACGCCACAAGACCAAACTCCACTATGAGGCCAGCAGCCTCCACGCATTAAACGCCTGCCGAAACCACACCTGCTTCCAGGCGACCCCGAAACGTATCCACGGACCCTTCTCCTGCCACTCCTGCAGCTTCCCGTGCAACACCTCTGCCCCAGACGTGGCCTTCCTGACCCAAACCTGGTGAAACGACTCCTCAGCGCCCGACATCCCCATAGCCATCCTGGACAGCTACAGGATCAAACGCAGGGATCGCGCCAACGGAACCAGAGGAGGAATAGCCATCATCCACAAGTCCACCCTCAAGGTCGCCACCCATGCAGACGACACCCTCCACACCGCTGAACACCTGCACTTCCAGATTCACACCGACCCCAACACCACCCTCAGGGGAACACTCATCTACAGACTCCCCGGACTCTGGGCTCAGTTCAATGACTCCATCGCCGACCTCGCCAGCACCCACGCACTCGCTTCTACAGACTACATCCTCTGCGGGGACCTGAACTTCCACCTCGAGACCAACAACGACACCAACTCCACCACCCTGATCGACAACCTCGGCCTCAAACAACTCGTCACCGTACCCACCCACGCCGCCGGCCACATGCTGGACCCCATCTTCTCCACAGGCACCCACGTCACCTTCGACCACACAACCGAACACCACTGGACCAACCACCGCTGCATTCATTTCACCTTCAAGAAACCAAATCACGCATCACCGCACCCAACAGCAGCCTCACCGCTGCTGGAGCAAAGTCACCGAAGACTGGCTGATCACCACCTTCGGCCAGAACCCACACACCGACCCCACCAACCCAGATGCCGCAGCCCACAACCTCAGACAGTGGATCGACGACTGCGCCAACACCCTCGCCCCGCTCAAGAAACCCTCTAACAACCACGACAGCAAGAGAGCCACCTGGTTCACCGACGAGCTCCAGACCTCCAAACATGCATCCAGGAAACTTGAGAATATATGGCTCCACTAACGCAAACCGGACAACCACGCAGCCAACTAGGACGCCACCCGCAGACATCACCACCTCATCAGATTAGCCAAGAGATCCTCCTTCAAAGACCGCTTGGACAACAATGCACACGACAGCAAAGAGCTCTTCAGCATCGTAGAGGAACTCTCCAACCCCAGCGCCAACGCCAACGACATCCCGCCCTCACAAGAACTGTGCGACTCACTAGCCATCTTCTTCCACCGCAAGATCGCAGACATCCATGACAGCTTCAACACCACAACCGCCCCGACTACGCCAGACTCCACCTCCCCTGCGAACACCACCAGCGCCATCCGCCTGACCTCCTGGTCCAACGTCATCGACGACGAGACATGCAAGGTCATGAACTCCATCCACTCAGGATCTCCGACAGACCCGTGCCCACACCACGTATTCAACAAAGCAGACGCAGCCATCGCACCCCAACTACGGAAGGTCATCAACATCTCCTTCGAAACAGCGGCATTCCCATAAAGCTGGAAGCACGCCGAAATCAACGCCCTCCTCAAGAAGCCCAAGGCGGACCCCAAGGACCTCAAGAACTTCAGGCCCATCTCCCTGCTCCCGTTCCCAGCAAATGTCATCGAGAAAATCGTCAACAGGCAACTGGTCCGCCACCTGGAAGACAACAACATCTTGGACCTGTCCCAGTCCGGATTCAGAAGAAAGCACAGCACCGAGACAGCCCTCATTGCGGCCACAGACGACATCAGGCGCCAACTAGACAACGGCGAAACATCAGCCCTTATCCTCCTGGACCTGTCGGCCGCCTTCGACACGGTCTGCCATCGCACTCTAAAGACACGCCTCCTAGAAGCCGGAATCCAAGAGAAGGCCCTTGACTGAACCACGTCCTTCCTCTCCGGCAGAACCCAGAGCGTCCACCTCCCACCCTTCCGATCCGAAGCCACCGACATCATCTGCGGCGTCCCCCAGCGCTCATCCCTCAGTCTAACGCTGTTCACCATCCACATGGCCCCCTTCGCACAAGTGGCCCGCCAGCACGACCTCAACATCATCTCCTACGCCGACGACACCCAACTCATCCTCTCCCTCACCAAGGACCCTCATACCGCCAAAACCAACCTCCACAAGGAAATGAAGTCCGTCGCCGACTGGATGAGGAGCAGCCGTCTGAAGCTGAACTCGGACAAGAAGGAGGTACTCATCCTCGGACCCACCCCCTCAGCCTGGGACGACTCCTGGTGACCGACCACACTGGGAACAGCACCAACGCCCACCGACCATGTACGCAACCTAGGATTCATTCTTGACTCCTTCCTCTCCATGGCTAAGCAGGTCAGCGCCGTCTCCTCCTCCTGCTACAACACCTTCCGCATGCTCCGTAGGACCTACAAGTGGATCCTGACCGAAACAAGAAGAAAGGTGACACAGGCCCTCGTCAGCAGTAGACTGGACTACAGCAACGCACTCTATGCCGGAATCCCAGCCAAACACCTACGACGACTACAACGCATCCAAAATGCCTCTGCCCGACTGATCGTCAATGTCCCCCGCCGCAGCCACATCACCCCCACCTGAGAGACCTACACTGGCTCCCCGTCGACAAGAGGATCACCTTCAAGCTCCTCACCCACGCACACAAAGCACTCCACAACGCCGGACCAACCTACCTTAACAGCAGACTCAGCTTCCACCCCCCCACCCGCCAGCTCCGCTCCGCCACCTTCGCCCTCACCGCTGTCCCTCACATCCAGTGAATGACCTCCGGTGGCAGATCCTACTCCTACCTCGCCGCCAAGACCTGGAACACCCTCCCATCCCACATACGGCAGACCCTAGACCTATTAGCCTTCAGAAGACTCTTCAAAACCTGGCTCTTCGAGCAGTAGCAGCACCCCCTCCCCTGAGCGCCTTGAGACCCTCACGGGTAAGTAGCACGCTCTACAAGTACTCTGATTGGTTGATTGATTGATTGATTGATTGATTGATTGATTGATTGATTGGCTGATGGGGCATGGGCATTGGCGATGTCACACCGCAAGGGCTAGGTGGTCGTTACCGGAAAAAGGCATCTTTCAATTGTTGCCAATGGCCGTATGTGGTGGCGGAGCATGACTAACGTGGTTTTCAAATGTGTATTTCAATACCGCGATCGCGGTTACTATTGGCTGATGAGCCATGGGCATTGACGGTGTCACACCGCAGGGGCCAGGCGGTCGCTACAACAATCGTGCATCTTTCAGTTGATGACAGTGTCCGCGGTGGCGGTGCGCGCTTACGGCTCCTTTGGACACATCATGCTGTGTAAATGGCAATGGCCAGTTCTTAGCATTGAACAGTAGACACTCTGAATCATGCCACCAGATAGTTTAATTCAATACTAGTGTGACATTTAACTCACTGATGACTACACATGCCATGTCAGTGCACAGGTGTACATGCATTGTTATGTACACCCTCACATGTCACTTATGATGTTATTGTGCATGTTCACAGATCTGTTGTGTGATGGACTCTCAAATATGTACACATGTCAATGTGTGAGATGGCTAAGCAACCCATAGTAATGATGGACTGGCTACGTAATGTGCCTATTTCACTGTGTAGATTGCTGAAATCATGTTTATATTTGAGCTTTATGCACACACTGTGCTCATTGTGTTGGTAATAGGTTCCCCGTCCGAATCGCGCAAGAAGGTGTGGCAGGTACATCAGCTACGTAGAAGCCAGCAGTGTTGCAGTTTGAGACATGTGCTGTGTCAACTACTCTCAGGGCTGGTGACACAAGATGTCGGAATGTGCCATTTGGCATTCACAAAGTCTGAATCTGTTTGGGGGGTACTCCCTATGTACATACTGGACACATGTCAACTACTTTAGATCAAGGTGTCTCTACATGTGATTTGTGCTGTAAGCTGTTGTTTCTGGCCCGTCATTTTTGGCGCTTTGTCAGTCAAGATGTAAGATGTTTGACACATCTCATAGGGGTATTGAATTGACATGTGTCACCTTTCATCTTACCTAGGAGGTGACCAAATGTGCATCGTCCATTCACATTACTTGCAGACATGGAGGATGAGGACATCATACGTAAATTCCGTTTGGACCGACCTACTCTTCAAGACCTATGTGCTCAGTTGGAACCTCATCTGAGTCCTCGCAGAACATATAAGACTGCTTGACACCAACATGTAAGGTGTTGGCAGCCATGCCTTTCTTTGCAACTGGTTCGTTCCAGTACACGGTGTCCAGCGCAGGTGGGATGTCGCAACCAATGTTCAGCATGGTGCTACGTGATGTCCTGTTTGCTATGATGATCTACAAGCACAGCTACATTTATTTTCGCAGGAGCCATGAATTGGCAGCAGTGAAGGGTGAATATTATGACCATGCCCACATCCCCAATGTTTTTGGTGCCATTGACTGCACATATGTTGGTCTGGTTCCACCACAGGCACGTGAGCACATCTACAGGAACAGGAAGCATTTCCATTCCATCAAAGTGCAAGTGGTATGCCAAGCGGATATGATAATCTCCCAGGTCTGTGCTAAATTTCCAGGATCAGCACATGACTCCTACAAACTGCGTATCAGCATCATACCACAGCTGATGACAAATCTGTATCAGGAGCAAGCATGGATTGTGGGTGAGTACGTAGAGTCAAGTTGCATGCGGTATGTGTGACATGCTGTTCTCTGCCACAGTTGGATAACAAAATTGGTCTTTGTATCTCACACCTTGATGACTCTGCATATCCCAACCGGCCTTGGTTGCTGAGCCCACTGCGGAATCCCAGGACCCTGGATGCAGTCCGCTACAATGAGTCCCTTGGGAAGACACGTCGTGTGGTAGAGCGTACCTTTGGTCTTCTGAAGTTTAGATTCCGGTGTATGGACAAGAGCGGAGGTGCACTACTCTACTCTCCCCAAAAGGTGTGTCAGATCGTAGTTGCATGTTGCATGCTCTACAACCTGGCCTTGTGCAAAGAGGCCCCCTCTGCTCTTGGAGGATGATGAGCAGCAGATGCCCCAGCCTGCAAACCCACACATGTCCAGTGATGAGGATAGTGAACAGGTCCTTCTGCGTCAACAACTCATCAACTGCTTCTTCCCTTGAGTGTGAGTGACATTGTACAACAGTGACATTGTCTGCCATCTTTGATGGTTGTGCAAAGGCCTAGGGGAGCTTTCTGACTGCTGCCTGTTGGCTCTGTGCTGATTGCTGATGTTTGTGGCACAGTGTAGTCATGACCAACCAAATGATGTATATGTTGATATTGTTTCTCATTGTAATGTGTGCCTTGATGGCTAGTGTTGTGTACTGGCTGTGATGAATTCACCTGACGAGTAAATGTCGTTCTGTTGTGTCTTCCTAGGTCCCTCCAGCCTCTTAATGCCTCGTCACAATCCTAGCTTCAGGTACACTGGACTCAGAGTCAACATTTTACATCCTGAGATAAACATGGAGCTGACACAAAGAAATAGATGTGTAAAGGGTGTTTATTTACAAAGATTGTTTCTGACAGACAATTGGGTTTTAAGAAAATGTTGCAAAGGGAATCAATCTTATCTTATCTTATCTTATCTTAGGGGATTCTTGTATAGCGCACTGACACCGAGAGGTTTCCTGGCGCTGGCTGAGTGCCAATGAGATGGAGAGACTGGGGTCTAGCCAGTCTGTGTGAAGAGGTGAGTTTTCAGGAGTTTTCTAAAAGCCAGAAGGGAATTGGCAGATTTAAGAGGGAGAGGTAACTGGTTCCAGAAGGCGGGGGCAAGGTAGGAAAATCTACGACCGCCGTTTTTTTTTAGTTTGGTAGCAGGGACAGCTAGCAAAAGGCGATGGGAGGAACGAAGATTACGTACCGGACGGTAAGGAATGACCAGTGATTTGAGGAAGGCAGGGGAGGTCCCGAACACAGCTTTGAAGGTCAAACAGCCGATCTTGAATGCAGTCCTCTGCTCCACCGGCAACCAGTGGAGTCTGTGAAGCAGTGGTCTCGCGGATTGCCACTTCGGGGTTTTAGAGGCCAGCCTTGCCGCTTGGTTCAGTACAATCTGGAGCCTATTAAGGAGGAATTTAGGTAGGCCGTAGTACAGGGAGTTTGAAAAATCCAGACGGGAGAGAACCAGGGCGATCAGGACTTGTATCAGGGCCTCTGGTGTCAGGAGATGGGAAACTTTCCTGATTTTTCTGAGCTGGAACATACATGAGGACTCAATGAGTTGTCAGTGATGGTAGACGAGACAATAGAGTAGTCACCACATTGATGTGGTGACACAGTCCAACAGAAAGCTGCCATCAACATGGCAGTGTGGGTAAGGATAGTCCACAAAGTCAATGTCATGGTGAAGAGAGATGCCATTATGGCTGGCTCTTTTACTTGCGTGTGGCCAGTGCTTTGCCACGTGATCCTCCTGCGGTGTTTCTCGGACAGCCCATTTTGTGTTTTCCAGGGGGTGCCTCGGCTGCGGGCTCAGCTGTGTCTGAGGAGTCATCCTGTTCCAGTTCACCCCTCTCTGTGGCTGCAGCTGAGGTGGTGGGAGTAACGTCCTAGGGGCCACTGGAAGGAGATTGAGCTGTCCTGTGGTCCGCATGTCTGTCCCTCAGAACACCCACAAGCTGGCCCATGAGATCCACGATTTGGGCCATACGAGTGTCCTTGGACCTCAGCAGCAGGCGGAGCTCACACACTTCTTCTAAAACCTGGCCCATCTGTCCCTGTGTTTGTTCATATGCTCCAAGGACTCGGGCGATGTTGGCCTGGGTTTTGGCACCAGTGTCCGGTCGATTTTGTCCCCCAATTGCCCTCCCACCTGCCCTGCTGTCCCGGACCTGTGGGGTTGCCACTTTACGCACCCGCAGACTCTCCCTGCCCTCCTCAGATTGTTGGGTGGTGTTGGTATCCTCTGACACAGGGAGACCTGGTGCTTGAGGCTGCACAGGTCATTGCAGCAGAGGTGAGCATGGTTGTTGTTGCTGAGGTGATGGTGGTGGGGACAGTGGAGGCAGGGGACGTGGTGCGACCTGGCAGTCCTCCTGATGGGCCAGGTTTGTTCTCCGCATCCGAGAAACTGAGGAATTCTGCATCTGAGTTGTCCATGTTCCGGGGTGGGGGGGGACGGGTTCTGCAGGTCGGCTTTCTCTTCTACTGCAGTCAATGGTTGATCTCCTGTTGGACAGAGGTGAAATGGTCATTGAAGTGCACTCCACAAGGTTGGTGTTAGATGTGTGGATGTTACATGTGATACACCACACAGTTTACATTGATATCACTTTATTTGGCTGCAAAGTATTTAGCATCATGACATGATGTTAAGCTACATACATTACTTGTCCATGGTGTGACAGGTCAATAGATACCATGCTCCACGTACAGATTGTGTGATTACAAGAACATGTCATCATCTAACGACTAGCAGCACAAAAACTTTGTGTGAGGCTTTTTTTTGTTTACTCTGCATGGAAGACGTTACATCTGAGCAAGGACTTGCCATTGTAATCTTATGCATACCTTTGTCATATCATGTACTTTACTTTCTTTTATCAACTGACCATGCATGTTGTATGTTACTATGGGCCTTGTTGCTCTGCCCCCATGGCACTTACACATGTCATTCAGTGCTGTGCATGATTGTGCCCTGAATTTCTTCAACATGTGACTTGGTGGTTCAAACTTTAATTTCTGTGACAGTTACATTTGCTTTTGTGTCTGTACACTGGAAGTGCCTATTGGATCTATGTTAAGTTGGATGACATGTGAGGGATGGTGTGGTCATATGGATCCATGCTTTTTTGGAGGAATGGTAGGGGGCATACACTCTCTACCTACTTGTTCTGGGACATAGGTGAGGTGGATTGCTACCACATGGTTGTGGGTGTGAAGATTGTTTCATCCTGCTGAGCTGTGAGACAAGGGGACCTGGTGGGAGTTGTAGTGCTGGCTTCCCACACACAAACAACCCTCCCTGCTAAGATGACTACCTGCCTGTGAGTTTGAAGTGAGCACTGCAATAGCTGCCACATCCTTGAGGGTGGGGGGAGTGCTCCATCCTGCTCCACTGTGAGACAAGGGGGCCTGGTGGGAGTTGTTGTGCTGGCTTCCCACCCACAAACATCCCTCCCTGTTGAGATGGCTACCTACCTGTGAGTTTGAAGAGAGCACTGCAACAGTTGCAACATGGTTGGGGGGGTGGGGAGTGCTCCATCCTGCTGGATTTTGCACAGCGTGCCTGGTGGGAGTTGTATTGCAGTCTTCCCACCCACACAACCCCCTCCCTGTTAAGATGGCTACCTACCTGTTAGGTGAAGATGAGCACTGCAATAACTGCCACATGGTTGTGGTCCAGGGTGTAGGGAGTGCTCCATCCTGCTGGCCTTTGGCCCAGGGTGCCTAGTGAAAGTTGTAGTACCGTCTTCCCACCCACACCCCCGCCCTCCCTGTTAAGATGGCTACCTATATGTTAGGTGAAGGTGAGCGCTGCAATAGCTGCCACATGGTTGTGGGTGTGGGGAGTGCTCCATCCTACTCGCCTTTGGGACAGGGTGCCTGGTGGGAGTTGTAGTGAAATCTTTCCACTCACACATCCCCCTACCAGTCAAGATGGCTACCTAGCTATTAGGTGAAAGTGAGCAATGCAATGGCTGACACAAGGTTGGAGGTGGGGGGAGTGCTACATCCTGCTGGGCTGCTGGGGACAAGGGGCTTGGTGGGAGTTGTGGTGCTGGCTTCCCACCCATAAACACCCCTCCCAGTCAAGATGGCTACCTACATGTTAGGTGAAGGTGAGCACTGCAGTAGCTGCCACATGGTTGGGAGTGGGGGGTGTGCTCCATCCTGCTGGGCTGTGGGACAAGGGGGCCTGGTGGGAGTTGTGGTACTCGCTTCCCATCCACAAACACCCCTCCCTGTTGAGATGGCTAACTACCTGTGAGTTTGAAGAGAGCACTGCAATAGCTGCCATATGGTTGGAAGTGTGTGGAGTGCTCCATCCTGATGAGCTGTGGGACAAGGGGGACTGGTGGGAGTTGTAATGCAGTCTTCCCACCCACACACACCCCTCCCAGTTAAGATGGCTACCTACCTGTTAGGTGAAGGTGAGCATTGCAATGGCTGACACATGGTTGTGGGTGTGACGTGGTGTGTCACATGTTGCTCAGCTTTGGAACCGGGGTGGCTGGTGGGAGTTGTAGTGCTGGCTGCCTGTGCACATGCCCCCATGGTAATCTTGCTAGCTACCTTTGGGGTGTATCAGAGGGAGTGGATGCTGGATCTGAGAGACATGTTTTGGGGAGAGTGTAATGCACATGCATGCATTTGGGCCTAGGGGCTGTCGCTTTGTAGTTGTGCAAGACAGTACATAGCAGTGTACTGTTAGACATTTGTTGGTACTTACCAGCCTCCACTCCCCCGGGTATTCCTGTGAAACTCTTTGGATGCAGTGTGCCAAGCACCTTCTCCTCCAATTCAGTGAATGTTTGTGGTGAAATGGGAGGCCACCACCAGTCATCTGAGCCAGGTTAATGTTCTTGTTGTTCCTCTCATTCACCTTGCTCTTATTGTCATTCCACCGCTTCCTGATCTTCTTGGAGCAGGGGACAGTCACTACTGCATTGACTTTGTTGACTCTCCTTTCCCACATTTGATTTTTTCTGGCTTGTGCTGTCTGTTGGACCAGGCTTCCAAACAAATGTGGTTCTACTCTGATTACAAAAGTGCGTCCCTTAAAGATTTAAGGGGCGACCCTCTGGGCGCAACTGGTTCAAAAATCGCAACTGCGATTTTACAATGTTGAAGTGTCTTTACGCCAATGAAAATAAACGTAGAGAAACTTAGTGGTGACTTGAATTCATTTAATTCATGAATTTATCCATGATTTCGTTTTAATGTTGTTGGTCACATTAAAGTTAACTTCATCAAAGATTCAAAGCGGTCCCAATGCATTTCGTGCCTCAAGGGCACTTCATCAGGGGAAATCTAGAACATAAAGTTGTAATGAGGACCCACACTATTCATAGCAAATTGTCAATAATCACAATAGTATAAACCAATATATGCTATTAAAAAGCCAGGTGTTGTTTACTTTAAGCAGGAAAGGCCAATGTGCACAGTCGACCAATTTATTTAGTCTACTCTGATTATCTCATCTACAATCAGTGACAACTCATTGTCAGTAATTTTGGGCATTTTCGTCTGTGACATGGTGTGCTAATGTGTGAACAGTGCAGTTGGGAAGGTGGTGGTGGTGGTGATGTGTGTGGTGTGTGCGTTGTTGTGCTTGTGAGATGTGTGGTGATTTGGGGTTGGTTCCTTCAGTTGTGAAGTTGTGCAAAGTATTCTGTTCAGAGAAGGGGCTGGTTTTATACTATGTGGGTGGGTCAAAATGGAGTATTCCTGTCATGTGTGTTGTGTGGGTTGACCTGGGAATTGTATTTTTTACTTGCCAAGGGGATGTGTCATTGGGGTGTGTTTGATGTTTTATGAGGCAGATCCAGATTGATGGCCAAACTTTGTAGCCTTGTAGTGTATTTTTTTGTCGACCCCCATTACTGTTTAGAGCGACCGCGGCGGTGGAAATACAACAGCTGTTCCACCGACTCTCCCATTCATCTATTGTAGCGATCGCAGCGGTCGGAAACAGCGGATTGTTCCGCTGTCACCGCAATGGTGATTTGACGTGCGGTCATTCCTGTGGTTTTGGGTCTTCCCGCAGCAAATCCGACATTCACATGCTCCGCACGCTCCCGGCAGTCTTTATGGAATCCGTCCGCCGAGGTCGGATCATTCTAATCTGACCGCCGCTTTTCCCGCAGTGCATGCAGATAGTTAATTTCCACTTCCACGGCGGTCGGAATGGTTTTCCGACCACCATCCTAATCGACCCCATAGATTCCACTCAGCAACTCTCGGTGGATCCTAGAGGCACAGAGTGCATCCCGGAATGGATGCTGTGAGCATAGGGTTCACTTAGCGACCCTCTATAGATAAGGTTAGCAATCCCGGATGGATTTTGCAGACATGAGCTAAAAGTGTCCCGGGATGGACAGTGTGGATCCTGAATTTATACCATCAAATGTACCTGGTAGGTCTGCTCATATACTTTCTTTTAACTCACATTTTCGTTGTATTTAATAGACCTGCAAACAATCCAATACAATGCTTTCAACTTTCCTAAGGAATACTCATTCACTCCAAGTCAAAAGCAGTAATTAACGACTGAGAAGTTTTTTAAATCCAAAATATGAATTCCCTCATTGTTTTCTTATTCTTTATTCATAATTTTCCACAGAACAGTTCCAACCCCTAACAAGATCTGTACATCTTAGCTGTCTGGAAGAATGAACACATTCTTCAAATCCAACATGTTCACACTCCAGTTAGCTTTGTCACGAGTTACACCTCATTGCAAGATACCAACCACCTGTACAATATCCCAATATTCAAACACCAAATATTCATACATAAATACTTGGAGGCCAATAGTAAGGCTGATTCTGTGCTGTACTGAGCACAAAATCTAGATTGTAAACGGTGAAGTATGTTATTTGAATCCATGAAACTAATCAGATAAGCATTGATATGTTTCTCAGCTACTTTTGAGAACAAGCATTAGCGTTGCCAATAGGTCTCGCTTTTGGGACCTTATAAGTGTCTAGCTATGTAACGGTTGATTTATTTATTTATTTTTGGGTTTTATAGAGCGCAAACTTGACCTGTTAGGGTATCAGAGCGCTTTACAGAGTCATAGAGTTGTACAAGAGGCATGGGATCACAAGAGTATAACATAAATTAGGGAGGATGGGGGGTGCTGAGTACAAGAGGGATGGAAGTACACAAACACAGTTAATATTACAGTTGCTGAGGACAGGCCCCTGATTTCTTGGTGGGGCGAAGGTCGAAGGAGGGAGGCAATAGTCTCTGTGGTGGTTGTGGGACGGGGTTTAGCCGAGGAATTTACCCATGAGGAAGGATTTAGCCTCCTTTTTGAAACATGCAAGAGAGGGAATTCTTCTGATGGCGAGTGGGAAGGAGTTCCATATTCTTGGTGCAGCCCCAGCGAACGCCCTGTTATCGTTTTTTTTCCCGAAAGCATGCAGGCTGGAGTCGACTGGCAGACCGAGAGTTTCTGATTCCTCCGGATACCACAAGTTTCTGTGCAAGATATGCAGGGGAGTTTGAGTGTAGGGCCTTGTGTGTGATGCATGCCAGCCTAAGTTGAATTCTGGCCTCGAGAGGAAGCCAGTTCAGTGCTTTCAGATGAGGAGAGATGTGATCAAATTTCCTTGTGCCGGTAAGTAGTCTGGTGGCTACATTGAGGCAGGCTTTTAAAGGTGCTAAGGAGATTTTGGGTAAACCAGAGAGGGTGGAACATCCATATTCCAGTCTGAAAATGACTAGTGCTTGGACTGCCAGTTTTAGGTCCGGAGCGTCAAGGAAGGGTTTCAGTTTCCATAGGTAGCTCAGGTGGAATCTGGCAGATTTGGCCATTGAGTTGATGTGGCCTTGCATGTTCAAGTTGCAATCCAAGGTTATTCCCAGAGATTTGGCCGAGTCCACAATGGTCGTGGACAATTTAAGGCTGTGATGGCTTTAATCCATGTCTGGATCTCCGGATTGGTTTTAGGTGGGGAAATTAGAAGAAATTCTGTTTTCTTTGCATTGAGTTTGAGTTGGTTGGAGGAGAGCCATTGGACGGTCAGCTTGAGGGCCTCATTCAGGGAGAGAATCTCCTTGAGAGATGTTTTTGCACCAAGGATATTGTGCTGGATAATTAAATACTTATAACCCCAAAGGCGAGACCTATTGGCTATGCCAATGCTTGTTTTCTGTGGAAGCACAAAACTTCTGCCCAATCAAAACATGTACTCTTCAATAGCAGCATTTGAGCACAGTCAAAGACCCTCTCTACAGTACTCCTGAAAGCTCTTCGTTAGGTTGCTCAAATTACAACTGGCAAGCCAGACCTTAAAAAAGGCATGATGATGCAGCTGTGTAATTGTCAACATGCATGCTTGGAGGGTGCAATTTCAATTTACCGATCTGAGATAGGTACAAATAATTAAAATATATAGGGGCTGATTTACAAGCCCCTTGCAACACTTTTGCGTCACTTTTCCCATGTTAAAAGTGACGCATAAGTGGCGCAAGGGGCTTGTAAATCTACCCCATATTATTTAAAAACTGTAGAGTGGCAACAAAGGTGTGGATTCGGGTAGTGGGGGGAGGAGTATGGGAACTGAAGCCGACAAGGGAGGGAACAACATGGAGGGGAAGTGGGGGACGCACATGAGGAAGAGAACAAAACTGGGGCAAAAGGCAAGAGTAGCACAGCGCTGGGAGGGAGCCGAAGCACATGGTCGAAAGTGAGCAACACAGAGCACTAGGAGGAGAGAAGCAGATGGATGAGAGGATTAACAGAGTGCGACGGGGATGGGAGGGGAACAGAAGTACACAAGGGAGACAGCTGGAAAACACATGCACACTTATCAAGTTAGAAGAAAAAAAGAGTTCCCTAAATGTAGGCAGTTGGCAACACAAGTAAAGAGGCTAAAGTCCAGGAGTAGGAAAAACAAGTTGGACAATACAAGCCATAGAATAAGAAGCAAGCGAGAGTGAGTGACAATAAAGCCAACCAATGGTGAGCAATGGGCAGGCTTTAAACCCACTGTAAGTTCATGGAAAACTGACAATAGGTTTGTGTGCATGTTTGCAGGCTGGTGGGCTCGACCTTAGGAAACCAATTGGAACTCAGAGAAACAAAAATACTACCAAGGGACTCTGCTCAAATATTTCCCAAGTTTGTGATGCAGTACTTGAATGCGTAGAGCATCAAATGCAGAACGAGGCTGCTTCAGAGCAATGCCTGCCGTGGAAGATGTGAGGAGATCCATTTCTGTACCACGTTAGGTAGTGCCGGGTAATTTTAAAGAAATTGGTTGTCCAATATGTACAAAACAGTTTATTAGCTAAGTGTGCAATACAGGAGTCCGTTCTCCGCGCCCAGAGGCCCTTCACAGAAAATGTGTATTTTTATAAATCTGCTATTCTGGAACTGGAGAGCGGCCAGTGGATCAGTTATTGCACTAGAGGGTCATGCAGGGGAGTTTCTCTGGACCATATTTTGTAGATTTACTGGGACTTTATATCACTGCGCTTTAAGTGCAAATTAAAATTCTAAACTATATTCTCTACAGAAATCAAGAGTCAGCAGAGAAACAGGTCTAAATATATTTGTGAAACTCGTTCTGAGGTTTTAGTTAGTGCAGTAATGTTTACTTACTTTTTAAAGTAATTCCAGGTAATGAAAGTTGCTGGAGTGCGGAGACACGTAAGCATAATTGGCCAGATCCTCATTGGTAGATTATGAAATTGTGTTAGATTTCTCAAAGATACAGGGCTCAGCTATCCAGGTTTCTGAAGGAACTGCACTTTCACATGGACAGGGCTAAGATTGGGGTCATTAAAACAGCACAGATGTTAGTCAAAATGGAGCCAATGCTGCCAGCAAGGTAAAAAAAGTTACATATGTTTGAGCTGTAACAAATACAATTAATTTGAATACAAGTGTTCAAATAATGGTACTTAGTAGACAAGAAATTCAGGGAAATGCATTTAATAATGAATACCTCTTAACTTAAAAGCCACGTTACATAGCATTACACGAGTTCGAAGCTGTGAACAGTTAAGGGGCCAAGGTAAGTGGTGAGATTTAAGAAAATACTGGGGATGTTCCCCAACTTTAAGAGATGAAGAATTCTAAACAAGCATTTACAATGCAACGGTTTCGCCTTTGGAAAAGTTAGAGCTATTGGCAATGTAAAGGACAATGCCATTTATTTATCTGTTTTCAAAACCAATACATAAATACAAATTTTGTCATTTACAATGCCAATAGCTCAAACTTTTCCAAAGGCGAAACTGTTGCATTGTAAATGCTTGTTTTATTTTTTAGATGGCCTTGTTTGAGACCAACCCTACAATTGTTTTGTATTTTGCATTGAGATGTACTGAAATTGCATTTATATAGCGCTTACTACCCCTAATGAGGTGTTGAAGTGCTTTCTTTCTGTATTTGTGATGTCACGTCATAAAGCACTTTGTAGAGTTAAGTGAAAAAAGAATGTCTGGAAGGGGTCAGAATAGGATAACATCTGAAGGAGGCAGAACAGTACATTTCAAGAGATTATCCTGGTAAGGCAATTATAGAGAGCTCACCACCCAGACCACACACCCTACCTGGAAACTTAACATATAAGGTAGCCAAGCACCTTTTTTACACCTATACACCTGTGTCCCTTCATGTCATTAACATGCCTTGCATATGCATCCAGCCTACTGGCACCTCTGTTGGCCAGAGCATCTCACAGCATACTTTACCCACACAAGTGTAAACACACTCATAACACCCTAGGTCACCCCTTAGCTGTGATAGTCCTGGAGGGGATTTCAGGCTATGATTAACTGTGTTTCATTTCCATTAATTATGTGCAGACTTACGTGGCATTGCTATTCTGAAAACCTGGTCCGGATTCTACTCGTATTACCCTTGGTTAAACACCTCCGGCCTACACACAAGCTCTTTCAGCGACCTCATCTTCTGCCATGCAGGCATATGTACTTCTCCAAGGATGCAACATTCACTTCATGGCGAAAGAAACCCCTTTACAGGTTTAAAAGAACATGCAGCACTAATCTAACTTCTCTTCACACTTTACATGCCTTCACAATCAAAACACACATCTAACCAACTTCTCTTCTTCCTGTTAACTGTTAAGCCTGACATAAACAACTCTTTCGCAGGTGTAAATCAGCAACGTGCACGATTAAAACCTCTGTACATGACTTAACAATCAGTTTTCGATATATAAATATTAAAAAAATCTCATTATTCCTAAACAGCCGATATTCAGATCTATACAACCCCTTCTGCGGGCCTAACAAACGATGCACTGATAGAAATATCCAACATACAGGCGTGAATAATCTAACTGCAGAGCTAACCCCCTCTGCAGGCATACGCAAATAACATACAGCTCTAAATAACTACTTTAACATGCTTAAACGATCAACCTGGATCAGTAAACCACGACATAGACCCAAACAATTAGCAAGCCAATCCAATCATCAGACAAGGCCTAAAAATTATATAGGCATATATAAAGATCATCTCTGGTGACCTGAACAGCCTATATGCGGATCTAAACAATGTATCTTCAGGCCGAACGAAAGAATTAACATTCAGATCTCACAAGCCTTGTGGTGGCCTATCCCTAGAAACCTTCATCCCCCTCTTCGAAAGCCATGACCTCTCTTCTGGAGGACTAAATAATAAAGATGTAGGCCCAAATAATAAAGGCTTGGTCGAAGCAAAGTCCGTGGGTATAAAAAACTCCATTAAGGCCTAAACTCTCCTCAAAGTCCTGAACAGTCCACTTCAACTTTCAGTTCTCCTTTTCCAGGCCTGCATTTCTCCCTTGTAGGCTGTATCCATGAAGGCCTAAATACTGTAGGCCTTGGCTGAGCGGTCTCCAAACCCCTTGCAGCTCTCCTTTTCCAGGCCTTGCAGGCTTGGGTCCACGAAGGCCTAAACTCCCCTCAGAGGCATGGGGTGAGCTCTCGGCGGTCCAGGCCTGTTTTCCCTGGTAGGCATGTGTCCATAAAGGCCTAAACTCTCTTCGGGTACCTGGGCTGGGCGATATCTCGGCGATCAGTCCTTGCAGCTCTCCGTTTGCAGGCCCCGGCTTGGGTCCATAAAGGCCTAAACTCCCCCCAGA